>NC_064628.1:790258407-791632990 GCF_023864275.1 Schistocerca cancellata | reverse complement strand
GCATTCCAGACGTGCTCGATGGGGTTTAGGTCTGGAGAACAGGCAGGCCACTCCATTCGCCTGATATCTTCTCCACGATGGCAGTTTGGTGGGGCCGTACGTTATCATCCATCAGGAGGAAGGTGGGACCCACTGCACCACTGAAAAGGCGGACATACTGGTGCAAAATGACGTCCCGATACACCTGACCTGTTACAGTTCCTCTGTCAAAGACATGCAGGGTTGCACGTATACCAATCATAATCCCACCCCGAACCATCAAACCACGACCTCCATACAGGTCCCTTTCAAGGACATTAAGGGGTTGGTACCTGGTTCCTGGTTCACGCCAGGTGAAAACCCGGCGAGAATCACTGTTCAGACTATACCTGGACTCGTCCGTGAACATAACCTGGGACCACTGTTCCAATGACCATGTACTGTGTTCTTGACACCAGGCTTTACAGGCTCTGCTGTGACCAGGGGTCAGTGGAATGCGCCTTGCAGGTTTCCGGGCGAATAAACCATGTCTGTTTAGTCGTCTGTAGACTGTGTGGGGACAGCTGTTCCAGTGGCTGCAGTAAGGTCCCGAGCAAGGCTACCTGCAGTACACCGTGGCCATCTGTGGGCACTTATGGTGAAATATCGGTCTTCTTGTGGTGTTGTACACTGTGGACGTCCCGTGCTGTAGCGCCAGGACACGTTTCCTGTCTGCTGGAATCGTTGCCATAATCTTGAGATCACACTTTTTGGCACACAGAGGGCCCGTGCTACGACCTGCTGTGTTTGACCAGCCTTCAGTCGCCCTCGTATTCTACCCCTCATAACGTCATCTTTGAGCCATTTTCAACACACAGTCACCATTAGCACGTCTGAAAACGTCTGCACACTTACATGCTGCACCGTACTCTGACATGCACCAACACACCTCTGCGTATGTGGACTGCTGCCAGCGCCACCGTGCGATGTCCGCAGGTCAAATGCACCGCATGGTCATAGCCCGAGGTGGTTTAAATCTGCAAACAGCCTACCAGAGCGTAGTTTCACGATGTATCAGCATTATCCTTAATTTATGAGCACTATTGTACTTTGAGAGTCTGTTACTTCCCGTCGTGCGGTCATACTCACGTCGGAAAGCTTTTCACATGAATCATCCGAGTACAGATGACAGCTCTGCCAATGTAGTACCCTTTTATACCCTGTGGATGCCACCACCATCTGTCTATGCGCATAGCACTGTCCCATGACTTTTGTCACCTCATTGTATGCTACTGCTAGAAGTAGACTACAACTTGTACATTGGTTAAACCGGTTGCTATGCGGCGTCCTCAGAAAATAGAGCATTTCTGCTGCTTCTGCTGCTGACTGACCTGCGACGATGTTCCTGAAGATGGTCTTGAAGCAGGGGAAGTAAGCGCTGTCCGTGCGCTCCAGGATGACCGCCATCTTGCGCACTCGCTCGTCCCTCAGCTGCTCGTAGATGTGCTGGAGATTGTCCAGCCGCTTGTTCCAGTACGTCATCTCTGGAACAGGCACAATTTATTTGTTGCTGTATGCTATACGTATCACACAGTTGTCATCTTCTTACATAGATGCTACATCTGATAAATAATTTGTGTTGGGACATTCAGATTACATAATTGCTGATGGCAGAGCCTGCTACTTACCACATTATGGCAACAATTATAATTCTGTTATTAAGTCGGTGCATAAGTTCGTAATGTTCCTGTTTTGCATGTTGGTATTCCGGATGCTATGAGTTTGTTTATCGATTGCCATTCTTTATTTTTAGTTCACTGTTGCTATTTCACTTTACATATTGTTATTTTGTAATGTGGAGATAGTGAGTGGAGCTGTGAACGCTAGAATATGGAGTGACAAATGGAGAACTCTTAGCATTTCCGACATATTCTTCAGCTTGAATTCAAAACAGGAGCGACAGTAGCGGAGGCAGTTAGAGACATTTACGGCGTGTACGGAGAAAATGTCGCTGGACAAAGCACGGCAAGAAAATGGTTTTCTCGTTTTCAGAGGATAGTTTTGACGTTAATGACCCACCATGTTGAGGAAGATCTTCGGGGTTTGATGAAGACCGAGGCACGACAACATTACAATGGGTAGGTGACTCAAATGCTTCCAGTGTGGTCAGACAACTTTGAACGACGAAGAACGAAGTATGTAGCAGAGCATTCCTTTGTGAAAAAGTCCTGGTGCTCAAAGCACCAGCACCTTTTCACTTGAGCATCACTATCAAGACGATAGTGGAAGAAGTGGAAATCAGTGATGGTCCGATTTCAGATAACAGATAGCATATGTAACTTGGAACATGGCATGGATGGCAAACCACTGGTTTCGTGACTGTTCACACTCATTCAATAAGCACGCTGAACCAAGACAGCAGTGGAAATGTTGGAACTGTGTCAGGCCAATCCAAGTGACTTTTTCAGTCCCCTAATCACCATGGACAAGTGTAGCGTGTATCACTATGAATCCGAGGCAAAGAAAGGAAGCAAGCAGTGGAAACAGCCGAAGGCCCAACCATCGTCAGGCAATATGTTGCTGGGTGTTTTTTGGTACTGCCAAAGTGTGGTCCTAATGGACAAAGTGCCACAGGAGCGTGCTACGAAAGTCCCTGAACCAAGGGTATGATGGCTGTCAAGAGGAAGAGTCACGGAAACTGCCCAATGGGGTGTTTTTCCTCCACAACACCCCAGCTCATTCTGCACAACATACAGCCACACTTGCGGCTTCGTTCATCTGTCAGATTTTGCCTCTTTCCCCGTATTCTTCTGACATGGTACCCAGTCAGTTGTTCTGATTTCCTCGGACGTCAGAGACATGACGTGTGACGTTATTCCAGAATGCTGAAGAGATAGTTTTCGAGTTGCAACATTTCGTGAAGAGCCAAAACGAAGACTTCTACAATCAAGGTCTTCTCCAAGTCAGGCGTCTATAGGTGAAGTGTATCACATTGAACGCGAATACGTGAAGAAGGGCTTGCAGCGTCACCAAATTTCATGGTTGCGGCTTGACTTTTTGAGGTGATAGTCGAAACCTTATGAACACTCCTGGTACGTGCCCACGTTACTATCTCTTGATGCAAAATTCAGTAGTTTTGTTGTTAAATTTGTGAAATTTTCCAAGACTAAATTAGGTAAAACAAGCGCGATACGTGAAAGGACGTTTTATATATATCGTCGTTCAACTGAAACCTCATCGGAATATTTTTTATGTAAATGAGCTTGTCTTATTTCTAAGCCGAACGAATAAAAATAAAATAACCAGTTCAGATAAAGTGTACCCCCGGAACCTGAAAGCAGTAGGAGAGTAAAGATATCTTAGTCTTTTATAGAGATGGCGTTGACATCAATGAAATTTTGTTTCTCTTATAATGGTGCATTTTATGCAGTAATTCAGGTTAAGTAACAGCTTGATTTGTGGAATAATCACATTCAGAATATTTACGTCACTTCGATGTAAATAATTTCTGCATAGCCCTAAGAGGATCAAAGAGAATTACTCGTAAAATTGCTTATTTTGATGTAGTGTACGCAGAGGTTTCTTGCGTTGATTGCAATGACATAAAGTTTCTATTACGGTGGTAAGTATTGCCGGTACGCAGTGATATATCAAATACCAACTTTATATACCCATTAATTTGACTTACAGGGCTTGTCAAAGTAATCAAGCTGAAATATAAGGAGACGTATAAGGAGACTGATTCGTCACTCACAAGCGATAAGAAATGGACAGCCACATTCAAACGTGCAGTAGTTGTCTTGAAATATATCCACGCGATGCGTATCCCAAAGCTAGAATCAAAGATGAAAATGTCGAAAAAGATGTAAGTGTGAAATATTCCACGCCCAGTGTCAATTTAATTAAAATCCTTTTGGCCAGTAGCCCGCGTCAGTTTGAAACTAAAACCACTATAAAATCAATGCTTCGGCAATCTTTGTAGTCCACTACGTCGAATGATGCATTGTTAGTAATTCAAGGAACATAGCCATTGGATTTGGAAATTGGGAAAAAGGGAGCACTTTATGGTTCAAATGGAAGTACGAAGGTTACTTGAAACTGACGCCAGAACAAATAGTTAAAGTAAGATGGCATATTGCAACTGTGGGAAACTGAATGGGACTCTTCAAGCACCGGAAGAAGGACATACAACATGCCTAACACCAGGGAGAGAATAAAAACGAGATTTACTGAGCGGTCGTGTGGACTGATACATTACTTGTCATAGCCCGTATGTTACGCATGTGTATAAAATTAAAAGGAAGATTAATAATAGTTGCTCCTGCAACAATGTGGGCACTCCAGAGTACACATTGTGGGACTGTGAGCTCTACGAGACGTAGCGGGTAATGGTCTTCAGGTATTAAGGACGCTGGATCCGCGAGCAGCACTGAGGGACGAGTCAACCTGGTGCATCTTGGACGTTACTGCAGCCGCCGTGTCCAGGAAGGACAAGGAAGACTTCACAAGGCACTCACCCGCATGGCAGTATGTTGCCATCCCGGGTAGACGAGATACTCTATAGAAAGAGAGAAGAATCTATGTTGCGTTGGTGTTTGGTCTAAAGTTAGACTTTCTGATCGTGTATTAATTGCTGTTGTAATAAAGTTTACTGCATGTAAGTGATCAGGTAAGCATGAATTCTAAGACGTTACAGTGAAATGTGGAATCACTTGTAATGTAGAAACACAGCCGACGTGCTGTCCTAAGCCCGACGAATCCAGTAGACAATGGCTGCCGACCGGGGCAATATGAGGGCGGACCCAGAACGGAGTTTATAAATACCAGAAAGAGATAATTAACACATATATTTGTTACTATTCAAAAAAATCCGACTGAATGGCCTATGTTTGCTTTCTAGATAATAAGGTGTCATGTGAAGAAAACCAAATAAACAAATATCTTAGCAGTGGTCTTCTTCGGGGTCACAAAACTGGCGTCACAACCGAAATGGAAAGATATATAGGCAAAAACCAGAAACCAGTAACTAATAGTTACGTTACTCTGAGAAGAACTCCTGCAAAGACAGTCTAAAAGTCAGCTTTAATAGCAGTTTTTAAATCACAATGGTCAACGCCAAAAAGGATTGTATTCAAATTCATAGTGTTCTATTAGAGATCTACAGATTAATGATCTATGAAATACCTACGTCATAGTCTCATCAGCCGGCCGGAGTGGCCGCGCGGTTCTAGGCGCTACAGTCTGGAACTGAGCGACCGCTACGGTCGCAGGTTCGAATCCTGCCTCGGGCATGGACATGTGTGATATCCTTAGGTTAGTTAGGTTTAATTAGTTCTACGTTGTAGGCGACTTATGACCTCAGAAGTTAAGTCGCATAGTGCTCAGAGCCACTTGAACCATAGTCTCATCAGGATAAATCGTACATTACACAAGAACAACTTATGATAATAAAATTTTATGTAAGATGGGTGCCACATTCGAAGAAAGCTGACCAACTGTGTAAAAACTCCAGTCTCTGTGGATCATTTAAAAAGAATCCAACTTCTTTGGTGATTCGGTTTGCTACTGTCGATGAGACAAGGGTAGTCCCATGCAAGAAGCAAAATAGGATATAAGGCAATGGGTCGAATCTGACTGGCAGTTGCACGAAAAACGCGAAGCTCATGTCGGCTATCGAAACGGCTGTGAGGAGTGTTTTCAGAGATCCTTCTTACCCATTACGTTACAAAATATCAATGGTTAAGAACAATCCTGGATTGCAAAAGAAAAGAAAAATCACCTTTAATTAGAACAATACACTTGTCCAGAAAAGTGCTTTAGCAGTAGCAAAACAGAGGGACTTTATGTAAAAACTGTTCGGGCGTCTATCTATTCAACAGATTTGCTAGTCTCTGAGTTGTACCTATTCCTAGATCTAAAGGAATTTGTCCCTGGAAAGCTTTTCGAGTCCAAAGAAGAATTTATCGCATCCGCAGATATGTATTTTGTAGACTTAACAAAATACTATATTGTGCGGTTTCTTGATATTTTAAACTGTGTTTGCAGTTTGTGGACGCTTTTCGATTGGCTCAAATTCAAGAGAAGTGAAGAAGCTACATTTGAATTTAGTCATCCATTTATCAAGTGCTGAATATGATATGACAGACTCTTTACAAACTTTCGCCAAGTTTAGGTGAACTTCCGTTGGCAACAAACTGTTCGAAGCAAAGAAACTTATGCCGAGAAAATAGGTCTTCGGAGTACGGCTGCAACTCCGTGATCAATACTTCGGCAGTAGGCCACGTCGCCATTATCAATTGCGCAACTGACGATATAAACATTGTATCGCGTGCTAAACTATTGTGCCCCTTGGACACGGAGATCCGGCTGACCATCAGGTAACTTATTGCTCTGTAAATCACACTTAAGTGCTTGGCAGACGGTTCATCGAAACATATTCACAATAATTCTCTATTATTCACTCTCGAATCTCGTGCGGAAAAAACAATCACCTATACCTTTCCGTGCGAGTACTTGATTTCCCTTATTGTATTGTGATAATCGTTTCTCCCTATGAACGTCGACGCCCACAGAATATTTTCACACTCTGAGAAGAAAGTTGGTGGTCGAAATTTCATGAGAAGATCCTGCTGCAACGTCAAACTCCATTGTTTTAATGATTGCCACCCCAATTCGCTTATCATATCCGTGACACTCTCTCCCCTGTTTCACGATAATACAAAACGAGCTTCCCTTGTTTGATCTTTTTCGATGTCCTACATCCATCCTGTCTGATACAGACCCCACATCGCACAACGATACTACAGAAGAGGGCGGACAAGCGTAGTGTAAGCAGTCTCATTAGTAAAACTGTTGCATCGCAGTCTTTGGTTTGCGTACCACACGAAATATCTACGTGATCGTTCCAATTTAAGTTATTTGTAATTGTAATCACTGTATTTCGTTGACTTTATAGTCTTTAGACTTGTGTGATTTATCGTGTAACGGAAATTTAGCGGATTCTTTTTAGTGCTCGTATGGACGACTTCACACTTTTCGTGATTTAGAGTCAATTTCCAATTTTGCGCCATTCAGATATATTTTCTAAATCATTTTGCACTTTGGTTTTATCTTCTGATGACTCTGCTAAACGATAAACGACGGCATAATCTGCATAAGATCTAAGATGGCTCCTCTTATCGCCTCCTAAATCGTTTATATACGTAGATAAGGATCAGCGGAGAGTCTATAACGGCCGGCCGGAGTGGCCGTGCGCTTCTAGGCGCTATAGTCTGGAGCCGAGCGGCCGCTACGGTTGCAGGTTCGAATCCTGCCTCGGGCATGGATGTGTGTGATGTCCTTAGGTTAGTTAGGTTTAAGTAGTTCTAAGTTCTAGGCGACTGATGACCTCAGAAGTTAAGTCGCATAGTGCTCAGAGCCATTTGAACCATTTTTAGAGTCTATAATGCTACCTTGAGGAAAGCCGGCCGGCCGCGGAGGCCGTGCGGTTCTAGGCGCTTCAGTCCGGAACCGCGCGACTGCTACGCTCGCAGGTTCGAATCCTGCCTCGGGCATGGATGTGTGTGATGTCCTTAGGTTAGTTAGGTTTAAGTAGTTCTTAGTTCTAGGGGACTGATGACCTCAGATGTTAAGTCCCATAGTGCTCAGAGCCATTTGAACCATTTTTTGGGGAACGCCAGGAATCACTTCTGTTTTGCTCGATGACTTTCCGCCAGTTATTATCTTGACAGGAAATTATGAATCTAGTCGCATAACAGTGATGATATTCCATAAGCACGCAGTTTCATTACAAGCCGCTTGTGAGGTACGGTGTCAAGAGCCTCCTGGAAATCTACAAATACGGAATTAATTTGAAATCCCTCGTCAATAGCACTTAGCACTTCGTGTGAATAAAGAGCTAGTCATGTTTCACAAGAGCGATATTTTCTAAATCCGTATTGACTGTGTGTCAATAGACCGTTCATAATGTTCGAACACAATATATATAAGTTACTAATTTAGCCATAGTTTTTTTCTTCTAGTTCTGGAATATTGAATTTGTCTTCTTTGATGAAAGAGCTACGGAAGGCTGTGCTTAATAGCTCTACTTTATCAGCACTATCATCGTCAGTATTTCGATTGCTAACGATTAGAAAAGCAATGATTGTGACTTGCCGCAAGCATACTTTACATACTACGAGAATCTCTTTGGATTTTTTGCCAGTCTTCGAGACGAAGTTTCGTTGTGGAAACAGTTGTAAGGATCTTGCATTAAAGTCCGTGTTAAATTTAGACCTTCTGTAAAAGATCACAAATTTTGTGGGTTTTGCCTTCTTTTAAATTTGGCATGTTATTCCCGTTGTTTCTGCCACAGTGTTCTGGCCTGTTTTGTGTATCATGGTGGATCAGCTCCGTCGTTCGTTAATTTATCATAATAGTAATACGTGAACACGAAAACTGAAGTACTGGTTTTTAATATTAATTGTACAAGGAGACCAATGATCCTTACACACTAGAAAACAAAGAAACTGGTAGACCTCCCTAATATCGTGTAGGGCCCCCGCGAGCACGCAGAAGTGCCGCAACACGTGGCATGGACCCGACTAATGTGTGAAGTAGTGCTGGGGGGAACTGACACCGTGAATCCTGCAGGGCTGTCCGTAAATCCGTAAGAGTACGAGGGGATGGAGATCTCTTCTGAACAGCACGTTGCAAGACGTCCCAGACATCCTCAATAATGTTCATGTCTGGGGAGTTCGGTGGCCAGCGGAAGTGTTTCAAGCCCGAAGATTGTTTCTGGAGCCACACTGTAGCAATTCTGGGCGTGTGGGGTATCGCATTATCCTGCTGGAATCGTACAAGTACGAGGGGATGGAGATCTCTTCTGAACAGCACGTTGCAAGACGTCCCAGATATGCTCAATAATGTTCATGTCTGGGGAGTTCGGTGGCCAGCGGAAGTGTTTCAAGCCCGAAGATTGTTTCTGGAGCCACACTGTAGCAATTCTGGGCGTGTGGGGTATCGCATTATCCTGCTGGAATCGTACAAGTACGAGGGGATGGAGATCTCTTCTGAACAGCACGTTGCAAGACGTCCCAGATATGCTCAATAATGTTCATGTCTGGGGAGTTCGGTGGCCAGCGGAAGTGTTTCAAACCCGAAGATTGTTTCTGGAGCCACACTGTAGCAATTCTGGGCGTGTGGGGTACCGCATTATCCTGCTGGAATCTTCCAAGTCCGTCGGAATGCACAATGGACATGAATAGATGCAGGTGATCAGACAGGACGCTTACTTACGTGTCACCTGCCAGAGTCGTTTCTAGGTGTATCAGGAGTCCCATATCACTCCAGCTGCACACGGCCCATACCATTACAAAGCCTGCTGACACGCAGGGTCCATGGACTCATGAGGTTGTCTCCACACCCGTACACGTCCGTCCGCTCGATACAATGCGAAACGAGACTCTTCCGACCAGGTAATATGTTCCCAGTCATCAACAGTCCAATATCGGTGCTGAAGGACCCAGGCGAGGCGTAAAGCTTTGTATCGTGCAGTCATCGAGGGTACACGGGTGGGCCTTCGGCTTCGAAAGCCCGTATCGATGATATTTCGTTTGTACGCTAACACTTGCTGATGGCCCAGCATTGAAATTTGCAGCAATTTGTGGAAGGGTTGTACTTCTGTTATGTCGAGCGATTTCCTTCAGTCATCGTTGGTTCCGTTCTTGCCGGATCTTTTTCCGGCGGCAGTGATGTCGGAGATTTGATGCTTTACCGGATTCCTGATATTCACGGTACTCTCGCAAAATGAGCGTACGGGAAAAGTCCCCACTTCATCGCTACCTCGGAGATGCTGTGTTCCATCGCTCGAGCGCCAACTATAACACCACGCCGACCAGCGGTTCTAGGCGCTCCAGTCTGGAACCGCGCGACCGCTACGGTCGCAAGTTCGAATCCTGCCTCGAGCATGGATGTGTGTGATGTCCTTAGGTTAGATAGGTTTAAGTAGTTCTAAGTTCTAGGGGACTGATGACCTCCGATGTTAAGTCCCATAGTGCTCAGAGCCGTTTGAACCATATAACACCACGTTCAGCCTCACTTAAATATTGATACCCTGCCATTGTAGCAACAGTAACCGATCTAACAACTGCTCCAGACACTTGTTGTCTTATACAGGCGTTCCGACCGTAGCACCGTATTCGTCTGTTTACATGTCTCTGTATTTGAATACACATACCTGTACCAGTTTCTTCGGCGCTTCAGTGTATAATTCGGAAGGTACTTTACCATAGATGTACACAATGAAAAAATAATATGTGTCTGTAGCCGTTAAGAGTGGTAAGATGACGTAGAAGCTGTTACATTCATAACACTGATGTTTCATTCTATATCACGCATTAAAATCCCCAATACCTGAACATCGAAAATTGAAGAGCTCCCAACCTCTGTCTTGCGCACGGACGAAGTGCTATAGTAGAAATGACACACGAAAGTAATAACTTTTTGTGAAATCCTATTGCAGAATCTTTCAAGTTGACATAGTTCATTTGCAGTGAAACATGCATACCGGGCAGCTACAATGCGTCAACTGCTAAGTCGATGATGTTGTCAGCAGTGAAAATCAACACATAGTAGCAACGAAGTCTGTAGATAACATTGTATATTGGCATCGTTCTTTCACTTACTATTCTGTAAGTAACGGTGTGGTAATTTGCTGCCATTACCAGAAAATTGTAAGTAAGTTCCTAATTTGTAATTTCTTTATTTTCAGTAACTGGGACTTCCGACTTCCCTTATTATGCGGGAACTATATATTTGTTTTAGGGTATGCGTATAAGGAGAGTGCTAACGGGTCAGAGTGAAAGATGCAGAGGTAGACAGACACAATTTTTGCGTAGAGAAAGTAACAGCAATATGGACATTCATAATGATAATGCATCTGTTTTATTTAACGATCATAATATTAATGCGTGAGCATCGAATATTCAAAGAGGTCAATGAAACTTACATAACTCTGAAAGAACTTTGCCATAGATGGGTACAAAAGAAAAAATAATGTGTGTACATGTGGTAAAGGAAAGTACACACACACACACACACACACACACACACACACACACACACACACACACACACACTCTCATGTGGAAACATTGCTGCCAGCTTCTACCACACATAACGATCAGGTGCTACGGCAGAAACGACACACAAAAGTAATAACGTTTTGTGCAGTTGCTTTCGAAGGACGTTGAAAGGTTTCTGCTGGATTCCTTTCATGTTAATTTCTTAAATCTGTTGTCGTTTACGGCATAAATTCCTTTTCTAAATTTACTGTGGCGTTTCTGACTATCTGGGAGGAGACTGAGTAGTGGAACGTGTTACTTTTACACATAAACAAGAACGATCTATCACACTACTACACTTTAAAACACAGTTTATATGTAATTCATGTCACACAGTCTCATACGGAACCTACATCCGCTTTCTTTTATATACTGTATATGATAAGATACTGTCATCCACCTTCCCTTCTGTGTGAGAGGATGAATGAGCAAATGTATTTCTAGTTGCATGCTTGAGGGTAGCAGACAAGCCTGTCTGCTAGAGAACAGTAGGACCAACGTCGGAACAGGTAGCTACGCTTTCTAAAAGCAAAGAGGTTTCTATCCTTAGTATGGTCCTGTCTGTCCCTTGTCATGTTGGTATAGGAAGCTGCCCCTCTGGCCACTTCCGTTTGTAGTGGGGAGCCACCCTCAGGAAGGGACCAGGGAGTCTGTCCGTGGAGAGCGTCTGAAGTGGTAAGATCTCCGGCTAAGCGCGTGTCTGCTAAGTCCGTAGGACAATGGATTTCTTAAGTTCAGCCTAACTGAAAATTTAATCACCTTTATTTCAGGTTTAGCTCTAAAATATCTAATGTTATCTTAAATTGCAACGCAGTGTAATTCGCGTGTGAAGTTCAGATTATTTTCCGGTAGTTGCTTTGTCACTACTTTGTGAGTAAAGTGGAACCACGTGTTGATCAGTAACTCTAACTAAGATCATCAATCTTAAATGCGAATGTGCGTGAGATTATAACGTCTCGTCTTGACAGTATTTTTCAATATAGCAACTTTTCTTTATGTTCAACCCACGTGGGGTGTACTTTGTGAGACCACTACCACGTGCTTATATAATTGTTTGACCCATCAGGTTAATAGTAAGACGTTAGTAACCAGTTCGAGGTTTTTCTTTTGTAAATTGCTTTTCGATCTAATTTATTTTAATTATCAAAATTATTTTGGAGTTACACGCTTTGTGTAAACCAAGTTGACCACGTGAAGCATGTGGTGTAATCATCAAAGTAGCCCTCAGCTATTCTTTATGGGAAGATTTCACAGAGAGTTAGTATGAATTTAGTATACCAGTGTGTGGTAATTGTATGACGGACAGGATTGTGCTACGAACGTAATTTCTTTGGGGAAAATTGAATCGGTTGGTTGTGGTTAATTTCCTCTTGCATATGTTTCAACGGTCTTCATGTGTTATTTTATGAATGCAGTGTTGTATGGAGTCTCCCAATCTTGGCTCCATATTTGATGTGTTCCGTAAGATTACAATCTCACATTTTCACAATCCTAAATAAGGCACCAGCTTAATTACGACTCAAGTTTAATATGCTGAAATTTCAATGATCAATGTTAAAATAAATTTCCAAATATAAACTGATTTATTTCTTTTTATTTAAATTCTGTTATATATATATATATATATATATATATATATATATATATATATATATATATATATATATATATATATATATAATCACCGGTTGTCGTATGACTATTAAAAGATTATAATTAATGTTAGTCTGGTTGGGAATTTGGTAAGCTAGACTGGATACCTGGTGAAACAGTTGCGCAGTAATGCAAGGTTAACTTCCCCAGACAGCTCACAGCTTTTAAACCGCTTTTATTGTCTAGCAGCACCGCTTACACCCAAAAATAAAGCAACAACGTTATAACGTTCGTGGTTAAATGTTCATATAGTTCGTTTTTAGTATCATACGTGTGCCGGACAGCTACAATGCCCCAACTGCCACATCATTGATGTTGTCAACAGTCGAAAACGAAAACTAGTAGTGAAGCCGTAGGAGACAACAAACGTTGTTTATTAGCGTCGTTTTTTCACTTACTTTGGTCTAAGAGCGGCAACAGTTGAAAACGAAACGTAGTAATAAAGCCGTCGGGGACAAATACGTTGAATGCTGCCATCACCACAAAATTTAGAGTGTCCCTAATTTTCTGTATCTTAATTTTGAGTAGCTACAACGTCTCGTATTAAAGGAAACCTATACTTGTTTTAGGTTATGCCTCGAAGAAGAACATTTACGAGTCGGACTGAAAGACGGAGAGCTAGAGAGACACAATTTTTGCTTAGAGGAAGTAATAATAAAAAAGCAGTTGCTGATAACGATAATTATATTGTCGTTCTCAAAGATATATTTAAATGTTCGCTGTTTGATGAACTTGCAGTGCAGATTTTGTAATACAAATCATTTCGCGTCTGAAATGACTTTATGCGATACAACGCCATTCACATTGTTTTGTTGTAAGGGCAAAATTATTTTGCCGCCATTAACACAAAATTTATTTTTCAGCGCAGTGTGTCAAATATTCCCTTCAACTTATGGAACAACTGAAAAGAAACCAAAAAATATTTCAAGAATACACGTAGGTATAATGTAGCATTTGCCACGGATCAGTTCTGCGGCTAAAATTTCAGACACCTTAAGATACATCACAAAACATCTCCACTGACGCAATTGGTCGAATTCTACATCTACATCTACATCTTCATTTATACTCCGCAAGCCACCCAACGGTGTGTGGCGGAGGGCACTTTACGTGCCACTGTCATTGCCTCCCTTTCCTGTTCCAGTCGCGTATGGTTCGCGGGAAGAACGACTGTCTGAAAGCCTGCGTGCGCGCTCGAATCTCTCTAATTTTACATTCGTGATCTCCTCGGGAGGTATAAGTAGGGGGAAGCAATATATTCGATACCTCATCCAGAAACGCACCCTCTCGAAACCTGGCGAGCAAGCTACACCGCGATGCAGAGCGCCTCTCTTGCAGAGTCTGCCACTTGAGTTTGTTAAACATCTCCGTAACGCTATCACGGTTACCAAATAACCCTGTGACGAAACGCGCCGCTCTTCTTTGGATCTTCTCTATCTCCTCCGTCAACCCGATCTGGTACGGATCCCACACTGATGAGCAATACTCAAGTATAGGTCGAACGAGTGTTTTGTAAGCCACCTCCTTTGTTGATGGACTACATTTTCTAAGGACTCTCCCAATGAATCTCAACCTGGTACCCGCCTTACCAACAATTAATTTTATATGATCATTCCACTTCAAATCGTTCCGCACGCATACTCCAAGATATTTTACAGTAACTGCTACCAGTGTTTGTTCCGCTATCATATAATCATACAATAAAGGATCCTTCTTTCTATGTATTCGCAATACATTACATTTGTCTATGTTAAGGGTCAGTTGCCACTCCCTGCACCAAGTGCCTATCCGCTGCAGATCTTCATGCATTTCGCTACAATTTTCTAATGCTGCAACTTCTCTGTATACTACAGAATCATCCGCGAAAAGCCGCACGGAACTTCCGACACTATCTACTAGGTCATTTATATATATATTGTGAAAAGCCATGGTCCCATAACACTCCCCTGTTGGCACGCCAGAGGTTACTTTAACGTCTGTAGACGTCTCTCCATTGATAACAACATGCTGTGTTCTGTTTGCTAAAAACTCTTCAATCCAGCCACACAGCTGGTCTGATATTCCGTTGGCTCTTACTTTGTTTATCAGGCGACAGTGCAGAACTGTATCGAACGCCTTCCAGAAGTCAAGAAAAATAGCATCTACCTGGGAGCCTGTATCTAATATTTTCTGGGTCTCATGAGCAAATAAAGCGAGTTGGGTCTCACACGATCGCTGTTTCCGGAATCCATATTGATTCCTACATAATAGATTCTGAGTTTCCAAAAACGACATGATACTCGAGCAAAAAACATGTTCTAAAATTCTACAACAGATCGACGTCAGAGATATAGGTCTATAGTTTTTCGCATCTGCTCGACGACCCTTCTTGAAGACTGGGACTACCTGTGCTCTTTTCCAATCATTTGGAACCTTCCGTTCCTCTAGAGACTTGCGGTACACGGCTGTTAGAAGGGGGGCAAGTTCTTTCGCGTACTCTGTGTAGAATCGAATTGGTATCCCGTCAGGTCCAGTGGACTTTTCTCTGTTGAGTGATTCCAGTTGCTTTTCTATTCCTTGGACACTTATTTCGATGTCAGACATTTTTTCGTTTGTGCGAGGATTTAGAGAAGGAACTGCAGTGCGGTCTTCCTCTGTGAAACAGCTTTGGAAAAAGGTGTTTAGTATTTCAGCTTTACGCTTGTCATCCTCTGTTTCAATGCCATCATCATCCCGGAGTGTCTGGACATGCTGTTTCGAGCCACTTACTGATTTAACGTAAGACCAGAACTTCCTAGGATTTTCTGTCAAGTCGGTACCTAGTATTTTACTTTCGAATTCACTGAACACTTCACGCATAGCCCTCCTTACGCTAACTTTGACATCGTTTAGCTTCTGTTTGTCTGAGTGGTTTTGGCTGCGTTTAAACTTGGAGTGAAGCTCTCTTTGCTTTCGCAGTAGTTTCCTAACTTTGTTGTTTTACCACGGTGGGTTTTTCCCGTCCCTCACAGTTTTACTCGGCACGTACCTGTCTAAAACGCATTTTACGCTTGCCTTGAACTTTTTCCATAAACACTCAACATTGTCAGTGTCGGAACAGAAATTTTAGTTTTGATCTGTTAGGTAGTCTGAAATCTGCCTTCTATTACTTTTGCTAAACAGATAAACCTTCCTCCCTTTTTTTATATTCCTATTAACTTCCATATTCAGGGATGCTGCAACGGCCTTATGATCACTGGTTCCCTGTTCTGCACTTACAGAGTCGAAAAGTTCGGGTCTGTTTGTTATCAGTAGGTCCAAGATGTTATCTCCACGAGTCGGTTCTCTGTTTAATTGCTCGAGGTAATTTTCGGATAGTGCACTCAGTATAATGTCACTCGATGCTCTGTCCCTACCACCCGTCCTAAACATCTGAGTGTCCCAGTCTATATCTGGTAAATTGAAATCTCCACCTAAGACTATAACATGCTGAGAAAATTTATGTGAAACGTATTCCAAATTTCGACCACTGGCGATACTAGTTAGGTAAAAATCTCTCAACTGTTGTCGATATTATTTCTTTGAGTTTAGGCCACATCTGGTCTACACTCTCTTTATTTGGAAGGAGTGGAGATTGTCTCTCAGGAAGGCGTCAAGCGAATTTTTATCTACTTTTTTGAATAGTTATATTTTTCGCTTATTTTTGGTGGATTTGGCAATTACGGTTTCCAGTCTCGCTACCTTGTATTCCTTTAGATGCTCGTTATTAGTTCATGATTATTTGTTGCTGAGAGCACGAGTGTGTTTTCACAACCGTTTACTATTCGAGTGGACTCATGAACTAACTGCTCGAAATAATTTTCAGAGAATGCGTTTAGCACAATTTCGGATGATGTTTTATGTGCACCTCCGGATTTAAACATGCATTTTCGCCAACACATCGAGGATAAATTGAAGTCACCATCAACTATAATTCTATGAGTACGTGTTTGAAACTAGATTCAAGTTTTCTTTGAATCTCTCAGCAGTTGTATCATCTGATTTGGGTGATCCGTAAAAGGATCCAATTATTATTTTATTCCGGTTGCCAAAAATGACAGGAACTATCTACTTCAATTTCGCTTCGAGATAAGCTACTAACAGCAACAAACATGTCGTCACTAACTGTATTTAGCGTATCCTTTCTGAACACGTTTAGGTTCTTCGCAAAAATTTTGGCTGAATTTATCTCTGGCCTTTCAGTACCTAAAATGATTTCAGCACCAGTGCTGTCCGCCCCTGGTAGCTGAGTGGTCAGTGAGACAGGTCAATTCTAAGAGCCCGGATTCGGTTCCCGGCTGGGTCGGAGATTTTCTCCGCTCAGGGGCTGGATGTTGTGTTGCCCTAATCATGATTATTTCATCCCCATCGACGAGCAAGTCGTCGAAGTGGCGTCAAATCGAAAGACTTGCACCCGGCGAACAGTCTACCCGACGGGAGGCCCTAGTCACACGACATTTACGTTTATTTTAGCACCAGTGCTTTCTATGAGCGCTTTGACCTCTGATACTTTCCCAACACTGCTACGACAATTTACAACTGTTATACCGATGGTTCCTGCTTTCGTCCTGCACTCTTTGAGACTGAAGCCCTTTTTGTGTTTCCCCGAGACCCACTAAACTAAAAAACGTTGCAATCCACGCCACAGAGCCCCCGCTATCCATATAGCCTCCTCCTGCGTGTAATGGACTCCTGACCTATTTAGAGGAACCCGAAACCCCACCGCGCTATGGCGCAGGTCAAGGAATTTGCAGCCTACAAGGTCGCAGAACCGTCTGAGACTCTGATTCAGACTGCCCACTCGGTTGTGTACCAGAAGTTCGCAATCGGTCGTGTCGACTATGGTGCAAATGATGAGCTCTGCTTTCATCTTGCAGGTAAGACTGGCAGCTTCAGATAGCCACTCGAAACCAGAGAGAATCTCCTCCGATCCAAAGCCACACACATCATTGGTACTGACGTCAGCCACCACCTGCAGTTGGTTGCACCTTGTAGTCTACAGCATCCAGAAGGACTCAGTCCAAGACTGCAATGACTCCACCCAGTACACACACAGAGTGCACTCTGGGTTTCCCCCTCCCCTCCCCCTTTGGCAGCCATGTCCCTAAGGGCCACAAAGGCGCCTAGCGCCTAACGTTAGAGCTCCCAGCTATCAATAATTCCACATTCTCTGACTGCTCGGATCTTTCAGGCTGAGAGGTTTTCTCTGAAACAGCGACTGTATCTGGCGGAGGGACATCATCAGCTGCAGATAGCACCTGAAAACTGTTTGTCAGACTAACTGGGGAGGCCTTACGTTCGGTTTCCTGGGAAGTCTTTTGCAGCCTGCCACGCCCTGAGGCGACCTCACAATTTACCACGAGTGACGGGTCAACTACAATGCGAGCAGTAATTGGACTGGCCACCGGAGCGGACCTATCGGCAGATTCTTGGGTCATGCTGGACGTCCGTTGGATCCTCACGACCGGCCCACAACAATTATTCCTATCCCATTTAGCTTCAAGCTTAGTAACTGAAGCCAACACAGCCTGGAGCTGAAAGAAGAGTGTCCTCAACCCAGCTCGCATCCGCACACAACAATCATGTTCCCATTTTCCATATGTTCCTTTCTTCTTCGATTAATTTTCGACACCCTTGTATAACAGCACATCTCAAATGCTCTGTTCTCTTTTTTTCCCACAATCCATGATTCAGCGCCGTACAACGCTTTGTTTCAAACATACATCCTCAGAAATGCCTTCTTCACATTAACGTCTATGTTTGATACTAGTAGACTTCTTTTGGCCAGGAATATCCTCTTTTCCTAGTATACTTTATATATCCTTCTTGTTTCGTGCGTCATGTGTTATTTTTCTTCCAAGGTAGTAGAACTCCTTCACTTCGTCTACTTCTCGGTCACCAGTTTTGATGTTTAAGTTTATCGCTGATCTTATTTCTGCTACACCTTATTACTTTTGCCTTTCTTTTTTTACACTCTGTACTCGTTCGACTATCACTCCATTCAACGGATCATGTAATTTTCTTCATTTTCACTGAGGACAGCAATGTCATTAGCAAATCTTACACTGACATCCTTTCATCTTGAGTTATAATCCAACCCTTGAACCTTTCTTATATTCCTATCATTGCTTCTTCAATGTACAGACTGAACAGAAGGGGTGAAAGACTGCAACCTTGCCTTACAACCTTTCTAAGCCAAGCACTTCTTGATATTCAAATCTTATTTTTCCCTCTTGGTTCTTATGCATATTGCACATCACCAGTCGTCCCGCAAAGCTTATCTCTATTTTCCTCAAAAGTGTAAACCTCTTGCACCCCTTCACATTGTCGAATGCTTTTCCTACGTTTACATTCCTACATACGTGTATTTCGAGTATTTGTCTTCAGTCTAACGTCCATTATCAAGCTCAATATCAGAACTGACTCTCAGGTCCTTTTACCTTTCCCAAAGCCAAACTGCTCGTTATTTATAGTTCCTCAGTTTTCTTTTCCATTATTCTGTATCTTATTATTGTCAGCAACTTGTATGCAGGAAATGTTAAATTGGTTGTGTGATAGTTCTCGCGCTTACATGACCTTGCTACTTTCGGGATTGTGTGGATGATATTTTCCCGGTAGTCTCATGGTGTGTTTACAGTCTCATATAGCCTATATACCAACTCGAATTGTCGGTTACCACTTCCCCCTATGATACCAGAAATTCCGAATGAATGTTAACTGTCATTTCTGTTTTATTTGGCCGCAGCTCTGATTAATACTGAAGCCCGTTTCTTGCATAACGAGTCACATTTATTCTTCTATCACGTCATCAGACAATCGTTTTCTTGTAAATGTCTTCAGCGTACTTTTTGCACCTATTCGCTCTCTCCTCTGCGTTCACCTGTGGAATTCCCACTGCAATGTTGAGGCCTTTCTTTTACATTTAAGCGAAGATTGGTTTTGATTTTCTATATGCTGAATCAGTCTTTCCAACGACCCTTTCTCTTTCGATTTCTTTACATTTTTCCTGCATCCATTTTGTCTTTATTTCTCTGCACTTCCTATTTATTTCATTTCTAAGTGATTGACATTGATTATTCCTCCCTTTCCCTGAAGATTTTTCTTTTCTATCTTTCGTCGATCAGTTGAAGTATTCTTCGGTTACCCAAGCTTTATTTGCAGTTGCCTTCCTCGTACCTATATCTGCCTGTTCAACATCTGTCATTGCTGTTCCTCTTCAACTGAACTGCCCTCTGTGGTATTCATTACCGATGTAGCTACAGTCTTAAAGTAAATGCATCTCATTCCTCATTAGTTCAATACCCCATTTTTTACTACATGGATTCTTCTAGACGATTCTCTTAATTTTACGTCTACTCTCCGATATTACTATCTTGTGATCTGAGCCTATATTTGCTTACAATCTAATGTCCTGAAATCTCTGTCTGATTATGACGTAGTCCAGCTGGTGTCTTCCCGTTTACCCGAGTCTTTTCCAACTATACCTCCTGCTCTTACTGTTTTTGAACAGTGTGTTCACTAATACAAGCTGAAATTTATTGCAGAACTTAACCTTTCTTCTCTCTCATTTATAATACCAAGCCCATATGCCGTATATTTCTTCTACGAGGGATGCCCAGAAAGTAATGCCCGCATTTTTTTTCCTTCAACAATTCTTTATTGAACATAATGAGAATTACACACACGAAAGAATGGTGTTTCATCTACACATCCAACTTTTCATTCTATGGCCTCCCTCCTGCACGAAACAAGGGCGTGTATGTCCTGTCAGTACCAATCCTTGTCCTGGTGGTGGAGCCAGTGCTTCACTGTGTGAACTTCCTTTGCTGAATGACAGATTCGGCGCCAACTGCCAAGTCGTAATGCGTCTGTCCTCGCGAATAACATCAGCTAGCTACAACGCGTCACGTGTGACAGCCGTGGATGGGATGGTCTCCACGACCGCTGCAAAACGTGGAGCTCCGCCGAACCGCCTTCTGATGACCTCACCCGCCGTGCCCACCGACTAACTGTACTTCTGTCGACACGAGATGCCCCATAGACTTAGCACAAACGTTTGTGAATATTCCCCATAGTTTCTTTCTCTGCAGTGAGAAATTCAATAACGGTACGTTGCTTGTAACGTACGTCGTCTACAACGCCATTTTGAAACTGTCCTGCAGCTACGCTATCTGTCGGAAGTGACGGAAACTTGACGGACTCATTCAGAAGGCTTCAAGTAATACATGCGCAACATTTCGCATTCGTAATATTGTTTTCGGCTGAGGAAAAAAATGCGGTGCATTACTTTCTGAGCAAACATCGTATTACAGCCGCATTCTAATCCCTTATGATTGTTAGATTATTATCAACCTTTACGTACTGAATTACTTGTTCAACATCCTCATATACTTTCTCCATTTCTTCATCTTCTGCTAGTGACTTCGGCATGTGTCCTCGTACTTTGACTATTGTTGTCCGCATCGTTTTGCTGTCGATTTTGAACTGTTCACAGTAGCTTGATTTTTGTCCTACCTTTCCATGCATAAGGAAAAATACGATTTTCCGCTGTTCCTGATATTAACCCTTTATTCGTATAACCAGAAATCCTTAACTTCTTTCCATTAGATTTCACTGGCCCTCACTATATCGAGACGGAACCACCGCACTTTTCTTTTCATATTTTCTAGCTTCCATACACATTCAAACTACTAACGTCCCGTGCTCCGACTCGTAGAACATTACCCATTTGTTGGTCATCTTCCCCTTGACAGTCTTCTCTCGGAGATCCGAATATGAAACTAATACGGAATTTTTTGCCAGTAGAGAGATCACCATGAGACTTTTTCAGTTACAAACCACATCTAGTGTGAATATACATTATGTGTCTTTAAGGCATTGGTTTGCTTTGCCTACTGCATCCTCATTCTGTTGATCACTGCTGATTCCTCCGCCCTTTACGGGCAGTTTCCCACCCATACGGTGGGAGGGAGCCCAGACCTTTGACAAGGCAAAACGAAGATGACTCCTTATAACAGAAGTCTTCAAAAGTCTTCGGCCACCATTGCTTATGGTTTTTATTCATAATTTAATCAGTGGCTGAGATGGAATCCGGGAGTCATAACGTTTTGACTACTAGTCAAAGGCGCCACAACTAGATCTTTTCTACGAGTTCATTCCGCAAATGAATTGACATTTGACTTACATTATTGCGCAAAACGTACCAATAGAATAAATACAAAATTCCATAGATATAAACGCTAACTCTGTGCCATCCCGATAAGTTTCTCAGTGGAAACAGCCATGAAAAAAAAATTTGTAAGAAAAATTAATTTTGTTTCCTCGTTTTCAGGGGCGAGCACCGATCACACTGAAGTGTCAGAGGAACATTCCACCACAACACGGCAGGACAAACTGACAGCACCTACCTGCGGAAGGTGTGGGGTGGTGGCCGGCGCCAAAGGCTTGTGACGAGTCCTCGCTGAGCACGTCGTTGATCTGCGTCGCCCACTTTATGATGACGCCCTCAATGGCGCTCTTCAGGTACAGGTCCACCACGTCGCCGCCGCTGTAGGCAAAGGAGTTTTTGATATATCCTAGACCAAGGACGCTTGTTCTTTTGTATCTGCACTTATATATGTATGTGCTATATATATATATATATATATATATATATATATATATATATATATATATATATATATATATATATATATATATATATATATGCTTGGCCTCCCAGGTCCCCAGACCTCAGTCCGTGCAGTTATTGGCTTTGGGGTTACCTGAAGTCGCAAGTGTATTGTGATCGACCGACATATCTAGGAATGCTGAAAGACAACATCCGACGCCAGTGCCTCACCATAACTCCGGACATGCTTTACAGTGCTGTTCACAACATCATTCCTCGACTACAGCTATTGTTGAGGAATGATGGTGGACATACTGAGCATTTCCTGTAAAGAACATCATCTTTGCTTTGTCTTACTTTGTTATGCTTATTATTGCCATTCTGATCAGATGAAGCGCCATCTGTCGGACTTCTTTGAACGTTTGTATTTTTTTGGTGCTAATAAAACCCCATGTCATTCTAAGCATGTGTGTCAGTTTGTACCTACCTATCTACATTATTCCGTCATTTATTCAGTTTTCTAATTTATACTGACTTTTTGATCACCTGGTGTATAGGGTGAGTCACCTAACGTTACCGCTGGATATATTTCGTAAACCACATCAAATACTGACTAACCCATTCCACAGACCGAACGTGAGGAGAGGGGCTAGTGTAATTGTTTAATACAAACCATACAAAAATGCACAGAAGTATGTTTTTTAACACAAACCTACGGTTTTTTAAATGGAACCACGTTAGTTTTGTTAGCACATCTGAACATATAAACAAATACGTAATCAGTGCCGTTTGTTGCATTGTAAAATGTTAATTACATCCGGAGATATTGTAATCTAAAGTTGACACTTGAAACCTCCGACGTTCAGTTGCGTGTTGTAACAAACACGGGCCAAAAAAAAAAAAAAAAAATGGTTCAAATGGCTCTGAGCACTATGGGACTTAACATCTGAGGTCATCAGTCCCCTAGAACTTAGAACTACTTAAACCTAACTAACCTAAGGACATCACACACATTCATTCCCGAGGCAGGATTCGAACCTGCGACCGTAGCAGTCGCGTGGTTCCGGACTGAAACGCCTAGAACCGCTCGGCCACCACGGCCGGCTAAACACGGGCCACGGTCGGCGAGCAGCATCTGCAGGGACATGTTTACGATGACGACCGTGTTTACGAGTGTGGCTGTAGTGCACTGTTGTGGTTTGGGCTAGCTGTCGCAGTGTCCGCATGTAGCGCTTGCTGCTATTGTTATTTTGCATTCGTCTCCGCACGCAGACCAACTGTAGTACACCGTGTTACCAGACGTCTGTGATAGTGTAGTGTTGTAGGAACTGTGACCATGGTGTATTCGAACTCTGAAAAGGCGCAGATGATACTCATCTATGGCGAGTGTCGACGAAATGCAGCTGAAGCCTGCAGGGTGTATGCAGAACGGTACCCGGACAGAGAGCATCCAACGTGCCGCACATCGCAAAACATCTACCGCCAACTGTATGCAACAGGTATGGTCGTAGCACGCAAACGGGTCCGTAACAGGCCCGTCGCAGGAGAAGCGGGTGCAGTTGGTGTGTTAGCTGCTGTTGCCATGAACCCACACATGAGTACACGGGACATTGCGAGAGCCGGTGGACTGAGTCAAAGTAGTGTCATGCGCATACTGCATCGTCACCGCTTTCACCCGTTTCATGTGTCGCTACATCAGCAATTACATGGTGATGACTTCAATCGTCGAGTGCAATTCTGTCAATGGGCATTAACAGAGAATGCGTTGCAGTTCTACCTGTTTACCGATGAATCGGGTTTCACAAACCACGGGGCAGTGAATCTACGGAACATGCATTACTGGTCCGTGGACAATCCTCGCTGGCTCAGACAGGTAGAGCAGCAGCGACCGTGGACTGTAAATGTATGGTGCGGAATCATTGGCGACCACCTCATTGGTCTTCACTTCATTGCAGGGGCCCAAACAGCTGCAACATACATCGCGTTTCTACAGAATGATCTGTCAACGTTGCTCGAAAATGTCCCACTGGAAACGCGTCGACGTATGTGGTATCAGCATGATGGTGCACCTGCACATTCCGCAATTAACACTAGGCTGCCCCTTGACAGGATGTTCGACGGGCGTTTCATAGGACGTGGAGGACGCATAAATTGGCCAGCCCTTTCTCCTGATCTTACACTTCTGGACTTCTTTCTGTGGGGTACGTTAAAGGAGAATGTGTGCCGTGATGTGCCTACAATCCCAGAGGTTTTTTTTTTGTGGTTTTAGGGCGCACAACTTCAATGGTCATTAGCGCCCAGACTACGTTAGGAATGCACCACGAGGCACAATTTTAAAACAGCAACTAAAAGGGAAAACACGATAAAAGACAGACTGACTGGCATAGGATTAATAAAACAGCATAATCAAATGTCCTTAGAGAGGTTTGTCAAGTTGACCCAGCTGCTCGTGGGTCATCCGCTAAAATGGCATCTAGAGTACATGGCAGGCCAAGATCAAGACGCAGTGTGTTAAAATCTGGACAGGACGTTAAAATGTGGCGGACCATCACCAATTGCCCACATGGGCAGAACGGCGCCGGCGCAGCCGTCAGCAGATGGCGATGGCTGAACCGGCAGTGTCCAATTCGTAACCGGGCCAAAACGACCTCCTCCCGCCGAGAAGGGCGGGAGGAGGACGTCCAAGCCGCGGGAAGAGGTTTCAAGGCCCGAAGCTTGTTGTCCGTAAGTGCAGCCCAATCGGCATGCCACAGCGATAAAATGCACCGACAAATGACCAACCCCAGAGGATATGAAACAACGTATTGTGGCAGCCTGCAGCGACATTACACGAGATGTACTGCGGCGTGTACGACATTCATTACGCCAGAGATTGCAATTGTGTGCAGCAAATGATGGCCACCACATTGAACATCTATTGGCCTGACATGTCGGGACACACTCTATTCCACTCCGTAATTGAAAACGGAAACCACGTGTGTACGTGTACCTCCCCCTCATGGTAATGTACATGTGCGTCAGTGAAAAAGACCAATAAAAAGGTGTTAGCATGTGGACGTAATGTGCTGTTCCAGTCTCTTCTGTACCTAAGCTCCATCACCGTTCCCTTTGGATTCCTACGTAATTCGGTGCTCTCCGATACACACGATGGAACAGCGGAGGAGTGGTACTCAAGCGTCAACTTTAGGTTACAATATCTCCGGATGTAATTGACATTTTACAATGCAACAAACGGCACTGATTACGTATTTGTTTATATGTTCAGATGTGCTAACAAAATTAACGGGGTTCGATTTAAAAAAACGTAGGTTTGTGCTAAGAAACATACTTCCGTGCATTTTTTTATGGTTTGTATTAACCAATTACACTGGCCCCTCTCCTCACGTTCGGTCTGTGGAATCGATTCGTCAGTATTTGATGTGGTTTACGAAATATATCCAGCGGTAATGTTAGGTGACTCAATATATATATATATATATATATATATATATATATATATATATATATATATATATATATCGTTGGTTCGTTTCACATCATAAACAAAATGATTTTTAAAACCACATGTTACGTACTCCTTCGGTAGAGCTGTCTCAAATTAGTCTATTGCAATATTCGATTTATCGATATGTATTAACAGAGGCAGTAAAACGCAAGGAATAACAAGTACTCCAGCAGCGATAGCGCCGTACTGCCCCGCGCTGACTGCCACCGTCACACAGAAGCGCGCTGCTCAGTCGCTGCTGGCGTACTCGTTATGCCCCACGTTTTACTGCCCCTGTTAATACATATCGATAAATCGAATACTGCACTAGACTAATTTGAGACAGCTCTACCGAATGGCCACGTAAAATTACGAATTAAACATCATTTCGTTTGAAACAAGAGACAAACCGACGCATTCTGTCGACGATGGGCTTCGTATGAAAGACGTGATGAGCAGAATTTGTTTGGGCTGACAACAGGGAATTAGTTCTTGGTAGTGTAATGCTGACGTTCTTACAGATTTGGATAATTGTAATTGTTGTTTAAATAAATGTGTATTATTTACGGTACTGCAACTGTGTTTGTGTCCACAGTCCTTCGAACTGAGCGTAGTTAGCTTAGTTATTTGTTGTTTACAAATCTGATAGCTCACTCAGAATGAGGTTTCAGATTTTTAATTGCGTAAAAACACGTTAATTGATCATAATTGAACCATCGTACCTTTACTGATAAAATGCCGTTGTTTGCTTCTAGTGCAGAAAAATTTCAACAAATAAAGAATGAGCTTAGTAGAACAAGACTGAAAGTAGGGCTGGAAATCGGTTGTAATAATAACAGGACAATATGTAATCAACATACTGAGAAGAAAATAGTACAGATTGGAAATGTAGTCTTGAAACCATTTGAAAAAAAGGAGGAAAGATCAGTGTTTATAGTCCTTTGCACAAGCTCAGATATGAGAGGACTGGGAAGGAAATCGGCCATGCCTTTACAAAGGAACCATCCCGGCATTTGCCTTAAGAGATTTAGGGAATCACATAAAATCTAAACCTGGATGGCCTGTCGGGAATATGAACTGTAGTTCCCTGGAATGGCAATCTAGTGTGACCACCGCGCCTTCTTGCTCGGTGAACAAGTTGACAGTTGCCTGTAATGCCTTTGGTGAACCAAATAGTTTTCAAAATGAAAATCCGACGTGTCTGAAACGGAGAACATAGTCAGTGCATACGACCAGTTTTTACTTACGGCATTCGGATATGAGCTGTTAATGTAAAAATCACTGAAACTCGGGAGTTCCTTACTTACAAGTGGAGAGAAGCGCCATGAAAATTACTCAGTAAGACAGGAAAATAAGCAAATGGATAAGACAACAAACTGGAGTGGTCGTCGTATTTGTGCTCTAATGAAAATTTAACGGAAGTGGGTGGGACATGTAGCCTTGTGAACAGATAGAAGGGGAATCAGGGAATATCTGTGGAGAAGTCCAAGATATGACGACCTAATGAAAAATGGTAGGATGACACTGGAAATCATAAAGGAGTGGAATGAATACTGACAAGCGGGGCCCGAAATAGGTTACTCACTGACACAGTCGAAACTCCGCTTGGTGAAAGAAGGGTGAAAATGGACACTTATTTTGTGCTTGGTGGTAAGACTCAATAGTTTCCGAGAAAATGACAAAGTCTTGATGCTACTGCTTCAATTCGCAAGCGCGGTGCTATACCAACCGAGCTGGCACGGTAGTAACTAGGAGCACAGTTTCGAATTTTTGTACTTCGTGTTCAAATCTGATCTTATATTGTCATCTTTTTCGTTTTATTGTCGCAGAAGTATGCAACTTCAATGGGATCAATATTTTACTGATGTCGAGATACAATGGAACTTTTTACGAAAGAAATAAGTATTTCAAATCTTACTGAAATTAGATTTTATCATCACAAATGTTACGTAATGTTATGTAACTAATAGTAATGAAAATTAAATACATATAAATTCCAGTATATTAATTTTTGCTTTGATATTTGCTTTTATACATCAAGAGTACCAGTATATTCCTTAGGATGATATCTATTATAAAACTGTTCAAAGCATAAAAATCGAGGCACCGTCAGCAACGCGCGAGGCACGAAAGCCACAGTCACATTGTTTAGTGTAAATATCATTAGGAAAAGCAACTTCGTTAACGTTGCTAAAAACCTCGCGATCTGGCGATAATTTCATGGCAAAACCAAACATATCAAAGCATTTTCTCGAAAACTGGAGGCTGCGATTGATTACTAATCCAGGCGTATATTTTATTACTTGCATCGCTTCAGTTGGCTGTGGGATGAGAATAGAGCACTTCTGTAATGGAGGAATGTATTTTTTCACCTGTCAGTAAAAGTATACACTTTGACGGAATTACTTCTAACACGTCGATATTCCGGTTTCATCGACAACCAGACCGTCGTATAACGAGAGATAGCTTTAATAATATACAAAGCGGCTACATTTTACGTAAGGTCGTAAAACTTCATCCAAAACGTGACGACAGATTTGTCTCAACTGGTTGACAGTTATTTTTGTAAGATTCTCACTTCAAAAGATAACGTTATCTTACTAGAGACGTGATACTTTCTCTTTAATCGCTACTTTTAACAAAACTAGGGTTAAATTCAAGAATTGTACTGGGAGTTTGAAGTTGAAAGAATCTTACTGTTCCCATTAGTTCATCAAATGGAGGCTTATCATTGGCGCTGCTGTACTTGGTGACAAAATGCTGCAGAATTCTGTTTCCCTATGAATGTTCCCAGGTGTTCGATGCACTGAATTCCAAACTATGTGATACTAATGAGGCTGCTGCAGTCATTGCCCGTTATCACAGTGCTCGTGTAGTAACAACATGTCCATTGTTTCTAACTTCTGTATAACATTCGAACACACATGAATCGAACATTTGATATATATCTTGATTCGATCCTCTGCTTGTCATTTTGGTCTTCCATCGTGGTAGCTGCTTCGTATTTGTGGGCTTGCGCACTCGTATACTGCTCAGTGCGAATTAACACTTTCCGGAAAACTGTTACTAACAGTTTTTGTTTGTCTCCAAGAATGTCATGTCAGCGTTAAGTCACGAACTGTACACTTTCCGATTAAAATATGCTCTTGTCGGCCTATGTCAAGCAACAAAATGCCCCTCATAGATGTTATTGGCTCTGAGCACTATGGGACTTAACACCTTAGGTCATCAGTCGCCTAGAACTTAGAACTAATTAAACCTAACTAACCTAAGGACATCACACACATCCATGCCCGAGGCAGGATTCGAACCTGCGACCGTAGCGGTCGTGCGGTTCCAGACTGAAGCGCCTAGAACCGCTCGGCCACAGCGGCCGGCCACAGATGTTATTCAGGGAAGTATAGGGGCCTGTTGTGACAACAGCCGACGCGCTCGTGTATGTTCGCCAGCATCATAGCAGCTGACAGCATACGTTACGAGCGTCGCAGGTGCCTTCGAAGCATGTACTGCGGCTGCTGTCCGGGCACATGAGCGTGTTGGCTGTTGTTACTATAGGCCCCAGTACTTCGCTGAATAACATCTATGAAGGGCATTTTGTTGCTTGACACAAGCCGACAAGAGGATATTTTAATCGGAAATTTTATTGTTCGCCACTTAACATAGACATAATTGAAGATGGTCTTTTTATCAGTTGACGACCGTTTTTTATCATCTGAGATGGGCTGAAAACTTACCTAACTGAAATCTGGTTTCGCAGAACAGAGCGTATCAGGTTGTGGAAAGGGGCCGAGGCAATTTACTCTTAGTTATACAAGAACATACACACTTTATTCCTCGAACCAAGCCGGCCGGGGTGGCCGAACGGCTACAGCCTGGAACCGCACGACCTCTACGGTCACAGGTTCAAATCCTGCCTCTGGCATGGGTGTGTGTGATGTCCTTAGGTTACTTAGGTTTAAGTAGTTCTAAGTTCTAGGGGACTGTTGACCTCAGAAGTTAAGTCCCATAGTGTTCAGAGCCATTTGAACCTCGAACCAATGAACAGTTTTTTCTTTAAAACAACAAACATCAATTCACGGCTGAGTAAAATGAACATAATACGTCTTATGGCTTTTAAGGAAAAATTTAACTTTTTTTGGTACATTAATTAGTATAAAACAGTTTCTGATTGTTTGGTGGTTCTCAGTTTACTTGTAATAACTTATTACCATTTGCAGTACAAATTGACCAAATTTCATGTGTCTAACCCCATTAGTTTAACAAATAATGGTACCTGAAATTTTTAAGAGGTCCGAGCAGATGTAATTTTATGTAAGAGGTCCGAGCAGATGTAATGCAGATGTAGTTTTATGTAAGACGTCCGAGCAGATGTAATTTCGATGTATTGCTCATGCGCTGCCTGCGATATGCAAGGTATAAGAGAATCGTTGACCAGAGAGTAGTGTTGACTGAGTAGGAACTGTGTAGCTGTAGCAGTAAGTTGTCGCTAGTCTGGAGTCTGCTCTGGTCTGGTCTGGTGTATCGTGTTGGCTGGCCCGGTCGCGGTACAGCGATGCCGGAGCCTGAGTATTATTGTATAAGGTAAAAATCAGCCTCGCGCATATCTAGTAATGTTATCTGAACTCCCATGTAAATGTTTTAGAAATGTTTTAATCTTTGTCATATAAAGTAATTTCTAACAAGCATTCATTTCAATTTAAAGAATTTACTAATTTCTCCAATCCATGATCATTCCGACTGTTGCAAAAGAAAAATCAGTTGCTTCCTTTCATAAATGACCAATCTATCGGCCAGCATTACACAGAGCTGTGCCGGGAAAATTTATTGTAAGAGCAGATATATTCGACAATTTTACTGAGGTAAGCATTTTTCCTTTTTTTATTCAGAATGATCTTACAGGGCCATGACGCAGCACTGCTGTCGTCCAAAATTTACCAGGTTACTGAATCTATTTTTTATTACGAGGTTTAGGAATTTTTCTGTTTCGAGCTTACATTAGATGAGAAAAGAATTTTGTGGGTACGTTAAATGGCAAACAAATTTTATGTGGAGGTTATAAATCGGAATCTATTTTGTTCTGAGGATACACAAAAATTAGAATCATATTCATTATAATTATTTATTTTAATTTTGTGGGGAGGTTACAAAGTAAAAAAAAACTGTAATTTTGAGAAAAATCCGTTTAAAGTTCAATACTGCAATTCTAGTATAGTTATTGATGAGAATTACTTACCACTAATATTTTCCTAAACCATACTGAGCATCATCTGAATCATACTGATCTTCTTTTCTTCCCTATGTCCCTCTTCTTTCCTGTCTGGCTTCTTTTGTGCATTTTAAATTAGCAATGTCTGCTTTGCGGATTCTCTCTTCATCTGTTTGCACCAAGGATTTTGCAGTATTTTCACTAGATTTTATGCCCAATAATTCCAAAACATCCAGTTTTCTAATTACACCATCATTGAAGCATAAAATAGCATCATAAACACCAAATTTGAGGGTTGTCAGCTTTAGGTAACCGGTTCCAAATGACATACAACCATTAACGCCAGAAAACAATAACAAACACGATCGGAAAAACGAGTATCGATAGTATATACAGGGTAGGAAACATTGAAGCGATAAAACAATAGGAGCATGAAATAATATTGTATTGTATTGTATTGCATGTTAACCGGGGACCTAGAAACGACGGAGGGGCTCCATCCCCACCGCAGCCGCAGTGGTCCACAACCCCACGACGGCTACCGCAGTCCACTTCACCCCTCCGCCGCCCCACACCGAACCCAGGGTTATTGTGCGGTTCGGCCCCCGGTGGACCCCCCGGGGAATGTCTCACACCAGACGACTGTAACCCCTATGTTTACGTGGTAGAGTAATGGTGGTGTACGCGTACGTGGAGAACTAGTTTGCGCAGCAATCAAAATGGCTCTGTGCACTATGGGACTTAACATCGGTGGTCATCAGTCCCCTAGAACTTAGAACTACTTAAACCTAACTAACCTAAGGACATCCATGCCCGAAGCAGGATTCAAACCTGCGACCGTAGCGGTCACGCGGTTCCAGACTGAAGCGCCCAGAAGCGCACGGCCACATCGGCCGGCTGCGCAGCAATCGCCGACATAGTATAACTGAGGCGGAGTAAGGGGAACCAGCCCGCCGAGGAAGATGGAAAACCGCCTAAAAACCATCCACAGACTGGCAGGCTCATCGGACACACAAGTCCGCCGGGCGGATTCGTGCCGGCCGCGCGACCGCTGCGGTCGCAGGTTCGAATCCTGCCTCGGGCATGGATGTGTGCGATGTCCTTAGGTTAGTTAGGTTTAAGTAGTTATATGTACTAGGGGACTGATGACCTCAGAAGTTAAGTCCCATAGTGCTCAGAGCCATTTGAACCATTTTTTGATTCGTGCCGGGGACCAGGCGCTCCTTCCCGCCTGGAAAGCCGTGCGTTAGACCGCACGGCCAACCGGGCGGGCATGAAAAAAAAAAAAAATTCAAATGTGTGTGAAATCTTATGGGACTTAAGCGCTAAGGTCATCAGTCCCTAAGTTAACACACTACTTAACCTAAATTATCCTAAGGACAAACACACACACCCATGCCCGAGGGAGGACTCGAACCTCCGCCGGGACCAGCCGCACAGTCCATGACTGCAGCGCCCAGACCGCTCGGCTAATCCCGCGCGGCGCGGGCATGAAATAATATACAAGAAGTAAAAGAATACTGTGCGATATCTCTGCATGGCGCAAAAAGGAAGGCGTGGCATTCAAATGTCAGATTGTACAGAGAGTCAGGAAACTCATCATATCTCACGAAAAATTTGTCGTAGTTATATAAAACAAAACCTGTTTCAAGCAGGAAAGACCGGGCATTTCAAATAAGCTAAAATCTAAAAATCGAATTTTTGATGCTTACTTGCCTTTCTTCTCCCCTTAAGGGGGCGGTCAGCTAGTTAGTAGTGAAGAGAGGTTACCTGGAGACGAGCGCGCGCTCTGCCTCGTGCACGCGGTCGACGCCGACGGGCAGCGGCAGCACGGTGTGTCCGCTGACCTGTCCGCGCACCTGGTAGACGGTGCTCTGCAGCGAGTGCACGTGACGCTGGATGTCCTGGGCCACCACCTTGGGCCACGCGCGGCTGTTGCCCGGGTTCGACAGCAGCGGCACGAACACCTGCCCGGACACGCACAATCACTCTCCGAGCCCATCCACGTCTCACACAGTCTCCTTCGTCACAATTCTGGTGTACAGGAGGCCAGTAATTTACACCACGAATGATTCGGTAGCTCAGCTAAACGAGATGAAAGGAATCTGTGGAAGATACTTACCGGAAGAATGGAAGGATTAATAGGGATCTGCTACGGCATCTAGGTGTACTTAAGCTGTCGCCTGAACGAGCAGTAGAGGGGAAAAGTAGAAGGAAGAGAAAAAGGCTAGAATACGCAGAACAGATTTAGAGGTACTGCTGAGAAGGTATATGAAATGTGGTGATTACTTAAAATCAATGTAAGGGAAGTCGAATGGAATGCGTGGATTAGTTGGAACTTGAGAAAATTGAGTGCACCTGTAAAGGAAATTGCATACAAGATGCTAGTCGACGTGTGTCTCGGCACCCGTCAACTCCTTCGCCGTCTACATCTACATCTACATCCATACTCCGCAAGCCACCTGACGGTGTGTGGCGGAGGGTACCTTGAGTACCTCTATCGGTTCCCCTTCTATTCCAGTCTCGTATTGTTCGTGGAAAGAAGGATTGTCGGTATGCCTCTGTGTGGGCTCTAATCTCTCTGATTTTATCCTCATGGTCTCTTCGCGAGATATACGTAGGAGGGAGCAATATAGTGCTTGACTCTTCGGTGAAGGTATGTTCTCGAAACTTTGACAAAAGCCCGTACCGAGCTACTGAGCGTCTCTCCTGCAGAGTCTTCCACTGGAGTTTATCTATCATCTCCGTAACGCTTTCGCGATTACTGAATGATCCAGTAACGAAGCGCGCTGCTCTCCGTTGGATCTTCTCTATATCTTCTATCAACCCTATCTGGTACGGATCCCACGCTGCTGAGCAGTATTCAAGCAGTGGGCGAACAAGCGTACTGTAACCTACTTCCTTTGTTTTCGGATTGCATTTCCTTAGGATTCTTCCAATGAATCTCAGTCTGGCATCTGCTTTACCGACGATCAACATTATATGATTTATTTATTTCGAGTCAAAAACATTACAACAATATTTACAATATATACAATATAACAAATCAGGTCAAATCATAAAAGAACAAACTAAACGGTATTAGCCCAAAATTGTGCAACGGCAGCAGCATTGTCTGAAACATCAACAAGCTCTTGTGTGGAACATGATACAGGACATCTAGGACAGTTAATTAAATGTTTGGTTGTCTGTTCTTCTCCGCAGTCACACAAGGTGGAAGATTCCTTCATGAAGCCCCATTTAAACAGATTGTCCTTAGTTCGTCCGACGCCACTCCTGAGCCGATTTAGAGACTTCCACACTGTCCAGACTTGATTTCCACCAGGAGGAAGGGTCTCAGAAGGAGTCATCCAATCATTACTGTCAGATTTTGCTGTCCACTGAGATAGTCTGGCTGCTCCAGTCCGACCGGTGAGGGGTGTAGTAGTTCTCATGAAGCTCCTCCTAGATTTGAGTCTACTAATTGGTGGCTGGTATCCATGTAGCAGGTGATCGGTGTTATGATCTGCTTTATGTCTCTCAAGTTTGGCTGCGACTTCACGCCTTATGTCTGGAGGAGCAATACCTGCTAGTTTATGGAGTTTATCAATAGGTGTAGCTTTGAGGCATCCCGTTACTGTCCTGCAGGTTTCGTTCAGGGCCACATCAACCTGCTTTGCATGAGATGACTTGTACCATACAGGACATGCGTATTCAGCTGCGGAATAGCACAAGGCCAAGGCTGATGTTCTTAGTAGTTTGGGATCTGCACCCCAAACGCTGCCAGTGAGCTTCCGCAGGATGTTGTTACGAGCAGCAACTTTCTGCTTAGTGTTAGTGCAGTGTTTTCTGTAGGTCAACGTTCGATCTAAGGTGACACCCAGATATTTGGGGTAGAAACAATGTTCAAGCTCTTGATCTTCCCAAACCACTGTAAGTTTTCTATAGGCCTCTCGATTGCGTAGGTGGAAAGCACAAACTTGAGTTTTAGCATTGCAACATTATATGATCATTCCATTTTAAATCACTCCTAATGCGTACTCCCAGATAATTTATGGTATTCACTGCTTCCAGTTGCTGACCAGCTATTTTGTAGCTAAATGATAAAGGATCTATCTTTCTATGTATTCGCAGCACATTACACTTGTCTACATTGAGATTCAATTGCCATTCCCTGCACCATGCGTCAATTCGTTGCAGATCCTCCTGCATTTCAGTACAATTTTCCATTGTTACAACCTCTCGATACACCACAGCATCATCTGCAAAAAGCCTCAGTGAACTTCCGATGTCATCCACCAGGTCATTTATGTATATTGTGAATAGCAACGGTCCTATGACACTCCCCTGCGGCACACCTGAAATCACTCTTACTTCGGAGGACTTCTCTCCATTGAGAATGACATGCTGCGTCCTGTTATCTAGGAACTCCTCAATCCAATCACACAATTGGTCTGATAGTCCATATGCTCTTACTTTGTTAATTAAACGACTGTGGGGAACTGTATCGAACGCCTTGCGGAAGTCAAGAAACACGGCATCTACCTGTGAACCCGTGTCTATGGCCCTCTGAGTCTCGTGGACGAATAGTGCGAGCTGGATTTCACATGACCGTCTTTTTCGAAACCCATGCTGATTCCTACAGAGTAGATTTCTAGTCTCCAGAAAAGTCATTATACTCGAAAACAATACGTGAACCTCACGCCACTACACAAAACATTTGCAAAAGATCATATCATACCACTAATGAGACACGTGTTCTCAGCATTGGCTGCTTTCAAGACACACACAGCTGACGTCCGCGTATTGCAGGATCCTAGAGCACATTGTACACTCATATACACACATCAAAAAAACTTTTGCATCACCTCTGTTCCAAGCGTTCCGGAACCTGTACAGAAAATTGGAATACAGATCAACATAAACATCGTTTCTGCCCTTTTTATTGCTCATGAAAACCACACATTGCATGTTCTACCACTATACAGCGAGACCTTCAGAGGTGGTGGTCCAGAATGCGGTACACACTGGTACCTCTAATATCCAGTATACATCCTCTTGCAATGATGTACGCCTGTATTCGTCGTGGCATACTATCCACAAGTCCATCAAGACACTGTTGGTCCATATTGTCCCGCCCCATGCGTAGATCCCTCAGAGCGGTTGATGAGTCACGTCGTCCATGAACAGCCCTTTTCAATCTATCCCAGGCATGTTAGATAGGGTCCATGTCTGGAGAACATTCTGGCCACTCTAGTCGAGCCATGTCGTTATCCTGAAGGAAGTCATTCGCAAGATGTCCACGATGGGGGCGCGAATTGTCGTCCATGAAGTCGATTGCCTTGCCAATATGCTGTCGATATTGTTGCACTATTGGTCGGAGGATGGCATTCACGTATCGTACAGCCGTTACGGCGCCTTCTATGACCACAGCGGCGTACGTCGGCCCCACATAATGTGTGTTTGGTCATCAATCTACTGACTGGTTTGATGCGGCCCGCCACGAATCCCTTTCCTGTGCTAACCTCTTCATCTCAGAGTAGCACTTGCAACCTACGTCCTCAATTATTTGCTTCACGTATTCCAATCTCTGTCTTCCTCTTGTTGCCCTCTACAGCTCCCTCTAGTACCATGGAATTCATTCCCTCGTGTCTTAGCAGATGTCCTATCATCCTGTCCCTTCTCCTTATCAGTGTTTTCCACATATTCCTTTCCTCTCCGATTCTGCGTAGAACCTCCTCATTCCTTACCTTATCAGTCCACCTAATTTTCAACATTCGTCTATAGCACCACATCTCAAATGCTTCGATTCTCTTCTGTTCCGGTTTTCGCACAGTCCATGTTTCACTACCATACAATGCTGTACTCCAGACGTACATCCTCAGGAATTTCTTCCTCAAATTAAGGCCGGTATTTGATATTAGTAGACTTCTCTTGGCCAGAAATGCCTTTTTTGCCATAGCGAGTCTGCTTTTGATGTCCTCCTTGCTCCGTCCGTCATTGGTTATTTTACTGCCTAGGTAGCAGAATTCCTTAACTTCATTGACTTCGTGACCATCAATCCTGATTTTACGTTTCTCGCTGTTCTCATTTCTACTACTTCTCATTACCTTCGTCTTTCTCCGATTTACTCTCAAACCATACAGTGTACCCATTAGGCTGTTCATTCCGTTCAGTAGATCATTTAATTCTTCTTCACTTTCAGTCAGGATAGCAATGTCATCAGCGAATAGTATCATTGATATCCTTTCACCTTGTATTTTAATTCCACTCCTGAACCTTTCTTTTATTTCCATCATTGCTTCCTCGAAGTACAGATTGAAGAGTAGGGGCGAAAGGCTACAGCCTTGTCTTACACCCTTCTTAATACGAGCACTTCGTTCTTGATCGTCAACTCTTATTATTCCCTCTTGGTTGTTGTAAATATTGTATATGACCCGTCTCTCCCTATAGCTTACCCCTACTTTTTGCAGAATCTCGAACAGCTTGCACCATTTTATATTGTCGAACGCTTTTTCCAGGTCGACAAATCCTATGAAAGTGTCTTGATTTTTCTTTAGCCTTGCTTCCATTATTAGCCGTAACGTCAGAATTGCATCTCTCGTCCCTTTACTTTTCCTAAAGCCAAACTGATCGTCACCTAGCGCATTCTCAATTTTCTTTTCCATTCTTCTGTATATTATTCTTGTAAGCAGCTTCGATGCATGAGCTGTTAAGCTGATTGTGCGATAATTCTCGCACTTGTCAGCCCTTGCCCTCTTCGGAATTGTGTGGATGATGCTTTTCCGAAAGTCAGATGGTATATCGCCAGACTCATATATTCTACACACCAACGTGAATAGTCGTTTTGTTGCCACTTCCCCCAATGATTTTAGAAATTCTTATGGAATGTTATCTATCCCTTCTGCCTTATTTGACCGTAAGTCCTCCAAAGCCCTTTTAAATTCCGATTCTAATACTGGATCCCCTATCTCTTCTAAAGACTCCTGTTTCTTCTTCTATCACATCAGACAAATCTTCACCTTCTTAGAGGCTTTCAATGTATTCTTTCCACCTATCTGCTCTCTCCTCTGCATTTAACAATGGAATTCCCGTTGCACTCTTAATGTTACCACCATTGCTTCTAATGTCACCAAAGATTGTTTTGACTTTGCTGTATGCTGAGTCTGTCCTTCCGACAATCATATCTTTTTCGATGTCTTCACATTTTTCCTGCAGCCATTTCGTCTTAGCTTCCCTGCACGTCCTATTTATTTCATTCCTCAGCGACTTGTATTTCTGTATTCCTGATTTTCCCGGAACATGTTTGTACTTCCTTCTTTCATCAATCAACTGAAGTATTTCTTCTGTTACCCATGGTTTCTTCGCAGCTACCTTCTTTGTACCTATGTTTTCCTTCCCAACTTTTGTGATGGCCCTTTTTAGAGATGTCCATTCCTCTTCAACCGTACTGCCTACTGCGCTATTCCTTATTGCTGTATCTATAGCGTTAGAGAACTTCAAACGTATCTCGTCATTCCTTAATACTTCCGTATCCCACTTCTTTGCGTATTGATTCTTCCTGACTAATGTCTTGAACTTCAGCCTACTCTTCATCACTACTATATTGTGATATGAGTCTATATCTGCTCCTGGGTACGCCTTACAATCCAGTATCTGATTTCGGAATCTCTGTCTGTCCATGATGTAATCTAATTGAAATCTTCCCGTATCTCCCGGCCTTTTCCAAGTATGCCTCCTCCTCTTGTGATTCTAGAACAGGGTATTCGCTATTACTAGCTGAAACTTGTTACAGAACTCAATTAGTCTTTCTCCTCTTTCATTCCTTGTCTCAAGCCCATATTCTCCTGTAACCTTTTCTTCTACTCCTTCCCCTACAACTGCATTCCAGTCGCCCATGACTATTCGTCCCCCTTTACATACTGCATTACCCTTTCAATATCCTCATACACTTTTTCTATCTGTTCATCTTCAGCTTGCGACGTCGGCATGTATACCTGAACTATCGTTGTCGGTGTTGGTCTGCTGTCGATTCTGATTAGAACCACCCGATCACTGAACTGTTCACAGTAACACCCCTCTGCCCTACCTTCTTATTCATAACGAATCCTACACCTGTTATACCATTTTCTGCTGTTGTTGTTATTACCCGATACTCATCTGACCAGAAATCCTTGTCTTCCTTCCACTTCACTTCACTGATCCCTACTATATCTAGATTGAGCCTTTGCATTTCCCTTTTCAGATTTTCTAGTTTCCCTACCACGTTCAAGCTTCTGACATTCCACGCCCCGACTCGTAGAACGTTATCCTTTCGTTGATTATTCAATATTTTTCTCATGGTAACCTCCCCCTTGGCAGTCCCCTCCCGGAGATCGGAATGGGGGACTATTCCGGAATATTTTGCCAATGGAGAGGTCATCATGACACTTCTTCAATTACAGGGCGCATGTCCTGTGGATACACGTTACGTGTCTTTAATGCAGTGGTTTCCATTGCCTTCTGCATCCTCATGTCGTTGATCATTGCTGATTCTTCCGCCTTTAGGGGCAATTTCCCACCCCTAGGACAAGAGAGTGCCCTGAACCTCTATCCGCTCCTCCGCCCTCTTTGACAAGGCCGTTGGCAGAATGAGGCTGACTTCTTATGCCGGAAGTCTTGGGCCGCCCCACATAATAACACCCGAAAACCGCAGGGAACCTCCACCTTGCTGCACTCGCTGGACGCTGTGTTTAAGGCGTTCAACCTGACCGGATTGCCTCCAGACGCATCCCCAACGATTATCTGGTTGAAGGCATATGCGACACTCACCGGTGAAGAGAACATGATGCCAATCTTCAGCGGTACATTCGGCATGTTGTTGGGCTCATCTGTACTGCGCTGCACGGTGTCTTGGTTGCAAAGATGGACCTCACCATCGACGTCGGCAGTGAAGTTGCGCATCTTGCAGCCTATTGCGCACAGTTTGATTCATAACACTACGTCCTGTAGCAGCACGAAAAGCATTATTCAACATGGTGGCGTTGCTGTCAGGGTTCCTCCGAGCCATAATCCGTAGGTAACGGTCATCCACTGCAGTAGTAGCCCTTGGACGGCCTGAGCGAGGCATGTCATCGACATTTTCTGTCTCTCTCTGTTGTGTACATAGTTCCGCGTAGTCAGCGCGTACACAACTTTCCCACTAGAGCGCGCCCCGCTAAGCACAACAGCGCAGGCGCAGCGCTCGTCCGTCTCCGCACTACGAAATGGTGCTGTCATAAGGACGGACCAAATTCTGCTTCCGCTGATCCGCGTATTAATATGTAACGCAGCCAATGAGTGCTGCTGACGTAGAACCTTTTCTCCTCGCGGATCACACTCGCGCAGTGATACCTAAACGTGCGAAGTATTATAACGAGTGTACAGACCTCCGATTAGTTAGTCTGCATTAGTCTGCAGTCCAGTTTCAGTCTGCGCCTAATAAGATTATCATATTCCTGTACATAGCCATGAAGAGAAATGTATAGACACTTTGTCAAGTATCAGAGATATGTGAGAATAAGATTAACGTACCAAGACCAAAGAAACTTCAGATTGTCAATTGTAAATAGCACCCAGAGCCAAGTTAAGTTATTTCTATGCTTTTTATTATTTTAATAAATGTGTGTGAAAATTAATCAAGTTCTGTTTAAGTTGGTCACCGTCAATCTGCTACTCTAAGCGTGCAAGTGGCATTTCTATCGTCTGACCTAACGGCAGAAGATAAACACGCCACGATAAGACCATGAGACATATTGCTGACACTCGCCTACTTCGTTAGAGCGACAAGTGAAACAATCTGATGGCGTGTTTACCGAAGGTTTTACGGTACGCACACCACACTCTCTATCTCTTCCATGTCCGAACAACGTCGCTTTGGTTCACTCCGAGACGCCTGGACACTTCCCTTGTTGGGAGTCCTTCCTGGCACAAAGTAAGAATGCGGACGCGACTCAACCGTGGTATTGACCGTCTAGGCATGGTTGAACTACAGACAACACGAGCCGTGTACCTCCTTCCTGGTGGAATGACTGGAACCGATCGGCTGTCGGACCCCCTCCGTCTAATAGGTGCTACTTATGCATGGTTGTTTACATCTTTGGGCGGGTTTAGTGACATCTCCGAACAGTCAAAGGGACTGTATCGTGGTACAATATCCACAGTCAACGTCTATCTTCAGGAGTTCTGAGATCCGGGGTGATGAAAACTTTTTTTTGATGTGTGTATTATTACGTTCCTGGAGATAAGCAAGTTTCTCTTAAAGTGTCAGTACACATTAAAAAAAACCATTCGTGTGAAACACAGCTTTCTCATTCGTACATGACATCTGCAAACAGTACATACAGATGAACACGATGTTTCCGTCATTCGTAGATTTCAGCGAGGCATTCGACACTGTACGACTAACCAAGATATGGGCATACGGGGCATCTTCGCAACTATGTGACTGGCGTGAGGAATACGTGACTAGTAGAATCCACTACGCTATACTGGACGTTGACTGTTCCACAGAAACGAAAGGAAACGTGAAAAGACCTCTAATGTCGTCAATAAACGTACAAAATTGGTCGGACAATATCAGCAGGACTATTAGACTGATGACTGACTCTGTAGTTGTCTAGAGGGAAGCATTCTCGTTGGACGACTGTAAGGAACTCCAGAGAGACTTGGGGAAAATTTCCACTTGGTGCAGTGAATACCAACTCTCTCTAACCATCTGAGAAACAGAGGTTTCTGCTTCAGACCACCATTTTATCAATTTCTTCTTTTTTTTTTTTTTTTGAAGCACCAGTGCCTTTAGCATGAAACCATTGATGTTGTTGCAAGATAGAGAAATCTAGTGGTACACTGAGGTACAGGATTTCTGTGAATGTAGTGCATTGTAGCAGTCACAACGTTCAAAGCAACATTCGACGCTGACATTGTGGTACTTGATTGTAGCGGTTTCCGACATGCTGTTTTTTTTTTTTATAGCGACCATACGGAGATCATTGACAGTGAAAGTAAGTACATCTAAAGCTATTGCAACGTAAATTTGAGATTATATTACTGCTTTTTTGAGTTGTTTCGAAATACAAAAACTGGGGCAGTATGTAGTTTTGAAATTTCAAACAAAATGCTTCAAATGGCTCGAAGCACTATGGGACATAACATCTGAGGCCATTAGTCACCTAGACTTAGAACTACTTAAACCTAACTAACCTAACACACATCCATGCCCGAGGCAGGATTCGAGCGGCCGGCTTTTGAAATAAAATTTACTAAATGTTTGTTCCCATTTTTTGGTTGTTATTTGGGACCATAATTTACTTTAGGCATTACATGTTCATGGAATTTTTGAGATGTCTACGAAAAATACGAATTTGCGTTCAAATATATCACACAAAACGATGAGTGATTGAAAACTGTATGTCTCAGTGGTCCTGAAGTGAAACCACCTCCCTAAAATAATTAATTGCTTCCTTTTTGCTAATCTCTTCTTGATTTATTGCTTAATATGATAACAAATGTTTATTTTTTGAAACATTTTAAAAATTATATTTGTTTTCTTATTACTAGGACTCAAAAGGTTAAATGTGAATAAATCTAAGGCAACGCCCGTAAGAAAGAGCAAGAACCACGCGGTATCTGATTACAAGATCAGTGGTGAAAATTTCGAGTACACCAGATCGTGTAAGTATTTTAGGGGTAATATTAAGAAACGATATGACATGTGACGATCACGAAAAACAGTGTCAGAAATGACGATTGGAAGTGTTCTAGAAAAGTGCCTTGCGTCTGTAAACGAAATCGCACACGAGACGCTAGTGCGACCACTTCTAGAGTGCTGTTCCACCGTTTGGAATCATTATCAGGTAGCCATGACAGCGGACATCAAACAAATTCAGAGCGTGCTACTAAGATCGTAACGTTCCAGATGTGCGGGCCGCGTGCTGGCCGATTTCCAGCCTGTCTCGGCTATACCCAATTCTTCTCGGAATTATCCGGTGCAGCGCGACATTGCATTCAGTATTGCAATGTGGCATGTTTCGGTTTTCACAAATCTCTTCAGTTCTGCAGCATCGTGGTGTCTACGCTGTTCACCCTTCGCTGTTTGGTTCGTGGTATGAAGGACGTTCACAGGTCCAGTGGCTGTTTGCATAAATAGAGGCGCTCTAGGGATCTATAGTCACAAGCCTTTAAAAATGAATGATAATGTGAGAAATGAGCGATGAGAATTCTCAGTATCTATAATGCTGGCGCATAATCGACAGGCACTCCAAATGTGCCATGAAACGACATTACAATATCATACAGAAAGAATATTAAGATTCATTTCACAATAAAGAGCAAAAAATTACGACAATCGACAAACGGGTTTCATTGTTCTGCACATCAAGAAGAGCATCGTGCTAAGGACGGAGCCCATGAAGAAATTGGTGGTAGGAATACAAAATTCTGAAGTCGCACGCATTATTCCTCCGTCAGTTGCAATAGTTTTTGATGGAATTGAACGAACAATTTGGAGAATTTATATGTTACAACAAAGTGCATTTGTTAGGTTAAGGGGCATGCCTGGCGCGATTTTTCGCCTGCTGTTGTTGAATTGATGAAGGGGAAAAGAGCGCAGGAACGAAATTAGAACATCTGCAATGGATCGCAGACTTTTCATTTTAAGTTAACTTGACTGCACACTGCCATAGTAAGGCATTGCAAGGTGAGAAACAACTTAATCTGATTAGATGGGGATGCATTTAAAGAGAAAATCACATTGTAGAATGGATATATTCTCTCAAACCCACTTCAATTCCCTGAGATCACTGGCGTTAAAGACAACTCGAGGTTTGAAGAATTCATTGTGGCATTGAAAGAATTACAAGGATAGTTTTCTAAAGATTCTGAAGACACTGCCAGTCTCACATCTTTTTCGAGTTGTATTCGAGACCGTTTGCCGTTTCAGCTGAAAGTGCCCCTGTGCATGTGCAGATGTAACTGATTGATCTGCAATGTAATCTCCGTTTTAAGGACAAATCCTATTACGTTAAAACTGTCCAGCTTGTCTACGTTGTTTCCGTCAGGTAGAGCTTCCACGTCTCCGTAATGAGGTTGTAACAATGCTGCGACGTTTCGATCAACATATATGTGTGTGAATGATGTGTTTTCGATTACGAAACTAAATAAGTCACGATTACGTGACAACCTGTGTGCGAAAATCTGAGATATTGTCTGCGTCTGTCCTTATTCCAACAGTTTGTACTAGATAAAAATTATATGTCCTCAGCGCTCCAAAAATAATTAAATAATACCGAAAATTTGTTTTGTATGTGATGTCTGTTGTCAAAAATTATAAAGTATAAAGCCAAGTCGTAAGCAGTGTGATTCCATTGCCATTTAAATTCGGCGCGTTCACAGTTTTATCCTCTTCTCCCTCGCCGCCCTCACACATCGTGCCCAGGTGGTGGGGGAAATGTGCTGCCAGACTGAACGCTATGGCTCTTGTGCCTGGGTACGGCTCGCAAGCCTAATTCTTGGCAAGCCCAGGTGTATACCATACGAAAGTCTAGCAAAAATGCATCGGGGAACTTAAATATAGAATTTTTATAAGAAACCTGTTTCGTAAATTTAGAGAACTTGAACCCGAAGAAGACTGCACAATCATTATGCTGCCACCATCGTATATCTCGTATAGGCATCGAGAGAGAAAGATGAGATGTATTGCAGCGTGGAGGTACATTCTTCGCTCGCTGACTACACGAATCGAATAGGAAAGAAAATCGATAATATTGGTACAATGTACCCTCCGCAATGCAGTGTTCTGGGCGTTACGGAGTATATTTGTAAATATAGATGCAGATGTAGATGTAAATTACAGAAGATGTTCAGTGTAATATTTATTTAGAGATGAACAATTAACATTAGATGGAAAAAGGTGAGAAAATCATCAAACCAGTCGGACTCTGATGATTTAAAACAAAAATTAAAGGGCAAATGGGCGAGTGTTTATCTCTACACGCTTTAGTTGATGCTCAGAGGTCCAGTGCTGTGGAGGAGGCAGTATAGGAGAGCGAAGGCGAATAAAGCAATACATCTTCCAGTGAAGTTCATCTTAAAAAAGAAGTGGAAACGGCGAAAAAATGTCAAGAAGAAGAGAAAATGGGTACGAAAAGGGATTGGTCTTAAGGTATGCATGTACGAAACAATGTACTTCTTATAGACTTGGCAGTTAATGATCAGAAAGAATACTTTTTTACGTTCTGGATGTCAGAAGGTCCCTTCAGCTTCCTTTCCGAAGAAGGGCGAGTTAAAAATCCAGTATGCCGATACTCATCTTAGAGAAGTTACATCTGCAGCAAGAAAACTGTAGACCGTATTCTAACTTCCTGCTGCTTGGCGCAGTTTCCTGCCGCATCTCTCTCGTTTAGGGGGTCAACTGTTTCTGTATTCATCTGAGAAGTTCGTGAAACAAATGTAGGAGTGCCGGAGAACTTCATCCAACTAAAGAACGAGAAAAAAAGTTTTTGGAGATTTACGTATTTATTTTGATACAATATATTATTGCAAATGAGTAATGTAACTTAAGACAAATAAAACATTAAGCGAAAACTAAAGCACACTCAAGTCGATATCAGTCGTGTTGCTGACCTACAACGAAGACATGAAATGAAAGATCGGAAAATAGGCGTACTCTGCGTAACGGATGGTCTGTTTAGTGGGGCACCATTGATTACTGAGTTGGAGAAGGGGGGAGCGTACTATCCAACTTACTGGACCGTACCAAGTAGGTTCAAACACTTATCACGACACAAAACTGATGTCGACTTATCTGCAGATCGTTCTTGTTTTTGGCTTCTGATGTACCACATTACGTCCAGTTTCAAATTATAAACCTTAAGTGTTACACACAGCAACATGATATCTTGACTGTGCCAATAAAAAAATATTGCGCTGCATTAGCCGAGCGGTCTAAGGCGCTGCAGTCATGGACTGTGCGGCTGGTCCCGGCTGAGGTTCGAGTCCTTCCTCGGGCATGGGTGTGTGTGTTTGTCCGTAGGATAATTTAGTTTAAGTAGTGTGTAAGCTTAGGGGACTGATGACCTTAGCAGATAAGTCCCATAAGATTTCACACACATTTGAACAATAAAAATATTAAAATTGAAATAGATGGGCAGACTGCGAAACAGGAGTATGGCTTTAAATACAGCACTTAATCAAAAGTATCTGGGACACATTAATGTGGAGTGTGTTCGCTCTTTAACGTAATGTGGACTTGAACTCTGCTCGGGACACTTTCAATGAAGAGTCTCAATGTCTGTGGAGGAATGGGAGCTGACTCTTCTTCAAAAGCCCAAATCGGAGACGGCTGTGAATTTGGACGCAGTGGTCTGGAACAAGGTCGACGTTCTAACGCATCCCAAAGATGTTCCTTTGAGTTCACATCGTGACTCTGGGTAGGTCAGTCCATTTTCGGAATGTTATTGTACGCAAACTACTCGCTCGCAGACGCTGCTTCATGACAGGGCGCTTTGTCATGCTGATGCAGTCGCTGTCTCCAGACTGTTCCTCTACTGTACGCAGTACACAATGCTGTGAAATATGTTCATCTATTTCCGCACTTAGCGTTCTCTTATGAGCAATAAGAGAACGAGGTCCGAACCACAAAAATCACCCTCATACCGTAAAACCACCTCCTCTTTACTTCACTGTTGACACTAAGCACAACGGCAAGCAATACTCAAATCCTTCTATCGGACTGCCACAGGGTAGAGCGTGATCCATCATTCCAAATCACTCGTTTCCAGTCGCTACCTATGTCACCTCAAGTGTCACTTAGCACTGACTGTAGAAACGTGCAGCTTATGACGAGCTACTCAAACAAAGTACCCATTCCTTTTCACTTCCTACGCACAGTCATTGTGATAGCTGGACAACTGGTAATACTCCGGAGTTCACGACTAGTTCCTTCCGCTGATTCCGTGTGAATTTTCACACCCAGCTTCCGCAGTGCCCGACGCTTGGGCATTTCCCAGTGTCCGTCAGTATATGACGTCTCCCCGGTCTTAGTCCAGCCGTGTTTGTTCCTTTGTGTTTTCACTTCACAATGACATCACCAACAGTCGACTTCGGCAGCTTTAAAAGGGCTGAAATATTCCTAATACACTCCTGGAAATGGAAAACAGAACACATTGACACCGGTGTGTCAGACCCACCATACTTGCTCCGGACACTGCGAGAGGGCTGTACAAGCAATGATCACACGCACGGCACAGCGGACACACCAGGAACCGCGGTGTTGGCCGTCGAATGGCGCTAGCTGCGCAGCATTTGTGCACCGCCGCCGTCAGTGTCAGCCAGTTTTCCGTGGCATACGGAGCTCCATCGCAGTCTTTAACACTGGTAGCATGCCGCGACAGCGTGGACGTGAACCGTATGTGCAGTTGACGGACTTTGAGCGAGGGCGTATAGTGGGCATGCGGGAGGCCGGGTGGACGTACCGCCGAATTGCTCAACACGTGGGGCGTGAGGTCTCCACAGTACATCGATGTTGTCGCCAGTGGTCGGCGGAAGGTGCACGTGCCCGTCGACCTGGGACCGGGCCGCAGCGACGCACGGATGCACGCCAAGACCGTAGGATCCTACGCAGTGCCGTAGGGGACCGCACCGCCACTTCCCAGCAAATTAGGGACACTGTTGCTCCTGGGGTATCGGCGAGGACCATTCGCAACCGTCTCCATGAAGCTGGGCTACGGTCCCGCACACCGTTAGGCCGTCTTCCGCTCACGCCCCAACATCGTGCAGCCCGCCTCCAGTGGTGTCGCGACAGGCGTGAATGGAGGGACGAATGGAGACGTGTCGTCTTCAGCGATGAGAGTCGCTTCTGCCTTGGTGCCAGTGATGGTCGTATGCGTGTTTGGCGCCGTGCAGGTGAGCGCCACAATCAGGACTGCATACGACCGAGGCACACAGGGCCAACACCCGGCATCATGGTGTGGGGAGCGATCTCCTACACTGGCCGTACACCACTGGTGATCGTCGAGGGGACACTGAATAGTGCACGGTACATCCAAACCGTCATCGAACCCATCGTTCTACTATTCCTAGACCGGCAAGGGAACTTGCTGTTCCAACAGGACAATGCACGTCCGCATGTATCCCGTGCCACCCAACGTGCTCTAGAAGGTGTAAGTCAACTACCCTGGCCAGCAAGATCTCCGGATCTGTCCCCCACTGAGCATGTTTGGGACTGGATGAAGCGTCGTCTCACGCGGTCTGCACGTCCAGCACGAACGCTGGTCCAACTGAGGCGCCAGGTGGAAATGGCATGGCAAGCCGTTCCACAGGACTACATCCAGCATCTCTACGGTCGTCTCCATGGGAGAATAGCAGCCTGCATTGCTGCGAAAGGTGGATATACACTGTACTAGTGCCGACATTGTGCATGCTCTGTTGCCTGTGTCTATGTGCCTGTGGTTCTGTCAGTGTGATCATGTGATGTATCTGACCCCAGGAATGTGTCAATAAAGTTTCCCCTTCCTGGGACAATGAATTCACGGTGTTCTTATTTCAATTTCCAGGAGTGTACATTTATTTATCAGGTAACATTCAATGACCAATCAACGTTCGAAGTCAGTGAGCGCTCCTGACCAACCTGGTGATCCACTCTGCTGTTACACTTAACTGCTTTTCTACTGGTAATGCAATCGTCCCCGACTGTTGTATGGTGGTGGGTTCGTCTCTTGTGACATCTAGTGTGTTAACTCCGCTTTATATAGAAGTGTCCGGATTCTTTTGATCTGATTGAGTACGTGGAAGTGTCGAACTGTGATTACACGAGCTGGTACGTCAGGCATCACTGGTAAGGTTCACGAACGACACAGCCTTCCGGTAGAATGTAAAGAGCTCTTGGAAGACACGTTGGAAGGAATGGAGAGCTTAGTTGGTATATAATACAGCTTAAAGCTGAAAGAAACGAAAGACGAAGTGTCGTTGAAAGGAGAATGAGTTGCTTAAAATCAGAACAGCAAAAGACATAGCAGTGGAACAATTGAAGAAATTATACTGTCTAGAAAGAAGAATAATGTAGACAAGAAAAGATCTGCACTAGATGGCGAAAGACAGCGTCAGACCAGTTGACAGACTAGTGACTTAAACAAGGTGGGTTTCCGCTTTATGGTCTACACATTCCGCCTGAAGGCGAGTGTAACGACAAGCAGAGAGACGTGACACTGTGAACGTGTGAGGAGCTCACCTCGTCTACCAGCGCGGCGAGCTGCTCTATGGGCCTGGCTGCGAGGTCCCCCAGGATGAGGAAGCTGTTGATGTCCTCTCGCGGCACCGGCGTACGCGCCCTCTTCACGAAGTACGCCGACTTGTTCTTCAGGCTCAGTGGGAATGCGGACGCCACCGACAGCTGCGCCGCGTTGTTCTGCATCACCAGCAGCATCTGCAACACGTGACAACTTGAAGTCAGCTCTGCCGGGCAAACCGAAGTGAAAACTGAGCTATGGCCGGAGGCTAAGGCCGTGCGAAGTATCGCATCACCTAGACGAATTGAACCCTTTGTTCCGAAGGGCGGCCACTTGAGTTGAATTTTGCTTGGCGACGAGCACACTTCCAACTTTCTCGTTGCTATCGCTCTGCTACATACCAGGGCATCGCAGCCTTCACACGCCGTATGTGCGTGGGAAGTTCATGATTATGCGTGTGGTATTATATGCTATGCCATTACATTTATGGAGAGAGAGGGAAACGGGGAAGCTAAAATTTCATTAAAAAGTGTGCCTGAGAGGGTTGCATGAGCCACTAGCTATTCCTCTTACATACTAAAGATAATAAAGGTGTTGGAAGACATAGTTACAAGTATTTTCAAAGGCTCCACTACTTCAGTGAAGATGTGGAAGAATGACAAAAAAGTAATAAAAATTATATTTAGTTTATATTGATGAACAGATTGTCAGGGGACTCATACACAATTTCCCCATGACAAATGTTCTTTATTTATACTGTCAATATTGTAGTAAGCAACATTGCCTACTATACTATATCATTTAGCTTTTTTTATGAGATTTCCTTCTGCTAGTGTGAGGTCAAACTTGTTTTTTTTTATTCTTTGTTAATGTGATTATTTCTTTTTGTGTACTGTAGTAAGAAGTTATTGTCGTTTGGACGTTTATATTTCTCGAATTATTGGTCGTACCGACATAACCTTCTAATACATTCGTTTACAAACTCACTATCTGTAGCTTATGAGTTACGCAAGATACGCAATTGCACATAGGCTTCAGCTAGTGAAATGCACTTCCCCACGGCTTAGTAGCCGTTCACAATGTGTTGTCTACACCACCACCGTTGCCTCTTCCCCTGATGTTCCGTCTACGCAGATATAGGTCAAGTTATTTTGTGCGCATACAGTGCGGTCATAAATACACTCCTGGAAATTGAAATAAGAACACCGTGAATTCATTGTCCCAGGAAGGGGAAACTTTATTGACACATTCCTGGGGTCAGATACATCACATGATCACACTGACAGAACCACAGGCACATAGACACAGGCAACAGAGCATGCACAATATCGGTACTAGTACAGTGTATATCCACCTTTCGCAGCAATGCAGGCTGCTATTCTCCCATGGAGACGATCGTAGAGATGCTGGATGTAGTCCTGTGGAACGGCTTGCCATGCCATTTCCACCTGGCGCCTCAGTTGGACCAGCGTTCGTGCTGGACGTGCAGACCGCGTGAGACGACGCTTCATCCAGTCCCAAACATGCTCAATGGGGGACAGATCCGGAGATCTTGCTGGCCAGGGTAGTTGACTTACACCTTCTAGAGCACGTTGGGTGGCACGGGATACATGCGGACGTGCATTGTCCTGTTGGAACAGCAAGTTCCCTTGCCGGTCTAGGAATGGTAGAACGATGGGTTCGATGACGGTTTGGATGTACCGTGCACTATTCAGTGTCCCCTCGACGATCACCAGTGGTGTACGGCCAGTGTAGTAGATCGCTCCCCACACCATGATGCCGGGTGTTGGCCCTGTGTGCCTCGGTCGTATGCAGTCCTGATTGTGGCGCTCACCTGCACGGCGCCAAACACGCATACGTCCATCATTGGCACCAAGGCAGAAGGGACTCTCATCGCTGAAGACGACACGTCTCCATTCGTCCCTCCATTCACGCCTGTCGCGACACCACTGGAGGCGGGCTGCACGATGTTGGGGCGTGAGCGGAAGACGGCCTAACGGTGTGCGGGACCGTAGCCCAGCTTCATGGAGACGGTTGCGAATGGTCCTCGCCGATACCCCAGGAGCAACAGTGTCCCTAATTTGCTGGGAAGTGGCGGTGCGGTCCCCTGCGGCACTGCGTAGGATCCTACGGTCTTGGCGTGCATCCGTGCGTCGCTGCGGTCCGGTCCCAGGTCGACGGGCACGTGCACCTTCCGCCGACCACTGGCGGCGACAACATCGATGTACTGTGGAGACCTCACGCCCCACGTGTTGAGCAATTCGGCGGTACGTCCACCCGGCCTCTCGCATGCCCACTATACGACCTCGCTCAAAGTCCGTCAACTGCACATACGGTTCACGTCCACGCTGTCGCGGCATGCTACCAGTGTTAAAGACTGCGATGGAGCTCCGTATGCCACGGCAAACTGGCTGACACTGACGGCGGCGGTGCACAAATGCTGCGCAGCTAGCGCCATTCGACGGCCAACACCGCGGTTCCTGGTGTGTCCGCTGTGGCGTGCGTGTGATCATTGCTTGTACAGCCCTCTCGCAGTGTCCGGAGCAAGTATGGTGGGTCTGACACACCGGTGTCAATGTGTTCTTTTTTCCATTTCCAGGAGTGTAGTTCAGTGATGACATGAGAACGATTTCCTACAGAAGGAGCCCCGAAGTATACACCCACAGCCATATTGTGCAGACCACTGTGGAGTAGATGGAAGGGGGTATTTCCACCATACAACATGTTAGGGTTTCTTCCCGTCACTTTCGTGTAAGGAATGACGTAAGAATGCTTACACGCGTCTTGGAGGCTGTATTTAGGCTAATCATGTCCTCACGGTACTTTTGTGGGTAATAAATAGGAGACTACGGTATATTCTTACATTTCTCAGTACTGCTTCTTAATACTTTGTATGACGGTACCTGTTTATGCAATTGTATTTGGTAGTGACTTCAATCTGCCCTCGGTATATTGGCGAAAATACATGTTTAAAATCGGTGTTTGGTATCAAACGTCGCCCGAGATCATACAAATGCTTTTTCGGAAAATTATCCTGCATAACTAGATCATGAGCCCACTCCAAGTCCAAATGGTTGCGCAAACACACTCGATCTCTTAGCGATAAATAATCCTGAGCAAATAGGGAACATCATGACAGATACACGCATCAGTGACCACAACGTCGTTTTAGCGAGACTGAATATCGTAACATTTAAAACCGCCAAAAACAACGCAGAAAACGTCTATTTAAAAAATCAGAAAGACTTCACTTAACGCCTTCCTAAGAGACAATCTCCACTCCTTCCCGACTAACTACGTAAGTTTAGATAAGATGTGGCTCAAATTCTAAGAAACAGTTTCAACAAAAATTGAGTGATTTATACCAAAGAAATGAATACGAATGGAAATTAATCCACCATGGTACACGAAACAGGTCAGAATTCTGTTGCAGAAGAAATGAAAAAAACGCGCCAAATTTAAAATAACCCAAACTCTCCAAGTTTGGCGACGCTTTACAGAAGCTGGAAACGTAGTGCACACCTCAAGACGAGATGATATTAATATTTTTCACAACGAAACTCTGTCTTGAAATCTGGCAGAAAGTTCAAAGAGATGCTAGTCGTATGTAAAGCGCTCTAACGGCAGGACATACTCAGTACCTTCACTGTGCGATAGCAATGATAATATTGCTGATGACAGTGCCAGTAAAACGAAGTTACTGAACACAGTCTTCCGAAATTACTACGCCAAAGAAGACAAAGCAAATATTCCAGAATTTGAATGAGGGCCAGCTACCAACATGAGTAACTTAGAAGTAGATATCCTGTGTGTAGCGAATCAACTCAAATCTCTTAAAAAGCCCAGTTTTCCGGTTCAGAATATATACCATTTGGGTTCCTTTGTGAGTACGCTGATACACTCAGCAATATCGCTCGCTTAATGGAAGATCCGTGCTTGCAGACTGGAAAAATTTCACAACTCACACAATGCCTAAGAAAGTAAATCGGAGTAATACGCTGAATTACCGACCGCTATCACTGACGTCAATTTGTTGTAGGATTTTGGAACTTATACTGGGTTGGAACATTATCAGTTATCTCGAAGAAAACGATTTATTGACGGATGATAACCACTGTTCCAGAAAATATCGTTCTTGTGAAACACAACTAACTCTTTATTCACACACAGTAATCGCTATCGCCATGGGATGTCAAGCTGATTTCACATTGCTGTATGTCCACAAGGCTTTTGACACCTTTCATCACAAGCGGCTTCTAGTCAAATTGCTTGCCTGTCACTTCAGCTGTGCGACTGGATTCATAATTTCCTTTCAGAAAGGTCACAGTTCGAAGTAATTGACGGAAAGTCATCGAGTGAAACAGAAGTGATACCTGGCATCCCCCAAGGAAGTGTTACAGGCCCCCTGCTTTTCCTAATTATATATACAGTTTAGGGAACAATCTAGGGGGCCTCTTAGATTGTTTTCAGATGATGATTTCATTTACCATCGAGTAAAGTCACTGAAAGATTAAAACCAATTGAAAAATGATTTGGATAAGAGATCCGCATGGTGCGGAAAGTAATTTACCGTAAATAATGAAACATGTGAATTCCTCCACTGGAGTACCAAAGTAATTCCGCTAAATTTCGGTTACACGATAAATCACGCTAATCGAAAGGCTGTCGAATCAACTAAACATCTAGTGTTATAATTACGAACAGCCGGCCGGTGTGGCCAAGCGGTTCTAGGCGCTACAGTCTGGAACCGCGCGACCGCTACGGTCGCAGGTTCGAATCCTGCGTCGGGCATGGATGTGTGTGATGTCCTTAGGTTAGTTAGGTTTAAGTAGTTCTAAGTTCTAGGGGAATGATGACCTCAGCAGTTAAGTCCCATAGTGCTCCGAGCCATTTGAACCATTTTTTGAACCAATTATGAACAACATAGACTGGAACGATCACATAGAGAATGTTGTGGGAAGCCGAAGCAAAAATTCTGTTTTATTGGCAGAACATTTAGATATGTTAGCTACAGAGATTGCCTACACTACGCTTGTCCGTCCTCTTCAGGACTACTGCAGCGCGGTACGGGATCCGTACCGATAGGATTGACGGAGGGCATCGAAAACATTGAAAGAAGCGCTTTCTATTGACGCGGAATAGAGTAGAGAGTGCGACAGACATGATACGCGAATTAGGATGGCAGTCATTAAAACAAAGGCGTTTTTCATTGCGGCGAGATCTTTTGACGAAATTTCAATCGCCAACTTTCTCCTCTGAATGCCAGAATATTTTGTTAACGCCGACCTGCATAGGGAGAAATGACTGACCATCGTAGTAAAATAAGAGAAATTAGATCTCGAACGTAAAGATTTCAGTGTTCGTTTATCCCGCGCGCTAATCGAGAGTGGAACGGTAGAGAAATGGCTCGATGAACCTTCTGCCAGGCTCATAAGTATGAATTGCAGCATAGTCATGTAGAAGCAGGTTTTCACCAGTTAACTGACGTCTCTCTTCAAGTGTCTGTCAATTAGGTTGTTCGGCATTTCCGTGACGTTGTCCCTTGAATCAAACAAACCTGTAGCAATTGGAGCAACCCTTCTTCGCATGCGTTCTATATTACGAGGGTAATTCCAAAAGTAACGTCTATTTTTTTATAAGTACATAACTCTGTGTGTGTGGCAGTTGGTCACACTGTTATGAAGAGTGCTTCACGCGCTGTGTGTAAACATGCACAGGCCGCGCTCAGGCGCTCAGTCTTGGCTTGGCAGCCGTTGAGAATGGAGCTCCCGTTGGATTACCGCCAAGAGCGAATTGCACGCAGCTATTCGGTTTTTGAACGCAAAGGGCACTGCGCCAATTGAAATCCATCGCGAATTGCCGGAAGTGTATGGTGAGTCGTGCATGGATGTCAAAAATGTTCGTAAGTGATGTAGAGAGTTTGCAGTGGGTCGGACCGAAATTCAGGACGAACAAAGGAGCAGGAGACCGTCACTTTCTGAGAAGACAGTGTTACAGGTTGAGCAAAGCATGCGTGAAGATCGGCGGATCACCCTGGATGATCTCTGCACGTTGGTTCCTGAGGTTTCCCGAAGCACCGCTCACAGAATTTTAACGGATACATTGAACTAACGGGAGGTGTGCGCAAGATTGGTGCCACACATGCTGACTGAGGACCACATGCGGCAACGAGTTCATGCTTCCCGCGCGTTTCTTCACCGCCTTGCAGCCGAACAGGACAACTTTCTGGACTGAATTGTCACGGGTGACGAAACCTGGGCATACCACTTTACACCTGAGACCAAGCAGTGCCAGTGGCGTTCTTCGCCAAAGCCGCGGAAATTCAAACAAACACAGACTGCCGCTAAAGTCATGACAACCGTTTTTTGGGATCGGAAACGGGTATTGCTGGTCGACTTTACGCCCACTCGGACCACAATTAACGCTGACAGGTACTGTGAGACTCTGAAAAAACTCACACGGGCAATCTAGAACCGGAGAAGAGGAATGCTCAGCAAGGGCGTACACATTCTCCATGACAACACATCGCTCGGCAAACCGTTGCTCTCTTGCAACAGTTTCAGTGGAACATAATCACCCACCCACCCCATAGTCCTGACTTGGTGCCCAGTGACTATCACCTGTTCCATAGGTTAAAAGAACACTTGGACGGAAAGCGATTCAGCTCCGACGACGAGGTGAAAGAAGAGGTTCATAACTTTCTGAACAGCATGGTGGCGAGCTGGTATGACATGGGTATACAAAAACTGCCACAGCGTCTACAAAAATACACCGACAAACCATTGTAGAAATAAGCAGGTGTATGTACTTGTAAAAAAAATAGAAGACCTTACTTTGGGGATTCTCTCGTACTTACTAGTCTTGTTTGGAATGGGTCCCGCACACTTGAACAAAATTCCAGGATGGGCTACACAAGTGTTTTGTAAGCAGATAGCTTGCACATAGATCCCTGGTGATGATGTCAATGGATACCAAAACTGCGAATGTAGGTACCAGTGAGTGTTAAAGTACACCCCTCTGCACGGTTACTCTGTCCCTGTCACAGAAGGGTCGTTGAACCCGGACGCTGGCACAAGCTTCGCAGAACGCCAGAGACGTGTCTCGTAATGAGTGTATCATATATTTTCTGACACTTGCCGACTGCACGAAGCTTATGTCTTTTCCTGAACACAACATGTCGCTTGCTAAGTCCATAGTTGCGAATAGTTGCACGAGAGACCTTTCTGATCTTTTATCATGGCGTTCGTGGGACAAATAGGCTTATAGGGTTTGCAGCTTGTCGAATGCTGTTACTAGAATTGTTTATAGTCACAACTGGGGTACCCTTCGAAGACGTACAGCCTTAGTAATAAACGTAGTAAATTATGGGGTTACCTGTACTAGAAGTCTCTAAGGAACTTCATTCATGACGGATGCCATCTGGCTCTAACCCACTCCCAAGTTTTAATTTCGACATCGACACAGAAATCTGGTCATGCGCAAATAGATCAGCAGTTCGGTCTATATATTTCTGGTAGTACAGTATTTAAAGTGTGCTAGTTCTTCATTATTGTTGAATGAATTATGTTTCAGGTGGAGTTTGTTCAGCAGGAATCCTGGTGTCAACCGCAATTTCTTTATCGTGCTGATATCACCCGCTTGTAATGCGAATAATACCCTGAGGTATTTACTCGTTTACAGAAGGTGCCTATGAGCACCTGCGGATATCATACTGCAGTTAGTGTTTGCCCAGTTCAGATAAATATTATTCTGTCTTATTATAGTTGAGAGGTATGCGTCTCTCTGCTGTAATGAATCGTTGATGGAGACGTCTTGCAGCAGTAACTGAGTTAAGAGTACAGGGCACTCGCATTTAACTAATATCTGTGTGTGATAGATTTTGAAAAAGATAAACACAATCAAAACGACTGCTACGTGTAGGATTCAGATAGTGATAGCAGTTTGATACTGAAACAAGGTAGTTGCAGAAAAGTATAGTCGAAGGTGCACACATTGAAAGTAGGCTGTTTAGGTTTTTATGTTGCTAACGCCACGTAGCGCTCTATATGAAAATCACTGACTGTGCTGTATGAAGGCTGTGGTTGGTTTGCATTGTTGGAGTTTATGCTATTGTAGTGTTGGGCAATTGGCTGTTAACAGCGCGTAGCGTTGCGCAGTTGGAGGTGTGCTGCCAGCAGTAGTGGATGTGGGGAGAGAAATGGCGGAGTTTTGAGAGCGGATGATCTGGACGTGTGTCCATCAGAGACAGTAAATTTGTAAGACTGGATGTCATGAACTGCTATATATATTATGACTTTTGAACACTATTAAGGTAAATACATTGTTTGTTCTCTATCAAAATCTTTCATTTGCTATGCCTATCAGTAGTTAGTGCCTTCAGTAGTTTGAATCTTTTATTTAGCTGGCAGTAGTGGCGCTCGCTGTATTGCAGTAGTTCGAGTAACGAAGATTTTTGTGAGGTAAGTGGTTTGTGAAAGGTATAGGTTAATGTTAGTCAGGGCCATTCTTTTGTAGGGATTATTGAAAGTCAGATTGCGTTGCGCTAAAAATATTGTGTGTCAGTTTAGTGTTGATCAGAATAGGTAAAGAGCGAAATGTCTGAGTTCGTTCAGTTCTGCTCAGCTGTTTGAAAATAAAATAATGTAAGAGGTTTATCAGCACAGTAATTCATTAGTTTTCTAAGTGGGCGTTTCAACTTCTGTAAGTAAATAATTCTCACAGACTGGTATTTAAGATAATTTTGTAATAGGTCGTCCTATCTACGTCAGCCGAAGCGTCTTCGCATTTATAGAATACATGATGTTTTTCGGCAGTTATAGAAGAACCTTACCATTTCCAAAAGAAACAAAATGAATGTAAGCAGGCCAAAAAATTAATTCTGAAAGCAAAATTAGATGGAAAATCAGTTCTACAAGAACAATTTCTTCAGTCACTTGCATCGTCGTCTTCATTGGCGGCCCCTAGAAAATAAGATCTACGATGGTGAAATTCCAAAGATGGCGTAGAAAGCAGAAGAACATACAGTCGAAACGAATTCACACCGCTACAGCAGCGTGTTCTACTGGTTGGGTTGGGTTGTTTGGGAGAAGAGACCAGACAGCGAGGTCATCGGTCTCAGCGGGTTAGCGGAGGATGGGGAAGGAAGTCGGTCGTGCCCTTTCAAAGGAATCATCCCGGCATTTGCCTGGAGCGATTTAGGGAAATCACGGAAAACCGAAATCATGATGGCCGGACGCAGGATTGAACCGTCGTCCTCCCGAATGCAAGTCTAATGTGCTAACCACTGCGCCACCTCCCTCGGTGTGTTCTACAGGTGACAAACCGAAGAAACCTCCTGAGTGATATCTCAAGACTACTGTAAGATGGAGCATTGCATCTGGGCGCAGCTGTGCTTTCTGGAGGGTCAATGTGTTTTGCTCACTCACCATTGGCTCCGGCTTGTTGAGGAAGTCCATGACGATCTGGCGGAACTCCTCGGTGGCCATGACGCGCCCCCACTTCTCCGGCTTCAGTTTGAGGGTCTTCTGCACGTAGCTGCCCAGGAACTCCACCCGCGGGTCAGGCCCGCCTTCCGACGCCATTGCGTCCGACAATTTACCTGCAGGTAAAAGACAGCGTTTATAAATTAAATAGGCGAGCCCAGTAAATGAATATCCATGGTTAAGTCGCTTCTTTTTATAGCTGGCAACAATGTCATTATATCTAATACTTGCAAAACTTCCTCAATTCTCCAGGTGTTAGAAATTTGACGTCAAAATGGCAGCATCTATTTATACACTCCTGGAAATTGAAATAAGAACACCGTGAATTCATTGTCCCAGGAAGGGGAAACTTTATTGACACATTCCTGGGGTCAAATACACCACATGATCACACTGACAGAACCACAGGCACATAGACACAGGCAACAGAGCATGCACAATGTCGGCACTAGTACAGTGTATATCCACCTTTCGCAGCAATGCAGGCTGCTATTCTCCCATGGAGACGATCGTAGAGATGCTGGATGTAGTCCTGTGGAACGGCTTGCCATGCCATTTCCACCTGGCGCCTCAGTTGGACCAGCGTTCGTGCTGGACGTGCAGACCGCGTGAGACGACGCTTCATCCAGTCCCAAACATGCTCAATGGGGGACAGATCAGGAGATCTTGCTGGCCAGGGTAGTTGACTTACACCTTCTAGAGCACGTTGGGTGGCACGGGATACATGCGGACGTGCATTGTCCTGTTGGAACAGCAAGTTCTCTTGCCGGTCAAGGAATGGTAGAACGATGGGTTCGATGACGGTTTGAATGTACCGTGCACTATTCAGTGTCCCCTCGACGATCACCAGTGGTGTACCGCCAGTGTAGGAGATCGCTCCCCACACCATGAAGCCGGGTGTTGGCCCTGTGTGCCTCGGTCGTATGCAGTACTGGTTGTGGCGCTCACCTGCACGGCGCCAAACACGCATACGACCATCATTGGCACCAAGGCAGAAGCAACTCTCATCGCTGAAGACGACACGTCTCCATTCGTCCCTCCATTCACGCCTGTCGCGACACCACTGGAGGCGGGCTGCACGATGTTGGGGCGTGAGCGGAAGACGGCCTAACGGTGTGCGGGACCGTAGCCCAGCTTCATGGAGACGGTTGCGAATGGTCCTCGCCGATACCCCAGGAGCAACAGTGTCCCTAATTTGCTGGGAAGTGGCGGTGCGGTCCCCTACGGCACTGCGTAGGATCCTACGGTCTTGGTGTGCATCCGTGCGTCGCTGCGGTCCGGTCCCAGGTCGACGGGCACGTGCACCTTCCGCCGACCACTGGCGACAACATCGATGTACTGTGGAGACCTCACGCCCCACGTGTTGAGCAATTCGGCGGTACGTCCACCCGGCCTCCCGCATGCCCACTATACGCCCTCGCTCAAAGTCCGTCAACTGCACATACGGTTCACGTCCACGCTGTCGCGGCATGCTACCAGTGTTAAAGACTGCGATGGAGCTCCGTATGCCACGGCAAACTGGCTGACACTGACGGCGGCGGTGCACAAATGCTGCGCAGCTAGCGCCATTCGACGGCCAACACCGCGGTTCCTGGTGTGTCCGCTGTGCCGTGCGTGTGATCATTGCTTGTACAGCCCTCTCGCAGTGTCCGGAGCAAGTATGGTGGGTCTGACACACCGGTGTCAATGTGTTCTTTTTTCCATTTCCAGGAGTGTATATTTATTTATTTATTGCTCCGTGGGACCAAATTAAGGAGAAGTCTCCATGGTCATGGAACGAGTCAATACATGAAATTATAACACGATAGTAGAATCAGATAAAATGAAATATAAGTAACATATTCGGGCGACAATTCGTAAGTTTAAATAAAGAAAATCAACAATGTAACACTGGAATTTGCTTAATTTTTCAGCTCTTCCAGGAGCTCCTCGACAGAATAGAAGTGAGCTATGAGGAAACTCTTCAGTTTAGACTTAAAAGTGTTTGGGCTACTGCTAAGATTTTTGAGTTCTTGTGGTAGCTTACTGAAAATGGATGCAGCAGAATACTGCACTCCTTTCTGCAAGGAAGTGCATTCCACATGCAGATTTGATTTCTGCCTAGTATTAACTGAGTGAAAGCTGCTAACTCTTGGGAATAAGCTAATATTGTTAACAACAAACGACATTAAAGAAAATATACGCTGTGAGGGCAATGTCAGAATTCCCAACTATTGAATAGTGGTCGACAAGAGGTCCTCGAACTTACACCACACATAGCTCGAACAGCCCGTTTTTGAGCCAAAAATACCGTTTTTGAACCAGAAGAATCACCCCAAAAAAAATAATACTATATGACATAAGCTTCTGAAAATATGCGCAGTAGACTACTTTTCGTGTTGAACTGTCACTTATTTCGGATACTGTTCTAATGGTAAATAAAACAGCATTTAGTTTCTGAACAAGATCCTGAACATCGGCTTTCCACAACAGCTAACTATCTATCCGAACGCCTAGGAATTTGAACTGTTCCGTCTCGCTTATAATATGCCCATTCTGTCTGATCAAAATATCGGTTCTTGTTGAATTGTGAGTTAGAAACTGTAAAAATTGAGTCTTACTGTGTTTTAGCATCAAATTATTTTCCACAAGCCACGAACTTATTTCATGAACTACATTATTTGATACTGTTTCAATATTACTTACAAGATCCTCCACTACCAAGCTGGTGTCATCAGCAAACAGCAATATTTTTGAATCACTTGTAATACTAGAAGGCATATCATTTATATAAATAAGAAACAGCAGTGGCCTCAACACCGACCCTTGGGGAACGCCCCACTTAACAGAGCCCCATTTGGACTGAACATCACCACCACTCTCAATATTGCGGAGAATTACCTTCTGCTTTCTGTTCTTAAAGTAAGAGGCGAACCAATTGTAAGCTACTCCCCTTACTCCATAATGGTCAAACTTCTGCAGTAATATTTTGTGGTCAACACAGTCAAAAGCCTTCGTTAAATCAAAGAAAACACCTAGCATTCGCAACCTTTTATTTAATCCGTCCAAAACCTCACAGAGAAAAGAGAATATAGCATTTTCAGTTGTTAAACCATTTCTAAAACCAAACTGAACATTTGACAACAAATTATGTGAATTTAAATGCTCCAGTAACCTTGTATATACAATCCTCTCGATAACTTTAGCAAACACCGATGGCATAGAAATAGGTCTATAATTGTCAACATTATCCCTGTCTCCCTTTTTATAAAGTGGCTTCACTACCTAGTACATTAATCGGTCAGGAAACCGATCACGCCTAAAGGAAAAGTTACAGATATGGCTAAGTACTGGGCTAACATACACAGAACAATACTTCAGTATTCTGCTACATACCCTGTCATATCCATGAGAGTTCTTGGTCTTTAGTGATTTAATTATTAACTCAATCTCCCTCTTGTCAGTATCATGGAGGAGCATTTCAGGTAAATCTCTCGAAATGTCTCGTTTATTATACTTGGCTGGGTAACAGACGCTGTATTTTATGGAAAACTCGATTCTGTTTATTGTGAAGTTGTCGTTTAGATACTTCCAAAGGACGAAAACGCGACATTCCTGATGAAAGAAAGAGTGAAAGACTTTCTGTGCTCACTTCTCAAATTGTTCAAATAGTGAAGAAAACATCCCGACAGGGATATAACCACGAATTCCACGATAACACACTGATTCATATAGACGGATTAGGTTATTGGAAATCGCAAGCGAGCTTGATGGTGCATATGGAATATCGAAACTGCTGACTAGAAGTCACGAACGAAATTCAGTGGCCGTAGATGTTTCTCAATCCCGACGAGTTACAGAGATACGACTCACAATACTCGTAGAATCTCGAAGCTCGTAGAATCTGTAACACTCCCTATTCTCGATTATGGCGATGCTATACTTCAAGGACTTTCGTACGAAAATTCTCGCAGGCTTGAACTGGCGATGAATGCTTGCGTCCCATATATTTGTGACGTTCGTTATTACGATCATATCACTCCAGCCTATACACAATTATCGTGGCTACGTGCTGATAAACGTAGGGACTACCATACTTTGTTTACTCCATCGTCCTCTCAAAGATCAGACTCCCTCTTACTTATCCTCAGCCATTACATTACTATCTGAACAGCACAGCAGAAATGCTCGTTCTCAACAAAGTAAGATCATACCAGTACCACCACACAACACCGTCATGTTTTCTAAATCATTTTCTGTGTCCGGAACCCGACTTTGGAACAATCTTCCGCAAAATATCAGAGAAATTAAATCACTTCCAGTATTCAAAAAGCAGCTAATGGCTCACCTTCTCTCGCTGTAGCTATCTCTCCCACATACTGGTCTGCAGCCCACACTCTTCAATCCCCCCTCCCCCTACAACTTTTCCCTTCTCTCCGCTTTGCTTAAATCAAGTCCTCTCCTGACAGCCACTATTGCTGTCATTCCAGTTTTCTTGTTCTTCATCCTTTCTTTTTCTGGCAGTACTACACATTATTTAAGTTGTTCTAAACTAGTCTACATTATTTTAATGCACTCTGTTTTATTATTACTGTTATTATTTCCATTTATCCTCAATTTATTATTATTATTATTATTATTATTATTATTATTATTATTATGCTTATTATCATCTCTGTTATAATTTTCATAAATGTTTTGCTAACATATCTGTATGTGTTGTTCCTGTTCAGATGTAAGAGAGGGCCTTAAGGCCCTAATCTGGTCAAGCTAAATATGCAAATAAATAAACATACTGAATTATGACATAAAGAGAATCTCGGATAGGAAGCTAATTAAGACGTGCGATGGCTGGGTTGAAAGGCATTTGCCGACGACAACGATAAGATTCGAATAGCGGTGGTAAAAATGTTGAAAAGAGCCTATGGAAGACGTACTCGACTTTGGGATAAAGAAACTGGTGTCCACGTTCAAAAATTTATAAACGTCGGACGAGAGTGAGTAGAAAAGTTACTAATGGTAATGTATTCTAAACATACCCTGAAATAATAGCTGGGAACTATTACTCAGGATATATTTTATATGTCCATTAAATTTCGGGCATGCAGCTGCGCAAATAAAATTTCCTCCACTGACATTTCGGCCGCGTATCGTCCGGCCATCCTCAGAGTGAGTCACAAGACTGACAACAAGATGCCAAGCGCGGCCTCAAATGCTCCACCGCGGCGGTACTGCGCATACGGGTCACAGATGCTGATCCGTGGCAAAGAAATATGCTTACACATGCGCCGCCTGTGGCGTAGGCCTACAGACATTCGATTCGCTTACTGATGTACGATCAGCGGCGGTGACGCCATGACGATTTCTCTGCAGTTTTATTACCCCAAGAGCCGGATTCCATGCTTTGTCCAAATTAAAACCATTATCTCTATTTATTAAATTATTAGCTAATCTAATCTCTATAGCTTCCTTGAAGACAGATTCCCAAAAGGAAGAGGTGGATGTTAAAATCTTCACATCACTGTAATTCATGGAATGCCCTGTATCAATGCAATGTTCGGCCACAGCTGACTTGTCTGGCTGTAATAACCATGTGTATCTTCGATGCCCCACACATATCTCATGTACGGCGCGTGTTGTTTGACCTATGTACGACTTCTCACAATTTCCTCAAGGAATCTGATACACACCCGCTTTACAAATCTGTAAATCGTCCTTCACAGAGCCGAGTAAAACTGCAGTCTTCTTGGGGACCGGTAGATCACCTTAACACAGTGTTTCTCAAGAATACGGCCTATCTTCGAGGAAAGAGCATCCACATAGGGCAAAAACGCACTATATCTGAAGGGATTACTATCTCCTTCCCCATCACATGCCTGCATTCTAGGTTTTGCATTGAATGCCCTACAAATTTGTTGCGGAGAAAATCCATTCGATTTAAAAATGCTCTTGACGTATGTGAGCTCTTCTAGCAAATTATCTTTATCGGATACACAGCGCGCCCTATGCACTAAGGTCTTAAGGACGCCTATGGTCTATGCAGGGTATGTTCCTATCAAAATGTTAGCCAACAAGAGATAAAGAGTCCTTTAAAGGTACCTTGGTGAACAGTGATACCACGTCAAAACTAACAAGCACAGTTTTTGTTATATTTGTGGTGAATTTGTGATTAAAAAACACCAAAGAAACATGACAGACTTTGTGAAAAAGGTTTATCTGTCATACTTTGGATCTAAACTTGGTGATCAAGATAAATCTTGGGCGCTACATAAGGTCTGTTACGCGTACGTTGAAGATCTGAGAAAATGGTCCAAAAAGCCTTTATATTTGCTGTTCCTATGATATGGAAGGAGCTAAGAAATCATTACGATGATTGCTACTTTTGCAGTGTTGATATTACTGGTCAAAATTCTAAAAACAAGAAGGTAATAAGCTACCCTAACCTTCCCTCCGCCATCCGGCCAGTAGGGTATGGTGTCGATTTCCCGGTTCCTGAACCACCAGATGATTTAAAATCTATGCCAACAGAAGTATTTTCTTATGTTTCCACTCCATTCCGTAGTTAACTAAAAGAAGGCGTCTTTGTCGGACCTGACATTAGAAAATTGATGTTTGATGTTAACTATGAATCCACAAAGTGTGTAAGAAAAATAGCGTCTGTGTATTTTCCTAAATTTCTGACATGCAACATTTTTTATAAGCTAAAGTCACATTACTTCGTGTAGTTCATCAAGAACAGTAAAATCAAACATAACCAATTTCAAAGTGTAATGTACACTACTGGCCATTAAAATTGCTACACCAAGAAGAAATGCAGATGATAAACGGGTATTCATTGCACAAATATATTATACTAGAACTGACATGTGATTACATTTTCACGCAATTTGGGTGCATAGATCCTGAGAAATCGGTACCCAGAACAACCACCTCTGGCCGCAATAACGGCCTTGATACGCCTGGGCATTGTGTCAAACAGAGCTTGGATGGCGTGTACTGGTACAGCTGCCCATGCAGCTTCAACACGATACCACAGTTCATCAAGAATAGTGACTGGCGTATTGTGACGAGCCAGTTGTTCGGCCACCATTGACAAGACGTTTTCAATTGGTGGAGATCTGGAGAGCGTGCTGGCCAGGGCAGCAGTCGAACATTTTCTGTATCCAGAAAGGCCTGTACATGCTGCTGAAATGTAGGGTTTCACACGGATCGAATGAATGGTAGAGCCACGGGTCGTAACACATCTGAAATGTAACGTCCACTGTTCAAAGTGCCGTCAATGCGAACAAGAGGTGACCGAGACGTGTAACCAATGGCACCCCATACCATCACGCAGGGTGATACGCCAGTATGGCGATGACGAATACACGCTTCCAATGTGCGTTCACCGCGGCGTCGTCAAACGCGGATGCGACCATCATGATGCTGTAAACAGAACCTGGATTCATCCGAAAAATGACGTTTTGCCATTCGTGCATCCTGGTTCGTCGTTGAGTACACCATCGCAGGCGCTCCTGTCTGTGATGCAGCGTCAAGGGTAACCGCAGCCATGGTCTCCGAGCTGATAAGCCATGCTGCTGCAAACGTCGACGAACTGTTCGTGCAGATGATTGTGTTTTGCTAAAGTCCCCATCTGTTGACTCAGGGATCGAGACGTGGCTGCACGTTCCGTTACAGTCATGCGGATAAGATGCCTGTCATCTCGACTGCTAGTGATACGAGGCCGTTGGGATCCAGCACGGCGTTCCGTATTACCCTCCTGAACCCACCGATTCCATATTCTGCTAACAGTCATTGGATCTCTACCAACGCGAGCAGCAATGTCGCGATACGATAAACCGCAATCGCGATAGGCTACAATCCGACCTTTATCAAAGTCGGAAACGTGATGGTACGCATTTCTCTTCCTTACACGAGGCATCACAACAACGTTTCACCAGGCAACGCCGGTCAACTGCTGTTTGTGTATGCGAAATCGGTTGGAAACTTTCCTCATGTCAGAACGTTGTAGGTGTCGCCACCTGCGCCAACCTTGTGTGAACGCTCTGAAAAGCTAATTATTTGAATGTCACAGCTTCTTCTTCCTGTCGGTTAAATTTCGCGTTTGTAGCACGTCATCTTCGTGGTGTAGCAATTTATGGCCACTAGTGTAGTTTACGAAATGGCAGTTTACTTTTAGCACATCTATAAGTAGTCGGATGTGACCCAAAATTGACGGTTCGCGGTTTCAGCGTTGACGAGTAGGGTCTATTTCGGACGCGCTGTTAGTATTGAGCCACTGGGATGCATGTTCTGTACGCGAAATTACGCTCACCGATGACCGCGCAACTCAAGAACCTTAGTATGTAAAGAATTTTCGAATGATTTCCGTTACTCAAATTAGTGAAGTTTCATTGTACGGTAATGTGTTCAGCAAGCACCGTAGAGTGTTATTGCCATAGAAACTAGTGATTGTTGGACATGGTGAATATCGTTTTGGACTGGTTTAAATGAACTACTGAAGTATAATCTTGTTCAATGCATTACCTCAGGACAGTGCTAAGTAAAAACAGTGACGTTTTTCGTGTAAATGTGAGCACTGTTTATATGTCATAATAGAATAAATAACTTCACCACTGAACTGTGACTGTTGACAGGCAATAGTAGGTTCTGGCCCGAATACCTTTGCTTATGAATTTCGTGGTACATGAACTGGTCACCGCTCTAATAATTAAACTTCTCATGGAATAAAAATATCTGTTATGCAATTCAAATTATGAACTTGTGTACGTCTTTGAGCAAATACCACTGTGCTCACATTTCAGCTTACAGCTTCGAAGTGATCAAGTCTGGTGCTACCGAGAATGAGACTACTGTAAGAGGTCCATGATTAAGGAATTTGTTGCTAGCGCACTCGAGCAGATGTAATTTCGATGGATTGTTCATGCGCTGCCTGCGATTTGTAAGGTATAAGACAATCTCGGACCAGAGAGCAGTTTTGTCAGCAGTAGGAATTGTGTAGCGGTAGCAGTGAGTAGTTCACTGCGGTCTGGTGTATGGAGTTGGCTGGGCCGGTCGTGGGAAGCTATGGCGGCGCCTGAGCGTTGTAGTATAAGGTAAAAGCAGCCTCGCGCATATGTACTATTGTTGTATCAAGTCCCATGTAAATGTTTTTAAAAAAATCTCTTAATAATAGTCTCTCTTATAAAAATTAACTTTTGACAATCATTCATCTCAATTTAAAGAACTTACTAATTTCTCCAATCCATGGTCATCCCGATTATTGTAAAGAAAAATCAGTTGTTTCTTTTTATACATGACAAATCTATCGGCCAGCACTGCACTGGGCTGTGCCAGAAAAATTTCATATAGGAGCAGATATATACGCGCTATCCGGCGACTTCATTGAGGCAAGAATTTTTAATTTATTCAGAATGATCTTTCAGGGCCATGACGCAGCACTGCTGACGACCAAATTTACCAGTTTAGATTCACAGGCAGCTAATTTTTGAAAAGTTATAAGAGAGCCACAATTTTATTGAGAGATTAGTCACACTTTATTATTGGTAGGTTAAGGAATTTATTTGTTGGGAGGTTATGCTAAATGTGAATTATATAATTATATTTTTTACTGTGGAGAGGTTACACTGAATGTGAAAGTTACTTATTTTTTACTGTTGGGGAGGTTACACTACGAAAACCAGGTCACTTCCGCCACAGCTCTTGTTTGGGAGGAACAGATATCAAATTCACATCTAAGCATCGTGATTTACATTTTCCGTGATTTCCTTAAATCAGGAGACTGTCGCATTGGCCAGTTTCCATCCCCATCCGTGTCCAAACCGAGCTTTGTTTCCCTATTTAGTGACATCGGTGCCGACATAACATTATAATTTCACATTTTTCCCCTTCCTTCCATCTAAAGAATTAGCGACCAGCAGTATGCGCGAGACCTTGGGCCGAGCAGAGATTGAAACTTACGTACGCCGTCTATCGAGCGCAGACACAGATGTCGTGCCTTCGCTCACGCAGGCGCGCGATGCGCCCCAACTTTTAATGTTCTTTTCCGGAACGCGGGCCAACTTCGCGAGCGCAGCCTTCAAACTTGGCCACGTGGCTTCGGGACGCCGCACGCTTGTCTCCGTGATCTTCCGCCAGCGGCAGCGTGCTTATCCGTATTAACCGCTGCCGTGCTGCGGGCAAACGCCACTTGTTAGGCGGAAAATTTCCCTTCTTGCTCTAGCTTAGCGTGACACGGCCTGCCTAGCTGTGGTTAACGTACCGTGGACCGTTCTTTACATACTTTTCACTGCAAGGCAAATTGCGTACTGAAATTGCTTCAGAACAAAAACGCAAATTGGTTTGCGTGGAACGGAGCACCTCTTGGCACATGTATGGGTAGAAGTATTCATGTAAATGAGTTCTTTGCGTGCATTTGACTGTGCTTACATAGTTCAGTGTAGTAAACCGGTTATGCTCAGAGAGAGCAGCAAACGTGTCGTGGTGCGGACTCTGCGTATACGGCCATTTTCAGCAAGCCACTGTGAAATTATCACATATTAGTGTTTACGTTCCATTCCTATCCAGAGTGTCAGAAGATTGATGGCTTGAATGCGTCTGTGTGCGCTTTAATTAGGCTAAACCTTTGATGGCGTTCCCTATAGGAGTAGTGATTAAAATTTATGTGTTTCTAAAAATGGCATATGCACCCATTAGCTTAACTACACTACTGGCCATTAAAATTGCTGCACCACGAAGACGATGTGCTACAGACGCGAAATTTAACCGACTGGAAGAAGATGCTTTGATATGCAAATGATTAGCTTTTCAGAGCATTCACACAAGGTTGGCGCCGGTGGCGCCTCTTACAACGTTCTGACATGAGGAAAGTTTCCAACCGATTTCGCATACACAAACAGCAGTTGACCGGCGTTGCCTGGTGAAACGTTGTTGTGATGCCTCGTGTAAGGAGGAGAAATGCGTACCATCACGTTTCCGACTTTGATAAAGGTCGGATTGTAGCCTATAGCGATTGCGGTTTATCGTAACGCGACATTGTTGCTCGTGTTCGTCGAGATACAATGACTGTTAGCAGAATATGGACTCGGTGAGTTCAGGAGGGTAATACGGAACGCCGTGCTGGATACCAACGGCCAAATGAAATCGTCTGGTCAATGGTGGCCGAGCAACTGGCTCGTCACAATACGCCAGTCACTACTCTTGATGAACTGTGGTATCGTGTTGAAGCTGCATGGGCAGCTGTACCTGTACACGCCATACAAGCTCTGTTTGACTCAATGCCCTGGCGTATCAAGGCCGTTATTACGGCCAGAGGTGGTTGTTCTGGGTACTGATTTCTCAGGATCTATGCACCCAAATTGTGTGAAACTCTAATCACATTTCAATTCCAGTATATTTGTCCAATGAATACCCGTTTATCATCTGCAGTTCTTCTTGGTGTAGCAATTTTAATGGCCAGTAGTGTACTTTACCTTTTTCTAATATTACGTTAATGTGTATGATACGTGTTAGTTTGTGCTACTATAGGAGGTCAGTTATTTAATGGAGGTAAGTTTATTTACTTTATTCAGAGAGATTCAGCTGGCCCTACTGATGGGTTTTATGCAGCCTGCAACACCTTCAAAAAACTATGTGCGAGATTTTCACATTCTCTCGCTCGCTAAACACAAACTGTTAATCCCACAGAAAAAATGAAGAGGATCCTTATGCAGGACTTAAATGTATATAAATTTTGTACTGTCATATGTTTTCACTGGAGGCCACAGTTTTTGAGTTACTCAAGAAAAACGCGTTTGAAGGTCACTTTTGAACATTTTTCTTGAATAACTCGAAAACTATAGCATATAACGGAAACTTATCTCAGTACAAAATTTTTCTATATTAAATTTCCTACGAAAAGATCCCATTAATTTTTTTCTGTAGGATTAATAGTTTGTATGTAAAGAGCAAGAGAATATGAAAATCTTGTGCATGGTATTTGAAGGCGTTGCAGGTTGCATTAAACCAATTGGTAGGGGCAGCTGAATCACCCTGTTTATACTATCAATGGAACCTTTTAATAAAGCTCTTCATTACTTCTTTTTATTTAATATATGTTAATTTGTTGTTTTTTATTTATATGCATTTATGTTTAAAGTTATGAATTTTTGTTTTTTTGAAATAACATTTTTATTTTTATTTTATAATGTAAATAACTTAATGTAATGTATTTTACTTGATTTAACATATTATTATCAACATTACTTATTAAAATTACAGGAACCTATTATTTAGGACAAAAGAAATTATTATATTTTTTTGACCAAATTGCTGAGGTCATCGGTCCATAAGCTTACACGCACTACTTAGTCTAACTTTAACTAACTTACTCTATGGCCAACACTCACACACACCCATGCCCGAGGCAGGACTCGAACCTCCGACGGGGGGAGCCGCACTGACTCTGTTAAGGCGCCCCTGACCGCACAACTACCCCGCACGGCAAAATTGTCATATAACAATATATTTATCAAGGCTCATACTTGGGCAATATTTTGTAACTAGGTACTCAAGTGTTTTGTATACAATCCGCTTTGCAGACTTGTAGCGTTTTTGAGCTCTCATTAGTCGTAAATCGGGAAACTATCGATGACGCAGCGCCTATAATTCTCTGTCTAGCTTATCCGTGTGATGCTAAACTGCAAAAAACACCACAACATAGCCTTATAAGGTAAACTATGCGGAATGTGTGAGTGTAGCGAGCCCAAAGTCTTAGAGAAGGTGTGGCTTCTAGCTGGATCACGTACCCGATGAAAAAAGCATATAATTTGGAACTCAGAAAGAACAATATTTGTAGTGAAATGTGAAAAGAATACGTAAAGGTGCTCTGTCGATATCTATATTTATGAAAATAATATTATGGCTAATACAAAGATCAAAAATAAAGTTAACTGTTCTCAAAGTAATGATACGCCGTTATCCAGCCATCGTGTAGCCTGCTGCTTGATCGACATGAAAGCACGGGGCGCGTTTGTAGCAGAGGGGGCTGCAGCTAGCGTACAACTGACGTCGCCATGGGGGAGAAGGGCAGAAAAACTATCAGTAATATTTAAATGCCGTGATACGGCGAGAATAAATGTTCCTGTGACTCGAGGCAAGCATACAATCACCGGGTTACCGATATTTCGCTTTGTTAGTAGTACACACTTAGATGTAATAATTACTGCTCTAATAAGATGCGCTTTTCGAGAAAACGAATCTCAAAGTTTTACAAGTCCGTTGAATAGTACTCCGAGCGCCACCCGTTGAACATTGGCGTTAGCGCAGCTGGCTAGGGCGATAGGCCAAAATCTGCCCATGGAAATGTTCGTAATCATTAACATGCATATAATTTTACAAGGTTGTTACCCTTTCAATTCCTTTCCACCAATTCACGATCACTCACTATGTGTCCTTTCCTTGCTTTTCTTATAATCAAATTCCAGTCCCCGCATCACATTCAAATTTCGTCTTCCTTAAATATCTCAGTATTGTCCGCTCAGTGGTCAGCATGACGGATTGCCGTTCTATGGGCCCAGGTTCGATTCCCGGCTGCATCGGGGATTTTCTCCTCTCAGGGACTGGGTGTTGTGCTGTCTTCATCATCATTTCATCCCCATCCGGCGCGCAGGTCGCCCAATGTGGCGTCGAATGTAATAGTAGGCCTATAAACTTGCACTGCTGTCATGGATGTTTGCTTTGTCTTGCTAGTTACGATAATACTGTCACTATACAGGTCGCAGTAGCTTACCTACATTTTTAGTTTCGTATTCATTATTAGACCAACTCCCGCGTATTCTTACTTAATTTTGGTTGATAATCCTATTCTCGCCTGAGCAGAAATCCGGTTTTTCCTGCCACTGCACTTCACTAATTCCCAGTATGTCTAAATTAAACCTATCAATTTCTGTTTTGAAATTCTATAAACTGCCAATCCGATTAAGGGATTTAACAAACCACGCTCGGACTCATAAGCTGTTTGTTTCTCCCGACGACAACGTCGTCCTGAAATCCTAGTAGTGTATCTTTCACTCCCGGAATATTTCACCTATGAGGATGCCGTCATCATTAAGCGATGCAGTAGAGCTGCACTTCCTCGTATAATATAACGGCAGCAGTTTCCCTTTTCCTTCAGCCTTTCGCAGTACCAAAATACACTGAAGCGCCAAAGAAACTGGTATAGGCATACTTATTCAAATACAGAGTTATGTAAACAAGCAGAACACGGCGCTGCGGTCGGCAACGCTTATACAAGACAACAGGTGTCCGGCGCAGTTATTAGATCGGTTACTACTGCTACAATGGCGGGTTCAAATGGCTCTGAGCACTGTTGTTGTTGTGGTCTTCAGTTCTGAGACTGGTTTGATGCAGCTCTCCATGCTACTCTATCCTGTGCAAGCTTCTTCATCTCCCAGTACCTACTGCAACCTACATCCTTCTGAATCTGCTTAGTGTATTCATCTCTTGGTCTCCCCCTACGATTTTTACCCTCCACTCTGCCCTCCAATACTAAATTGGTGATCCCTTGATGCCTCAGAACATGTCCTACCAACCGATCCCTTCTTCTGGTCAAGTTGTGCCACAAACTTCTCTTCTCCCCAATCCTATTCAATACTTCCTCATTAGTTATGTGATCTACCCATCTAATCTTCAGCATTCTTCTGTAGCACCACATTTCGAAAGCTTCTATTCTCTTCTTGTCCAAACTATTTACCGTCCATGTTTCACTTCCATACTCCATACAAATACTTTCAGAAATGACTTCCTGACACTTAAATCTATACTCGATGTTAACAAATTTCTCTTCTTCAGAAACGCTTTCCTTGCCATTGCCAGTCTACATTTTATATCCTCTCTACTTCGACCATCATCAGTTATTTTGCTCCCCAAATAGCAAAAATCCTTTACTACTTTAAGTGTCTCATTTCCTAATCTAATTCCCTCAGCATCACCCGACTTAATTCGACAACATTCCATTATCCTTGTTTTACTTTTGTTGATGTTCATCTTATATCCTCCTTTCAAGACACTGTCCATTCCATTCAACTGTTCTTCCAAGTCCTTTGCTGTCTCTGACAGAATTACAATGTCATCGGCGAACCTCAAAGTTTTTATTTCTTCTCCATGGATTTTAATACCTACTCCGAAATTTTCTTTTGTTTCCTTTACTGCTTGCTCAATATACAGATTGAATAACATCGGGGAGAGGCTACAACCCTGTCTTACTCCCTTCCCAACCACTGCTTCCCTTTCATGTCCCTCGACTCTTATAACTGCCATCTGGTTTCTGTACAAATTGTAAATAGCCTTTCGCTCTCTGTATTTTACCCCTGCCACCTTTAGAATTTGAAAGAGAGTATTCCAGTCAACATTGTCAAAAGCTTTCTCTAAGTCTACAAATGCTAGAAACGTAGGTTTGTCTTTCCTTAATCTTTCTTCTAAGATAAGTCGTAAGGTCAATATTGCCTCACGTGTTCCAGTATTTCTACGGAATCCAAACTGATCTTCCCCGAGATCGACTTCTACTAGTTTTTCCATTCGTCTGTAAAGAATTCGTGTTAGTATTTTGCAACTGTGGCTTATTAAACTGATTGTTCGGTAATTTTCACATCTGTCAACTATGGGTCTCAAAATCTGAGGCCATCAGTCCCCTAGAACGTAGACCTACTTAAACCTAACGAACCTAAGGACATCACACACATCCACGCCCGAGGCAGGATTCGAACCTGCGACCGCAGCAGCAGCGCAGTTGCAGACTGAACCGTCTAGAACCGCTCGGCTACAATGGCCGGCTACAATGGCAGGTTATCAAGATTCAAGAGAATTTGCACGTGGTGCTAGAGTCGTCGTACGAGTAATGGGAAACAGTATCTCCGAGGTAGCGATGAAGTGGGGATTTTCCCGTATGACCATTTCACGAGTGTACCGTGAATATCAGGAACCCGGTAATACATCAAATCTGACATTGCTGCGTCTGGAAAAAGATCCTGCAATAACGGGACCAACGACGACTGATGAGAATCGTTCAACGTGACACAAGTGCAACCCTTCCACAAATTGCTGCAGATTTCAATGCTGGGCCATCAACAAGTGTCAATGTGCGACCCATTCAACGAAACATCATCGATATGTTCTTTCTGAGCCGAAGGCCCACTCGTGTACACGTGATGACTGCACGACACAAAGCTTTACGCCTCGCCTGGGTCCGTCAACGCCGACAGTGGACTGTTGTGGAAAGATGTTGCCTGGTCGCGCGGGTATTGTTTCAAATTGTATCGAGCGAAGGACGTGTACGGTAAGGAGACAACCTCATGAATACGCGGACCCTACATGTCAGTAGGGGACTGTTCAAGCTGATGGAGGCTCTGTAACGATGTGCGGCGTGTGCAGTTGGATTGATATGGGATCCCTGATACTTCTAGATGGACTCTGACAGGTGACACGTGCGTAAGCATCCTCTCTGATCACCCGCATCCATTCATTTCCACAGTGCATTCCGACGGGCTTGGTAAATTACGGCAGGACAATGTGACAGCCCACACATCCAGAATTGCTGCAGAGAGGCTTCAGGAACACTCCTCTGAGTTTAAACACTTCAGCTGGCCTCCAAACTCTCCAGACATAAACATTATTGCGCGTATCTGGGATGCTATCCAGAAGAGATCTCCACTCCTTCGTACTCTTACGTATTTATAGAAAGCCCTGTAGGATTTGTGGTGTCAGTTCCCTCCAGCACTACATAGGATATTAGTCGAGTCCATGCCATGTCGTGCTGCAGCACTTCTGCGCGGTCACGGGGGCCCTACCCGATAGAGGCTGGTGTATCAGTTTCTTTGGCTCTTCAGTGTAACAATGCCGTGTTGGAAAACGTTACAAGGGAAGATCAGTCAACATCCCGACTTCTGTCCCTGCAGATGCCGAAAAGTCCTCTGACTCTCTGACCATACGTTAGACTGGTCTCTCGACAGATACTACCCCGATTTGTTACACCCTTGGGTGCCTGCATCGTTGAAGCATTGAGGAACACAAACCACGGCACTGCATCATGGTTCGTAAGGAATGGGGGGAGGGGGGCAGGGGGTGGGCAGATGGTGAGAGAGCTGCTTCCTTAATACGCGGTAAATGTTGTACGCAGCCTAGTTGTCAAAGGTGGAGTTCCTGGGAAACCTGCTTCTCGGATCGCTAGACAACAATTCAAGCACATCGTATAAATGAGTTTTATTACACAAAATAAATGACAGTATTTAAGTTTGAAAAATACATAGATGTGTCGCATGCAAAGGACGACATGCAATATAATCAATGTCCTTAAGTACAGCGATTTCAGTACAAGTGAAGTGATACTTTGGGTGCTTCTATCCAGGTCTCTAGTGTTGACACTTCTGTAGAACTGGTAGAACTGGACCGTGACCAGTCGGCGCGGCACTTAAGTATGATGTCCTCTTCGTGTAGAGGGCGCTGCCGTTGCGTTGTCGTCCTGGAGAGGGGTCGATCAGCGTGCAATTGGCTGACGTCTTCTTTACTGCCCTCTCTGCTCTATCGTTTAGGGCTGGCGATCCTGCGCTTTCGCCAGAACAGTAAGGAAATTATATAAACGGATCAGAGACTTATTAAGAATCATTCTATCGACGATATGGGCCGCAGTTGGGAAAAGCCATTGACGTGAACAACTTTGACAAAGGGCAAATTGTTAAGACGGATTCGGTGAACAAGCAGCTCAGAAACGGCTAAAATTTCCTGCTAGTTTTATCAGTATGCATGGAAACTGGTTGAAGTACAATCAAACCATGTAGGCCACAAGGTTTTGGACATCCACGTCTCGTCACAGAACATGGAGGTCGGAGCCTTGCCCTCTCTGTAAAGCAGGTTAGGTGGCGACACCGAGTACACTGTTGGTGCAGACAAAAGTGTTTGTGATACACCATGCAGAGCGCATTGTTGAACACAGCGCTCTGTGGCAGATGACCCGTACGTTTTTCCATGTTGAGTCGACGATATCGTCAATTATGATTGTAGTGAACACGTAGTCATCGAGACTGGACCGTAGGTCAACCGAAACGTGCCGCCTGGTAGGACGAATCATGTTTTGTGTTATACTAGGTCAATGATCCTGCCCAGTTACGCGTCATCCATGGCCACTAAACTCGCCTGATGTGGTCCTGATGGGATACACTTGGGCCACTATCTGTCATCATATTCGCGGCCACAAAGCACCGGTGCATAGTTTACAGAAATTGACGTGGCCTGAGCGTAGACACCTCGCCGAAACCTATCAAGGTCTTGTTGAGTATGCCACTCATTATCGCTACCGTGTTGCGTTCCAAAGGTGGATCAACGTACTATTTGAGCCGGTGCTGTTCGCTATTTAAATTTTTTTGTTTTTGAAATCACCTCTCTTCTCAGTATTCGCCGCGATGTCAAGTTCGAGATAGGATTGGAGTCTCTGTCGCCGCATATCTTTGGCGAGTTGGGTTCCCGCGCGTCGCTAGGCGAGACGAGGAAGAAGGGGGTTTCTGGGAGTTAGCTCCGGACTCTGCGTCTGGAATGACGTCGGTGTCGGAGGGCAAGGCCGCTTGGCCGGTGGGCCCCGGGGAAGCAGTCGGTTGGGGACAGAACGCCGTGGACTCGAAGATCGCAGAGTGGACGGCCGGTGTTGTTCCGATGGCGATCATCGCGTGGTCATTCGAGGGCTGATAAGTGATTTCATGGTTCTGCCCTTGGATTCCGACGGAGAATTACGGCAGGTTTGGTGTATGAGGTGAACATGAGAATTCTGAAAAGGTGCACGTTGGTGGCACGTATATCAGACTTGAGTGGTGTAAGCTTTGCTTCGGTACTGCAGTCTCCAGTTAGATCGCTGCTTGGCAGGAGAGCATTGATATCTGCATTTTCATCTATTTAGCTGGTTTAAAGTAAATGACTGTTTTGGATCGAAGGTGGAACAAAGTGAGAGATCGAATCATTGCTTGTTTTATTAAGAAACCAAAATCGACCCCCAGCATGTTAAACTTTGTTACCTACAGTTATAACGAGTAATTGACATTCTAGTAATGTCCACGAGTGAACTTTGGAGCTCCTGTTAAGTGTTTGTAGTAAGGAAAAGACTGACTGTGGAGCTTTTCTGTCGGACGCTTATGAATCGCATTAATGGCAGTTCACTTCTGATGGGATTTTACGATTCTACTTGTCGTGACGACATCGCCGATACTATTTTCATAATTTAGCTTGGGACGTCATTCTGTGGTTTGGTGTGGCCCTTCCAAGAGTTTAAAGCCCCAAATATTTTTCTTACTGCCTTGCTGAGGTTGCCTTGCAACAGTTGTTGATTTGTCTCTTGTCCACCCCACCGTAGTGCTGTTTGGTGCTGTGCGGTGTAGTCGAAGTGTTTAGTAGTACCGCATCTACTCCCTCGCCCGTTTTAAGATTTGCGAGCCGCATACACATCGACGTAACTCTCAGTACGCAATTTGTGTAAGTTGGTTGAGCCCTGTTAACGTGTTGTACATCGTGGAAAATCGTGCCGCAAGTGATCCTGAAGCAGAGCACGGTGCACAACAGCGCACGTCCATGACGAAATCAAAAGATATGTATTGTATATTTTTAACAGGTGTAGCCACCGAGCTTAAGAGTTGATTTGTGTAATTTTTATTTATTTTGAAAGGAAAAGATTTACATACTTGGTTAATTATAATATCTCTCCTTAATTATTTGTCATAATTCGTTGTAATAATGTAGTATGCAACACATGTAGGAAGGTTTATGGTGTAAAGTGTTTAAGAGGAAGGAAAATATTTTGTGACACAGTGCGAATTATAGAGGCTACAGGGTTTAAGTGCATTTAAGTTTTGTTTTAATTAAAATTTTGTGATCAATATTTTACTACCTTTGGAGATCACAGGTGATATCTAGGAAAATTTTGGTATTGCCATGTGGCTTTAGACTCTTTTATTTAACCTTGTATTATGCAATTAGTATTTTTTTCCTTTGTTTAAAAAAGGATTTTGAGTTTTAAGCGTTGTAAATTGATCCTGAGAGCTGTTTTTTGATTTGTTAAAATAATGCTTCAGGAACTTTCATTAAGTAACTATATTGAGGATCTTGCTGTTCATGATAACGAATGCTCACTTACTATTTTGAAATCAAGTTAATAAAGTAGTAACACTATAAGGGTAAAAAGGACTTTTATTAGAGAAATGGTGCCTGCCAGTACTCCCCACAACTTGCACGTATTCAAGGTATTGGCCATTGGGTGTTGTCTGTTTTCCACGGTATATATCTCAGCTAACGCCTTCGGGGCCATGTCACTGTTAAGGAGATGGTCTTAATGTTTCGGCTCAATAGAGTAAGTGTTGGTCTGGTACCGAGTAAACTGCTTTCTGGAAGTCAAGAAATACTTCATCTGCATGACTGTGTTGATCCACTGTAACATTTCATTGCCTGGCCGTAACGGTGTGCCGCCACTATGGCCATTCTCAAGGACACGGTCATGTTTCTGGGTGCAGGAAGATTGTTTCAGCCAGGAGCTTATGGGCCGGGTTTTTTACTAATCAGATTTTAGTGGTTATTTCCCCAGTGACATTTTGTGTTTCCAACATCCTTTCAGGAGCGCTGAAAGCGAGAGCAGGAAATGGACAATGAGAATTCCTTCATTCCACTGCTGATTCTAATAGGCTGAAAGGCCTATGTGTTGAATAATTTGGTGAAACGGTCTGGAGCTCGCGAATTTGAGAGGTTCGCCGTATACCTCGTGAGTCTGAAGCAGCAAGTTGTAGCCCCTCTGGAACGGAGTTTGTGTTTTGAAGTGGTGATCATTCCGGAATTCTGATCAGCGGCGTTACTTTTTCAGTATGGAAAGCTAACAAAGCATATGAAAGTGCTTTTCTGTGTGTGTGTGTGTGTGTGTGTCTGGGGGGGGGGGGGGGGGGCAACTGGCAACTTCTGCATGGACACTTTCCTGTTTACCTCGGCATGTTGTGGCAATACCATGAGATATATCGCTATTGGTTAATAAGTAAAATTGGCAGCTTAATGTTTGAACCGCGTTGGACGGAAATACATCATTAGTGGCTTCTGATGTAAGGTCCATGAATTTCCCTTCACTGACGCTGGCCTGAGAAGATACAGTGATGGTCCTGGGTGGTCGCAGAGACAGCTCAAGTCCTCCCCTGCTGGGCTGCTGGCTCACAGAAATGTTGTGACCGCATGCTGGCTGGTTTCCGTTGTCTGCAAGGCAGTACTGTCTTGGGAAATTTATTAGGCCGACCACAGATCCTGGAGCATTTCTGGTGTGTCGAATCTGCATTTCCTGTAAGCAGCTGCAATTACAAGACACCGACGTTCTGCTGTGTGCAGTGTGGAAAAATTCCAGAATCTAACTGTCCAGATGATGTTAGCCTAGGTGCTGTAGCTTAGATGGCAACACAGCATATACAATGTGCCAACCTCGGGGCAGTTAATCGGCATACTGTAAGCGATAGCTTACTGAACCGATTATTGACTGCAAACGGTTATGTTTGGCTGGCTACTTTGAAACTATTTGCAGCCATTTCGAAATGACGATGGAATTTTTATGGATGACGAAGCGCCATGTCACTGGGCCAAAATTTTTCGCGGTTGGTTTGAAGAACATTCTGCAAACTGATAAGGAACCCCTGGCTAATCTGGAGCGCCACTACGTTAATTTTGTTCAACGAGTGCAGAAGGGTCGCAAAGACACCTGCCCCAATACTGGCACCTTCATTCTGGCTTTCAAGGGGGATACCCTCCCAGAGGAGGTCACGATTATGTGCTATAGATCTGACATGAAGCCGTACGTCCCACCACCCATGAGGTGCTTTCAGTGCTTGCGTTTTCGGCATATGTCTTCCCACGGTACGGCGGACCCTCTGTGTGGTGACTTTATACGCCAACTCCATGAGTGAAGCCCCTGTGTTCCACCACCTGTGTGTCAATTGCCATCACTGCCAGTCACCTTACTCGATTAGATTAGGTTAGTTTTTCGTTCCATAGATCCGTGCTGATGAGATCCTCGTGGATGTGGAACATGTCAATTTTTTTAAGCTGAAATAACAATACTAATAGTATAAATATATACAATACATCATTTGTTTCTATTAAAAAATTCGTCAGTGGAGTAGAAGGAGTTGGCCACTAGTAAGTCTTTCAGGCTCCTTTTAAACTGATCTTTATTTGTAACTAAATTTTTTATGTTTGCTGGCAAATTATTGAAGATGAGTGTTCCTGAGTAGTGGACCCCTTTTTGAACTAAAGTAAGTACTTTTAAGTCCTTGTGCAGATCATTTTTGTTCCTGGTATTGTATGTATGAACTGAGCTGTTTGTTGGACAAAGAGATATATTATTTAGGACAAGTTTCATTAAGGTGTAAATATGCTGAGAGGCAGTAGTTAGTATACTCAGTTGTTTGAAGACGTTTCTACAGGACGTCCGTGAATTTACTCCACAAATAATACGTATTACACGCTTTTGGACTCTGAAAACTTTTGTTTGACTTGAAGAGTTACCCCAAAATATTTTACCATATGACGTTATGGAATGAAAGTAGGCAAAGTAGGCAAAGTATGCAAGCTTTTTCATTTTTATGTCGCCTATGTCTGCTAACACTCGAATTGCAAATACAGATTTGTTAAGGCGTTTCTGGAGTTCTGTGGTGTGCTCCTCCCAACTGAATTTATTATCAAGTTGTAATCCCAGAAATTTAAGACTGTCAACCTCTTCTATTTGCTTTATGCATATGCTGGGTGGAAACCTCTTACTGGTGCTGAATTGCATATAGAGTCTTTTCGAAGTTTAATGTCAGTGAGTTGGCTTTAAACCATTTATTAATATCCATGAAAATATCATTAGCAGATCTTTCTAGAACTACACTCGACATACTATTTATTGCAATACTTGTGTCATCTGCAAACAAAACGAACTCTGCTTCTGGCAGTGTAACTGATGAGAGATGATTAATGTACACAAGAAAAAGCAATGGCCCTAAGATGGATCCTTGTGGGACACCACATGTAATTTCTTCCCATTCTGATGTTGACTGATGACTTAATTCACTAGTCCCTTGCACTGACACTCTTTGTTTCCTGTTAGCGAGGTATGACTTGAACCATTTTGCAGCACTGCCCGGGACACCATAGAATTCTAATTTATTTAAAAGGATGTTGTGGTTCACACAACCAAATGCCTTTGACAAATCACAGAAAATACCTGCTGCTTGTAACTTGTCATTTAATGAATTAAGTACATTTTCACTGTAGCTGTAAATAGCCATCTCGACGGATTGCTCTGTGTACAAGAAAGAAAAGAAGATCCAAGAGCACAAGTCCGTGAATCACCTGTCTTATGCTGAGGCTCACCAAAAATATGATATAGATCGCCCGACGTGTATCCCGTCGAATATTTATAGATCGTAATCGAAAGATCACCTCGTGCACAAAATCCGACAACACGTTCGCAACTATAGAGTACTATGGAGGCAGCATGGCCCTATATTTTTGCAGAGGACTTCCAGAGAATTGTTGAGTCAATGCCACGTCGAGTTGATGCACTGCACTGGGAAAAAGGAGGTCCGACAACATATTAGTAGGTATCCTATGACCTGTGTCACCTCGGTGTGTTACTGACGGTGGATGTCGTGACGGAAGGAGCCCAGGATCCGAATCATCAATACATCGCATTGGCAGGTAGGCGGTTCTCAGTTGTCTCTCCCAACAAGTTGTAGGCGTAATTTGCATTTGCTCTATACGGTTCTTCACCAGGGGAGTTCCAGACTCGCCCGCATCATCCTCAATCACGGCGGTGACCAAACAGCAGTGGTAGCTTGCAGTAGCTAAGGTCCACCACATCCGATTGGCTGTGGTCTTGTAGGTGAAGTCTTCTTTCGACATCAGGCAGCACAACACGATTTGCTAGTCAAGTTATCCTATAACTAGCGAGAGAATCAGAGTTGCAGACGAAATGACCATACACTGAGGTTGAGGCTTCAGAAATAGTCGTGTCTAAGTTGGACATAATGTCATCGAGGCCGGTGATGTGGTCATTTGCCCTCATTATCCGGAGGTATCAGCAGACTTGCCCCATCGTGATTATTCTGTTAGGCCGGCCGCTGTGGCCTAGCAGTTCTAGGCGCTTCAGTATGGAACCGTGCGACCGCTACGGTCGCAGGTTCGAATCCTGCCTCGGGCATCGATGTGTGTGATGTCCTTAGTTAGGTTTAAGTAGTTCTAAGTTCTAGGGGACTGATGACCTCACAAGTTAAGTCCCATTGTGGTCAGAGGCATCTGAGCCATTTTGTTTCAGTTATTAGGAGTTCCACTACCCTTTCCGCTTCCCGTCAACGGAGTTACTGAGCTTGGAGTTTACATGCGATGGCACCGTAGATGAAGGCTCGCTGAATGACGCATGAGGTGCTGTCGTACTGCGCCGTTTGCACTTCTTGATGAACGGCTCGGTTGGATGTGGCAATGGATTCCTCTGCAACATAGCACTCTTTGCGTGCTCGAGTTACCGGTTGTGAAAGCATGAGCCAGATGCGATTCCCTGCCGTCTGCGCCAAGTAACAATTTTAAATAGAAAAGCAACTGGAATCACTCAACAGAGGAAAGTCCACTGGACCTGACGGGTTACCAATTCGATTCTACACAGAGTACGCGAAAGAACTTGCCCCCCTTCTAACAGCCGTGTACCGCAAGTCTCTAGAGGAACGGAAGGTTCCAAATGATTGGAAAAGAGCACAGGTAGTCCCAGTCTTCAAGAAGGGTCGTCGAGCAGATTGTGCAAAACTATAGACCTATATCTCTGACGTCGATCTGTTGTAGAATTTTAGAACACGTTTTTTGCTCGAGTAGCATGTCGTTTTTGGAAACCCAGAATCTACTCTGTAGGAATCAACATGGATTCCGGAAACAGCGATCGTGTGAGACCCAACTCGCTTTATTTGTTCATGAGACTCAGAAAATATTAGATACAGGCTCCCAAGTAGATGCTGTTTTCCTTGTCTTCCGGAAGGCGTTCGATACAGTTCCGCACTGTCGCCTGATAAACAAAGTAAGAGCCTACGGAATATCACACCAGCTGTGTGGCTGGATTGGTAGAGTTTTTAGCAAACAGAACACAGCATGTTGTTATCAATGGAGAGACGTCTACAGACGTTAAAGTAACCTCTGGCGTGCCACAGAGGAGTGTTATGGGACCATTGCTTTTCACAATATATATAAATGACCTAGTAGATAGTGTCGGAAGTTCCCTGCGGCTTTTCGCGGATGATGCTGTAGTATACAGAGAAATTGCAGCATTAGAAAATTATTGCGAAATTCAGGAAGATCTGCAGCGGATAGGCACTTGGTGCAGGGAGTGGCAACTGACCCTTAACATAGACAAATGTAATGCATTGCGAATACATAGAAAGAAGGATCCTTTATTGTATAATTATATGATAGCGGAACAAACACTGGTAGCAGTTACTTCTGTAAAGTATCTGGGAGTATGCGTGCGGAACGATTTGAAGCGGAATGATCATATAAAATTAATTGTTGGTAAGGCGGGTACCAGGTTGAGATTCATTGGGAGAGTCCTTAGAAAATGTAGTCCATCAACAAAGGAGGTGGCTTACAAAACACTTGTTCGACCTATACTTGAGTATTGCTCATCAGTGTGGGATCCGTACCAGATCGGGTTGACGGAGGAGATAGAGAAGATCCAAAGAAGGGCGGCGCGTTTCGTCACAGGGTTATTTGGTAACCGTGATAGCGTTACGGAGATGTTTAGCAAACTCAAGTGGCAGACTCTGCAAGAGAGGCGCTCTGCATCGCGGTGTGGCTTGCTCGCCAGGTTTCGAGAGGTTGCGTTTCTGGATGAGGTATCGAACATATTGCTTCCCCCTACTTATACCTCCCGAGGAGATCACGAATGTAAAATTAGAGAGATACGAGCGCGCACGGAGGCTTTCAGACAGTCGTTCTTCCCGCGAACCATACGCGATTGGAACAGAAAAGGGAGGTAATGACAGTGGCACGTAAAGTGCCCCCCGCCACACACCGTTGGGTGGCTTGCGGAGTATAAATGTAGATGTAGATGTAGAAACTGCGATACTGCAATGAGGCACTGCAATACGGCATTTCGTGTCACGACAAGGCCGCGACAATAATTGTAACCTCATCCCTGTGCGGGAATCAAGGGGCAGTTGTGCGAGAACAGGATGTAGATACACGGTGACATACGGCAGTGTGAGTCGATCCCCGAGACAGGGTCGGATGGCCGACACAGTTATGGCGACTGCTCGCGTAAAGCGGGAAATCCGGGTTCATGTCCCAGTCCTGTACAAATTTTAACTGTCACCAATACATTGTGCTGCTGGAGTCTGATCACATTCGCAATTGCAAACACATTGCTTGCAGCAGTTTTAATAATCTATCTGAAGCGCCAAAGAAACTGATATAAGCATGCGTATTCAAATACAGAGATATGTAAACAGACAGGATACGGCGCTGCAGTCGGCAACGCCTGTATAAGACAAGTGCCTGGCGCAGTTGTTAGATTGGTTACTGCTGCTACAACGGCAGCTTATCAAGATTTAAATGAAACTTGAAACTCTCAAGATTTAAGTGAGTTTGAACGTGCTGTTATAATCGACGCACAGCGTTTCCGAGGCAGCGATGAAGTAGGGACTTTCCCGTACGACCATTTCAAGTGTGTGTACACCTGAATATCAAGAATCCGGTAAAACATAAAATCTCCGACATCGCTGCGGTGAGAAAAAGATCCTGCAAGAACCGGACCAACGAAGATTGAAGACAATCGTTCAACGCGACAGAAGTGCAACCCTCCCACAAATTTCTGTAGATTTCAATGCTGGGCCATCAACAAGTGTCAGCGTGCGAACTATTTACATCTACTACATCTACATAGTTACTCTGCAATTCACACTTAAGAGCCTGGCAGAGGGTTCATCGAACCATTTTCATACTACTGCTCTACCACTCGACTCTCGATTGGCGCGTGGGAAAAAGGAACACCTAAATCTTTCCGTTCGAGCTTTGATTTCTCTTATTTTATTATGATGATCATTTTTCCCTAAGTAGGTGGGTGTCAATAAAATATTTTCGCATTCGAAAGAGAAAGTTGTTAATTGAAATACCGTGAATAGATCTCGCCGGAAGTCCGTCTTTGTTTCAGTGACTGCCACCCCAAGAAAGATATCTGTGACACTCTCGCCCCTATTGCGCGGTAACACGAAACGAGCTGCCCTTCTTTGCACTTTTTCGATGTCCTCCGTCAGTCCTACCTAGTAAGGATCCCACACCTCGCAGCAATATTTCAGCAGAGGACGGACAAGTGTAAAGTAGACTTCTCTTTAGTAGGTTTGTCGCATCTTCTAAGTGTTCTGCCAACAAAGCGCAGTCTTTGTTTCGCCTTCCCCACACTATTCCTAGGTATTTAGTCGAATTGATAGCCCTTAGATTTGTGCGATTTATCATATACCCAAAATTTATCGCATTTCTTTTAGTACCCATGTGGATGACCTCGCACTTTTCTTTGTTTAGTGCCAATTGCCACTTTTCGCACCATAGAGAAATTCTCTCTAGATCATTTTGTAATTGGAATTGATCGTCTGATGATTTTACTAGACGGTAAATTACAGCGTCATCTGCAAACAATCTAAGGGGGCTGCTCAGATTATCACCTAGATCATTTATGTAAATCAGGAACAGCAGAGGGCCTATCTACATCTACATCTACATCTATACTCCGCGAGCCACCTTACGGTGTGTGGCGGAGGGTACTTATTGTACCACTATCTGATCCCCCCTTCCCTGTTCCATTCACGAATTGTGCGTGGGAAGAACGACTGCTTGTAAGTCTCCGTATTTGCTCTAATTTCTCGGATCTTTTCGTTGTGATCATTACGCGAGATATATGTGGGCGGTAGTAATATGTTGCCCATCTCTTCCCGGAATGTGCTCTCTCGTAATTTCGATAATAAACCTCTCCGTATTGCGTAACGCCTTTCTTGAAGTGTCCGCCACTGGAGCTTGTTCAGCATCTCCGTAACGCTCTCGCGCTGACTAAATGTCCCCATGACGAATCGCGCTGCTTTTCGCTGGATCATGTCTATCTCTTCTATTAATCCAACCTGGTAAGGGTCCCATACTGATGAGCAATACTCAAGAATCGGACGAACAAGCGTTTTGTAAGCTACTTCTTTCGTCGATGAGTCACATTTTCTTAGACGCTACCCTGCGGAACGCCAGATATCACTTCTGTTCTACTCGATGATTTACCGTCTATCACTACGAACTGTGACCTCTCTGAGAGGAAATCACGAATCTAGTCACACAACTGAGACGATACTCCATATGCACGCAATTTGATTAATAGTCGCTTGTGAGGAACGGTATCAAAAGCGTTCTGGAAATGTAGGAATATGGAATCGATCTGAGAACCCTTGTTGACAGCACTCATTACTTCATGGTAATAAAGAGCTAGCTGCGTTGCACAAGAACGATATTTTCTGAAGCCGTGTTGGTTATGTATCAACAAGTCATTTTCTTCAAGGTGGTCCATAATGTTCGAGTGCAGTATATGCTTCAAAATCCTACTGCAAATTGAGGTCAGTGGCTTACTCCTATTTCCTTTCTTAAATATTGGTGTGACATGTGCTACTTTCCAATCTTTAGGAAGAGACATTCCGTCAAGTGAGCGGTAGCATATGATTGCTAAGAAAGGCGCTATTGTGTCTGTATACTCTTAAAGGAACCTGATTGGTATGCCATCTGGGCCGGAAGACTTGCCTTTCTTACGTGATTTGAGTTGTTTCGCAACACTTAAGATATCTACTTTTATGTTACTCATGATAGCAGCTGTTCGGGTTTCGAATTCTGGTATATTTACTTTGTCTTCTTTCGTGAAGGAATTACGAAAAACTGTATTTAGTAACTCCGCTTTAGTGGCACCATCATCGGTAACATTTCCATCGCTATCGCGCAGTGACGGTATTGACTGTTTTTTGCCACTGGTGTACTTTATATACGACCAGAATCTCTTTGGGTTTTTTGCCATATTTTGTGACAATGTTTCATTGTGGAAACTATTAAAAGCATCTCGCGTTGATGTCCGCACTAAATTTCGAGCTTCCGTGAAACTTGGCCAGTCTTGGGCATCCTTTTTTCTTTGCTTCTGCAACAGTGTTCTGACGTGTTTTGTGTACCATGGTGGATCAGTCCTGTCTCTTATTAACTTATGTGGTATGAATCTATATATTGCTGTCGATACTATATCTTTGAATTTAAGCCGTATCTGGTCTACACTTACATAATTACCTTGGAAGGAATGTAGGCTCACTCTTAGGAAGGCACCAAGAGAATTTTTATCAGCTGTTTTAAATAGATATATTTTCCGTTTATTTTTAGTGGTTTTGGTTGATATGGTTTTGAGCCTCGCTAAAATGACCTTGTGTTCACTAATCCCAGTATCCGTCATGACGCTCTCTATTAGATCAGGACTATTTGTGGCTAAGAGGTCAAGTGTGTTTTCGCAACCATTTACAATTCGTGTGGGCTCATGAACTAATTGTTCAAAGTAATTCTCAGAGAAAGCATTTAGTACAATTTCGGAAGATGTTTTCTGTCTACTACCGGCTTTGAACATGTATTTTCGCCAACAAATCGAGGCTAGATTGAAGTCTCCACCAATTATAGCTGTATGAGTGGGGTACTTATTTGTAATGAGATTCAAGTTTTCTTTGAACCGTTTATCTATTATATCGTCTGAGTCGGGGGGTTGGCAGAAGGAGCCAATTACTATTTTGTTACGGCTGTTGAGTATAACCTCTACCCATAGTAATTCGCAGGAACTATCTCTTTCAACTTCACTACGAGATAAACTACTACCAACAGACACAAACACACCACCACCTACTTTATTTAATCTATCCTTTCTGAACACGGTTTGCACCTCTGTAAAAATTTCGTCAGAATTTATCTCCGGTTTTAGCCAGCTTTCTGTTCGTATAACGACTTCAGCTTCAGTCCTTTCTATCGGTGCTTGAAACTCTGTACCCTTTGAGACTGGAGCCCTTTTTGATCTTTCCCGAGACTGTCTAACCTAAAAACCCGCCCAGTCCACGCCACACAGCCCCTGCTACCCGTGTAGCCGCCTCCTGTGTGTAGTGGACACCTGACCTATTTAGCGGAACCCGAAACCCCACCACCCTATGGCGCAAGTCGAGGAATCTGCAGCCTACACGGTCGCAGAACCGTCTGAGCCTCTGATTCAGACCCTCCACCCTGCACTGTATCAAAGGTCCGCAAACGGTCCTGCCGACGATGCTGCAGATGGTGAGCTCTGCCTTCATCTCGCTAGCAAGACTGGCAGTCTTCAAAAACTGAGACAGCCGCCGGAAACCAGAGAGAATCTCTTTCGATTCATAGCGACACACGTCATTAGCGCCGACATGAGCCACCACCACCCTGTACCCTTCATGGCACCCGGAAGGACCCTTTCCACATCTTGGATGACTCCCCCCCCCCCCCCCCCCGGGTATGCACACGGAGTGCACATTGGATTTCTTCCCGCCCTTAGCTGCCATATTCCTAAGGGGCTCCATCACCCGCCTAACATTGGAGCTCCCAATGACAAGCAATCCCACCTTCTGCGCTTGTCCGGACCTCTCAGGAAGACCGGCCACTGCCGTAACAGGCGGGGCGTCCTTGCTGGCTTCAGCAGTGGGCAGTACCTCAAACCTGTTACGGAGGCGTAAGGGTACAGCCTTGCGGCCAGCACCAACTTTCGCCTTCCGCCCAGGGATTCGCGACCCCGCCACGGTTCGCCAATCACCGTCAGGCAAGTGTCGACAGGCAGGGACATCCGAATCCGAGGGCTCAGAGATCCCAGGCGATGCTACAGGTTCCAGAGGCGCCAAAACGCTCGTCTCGGGTGTCCCAATGTCACCGCGTCCCAGGGCAACAGCCTGGAGCCTGTCGACCACGGCCAACACAGCTTCCAGCTGTTTATGGACGGTGGCCAGTTCCCTCTGAATCCGTATACAACAGGCGCAGTCCCAATCCATCCCTAACAATTTTTTTCCCTCTCTTTTATCTCACAAGCTGTTCAAAACAAGCAGATGAATGATGAATACGCGAATTTACACTTTACGAGTACTAAAACGCGATGGTACATCTTTCAAATACTATAATACTCCCGAAATTTGTGAATTAAACTATGCAAGTACCCAAACACACGTAAAGAAATTACAAATTAAACTAAAAAACACATAAGTGAGCTAAGAGTGCGACTTGCTGCTGGCTGCTGCATCGATATGGGCTTTCTGAGCCAAAGGCCCACTCGTGTACCCTTGATGACTGCACGACACAAAGCTTTACCCCTCACCTGGGCCCGTCAATACCGACATTGGACTGTTGATGACTGGAAACCTGTTGCCTGGTCAGACGAGTCTCGTTTCAAATTGTGTCGAGTGGATGGACATGTACAGGTATGGAGACAACCTCATGAATCCATAGACTGTTCAAGCTGGTGGAGGATCTGTTCTGGCGTGCAGTTGGAGCAATATGGGACCCCTGATACGTCTAGGTACGACTGTGACAGATGACACGTGCGTAAGCATCCTGTCTGACCACCTGCATCCATTCATGTTCATTGTGCATTAAGACCGACTTGGGCAATACAGCAGGGCAACGCGATACCCCACACGTCCAGAATTGCTACAGAGTGGCTACAGGAATTCTCTTATGAGTTTAAACATTGGCCACCAAATCCGCAGGCACGAACATTACTTACCATATCTGGGATGCCTTGCGATGTTCTGTTCAGAAGGGACCTCCACCTCCTCCAACACTTATGGATTCTCAATGGAGAGAAGTCTTCCGAAGTAAGAGTGATTTCAGGTGTGCCGCAGGTGAGTGTCGTAGGACCGTTCCTATTCACAATATATATAAACGACCTTGTGGATAACATCGGAAGTTCACTGAGGCTTTTTGCGGATGATGCTGTGGTATATCGAGAGGTTGTAACAATGGAAAATTGTACTGAAATGCAGGAGGATCTGCAACGAATTGAAGCATGGTGCAGGGAATGTCAATTGAATCTCACTATAGACAAGTGTAATGTGCTGCGAATACATAGAAAGAAAGGTCCTTTATCGTTTAGCTACAATATAGCAGGTCAGCAACTGGAAGCAGTTAATTCCTTATCTGGGAGTAGGCACTAAGAGTGATTTAAAATGGAATGATCATATAAAGTTGATCGTCGGTGAAGCAGATGCCAGACTGAGATTCATTGGACGAATCCTAAGGAAATACAATCCGAAAACAAAGGAAGTAGGTTACAGTACACTTGTTCTCACACTGCTTGAATATTGCTCACCAGTGTGGGATCCGTACCAGAGGGGGTTGATAGAAGAGATAGAGAAGATCCAACGGAGAGCAGCGCGCTTCGTTACAGGATCGTTTAGTAATCGCGAAAGCGTTACGGAGATGATAGATAAACTCCAGTGGAAGACTCTGCAGGAGAGACGCTCAGTAGCTCGGTACGGGCTTTTGTCAAAGTTTCGAGAACATACCTTCACCGAAGAGTCAAGCAGTATATTGCTGCCTCCTACGTATATCTCGCGAAGAGACCATGAGGATAAAATCAGAGAGATTAGAGCCCACTCAGAGGCATACCGACAGTCTTTCTTTCCACGAACAATACGAGACTGGAATAGAAGGGAGAACCGATAGAGGTACTCAAAGTACCCTCCGCCACACACCGTCAGGTGGCTTGCGGAGTATGGATGTAGATTTAGGGAGAGTGTTGCAGGATTCATGGTGTCAGTTCCCTCCAGCAATACTTCGGAGGCCAGCCGGGGTAGCCGAGCGGTTCTAGGCGCTTCAGTCTGAAACCGTGCGACCGCTACGGTCGCAGGTTCGAATCCTGCCTCGGGCATGGATGTGTGTGATGTCCTTAGGTTAGTTAGGTTTAAGTAGTTCTAAGTTCTAGGGGACTGATGACCTCAGAAGTTAATTCCCATAGTGCTCAGAGCCATTTTGAACTACTTCAGACATTAGTCGAGTCCATGCCACGTCGTGTTGCGGCACTTCTGTGTGGTCGCGGGGGCCCTACACGATAGTAGGCAGTAGTACCAGTTTCTTTGGCTCTTTAGTGTAAATTTGCTGTGCAACAGTAGTATCGCAGTACATCTTGGGTACTAGTCATCTGAGTAGGTATCGATGGTTTGATGGTATCGGAATGTCCGTAGCGGCGAACGGGCAGGCGACGTCGCGAGCCGTGTCCCACTGCCGCTGCTGCAGCAGTGGGCGGTTGCCAGTTCTCGGTCGCATCGTTCGCGGAGATCGACCGCGACGGCGACGGCGACAGGCGGCGGCGGGAAGCGGCGCTCGCACATAAATAAGGCGGCAGCCATCGCCGGGCCGTACCACGCGACGTCGCCAAAGGCGCATCGCATCGCATCGCCGCCCGTAATGATGCACGCGACCGCCGACTCGAAATAGCGCCGACCTTCCGCCGTCCCCGCTAAATCTCTGCCTGTGTAGGAGCACATTCGTGGCGACAAACTTGGAAAAGTTCCCTAATCAGTCCCTGTGCGGCTACAAAGAAGAAATAAGCCTGTGTGCACAGAGGGAGAGACATCCCAAAATAGTCGCTCGTCGTGCACCCGACACAATATGAGAACCACGATCCACCGCACGTTTTGTGCATACCAAGATCTCTTGAAATAGGTGCGGATACCAGGCGTAGTAAGCAGGAGGAGGAGGAGTGCATGGTGGTCATGACTCCCCAAAAACATTTTAGTCCGTAACTCGTGATCCAGTGGCTCGCGTTGTTGTCTCTGGATCACGGGGTCTCAGGTTGGATTCCCGGCCGGGTTGGGGATTTTCTCTGCTCGGGGACTGGATGTTTCTAGTGTCCTCATCGTCATCATTTTTGACAGTTGCTAGATTGGACTGTGTAAAAATTGGGACTTTGTACAGGCTTTGATGACTGCGCAGTTGAACGCATCACAAACAAAACATCAAAAACATTTAAGCAAAATCGTTTATACAGAGTGATTCAGCTGCCCCTGTCTATGGGTTTTGTAAGTAGGCTGTTTAGGTTTTTGTGTTGCTAACGCCACGTAGTGCTCTGTATGAAAATCGCTGACTGCGCTGTGTGCAGTCTGTGGCTACTTGGAGTCATTGTTGGAATATTCGCTAGTGTAGCGTTGGGCAGTTGACTGTGTACAGCACGTAGCGTTGGGCTGTTGGAGGTGAGCCGCCAGCAATTGTGGATGTGGGGAGAGAGATGCCAGAGTTCTGAGATGTTACTATGAACGGTCGATCTGGACGTGTGCCTGTCGGAAAAAGAAAATTTGTTTAATTGGATGCCACAACTATATATATATTATAAGTTTTGAACACTATTAAGGTAAACACATTGTTTATTCTCTATCAAAATCTTTCATTTGATAACTATGCCTATCACTAATTAGTGCCTTTAGTAGTTAGAAACTTTTATTTAACTGACAGTGTTGCCGCTCGTTGTATTGCAGTTGTTCGAGTCACGAAGATTTTTGTGAGGTAAGTAATTCATGAAAGATATAATTTATTGTTATTCAAGGCCATTCCTTTGTAGGGATTATTGAAAGTCAAACTGCGTTGCGCTAAAATATTTTGTGTCATTTTAGTGAAGATCAGAATAAGTAAAGTAAAACTGAGTACGTTGAGTTTTGCTCAGCTGTTTGAAAAACAAATAACGTAAGAGTTTTTCCAGTACGCCATTCTTTACATACAAAGGGGATGTTTCAGTTTTATGCAACTCGCAACGGCCTAAGAAACCACACCCAAGATTTTCAAATTCTCTCGGTCACTACGCACAGACTACTAGTCCTACAGAAAAAAATGAACAAGACCTTTTTGTAGGACATTTAATGTAGTTGAATATTGAACTGGAATACGTTTTCTCTAGACGCCACTGTATTAGAGTTATTAGAGGAAAGCGTGTTTAAAATTCACTTCTATACTTGTTTCTTGAATAATTCCAAAACTGCGGCCTCTCGCGTAAACGTATACCAGTACAAAATTTAACTACATTAAAGAATATCGAAATCTTCCGCGTGGTATTTGAAGGCATTGTGAGTTGCATAAAACCCATCGGTAGTGGCAGCTGAATAAAACTGCATAAAAGAAGAAGTCCAGGCCTTGAAGGTCAAAGCGATGTCGACCGGCCGCCATGTCATCGTCTGCCACGCGGCATCATTCAGATGCGGCACAGAGGGACATATTGTCAGCACACTGCTTTCCCGGCCGGTTTGCCGACTTTTCGGACCTTCGAGCCGCTGCTTTTCACTTAAATACCTCACGAGGCTGAGTGCATCCCGCATCAGTCCTCCCACCATGGAAAAATCCTTGCCAGCACCGGAATCAAACCCGGCTCCTCTGTATGGCAACCATCTGACCAGTCTGCTATTGGGGTGGACAAACCATCTGCAATCGGTTCTTCATAAGCAATGCTCAATATTCTGCAGTGTCCAGAATGAGATTTCCACTCTGCAGCGGAGTGTGCGCTGATGAAATTTCCTGGCAGATTAAAACTGTGTGCCCGACCGAGACTCGAACTCGGGACCTTTGCCTTTCGCGGGCAAGTGCTCTACCATCTGAGCTACCGAAGCACGACTCACATCCGGTCCTCACAGCTTTACTTCTGCCAGTATCTCGTCTCCTCCCTTCCAAACTTTACAGAAGCTCTCCTCGCAGGAGAAAAAAATATCATTGCACTGCTAAAGTATGCCTAATCAGGTTTTCAGTAACTGTACGCGTTTCACAATCAAGGGTATCGAGTCACAATCGAAGGTATCAAGAAATAGATCTACATTCAGTTTTGGGATATGTTACGGAAAGAACTTAGGATTATATGATAACCACGTATAGCAATTACGAAACATTGAGTTTCTATAGACAAGATTTATAAAATTCAGCTGTGAGATATTCTAAACTCTTTTTAGTATCGCCGTGCATCTACATCCACATCACATGCATTCGAAAAGAGAGGAGGGACTTAAATCTTCCTGAAATCTGAATTACAGACTTTATATTCATTATAGAACGATCACACATTTCTAGATACGTTTCTCTCTGATGAGGGCTGCCTATAGTAGGGGGCGAACTGTGCCACTGTCCAGGGAGGCTGGTTCTTGGGGGTGGCAAAATCTTAAACTTATATACGGCACCAAAAGGATTAATCAAACAACATAACGAAAGTTTTTTATAAATGGAGAAATGTAAGAATAAGCTGTAAATACATATTATTCATAATGTTGTGGATTGGCAAGACAGCCAACCCACTATAAGGAAGCCGAAAGGCACGCGTTTAAGCTCACGCAGGCTGGCGTGAGGTCTGGAACAGGACAAGGAATTGAGACTAGCAAAAAAGGTACGTAGCTTCTGGAATACTTAACTTTGATCCATAATTGGTGAACATCGCTCTTGACGGTACATGTTTTACAGCATCAATAGTAACTGGTAATGGCGCCTTGCTAGGTCGTAGCAAATGACGTAGCTGAAGGCTATGCTAACTATCGTCTCGCCAAATGAACCATCGCTAGCAAAGTCGGCTGTACAACTGGGGCGAGTGCTAGGAAGTCTCTCTAGACCTGCCGTGTGGCGGCGCTCGGTCTGCATTCACTGATAGTGGCGACACGCGGGTCCGACGTATACCAACGGACCGCGGTCGATTTAAAGGCTACCACCTAGCAAGTGTGGTGTCTGGCGGTGACACCACACATAAAATTTTGTGTTACTGAAAATTATCTACGATATTTTGAAACAGATGACAAATTAATCGATGGAGTTGGTTATATTGGGTGCTTCTTTCGAAAGTGAAAGTTTGCTAGCTACAGTGCTACCAATTCAGTTTCTGCCACTAAGGAAGGAATAAAATTAATACTGAGGAAATAAAGATAAACGTCAGCTTATGATGACCTAACAGATCCTATACAGCAACCTTAAACAACAGTGTCGCTGAGAAAAATAAAACTTTCTAACAAATTAGTAAAGAATAAGAAAAATATGCTCTGCCCGTTACATGCACACTCTTTTGAATATTGATTTTGTGATAAAGCGTCGTTTACACGTGGAAAGCTGCATGACATCTTTTCCTTTACCACTCTTTCTCCTTTGGATCTACAATTAATACCATTTACATTGCTCTTTTTGTTGCCACACTTGTCTGATTTTTTTCGGCTTTGTCTGTAACTTCTTTTAAGTTTTCCGTCACTCCCTTTTCTGTCTCGGTGTTGAAGCCAATATGAACGGACATTGATATTAAGACCATACGAGAAAACCGATCAAACCTTATTTTGGAGCCGAAGCAACTAAAACGCACTGCATGAACTGTTTATCCAGTTTCGTCGTATCTCAAATTGTTTGCGTTCCGTCAACTTTATTTAGGGTTTAAGTGTTACTTGTCGCTACACTAAATGAAAGTGCTTTCAAAACTGCTTGTTTTGAGCCAGAAATCGACGTCGTGGCATGTCTCGATATCCGAGCATAGACGTTTTACGTTTATGGACAACGGACACGCCAAAGAATCACTGGCGATTTATACGGTCTTTTTCAGCAAATAAAGCATTTACACATAAGTACTGTCTCACAAGATCCACCGAGCCTTCACACGGAGCGGCGCTACTAGAAGGAGAAGGAACGCCTTTGCCGCCGCTTTGATCTGCCGCTGCTGCGGCGCCGCCATGTTTCGTTTCAGTCTTGGAGTCTGATGTGCTGAATGCCTCTTATTTACCTTTCTTAAGCACATGGACGAGTAGCTGGTGACGTCACAGCGTGGATTCCACATGCCACTTTGCGGAGCATGAAATACAGAATCTGGAACGTCAGATTTTTGCCTCTTGGAGAGTAACACGGCCAATGAAATGCGACATCGTTCTACGTTACAATCAGGAGATAGGAGGCGCCATATTGTATGGCATTAAACATCGTTGGTGGTGTTTTTTTTTTTCTCATACAGTACGTGGTATGAATATAAGCTGTTTCAGAGCATCGGCAAATTTAAGATCTTTAGAAAACGCGTCGTTTTAGCTGCTTTTGTTACAGTACAATACCCTCAGACTTCAAGAAGAATATAATAATTCCAATCCCAAAGAAAGCAAGTGTTGACAGATGTGAAAATTACCGAACAATCAGTTTAATAAGCCACAGCTGCAAAATACTAACACGAATTCTTTACAGACGAATGGAAAAACTAGTAGAAGCCGACCTCGGGGAAGATCAGTTTGGATTCCGTAGAAATACTGGAACACGTGAGGCAATACTGACCTTACGACTTATCTTAGAAGAAAGATTAAGGAAAGGCAAACCTACGTTTCTAGCATTTGTAGACTTAGAGAAAGCTTTTGACAATGTTGACTGGAATACTCTCTTTCAAATTCTAAAGGTGGCAGGGGTAAAATACAGGGAGCGAAAGGCTATTTACAATTTGTACAGAAACCAGATGGCAGTTATAAGAGTCGAGGGGCATGAAAGGGAGGCAGTGGTTGGGAAGGGAGTGAGACAGGGTTGTAGCCTCTCCCCGATGTTATTCAATCTGTATATTGAGCAAGCAGTAAAGGAAACAAAAGAAAAATTCGGGGTAGGTATTAAAATCCATGGAGAAGAAATAAAAACTTTGAGGTTTGCCGATGACATTGTAATTCTGTCAGAGACAGCAAAGGACTTGGAAGAGCAGTTGAACGGAATGGATGGTGTCTTGAAGGGAGGATATAAGATGAACATCAACAAAAACAAAACGAGAATAATGGAATGTAGTCGAATTAAGTCGGGTGATGTTGAGGGTATTAGATTAGGAAATGAGACACTTAAAGTAGTAAAGGCGTTTTGCTATTTGGGGAGCAAAATAACTGATGATGGTCGAAGTAGAGAGGATATAAAATGTAGACTGGCAATGGCAAGGAAAGCGTTTCTGAAGAAGAGAAATTTGTTAACATCGAATATAGATTTAAGTGTCAGGAAGTCATTTCTGAAAGTATTTGTATGAAGTGTAGCCATGTATGGAAGTGAAACATGGACGGTAAATAGTTTGGACAAGAAGAGAATAGAAGCTTTCGAAATGTGGTGCTACAGAAGAATGCTGAAGATTAGATGGGTAGATCACATAACTAATGAGGAAGTATTGAATAGGATTGGGGAGAAGAGAAGTTTGTGGCACAACTTGACCAGAAAAAGGGATCGGTTGGTAGGACATGTTCTGAGGCATCAAGGGATCACCAATTTAGTATTGGAGGGCAGCGTGGAGGGTAAAAATCATAGGGGGAGACCCAGAGATGAATACACTAAGCAGATTCAGAAGGATGTAGGTTGCAGTAGGTACTGGGAGATGAAGAAGCTTGCACAGGATAGAGTAGCATGGAGAGCTGCATCAAACCAGTCTCAGGACTGAAGACCACAACAACAACAACAACAGTGACAGGAAACTAAATATCGACACGTAGACTTCCTGCAGTTGATGTTTTTAGTGTGACAACTTGTGTGTTACGTAACTATACCGTTTCAGTGCTACGGGACAGTGATGATCTATGAAAAATGTGTCTTTCTGGCACAATCTGCATATTAAATATAAAACAACGATATCTGTAGATGCAGTTTATAGAGACTGTAAACCACGTACGAAGACGTGCATGTTGTGACAAATTTGTAGCGCAGTGGACAGCGTCATGGGTTCATGAGCTATAGTCGTCAACAAGGCAGTAGGTTTGCGTCCTCTAAATTTTTTCCTTCACTTTCTTCTATAAGAGATTCTGGGTCTTTCTTATCCATTTAATAAAAGTATTACCTCAAAAATGAATTTTATTTAATGTAAATAAGGTATTCGCTGCAAATTCTTGTTGCAATGGCCAACGACTGGAATGTTTCCCCAGTGGTCACAAATCTTATCGTGATTGCCAATCTATGAAAGTAAACACGAGTTACACACTGGAAATTTTTGATATTACGAAACTTTCTGTAAAATACATGTACCTATCACTGGGTTAATGAACTGGTTCATGTACGTATCGTGCTGGTAAATATCTATTTCAGTGATGATGAGCAGCGTCGAAAAATCTCCTCTACCATTCGACTGAAATTACGAAGCGAATTTCGATCTTGAAACCTATGTGACGAAGTATGTTATTTTCGAGTGTTGGTAGTAAATGTAACATCAAGAATATGGATATTATGCACGCGCAAAGTAACATTAGACACCATACCACAACTATACGTATCAGCCAGAACATTACTACCAATCTAACAGCCGGTATATCCACCTCTGGCACGTATAACAGCGGTGACGCGTGGGGTTTGTCACCGCATCTGCACACACAAGTCACCTAGTTCCCGTAAATTCCGGGGAGGAGGGCGATGAGCTCTGACGTCACGTTCAGCCACACCCTAGGTGTGTTTGACCGAGTTCAGATCTTACGACCTGGGGGCCAGGACATCAATTGGAACTCGCCATCGTGTTCCTCGAACCACTCCGTCACATGTGACATGGAGTATTACCTTTTTGAAAAACGCCACTGATCGTCATGAACGGGTGTACGTCGTCCACAACTACGACACTCCTTGGCCGTCTTGGGGCCTTATACCAGCTCCACTGGACCCTGGACGCCCACGAGAATGTCCCCCCCCCCCCCCCCACCCGGAGCATAATGGAGCCGCCGCCAGTTTGTCTCCTTCCCACAATACAGGTGTCAAAAGGGCGTCTTTCCGGAAGACGCCGGACTCGCGGCCTCCCATCGGCATGATGAAGAAGGTATCGATATTGATCAGACCACACAACGGTCTCCCACTGCCCCAATGTCCAGTGCCTATGATAACGTGACGTGCCCGTTTCAGTCGTAGTTGCCGATGTGGTGTTAACATTGACACATGCATGGGTCGTCGGCTGCGGAGGCCCGTCGTTAGGAGTGTTTGGTGTACTGAGTGTTCAAACACTGGACAGACACGTACTCCGCCCAGCATTAATGCCTGATGTTAGTTCCACCACAGTTCACCACCTGCCTTGTTTTACCAGTCTACCCAGCCTACGACGTCCATCACGTGTAATGAGGGTGGCCGGTTTCACCATGTGTTGAAGACACTCACCACAGCAGTCCTCGAACACCCGACACGTCGTGCAGTTTCCGAAATGCTCGTGCCGAGCCTCCTGGCATCACAATCTGCCCTCGGTCGAACTCAGACATATCGCGCTTTGTATCGATAGTAGATCGGTGGACAAAATGTTCTGGTTGATCAGTCTATATTGAATTTGAAACCAAAAATTGGATGAAAATTCAAATGAGAACGAATCACTTCTACCAGTATGTATCTCGGATGGTTGTACAGCATTATGTTGTGTTCCCTACCAGCAATTCGTCTTTTAAGCCATCGACGGGCCGAGAATTTTCTTCACGATTTTCTCCGCTCTTCTTCGACAATCACTAATACAGTTAACGCAGCTATTTCACACGCGTTCATTTTTGTAAAGAAACTGAGGTTCGCGAGCAAGTGAAGCCGGCAACGGGCGCTGGAGAGCGCTGACCACATTGCACAGCACGCCCTGTGTGACGATGGCGCTGTCTCTCGTGAGGTTTGATATCCCGCCCGCGTCCACGTGCACGTCAGGTGCCTCGCCCCGTGAGAATGGTTCAAATGGCTCTAAGCACTGTGGGACTTGCGTGGTGTGATGAATCTCGATAACTTCTTCATCATGCCAATGGGAGGGCGCGAATCCGGCGCCTTCCGGGAGGACACTGTGACGCTACAACGCAAGTTATAGCAACCTTGCTATAAATTTTTTCGCTTACTTAACACATGAAACTGTTTGTATACGATGTATTGTCTAGTGTAAATATGTATAGTAAATACTATGTTTAAATTATGTAATATTTAACACTGGCAACTAAGGGCATATTTAGTTAACGTTGAAGTCAGAGAGATTGTTTTGTCGTGCCGCTGGGCGCGGGAGCGCGCCAACGGATAGTAGTAGCAGTGACACTGTGCTCGGAGTAGGACGTACAGTCGAGTGCTGCTAGTCCTAGCTGTGTTACATCTAACGGTTAGTGTGTAGATCTAAGTACGACGGGAAAGTAGTGGTCGGCGTATCTGGAAGCATGGCAGGACAAGTTATTATGGATTAATGTGCATAGTGCTGAAGAAACGAGGACTTAAATGTGAAGCGCACTGTGGGCCCAAGTCGCAACAGTAAAAGGCCGCTGCCACATTGCGTCGCTGCCGTGGACTTAAACGTCGATCCACCGACAGCGAGGGAAGTAAGATCTACGTAATTTTCGTAGGATAAAATTGTAGAAGGCTTGCCAGTGACTATGCTTTAATAACAAGCACTTTATAATCGAAGTGTTGCAGTTAAATTCCACCCGACAATAACACCAAGTAGGTTCCTTCCGATCCTTACCTTATTGAACCGCGTGTGTCACGCCATTATCAAGAGAAAATATGTTAATTATCAAATTATTTGCATAGACGGTGAAGAGTAAATTTCAGAATGGTTATCGTAGTTAGTTGTTACACTTAATAAGCTTACGCCAACCGTAGTTACTTAAAAGTAGACTGAAGTAATAAATTTGATTATTAAGATTTATTTCAATGCATATTCAGCTGAAGTTAGTTCAAGGATATTTCATGAAACTATAAAGCTTATTCCACCTGACAATCCCCCAATGAATGAATTACTATCATTCAAAACATAGTTTAATCAATTATTGGAAATATATTTCATTATCAGTAGATTAAACTGTGCAAAGTACCTAATTTTAAAGACAGCTTGACAGACCATTATTCAAAATCTCGATAGATAATTATCTGTGTTGTCAGCATTGCACTTAGCTGACAAATTATGAACAAAATAATTATCAAAATACTTATTGAAAGTTAACCATTAATGTTTAAGTGTAGTTAGATTGTTATGACATTGTTTTATATGACTACTGAGCCTGACACAGCACTTACGTAAATGTTCCCGTTCCACCTGCTGCGCTACAAACAGGTAAACTTTATTTTTGACACAATTATTCACGTACTTAACAGTAGCGTCGCTCATCAGTTGAGCTGGCGACCGATTTTTTTAATTGCTTTTACAACTTAATCATTTCTTTCGGCAAAATGTCCACTGGCAAAATTTATTTCCAAATTATTTCCATTATTTCATTTATCGATCGTTATTGAATGTAATTACTCATTCAATAACGATCAACTTATAACGTCTCCTGTTTCCCGCGGAATAATCATTATTTACTTCGGATTCGGATGCCTTATTCCGACACGGGTGAAAATTCATAATTCACGGTCATTGTCAACTTGTAATTTCACAAATCCCGGGAAGCAGGGGGGTGTTATAACATCTTCTTGACACCTATACTGTGAGAAGGAGACAAGCTGTCGGCGGCTCCATTATGCTCTGGGGAACATTCCTGTGGGCATCCAGGGTCCAGTGCTACGGTCGCAGGTTCGAATCCTGCCTCGGGCATGGATGTGTGTGATGTCCTTAGGTTAGTTAGGTTTAAGTAGTTCTAAGTTCTAGGCGGCTGATGACCTCAGATGTTAAATCCCATAGTGCTTAGAGCCATTTGACCCAGGGTCCAGTGGAGCTCATGCAAAGCCCCAAGACGGCCAAGGAGTATCGTAGTTGCAGACGACGTACACCCTCACATGACGATCAGTGGCGTTTTTCAAAAAGGTAATGCTCCATGTCACAAGGGATGACGAGTTCCAATGATGTCCTGCCCCCAACTCTTCAGATCTGAACTCGATCAAACACACCTGGGGTGTGACTGAACACGACGTCAGAGATCATCACCCTCCTTCCCGGAATTGACGGGAACTAGGCCTCTCCGTGGTCTAGGGGTAGCGTCTTTGATTCATAATTCGAATCCCGCCGCTGCTTAAATTATCATTAATAATCACATCTGAGGTCATCAGTCTCGAAGACTTAGAACTGCTTAAACGTAACTAACCTAAGGACATCACACACATCCATGCCCGAGGCAGGACTCGAACCTGCGACCGTAGCAGCCGCGTGGTTCCGGACTCAGGCACCTAGAACCGCTCGGCCACAGCGGCCGGCCCACCCCGTGTGAGGACGGCTTAAACTGAATAATCAAATAAATAAAAGATAATTTAAAAGTAAATTATGGGTGCCACTATTTATCGAAGAAGAGTAAAAGGATTACGAAAAAGGTAGCCAATTTACACAATTGTGTGGCGACTACAAATGGTAAACATATACGTGTCATTCAGCCAGCTTTTCGTGGGTCGTTTTATTACAAGAACAAAAAAGGTTTTCTCGATACTGTTTCTGTCCATTGGTGATACCCACCATAGACATACGTTTATTGACCATGGAGCAAATAGAAGATCGCCAGATTCAACGGTGTTAAACAGTTGATTTGTTCATAAGAAGTTGATTGACAATGAAACTACAGGGCTATTACAAATGATTGAAGCGATTTCATAAATTCACTGTAGCTCCATTCATTCACATATGGTCACGACACACTACAGATACGTAGAAAAACTCATAAAGTTTTGTTCGGCTGAAGCCGCACTTCAGGTTTCTGCCGCCAGAGCGCTCGAGAGCGCAGTGAGACAAAATGGCGACAGGAGCCGAGAAAGCGTATGTCGTGCTTGAAATGCACTCACATCAGTCAGTCATAACAGTGCAATGACACTTCAGGACGAAGTTCAACAAAGATCCACCAACTGCTAACTCCATTCGGCGATGGTATGCGCAGTTTAAAGCTTCTGGATGCCTCTGTAAGGGGAAATCAACGGGTCGGCCTGCAGTGAGCGAAGAAACGGTTGAACGCGTAGCCCGCGGAAGTCGACGAATAAAGCAAGCAGGGAGCTAAACGTACCACAGCCGACGGTCAACAGGATGGTGCTCCACCGCACTTCCATGATGATGTTCGGCATTTCTTAAACAGGAGATTGGAAAACCGATGGATCGGTCGTGGTGGAGATCATGATCAGCAATTCATGTCATGGCCTCCACGCTCTCCCGACTTAACCCCATGCGATTTCTTTCTGTGGGGTTACGTGAAAGATTCAGTGTTTAAACCTCCTCTACCAAGAAACGTGCCAGAACTGTGAGCTCGCATCAACGATGCTTTCGAACTCATTGATGGGGACATGCGGCGCCGAGTGTGGGAGGAACTTGATTATCGGCTTGATGTCTGCCGAATCACTAAAGGGGAACATATCGAACATTTGTGAATGCCTAAAAAACTTTTTGAGTTTTTGTATGTGTGTGCAAAGCATTGTGAAAATAACTCAAATAATAAAGTTATTGTAGAGCTGTGAAATCGCTTCAATCATTTGTAATAACCCTGTAAATTTCCTCAAAGCAGGTAGTTGTATGAAGACTGTGAGTACTTCCTTATTGTAATCGTTGATGGATCAGGTTTCGAATGGATCTGAGCACGACGGGACTTAACATCTGAGCTCATCAGTCCCCTAGAACTTAGAACTACTTAAACCTAACTAACCTAAGGACATCAGACACATCCATACCCGAGGCAGGATTCGAACCTGCGACCGTAGCGGACGCTCGGTTCCAGACCGAAGCGCCTGGAACCGCTCGACCACAGCGACCGGCGTTAAGATTTCGGTAGCTCATCTTTCTTACTGCTTTATTACGGAGACACTTCCTTTTCAAAGAGTTTTCAGGTACAGTTTCTGTAGAGCTAGATGTATTTTTGGCGTTCTTGCTAAGGACTGCAGAACTTTTTATTGGCTTTCGAATGTACCTTCAGAATTTGCTAAAGATATTATCAAAACGTGCTGTGTGTTGCCCTGTTTTATTCGTGACTGATACAGATTTGAAGACACTTTGCGTACTTGTGTGTTATATAACATGTCAACAGACCCTGCACAAGGGGGAAGAAATGTGAGTGACGCTTACCAATTGTCTTCTCTGAAAAACGATTGCCCCCAACATCCGGTGAAAACTTCAATTTTTTGCAGTTTATCCGAACTCACACTCCATGTCACATAACGAGGGATGTTTTTCAGCATCACAGATGAAGTCTTCTGTATTGACTTCGATCTCTAGCGAGCAGTACAGCCTGCACGACCGCAATACCAAATTCCAGTGAGCAGCAATCCCAGCACGTCACGAGCCGACTGTTAATATGCGGCCGGCCGGAGTGGCCGTGCGGGTCTAGGCGTTTCAGTCTGGAACCGCGTGACCGCTACGGTCGCAGGTTCGAATCCTGCCTCGGGCATGGATGTGTGTGATGTCCTTAGGTTAGTTAGGTTTAAGTGGTTCTAAGTTATAGGGGACTGATGACCACAGATGTTAAGTCCCATAGTGCTCAGAGCCATTTGAACCATTTGTTAATATGCGACGTTGCCTGCAGCTTGGCTGGTTAGCAACGCCACCAGGTGGCGACGTGTGAAGGCCGCTATAAGGAGCAGTGTTGCGGGAGCGGGGGCCCACCGACGTTTCTGCGTCACCGGTGGCTGCGGTTCGCCACTGAAGCACGGAGCCCATGCACTTCTGGAGGCGCCCATTCAAACCAACACGTTGCCGGCGGTCAAAGTGACTCCGTGTGAAGGTGGAATTTCTCGCTCGCTGTTGTATGACCATCCACTTTGTACAGAGGAAGCGTCTACGTATACCGCCTACAATGAGTATTTACGCGCTGCAGGTCTTGTGCCGCCAAGCTTGTCTTCGGTTATGTCGCTCTGTTTCCACGGCGTTGTTGCAAACCCTACTCTGCCGGCTGCTAGCAGCAGACGGTTGGCAGCTGTATTGTAGTTAACACCGTTCGCTTGCTTTGTTTGGGTAGCGAATGAAGCACGATATAGTGGTCTAACTGTGGTTTGTATCGCTGATAGAGCTCTCAAATTGTTAGGAACATATTTCATTAACGAAACGCATTTATTTTTATCTGTTAACCTTAAACCATAATCGGGTAGATGAAGAACACTCTGTCACCAGTCGTTATCATTTCTCTTGTACTCTGCCCAGTCAAAGTTTATATTTGTACGTTCAGCTTACAGTTTGCCGGGATTCTTGATTTCATGTGGAAATTCTTTCTCACTGTGACATGATGACGTTTTTCTTTAGGCTATATTGCGAATGTTATGTACATGGACGTCACGACCGGTGAGAACAGGGAGAACTGTCCCTCCCAATATCTTTTGAAAAACAGTTTCAATTGTTTGTGTCTTAATTGACATACAATTAACACCGTTGAACGAACATCTCCAAACTTAACTACACTCATGATCATAAATTAAGGATAATTGCAGAATGTGGTGCCATACAACGTGGCACTACATAGAACTGACGCTAATAACATAGGCACATAGGGAACACACACGACACAAATCTGTAAGTCCACGGTATTGGTGATAAGTTAAGAAAACCGTCCCGAAACACATGTGCGACAAAACGCCACTGTTTCCTGCGCATGTACCACGACATCAATATGGGATATGATCACCATGCACACGTACACAGGCCGCACAACGGGTTGCATACTCTGGATCAGGTGGGGTATAGGGGTATAGCCTCCCATTCTTGCACCAGTGCCTGTCGGAGCTCCTGAAGTGTCCTAGGGGTTTGAAGACGTGCAGCGATACGTCGACCGAGAGCACATCAGACGTGCTCGATGGGGTTTAGGTCTGGGGAACAGGGAGGCCACTCCATTCGCCTCCTTCACGATGGTAGCTCGGTGGGGCCGTGCGTTATCATCCATCAGGAGGAAGGTGGGACCCACTGCACGCCTGAAAGGGCGGACATACTGGTCCAAAATGACGTCCCGATACACCTGACCTGTTGCAGCTTCTCTGTCAAAGACATACAGGTCTGTACGTGCACCAATCATAATCCTACCCCACACTATCAAACCACGACCTCCATACAGCTCCCTTTCAAGGACATTAAGGGGTTGATATCTGGTTCCTGGTTCACGCCAGATGAGAACTCGGCGAGAATCACTGTTCAGACTATACCTGGACTCGTCTGTGAACATAACCTGGAACCACTTTTCAAATGACCATGTACTCTGTTCTTGACACCAGGCTTCACGGGCTCTCCTGTGACCAGGGGTCAGTGGAATGCACCTTTCAGGTCTCCGGGCGAATAAACCATGTCTGTTCAGTCCTCTGTAGACTGTGTGTCTGGAGCTGTACCAGTGGCTGCAGTAAGGTCCCGAGCAAGGCTACCTGCAGTACTCAGTGGCCGTCTGCGGGCACTGATGGAGGGATATCGGTCTTCTTGTGGTGTTTTACACTGCGGACGTCCCGTAATGTAGCGCCTGGACACGTATCCTGTCTGCTGGAATCGTTGTCATAGTCTTGAGATCACACTTGTGGCACACAGAGGGCCCGTGCTACGACCTGCTGTGTTTGACTATCCTTCAGTCGCCCTCGTATTCTACCCATCATAACGTCATCAATATGTGTTCTCTGAGCCATTTTTAACACACAGTCACCATTAGCACGTCTGAAAACGTCTGCACCCTTACTCGCTGCACCGTACTCTGACATGCACCAACACAGCTCTGCGTATGTGGACCGCTGCCAGCGCCACCGTGCGACGACCGCAGGTCAAATTCACCGCATGGTCATACTCCGAGGTGATTTAAACCCTCAAACCGCCCACCAGAGCGTTGTTTCACCATGTATGAGCATTATCCTTCATTTATGAGCATGAGTGTAATAACACTTAATAGAATTTCTTGTGCAGTAAGAAAAAGTTATAGTTAGTGAATGTGTCAAAAGTAACTACTATGAACAGAGTTCAAGGCAATTCATCAATATTGTCTCTTTTTAAAAGGCAAAGGAATCATGGTACGCAAATGTTTACTACTAAGTGTATTTCAGTTTACTCAGTTTTACCACTGCAATGTAGTAGAATATCTTGGTTATAGGAATTTATCAACGTCTTTTTTTAAACTGTTCTAAACATAGGATTCAGCCTATTATGTTCCATACATAATATTTTTCATCGATTCTTCCCTACAAAAAGCTCTAGGACGTAATATATAATACTATAGTACTGCTGACGCCTGTGGCTGATGAACTACAAGTACACTCCTGGAAATTGAAATAAGAACACCGTGAATTCATTGTCCCAGGAAGGGGAAACTTTATTGACACATTCCTGGGGTCAGATACATCACATGATCACACTGACAGAACCACAGGCACATAGACACACGCAACAGAGCATGCACAATGTCGGCACTAGTACAGTGTATATCCACCTTTCGCAGCAATGCAGGCTGCTATTCTCCCATGGAGACGATCGTAGAGATGCTGGATGTAGTCTTGTGGAACGGCTTGCCATACCATTTCCACCTGGCGCCTCAGTTGGACCAGCGTTCGTGCTGGACGTGCAGAACGCGTGAGACGACGCTTCATCCAGTCCCAAACATGCTCAATGGGGGACAGATCCGGAGATCTTGCTGGCCAGGGTAGTTGACTTACACCTTCTAGAGCACGTTGGGTGGCACGGGATACATGCGGACGTGCATTGTCCTGTTGGAACAGCAAGTTCCCTTGCCGGTCTAGGAATGGTAGAACGATGGGCTCGATGACGGTTTGGATGTACCGTGCACTATTCAGTGTCCCCTCGATGATCACCAGTGGTGTACGGCCAGTCTAGGAGATCGCTCCCCACACCATGATGCCGGGTGTTGGCCCTGTGTGCCTCGGTCGTATGCAGTCCTGATTGTGGCGCTCACCTGCACGGCGCCAAACACGCATACGACCATCATTGCCACCAAGGCAGAAGCGACTCTCATCGCTGAAGACGACACGTCTCCATTCGTCCCTCCATTCACGCCTGTCGCGACACCACTGGAGGCGGGCTGCACGATGTTGGGGCGTGAGCGGAAGACGGCCTAACGGTGTGCGGGACCGTAGCCCAGCTTCATGGAGACGGTTGCGAATGGTCCTCGCCGATACCCCAGGAGTAACAGTGTCCCTAATTTGCTGGGAAGTGGCGGTGCGGTCCCCTACGGCACTGCGTAGGATCCTACGGTCTTGGCGTGCATCCGTGCGTCGCTGCGGTCCGGTCCCAGGTCGACGGGCACGTGCACCTTCCGCCGACCACTGGCGACAACATCGATGTACTGTGGAGACCTCACGCCACACGTGTTGAGCAATTCGGCGGTACGTCCACCCGGCCTCCCGCATGCCCACTATACGCCCTCGCTCAAAGTCCGTCAACTGCACATACGGTTCACGTCCACGCTGTCGCGGCATGCTACCAGTGTTAAAGACTGCGATGGAGCTCCGTATGCCACGGCAAACTGGCTGACACTGACGGCGGCGGTGCACAAATGCTGCGCAGCCTCGCGGTAGCGTTCTCGCTTCCCGAGCACGGGGTCCCGGGTTCGATTCCCGGCGGGGTCAGGGATTTTCACCTGCCTCGAGATGACTGGGTGTTTGTGTTGTCCTCATCATTTCATCATCATCCAGGAAAGTGGCGAAATTGGACTGAGCAAAGATTGGGTAATTGTACGGGCGCTGATAACCACGCTGTTGAGCGCCCCACAAACCAAACATCATCATCATCATCATCAGCTGCGCAGCTAGCGCCATTCGACGGCCAACACCGCGGTTCCTGGTGTGTTCGCTGTGCCGTGCGTGTGATCATTGCTTGTACAGCCCTCTCGCAGTGTCCGGAGCAAGTATGGTGGGTCTGACACACCGGTGTCAATGTGTTCTTTTTTCCATTTCCAGGAGTGTATTACAATGTCTGACGGCAGGAAACACTTTTATAAGAGCCACTACAGAAAAATGTAGATAAAAATTGAAATTATCATTACATAAATTTTTTCGACCTAAGGAGGGTTTTGATAAAAATTATCCATGCGCGAATTCAGATGCAGACATAAATCAGGATAAGCCTTTGGTAGGTGAATACAGTATGCACCTTCAGCATCACACGTTAAATTGGTCATTGTGTGCGAGCTCTCGAATGAGTGCGAAACTTTTTCCAGCTCAGTCTTGCAACTGCACATCTCACACTCAATGCAGAAGTTATAAAATAAAATAAAATAGAGGAGTTTGTTCGGATAACCTCAGTCAAAAGAGGCCCTCCAGATCAAATAACTGAATTTGACACCTGTCCTAACCAACCGTTGCTTTACTTAAAAAATGTAACAATTACAATTTGTCCAGTTGTGAAATTGGCCAGATAAAATGGTTAGTTTATTCAAAAAGTGCAGATGTCTTTTTTTTGCTCGAAACTCTTTTGACATTAAAATATTACTCATGTCAGTTGGTTACAGTAACTTTTGACACATTTCTGGGATATTAGTTAGGCAGTTATTTACTTTTGGCTTGACAGTGTCTTCTTTTAAGATGAACTTCAGACAAGATATTCTCTTACTACAATGGGATTTTTAAAGCCGGTCAAATCATTTGGAACATTTGATTCGGTTTCTGGGAAGATATATGGAGAACAACAGGTGATGAAAATAAGTCTCATCATTACCTGAGGAAAAACTTATAAAGAGGAATAATTCACATGTTCTATAAAAAAAATTAAAGCTTTACTGAAAATTGCTAATATAATTTTGAACTGTACACCTGATATTTGTGGTATTGAGCAAATAATGATAGTGCGTTTCGTTAACGAGGATGCTACTACTCTGACAAGTCTGATTTAGACCATTTTCTTGGCTTTGTAGGTGTAGGATACTTCTGGTTTGGGGCTTAGAGACGTAGACTTAAAACAGTTAGAGAAAATGAAAATACCTGTGGAGGAAATAGGAGGCAAGACTATGATAACGATTCTGGTATGAAAGGCAAGAATATAAGAATGCAAAAGCAGATTTTAGATATGAATCCTAAGATATTTTAATTTCCTGTGGCAGGCATTCCCAGAATCTAGTTTTGAATAATGCTCTAAAGACATCGAATACACAGTTCCATTCGTTTAAAATTTATGGTTCCTATGCTGCATCCACGCAACATTCGGCAGTCTTGAATGATCATATATCTGCACTATCATTAAAACCATTGAGAAAAATAAGATGGGGAAGTAGGTTTGATGCAGTCTCCCGTGTTAAGTATAACATATGAGATGTCTATGATGCTCTAGTTGAAATAAGCGAAGACAAAAACATGAAGAGAATGATTTCACATGAGGCTGGCAGTTTGGCAAATCTTATTTGTGACTCCACGGACGTCACAGTTGGTAACGGAATTGTAAGTTTTCATCTTAACGGATACCAGTCGCGCGGAGTCGGGCAGACCCAATGGTGCGCTTCCGCTGAGCCACGCCTTCAACGGCTCCATATGATTGAGCGCCCTGTGCCGCCGCGGTATATGATGGCCGACGGCAGCCACTCAGCCCACCACTTGGAGCCTCTTCACTGCGACACCATTGTTCATGCTTAGTACAGCGAGCTACACCCGTGTTGACATTGTGACAGCTGGACTCTGTTACTTGGTGCGTTATTTGTAATGAGTCTTTGTACACTTGGAGAAATATAAGAACTTTTTTTCTTGTATTAACTTGTTCGCTGATCATTTCAGCATTCCTACGACAGTATTTGCCGCAGCACTCTGTAGCTCACCTCTCCTTACTGTTGCATACAAAGTCGTAGACAACTGTATATCATTATATATATAAGATGGTGTCTGTTCCGAAAGAACAGATACCAACTTAGTATATATATAGTTAAGGCACACAGGCCACTTGACCATCTTCTTCTTCTGTACGAATGCACAAACTCTTACGGGAATCGGCAACGCTCCGCGAGTAATGAGCATAATGGGCGGGGGCACTACGAATGTAGTACGGGACAATACGTTGAGAATGTGGGTTTCGCGGGAGGCGTACCAAAGATAAATTCCTGCAGTCGCGCTCTCCTCTGTGTCCTCGGTGGCTCAGATGGATAAAGCGTCTGCCATATAAGCAGGAGATCTCGGGTACGAGTCCCGGTCGGGGCACACATTTTCATCTGTCCCGTTGACGTATGTCAGCGCCTGTAAGCAGCTAAGAGTGTTCATTTCATTGTAACTGTATATCATTCCATATTAATGTTGGCAGCAAAAACCTATAAAGTACACTACTGGCCATTAAAATTGCTACACCACGAAGATGACGTGCTACAGACTCGAAATTTAACCGACAGGAAGAAGATGCTGTGATATGCAAATGATAAGCTTTTCAGACCATTCACACAAGGGTGGCGCCGGTGGCGACACCTACAACGTGCTAACATGAGGAAAGTTTCCAACCAATTTCTCATACATACACAGCCGTTGACTGGCGTTGCCTGGTGATGCGTTGTTGTGATGCCTCGTGTAAGGAGGAGAAATGCGTACCATCACGTTTCCGACTTTGATAAAGGTCGGATTGTAGTCCATCGCGATTGCGGTTTATCGTATCGCGACATTGCTGCTCGCGTTGGTCGAGATCCAATGACTGTTAGCAGAATAGGGAACCGGTGGGTTCCGGAGGGTATTACGGAACGCCGTGCTGGATCCCAACGGCCTCGTATCACTAGCAGTCGAGATGACAGGCATCTTATCCGCATGGCTGTAACGGATCGTGCAGCCACGTCTCGGTCCCTGAGTCAACAGATGGGGACGTTTGCAAGACAGCAACCACCTACACGAACAGTTCGACGACGTTTGCAGCAGCTTGGACTATCAGCTCGGATACCATGGCTGCGGTTACCCTTGACGCTGCATCACAGACAGGAGCGCCTGCGATGGTGTACTCAACGACGAACCTGGGTGCACGAATGGCAAAACGTCATTTTTCCGGATGAATCCAGGTTCTGTTTACAGCATCATGATGGTCGCATCCGTGTTTGGCGACATCGCGGTGAACGCACGTTGGAAGCGTGTATTCGTCATCGCCATACTGGCGTATCACCCGGTATGATGGTATGGGGTGCCATTGGTTACACGTCTCGGTCACCTCTCGTTCGCATAGACGGCACTTTGAACAGTGGACGTTACATTTCAGATGTGTTACGACCTGTGGCTCTACCGTTCATTCGATCCCTGCGAAACGCTACATTTCAGCATGATAATCCACGACCGCTTGTTGCAGTTCCTGTACGGGCCTTTCTGGATACAGAAAATGTTCGACTGCTGCCCTGGCCAGCACGTTCTCCAGATCTCTTACCAATTGAAAACGTCTGGTCAATGGTGGACGAGCAGCTAGCTCGTCATAATACGCCAGTCACTACTCATGATGAACTGTGGTATCGCGTTGAAGCTGCATGGGCAGCTGTACCCGTACACGCCATCCAAGCTCTGTTTGATTCAATGCCCAGGCGTATCACGTCCGTTATTACGGCCAGACGTGGTTGTTCTGGGTACTGATTTCTCAATTCTAGTGTAATATATTTGTCCAATGAATACCCGTTTATCATCTGCATTTCTTCTTGGTGTAGCAATTTTAGTGGTCAGTAGTGTATTACCACAGACGTATAGAAATGGTTCAAATGGCTCTGAGCACTATGGGACTTAACTTCTAAGGTCATCAGTCCCCTAGAACGTAGAACTACTTAAACCTAACTAACCTAAGGACATCACACACATCCATGCCCGTGGCAGGATTCGAACCTGCGACCGTAGCGGTCGCGCGGTTCCAGACTGTAGTGTCTAGAACCGCGCGGCCACTCCTGCCGGCAGACGTATAGAAAACTGTCGATTCACTGCCGCGCGGGATTAGCAGAGCGGTCTCAGGCGTTGCATTCATGGACTGTGCGGCTGATCCCGGCGGAGGTTCGAGTCCTCCCTCGGGCATGGGTGTGTGTGTTTGTCCTTAGGATAATTTAGGTTAAGTAGTGTGTAAGCTTAGGGATTGATGACCTTAGCAGTTAAGTCGCATAAGATTTCCCACACATTTGAACATTTTTTGTTGATTTACTCGGAAAGACAACAATATTTCAGAAACTGCAGGCAAGACCTCATATTCCAGGATTACCTACTAAGTCCTTACGAATTGGAAATACAACTCGATACAGAACAAACGGACGTAGATGGTACAACGCAAATACGAAAGGGACAGAAGGAGAAACAGTTTCAGTATGAGAGAAAAGATGAGAAAACTGAAAAGGTACTCGATGTTATATATGTGCTCTTAGAGAAAGATTTTAACAGCTCTGTCACAGCGAGTTTTTTAATTTTTTGTAAGACGTTAGTAAAAGTTAAGTCATGTGTAGAGAAAGAAGTTTTTCGAAGCTCAAAAAGATTAAAACGTACCTGAGGTCAACAATGGGCCATGCACGACCGTGTGGGCTGGCAAGAGTGTCTGCTGAACATAAGCTGACTGAATGCTTCGGTTTCAACGAAGTCATACAGGAGTTTGCTGATGCCAAAGAAAGAAAAATATCTGTAAGATGAGGTAAGTGTGTAAACGTATGTTTATCAATAATTTTAGTTTTGATTTATTTATGTATGTCGTACTTTTCCATTCATTTACTTAATAAGTATTATAATAAGTATTTGTTGTTAGATAGTCCCACATTTGTTTTATCTAACGGCTAAAAAGTTGTCAAATGTCACCCATCTGTGTAAACCCATTGCTGGAGGTGCCATTTCTCAAACTATATATACTTTTTCTTATTTGCTGCGATCCATAGTTCTGTTCGGAACTCCCTGATATAATTCGGAACGCCTCGTGCGTTTTGTAGCTTCTGCTAACGTGTGGTATCTACCATTGTTCAGAGCGCTAGTGAACAGTCGTTCAGTGTGCAATAAACAGGTATGCGTACGTTCCTTTTTGATGTGCTACGAATAAAGAAGATAAACATCTACGTAAATAAGCGCTGTCACGAAAACTATCTCTCACGCGCGTCATTTGTACCAGAGCAAGCAATCGGTATGAACCGCCAACTGTATGCGTTCGAAGTACCGCGAGAACTCTACTCGCCTCTACTCTCCCAGCGGCAGTGATGGTGCTCGTCCCACCGCACCACACTGCACACTCCTTTCTACTCAGGGAACCAGAAAAATTATTTTAGTGCACGGAATGCCCTCTGCCTCTGCTATCCTGCTTCTTACAACTTCTTTCTTCCTCCATCATGCATCATTTTTCTTCCGTGGTAGCAGAACTCCATTTCGTTGGTTAGGTGATTTAGGGGGAGGGGACCAAACAGCGGGGTCATCGGTCCAATCGGATTACGGAATAATGGGGAAGAAAGTCGGTCGTGCCCTTTCAAAGGAACCACTCCAGAATTTGCCTGAAGCGATTGAATGAAATCACGGAAAACGTAAAGCAGGACGTGGGTTTGAAACGTCGACCTCCCGAATGCGAGTCCAGTGTGCTAACCACTGCGCCACCGCGCTCGGACATCAATTCAACTAGTTGGTGCACTATATTGATTTTAACTTAGAGGCTTTTTCTATCTGCTGCTACTTAATTCTTTCGTCTTCCTTTGCATTACTCACAATTCGCATTCTGTGCTCATTAATCAGTTAAATCGATTCAAAGGTTATTGTAATTCTTCCTCACTTTCACTGAGAATAGCTATGACATCAGCGAATCTTATCATTTATCCTGAATTTTAATCCCACTCTTGAATCTCTTTTATTTCTACCATCGCCCACTCGACGTACAGGCTGACCTGTACTGGGGAAGATTGTATCTCCACCTTACGTTATTTCAGTCTGAGAATATCTCTCTTTACATCCCATTCTTATTTTCCCTTCGGGTTCTAATACACATTGTGTATTACTTGCCTTTTCCAATAGGTTGTACCCATTTTTTGAGAATTTCAAATATCCTGCTTCACTTTAATTGTTTGAACACATCTGCTAGATCGATAAGTCCTATTAAAGTGTAACAATTTTTCTGAAGTCTTGTCTCCGTGCTCAAGCACAGCTATTCCTCAGAAGTTTCTGTATCACTTGAAACACTACATCTACAATTTATTTTATATACCACTTACTTAACTTAACTGCATTACTCCAAAAGATGATTCCGTAAGGTAATGGACATCAAACGTCCTTATCGTAATCAATTGTATTTAGACTGAATATCATGCCAATATGAAATCGGACTATTTGATTCCTCCTCGGCGTAAATAGTTATCTTTCAATCGAATATCATGCCATAATGATATGGAACCACTCTATCTCTTACACTTTATACAGCAGTTTGTCTGTAATGATAACCAAAACGAGTTTAACCACCAAATCGGGCTTCGCATGGAAAGTTTAACAGCATTACTGACTGGAAACTGAAAATACAGTATGTTCCTGGAGGAATGTCGAATAATCAGGTAAACTAGGCGAACGGTCATTCAAAGCAAAAAATCTAGCAAACGTGGGCTGTGGAATGCGTACCTTAAGAGCTGTCAGCCCATGTTCAGTAGGAGCTGTGTGTTTCACGGTAGCATAGATGAACAAGTGCTAATAGCACTTAAGGTATGCACTTTGGAACCCATATTTACTGGATATTTTTTTCTTGTTTTGGCCCATACTATCATCTCTCAAAATATGGAAAGCAAATAGATTGCAGTAAAAGAGATTTGTTTCGCAATATCCAAGATGAAGAGTGTGCTGGTGTAAGCTATCGCCAGCACACCGGTCGGCAAAGATGTTACGCGAAGATCGATAGTAGGAGCTGGATCAAGCGCACCTGTCACGAGAGAGGCCAGAGACACATCAACAATCAACACGCCGCCAACACCCTCTCAACAGCACTACACTGTGTGATAAAAAGTATCCGAACACCCCCAAAAACATAGTTTTTCATATTAGGTGCGTTGTGCTGCCATCAGGTGCTAGGTACTCCGTATCAGCAAACTCAGTAGTCATTAGACATCGTGAGAGAACAGAATGAGGCACTCCGCGGAGCTTACGGACTTCGTACGTGGTCAGGTGATTGGGTGTCACTTGTGTCATACGTCTGTACGTAAGATTTCCACACTCCTAAACATCCCTAGGTCCACTGTTTCCGATGTGATAGTGAAGCAGAAACGTGAAGGAACACGTACTGCAATAAAACGTACCTGCCGACCTCGACTGATGATTAATAGAGACCGCCGACAGTTGAAGAGGGTCGTAATGTGTAATAGACATCTATCCAGACCATCACACAGGAATTACAAACTGCACCAGGATCCACTGCAAGTACTATGACAGTTAGGCGGGAGGTGAGAAAACTTGGATTTCATGGTCGAGCGGCTGCTCATCACGCCGGTAAATGCCAAACGACGCCTCGCTTGGTGTAAGGAGCGTAAATATTGGACGGTTGAACAGTGGAAAAACGTTGTGTGGAGTGACGAATCGCGGTACACAATGGCGACCCGATGGCAAGATGTGGGTGTGGCGAATACCCGGTGAACATCATCTGCCAGCTCGTGTAGTGCCAATAGTAAAATTTGGAGGCGGTGGTGTTATGATGTGGTCGTGTTTTTCATTGGGGCAGTTGCACCCCTTGTTGTTTTGCTTGGTACTATCGCAGCACAGGCCCACATTGGTGTTTTAAGCACCTTCTTCCTTCGCACTGTTGAAGAGCAATTCAAGGATGGCTATTGCATCTTTCAACACGATTGAGTCGTGCGGTAGCGTTCTCGCTTCCCACGCCCGGGTTCCCGGGTTCGATTCCCGGCGGGGTCAGGGATTTTCTCTGCCTCGTGATGGCTGGGTGTTGTGTGCTGTCCTTAGGTTAGTTAGGTTTAAGTAGTTCTAAGTTCTAGGGGACTGATGACCATAGATGTTCCATAGTGCTCAGAGCCATTTGAACCATTTGAACACGATTGAGCACCTGTTCATAATGCACGGCCTGTGGCGGATTTGTTACAAGACAATAACATCCATATAATAGACTGGCCTGCACAGAGTCCTGACCGGAATCCTATAGAATACCTTTGGTATGTTTTGGAACGCCGACTTCGTGCCAGGCCTTACCGACCGACTTCGATACCTCTCCTCAGTGCATTACTCAGAGCAGAATAGACTGCCATTCCCCAAGAAACCTCCCAGCATCTGACTGAACGTATTCCTGCGAGAGTGGAAGCAGTCATCAAGGCTAAGCGTGGGCCAACAACATACTGGATTCCAGGATTACCGATTAGAACTACGTAAATCTAACTAACCTAAAGACATCACACATATCTATGTCCGAGGCAGGATTCGAACCTGCGACCATAGCAGCCGCGTGGTCCCGGACTGAAGCGCCTAGAGCCGCTCGGCCACCGCGGTCGGCAAAATACATCTAGTTCATGTAAATAAGGAACCGTATTAATCCATGTGTGCATTTGTGTTATAGAAAGAAGATACCGGCCACCCAACATTCTCACCCTTGCTTCCTTGCGGTACAAGACTCTACAAATAGCTAAAAGCTGTTAAAGTTTGCGTTTTAAAGCCCATATTTACCAGACTATTTTTGCTTCGAATTATCATTCCGGTTGTAGCCCAGATACTGATCATTCCTCCTTGGACGCCTAATGTAGGATGAAAATAGTCATGTCAGAAAGCGCAGAACTGCAGCAGAAGTAGACCATAATTTATGCACGTTGGGAGAAGGGAAAGATGTCTTGGGAAATATCAGAGAAAAGTTAAGTGATTTTCCTTATGAGTGACACGGAATACAGCTCGAACAATCGCTGTGCTATACGCTTCCTTTGGGCACTCTATAGTTGGTAGTAAGCATCCTTCTGATGCCGTCGATACATTTATTGCAGACTTTCCAGTTGATACTGATTATATATAATCAGTATCAACTCGTCGTGCATATGTTGGAATTGTGCGGAACAACTGACGTGTTGAAACTTCTTGGCAGATTAAAACTATGTGCCGGAGCGAGACTCCAACTCGGGACCTTTGCTCTACCATCTGAGCTGCCCAAGCACGACTCACTACCCGTCCTCACAGCTTTACTACCACCAGTACCTCGTCTCCTACCTTCCAAACTTCACAGATCTCCTCCTAAAACTTGCAGAACTTATAGCACTCGTGGAAGAAACGATGTTGCGGCGAAATGGCTTTGCCACAGTCTGGGGGATCATTTTGGTATGGTAGAGCACTTGCCCGCGAAAGGCAAAGGTCCCGAGTTCGATTCTCGGTCCGGCACACAGTTTTAATCTGTCAGGAAGTTTCATACCAGCACACACGGCACTGCAGAATGGAAATTTCATTCTGGAAACTGACGCGTTCTTCAAAAATGTGCACTGGTTCTGTGACAAACTCTGGCGAATCTAAGGTGGTGATAAAGGTACATCGGTTCCATGTCCACAACGAGCTGTATGTTGCAGTGCACTCAATCACTAGCAAAACAAAGGAAACCAAACTACGCAGCGTTTTCGCTACGCTGCTTTGGTTTTGTGGCGTCCACAGTCTCGCCACGAGGGAGGTACGGCGGAAGCAGGAGGCAGCCCCGTCACAACTTAAATTACGGAAAAGAAAGCGAGCCTGCGTGCCCGCGGAAATCACGCGACAAGAAAACCTGCCTTCTGCCACGCACGCACACGCAGTTGCGCTCCGAACTCGAAAAAGAGCGACAAGAAAAGGGAATAACAGCCGTTCAATGAACCGTAACATGAGCAATGTGGGCTCATTGCCGTCATGGTCTAAGAAGCCTGCTTAAAGCCATCTTGACTGTTAATCGACTGTGACTGTCGTATATATATGAAAAGATATTTCAAATGGTTCAAATGACTCTGAGCACTATGTGACTTCTGAGGTCATCAGTCGCCTAGAACTTAGAACTAATTAAACCTAACTAACCTAAGGACATCACACACATCCATGCCCGAGGCAGGATTCGAACCTGCGAGCGTAGCGGTCGCTCGGCTCCAGACTGTAGCGCCTAGAACCGCACGGCTACTCCGGCCGGCAAAAGATATTTCAGAGGCTGCTACCAGTCACAAGATTTGTCGACTTACTTAAATTATTTAGTGAAGCAACATGTTTCGAAGTGCACACATAATCTTTAGGCTATAATGGCAATACAAAAACATTTAACAAAAGTATATATACATATTAAAGCTGTTGCTTACAGTCTTCGCATGTTCTGTCCGCTCCCGGTGGCTGAGTGGTTGCCGGCACGGTAGCTCAGCGTGTTCGGTCAGAGCGTTAGTTACCGTTTATAATTTAAAAAATGAGTGAAAGGATGAACGAACAAACTGAACGGGTGTCATCGGACGTCCGCCCTGAACAAATTCAGCGAACAATACAGAACAAAATGCTATGCCGGCACGGTAACTCAGCGTGTTCGGTCAGAGGGCTAGCTGCCCTCTGCAATAAAAAAACTGAGTTAACGGATCAACGATGAACTGAAACGGGTGTCTTGCGACGTCCGCCCCAAGCAGATACAACGAACAAAAATGAACAAAATGTGATTAATAAAAAAAAATTTTAAAAAGTGGTCAGCGCGACTGTCAATCCTAAGGGCCCGGGTTCGATTCCCGGCTGGGTCGGAGATCTTCTTCGCTCAGGGACTGGGTGTTGTGTTGTCATCATCATCATCATCATTTCATCCCCATCGACGCGCAAGTCGCCGAAGTGGCGTCAAATCGAAAGACTTCCATCAGGCGAGCGGTCTACCCGACGGGAGGCCCTCGTCACACGCCATTATTCGCATGTTCTGTGACCATTCTGCGGAACCTAACATAAGGAAATTCTCACTTAGTTTGTTGATCTGCTGTTCACATAAAATTTTTTAAATAATCACTCACAGTGTTCATATTGAATGGCTGGCAGAAGACATAGCAAGGATCGACACATTGATAGTTTAGCTGAAACAAGCTTTGTTTTGAAGGCCATCTTGTTTCGACTTCATTGTAGAGTTGATTGTGATGGCGTGTTGAAAGTATCCTTCGTAAGTATCCATAACTACTGTAGATCCAAGGAACCACAAGAACGGAGGTAACTCAACACACCACAGCAAGATGGAGTGATTCACTAAAAAGATGTGGGAATAGATGAACAAAATAAGTGAATATTCCTTCATATTAGAATACTCTTCTCTTTCCCCACAGAATGACCACTGTACATGCCGAGACTGTAAAGAACCATTTTAACAGCTAAGTGAACTTTTCTTAAATTTTTCTCTATTTTTTGCCAGAAGATAAAATTTGTACCTCAAAACATGTTGCTTCGCTAAATTATTTAAGACAATTAACAGAATTTGTGGCTGCTAACCGTCTCTGTTAAACCTTTTCATAAGAATCCTGTAAACACGAATTTTGAACAGTTGAACTTCTTGTAACATAGAAGTAATCATATTTCAGCAATCATCGTAATCAGACATTAAAAGTAACGCCTTGTTGATGTAGCCATCCTACTTTATCTCACGTCATCTTTACCATTTTGTTGTAGTTGCAGCTGTTCATTTCAATGATAACTTGGGAATATGGATACTCTTGGCATTTTTCTTCATTTTTTCCCAGGATTTTCCCTTCTAAGATGTTTTCATGAAAGTATTATGTCGAATTAGGTGTCCAATCAATTTCCTCTTTCGATCATGTAACATGTTAGTGTCCTTTCCTCTTTATTTTTTTCTTTTAGTATTTATTATATTTATTTTCAGTCCAGGATGTTTTCGTGTCTCTTCTGCATATCCACAATCTAGTGATTTCTGTAATTTTCTCTTCTTGTTTCCCCAGTGTCCATTCTTCACAATCATAGTTCCAAATACTTTATTTGATGAATTTATTTCTTATTTCTGCACGATCCAGCCATATCAATGTGACCCTCACCCATCCACGTCAACATGCAATAACCACTCACTGACGGCAGGTGGAATCACTAACAGCGGAGGGTATATAAAGCGTATATAATACGGAAACAGAGCCATGTATCCGACTTCCAGAAGAACATGATCATTCGATTTCGGGGGAAGGATGGAAACATTTCCGAAACGGCGAAGTTTGTAAACTGTTCGCTTGCCGCCGCGGTTAAGGTATAGCGTGCATGGCAACATGGAATTACCCAAAATCGGCGCGCGAGGCAACTGTGGTGCATCACGGGCCATAGATGACAGGGATCAACAACGGTTCGGAGATGTGTACGGGAGAATAGATGTGGAACTGTTGAGCAACTGTCCGCGCAGATGAACCAAGGAGATACCAGCACTGTATCCTCGACGAACGTTCAGCGAATGTTCCTGCGTGTTGGCCTGTACGGGAGGTGCCTGGTTCCAACTGCTCTGACTGCTTTTCGTCGAGAACGAATGTTGAAATTTGCACGCCGATACCGTAACTGGACGTCCACTGAGTGGTGACAAGTGGCCTTTTCAGATGAATCACGGTTTATGCTACATCGGTCAGATGGCCGTTGGCTTGTGCGGCATGAAACGTCTGAAAGCAAACTGTCTTCAACAATCGTCGGAAGGGTCGAGGTCGGAGGAGGGAGCGTTATGGTGTGGGGGATGTTTTCCTAGTATTCTCTATGTGATCTTGTCATTCTTGAAGGCACAACGGATCAACACAAGAATGCATCTATCCTTGGGGGCATCTCCACCCATACATGCAGTTTGTTTTTCCCTGCACGATGATGTCATCTACCAGCAGGACAATGCAGCGTGCCACACAGCTCGCAGTTTACCTGCGTGGTTCTAAGAGCACCACGATGAGTTTACCGTATTCTCCTGGCACTAAACTCTCCGAACTAAACCCAGTCCAGAATCTGTGGACCACATCGGTCGGTCTGTTAGCGCCATGGTTCGTCAACTTAGGAAACCAGCGCATTTGGCCACGGCAATGGATTCGGCACGGCTCCAAATCCCTGTCGGTACCTTCCAGAGCTCGTTCACCCTCTCCCGGCACGTCTTGTAGAGGTCCGCGCTTTTGGCAGGTGGTCTCATCAATATGACTGGACTGTGCTTGTTTGGAAAAAGAAATTACTCTTATTTCTGAAGTCTCGTTTAATTATTTTTCTTGTAATATCCATTATACTTCTGTTATTGCAATTCTCAAGTAACGAAATTCATTTAATAGCATTATTATTTTATTTCCTGTCTTAATGCTTGTCTTTACTTGTCTGTTCCATTTTTCTATCATCATTAATTTAGTGTTATCCAAGGCACGAGAAAAAATTTTCAACATACAGTTCTCATGCTTTTCAGAAGATGCTGGGACTACTATACAAGCAGCAAGCCGAGTACAATGTGTTCGTTTAGCTTTGATTTCGATCCCTTTTGTGCCGTTCTCCATTTTTATAGCACTTTTTATAAATAAATTAAATAAATATGGAGAGAGAAGACAGCGCCCTATTCTCATCCTAGCCTGTCTCTCTCTTAATGCCACTTGAAACTTTCTTTCGTCCATGCCGCAGAGCTTACACGATGTCGGACCACGTCACACTCACAGCTGCGATCAGAATCCTCGGACTCCTGGTGACATGCAGCGCTTGAGAGACAAAAAATCAAATGGCTCTGAGCACTATGGGACTTAACATCTGAGGTCATCAGTCCCCTAGAACTTAGAACTACTTAAACCTAACTAACCTAAGGACATCACACACATCCATGCCCGACGTGGATTCGTACCTGTATGGTTCCGTACTGAAGCGCCTAGAACTGCTCGGCCACAGCGTCTGGCTGCGCGAGAGAAAAACTATGGAACTTATTTCTCCGCAGATATAATCGGACACGTTTACTGGCGCTCCCAGATTAATCCTCTGCAGTGCTACTGTAAGACGTCGTGGTCTCCTGACCTTCATTGCTTACATATTCCGCCCTCACAGTCATATTCCGCATATCAAGACGCTTCATTCGAACCCAAACTCGATAAGATAAAGTCAATGTTGTATGAATTCATGTAAGCGATATGAAATTAACAAGTAAGCACACCGTGGTTGAAATACTCGAGGCTGGCGTACACACATACATTCCAGACACGATGGTCACAGAAGCTTTTAGTTCGGGAGAGAAACTGCACAACGGGACGCCGGTCCCTTCAGAGGACGACCCAGCCTATGTCGGCCCGTTTCGCCCATGTAGCGGACAGCGTGGGCCCGAGTGAAAGGGGGGAACAACCCCATGTTTGGCTTAAAAGCAAATTCCGCTACATTGTGTGGGAGCGGCCAGCCTACGCATTCTTTACACATAGCACACAGTTTCAGAGATTTTCACAGGGAGACAGCAAACGCCAATGCTACAGATTTCCAGATTGGTCGCCATAAACGAAACGTCATTCTCCCGTTTTAGAAGAGTAATGCTGATTGGCAGACGATATTTCTGACGCCTTGAGCTGATTGAATAATGGAAGAGACTGAAAGATATACCCCTTCACGTCTGGCATGAAGAGGCGCCATTCCGTTTTCGCTCTTGGAGCGAGGAACAAGTCTCTCCTCTGTACTTCACTGGGAGACCACCTCTGTCGAGAGCGAATCGAAGTGGTACTCTATGTTGAGTCCTTGCGATTAAGCGTTGTTCACTGTGTTGGCCGACACACTTATTGTGCGGTGTGAATGGACAGAGTTATAGTTAAACGCCTGCGAGCGAATTTTGAGTGGCATCGCAGTGGACTGGTTATCTGACCGGTGTACCACGCTAATAGTTAGACTAGGGGCGAATAGGAACCCTTGACTTCATCAAGGCATAAAGGCATAGGGAGAGTTTGATTGGCGAAGGTCAATCCAGATAGAACGAAAGTTATCTTATTTGTCAGCAGCGAGTGGTGCAGACAGCAGTCATCGCAGCTTACGGTATTGTGCGCTACAGCTATTGCGAGCCCCATATTTCCTCCACAACAGTACACTTCACTGCATTTCACATGCGACAGCCTCGACCGTACCTAGCAACATTCTAAAGCAGGGCCGGCCAGAAATTCTGCACGCGTGCGGTGCTCCTGCACATGTGCAACTTCCGGGTCACAGCGTGCACGCCGCAGCCGTCAGCGTTCATGTAGTGCATGTTTCTACGCACAGAAGTCGCTTTATCCACTTGCTGGGATACTCTGTACCGGCGCATTCTAGTGCTCTTTCCACAGCTTGCAAGCCAACCATGGGAAGTTATTTCGCGTACTAAACATTTAAAATACTGTCACAGTCTACTCATTGAGACGTCTACTTTTATGTTATCAGTTTAACCCAGTAAGACAAGTAATACAGTTAACAACCGTGGGTTTTTATTAAGGCAGCTTGTCTGATGGCACGTAAATACGCGTAATGTTTTTGATCTAGTATTTAAGAAAGAGAGCACTTAGCGACTTCCAACGAACCTTATTCATGATTTCAAATAACATTAAACTAATGCAAGGTTTCCTATAACTAATTCCCGGTGCCCTCAGTTACACCCACGTATTTCTGTCTCACTGACCTCTGAACAGAATGATAACCGCAGACCTCTCGATGATCACGTGTTATTTCAATACCAGTATTGCTATATCTTTCATCAGTTACGTCTGAAATCTGCATAACCGACAATTAGATGAATGTTATGCTTTATGGACTTCAGCTAAGCGTAGCCCTTCACACATTTAAAAAAAAAATGTAAGTATACATTGGAACAATCGGTTTAATGACCGACTTTTCTGATAAGAATGTAACATGGAGCAGAATGAGGCAATAATGCACAGTTAGTAAACAATAATTTTTAATTATGAAAGGAATAAATCCAAACACGTTTATCACTGGTCGTGAGAAATGATAATGGAGTTTCTTAAGGACATTTAATTTTGCTTGCCGTTCTTCACTATTGAGTACACTACACTCGTCTTTGTGATATGTATTGTAATGTCTTTCAATTGAAAACTTACGCTGGCCGCCTATTATTCGGCGGCACAGCAAACATTGTGAGTTTTCACCAACGGCTACAAAAAAGAATTGCAGTTCCCAGTCATTTTTAAACGACTGAGGACATAGATCTCCCGTCCTTTGCTTTTTCACAGTACCTGCCATTTCTCAGTACTTCTCTGTTAGAGTTACGGTTACCAGGGGTAAACGAGACTGGGCATGTTACGCTCTTGCTTGTACCACATAAACAGGGAAGTGGAGCCGCCGCCGTTCATTTAGGATGCATGTCTAATAACAGATGCCGCTGTCACTCGCTGCCGCACACGTGAGCACATGTGCAGCACTTCCGCACGTCTGCACACTGTGCAGCGTTTGGCCGGTCCTGTTCTAAAGGATAATTATTCAAGTTGAAGTAGGCGCGCCTCTCAGCCATTCTGCCAAGTCAACAACCATCTTAAACTTTGTATAGAAATTTCATCAACGAATCCTATCCTTGAGAGGTAACTTCACATTCCGAAAAGAACCAGGATATAACTTGTTCAATTCATAACTAAAAGTGCCATAGTGATTTCTCAGAATTTTTGCAAAATAAGTAATAACTTTCGTTAGTTTCATGATTTTCTTACACTAACTAGCACTACTCCAGTACCCAAGTATCCCACTAGTTACGTAAGAAATTTTGTGAATTTTTGTGTCATTTCCTCACAGCGGACGACTCCAGAAGATATTTATTGCTGAAAGTTTTTCAGACATTTCTCTTTAGAACGTTAGGAGCGTCTGTCTGACTTCTGTAGTAGTGTGAGGAGTGGAAATTGCATCTTGCAGGAGCCACAGGGTAATGGGTACATCTCAGATTAATCCGTTGCGCAGAATAACAGAATAACAGATCAACCCCACACCTCAGACTACATATGTAAAATATGCTCACTTTGAGCCTCGAGTCAGGGCTAAACTTTTCACAACTCCAATAATTAAATGCCCTGTAGCTATCTAACTGCTTTCAGTAAGCTTCCGAGATCCGACCGCTGGTTCATCGCTAGCCGTTCGGTGCACCGCTTCCAGTTAGTTACTAGCAGCAGCTCCCTCCGATAATCACAACAAAACCAGGAATATAGTTCAAAGTTCCTACGGTAAAAGTTGCACAAATGCCCCACACTCTAACTTGCACGGAAATGAATGAGATGAATTGGCATCAACTAATTCTAGCCAAGTCCATCACCTCCACTTAGCTGATGTCTCGACGCTCTGCTCTGAGACCACTGGGAATGTCCACGCATATTAATCCCCGGCGCTCACCAAGAGGAGCAGGGAAGTTTCGAAGCACAATGGGACACTGGCGACCGAGAACACACTTTCGAATGCTTTGTAGGCTTTCCGTACCGTAAAAGTGACCTCATTGATCATAAAGAATAACTGTAGACTTGCAGAAAGACGGCATCTTCAAAATACAACGCCCCAAAAGCCAACGATTCGCCACGAGGGCTGCCGACCGACTCTTCGATTTCGCGAGCTGCCAGAATTCTCCACAACATTATTTAACATTCAGGCCTTCCAGCCAACCAGAATCAGGTGCAGAATCTCGACAATCTCAATGGCCATTTCCTGCTCCTGCTTACAGAGTGTCTCTAAGGTGCTGCCTTCTGGCATGACTTTAAGGAGATTTTCTGCAGTGGATGCTACAAACACCGGCCGTCATGAGGACACTAATGTGGACTCAGATCACAACCTATTTAGGAGGATTAGGGAAAGAACGGTCCTTCAGCTCCAGGGTGAAGAAAGACTCCTTCCCCGGAAGACCAGGAAATAAGATGTTACACACTGACGTCTGTTTCTGTACTCTCGTTTTTGTATAGACTGAGAACCAGTTTTCAGGGTTCCATACCTCAGTCGGTAAAAACGGAACCCTCATGCGAATACTTTGTTGTCCGTCTATCTGTCTATCTGCCCAACTGTTAAGACTCCTTTTCTCAGGAACGGGTAGAGACATCAAGTTGAAATTTGTCACTTACTGAAGTCTACGGCAGGGTTTCACAGCGACTGTACTCTGCGAGCAGACGATGAGCCCAGGCCTACGAGAAGTGAGTGCTGTACACCCTCTATCACCACAGGGAATGGGATGGGATGCCGTGTGGAGAGTTGTATAAACGGGGAAGTCAATCTTGAGGGAGATGCTTGGCGAAATCTAGATTGTCTTAAAATTCCCTGTCGCTTTACAGATCATTCAAGCTGCAGGTTAGCTCCATTTGGGTACTGGAAGCTTTTTCATTCTCCAATTCAGTTGCCCTACGAATCCTCATTTTCTCCCTAGACAACAGACGCTCCGTCAGTAGATGCGTAAACTAATAAACTAATTACAAACATTTTCTACCCTTTCTTCAAAGCTGCTAAGAATGCTAGATGTCACGTCCGGCTGTGTGCCTACAATATCGACACTTCCGAAGAGCGCTAAAGCTAATAGAGTACAGCAAACTCTTTGCAAAGGTTTTACGAGCTGGCTGTGGGACACATCATGGGTGCTGTGCGGGATACATGAGATACACGACTGTCATGTTTGACAGTGGCACCACTTGAAACTGTTCTAACCAACGTGGACATAATTCATCTTACAACTACCAAGTATTCTTTTATTAAATCAGCATCTGTCAAGGGACACAAGTACTTTACTTAAAGTAATGCAGTTTCGTAGCTCATCCGACCGGTACACCCACTTCGTTTGTTCCACTTCTTCTTCCTCTTCAGGGAACTTCCTTTTAAGCTTAAAAACTCCTTATAAACGCCCAGGTCCTTCACACCTTCCTTTCCCGTATTTTTTGACGTGGTAAAACATGTAGTACTTTTTATATTGAACTTCCTGAAATTATTAGCCGTGATACGATGCACTAGGTAGCTTTATGATTGTCAAATCTGTTTGAAATAATAATTGAAAACAGCTGTGAATCGGTGTGCTGACGGTTTCGGGACTATCTTCATAACTGAGTTGTGCCGTGCTATGTTGTGCAGCACATTTAGTCGATCTTTCCTGTGTCAGTTAGTGCCCAACTTTCCAAAGACGGAGTATATGCTAGAAAAACCGGTCCAGAATCCCACAGCGCTGACTAATGGTTTCCAGCGTTCAACAGCACGATTATTGGAAACATTACTAGGAAATACCAAGACGCGTTTCATTAAAGTCTTTAGAATTCAGAAATTCGTACACACAAACCTTCGATAGAAGTTCATTCATTGACTCCAAATCACTCACATCCACGCATACATTCATCATATTGCACTATTTATTGATTTGCTGGAAGTCAATTTTGACCTCTTTCCTGCGCATTATAACTGGTAGTGCCACATCTGTTATTACATATTATTAAGTGGCTGCTCATGTATTCTACTTAACAAAGTAATGATACTATCCACCTATGTTATGGGCTATGTTATGTTACTGTATTAATAAATTACAACTAACTGCAAAATTATATATTTGTAGTGGTAATATATTAGTCTGTTAATATATTTATAACTAAGTTGAAAATACTCTATAAACTAAACTTGTATTTTTATTCACGTTTGTACCATACAGGACCATCCGATGTAGAACATGGGGAATTTTCAGCGCTTTATTTCAACTTTCCTTTGGGCCCAGGTCACTTCATACTTCCAGATTGTGCTGTTTTCTGCTCACCAGACCAAATTATTCCGTTCTTAGGTTTATCTGCCAGGCAAAATACGTCGTGAATTTTCTGCCTAACTATTCTCCTGTCTTGTGTGTCCAGTTGTGTTACACCTGCATCTTTCAGTTCTTCTTTTAATGAACCGGCCCGCTTTGTTGTTTCAACTTTGGCATTAATGCGAGTTTCGTAGAATTCCACAACCTGTCTAATTACTCTAGTTGGCTTCATTCTCTTTATGTGCCCATAGAATTTTAGCCGGAATTTTTCACATCCGAATACATCTTGGTATAGTTTTCCGATTCTTTATTTGCCCTCGTATTGTATTGTTTGCTAACATGGGGCCAAGAAACGACGGAGAGGCTCCGTCCCCGCCATAGCCGCAGTGGTCCACAAACCCACGACGACTACCGCAGTCCACTTAACCCCTTCGCCGCCGCACACCGAACCACTCTTTCAGGGTTATTGTGCGGTCCGACTCCCGTTGGACCCCCCCCCCCCCCCTTCCCCGGGAACATCAGACGAGTGTAACCCCTATGTTTGCGTGCTAGAGTAATGGTGGCGTACGCGTACGTGGAGAACTTGTTTGCGCAGCAATCGCCGACGTAGTGTGGCTGAGGTGGAATAAGGAGAACCAGCCCGCATTCGCCGAGGCAGATGAAAAACCGCCTAAAAACGAACCACAGATTGGCCGGCTCTCCGGACCTCGACACAAGTCCGCCGGGCGGATTCGTGCCGGGGACCAGGCGCTCCTTCCCACTCCGGGAAGCCGTGCGTTAGACCGCACGGCTAACCGGGCGGGCTTATTTGCCCTTAGTCTGTACGTTCCTTCTTCAATATAATTTAGATCTCAAACTTACACCACTTAACATCTCTCTTTTTGATTTCTTCAGTGTCTGTCTTTCCGTTTAAAATGAGTGTCTGAGCCGTATAAAGACATTCAGGTCTGATGACCCGTTGTAGTGCCTCGGATGGTGTACTCTGAGATGAGTTTTTTCTTATAAATGTCACTTGTATGCCTTGAAACCGCTTCCGTTTTGTTATAATGAATTTCGTAACCAGTCTTTTTCCGGCTTTGAGCGAGGTGGTGCAGTGGTTAGCACACTGGACTCGCATTCGGGTGGACGACGGTCGAAACCCGCGCCAAGCCATCCTGATTTGTATTTTCCATGATTTCCCTAAAATCGCTCCAAGTAAATGCCGGGATGGTTTCTTTGAAAGGGCACGGCCGACTTCCTTCCCCGTCCTTCCCTAATATGTTGGGACCGATGACCTCGCTGTTTGGTCCCCATCCCTAATCAACCAACCAAGTCTTTTCCGGGTTACTTTCTTGAATACTTTCTCCTAAATATCTGAACTGCGAATCTCTCTCGATTTTCCCATATTTAGTTGTCAGAATTTTGGTGCCAAGCTACTGCTGTACGTGTATTTTGTTTTTTCAGACGATATTTGGAGCCCCAGTCTATCTGTTGTTTCTTTAAGAATTTCTTCTTGTTTTTGCACTGATTGAATGTCTTCACATCGAATCGCTAGGTCAATGACATATAAAGATAATCCGAAAAACAACGATATTAACATCGAATCCATAGTTGTAGAGATAGCTAAGCTGATCCGAAGAAAGTAACGGTAGATGAGCGCGAGAACCACCTTACAGTCAAACTTCCTGGCATATTAAAACACTAGGATTCTAACCTGGGACCTTAGCCTTTTGCAGGCAATTGAGCTACCCGAACACAGTCCCGGTTTGATATACAGTTTTAATCTGACAGGAAGCTTCATATCAGGGCAAACTCCGTTGCAGAGTAAACATTCGATCACCTTAACATCTCATGCATCCACATTAGTGGTAAGAATAATATACAGAAGAATGGAAAAGATCAATGACGATCTCTTAGGTGACAGTCAGTCTGGCTTTAGGCAAGGTAAAATACCAAACAGGTATTTCTGTTATGGCGCTTAAAGGAAGTAAGAAAAAAGCGTTCGATAATGTAAGACAGCGCAAGATGTTCGGAATTCTCAGGAAAATAAAGTGTGAACTATAGGGAAATGCAGGTAACATACAATACTCCCATGTATAAAAATCGAGAAGGAACAATAAGAATGGAAGTAGAAGTGCTCGGGTTAAAAAGGCTGTCATATAGGGATGCAATCTTTCTCCGCTGCTGTTCAATCCATTCATCAAAGAAGCAGTCACCAAAATGAACGAAAGATTCAAGAGTGGAATGAAATGTCAGGAGGAAAAGATATCACTGATAAAGATTCGCTGATGACATTGCAACTCTCAGTAGGAATAAAGAAGAATTTCAGGACCTGTTGAATAGAATGAACAGTCTGCTGAGCACTCAAAGATTGGCGGTAAAACGCAGGAACACGAAAGTAATGAAGAGGTGCAGAAATGAGATTAGCTATGATCTTAACTGGTGACCGCGAAGTAGACGAAGTGAAGAAATTCTGCTATCTGGGTAACAAATTAACATTTGACGGACGAAACAAAGATGACATAAAAAGAACACTAGCACTGGAAAGAGAAAATTCCCCGCCAAAAGAAATTTGCTAGTATTTGTTAGTATCCAACATCGGTCTTAATTAGAAGGAAGATATTTAGAAGACTGCGCGTTTGAAACAGCGCATTGTATGAAATAGAACCCTGGCCAGTCGGAAACCTGGGAAAGAAGAGAATCCGGAGAGTTTTAGATGTACCGCTACAGAAGCATGTTGAAAATTAAAGAGGATGATAGGATACGGAATGAGGAGGTTCTCCGCAGAATCGGGAAGGAAATAAATGTACGGGAAACGCTGACAAGAAGAAGGTACAGGATGATACGACATGTGGTAAGATATCAGGGAATAACTTCCATGGTGCTAAATGGAGCTGTAGAGGGTAAGATCTGTAGGAGAGACAGATATTGTAATACATACAACAAATAATTGAAGACGTTGGTTGCAGGTGCTACTCTGAGATGAAGCGGTTGTCACAGGAGAGATATTCTCTGCCTCGTGATGACTGGGTGTTGTGTGATGTCTTTAGGTTAGTTGGGTTTAAGTAGTTCTAAGTTCTAGGGACTGATGACCATAGATGTTGTACCATAGTGCTCAGAGCCATTTGAACCATTTGAACCACAGGAGAGAAATTCGTGGCGGGCAGCAACAAATCAGTCATACGACTGATGAAAAAGAAGAAAAGAAAAAAAAAGGACATGCTGTCTGGTGACAGTCCTGATGACATGTAACACCTTGGTGTGTGATTGTTGGTAGAAAGTAATCCATGTAGTACATAACTCTGAAACGCTTGGAAAAATTTCAAATCGGTCGTCGTGTACGTAATAAAGCATTCGGAAAAATAAACAACTGGTATCTTTGATAAACAGCGAATGTACACAGGGTGGTCAGAAACAGTCTGTAAAGCTTTTAAGGGTGTTGCAGGACAGGTTGTGACGAGAAATAGTTGTTAAGAAAAAAAAATTCTATACTTTGCGCCGTTTTCGAGTTATTTAGCCTTGAAGTTAGCTAATCAGGTCGTTGTGCGCGTAAATTCAAGCACTTGTGTGCGCTAAAAATGGGGTAATGCACAGTCGTCTGTGGATCCGTGAGTCACCACTTCTGAAATGCTCGTTACCAGTTAAAATGTGCATTTTTCGGAAGTGATGAATTTAAGCTACGTTAGTAAAAGCACGTTTCGCCACACCACCTCTGGCAGGCTGCACGAATTGGCGCGCGCTGCGACCTGGATGGCTAACTTCAATGCTAAATAACTGCGGAAACGGTGCAAAATATCGAATTTTTTTCTTAACAATTGTATTTCCTCAGTACAGCCTCCCCTGCAGCACACTTACAGGTTTCTCAGACTATTTCTGACCACCATGCGTATATTTTGTAAGCAGTTGGGCAGGTATAGGGATGAGAAGCGTGCTGAGGTCGGCAGCTGCTGCGGTACTCACCGCTTCTGACGCCCCCTGCAGAGGACGCGCGGCAACTGGGCCCGCCTCCGCCTTCTTTGCAAGCAACCCGCGTGGCGTCGCTGCCAGATGGGTGGTGGGGGCTGCCGGGGCAGCCGCACCCGCACGCCACATCGTGCACAAGGTCGCCACGTCCTCTGCGATTCTTATTCCCTCTTCCGAGACCCGATTTACGATCTGGTCTTCCCAGTACCGAATGAACACAGTGCAGTACGGGACGTCCATCACATAGTCTGCTGGACTATAAACCAAGTCTGTGAGGCAGTGTACGACTTTGTTCTGTTTTACATTTTTTTTTTTTTTTTTTTTTTTTTTTACACTTGTTACTTATGTTGAAAACCTCCCCTCTGGGAACTACGAGGGTTGCGCTGTGGGTATGGAGAACCGAACGACTGCGTTTCTTTCGCAGAAAACTTGGAAGGTGCAGCATATCTACCAAAGAGACTACTTACACCATGTTCGTCAGTCCATTTCTGGAGTATTGCTGTGCGGTATGAGATCCTTACCAGATAGCGTTGATGGAGGATATCGAAAAAGTTCAAAGAATGGCAGCCTTTTTTGTATAATCGTGAAACGGAGAGAATGTCATGTACGTGGTATACTAGTCAGGGTGGCAATCATTAAAACAAAGGCGCTTTTCGTTGTGGAAATATCTTTTCACAATATTTCAATTATCAACGTTCTGCTTCGAATGCTAAAATATTTTGTGGACTCTCAAGTAGAAGGGATTACTGAACAACATAGTAAAATGAAGTAAGACAGATCTCGCACGGAAAAATTTGGGTGTTCATTAGAGAGTAAAACGGTCGAGAAATAATCAGATAGCGTTCCAAGAACTTAAATATGGTGTTGTAGATTAGTCATGTAGATGTAGAGAGAGATCGTAAGACACCACGTCAACAACGTCTATTGAATGACGTGTCTTCTGAGCGGACTTCAGTCATTATTCTGAAAGAAGTGTCATTGAATGACATGTTCACTTTAGTAAAATGTAACCGTTTACTTAGCTGAGTGTTCTGAAGTTGGTCTCGTTGCTTTCTTTTTAGAGTATGACTTAAGTCTCCAGATTTGACAGTGGAAATAAAGATACTATTTATAGGTACGTTGAGCTGATGGTTTGTTAAATGTCAAATAAAACGGTTTCTTCATTGAATCTTCTGTACTCATAAATTCATAGACATCTAGTTGACAAGATACGTCTCGTAAAAGGTTCCAAAAGATTATTTTTTCGTAACCAAACACTGCTTTCTGCAGTCGTCTTCCCAATACCCCATCATACAACCACCCTTCTCGCAAGTGCGTACAAGAACTACGAAGATAATTTTTGTGGCGAAGAGGGTTAACAGATTTACATCATTGTCAAAGATATTGTTTCATTTAACGGATAAATAATTTTAAAAAACTTATCAAAAAAGATTTACGGATTTCCATATCAAAACTTCAAAATTATCCTAATTATATAAAAAATATTAATAGTTACACATGATATAATGACTTTTAGTTAACATGTTTCGTAAGAACTTTTCTACTTGTAAATTAAATTATCGGTACCCATTGATACCGAAGGCTGCAACATGTGTTTCAGATTTGATGATGTTCTTTCGCGTTTATTAATTTGTGGTTTATGTTTTACATTCTTTATTACTGTTTTTTGTTACAACTGTTAACTTCTCCCGCCTCCCAGCACGCCAGACGGCAACTACCAGTACTTATCGCGAGAAGATTGACAGCTTACTATCTATGAAATAATTGACCACTTTGCATACCTAGTCAGCGTCTTAAGTATTCTAGATTACAAATCGCAAAATCACCGGACCGGCCATACGTACCATGGGTTGGCCGAGTCTTATGTGGTTGTCTGTAGTTTTTTTGTCATTATCGGTGCTTGTCCTTTATTCGGCATGTCGGTGTTGCTGGCCCTCACCAGCACATTGGGCTTTTCTTCCTATGTTTTGAATATGTACTTATGTCTGCCATACTCTCTTTAAGTATGGTTAAAGTTAGGAGACGCGTTCAGAATGTATCGCAGGAAGACAGTAGTACGTAAACTCACATTGAAGCGTCCAGATGCGTGAAATATATCGGTAAGAGACCGTCAAGCACTATCCAGGTGCTGTAACTCGCTTCCTACTCGCGGAAAGAATAACATTACCGGATTTTTTTCAGGAAGCAAAACGATTTACGGTGAAAGTTTTATGAGCAAAACAGATGATCGTGTAGGGAGTTCAGTGAAGGTAGAATAAATGTTCATGACGAAGAGACGAGTGGAAGACCTTCCATTTTGACTGATTAGTTAGTCCAAAAAGTCGAAGAAACTGTTAAGGAAGACCGTCGATTTACAATGAATGAAGTTTATGCGATGTTTCCACAGCTCTGCAGAACGCTCTTATACGAGACACTAACAGAAACGCGGGGACACCGGAAACTGTGTGTTAAGATTCATCCCAAGTTTCCATTTTCATTCATTCAGAAACTGTAGTGAAGATGCATGAATTTTTATGGATCAATCTGTACATTAATACTGGACACTCTTCTAATCTAAAAACTTGGTTGCAAACTCCGTCTACCACCTAGACAGTATTTTCATTAGTTCCTGTGAATTATTATGGGTGGAGGTTACACTCAACAACCGAGCAAGGTTAATAATTGGCTCCTTTTACCGACCTCCCGACTCAGCAGCATTAGTGGCAGAACAACTGAGAGAAAATTTGGAATACATTTCACATAAATTTTCTCAGCATGTTATAGTTTTAGGTGGAGATTTCAATTTACCAGATATAGAATGGGACACTCAGATGTTTAGGACGGGTGGTAGGGACAGAGCATCGAGTGACATTATACTGAGTGCACTATCCGAAAATTACCTCGAGCAATTAAACAGAGAACCGACTCGTGGAGATAACATCTTGGACCTACTGATAACAAACAGACCCGAACTTTTCGACTCTGTATGTGCAGAACAGGGAATCAGTGATCATAAGGCCGTTGCAGCATCCCTGAATATGGAAGTTAATAGGAATATAAAAAAAAAGGGAGGAAGGTTTATCTGTTTAGCAAGAGTAATAGAAGGCAGATTTCAGACTACCTAACAGATCAAAACTAAAATTTCTGTTCCGACACTGACAATGTTGAGTGTTTATGGAAAAAGTTCAAGGCGATCGTAAAATGCGTTTTAGACAGGTACGTGCCGAGTAAAACTGTGAGGGACGGGGAAAAACCCACCGTGGTACAACAACAAAGTTAGGAAACTACTGCGAAAGCAAAGAGAGCTTCACTCCAAGTTTAAACGCAGCCAAAACCTCTCAGACAAACAGAAGCTAAACGATGTCAAAGTTAGCGTAAGGAGGGCTATGCGTGAAGCGTTCAGTGAATTCGAAAGTAAAATTCTATGTACCGACTTGACAGAAAATCCTAGGAAGTTCTGGTCTTACGTTAAATCAGTAAGTGGCTCGAAACAGCATATCCAGACACTCCGGGATGATGAAGGCATTGAAACAGAGGATGACACGCGTAAAGCTGAAATACTAAACACCTTTTTCCAAAGCTGTTTCACAGAGGAAGACCGCACTGCAGTTCCTTCTCTAAATCCTCGCACAAACGAAAAAATGGCTGACATCGAAATAAGTGTCCAAGCAATAGAAAAGCAACTGGAATCACTCAACAGAGGAAAGTCCACTGGACCTGACGGGATACCAACTCGATTCTACACAGAGTACGCGAAAGAACTTGCCCCCCTTCTAACAGCCGTGTACCGCAAGTCTCTAGAGGAACGGAACGTTCCAAATGATTGGAAAAGAGCACAGGTAGTCCCAGTCTTCAAGAAGGCTCGTCGAGCAGATGCGCAAAACTATAGACCTATATCTCTGACGTCGATCTGTTGTAGAATTTTAGAACATGTTTTTTGCTCGAGTATCATGTCGTTTCTGGAAACCCAGAATCTACTCTGTAGGAATCAACATGGATTCGGGAAACAGCGATCGTGTGAAACCCAACTCGCTTTATTTGTTCATGAGACCCAGAAAATATTAGATACAGGCTCCCAGGTAGATGCTATTTTTCTTGACTTCCGGAAGGTGTTCGATACAGTTCCACACTGTCGCCTGATAAACAAAGTAAGAGCCTATGGAATATCAGACCAGCTGTGTGGCTGGATTGAAGAGTTTTTAGCAAACAGAACACAGCATGTTGTTATCAATGGAGAGACGTCTACAGACGTTAAAGTAACCTCTGGCGTGCCACAGGGGAGTGTTATGGGACCATTGCTTTTCACACTATATACACTCCTGGAAATTGAAATAAGAACACCGTGAATTCATTTTCCCAGGAAGGAGAAACTTTATTGACACATTCCTGGGGTCAGATACATCACATGATCACACTGACAGAACCACAGGCACATAGACACAGGCAACAGAGCATGCACAATGTCGGCACTAGTACAGTGTATATCCACCTTTCGCAGCAATGCAGGCTGCTATTCTACCATGGAGACGATCGTAGAGATGCTGGATGTAGTCCTGTGGAACGGCTTGCCATGCCATTTCCACCTGGCGCCTCAGTTGGACCAGTGTTCGTGCTGGACGTGCAGACCGCGTGAGATGACGCTTCATCCAGTCCCAAACATGCTCAATGGGGGACAGATCCGGAGATCTTGCTGGCCAGGGTAGTTGACTTACACCTTCTAGAGCACGTTGGGTGGCACGGGATACATGCGGACGTGCATTGTCCTGTTGGAACAGCAAGTTCCCTTGCCGGTCTAGGAATGGTAGAACGATGGGTTCGATGACGGTTTGGATGTACCGTGCACTATTCAGTGTCCCCTCGACGATCACCAGTGGTGTACGGCCAGTGTAGGAGATCGCTCCCCACACCATGATGCCGGGTGTTGGCCCTGTGTGCCTCGGTCGTATGCAGTCCTGATTGTGGCGCTCACCTGCACGGCGCCAAACACGCATACGACCATCATTGGCACCAAGGCAGAAGCGACTCTCATCGCTGAAGACGACACGTCTCCATTCGTCCCTCCATTCACGCCTGTCGCGACACCACTGGAGGCGGGCTGCACGATGTTGGGGCGTGAGCGGAAGACGGCCTAACGGTGTGCGGGACCGTAGCCCAGCTTCATGGAGACGGTTGCGAATGGTCCTCGCCGATACCCCAGGAGCAACAGTGTCCCTAATTTGCTGGGAAGTGGCGGTGCGGTCCCCTACGTGCGTCGCTGCGGTCCGGTCCCAGGTCGACGGGCACGTGCACCTTCCGCCGACCACTGGCGACAACATCGATGTACTGTGGAGACCTCATGCCCCACGTGTTGAGCAATTCGGCGGTACGTCCACCCGGCCTCCCGCATGCCCACTATACGCCCTCGCTCAAAGACCGTCAACTGCACATACGGTTCACGTCCACGCTGTCGCGGCATGCTACCAGTGTTAAAGACTGCGATGGAGCTCCGTATGCCACAGCAAACTGGCTGACACTGACGGCCGCGGTGCACAAATGCTGCGCAGCTAGCGCCATTCGACGGCCAACACCGCGGTTCCTGGTGTGTCCGCTGTGCCGTGCGTGTGATCATTGCTTGTACAGCCCTCTCGCAGTGTCCGGAGCAAGTATGGTGGGTCTGACACACCGGTGTCAATGTGTTCTTTTTTCCATTTCCAGGAGTGTATTTCTAGATTCATCGCTTAAAGTTGGATCTTGTTCTAAGCAGCCTTTCACGGGATAGTTTCCATCTATCTTCAGACGTTTGTCAATTCAGTTTTTTTTCAGAATCCTCACGATACTTTTGCCTGGGTGGAACAAGACTCTCTCTTTAATGTCCAAGAGTCATTGAGATTCTTCCCCTAACCTAAGTAACGATGTGGAGGAAAGGCCAGAGATACTCGGGCTTCATACCACAGCCCATCCTGTGAGTGGTCTACTGTGAACAGCAGAAAATTTGAAAGGGCCCTCGGCGCCATTGTAAGGGTGAACTTACGCGCCTTTGGTTATAACAAATCTTCCTTTGACTTACGTCACATACGTAATGTCTCTTTTAAGTATTTTGCTACAAGATAGCTATTTAATTTATGAGTGCACTGCAACCAGTAACTGTTTACCGACTTTTTACAAAACAAAAAAAAAATGTTCTAATGGCTCTGAGCACTATGGGACTTAACATCTAAGGTCATCAGTCCCCTAGACTTAGAACTACTTAAACCTAACTAACATAAGAACATCACACACATCCATGCCCGAGGCAGGATTCCAACCTGCGACCGCAGCAGCAGCGCGGTTCCAGACTGAAGCGCCTAGAACCGCTCGGCCACCACAGCCGGCGATTTTTTACACACTATAAACATTTTGCATAACAAGTTGTTCACAACTAAATGCAGGTTGTTACATTAGCACGAATGTGTTCAGTGCTCCAAATTTTTGAGATATGTATTTAGCATCGCGTGATTTTTCCTGTATATTGTGCACTACATTATTATCGTTTCGTGCCAAATGCAGTATGCACGTGAATCCTGATACGGGATCGCATGGTGCTCGCGCCAACATCTGAGTTATTTTATAGCAACACAAAATGAATCGTACTATCAAAAATAGCAGCTACTGGCAAAAAAGATTGCAAAATCAGTGATGTATCTATTCTAAAAATACTAAGCTTTTTTTCTATATAATCGAACTGCTGAGATCATCAGTCGCTAGGCTTCCATACTACTTAATCTAACTTGTGCTAAGGACAACACACACGCACCCATGCCCGAGCGAGGACTCGAACCTCCGACGGGGGGAGCCACGCGAACCATGGCAAGGCGCCTAATACCGCACGGCTAACTAGCCCGGCAATACATCTACATCTACATGTACATGGTTACTCTGCAGTTCACACTTAAGTTCCTGGCAGAGGGTTAAATCTAACCATTTTCATACTACTTCTATACCATTCCATTCTCGAATGGCTCGTGGGAAAAAGGAACACCTAAATCTTTCCGTTCGAGCTCTGATTCCTCTTATATTATGATGATCATTTCTCCCTACGTAGGTGGGTGTCAATAAAATATTTACGCATTCGGAAGAGAAAGTTGGTGATTGAAATTTCGTAAATAGATCTCGCCGCAAAGAAAACCGCCTTTGTTTCAGTGACTGCCACCCCAACTCACGTATCATATCAGTGAGACTCTCACCCCTATTGCGCGATAACACGAAACGAGCTGCCCTTCTTTGCACTTTTTAGATGTCTTCCGTCAATCCTACCTGGTAAGGATACCATACCGCTCAGCAATATTCCAGCAGAGGAATGTAATGTAGGCTGTCTCTTTAGTGGGTTTGTCGCATCTTCTAAGTGTTCTGCCAACAAAGCGCAATCTTCGTTTCGCCTTCCTCACAATATTATCTATGTGGTCTTTCCAATTTAAGTTGCCCGTAATTGTAATTCGTAGGTATTCAGCCGAATTGACAGCCCTTAGATTTATGCGATTTATCGTGTACCCAAAATTTATCGGATTTCTTTTAGTACCCATGTGGATGACCTCTCACTTTTCTTTGTTTACTGCTAATTGCCACTTTTCGCACCATACAGAAATTCTCTCTAGATCATTTTGTAATTGGAAATGATCGTCTGATGATTTTACTAGACAGTAAATTACAGCGTCATCTGTAAACAATCTAAGGGGGCTGCTCAGGTTATCACCTAGATCATGTATATACTGTAGATCAGGAACAGCAGAGGGCCTATGACACTGCCTTGCGGAAAGCCAGATATCACTTCTGTTCAACTGGATGATTTACTATCACTAAGTGCTATGTTTGAAAGTACCTAACATGAAACTTGTAAACATATACACGTAACTGTGAAAGGTAATATTGGTTCATTTCTCGAATTTATTCGTGCATTTAAACACTGCGTAACTCTAACATTGTTCTTCACGTATACTGGAATGTGTAGACAGTATAGCTACAACAAACAAATACTTTACGTATGCACCAATAGATATATAATATCCGATCTGTATCCCCACAACCCCAATACACTATAACTTACCAGACTCTTACCACCCGGCCCACGAGAAGACAGGCCGTGGCGCGTACGTCACAGCACCTGACACTGCAGGTCTTACCAGTGCCAGCAGCCGTCTCCGGTGGGGAGCGAGTAACTATTTCAGACGAGTTTATCAATTCCTGTCTGCCTGTTTAAATGTATGCAAGTTCTCGATACCGCACGGGTGAGTTGTGACCTTAAGTGGGCACCTTTTCTATTAAATATTGATATCCCGTGGGCCCTGTACGGAGACCAACGTTCGCGATGTGTGGCGGATAAGCCGACTAGTTTGACGTCACAAGTTCGTTGCAGAGCCCGTGTATACCGTAGATCCCGCTAACCACTACAATCACGTTCAGCCTAGTTTCTTTTAGAAGGTCTTTGCCACAGCCTCAGCTTACCCTCATGGAGGGCACACACACTACCGTGGCGAGTCACGTCGGTCCGTCCACTGAAGGAACGGTGTCTGTAAACACCGCAGTCCAGCACTTGTCCGGCTGTTCTCACCGTTCTTTGTAGCCTTCGAAACACGCCATTAATAGTGAAGCGTTTACACTTTTAGATTCGGTTCGCGTCCTGGACTCTTTGCACACGCTTACAACGCCTATCACCACGCTGTCGATTTCGCTTCTGGCTAACCACCTGCTCTGCTGTTTGTTATTTCCTGACATAGGAAAGACAAACTAAAATGTTTAGTGAAGCTACAAAATTTTAGAGATAAAAATTTTTAACAGTACTGTTCGCAATTGTGTAACATTCAGTGATTACTACACTCATGCTCATAAATTAAGGATAATGCTGATACATGGTGAAACAACGCTGTGGTGGGCAGTTTGCGGGTGTAAATCACTTCGGGGTATGACCATGCGGTGCATTTGACCTGCGGCCGTCGCACGGTGGCGCTGGCAGCGGTCCACATATGCAGAGGTGTGTTGGTGCATTTCAGAGTACGGCGCAGCGAGTAAGTGCGCAGACGTTTTCAGACGTGCTAATGGTGACTGTGTGTTGAAAATGGCTCAAAGAACACATATTGACGACATTATGAGGGGTAGCATACTACGGAGACTGAAGGCTGGTCAAATACAGCAGGTCGTAGTACGGGCCCTCCGTGTGCCACAAAGTGTAATCTCAAGATTACGGCAACGATTCCAGCAGACAGGAAATGTGTCCAGGCGCTACAGTACGGGACGTCCACAGTGTACAACACCACAAGGTGACCGATATCTCACCATCCGTGTCCGCAGACGGACACGGAGTACTGCAGGTAGCCTTGCTCGGGACCTTACCGCATCCACTGGAACAGTTGTCTCCAGACACACAGTCTACAGACTACTGAACAGACATGGTTTATTCGCCGGGAGACCTGCAAGGTGCATTCCACTGACCCCTGAACACAGGGTGGTGTCAAGAACATAGTACATGGTCATTGGGACAGTGGTCCCAGGTGGCCGAGTCCACGTTGAGCCTGGACAGTGATTCTCGCCGGGTTTCCATCTGGCGCGAACCAAGAACCAGATACCAACTCCTTAATGTCCTTGAAAGGGACCTGTATCGAGGTCGTGGTTTGATGGTGTGGGGTGGGATTATAATTGGTGCGCGTACACCCGTGCATGTCTTTGACAGAGGAACTGTAACAGGTCAGGTGTATCGGAACGTCATTTTGCACCAGTATGTCCGCCTTTTCAGGGGTGCAGTGGGTCCCACCTTCCTCCCGATGGATGATAACGCACGGCCCCACCGAGCTGCCATTGTGGAGGAGTACCTTGAGACAGAAGATACCAGGCGAATGGAGTAGCCTGCCTGTTCTCCAGACCGAAACCCCATCGAGCACGTCTGGGATGCTCTCTGTCGACGTATCGCTGCACGTCGTCAAACTCCTACGACACTTCAGGAGCTCCGACAGGCACTGGTGCAAGAATGGGAGGCTATACCCCAGCAGCTGCTCGACCACCTGTTCCAGAGTATGCCAACCAGTTGTGCGGCGCCCGCATCTCGTGGTCGTACGGTAGCGTTCTCGCTTCCCACGCCCGGGTTCCCGGGTTCGATTCCCGGCGGGGTCAGGGATTTTCTCTGCCTCGTGATGGCTGGGTGTTGTGTGCTGTCCTTAGGTTAGTTAGGTTTAAGTAGTTCTAAGTTCTAGGGGACTTATGACCACAGCAGTTGAGTCCCATAGTGCTCAGAGCCATTTTGATTTAGTTGTGCGGCCTTTGTACATGTGCATGGTGATCATACCCCATATTGATGTTGGGGTACATGCGTAGGAAACAGTGCCGTTTTGTAGCACATGTGTTTCGGGACAGTTTTGTCACTTATCACCAATACCGTGGACTTACACATCTGTGTCGTGTGTGTTCCCTATGTGCCTATGCTATTAGCGGCATTTGTGTGTAGTGCCACGTTGTGTGGCACCACATTCTGCAATTATCGTTAATTTGTGAGCATGAGTGTAGTTAGAGTTGAATATTCATCCACTGCACATCTCTTATCAGTTCCAGTGCAATGTCTGATCATAAGATTAAATAAACGACAACGACTGATGACAGTTTGTCTTTATCTAATCTTATGATCAGACGTTGCACTTGATCCGTTAGTTGATCTGAAGACGGTTGAATGTTTAGCTACAACTAGTATTCACTGAATGTTATACAACTGCGATCTCGACTATTAAAATAATTTTGACTCGAAAAACTTTGTAGTTTCGTTACGCTCTGCTGTTCGGCTACAGGTGCCGCCTGTTTATTCCATCAGCCCTGTATAACTGTCAATGCTGGTGATCATATTCTGTGTTCCACCTAAGCCAAGTAGGATAGAAAAGTGACCTTCGTAAGCCTTTTCTCTGAATATGTTGAGTATCACCTGTTAGCCTGTTTTAGTAAGAGTCACTTCTGGACTCTAAAACGCATACCTGAGGATCTATGAGCACTTTATCTTCCATATTCTGAAAAAATCTCTTGTACTGCAAGCTCTTTGCTTTCCATATTTTTGGGAGGAGATATTATGGACCAAAACAAGGAAAAATAGTGTAAACATGGGCTCTAAAGCGCATACCTTAAGAGCTTGTAAGGCTTCTAGTTTGTTTTCTGCACTCAAGGAAAGTGATGTGAGCTTCATATTTTCATTGGATGTTTCATATCTGTACACTAAACATTTTCGAAACAGTAGTGTAGGCTATGCTACAAAGCAGTCTCAAACAGCTTGCAGAAATCAGAAATAAAGATACAGCACTCCGTCTTCAGGCCACGAGTGGCCCACCGGGAACATCCGACTGCCGTGTCATCCTCAGTGGAGGATGCGGATAGGAGGGACGTGGGGTCAGCACACCTCTCTCCCGGTCGTTATGATGGTTTTCTTGACCGAAGCCGCTACTATTCGGTCGAGTAGCTCCTCAATTGGCATCACGAGGCTGAGTGCACCCCGAAAAATGGCAACAGCGCATGACGGCCTGGATGGTCACCAATCCAAGTTCCGACAACGCCCGACAGCGCTTAACTTCGGTGATCTCACGGGAACCGGTGTATCCACTGCGGCAAGGCCGTTGCCAATAAAGATACAGAGAATGATGAATTTTAGTACAGATTAATTTGACAAGTGAAGATATTAGGTAATGTTGCTGCACTGCCAGCTTGCGTGTGATTATGATATGTTTGAGTAATAAAAGGTTTTAATGGTACATTTCTTTATTGGTTTCGGTTAGTTAATGTCATTGTTCAGCCGTAATTGAATAAAGTTATCAGTTCACATGGCTTGCACTCGGAGAATGTAGATTTTATCATTTTCAGTAATTAATTTCATGGCAGAGATATTTTTGTTATAAAGGATATTTTTTGTAAATATTGTTAGACATTCCTCGATTATTACAAAACTGAGGAATGACTATCAGTATTCGTAATACAGTTTTTAAAGGGTAAATTACTTTGAGTCATTTAGAAAATTCAAATTCCATCACCGCCTCCTCTCGAAAGAATTTTCTTTTTTTCTGATTATGTGTATCGCAGCATTGCACAGAGCGGAACACAGTCTCTTAAAAGTCTAAGTATGACCTAAAAAAAAAAAAAGCTGCATGCCCTTGCATTGCACTGCGCAATGTTTATTGTCTTTCAGCTTGCTTGCTACTGCTGCGTTGCATGTCTTATGTTCATCACTTACAGCAGTACCGAGTTTTCTCTGCCACAGGTATGAGATACGAAATTTATTAGAGCTAGTTTTACACTACAGTCAGGTTGAAGTTACATCATTCTCGGTCAGTTGTGATTTTCAAAATTCATTATCAGTTCAATTTAGATAAAGTTCATTTCAGATTTCATTTCATTATCCTCGCAGTGCAGTGTTGCACTTGCGTGTGTATAATTTAGAGTTTGAATGTTTGTTTAGTTAGATTTCGTACATAGAATTCACAAGGCAAGAATAGACACATTTTTGGTTATTTATTCTTTCAAAATTCAATTTTTATTTATGTAGTACTTCTTTTTATTTCTCTTGACCTTGTGTGTTGGCACGAATTGTGACGTCACGCATTATAGCACTGCTCGCTGTAACGCACAATAGAGTTTCACAGTCACTTTACAATTTTCGCTCAAAATGGTTCATATGGCTCTAAGCACTATGGGACTTCACATCTGAGGTCATCAATCCTCTAGACTTAGAACTACTTAGACCTAACTAACCTAAGGACATCACACACAGCCATGCCCGAGGCAGGATTCGAACCTGCGACCGTAGCAGCAGCGCGGTTCCGAACTGAAGCTCCTAGAACCGCTCGGCCACAGCGGCAGGCTGAATTTTGGCTTCCTAATTAATTTGGTTGACGTTTGTTAAAATATAATGCCCAATTTCAGTTTTGGCGATACATTTATCACATAGCGTTTCCGTCATACAGTTTGCATTGTTCAGTACACCAACACAGATACACGAAGTTAATGATAGGAAACTAGGAAACCAGTCCAGGTTTAGTTCACCAGAAAGAAACATTTTAATTCAGAATAGTTACAGGCTGTGATAATTTGATCGGTAGAAGAGATGTGTTTCATACAAGCGAAGATAAAGAAGTGCTCATAGCTCTTAAGGTATGCGTTTCAGAGCCTAAGTTTCCTGGGACCTCTTTGCTCCAAGTATCGTGTCCGTTCAACTTTATGTGTTTACGCCATTAATTATGATATACTCTGTATATGCCACTGGTACGGGAAGAAGCCCTAATAATTGTTACAATGGGAAGTGCCCTCTATCATGCACTTCAAGTGGGTTGTAGAGAATCGATGTAAATGTAGAATTGTTCTACCAAGCAGTGGGGGAAGAATTCATCGATTTATCAAACATTTTAAAGAACATTGTTGTTATTATGGGAAACAGCGATCTATAATTATTATAAATAAACTGGAAACAGTCTTGATCGCATAAATGTTTTAATGTGGTGAGCGGTTTCGATCTTATTATAAGATCATCTTCAGACCATAATTGTCTGCCCTCTTGCTTGTGGCTGGGGTTGCCATGCGCCACCGCCTCCGGCAGACAATTATGGTTTATTATCTTATAATAAGATCGAAACCGGTCACCACATAAAAAAAATCTATGCGATCAAGAGTGCTTCCAGTTTATTCACTTGTCTAAGATGTTAAAATTTGCTAACAAGTTATCAGTTACCATTTGAGGTTACTCTGGGCTGTTTACAAATGACTACTACCACCTTCTCCGTTCTTCTGATAATGCAGGCGTTGACCCCTTGGGCAGAAAGCGGAATCGCCTGGCCCTGTCTGACGCTCGGGCGATAAAACCCTTGACGGCCACAACACGGCACAGCACTGTGCAGACGTCTGCTGTAGACGTTGCTCTGCGCTATCGTGTCAGTGTTGACCAAGCCTGTTACGTCGCCCAAGACCGCTCGCTTATCGTGGTCGCCTCAGTGAACCTTTTTTTCCAGGATTGTGTTGATAAGGTAGCTACTGAAAATTTTAGGTGTATGCGCTGACAGAAGAAAGTCGCAGCATCAAGAGGAAGTTGCGTAACGTAAACGGAAGTTGGTAGGCATGTTTCTACATCTGAAAGAAGGTGTCTAATTTAGATTTCACGCAAGTCTCATAAGATGGCGCTAGTAGCACCAATATGTGGTCGTAAATAATGTTTACTTTAAATACACGCTGTAACGGTCGTGAGCGTTAGTTACATTACAGACTGGACGTGATGAGTTGCCAAGTTAAGAACGCCTTTAAGGCGACAAAGACGCCATTATCAACGCCTCAAGTGTGAACGAGGTCGTGTAATAGAACTACGAGAAGCCGGGTGTTCCTTTTGCTGTATAGCCACTGTACATGATTGCTGGCAGCAGTGATCACGAGAATGTCGCAAGAAGACGGGGCTCCGTACGGCCACGTGCGCATTGTACTCCATCTGCAGCAGCAGTTTGACCAGCAGCTAGCACAACACTGACACAACGAACTGTCACAAATCGGTTACTTCAAGGACAGCTCCGAGCCAGACGCTTTGTACCGTCCATTTCACTGACCTCAAAAAAATGGTTCAAATGGCTCTGAGCACTATGGGACTTAACATCTGAGGTCATCAGTCCCCTAGACTCAGAACCACTTAAGCCTAAGTAAACTAAGGACATCACAAACATCCATGCCCGAGGCAGGATTCGAACCTGCGTCCGTAGCAGCAGCGCAGTTCCGGACTGAAGCGCCTAGAACCGCTCGGTCACGACGGCCGGCTCACTAACCTCAAATCAACGCCATTTGCGACTATAGTGGTGTCAAGCGAGAGCTCATTGGCGAGTAGGGTGGAAATTTGTTGTGTTATCTGATGAAAGCCAGTTCTGCCTCGGTGCCAGTGATAGTTATTGTAGATTAGAAGTAGGCCAGTTGAGGGCCTGCAACCAACCTGTCTGCGAGCTAGACACACTGGACCTACAAGTGGAGTTACGGTCTGGCGTGCGATTTCGTATGAAAGCAGGACAATTCTCACGGTCATCACAAGCATCCTGACTTCTAATTTATACGTCGATTTGGTGATTCGACCTGTCGTGCTGGCATTCATTAACAGCTTTCCAGTGGGTGTTTTCCAACGGGATAACGTTCGGCTACATATCGCTGTTACAACCCAACGCGCTCTATAGGATGTCGACATGTTTCCTTGGCCTGTTCAGTCACCAGATCTGTCTCCAATCGAACACGTATGGGACATCATCGGACCAACTCCAGCGTCATCCACAAACAGCATTACCTGTCCCTGTATTGACTGGCCAAGTCGAACAGGCTTGGAACTGCATCCCACAAACTGACATCCGGCACCAGTACAAGACAATGCATGCCCTTTCGCATGCGTGCATTCAGCATTCTGGCGGTTACACGGGTTGTTAAAAACCAGGATTTCACATTTGCAATGGCTTATTGCGCGCTTGAATTAACCTGTGCTCATTGTAAGGGGTCCGTAGGCCCTTACTATAAGTTTGCACTCGGCACAGGTCGATAGGGCAAAAAATCGATAGTGTCGTGTTGCGAGAGCGAGTGTGAGTTGGGTGAGTCCCATGTTGCGGGCCGAGCTGTGTGGAGGCCTGTTGCTATAATGCAAGGCTTTACCGACAAAGGGAGTGGCCATCGCCGCGGTTTAACCCCTTTGTGTTAGAATAATACTGGGAAAGTGAAGAAGTATAATTACGAGAGTGATAAGTGATATTTCTGTGCCGATGTTTTGGTTTCGCGTCTACCGCGCCGGCATCATTTTGGATTGCAGTGTTGGATTGCAGTGATTGGATTAACGCGTGACGATAATGAATAACGAAGAAGCCTGTGCTGAGATTAGCCGTAATTAAATATGTATGACGAAGGCAGTGGCTGTCTCCTCCCTTTGGTGTTTTTGAGACGAATATAGGTCCTTGATTAGTGAAACTGTGTTGTGTTCTTCTTGTTACCAGACATTTCATTATTACAGCATTTGAGAAGGACAAACTGGAAAGTAACAACTCCGCAGCAGTCAATTCCGATTGCCAGCCCCATTAGGTACACGGTCACATTAGTTAATAATTATTGGGCTGCTATTCGATCAGATCAGGTCGGGTCGAACAATAAATCGGAGGTGTTACATCATACAATGTTAATCACTTAAATATGTTATCTAGACAAATGTGTTACCAGAGATTTCATAGCTCTACGTTAATTATTTTTTGGTGCTGCGACTTTTCTCTGCTAGTGTATATGCAAACCGAAGTCACGAATGAAAATTTCCACTAAGGCCGTGATTCTCCGCTGCAGTCTGCATATATACGAGGATAATCCCAAAAGTAAGGTCTCCTACTTTTTTATCAGTACAGAACTCAGTGTGGTAGTTGGTAACACTGTTATGGAGAGTGCTTCACGCGCTGTGTGTAAACATGCGCACGCCGTGCTGAGGCGCTCAGTGTTGGCTTAGCAGCCGTTGAGAATGGAGCTCCCGTTGGACGTTACCGCCAAGTGCGAATTGCGCGCAGTTATTCGGTTTTTCAACGGAAAGGGCACTGCGCCGATTGAAATCCATCGCGAATTGACGGGAGTGTATGGTGAGTCGTGCATGGATGTCAAAAATGTTCGTAAGTGGTGTAGAGAGTTTGCAGCTGATCGGACCGAAATTCACGACGAACAAAGGAGCGTGAGACCGTCTGTTCATGAGGAGACAGTGTTGAAAGTTTGAGCAATGCATGCGTGAAGATCGGCGGATCACCCTGGATCATCTCTACACGTTGGTTTCTCGAAGCGCCGCTCACAGAATTTTAACGGAAACATTGAACTACCGGAAGGTGTGCGCAAAATGGGTGCCACGCATGCTGACTGAGGACCACTTCCGGCAACGAGTTGATGCTTCCCGCGCGTTTCTTCACCGCCTTGCAGCCGAACAGGTCAACTTAATGGACTCAATTATCAGGGGGGCGAAACCTAGGCATACCACTTTACACCTGAGACCAAGCAACAATCACGCCAGTGGCGGCATCCTTCTTTGCCAAAGCCACGACAAATTCAAACAAACACAATCTGCCGGTAAAGTCATGACAGCCGCTTTTTGGGATCGGAAAGTGGTATTGATGGTCAACTTTATGGCCACTGGGACAACAATTAACGCTGACAGGTACTGTGAGACTCTCAAAATACTCAAACAGGCAGTTCAGAACCGGAGAAGAGGAATGCTGAGCAAGGGAGTACACGTTCTCCATGACAACGATCGCCCACACATCGCTCGGCAAACTGTTGCTCTCCTGCAACAGTTTCAGTGGAACATGATCACCCACCCACCATATAGTCCTGACTTGGCGCCCAGTGACTATCACCTGTTCCCTAGGTTAAAAGAACATTTGGCCGGAAAGCGATTCAGCTCCGACGACGAGGTGAAAGAAGAGGTTCATAACTTTCTGAACAGCTTGGCGGCGAGCCGGTATGACATGGGCATACAAAAGCTGCCACATCATCTACAAAAACGCATCGATAGAAATGGTGATTATGTCGAAAAATAGCTAAATGTTCAAGCTGTAAGCTGATGTAAACCATTGTAAAAACAAACAGGTCTATGTACTTATTAAAAAAACCTTATTTTTGGGATTACCCTCGTACATCATGTTTGAGGTCTGGAAAGGTATCTGGAACCATATAGTTGCAAATACTAAATCTAATGACGCCATACTGAAGGACATGGTGCGCTTCTATTGGCAGCGTTTCGTATTTCGGGATAACTAAATATGTGTTCCGCGACAGGAAGTAAATGCACTTGATTCATCCCTCAGTCAAAAAGCAGAGCCTGCAAAACAGGTTCCACATACCATCATAATATTTGTAGATCACTCAGGTAAATACAAAAAATAAACTAATTTTTTCGCTACAGGACTGACAGATGGTTAATTCTCTGGCTAAGGAGTCATGCAAGGCAGTCTTTGGAGAGGCAAACTGCCTGTACATTGTGAAATTTCTGAATCTTTCAACCATCATCACAGCTCTCTGCGTCATTGAGTAACAGAGACGCCGGAATATGTAGTTATTAGTTCTAATTTATACCGAGAAGTAAGGGGGAACGGCCTGGATGGTTTGAACATATACACAATAGGCCATGAAAGAGAAGAATGGAATTTACTTAAATCCAATGCCAACAGAATATTAAGAGCACTACAGTATCAGTTTTACAGTATGGACATACAATGAGGTAACAAAAGTCATGGGATAGCGACGGCACTGACCGTATATGGATAGCGGTAGTATCTCGTACACAATATATAAAACGGCTCTGCATTTGCGTAACTATTATTTGTACCAAGGCGATTCACGTGTAAAGGTTTTCGACGTGATTATTGCCACACGACGGGAATTAACGGACTTTGAACGCAGAGTGATAGTTGGATTAGAGTCATGGGACATTCCATTTCTCAAATGGTTAGGAAATTCAATATTCCGAGATCACAGCGTCAAGAGCGCGACAAGAAAACCAAATTTCAGACATTACGCCTCACCATGGACAACGCAGTGGGCGACGGCCATCACTTAACGACTAAGGGCAGCGGCGTTTGCGTAGATTTGTCAGTGATAACAGACAACTAACACTGCGGTAGATAACCGCAGAAATCAATGTGCGACGTACAACAAACGTATCCGTTAGGACAGTGGTGAAATTTGCGTTAATGGGCTATGGCAGCAGCCTTTGCTAGGTGAGCGACGCCGTCTGCAGCGCCTCTCTTGGACTCGTGACTATATCGCTTGGACCCTAGACGATTGGAAAACTGCGGCCTGGTCAGATGAGTTTCGATTTTATTTGGTAACAGTAGAAATGTTAGAACACGTGAGGCTGTACTGACCCTACGACATATCTTAGAAAATAGATTAAGGAAAGGCAAACCTATGTTTCTGGCATTTGTAGACGTAGAGAAAGCTTTTGACAATGTTGACTGGAATACTCTCTTTCAAATTCTGGAGGTGGCAGAGGTAAAATACAGGGAGCGAAAGGCTATTTACAATTTCTACAGAAACCAGAAGGCTGTTATAAGAGTCGAGGGACATGAAAGGGAAGCAGTGGTTGGGAAGGGAGTGAGACAGTGTTGTAGCCTATCCTCGGTGTTATTCAATCTGTATATTGAGCAAGCAGTAAAGGAAACAAAAGAAAAATTCGGAGTAGGAATTAAAATCCATGGAGAAGAAATAAAAACTTTGAGGTTCGCCGATGACATCGTAATTCTGTCAGAGACAGCAAAGGACCTCGAAGAGCAGCTGAACGGAATGGACAGTGCCTTGAAAGGAGGATATAAGATGAACATCAACAAAAGCAAATCGAGGATAATGAAACGTAATCGAATTAAATCGGATGACGCTGCGGGAATAAGATTAGTAAATGAGACGCTTAAAGTAGTAAAGGAGTTTTGCTATTTGGGGAGCAAATTAATGATGATGGTCGAAGTAAAGAGGATACAAAATGTAGACAGCCAATGGCAAGGAAAGCGTTTCTGAAGAAGGGAAATTTGTTAACATCGAGTATAGATTTAAGTATCAGGAAGTCGTTTCTGAAAGTATTTGTATGGAGTATAGCCATGTATGGAAGTGAAACATGGACGATAATAGTGATGGTACAGAAGAATGGTGAAGATTAGATGGGTAGATCACACAACTAATGAGGAGGCATTGAACAGAATTAGAGAAAAGAGAAATTTGTGGCACATCTTGACTAGAAGAAGGGATCGGTTGGTAGGACGTATTCTGGGTCATCAAGGGATCACCAATTTGGTACTGGACGGCAGCGTGGAGGGTAAAAATCGTAGAGGGAGACCAAGAGATGAATACACTAAACAGATTCAGAAGGATGTAGGTTGCAGGTAGGTACTGGTGGATGAAGAGGCTTGCACAGGATAGAGTAGCATGGAGAGCTGCATCAAACCAGTCTCTGGACTGAAGACCACAACAACAACAACACAACAGTGTGGTGCAGACCCCACGAAGCCATAGACCTAAGTTGTCAACAAGGCACAGTTCAAGCTGGTGGTGGTTCCATAGTAGTGTGTGGGCTGTGTTTACTTGGAATGGACTGTGTTCTCTGGTCCAGCTGAACCGATCATTAACTGGAAATTCTTATGTTTGGCTACTCGGAGACCATTGGCAGTCGTTCATGGACTTCATGCTCCGAAACAACAATGAATTTTTTATGAATGGCAATGCGTGATGTCACCGGGCCACAATTATTCGCAACTGGTCTGAAGAACAATGTGGACAGTTCGAGTGAAAGATTTGACCACCCAGATCGCCCTACATGAATCCCATCGAACATTTATGGGATATAATTGAGAGATCAATTCGTGCACACAATTCTGCACCAGCAACAAAAAATGGTTCAAATGGCTATGAGCACTATGGGACTTAACATCTGAGGTCATCAGTCCCCTAGAACTTAGAACTACTTAAACCTAGCTAACCTAATTACATCACACACATCCATGCCCGAGGCAGGATTCGAACCTGCGACCGTAGCAGTCGCGCGGCTCAGGACTGAAGCGCCTAGAGCTGCTCAGCCACAGCGGCCGGCCACCAGCGACACTTTCGCAATTATGGACTACTACAGAGGCAGCATGGCTCAATATTTCTGCGGGGGACTTTCAACGACTTGTTGAGTCCATCCCATGTCGAGTTGCTGCATTAGGCTGGGAACAATGGAGTACGAGACGATATTAGGACGTATTCCATGACTTTTGTCACCTCATTATAAGCCTATTGATGCCGAAGTCCTCTTACCTGGCGACCAAATTGTTTAAGATCAGCGAGATTTAGAAGTTATGCATTCAAGAAGAACAGCAGCAGTAGGTGAACCTCGAGAAGGAGCTTAGCATTGGAACAACGAGAAGGAAAACTCATGGGAAGTTTTAAGTTCGGGAGGAGATGATTATTCGGAATGAGATGTTGATGGGCAGGCTAATTAATGATGTAATGTGTTCACTAACATTGCACAATTGTTTAAATTGCAAAAAAAATTTAGTTGTAGGGACCCAAATGGTAATGCGAAGGCTCGACTGCTGCCCAGTTATGCACGATCATTTGGTAACTGTTTAATGTAGGGATACATATAGATGTAGTGGACTGCGTGGTCAGCAACCTTGAGTATTACCAGTACTGCTGATGACCAGTATAGCGATTGGGGGACAGAGGGTAATGTGACGGTAGGTCTTTCCTTTGCTTTCAATTCAAAATTCTTGCTTTCTTTCTTTTCAGTTTTATTTCTGTTAATACAGTTGTAGAACTTAGTTGTAGATTTTAACTTCATAAATTCAATGCCAAACTGAACTTTGTAGAATATACCGACCCGCCGTAAAATCACAGTGGAAAGTAGCTGCATGTTTCCTATCGTGGTACCCTTAACTGACATGAAAGTTAGGAGGCAGAATAGAATGTTACGCAAATCACACCCAAGTGAGTTTATACTGCATGTGCACAAGGTGTATAACGCAATCTTATAATGGCCCTGATATAAACCTATGTGTGGTGCCTAGCCTCTCATGGAAGGCTTCTGGTGAGTGCGGCTGTTAACAGATAAATTCAGTCCTAAAAATTTACAGTTACATTTACTTTCTTTAAATGGAACACAAAACTGATTATGATTTTGTACGAGAACATGTTTGTTAACATAAACCAAACATGTAATTAGTCCTCACTTGATAGAGGTGTTGGCAAGAACCTAGTGCAAACGACACTGTGCGAAATTTAGACTGCTTCTCTATGAATGAGAAGGGGGTAATCGGATGCAGTACTACGGTATCTGCGTATATTACCGACAGTACGGCGCAAGACGTAGTGCTGATGACGGCTGCTACTGGTGATCGCCTCCACTGCATAGAGATGGGCTCCGCCTTGGAATCGATCGAAGAGTGAGCGCGAAAGAAACTGAATGTTTGTTCGGGCGGCAGGACAAATGAAACTGCGAATGAAATTGCTCTGCAGCAACAGCAGATGGCCAGGAACCAATTCTCCTCAACATTCTCTTTCGCCCGATCGCTCCGCAATGCCAGAACTCGGCCAGTCCTCGCAGATAAACAAAGCTTTCACCAGTTATGGTCTTATAACAAATTCGTCTAGACTCCCACTGCCGAACTTCAAAATGGCTCTGAGCACTATGGGACTTAACATCTGTTGTCATCAGTCCCCCAGAACTTAGAACTACGTAAACCTAACTAATCTAAGGACATCACACACATCCATGCCCGAGGCAGGATTCGAACCTGCGACCGTAGCGGTCACGCGGTTCCAGACTGAAGCGCCTAGAACCGCACGGCCACACCGGCCGCACTGCCGAACTCTGTCAACCCACCGACTGCAGACGGTGACTGCAAATGTCTGCTGATGTAACAGTCGAACAACCTGTCACAGCCTTTGCAAGTCACAGGACATTGCACGGGCAGCTTTCTGGCGACAGGTGCCAACGGAATATGATAATTTGGTGCGATGTGTGGCCTCATTCTGATCCCTATCTAGTGGCGCTTAGTGACCATTTCTCTGAAGCGTCTCAAAACAATAGCACAGCCGTGGCCCCGAGCTTTCGAGTTTCTGCCCAAAACATGAGACTTTCGCAATAAAACTGCCCCCAGTCATTGTAATAATAGGGAGCGTCCATTGCTCTGGCTCCTGAGACGCGGGATCAAAAGAGAAAGCTGCCAGCCATGGGTTGGGACTCCGTCCGCAATTCCCAGTCAGCTGATGTCCCCCCACCTCCCGCTATTGTGAGCGATTGGCCTCCTCACAGCGCAAAATTTCCCGCTTGTCTCCTACGTGAAATAAACAGACTTACGATATGCATGCATCCTACTCCCGGTTGTGTACATGCTGGTACATAGCATCCGATTACCAAGTTTGCATGACAGTGTAATACGGAATCAAAGTGGCATTAATTTGCATGTATGCAAATCCAGATGGTATAGATGCACGACATGTTGGTTTTATGGCCTTAATAAGTGTATGAAGAGGCCAGAGCGTCTGCCATCTTGTAACAAGGCAGCGGAGTCGTACAGTAATAAATAAGCAGCCATCATTACTTTATTATCAATCAAAGCATCATCTGTGTCGTAACAGGCAGCTGACACATTAGAAAGTACTAAACACTGTATGTGACCAAGAAGCACCGTCAATATTTACACGAGAAATCCTACCGTCTGTTTGCCTGCTGGGATGCTACACGCGCGCCAAAACTTTAACTCCATTACTTTTGATTTGTTAAACAAAACGCCAATTAGGAATCTGTATAGGTATCAACAGCCTATCATCAATTTAGTCATTAGAAAGTACACTACTGGCCATTAAATTTGATACACCAAGAAGAAATGCATATGATAAACGAGTATTCATTGGACAAATATATTATACTAGAACTGACATGTGATTACATTTTCACGCAATTTGGGTGCATAGATCCTGAGAAATCAGTACCCAGAACAACCACCTCTGGCAGTAATAACGGCCTTGATACGCCTGGGCATTGAGCCAAACAGAGCTTGGATGGCGTGTACAGTTACAGCTGCCCATGCAGTTTCAACACGATACCACAGTTCATCTAGAGTAGTGACTGGCGTATTGTGACGAGCCAGTTGCTCGGCCACCATTGACCAGACGTTTTCAGTTGGTGAGAGATCTGGAGAATGTGCTGGTCAGGGCAGCAGTCGAATATTTTCTGTATCCAGAAAGGCACGTATAGGACCTGCAACACGCGGTCGTGCATTATCCTGCTGAAATGTAGGGTGATGCCAGTACGGCGATGACGAATACACGCTTCCTATGTGCGTTCACCGCGATGTCGCCAAACACGGATGCGACCATCATGATGCTGTAAACAGTACCTGGATTCATCCGAAAAAATGATGTTTTGCCATTCGTGCATCCAGGTTCGTCGTTGAGTACACAGGTGCTCCTGTGTGTGATGCAGCGTCGTGGGTAACCGCAGCCATGGTCTCCGAGCTGATAGCCCATGCTGCTGCAAACGTCGTCCAACTGTTCGTGCAGATGGTTGTTGTCTTGCAAACGTCCCCATCTGCTGACTCAGGGATCGAGACGTGGCTGCACGATCCGTTACAGCCATGCAGTTAAGATGCCTGTCATCTCGACTGCTAGTGATACGAGGCCGTTGGGACCCAGCACGGCGTTCTGTATTACCCTCCTGAACCCACCGATTCCATATTCTGCTAACAGTCATTGGATCTCGACCAACGCGAGCAGCAATGTCGCGATACGATAAACCGCAACAGCGATAGGCTACAATCCGACCTTTATCAAAGTCGGAAACGTGATGGTACACATTTGTCCTCCTTACACGAGGCATCACAACAACGTTTCACCAGGCAACGCTGGTCAACTGCTGTTTGTGTATGAGAAATCGGTTGGAAACTTTCCTCATGTCAGCACGTTGTAGGTGTCGCCACGGGCGCCAACCTTGTGTGAATGCTCTGAGAAGCTAATCATTTGCGTATCACAGCATCTTCTTCCTGTTGGTTAAATTTCGCGTCTGTAACACGTCATCTTCGTGGTGTAGCAATTTTAATGGCCAGGAATGTACTAATGAAAAGAATCTAACAGAAGTATTCCAAACATACGAAAATTTGTGAACATCCCAAAACCACTTCGTGCATTGTCGTGTTGTTACGAACGATCTCCCGCGGGAGTGATCCACACTGGCAGCCAGTACAGTCGAGTGTGGCGGGTGAGACAGATACCATATATGGTCGGCTGCCTGTAGCAATGCACTCCGTGCGCCCACCCTGCGAGCAGTGCAGACCATTTACAGACGATTAAATTTTATTCCTCATTAGAGTATGAAACTCATATTTATTACATGAGTGGATTATTTTGTTTGTGGAATTGCAGATCGCCTGTCGACGTGAGCACACAATTTTGCAATGACTGTGGTTTTTATTCGAATCAAACTTGCTAAATGAAATAACTGGCTTCCCTTTTGAAATATCGGGTACGTCACGTAACTGTATGCCTGAGCCTAAATGTTTGAGTCACTCACTGTAGAAATGAATTACAGTTTACAGTACCAAATGGAGATCCCGTGCCTCGCACTTCCCTGCGCTGGGGCAATCACTTGCAATGAAGACAGCAGGTCAGTACAATTTATAGAACCTTGCGGTCTTCTCCGATGTATTCATATGAAACAGCGACCCCCACATAGTCTGCAGTTTCAGTATAAATGAGGCCACAGTGATAATATTGGTAGAGTGTGGTCACATTTAAAAATAAAATCGTCATAACTTCACAGCTCTGTTTATTAATTGTGGCTTTCAAAACCAAGGACAAGGGTAACTTAAATGAAAGTGATATAAACTGAATGACCAATCCTCGCATGAATACCTGTCTCACTTGAACACCCCGTATATGACGCCCGAATGTTGAGGCTAGATACTTGGATACTTTCCTTGTCCGGGCGAGAATAACTAAACTGTCTTTTTACAAAACCCTGCAGCTTTAATGGCCTTGTCATTGCATACAAATAGATCTTCCACTCTACAAAAAAAACTCCAACCTTGCGCACATGCGAATATGTTCAATCATCTGTGTCTCTTCGCATTGCCGGCCAGCGTGGCCGAGCGGTTCCACGCGCATCAGTCTGGAATCGCGCGACCGCTACGGTCGCAGGTTCGAATCCTGCCTCGGGCGTGGATGTGTGTGATGTCCTTAGGTTCGTTACGTTTAAGTAGTTCTAAGTTCTAGGGGACTGATGACTTCAGATATTAAGTCCCATAGTGCTCAGAGCCATTTGAACCATTTTTTTCTTCGCATTCGTACTGGTGAACTTCAGAGTAGACCCAGCTAATCATGTTTACGTTACATTTTACGATTCCTGTCCTTAATCTGTCTAGTGCTCTCCATCTACAGTACTAGGGTTGCTGCCCTTGTGTGAGTTCCTCTTGGGGATGAGGGTTCGTATTTTGCAAAGAGACCATCCATAAAGTTCCGGGCGGATCTGGTTCAAATGGTTCCAATGGCTCGGAGCACTGTGGGACTTAACTTCTGAGGTCATCAGTCCCCTAGAACTTAGAACTACTTAAACCTAACCAACCTAAGTACACCACACACATCCATGCCCGAGGCAGGATTCGAACCTGCGACCGTAGCGGTCGCGCGATTCCAGACTGAAGCGCCGGACAGGTCTCATGTCGTCTTCTTGCGGTACTTTCCGTTGGAGAAAGCTCTTCCTCGACTTAAGATGAGCTGGAACAGTTTGGCGGTTGTAGATTAAGTGCGGTGGGTTGGTTTGCAGTTCTTTCCTCTCCGTTTCAACGGCTACTTTGTGTCTGATATCTGGTGGTGCTACGGCCGCATGCGCGTAATTTTTGTAGACATCCGGTGATAATCCTTACGGTCTCATTCATAACGACGATTAGATATTTGGAGTGAAGGCCGTCGGCTACTGCATTGTCCGTGGTGAGGGGTAATGCCTGAAAATTGGTATTCTCGACACACTCCTGACACTGTAGATCTCGGAATACTGAATTTCCTAAAGATTTCCAGAATGGACTATCCCCAAGCCTCTAGTTCCAACTACCATTCCGCGTTCAAAGCCTGCTATTAATTCCCGTCGTGCGGCTACAATCTCGTCGGAAACCTTTTCACGTGTATCACCTGAGTACAATGCACTTCCCTTTTATACTTCTGTACGCGACACTACCGCTATCTGTATATATACATATCATTATCTCATGTCTTCTGACCTCAGTGTAATGTGACAATATCCTTGGAAACCTTCTATGTCACCTCACATTTTTATTAATTGAATAATGATTAAAACTTCTGCATACGTAAATGAATAGTTCAATTCACACTGAACTTAGCTCAAATTTATGTAGAAGTCTCCATTGGAAAAAGATTCCGAGTTAGTCCACCATTCGAATCTCTGAGACTGGGCATCCAAGGGGGGGATGGCCATCGGAAAAAAATGGAACAACTAACGGAAGTGTAACACTCTACGAACCGGGGCGTCGAATGTCAGAAGTTTTAACGTGGTAGGGAAGCTAGAAAATCTTAAAAGGGAAATTCAAAAGCTCTGTGTAGCTACAGTGGGCTTAATGAATGGAAATGCAGAAGAATATCGGGTAAATCAAAATCAGCAGAAAAAGTATAATGGGAGTGGATTCACTATGCATAGCAAGGCAGGGGAGAGAGTGAGCTACTGTGAAAAGGATAGTGGTAGCGTTTTTCTCATCGCATTCGACAGTAAACCACCGCCAGTTCAGGTATACATACCGACGTCGCAAGAAGAATATGAAGAGATAGAGAAAATATATAAGGGTATTGGTAGGGTGATTCAGTACGTAAGAGGGGGATGATACTCTAATAACCAGGGGGAACTGGAATGCGGTTGTAGGCGAAGGAATAGAAGAAGGAGAATAAGGGCTTGTCAGTAGGGCTGAGAGGAAAGAAAGACATAATCAGTTCTGCAATAAATTTAAGATGGTAGTAGTAAACACTCTGTTCGAGAATTGTAACTGGAGGCCCGGAGGCGTTAGAAAACTACAGCTGGATTACATCAAGGTCAGACACAGATTCAGAAACCAGACAAAGGGTTTGTAGGTGCATTCAGGAGCAGATGTAGACTCAGATCACTATTCAGTAACTATGAAGAGTAAATTGAACTTTAAGAGAGTCGTCCAGAAGAATCAGAGCGGAAGGAAGTGGGATACCGAAGTACTGATGAATGATGAGATGCGTTCACTATAGATGTGGGTACTGCGATGTGGAATACCACAGTGGACAGTTCAGCTTAAGAAGAGTGGACATCTGTAAAAGGAGCAATCACAGATTCTGTATAGACAGACAAAGATACAAGGAAGGTAACTTCGAAGAAACGTTGGGTAGTAGGGGAAAATACTTCAGTTCATCGATGAAAGCAGGAAGTACAAAAATGTTCAGGCAAAGGAAGGAATACAGATACATAGCAATGAAATAAATACGAAGTGCAAAGAAGCCGAGACGAAATGGGTGCAGAATAAGTGTGAAAAAATCGAAAAAGAAGTGATCGTCGGAATGACTGTTTAAGCATATAAACATGTCAAAACAAACTGTGAAGGAAGGGTGGAATCATTAAGAAAACAATGGGAATCTCACAAACGCAGAGAAGAGAGTGGGCAGGCGGAAAGAATAAATTCAAGGCCTATATGAGGAGAAGGCATTATGTGATGTGACAGGAGAAGAAATCTGAATTTGTGTGGAAGAGGGAGGGAATGCAGTATTAGCGTCAGAATTTAAAAGATCTATGGAAGACTTGAGATCAAATAAGGCAGGAGGGATGGATAACATTGTACCGGAATTTCTAAAATAACTAGGAGAAGCGGCAACCAAAAGACAATTCTAGTTGGTGTGTAGAATCTACAAGACTTGCAGCGTACCATCAGAACGAATGGTTCAAATGGCTCTGAGCACTATGGGACTTAACTTCTGAGGTCATCAGTCCCCTAGAACTTAGAACTACTTAAATCTAATTAACCTAAGGGCATCACACACATCCATGCCTGAGGCAGGATTCGAACCTGCGACCGTAGCGATCGCGCGGTTCCAGACTGTAGCGCCTAGAATCGCTCGGCCACCTCGGCCGGCCCATCAGAACCGAATGATATCATACACACAACTCCGAAAATACGAGTAGCAAGAGCAGGTAAGTGCGAGAATCATCGCACTCTCAGCTTAACAACTCGTGCAGACAAGATGCTGACAAGAATAATGCAGAGAAGAATGGAAAAGAAAATTGAGGATCTGTGAGATGACGACCAATTCGGATTAATGGAAGCTAAAGGGACCAGAAAGGCAGTCCTGACGTTGCGCTTGATAATGGAAGCAAGGTTGAAGAAATATCAAGATAAGTTCATAGGATTGTTCGATTTGAAAGAGGTCATCGATCCCAGCGGATTAGGGAAGGATGGGGAAGAAAGTCGGCCGTGCCCTTTCAAAGAGACCGTCCCCGTATTTGTCTGAAGCGATTCAGGGTAATCACGGAAATCCTAAAGCAGGATGGCCGGATTCGGAATTGAATCGTCGTCCTCCCGTATGCGAGTACATTGTGCCAACCACTGCGCCACATCGCTCGTTAAGCTATAGGAAACGACGGGTAATATATAAGTACAAGAACCACGAGGGAACAGTAAGTTGGAAGATTAAGAAAGGAGTGTTAGGATTAAAAAGAGATGCTGTGTCCCATCACTCGTACGCCGACTATAACACCACGTTAAAACTCACTTAAATCTTGATAACCTGCCCCTGTAGCAGCAGTAACGGATCTAACAAATGTATCATACACTCGCTGTCTTATACAAGGCCGCCCGGTGTGGCCGAGCGGTTCTAGGCGCTTCAGTCTGGAACCGCGCTGCTGCTACGGTCGCAGGCTCGAATCCTGCCTCGGGCATGGATGTGTGTGATGTCCTTAGCTTAGTTAGGTTTAAGTAGTTCTTAGTTCTAGGTGACTGATGACCTCAGATGTTAACCCCATAGTGCACAGAGCCATTTGAACTGTTTCTTATACAGGCGTGACCGACCGCAGCGCCGTATTCTTCCCGTTTACATGTGAATATGGATCCCTATACCAGTTTCTTTGGCGCTTCGGTGTATAATTCTCTCGAATGAAAATCTGTATGCAGGGGATGCAGTATTTTGCCCCTAGCGTTCAAACTATACATATAAGAAGCAATGATGCAAATAAAAGAGAGGTTCAAGAATGGGATTAAAATTCATGGTGAAAGGATATTACTGATAATATTTTATAGTGACGTTGCTATTCTCTGTGAAGGTGAAGAAGAATTACAGCATCTGTAGAATAGAATGAAGTCTAATGTGTACAGAATACCGATTGAGAGTAAACTGGAAAAATCCGAAAGTAATTAGAAGTAGCAGTGCTGAGAGTAGCGAGAAACTTAACATCAGAACTGGAGACCACGTAGGAGACGAAGTTAAGGAATTCTGCTAACTTATGTAACAGAGGGGGAGCAACTGATGATGGTCGAAGTAGAGAGGATATAAAATGTAGACTGGCAATAGCAAGGAAAGCGTTTCTGAAGAAGAGAAATTTGTTAACATCGAGTATAGATTTAAATGTCAGGACGTCGTTTCTGAAAGTATTTGTATGGAGTGTAACCATGTATGGAAGTGAAACATGGACGATAAATAGTTTGGAGAAGAAGAGAATAGAAGCTTCCGAAATGTGGTGCTACAGAAGAATGCTGAAGATTAGATGGGTAGATCAAATGGCTCTGAGCACTATGGGACTCAACATCTTAGGTCATAAGTCTCCTAGAACTTAGAACTACTTAAACCTAACTAACCTAAGGACATCACAAACACCCATGCCCGAGGCAGGATTCGAACCTGCGACCGTAGCAGTCCCGTGGTTCCGGACTGCAGCGCCAGAACCGCTTGACCACCGCGGTCGGCTATGGGTAGATCACATAACTAATGAGGAGGTATTGAATGGAATTGGGGAGAAGAGGAGTTTGTGGCACTACTTGACTGGAAGAAGGGATCGGTTGGTAGGACATGTTCTGAGGCATCAAGGGATCGCCAGTTTAGTATTGGAGGGTAAAACTCGTAGAGGGAGACCAAGAGATGAATACACTAAGCAGATTCAGAAGGATGTAGGTTGCGGTAGGTACTGGGAGATGAAGAAGCTTGCACGGGATAGAGTAGCATGGAGAGCTACATCAAACCAGTCTCTGGACTGAAGACCACAACAACAACAACATGGATCAGAGTTTATTGCAGCGTAGGGGTGGGCGAGTTGTTTTCTGCTAAAGGTTGGCTATGGAGCGGGCGAAGAAGGCAGCCAATCAGTCTACAGAACACTTTATTGATGAATATGAGAAGATATGGATCAGCACATCTGAAGCAGACTGCAGGTGACAGGAGGTGTTTCTCGTACCCCATCAGACCGCTACGAGTTGCCGACACAGGCTTTTCCCGTGGACGGTGACGACGGCCCGGCTGTCACAGCATACTGGCAGACGGTGGCTGGCGGCTGTGTGCTGGCGGTGCGACAGCAAGGCGGGGACGATCTTCCCCCAGTTGGACACTCCAGCACAGGTCGTTGGTTACAGGCCTGGCGGAGGCAGAGTCATAGATGCGGCGACGACTGACGCGGGCTGTGTGTCATCGGATGGCCAGCTGTGACGACTTCTTGACGACCCTGTCCTGGTGGTTTAAATCCCTTTTCCACGTGATGACTGTTGCGGAAGGCCCTCTATCTCGAGGCTGCAGCGAATCTGGTGTGGCGTAGTCATTAGGTCGGTCTAACGAGTGAGGGAGAATTTAATACCCTGTTTCCTCATCTCATGGACGATGAAATGAAGTTATACGGATATTTTCGACTGACACAAAATACCTTCCATCTTCTCCTCAACAAGTTGAAAGAACACCTAAAGAAGAACGATAATTTCTGGAGGAGATGTATTCCACCAAGAGAACATCTGGCTGTGTGATTTTGGTATGTGCCCATATTTTTCTGCGTTTTTAAGGTCACTAAATACACATACACATTTTCAAAATGAGATGATCACAATTTTTACGCAGGTTTCTCATTCTCAAGCCCCATGTTTTACTGGTGACACTCGTAATTTTCAGACATAAAAAGATTTTATAAATCATAGTGCTACTTGTAATAGAAACACATAATGTCAAAAAATAAATACTTTAATTGCAAAAGTTTTTATATTAAACGTATTATTATTATTATTACTATTACAAATCAAAATACGATGTAGGACAATCCACGTTATGGGAATTATACTGAGGTGATTCACTGGTGAATGATGAATCTGAGTAGGAGTCATTGCTGCCTGTGACTCTTCAAAATGAGTCATCGCTCATCATATTCAAACGAAGCGAGTTGTTATTTGTTGGTGGCTTTCGTTCTTCGATATCTGCTTCAACTCAAACTCTTGCACAGTGGTGAAAATTACAGTTTTTGCCTGGTTCAACAATACGAGGTCGAAAGATTTGAGAGTAGAGGCCAAGCCAGCAAGAAAAATATCAACAAGGTGCTGTTGAGGATTGGTTGCACTGACTTTGTTTTTTCTGCCTCTTTTACGGCTAATATGAACGCCATAATTTAGCTCGAAGGAGACTCCTGAGCAGATTTTTCATGATGGGATCCTCTTCGTTTAATGTTCAATGGCCTATCAAAGTGGTTCTTTTTCCCAGGAATGGCTTGCGTGGACTCAGCTGGAGGAATTGGAGAGGTGGGATAAACTGTAGTCTGAGAACTGGTGCCAGAATATTGCAAAAAAATCGTTTTGGCTCTAAAGCTCACTTTCCGGATCATGTTCAGGCTCTTCCACTGTTAGGTCAATTTCAGAATCGTCCCTTTGGTCTTCCATTGATGGCGCATTTGAGAGGGTTTCTCTTTCCACAATATGGGGGAGCAAAAATTCCAAAATTTCTTCGTACTTGTACTTTTGTTTTTTGGATGCAGCTTGTCCTGATTTTATCTTCCTCTTCTGTAGAGTTCGACGAATCTGGTCTCGAATTGAAGCCCACCTTTTCCTGCACTCTTCTGATCCTCCTAAAAACAAAGAATACTCTTTCAGAATAGTAATTGTATGTCACAAACTATAAAAATATCTTTGTTTTCACGTTTCTTGCAACTGGGGATACTTTAAAAATAATTTCATTCAGCTACAGGCTGGGCAGATCGATTGTAGCTGCTATCATTCACAGCACATGTAAAGCAATTGTGGATGTTATTCTAAAGGAGGTCATGGCTGTGCCAGATGAAGCAAAATGGAACATTGTAGTATCTGAGTTTTGGGAAAAGTGGCAGTTCCCTAACTGCATTGGTGCCGTGGATGGAAAGCATGTTACCATTCAAGCTCTGAAGTTATCAGGCACTTTGTACTGGAATTACAAACACTCATGTTCCACTGTACTTCTTGACTTAATTGACCCATGCTACGACTTCATTGCAGTAGACGGAGCCTACGGGAAAAACTCGGATGGAGGTATTTTTTTAAACTCGAATTTTGGAAGAGCTCTGGAGTATGGCCAGCTCAATATTCCCAGGAGTCGAGCACTACCTGGAACAAATTTCTAACTGCCAATGGTAATTGTAGGTGATGAAGGCTTTCCTCTCAAAAGTTATGTGATGAGACCTTATCCTGGAAAAGGTTTGACAGATGACAAGAGGATATTTAACTACCATCTAAGCCGAGCCAGGAGGATTTCTGAAAATGCGTTTGGAATTTTAGTACAGAAATTTCGCATATTCTCCCGACGGTTACAAGGAAATCCGGAAAACATAATGACTTTAATACTAGCTGCATGCATCCTCCACAGTTTCATAAGACAAAATGAAGGAAGTAACATGGCAGCATTAAATGAAAGCTACGATGGTACTGGGAGCACCAAACTCCCTGGCAGGGCCTGCAACCTTCAAGACCTACCCCGTCTACGAGGAGGATCAACACGAGAAGCGTTTGCAGTGCGAGAAATACTCAAGGATTTCTTCAACTCTCCAGTTGAAAGTGTAGAGTAGCAAGCGAAGGCTGCACTGGGAATACAGTGCACCCAAGATTTGACCCCAATTAACTGTGGATTTTAACCTACAAGTAGCGTTAATATTTTGAACTTTTAACTTTCAACTGTGGAAAATTCAACTGTGTTCGTGCGGTAATTCTACGTAAATTCAATTGACAAACACCTGTACATGAACTATACACGGTGTTTTTGAACTCTCTGGACATGCTTTGTAGAAATATAGAAATATTTGTAGAAATATTTATTTTTCAGATAAAAATTATGTATTGAAAAAAACAAAATAGCAACATTTTTACAAAGCATGTCCAGAGAGTTCAGAAACACCCTGTATACGAAATGACATAATATAAAAATGTAACATACCTATGTCTCGGAAATGATTTTCCACACCCTTTGCTTATATTCGACATTCCGATATTTAGAGTAGATCGGGGGAAGATGCCACACTTAAGGTTTGGACACACTTAAGGTTTGGAGTATCAAGAGATTTAGGATCAGCACTGAAATATTGTTCACTGATGAGATTTTTCTATGTAAAGGCCAGTTGGCGTTACGAAACCATTAGTAATTATATGTGTATTTAATTTTTTTATGAACAGTGTCGTTTAGGCATCTCACCCGACGCATCGGGGTGAGATGGCAGTTATATTCCAAGGAGATTTCAGCACTAGTTTTGTACATTTATGATACAACATAACTACATAAGTAATTCAGAAAGCAAATTTATTACGTTTGTAAGGAATAGAATACAAAACAAATTTATAAATACATTTAAGAATAAGCAAATGACAAGAAAGCATCCAAATGAAATCAGAATTCATTTGCACAGTTATTGCACAGGTTTTCGTCCTCTGTACAGGTTTCATGCAACCATTTATTCCAAATGACACACTGAATCAAATCCACCTGTAGTCCATTTTTATCATAGTAATTCTTGGCACACTCAGCACAATAATCACTGGCATTTGCTGAGTTACTTGGTTTGCTAACCTTAGACCGACCTGGAGTTGATTTTTTGCTTTTAATTCGCTGTGACCTAGCTTTTGCTGCTTCTTTTCGACTCCCTTCTGTGAGAACTTCAGCGACTTTCTTTCTGCGCCTAGATGGTAATGGATCCACGATAGGCATAGGACTAATTTCTTCGAACGATGTTCGGGGCAGTGGCTCATTATCAACATGTGCTTCAAGTCTTCTATTGCCTTTCTGTGGGAGAACAACCCGAGCAGATCCTCTACAGTCGGTGTTATATCCTTCATTCTTGTCTGCCACATCAGTAGCAACCAGCTCAGAAATTTGAAATGCCTCCTCTGGAATTTTTTCCGGGTTGTATGGGTACAAGCCACAAGCTTCCAATCCAGATAGAGCATTGGATGGAACTGCTGCTTTCTTCCAGGCTTCGCTGAGGAAGGCGGAATGTGCTCTTGAGACTTTATGTCCAGGATGACACAATGTCCAGTTTCGCATTGTCCTGTAAAGAGCGTGTTTCAGTGATTGGAAAACACACCTGTCAAGAGTCTGAAGGTAGTGTATTGAATGCGGAGGTAAACAAATAATAATCACATCTTTTTCTGTTGCAAGATCAAGCATATCTGAATCAGTAGAATGTGAGATGTGCCCATCGAGAATCAGAACTACTTTTCCTTGTTGTTTTCTGCGAATAAAGTGGTCTTTCATCCAACTCATGAATATATCAAAGTTGACATACCCTGATCTCTCATTCATAAATACAATCGAACCATTCGGAAGTCCATCCTCCCATTCAGACTTCTTTCTTTTACCTTTTAAAATCCACGCTGGAGGAATGAAGTTGCCTTCAGCATTGCAGCAAGTGGTTACCGTTATGGTTTCCCCTTTCTCTTGGGAAATTACTTGATACAAAGAAGGAGAACGTTTTTCTGTTATCACTTTGTCTGGCCTAGGGTTCATCTGAAACCCAGTTTCGTCCATGTTGTACAGGCGGCCAGGCTTAGCCAGTAAAGAATTTGCTGTTAAGACATCCAGAACTAAAGAAAAATATGCTGCAATAGCTTCTCTATTCATTCCCATAGCCCTATCAATAAAGAGACCTTGTAGCTTCTTCGTAGCTAGCTGTGCGTTACGTTTGAGAGAGGACTGTAACCAGTCCCAACCTGCCATTTGATTTTCTTTAGAAAATCTATGAGGAATTCCATTTCTTTCCGCAAACCGGAATATCAGCCTACTAAGAGTTTCTCCAGTTGGTGGAAATCCACACATTTGCAACTGTCTTATGTAAGTGCGCAATTGTTTCTCATTCCCTTCACCAAGGCTACCTATAAATAATAACAATAATTGTGATAGTTATTCATCACTGAGAAAAGTTTGAGGAATTAAAAAAGTTTAATTCAATCATTAATATTTAGGTGAATTAATATTTCAGTTATAAATTATTCTTATTTTGCTCCATAATCAAACAAAACATTATAATTAATAGAATATTGCTTACTTTGTGGGCCCATGCCATGCTTCCTTTCATCTTTCTTCACCAGATGTCGTTTCAGAGTTCTATATGGGATCCCATATTCTTGGGAAGCTCTAAAACAATTCATTCCACCTGTCCTTACATGTTCCATAGCCATTTGTAGGGACTCTTCAGACCACTGACCCCTGTTTGGTGTTCTAACATACGTTCGAGGCATTTCCTATGAAAAGAAAGTCTGTATACCTGAGGGATACCACTCGGCATCTTACCCCGAGAAAACAGTGGCGTCTCTCTTGAGGGTCGGGGTGAGATGTCACTTACCGTGATTGGCACAACATTGTTATTGTGTGGCAACGGCGGATGGTAACTTAAACTGAAGGTATCTTCTACCCTCAACATGTGCAGCATTTGGCTCTGCTATATAATTCAGACGCTCGTACGCTCTTGAAAATAGGTGTACACTATAACCAAGGCGTCAGTTTTAGCTCTTACCTTGTATTTGTTGCTTCCAAAGCGGAGAAACAATTACCACAGCGCCGCGCGGGATTAGCCAAGCGGTCTAGGCGCTGCAGTCGTGGACTGTGCTGCTGGTGCCAGCGGAGGTTCGAGTCCTCCCTCGGGCATGAGTGTGTGTGCATGTCCTTAGGATAATTGAGGTTAAGTACAGGGTTATTACAAATGATTGAAGCGATTTCACAGCTCTACAATAACTTTATTATTTGAGATATTTTCACAATCCTTTGCATACACATACAAAAACTCAAAAAGTTTTTTTAGGCATTCACAAATATTCGATATGTGCCCCTTTAGTGATTCGGCAGACACCAAGCCGATAATCAAGTTCCTCCCACACTCAGTGCAGCATGTCCCCATCAATGAGTTCGAAAGCATCGTTGATGCGAGCTCGCAGTTCTGGTACGTTTCTTGGTAGAGGAGGTTTAAACACTGAATCTTTCACATAACCCCACAGAAAGAAATCGCATGGGCTTAAGTCGGGAGAGCGAGGAGGCCATGACATGAATTGCTGATCATGATCTCCACCACGACCGATCCATCGGTTTTCCAATCTCCTGTTTAAGAAATGCCGAACATCCTGATGGAAGTGCGGTGGAGCACCATCCTGTTGAAAGATGAAGTCGGCGCTGTCGGTCTCCAGTTGTGGCATGAGCCAATTTTCCAGCATGTCCAGATACACGTGTCCTGCAACTTTTTTTTTTTTTTTTTTTTTTTTTTTGCAGAAGAAAAAGGGGCCGTAAACTTTAAACCGTGAGATTGCACAAAACACGTTAACTTTTGGTGAACTGCGAATTTTCTGCACGAATGCGTGAGGATTTTCTACCGCCCAGATTCGCACGTTGTGTCTGTTTACTTCACCATTAAGAAAAAATGTTGCTTCATCACTGAAAACAAGTTTCGCACTGAACGCATCCTCTTCCATGAGCTGTTGCAACCGCGCCGAAAATTCAAAGCGTTTGACTTTGTCATCGGGTGTCAGGGCTTGTAGCAATTGTAAACGGTAAGGCTTCTGCTTTAGCCTTTTCCGTAAGATTTTCCAAACCGTCGGCTATGGTACGTTTAGCTCCCTGCTTGCTTTATTCGTCGACTTCCGCGGGCTACGCGTAAAACTTGCCCACACGCGTTCAACCGTTTCTTCGCTCACTGCAGGCCGACCCGTTGATTTCCCCTTACAGAGGCATCCAGAAGCTTTAAATTGCGCATACCATCGCCGAATGGAGTTAGCAGTTGGTGGATCTTTGTTGAACTTCGTCCTGAAGTGTCGTTGCACTGTTATGACTGACTGATGTGAGTGCATTTCAAGCACGACATACGCTTTCTCGGCTCCTGTCGCCATTTTGTCTCACTGCGCTCTCGAGCGCTCTGGCGGCAGAAACCTGAAGTGCGGCTTCAGCCGAACAAAACTTTATGAGTTTTTCTACGTATCTGTAGTGTGTCGTGACCATATGTGAATGAATGGAGCTACAGTGAATTTATGAAATCGCTTCAATCATTTGTAATAGCCCTGTAGTATGTAAGCTTAGGGACTGATGACCTTAGCAGTTAAGTCTCATAAGATTGCACACACATTTGAACAATTATCACAGCGATACACGGAGCTGCCTTCGCCCCATACTACAGCTAGCGACCGCCGTGCAGCTTGTGTCGCGATCTGTTGAGAGCCGGCGGAAGTGCCAGCTTTAGGCATCTCACCCCGATAGGCATCTCCTCCTGATCTACTTTATCACTTTGATAGTAGAGAACAGGGAATTTCCGCCCTTCTTCAATAACGTTTTCGCTCTCCATGTTGCACAAGCCCTCACCGTTCTCCGTCAAAAAGTAAACTGAACTAGTCCGTGATGGTGCGGCCTTGGCGCGGTCTCCAAGCACCACGACGGTGCTGGCGTGGTGCGGTGGTGTGTGTCCGTACACGTTCGAATGCCTTGTTTTTATTTCTTGCCGTAGTACGTCCAACACTCGGCCATATGTTGGCACGGGCTCGGTGTGGTTATGTGTGTCCCGACCCTAATCCAGTCCTGCGAATTCCTGCTTTGTTGGTCTGATTGTAACAGAAACTTCAGCGTATATATCAATGTTTCTTCATTGCTTCAAGAAGACTTTGGCGTGTCCTCCTTTTCGTTTTATTTTACACTAGATACAGTATCTCACTCCTACGATGCTTGAGCTCTGAATTTCTGCACCCTCTTTACTTTTTTCTCCTCTCTTTTCTTTCACAATTTATTATTGTTCAGCGTGGTTGAGTCAATTCTTCACTGGTACCTAGGTGACTGTTGTGGACCTGCAGGTTGAAGGAAGGTAAGTGCGGGATTTGGGCAGCTCTGCGTCTGAGGCAGCACAAAATTACATGGAGAGCTGATGTGCTATTTCATATGGTTATGAGTGTGTTGCATTGTTCGTTCTGTTTTCTTATGTGATTGAGTAGGTCTCCCATGGTCACACGACTGTTTTGTGCAGATATCACCTTGTCCAGGATAGCCAGAACAGTTGATTGTAATGTGGCATTTAGTCAGGTTTTCCTTGGCCAAGATTTCGAGTGGTAGGCCCAGCAGTCAAGATAATGACTAGCTCGTCTTTGAGGTTCTGATTACGGTAATGGTGGCAAATAGCTGGGAAGTGTGAACTGAAATGTTGCATGGCGTACTACTCATTAGCAATCCCTGACACTGTACCTCTATGCTCTGGGCACTACTGAAATATCTTTGTTCATTGCAGATGGCAACGACCACGATTGGTTTTGGTACTGAGTACATTATGACCCCATCTTCTGGAAAAAAAAATTTTAATGACATCCATGTGGCAGTTAGTTGCAGGCTTCTCAGAGAAAAACAGAATATATTCTGATGACTCAGGTACAGTGTGTATTCGCTTTGTGGGGCAAACAGTGACTTACCTGCTTCTGCACTCTAGTGATTCCATCATGGACAATAGTACTTCCTCAAATCCTTCGTCATCTTAAATGACTGAACTGACCTAGAAAACATCCTTTGTAAAGGACCTTCAACCTTAAAGTTACACACTAAAGGAAGAAAGACTTCTGGTTTCAGGTATTTTTGAATTGTATGCACTCACGACATGTTGTAATAAGGTGTCTTGCTTATTGTGGCTATTATTCTCATAATAACTTATTTTGTTCAATGTCCTACGCAATCTCTCTGTTCTGCCTTTTGCTTGATTGTGCAGTAGTCGACATAGGTGCTTAAACAGTTCTGACACAAAGTTCGTGCCTTGGCCTGTTGTTGCTGCTTCTCGTGTGTCGAGTTTCAGTAGCCAATAGTTAATGAAATCGTGAGCCAGTGTGTCTGCTCCTTGGTTTGGTATGACGATCAAGGCCAAGGAACGTGGAAAATGATCATTTATGGCTAGTACATATGATTCCCACTGGTGTTTGTGCAAAAGGGCCAAGCACGTTGAAGTCAATTAATTGGAAAGGTTTGTCTTCCTCAGCCACTCTTCGCAAAGGTATTTGCTGACGACTTGGCTCGACTCATTGAGCACAAAGGTGCAGTTCTTCACATAGTTCTCAACATATTATTTCCTCTGCTCTCTGTGTAATTTGGTGCTGCCTCAGATGTAGAGCTGCCCAAATCCCGCACTGACCTTCCTCTAACCTGCAGATCCACAGTAGTAACCTACATATCAGTGAAGGTACCGTAAAGTGGCCGTGTGTGGTTCATTGTCCAATGTTCCCCGTCCTGGCCAATAATGTGTCCTAAGTAATGGACATCCCGGAACACAAAGTGACACTTTTCTGAGAGTCAGCCATGCAGCACACAACCATTCAAATACTTCCCACAGATGCACCATGAGCTCCTAGATGTGCTTGGAATGTACTGTTATGTCATCTAAATATAATAGGCATTGCTTTGGTTTCAGAGCTCATAGAACTCCGTCTAATAAACGTTGGAAAATTGCCTATGCATATTACAGACCAAAAGGCATTTGATGATTTTGGAAGAGTCCAAATGGGACAGAAAATGCTGTCTTAATCCAATCCTCTGCTGCTACTTCTAATTGGTCATAGCTGCTGCATAATTCTAACATGGAGTAGCGGCATTGCCTCTGTGATATTGAGCATGGGCTGTGCATCGATGACCATTCGAAGATTTGTAGTATGTAACTGCAGCAGAACCTATAAGCGTTTTTTAGTCTGAGGACCTGTTGGGCACAATTACTACAGGGGCTAACCAGGAGCTAGTACTTTCTTCTATGATTCCATCCCAAAATTATTGGTCTGTTAACTCCTCGCCGGCCAGAATGGCCGAGCGGTTCTAGGTGCTACAGTCTGGAACAGCGCTACCGCTACGGTCGCAGGTTCGAATCCTGCCTCGTGCATGGATGTGTGCAATGTCCTTAGGTTAGTTAGATTTAAGTTGTTCTAAGTTCTAGGGGACTGATGACCTCAGAATTTAAGTCCCATAGTGATCAGAGCCATTTTTGAACCCCTCCCTTACCATCCACAAATAGTGGAGGAGACTATGGTTTATTGTATACTGGCAGCTTGTTGCCAATGGGAATTCTGTGTTGTGCCAGAAGTGTAGTTGATAGTGGATCAAGGTGCGTTAAGCAGTCATGCATATTCTCCGTATCTACTCTCTCATGCTCTTCCAGATGCGACACTGTTTCTCTCAGTGCACTTAAATCGACAGACTGTCCCAGCTTTTGACATTCTACATTGAAATCCCATTCTAATTCATCCTCCAAAACTTTTAAGTTAGGTGTCAGGGTTCCTGTAGACAGCCTAGCCTCCTCTGAACCAAAATTATCTGCACTGATGGGTACTACTCAGCTACCATCTAACTCTTGCACACATGACAAACTTCGTCATACAAAAATTCGCGCCTGATGCAGAACATCGTTGTCTGGCAAGGTTCAAATGGTTCAAATGGCTCTGAGCACTATGGGACTCAACATCTGAGGTCATCAGTCCCCTAGAACTTAGAACTACTTAAACCTAACTAACCTAAGGACATCACACACATCCATGCCCGAGGCAGGATTCGAACCTGCGACCGTAGCAGTCCCGCGGTTCCGGACTGCAGCGCCAGAACCGCACGGCCACCGCGGTCGCCTGTCTGGCAAGGACTCTACCTCATACACGGTATGAACCGGCTGATTAGTACCTACGTTCATCCAGGCCATCCTTCCTGTTCCTTTGGCTATTATATGCCACGAATCGAGTCTAAGAGACCGTGTACGCAATTTAACCAGCTTACACTACGTCTCGGGTGCTCCTCGCGATAATTCAGCTCTTGCAGCCGTAAAATAGACATGGAAGAATGTCCCGTCCATGTTTGTCGTGCGATGCTGCAGATCGACTTCAGCGTGATGATTACACAGTAAATCCAGACCCAGAATGACGTCATAGCTAACGCCTATGAATGGCAGAAAGTCCACACACATTCGGATGTTTCTTCCATCCACTCGGAAACCCAACAACGTGGAACCAAGAGAATTCACACGAGTACCACCCACACCACTCAACACACAGCATGGTGGGTTCAAATCCACTGCCCTCAATACACCCTTGCTACCACGGGTACCTGTAATCCTGTATTCAACAACTTACACGACCTTCCCTATACACAGCCGCATAGACAGATGTCTGCCACTGATTTTGCATCGGTCTGTCCCGTAGTCGAACTTAGTGGGAACGTTGCATAGTGGTCACACCTCCCCCTGTACCGTTTAACGCAGGGCGCGAGTGTTAACGCTAATTCCACCATGTAAGTGCCTGTGGACATTTTTGAACAGAGGTCCCACCTGATTGCACCTCTGACATTGTGGTTTTGTACAGAATGTGGCCCGAATCACCACAATTACAACACAGAATCTCCTCATTAAACACTACCTGCTTCTGCCTTGGTCCAATTACAGTATCAGTTTCCGTCAAAGCTACTGCAGTTGTCACTGGCTCTCCAGTGTTCTCAAAAACTCCAACCATACTTTCCATAACATTTCGGATGGCAGCCTCCGCGAAAGCGGATCAAGCGTCCCTTTTTCTGCCTACTATAAAATGCCTTTACTGGCACGATCATCATTCGTTAAATTACACTTCATTTAGCGACTCCTGGGCGACTTCCACTCGCCGCTGGTCTTGCTTGAAATTGAACACCTGAAAGATGATAATGAAGTGAAAGACCCACGCAGTGGACACCAAGTGAAAACGCTACTCCTTATGTTTCAGATATAGACTGCCATAATAAAATGCGAAGGAACTGTTACTTAGAACTCAGGGAGAAGTTATAGTCTAATTGACAATCGATTTATTGATCTTAAACATGGCAAGACAACAAAATTAACAAAGAAACATCACAAAAACATTTTTATTTAATAAGCGCCTTACTAACATGGGGTCTATGGGGGACAAAGTGATCTGCTGGGGATCGACACACGACATTAAACTTTCTCTATCTGACTTCGTACACGGGAATCCAGGTTATGGCATCAAACTACGCCACCACCAAGCATCTATATTCTACCATACAAAAAAAAAAAGAAAAATATGGTTTGAAAGTACAGGGTGCTGAGAATTATAGTTGTATATCGCAGCAGCGAATACTTTACCATCCTGCTGGTCAAGGCGGCACACCATGATGCGTTTGGAGACTGAAGTCATGGATGGCGGCAGTCTGTTATTAAATGCGCGTTCCCGAAAAATTCAAGTACGTGGTCGCGGTCTTGCGTTCGGTTAATTCAGAATGCAGGTACTTCCCTATGAGCCTCTGAAACCCCAATGGATTCCAGTGTGCAGGTGCACCCATTTGATGGTCTACTAAACCAATTTGACGCTGTGCCATGACTGTGCATGTTGGACTATGTCAAATGTTTACACGGCCGACTCAAGACAAATAAGTACATGCAGGCATCACTTGTTGTGACCATGATGATATAAGCAGTACCTCTGACGCTTGAGAAGGTGACTGGCACAGGTTCTAAGTCGCACAATAGCAAAGGACACAAGTTTAGGTAGAGACCTGCAGTTGTTTACTAACGAAGTGCCAGTACAAGAGACTTGTACAAGAGTGATCTTTCTTCCTTTCTCATCGCTTTCTTGACTTCCCCCCTTTCGCACAAGCCAATCACAAGCTGGAGCCCGGCATTTTAAGCTCAGAGAATGGTCTTTGCACTGCAAACCAATTTGACCAGTCAGAGACTTTAACGCTAATGGGCAGAAAACAGAAAAAAAATTCAGCTTCGCAGCCTCTTTCCCACGTGTTTGCCATGTGTTTTTCTAACACAATACAGGGTGGAAGCACATTCTCCGTAAACAGCTTGTTACCTCTCCTGTTGCGTCCATTTCAAAGTTTCCAAAGAATGGCCATAAACTCATAAAAAGCTTCATGCTCTTACAAACATCTTTCGAAACAGAGTCTGGATGTCTGGACGCCAGTTTTCCTGTCCCGTGGACATTTGCAGAACGTTTACATTTTTTTGGCCGCTTGCTCCATAACAAGGATCCATCCTCTGCTTTATTCCCTGTCTACAATGCGCTGTCAGCGACATTTCGGCGCTAGGCCGTATACCTGGACGTCTGCCTCCTCTCCGGCCCCAAGTTAATGTGTTTTGCACAATGCGACCGTGGCACACAGCCGTCTGGAAATGTCTCCTCATTGTTCCCCAGAAAAACGTGCTTTATTGGCCTACCAGTGTCGTGCTTTTACTGCAGTCATTTAAGTCGGCACTCTGTTCCTTTGAACGCAGGTAAAGCTTACCGTATTTCCTTCCCTAGAGCAAGCAAACAAGGCCATAAACTACTGCCCACCATTTCATCATGATGTAAGAAGTCAAATCGCAGTAGATTGTATTCCATACACCGAATGAGAAGTGAGAGTGCCCTGCAATCTCTCACACCTCTGGCACAAATTTTTCTGTCCAACGTTTCACACCCAAAAGACAAGTCATTCAGAAATTACAATGGGGAACTTATGAATCCAATACAAGGAAACACAACCTACGAACAAGCAAGAAGAAGATCATACCAAACCAAAATACAGTCAGACAAATGTAATACTGTGTCAGGCACAGCTCTCAGAAACGACATATCCAGGGATCAGTCCACTAAATGGACATATACCGCACAGTGGGTACCAATCTCAGTTTAGTATTGGTTCTGCACACAGTATACACACGAGATACTTTCCGGTTGTCCTCTCACAAATGTGGAAACTATTTCCTCATCAGTAAACACTACTCGCGTCATAGTACCAAGACACTCAATCAACCAGATTTCAAACAGTAGTTACATGGTCTTCGTATAAGCTAATACAGCACAACAGTAGGCCAAATTATACGCCACTATCTTTCACATTGTTAAAATAGCACAGACATGTGTCTCATTACTGATGACACGTCACAGCAGAACCACTCCCAGTGGAAGTATAACTGGTTCCCTAACATGCGAACCCAACAAATGAGGAACAAATATCTCGCTGACACTTGCTACAAACCGACCCTGACAACAGCTTGTGGGTACTGATTGTAGGAAGAATTCTAACTGTTGAACTACCAATGCATACCCGACACATGTGTACCTGGTCCCTGCTAGCACGACACAGCAGAACCGCTTCCTATGATGTTACACCCGATTTCCGAACACACGGCACAAAATAGACCAGGAAAACATAAGCCTTTTACTCTCCCGACAAAAGTAAGCTTGCAATTGCATATCAGTTGCCAGCCACTGGCAAAAACTCTAATATCGTGCTGGTAAAAATTAACTGAGGCTAGACAGTACTTCCACAATTCAAAATAATTTAACAAATTACTTACACTTTCAGCTGCATGCTGAAGCACTAACGCATAACTTTCTTGACTAAACAGAACAGACAGTGGGCATAACAGGCAATATAAGCCTAACCTTGCACTTCAAACACTGAAAGATGAATAGCATGACTAGAGTACTGAACAAACAGTTGACCTTTCCTAGTAAAGCGCTGCAGTCTGGAACCGCGAGGCCGCTACGGTCGCAGGTTCGAATCCTGCCTCAGGCATGGATGTGTGTGATGTCCTTAGGTTAGTTAGGTTTAACTAGTTCTAAGTTCTAGGGGACTAATGACCTCAGAAGTTGAGTCCCATGGTGCTCAGAGCCATTTGAACCATTTTCCTAGTAAAACGAATACTAAACGGTACACAAGCTCACTACATTGTCCATAATGTCATGGCACACTGAAGAGGCAAATATCGTGTAAGCCCCCAAGAGCACTCAGAAATGCTGTATCATGACGTAGCATGGACTAATGTCTGAAGTAGAGCTGGAGAGAACTGACACCATGAATCCTGCAGGGCTGTCCATAAATCCATAAGAATACGAGGGGATGGAGATCTCTTCTGAACAACATTTTGCAAGGCATCCCAGATATACTCAATAATGTTCATGTCTGCGGAGCTTGGTGGCCAACGGAAGTGTTTAAACTCAGAAGAGTGTTCCTGAAGCCACTCTGTAGCAACTCTGGACGTGTGGAGTGTCACATTATCCTGCTGGAAATGCACAAGTCCATCGGAGTGCACAATGGACATGAATGCATACAGGTGATCAGACAAGATGCGTACGTACATGTCACCTGTCAGAGTCGTATCTAGACATATCAGGGGTCCACATCACTCCAACTACACACGCCCCATTAACGAGCCTCCATCTGCTTGAACAGTCCCCTGCTGGCATGCAGGGTCCACGGATTCGTGGGTTGTCTCCATACCCGTACACGTCCATCTGCTCAATACAATTTTAAACGTGACTCATTCGACCAGGCAACATGTTTCCAGTCATCAACAGTCCAATGTCTGTGTTCATGGGCCCATTTCGACGATTGTTGCAGATTGTTTGCTTTCAGACATTCTGCGCCATACACGCCAACGGCAGTCACTCCGATGCAGCATAAAATGCGATTCATCTGAAAAGTCCACCTGTCACCAGTGGACATGCAGTCGCGGTACCGACGTGCAAATTCCAGCATCCAGGTGCTTGCTGCGGAGGCCCATACATAGCAACATTCGCAGAACGCTCAGTGAGAAGACACTGTTTGTAGCCTCTTGGTTTATCGGACAGTCAGCTGCTTAACAGTTGCATGTCTATTCACTTGTACATATCTCAGTAGTCATCGTTCACCCTTGTCGTCTGTTGCACGTGGTGTATCACAGTTGCCTCGGCGTCAGTTTTGGATACTATTTTGCCATCCACGGTGTACTGTAACGAGGACGGCACGCAAACGGTTTACAAACTGAGCCGTTTCGGAAATGCGTCCACCCTTGGTCCGAAATCTAATAATGTTCAAATGTTCCTAAGGAACCAAACTGCTGAGGTCATCGGTTACTAGACTTACACAATACTTAAACTAACTTATGCCAAAAACAACACACACACCCGTGCCCGAGGGGGGTCTCGAGCCTCCGGTGGGAGGGGCCACTCGATCCATGACATGGTGCCTGAAACTACCCTGCAACTCCGCTCGGAAAAGCCAATAATCATGCCTTTTAGGAAGTCGGATTAATCTCTTCCCTTCCGTATTGCGACAATGCCTGCTCTGCTTTCCGCATCCCCCAACACACTTTACATACCCTCCACTGCTAGTGCTGCCACCTGCCATCCGTGGGTGCTCACTGCACATCTTCATCATCGTACTGGACAGTTTCCAGCCTCTGGCAGGGTCCGTATGGAACATAGGCCTCTCCATCGTGTTCTGCCTTGCCACCATCTCTCCGTCTTCACCTTGGTCCAGTCTTCTTCTTTCCTCTGGACGCACTCCTCTACTCCTTTCAGCCATCTGTCCCTCGGTCTTCCTCTTGGTCTGTTTCCTTCCAGTTTCATCTCGTATATGCTCCTGGGTATCCTCTTCTCCTCCGTCCTCTTAACGCGTCCATACCATCTCAGCCTTGATTTTTCTTTGTCCTACTGTAATGGTTCCACCTTCATTAACTCTGTGATCATTTCTTAACCTGTCTATCTTTGTCACTCCAATACTGTTTCTCAAGAATTTCATCTCACTAGCTTGTACTTTGCTTTTCTCTCTTCCTTTCATAACCCAGGTTTCTGATGCATATGTCGGGATTGAGACATAGTATGACCGATATATAACCTACCTGATTTGAAGTACATCCTTACTCCATATCAGGCTTCTGACACTCTTCTCAAATGCTTCTGCTTTTGTCTCCCGCTCGTTTAATTCTCTGACGTTTTTTTACATCTTCCTGTATCAGGCTTCCTAGGTACTTGAAACTCTCCACTCTCCTCAATCGTTCTTCAATAATTGTTATTCCAGTTGTTCTTTCCTGTTGTCATAATCAGCTCACTCTTACTTATACTAAATTTCATCCCTTATTCTTGTACTGTTCGTTCCCATACGTCCAACTCCTCTTGTACTTCCTCCTCCTTATTCCCTCAAATCATCAGATCATCTGCAAACACGGTAGCTTTCATCTTCCTTTCACCAACTACTTGTGCTACCATACTCATTATATCATCCATCACTACAATGAAGAGTAATGGTGAAAGTGCACTTCCCTGCCTCAAGCCATTCCTCTGTTTAATCCAAGCTGGTCTCACTCCTCCCTCTTTCATACAGCTCACACTTCCATGGTACATTTCCCTTGTCCTCCAAATAATCTGTTTTGCTACTTCTATGTTCTCCAGGGCTTTCCACACTTTGCTTCTATGTACACTATCATACGCTTTTTCAATGTCCAGGAAGGTCATAGTGCTGCTCCTACAGTTGTCTTACAGCAAGGAACGGTCGAATATAGGCACATTATTGTTACTGGACCGTGTATAACATATGCAACATCTTTCTTTGCCTTATCTTTATAGGCTTTCGATTTAGTGCCGGCCGTGTGGCCGAGCGGTTCTAGGCACTTCAGTCGGGAACCGCGCGCCTGCTACGGTCGCAGGTTCGAATCCTGCCTTGGGCATGAATGTGTGTGATGTCCTTAGGTTAGTTAGGTTTAAGTAGTTCTAAGTTCTAGGGGACTGATGGCCTCAGATGTTAAGTCCCATAGTGCTTAGAGCCATTTGAACTTTCGATTTAGTGCTTCTCAACCAAGCTAGCTTTCGTGTTGTTTAGCAAACGTTTCCAGCCTTTCCAATTAATTTGCATATCTATGGACATAGCGCCGCTACGAAGATTGCGTCACAACTGAGATTTGCTAGTACAAGCATGAACGTTGTCGGTTCACACCATCAAGCATGTGTACGTTGCTATGTTTGCACAGTTAAAAACGATCAAGCCTCAATCAGCTATCGACAAATTACCTCTGCACACATGCATGCACAAGATACATGCAAATAGGTAGTTTTCAGCATGCTAAAACGCAGCATGTGATGTATCACATTATCTGATTCTAAAAAAGAGTACGAGACCATGTGCTCGGAACGTCTTCTCGCGGCATAAGCTGGAGGCTGGAATGTGTCGGAACTGGCAGGTCCCCCTGTACAGGCGTGGCTCCCCTTCTCCCCCCTTCTTCCCCCTCCATCTCGGCCCACTGCACAGAACACACTGTTCGCTGGAGGCCAGCGCATTGAGTCAGCTCAGCTGTGTGTGCCGCTGTGGACGCAGAACCGGAGCGGGAGGAATACACGATCTTTCAGCCACGTTGGTGAGTGTTAATGCAGGCAGCCGCTGCCGGCACGAGCGCACACGTGTGACAGAGGACATCATTTTCCCTGTGTTCGGGTACAGGATCCTCAAATGTGGAAAAATCCCCTGTGTAATTTGTGTTTTTAGCATGTTAGCTGCCTGAACATAGACACACGCCGGTACAAAAAGTGTGGCGAAAAGGGGACAAAATTATGATTTCATTTTGGGCCTGAACACATATAGAATGCTGTCTAAGAAATCAAAACGTAAAAAAAATTACGCTATCTCTCTGTTTTTGGTAATTTAAGGGCTTTATTTCTGATGTTATGTACAGAATAATTTAGCCCTGACCCGCTGCTAAATTCATTTGGAAAGTGTGATACTTGAACGGTTATGTCAAACGTACTGTTTTCGTTGTGCCTTTCCCGTAAGGTAATGTAGAAAACCGGCTAAGATCGAATTAATACTGCTCGGCCGGGGTTCCAAATGAGACTACTGTCAAAGCATAGATTGCTGTAATTGTGTCAGCTCACTCAGTACTGTGGAGCACTCCAACTGGATTTTTTACATATCGGAGTTTTACACAATGCAGAATAACTGCTTCTGGAGAAGTCTGTAGTTGGGCAAATGACGTGTTGTGCATAAAACGTTGAGTTTTGAGCCAGTAACGAAGTGGAACCACGCATATAAAAGAATGTTAACGGCCCTGGTAACCCGAGCCTTCAATCGTATGACTCAAAGAACAGATCCAATAAATAATTAAAATAATTTTACGAGTATGCAGCGGGGGACCTTGTTTAGAAATTACGTTTGTTCTAAATCATGGAATTTTCAGACTTTGTTCGATTTGGATTTATAAATATTGTTGAAGAGCGATGCCATTTTCTTCATATTTCATGTACTACTGAAACTCTCCTCTCGTCCGCGTGAACTTCTACTGTTATCTCTCAAGATAGAACGATCTGTTTTTATTTTTTGTTGTTGTTGACACTAAGGCTGTCTGAGGAGATAAGTATCAGCAATCATTCATCCCACCGGCATTTATTGCCTCAGAGAAAGCATACGACATGGCGCTGTGGAGTTAAACGTTTCCAAATAGTGAGAAAATTTAAATTAAGGATATGCATTTAAACGTATCGTGTTGCACGGTGAACGCACAACAATCCATAGACTTAAAGAAGCACTAAAAACAGAAATGCTCTGACTAAGATTGAGAATTTTTTTCTGTAGCACCTACTATTTAAACAGGTGTTCACAGCTGCTGCTTCTGACCCAGGGGAGCTATGTGCTGCCTCACATCATCTTGTTTTAAAGTGTGCTGCATTAAAGTCCTAGAAGAGGGTCTCACTCTGCGTTCAACTACTGTTGAACATCAAATCTCTCGATTTAGAAGTTCTTATTGACACCATGCCGAGTGAATGCTATAACAAACATTACAGAGTGTTTCATCTGTCACAAATACCAGTCCTATTAACATTGAAGTTAACAGAAATCTGCGGAAAATTTGAGCCCAGTGTCGGTTAAGAGTGTCTATCGTAGCAAGAAGGAAGAAAAGACGACGGCGATATTAGACACGGAGGACAGTCTCGGATTGGCGAAGAAAGTAAGACGTGGTCTTTCGAAGGCAGCATTTCGTCCTACCGATTCCGGTCCCGCATAAATTTTCATCTTTCGTCATTGAATTATTTCAGTGCCCCGTTGCACCAAAACTCTGGCATTTATTTCTTCAAGTATATGCATGGTGTTTCAGAAGTGATTGTCAATATTCGGGGGTATGACAGGAATGATCATTCGAAACAAGAAAGGCAGGCAAACGTGGGCTCTAAAATGCATGTCTTTAAGAGATCGAACAATTCTTGATCTTCGATACTGTGAAAAATTCTCTTCTACAGCAAGCTCTTTGCTTTCCATATTTTGGGAAGGTAAAACAAGGAAAAAATCCAGTAAACATGTGCTCTAAAACGCATACCTTAAGAGCTATGAGCACTTGTTCATCTATGCTACTTTGAAACACAACTCTTCTAACGAACAAGAACTCATAGCTTTTAAGGTATGCACTTTAGAGCACATGTTTACTGGAAATTTTTACTTGTTTTGGTCTATACTACCACTTCTCAAAATATGGAAAGCGAAGAGCTTGTAGTATAAGAGACTTGTTTCATAAGATCAGAGATCCAGAATTGCTCATAGCTCTTAAGGTAGGCGTTTTAGAGTCCATGTTTACTTGACTTATTTGTTTCAAACATAATTCCTGTCATATCCCTCAATATTTACCATCACTTCTGAAATCCCCTGTGTACAGAGCTGCGGACTGACACGATGGTGAGTGTTCTTTTGGACATGCATGCCCGAACGATCAGACACCACACCTATAACAACACACATTGTATCTATATATGAGAAGACTGACCAACAAGAAACCAACCTTCTCTCATAACTGACGAGTTAGGTGTCGTGACTTTTTTCTTTCATCGTGTATTCGAGCTTCTTTGATGCGGCCCTTGCGATTTCTTCTCCCGGGCTAACCTCTTCGTCTGAGATATCACCTATAGTCCTACACCAAGATCCTCAGTTGCTTGTACGTGTATTTCAACCTCTGTCGTTTTCAATTTTCAAGATTCCTCTAGTACCATAGAAGTTGCTCCCTGGTGTCTTGACACATTTCCAATAATTCTATACTATTTTCTAGTTGATGTTTTCAATATATACCATTCGTCGTCGATATTGTGGAGAAGCGTTGCATACCTTACCTTATGTGCCCACTTAATTTCCCATTCTGTAGCACATCCTCCATTCTCTTCTTTTACGGTATTCTCCACAGTCCTAAATTCACTTTCATACAGCGGTGTACTCCAGAGCTAGGTTCACAGAATTGTCTCTCTCAGGTTCAGACTAGTTCACTCTAAGACAAGGAAAACTATGCACCGCGAAGAAATTAGCCGAATGGGACAGAAATAAGTAGATGTACAGTTCAAAATGGCTCTGAGCACTATGGGAGGTCATCAGTTTCCCAGAACTTAGAACTACTTAAACGTAACTAACCTAAGGACATCATACACATCCATGCCCGAGGCAGGATTCGAACCTGCGACCGTAGCGGTCGCGCGGTTCCAGACTGAAGCGCCTAGAACCGCTCGGCTACACCGACCGGCACATGTACAGTACGTATGCATACAAATAATTACAATTTCAGAAAAATTTGGTGATGTATTCAAGTGAAAGAGCTTCACAAATTGAGCAAGTCAATAATGCGGTGGTTCACCTCTGGCACTTACGCATACAGCTATTCGGCTTGGCAATGATTGATAGTTACTGTATATGCTCCAGAGGGACATCGTGCCAAATTCTGTCCAACTGGCGCGTTATATCGTCAAGAGCCCCGAGTTAGTTGGAGGGCCCTGCCCTTAATGCCCCAAACGTTCTTAATTGAGAAGAGATCCTGTGAACTTGCAGGCCAAGGAGGGCTTGACAAGCTGGAAGACAATCAGTAGAAACACTCGCCATGTGCGGGCGGGCGTTGCTGAAATGTAAACCCCGAATGGCTTGCCATGAAGGGCTACAAAATGGAACGTAGAAATTTGTTGATGTACTGCTGCGCTGTAAGGTTGCAGCGGGTGAGAAACAAACAGGTCCTGCCACGAAATGAAATACTTCTCTGGTTGTCAGGTAGTATGGCGCGCGATAGGTTGGTTTCTCACAGCTGTCTACAGCGTCTCCAGACATGTCTCCGTTGGCCATCAGCGCTCAGTTCGAAGCGGGACTCATCAGTGAAGACAATTCCACTGCAGCCAATGTGATTCCAGACCGAAGACAGCGGTGGGATACCTACCTGACTGCCATATAGCCCGACAACCAGGAGTGTTGGTCTGGGGTGCCATGTCTTGTCATAGCTGTACCCCTTGGATGTCATCCGCTCCGCCCTTATAGCACAGAGGTTCGTCCCGTTTTGTTGCCCTTCATAGCAAGCCTCCACGGCAGTTTCTACTGCTTATCTTCATGCTTGCAAAACCCTAACTTGGCCAGCATGTCGACGAATCTCCCCCAAATTGGGAACGTTTGGAGCATTTGGGCAGGGCTCTCCAAGCAGCTTGGGTCAGAATTTAGCACTGTATCACTCACGAGGACTCATCCAACAATTCTGTCAATCAGTGCGAAGCTGAATAACTGATTGCATAAGGGCCAAAGGTGGACCAATGAATTAATGAATTCCTCAATTTCTCTTGAATAAACCATCCAGTTTTTCTGAAATTATAACTATTTATTTGTCAGTTCAAAAATGGTTCAAATGGCTCTGAGCACTATGCGACTTAACTTCTGAGGTCATCAGTCGCCTAGAACTTAGAACTAATTAAACCTAACTAACCTAAGGACATCACACACATCCATGCCCGAGGCAGGATTCGAACCTGCGACCGTAGCGGTCGCTCGGTTCCAGACTGTAGCGCCTAGAACCGCACGGCCACTCCGGCCAGCTATTTGTCAGTGAATGTCGTCGTATCTACCGATTTCCGTCCCATTCGAATAAGTCTTCTGCCGTGCGTCGTTTGTTTGTTTGTCTTTTTTTTTTCTTAGAGTGTATTTCATACTAGTAGAATTCTTCTGGTGAAGAATCTCTCTCTGCATGTGCTATTCTGCTTCACCCTCCTTCCTTCGTCATTCATGCATTCATACATTCCTTCCCTTTGTCTATTGCCGGCCGCGGTGGTCTCGCGGTTAAGGCGCTCAGTCCGGAACCGCGCGACTGCTACGGTCGCAGGTTCGAATCTTGCCTCGGGCATGGTTGTGTGTGATGTCCTTAGGTTAGTTAGGTTTAAGTAGTTCTAAGTTTTAGGGGACTGATGACCACAGAAGTTAAGTCCCATAGTGCTCAGAGCCATTTGAACCTTTGTCTATTACGTTGTCCCGGGTTTTACGTTAAGTTTGTTTTTAATCTCGTTTCTGCTGCTCCTTCATATTTTCACCATTTTTGTGTTTGCTCTCTATCGATATCCTGCTCTCAGTAGACTGTTCATTCCATTCAATAGGTCCTGTAATGTCATCAGTGAAATTTATGACTGGTATCCTTTAACCCTTATTTTAAATACTGATTCTTTATTTCCGTCGTTGCTTCTTCATTGCAGCGGTTGAACAGTAGAAGGCGGCCGCTGTGACTGAGTGGTTCTAGGAGCTTCAGTTCGGAATTGCGCTGCTGCTACGGTCGCAGGTTCGAATTCTGTCTCGGGCATGGATGCGTTTGATGTCCTTAGATTAGTTAGGCTTAAGTGGTGACCTCAGATGTTAAGTCTCATAGTACTTAGAGCCATTTGAACCAATTTTTTTAACAGTAGATGAGAAAAAATGGATCCTTCCTTACGTTTATTTTAATCAGAGGACTTCTCTTACATTAAATTGCCCCTTCAGAGCCAGACTGGTCTGCCGACATACTCGACGACCAGTCGTACTGTGTATGGACACCAGCGTCTGCTTGACGGACACTACCTGACTGCACCGACAGTGTGAGCAAACTGGTCGACCTGTGGATGGGCCTATGGGGGCTTTTATCTGCTAATATAGGAGCAGATTGTAGCGATGGATTCTGAAAAACCGACAGGGCCTGTTTGTGCATTAAACGCCTCCATACACAGGTGGACCAGTCGGCCGAGTCGTCCGCAGACCGTGTCTGCATCGACCAACTCACCTGTGTATGGGCGGTGGGTCTGCGGTCTGTTCTGTGCTCTGGATGCGACGGTTTGACTGCCGAACTGCTACCTGCTGGACTCGACCGCTACCTACCACTTCACACTCCATCAGTGCAGGCAGATAGGATTCGAAGAGCAGTCGTCGTTGTCCACACACAGTTGGATCGGGCGGCGAGCGAGTAGATGGACTAGCCGGGCTGTGAATGGGGGGTTGTTGAGACACTACCTTCACATTGGTTCTCGGAATCGGCGATCCCGCCTCTCTATCTAGACAAACAAAAGCAGTTTTCTGCAACTGGCCACACTGAGAACGTCTGTGAGTTGTCCTGTGGTTTTTAGGTGAAAGCAAGATTTTGTAGTTTAAAATATGATCAAGGAGTGCACCCGTGACCACATCGAAAAACTTACACAGTTGTACTGTGAAATACTATGAAAACTGGCGTTTGAACATTACACATTTAAGAAATAATAGATCGGAAGAGATGGGTGAAACATTTCTAGACCGTATTACAATTGCAAGCAAGAGAGCTTTGAGTGACGGTTTTTAGAAAAAAAAAATAACGGAGAGGCTGACTTCCTAAATTTAGAGAGAAATGATTGAAAGAAACATCGTCCTGTTCATTTAGACGCTCGCATAGTCATGGGCTGCAGACCTGTGTTCACAATCATTGTACTAACTGAAATACCAAGGGCACTATGATACAAGTTTTATAAGCATTGACGTTGTGAAAGTTGTTCAGTATTGTTGATGCTGAACTTCTTAAATCAGTTGCACGTCACATTTACTTCTCAAATTTTCGGAAGAATCAGTCAAGTTCTGCATTTCGAGAACCATAATTTCTTAGAAGTCATCCTTAAACGGTATACTAAAACGCTGATGAAAAGGTATTAAAACTTTTACACATTTTATTTTCATCAGTTTATTATTACATAAATAAGATTGTATATACACTACCAGATAGAGAAAGGTGAAGCAATCAGAAGACATGGTAAAAGGTAAGGTAAACTACCGCGTTCTGGCGCTAGGCGCGGGAATCGTGCGCGAACAACCCCCTTGTCATCCTCCTCCAATGACGTCATTGGTTGCGGTACCGAGAGGCATACGGTCGACACGCCTCTGTTCCAGTCGTTATCGCATTTCTTTACTTTGAAACCGCTACTGCTCGGTCAAGTAGCTCCTCAGTTTGCTTCATGAGACTCAGCGCATTCCATTCCAATCCCCCCCACGCTCAAGAAAAAATTATTGGCAATACCGGGAATCGAAACCCGGCCCCCGGCATGGCAGTCAGCTGTGCTGACCAGTCAGCTGAGTGTATGCTGAGAAGTAGTACCTCCGAATTTTTTACTGCGTTATCAATAACGGTTGAGGTATTGAATGGCATGCAAATTACTCGGTCGACGTTCCCGCTTCGCTGATGCAAGTTGAAACCCTCTACCTCTAGAGGGCTCCGAATTGTAGCCTGTAAGATGGCGCTCCGTAACGTAATTATGCTGGTGCGTGACAAATAGCGTGCTGTAATCGAGTTTCTAATTGCTTCGAATTGAAATCCTTAGACGAATGAAAGGCGTGCAAGGTGGCGGCTGTACGGACATCAGTAATGTGCGACGTTGGGTTGTTCGCGCTCTTCGTGAAGGAAGCGGTGGTGCTAATATCAACGGCTGTGACAAAGTTGGGAATGGACGAGCGCATACGGCGACCGACGAGACTCATCGGAATCGGATTGACGAACTCTTCAGAGAAAATCATAGGATAACAGAAACATAGCTCTGTTAAGTGTGACATATGACAAGAGCATGTAAAGTCATTGCAGAACAGTGGTACAAAAAACTGTATGCACTATTGGTGCGTCAAATGCTCACTCCTGACATAAAACAAAAATCGGCCACCTGTCAACAATTTCTTTTACGTTTTGAGCGTGACGGTGATGGATTCCCTAGCAACAATGTCAGAGGTGACGAAGCTGGGATCACCATTTTGACCCCGAAAACAAAACATCAATGGAGCTCCGCCGTGAGGATCACCGACGCCAAAAAAGTTCAAGACCATGCCATGAATAGGCAAAGTCATGCTCACTGAGTTCTTGGATGTTCAGGGTGTGATGCATTGAAATTCATGCCTAAAGGCACCATCATAAACTCTGCAAGGTACTGCGAGACCCTCATAAAACCGAAAGTGCGAATTCAAGAGTTCGTCCACGTGGAGCACTCTATTCTTCAGCATGGAAATGCCAGACCATATACGAGCGCTGCGACGTCTGCAGCAATCCGACACCTTGGGTTCGCTGTCATCCATCATCCTCCATACAGACCCGACTTGGCCCCACGCGAGTTTCATCTGTTTCCAAAACTTAAAGAACATCTTCACTATGATACTGATGAAGCGGTGCAAGTAGAGATGACCTTGTGGCTTCAACACATCAAGTATTCTACACTGGAGGAATCGACAAACAGGTGTTGCGATGGGAGAATTGTGTTAGTCGCCAGGGTTTATATGTTTTGAAACAAATGCGTAGACATGATGAATAAATATGTAGAATGTTAATGAAGTTCGTTTTTTAAAAAAAAATCTTGGAATTTTTTTATGTGAAAACTTAAGAGTTCTCACATAAAATATACGGAGCTATTACTTTTCAGCACGCGTTTAGGTTCGCAATTCTCTGTGTCAGGTGGTACAGCCACCAGAATGCATTAGTGCTGCCCGTGTTTAGCGTAGGGTGTATAAAAGGCGTGAACAGCGTAAGAAGTAGAGCGATCACTATGAAGTACAGGAACGCGCTGTGTACTCATGTGAGACAGAGTTATCAGCGATCAACAGAGTTCGAAAGGGGCCTCGTTCTGGGTCGCCATTGTTCAGTTGATCGAGTCGTACATTATCCAGATTTTTAGGGCATTCGGATGCGACAGTGGTCGATGTAGGATTGCTTGGGAAAGTGAGGGGAGGCATAATCGTTGTTAAGGTTCCGATCGATGATGGCTGACCACCACAATGGAGGACTGCCTTATTGTGCAGCAAACACATTGTAACCCCTTCACACCTGTGGCAGCCATCCAAGAACAAGTAATGGACTCTCAGTAGCATTATGTGTCATCACTCACCAAGGGTGGGAAACGAGCAGCAAACGAAATAGGGAATTGCCGTCCCATGAGTAGCCTCCCGTTAGCATCACAATACAAACGGCTGTTTTTGGAGTGGTGATTTCACACGGGAAGAATGGACTGCTAATGAACGCTGTCACTTCTCTTTAGTGATTAGTCGGGGTTCTCCTCTACCTCGGATGACCATCGTCAACAAGTATGGCGGCGACCTTATGAGAGGTCCCATTCTTCCAACGTTTTGGCGACACAGCGGTGTTACTTCTGGCGCCAAGATCTCGAGAGCCACGGGGAATTATTTGAGGTCACAACTGGTAGTTGTTGAGGGAACTCTGATGGCTGAACGGTACGTCACGGACGTCCTGCGTCCTCGTGTGTTACCTCTCATGCGACATTACCATGGTGTCATTTTTCAACAGGACAATCCGCATATGGCACGTACTCTATGAAATGTCTGCATGGTGTCGATTTACCTGTGGTCAGGAAGATCTCCAGATCTGTCACTGACAGAACATGTGTGTGTCCAGCTCGGACGTCAACTCTGTCCCAGTGCCATTACCAAAGATATGAAGGACGAGGTAGAACAGTTGGCGAGCTGGGGGGGGGGGGGGGGGGGGGTAGGGATGTGGGAAGCTTGTCTGAGTAGATAATACGATAGATTTGTGACGTCCTTCCCAACCGAATCAGTGCATGCATCTAGACCAGAGGGGTGCAGCATCATATTGGTATGTGAGCTCAAACTGCCATGATATTTGTAAATTCTACTCGATTGCGTAAACACTGAAATCACATTATATACCTTCTTAACCTGTGAAGTTTCATTTCGTCTGCGCGGTGAAGGCGGTGGATCGCTAAGTGGAGGGGCCCGGGTTCGATTATCGGCCAGATAGGAGATTTTCTCCGCTCGGGGCTGTATATAATGTTGTCCTTACGTTAGTATTGAAATAAGTGATATTAACCTGTTGAGCTGGCTAAATGGGGACGGCCTGAAAGCAAAAAAAGAAAAAAAATCATTTCATTTCCTCCTCATCTTCTGGGATCTCAATATTTTTGTCAGTTTATTTATTTTATAGCTGCTATTAAAATCATAGCTGTACATGACAAGTTAAAGGTTAAAGTAGGCATCACGGCAACGTACATTTGGAGAATGTACGGGGTAGGCGTAAGGTGCGGTTGAAGAGAAAGTAATAAACTGTGACTCACTCAGAACCGAACCCCGGATGCGCATCTGTTCCTATTTAGTTACATTTGATTGTTTCATTTTAAATGACTCTTCACGCATACTCCCAAATATTTAATGGACGTAACTGTTTCCAGGGAATAGTCGTCAGTCGTGTTATCAAGCAGTAACGGATCTTTCTGCCTCTTTTTGTTTCTATTGAGACGGAAACGCTAACCCCTGCACCGAGCTTCTTCCACTGTAGGTCTTCTGCATTTCACTACAATTTTCACTTCTGTACAGGGTGTTTCACAATTCGTATTACATGTTTCTGTGAGTGATTGAAAGTAAGTTTCGATATGGAACACCTGTCCGATAAAATACTCAGAAGAGTATCAGCGATGTACGGGACAAAGCACAACATATGTGTGTAGCGGGTGGACTATGTGAGGAGCCTGTAACCTGCACCATATTAATGCTACTAATTGAGAAAAAGTAATTATTGGCAATTTGTATAATCAATATTAGAGTCTTACAAAACTGTGATAATAGTAATGATATTTTTGAAAACAATTTAGTTTCGTGACTGAACCAGAATCGAATCGTTTCGTATTTACCCCCCATAAAATTTCATTTTAACTCTCAGGGGGTAATTATGCCCAGATTGGGAACCACTGCACTAGGTAATATACGTACTGTGAATAGTAACGGTCAAATTACAAGTGCCTTGGGATACGCCCGAAGCTAATTCTATATCTGAAGATTTCTCTCTGTTAAGACCGACGAGCTGTGTTTTAACATTTAAGTGGAGTTTATACACTCCAAGAAGGAGTTGGGCGACATAAACGAAAGTTGGTAGACGTGTTTCTACATTTGAAAGATGATTTAGATCCAGTCTCATTAAGAGTGGCGGTAGTTGCGCCACTATGAGGATGAAAATCAGATTTGCTTTAAATACACGCTGTAATGGTCGTGAGCATGGACATGCAGAGTTGAAGTTAGTCCACAATGCTTTTAAGGCGAGAAAGACGCCATTATTAACATCTCAGTGAGTTTGAACGAGGTCGTGTAATGGGGCTCGAGAAGTCTGCGGTACTGCAGAAAGACGTGACACGAATGTAGTCGCTGTACGTGATCGCTGGCAGCGGAGGTCACGATTCTGGACGGCCACGTTACATTACCGAGAGGGAAAGTTGAGAGTGTAAAATTCTTGGGATTACAACTTGATTATAAATTCAGTTAGGAGCAACATACTAACGAACTGCAAAAGCGCCTAAACATGTCTGTGTTTGCAATGCGAATGATGTCAGACATAGGAGATATAAACATAAAAAAGTGGCATATTTTGCTTATTTTCACTCCATTATGTCATATGGTATCATATTTTGGGGCAACTCCACAAATAGAGTACAGAAGCGTATAATAAGAGTAATGAGTAGTGTAAATCCAAGAACATCATGTCGAAACCTAATCAAAGAATTGGGCATATTAACCACAGCTTCTCAGTATATTTATTCCTTAATGAAGTTTGTTGTAAATAATACTTTTTCCAACTAACTGCTTAGTACACAGTATCAATACTAAGAATATGAACAATATACATAAAGATTTAAAATCACTTACTCTTGCCCAGAAAGAAGTCCAGTATTCAGCAACGCATATTTTCAATAAGATACCAGCAACCATTAAGAGTTTAGTTTCAGACAAGGCACAATTTAGACATAATTTAAAAGAATTTTTGGTGACCAACTCCTTCTATTCCATCCATGAGTTTCTCAACAAGTGCAGGAGACCATTTTAATGAAAATTTATTATACTTTAATTTTTAACAATACTTGGTTGTAACAGCCAAGTAACTACCTACTGTGTGAATGATGGATGTATGGAAAGCAGATGTAAATCTTAAGTCTGTAAATAGTGGAAGTTTAATTTTAAATCTTGTACATAATCTGACTGTTCTTAACTGAGGATCACAGAAATGAATAATCTACTTTAATTTTTTACAATACTTGGTTGTAATAGCCAAGAAACTAGCAAATGTCTGAATGATGGATTTAATGAAAGCAGATGTAAGTATTAAACCTGTAAATATTAGAAGTTTAAATTTAATTCATGTACGTAATTTTACTGTTTATTAAGTGAGAATCATTAAAATTAATGAAACTCAAGTTTTTCTAATTACAATTTTTGTAGTGTGTTTATCTGACATGTTCCACACCCAGGAGGATTCCCTCTTTTATGGGTCTGTGGTATGAATAATTAATCTAATTTAATCTAATCTAAAACCATTATGTTCGGCGCGTGGTTCTGGCGTATCGTCCTGCATCTGCAGCAGAAATTTGAGCAGTTGGCACAATAGTGACACAACTAACTGTTCCAAATTGATAACTTCACGCCCTGTAGTGTGCATTCCACTGACACTCAAACCACCGCCATCTGAGACTTGAGTGGTGTCAAGCGAGAGCTCATTGAAGGGTAGGGTGAAAGTCTGTTGTGTTTTCTGATGATAACGGATTGTGCCTCGGTGCCAGTGATGGCCGTGTGTTTATTAGCAGGAAGCCAACTGAGGCCCTGCAACCAACCTGTCTGCGTACTGGTCTTTCATCTAAAGCTATTGTCTGGGATGTTTCCTATGACAGCATGAGCAGTCTCGTGGCTATCCCACATACTCTAACTGCAATTTTGTACCTCAGACTCGTGATTCGACTTGTTGTGCTGCCATCTATGAACAGTACTCCAGGGGTTTCTCCAACAGTATAACGCTCTCCCACATACCGCTGTTGCAATGCAACATGCTGTGCAGAGTTTCGACATGTTGCCTTGATTTGCGTGATCACCAACTCCGTCTCCAATCGAGCACATACTGGACTTCATCGGACGACAACTCCAGCGTCATCCACAAACAGCATTAACCATCCCTCTATTGACCGACCAAGTGTAACAGGCATGAAACTCAAGCCGGCCGCTGTGGCCGAGCAGTTCTAGGCGCTTCAGTCCGGAACCGCGCTGCTGCTACGGTCGCAGGTTCGAATCCTGCCTCGGGCATGGATGTGCGTGATTTCGTTAAGTTACTTAGGTTTAAGTGCACTACTGGCCATTAAAATTGCTACATCAAGAAGAAATGCAGATGATAAACGGGTATTCATTGGAAAAATATACTATACGAGAACTGACATGTGATTTCATTTTCACGCAATTTTGGTGCATAGATCCTGAGAAATCAGTACCCAGAACAACCACCTCTGGCAGTAATAACGGCCTTGATACGCCTGGGCATTGAGTCAAACATAGCTTCGATGGCGTGTACAGGTACAGCTGCCCATGCAGCTTCAACACGATACCACAGTTCATCAAGAGTAGTGACTGGCGTATTGTGACGAACCAGTTGCTCGGCCAACATTGACCAGACGTTTTCAATTGGTGAGAGATCTGGAGAATGTGCTGGCCAGGGCAGCAGTACAACATTTTCTGTATCCAGAAAGGCCCGTACATGACCTGCAACATGCGGTCGTGCATTATCCTGTTGAAATGTAGGGTTACGCAGGGATCGAATGAAGGGTAGAGCCACGGGTCGTAACACATCTGAAATGTAACGTCCACTGTTGAAAGTGCCGTCAATGCGAACAAGAGGTGACCGAGACGTGTAACCAATGGCACCCCATACCATCACGCCGAGTGATACGCCAGTATGGCGATGGCGAATACTCGCCTCCAATGCGCGTTCACCACGATGTCGCCAAACACGGATGCAACCATCATGAGGCTGTAAACGGAACCTGCATTCATCCGAAAAAATGATGTTTTGCCATTCGTGCACCCAGGTTCGTACACCATCGCAGGCGCTCTGTGATGCAGCGTCAAGGGTAACCGCAGCCACGGTCTCCGAGCTGGTAGTCCATGCTACTGCAAACGCCTTCGAACTGTTCGTGCAGATGGTTGTTGTCTTGCAAACGTCCCCATCTGTTGACTCAGGGATTGAGATGTGGCTGCACGATCCGTTACAGCCATGCGGATAAGATGCCTGTCATCTCGACTGCTAGTGATACGAGGCCGTTGGGATCCAGCACGGCGTTCCGTATTACCCTCTTGAACCCACCGATTCCATATTCTGCTAACAGTCATTGGATCTCGACCAACGTGTGCAGCATTGTCGCGATACGATAAACCGCAATCGCGATAGCCTACAATTCTACCTTTATCAAAGTCGGACACGTGATGGTACGCATTTCTCCTCCTTACACGAGGCATCACAACGATGTTTCACCAGGCAACGCCTGTCAACTGCTGTTTGTGTATGAGAAATCGGTTGGAAAATGGTTCAAATGGCTCTGAGCACTATGGGACTTAACATCTGAGGACATCAGTCCCCTAGAATTTAGAACTACTTAAACCTAACTAACCTAAGGACATCACACACATCCATGCCCGAGGCAGGATTCCAACCTGCGACCGTAGCAGTCGCGCGGTTCCGGACTGCGCGCCTAGAACCGCTAGACCACCGCGGCCGGCAAATCGGTTGGAAACTTTCCTCATGCCAGCACGTTGTAGGTGTCGCCACCGGCGTCAGCCTTGTCTGAATGCTCTGAAAACCTAATCATTTGCATATCACAGCATCTTCTTCCTGTCGGTTAATTTTCGAGTGTAGTGTAATTCTAAGTCCAGGGGACTGATGACCTCAGATTTTAAGTCCCATAGTGCTTAGAGCCATTTGAACCATGGAATTCCAGGACACAAACTAACAGCCGGTACCTGTACAACACAATGCATGTACGTCTTCATGCTTACATTTGCCAGTCTGATGGCTACACCGGTTATTAATGTACCAGCATTTCACATTTGTAATGGCTTATCTCGAGTTTAGGTTAACATGTGACCTGGCAATGTTAATCACTTATATATGTCACCTAGACAAATGTATTCCCGAAATTTCATTACATTGCATTAATTATTTTTTGGTGTTACAATGTTTTTGCCGTCAGTGTATAAACATCTCAGCAAACGTCCTGGAAGAAATCGTGAATACACGTCGGCAGCCATATCCACATTGTTTGCATGGGTTGATTGTGCGGAACCTCTTCACCTGTTGGACAAAGAATGAGGGGAAGAAAGATAGAGATAGAGAGAGCAAGAGAGATAGTGAAGAAGTCGTGACTTCCTGCGCTTTCTCCGCAGACCGGATGCTTGTTTGCAGGTCACGGCACACTCATAGTGGGCGCTCACGTAGGCAAGTGCTGTTCTTTTTAGCGACGTCCGTGAGGAGACAGCCTTTCAACATGTACATGACGAATTTATTGCTCGCTGGAAAGACGTATGAATACAGCAATAAGAAATGTTAAAGCACTGAAAGTGCTATAAGAATTGTGAACAGTAATGTAGAAAGTAAGGTCGTACACTATTGCAATGTGAGGCATCGTTTGATGAAGCTAGAAAGTTTCTATTCTGAAAGATAGAACGGAAAGCATTTGCGAAGCCTGATGCGTGGAAGGACTGGAGGTGGTATCACCCTGAGGTAATGCTGAGGGAAGTTTCCCTATGTTCTCCTAAATTGGTTCAGGCGTTCTGTTTTTGTTGTTTATTCCTTCAGAGTCGGACAAATACAGTACACAGTTCCATATTGTAAAGATGTAGGCCTCTACAGGTATGACGCTAATGGAAGCAACAAGATGGTGTAACCAGAATGAAATTTTCACTCTGCAGCGGAGTGTGCGCTGATATGAAACTTCATGGCAGATTAAAACTGTGTGCCGGACCGACACTCGAACTTGGGACCTTTGCCTTTCGCGGGCAAGTGCTCTACCATCTGAGCTACTCAAGCACTACTCTCGCCCCGTACCTCGTCTCAGTACCTCGTCTCCTACTTCCCAAACTTTACGGGTCCCGAGTTCGAGTCTCGATCCGGCTCACAGTTTTAATCTGCCAGGAAGTTTGTCAGCGCACACTCCGCTGCAGAGTGAAAATCTCATTCTGGAAACATCCCACAGGCTGTGGCTAAGCCATCTCTCCCCAATATCCTTTGTTTCAGGAGTGCTAGTTCTGCTAGTTTCGCAGGAGAGCTTCTGTAAAGTTTGGAAAGTAGGAGACGAGGTACTGGCAGAAGTGAAGCTGTGAGGACGGGGCGAGAGTCGTGCTTGGGTAGCTCAGATGGTAGGGCTCTTGTCCGCGAAAGGCAAAGGTCCCGAGTTCGAGTCACGGTCCGGCACACAGTTTTAATTTGCCAGGAAGTTTCAAGATGGTGTAACTCGGCCGAAACTGGTTATTATTGTTAAGTAAAAGAAACGCGATGTAGACTGTTTTGTGTATTAAATTATAAAATGGGGTCACTGTTATCACCTCACATTCCTCTTTCTGAAATTTTTAGTGCCATTCGGCAACTCGTTCATGCAGACCACTCACAAGCTATACGGAGATTTGCCAGTTTTTTGAAAGCGTCTAATCTCACTAATATTTCTTCGTACCTCATCTTTTCCTGCAGGTGCAATCCTCTTCATATAATAAAACTAAACTCCTCCCGAACAGGCCTTGAAGGCCCAACGGTACCGACCAGCCGCCGTGTCATCCTCAGACCATAGGCGTCACTGGAAGTGGATATGGAGGGCATGTGGTCAGCACACCGCACTCCCGGCACAACGTCAGTTAACATATACAGGATGCTTAAAAAAGTGTGACATACACTCCTGGAAATGGAAAAAAGAACACATTGACACCGGTGTGTCAGACCCACCATACTTGCTCCGGACACTGCGAGAGGGCTGTACAAGCAATGATCACACGCACGGCACAGCGGACACACCAGGAACCGCGGTGTTGGCCGTCGAATGGCGCTAGCTGCGCAGCATTTGTGCACCGCCGCCGTCAGTGTCAGCCAGTTTGCCGTGGCATACGGAGCTCCATCGCAGTCTTTAACACTGATAGCATGCCGCGACAGCGTGGACGTGAACCGTATGTGCAGTTGACGGACTTTGAGCGAGGGCGCATAGTGGGCATGCGGGAGGCCGGGTGGACGTACCGCCGAATTGCTCAACACGTGGGGCGTGAGGTCTCCACAGTACATCGATGTTGTCGCCAGTGGTCGGCGGAAGGTGCACGTGCCCGTCGACCTGGGACCGGACCGCAGCGACGCACGGATGCACGCCAAGACCGTAGGATCCTACGCAGTGCCGTAGGGGACCGCACCGCCACTTCCCTGCAAATTAGGGACACTGTTGCTCCTGGGGTATCGGCGAGGACCATTCGCAACCGTCTCCATGAAGCTGGGCTACGGTCCCGCACACCGTTAGGCCGTCTTCCGCTCACGCCCCAACATCGTGCAGCCCGCCTCCAGTGGTGTCGCGACAGGCGTGAATGGAGGGACGAATGGAGACGTGTCGTCTTCAGCGATGAGAGTCGCTTCTGCCTTGGTGCCAATGATGGTCGTATGCGTGTTTGGCGCCGTGCAGGTGAGCGCCACAATCAGGACTGCATACGACCGAGGCACACAGGGCCAACACCCGGCATCATGGTGTGGGGAGCGATCTCCTACACTGGCCGTACACCAATGGTGATCGTCGAGGGGACACTGAATAGTGCACGGTACATCCAAACCGTCATCGAACCCATCGTTCTACCATTCCTAGACCGGCAAGGGAACTTGCTGTTCCAACAGGACAATGCACGTCCGCATGTATCCCGTGCCACCCAACGTGCTCTAGAAGGTGTAAGTCAACTACCCTGGCCAGCAAGATCTCCGGATCTGTCCCCCATTGAGCATGTTTGGGACTGGATGAAGCGTCGTCTCACGCGGTCTGCACGTCCAGCACGAACGCTGGTCCAACTGAGGCGCCAGGTGGAAATGGCATGGCAAGCCGTTCCACAGGACTACATCCAGCATCTCTACGATCGTCTCCATGGGAGAATAGCAGCCTGCATTGCTGCGAAAGGTGGATATACACTGTACTAGTGCCGACATTGCGCATGCTCTGTAGCCTGTGTCTATGTGCCTGTGGTTCTGTCAGTGTGGTCATGTGATGTATCTGACCCCAGGAATGTGTCAATAAAGTTTCCCCTTCCTGGGACAATGAATTCACGGTGTTCTTATTTCAATTTCCAGGAGTGTATTTCTGCAGGAGGTAATATCGCTCAAACCTAGAAGGAATGTTCCTATAATTATATATCTCAAAACTATTACCTGTTGAGATATGAGCCAATCTGTCCTCTCATTCCCATCATCTGTGATGTAGAAGTAGACGCTAAAGGCAGTTCTCTGTACGGTTACCATGCATCCTGACAAATCCTTCAGCCCTTCTTAGCTGTGGATCACGCAGTCTTTCGAATATACCTGGTTCCATTCGGCTTGCATCGCATGCATTAGTCGCACGCTCCTGTAATGTCTGCATATTGGGAGTGGGCTGGACATACACGAATGCTTTTAAATCTTTCCTGAGTCAGACATCCAACGGATTTAGGTCCGGTGAACAGGAAGACTCTGGTACCGGCCTCCTGACCAATCCATCTACATGTACATACATACTCCGCAAGCTACCGTACAGTGCATGGCAGGGGGTACCACGTACCACTACTAGTCATCTCCTTTCCTGCCCCAGTGCCAGAGCGAAGAAAAAGCAGCTGTCTGAAAGCCTGCGTAAAAGCCCTAATTTATCGCATCTTATCTTCGAGAAACATACGTTCAGGCAGCCTATAGATTCAGCCTTTGCATTTCTCTTTTCAGATTTTGTAGCTTCCCTTCCACGATGAAACTGCTGACATCCCACGCTCGGACCCGTAGAATGTTATCCTTATTCCATCTTTTTCTCGTCGATACCTCTCCCCTTCGCTGTCATCTCCTGGAGACCTGAATGGCCGGCCACTGCGGCCGAGCGGTTCTAGGCGCTTCAGTTCGGACCCGCGCTGCTGCTACGGTCTCAGGTCCGAATCCTGACTCGGGCATAAATGTGTGTGATGTCCTTAGTATAGTTGTCTTTAAGTAGTTCTAAGTCTAGGGGACTGATGACCTGAGATGTTAAGTCCCATAGTGCTTGGAGCCATTTGAATTTAGACATGAATGGGGGACTAATCCGAAATCTTTTGCCAATAGAAAGATCATTACGACACTTTCCATGTAAAGGCCTCATATATGGATAAACATTGTCCTTAATGTGGTAGTTTCCATTGCCTTCTGCATCCTCATGCCGCTGATCATAACTGATTATTACGCCTTTTAGGGGGATTTCCCACACCAAGAGAAAGAGTGTACCCTTCACCTCTGTCTGTTCATGCGCCCGGTTTGAAAAGGTCATTGGCAGAATGAGGGTGACTTCTTATGGTGGAAGTCTGAGGCCGCCATTGCTGGTGGATTTTTTTCTTGATTTAGGCAGTGACTGGATTCGGATACGGAACCCAGGACATTTTGAGTGCTAGGCAAATACTGTAGCATTAGATCAAAAATGGTTCAAATGGTTCAAATGGCTCTGAGCACTATGGGACTCAACATCTTAGGTCATAAGTCCCCTAGAACTTAGAACTACTTAAACCTAACTAACCTAAGGACATCACAGACACCTATGCCCGAGGCAGGATTCGAACCTGCGACCGTAGCAGTCCCGCGGTTCCGGACTGCAGCGCCAGAACCGCTAGACCACCGCGGCCGGCTCAAAAAATGGCTCTGAGCACTATGCGACTTAACTTCTGAGGTCATCAGTCGCCTAGAACTTAGAACTAATTAAACCTAACTAACCTAAGGACATCACACACATCCATGCCCGAGGCAGGATTCGAACCTGCGACCGGAGCGGTCGCTCGGCTCCAGACGGTAGCGCCTATAACCGCACGGCCACTCCGGCCGGCCCTAGCATTAGATCAAAATGGTTCAAATGGCTCTGAGCACTATGGGACTCAACATCTTACGTCATAAGTCCCCTAGAACTTAGAACTACTTAAACCTAACTAACCGAAGGACATCACACACACCCATGCCCGAGGCAGGATTCGAACCTGCGACCGTAGCAGTCCCGCGGATCCGGACTGCAGCGCCAGAACCGCACGGCCACCGCGGCCGGCAGCATTAGATCAGATCACGTGTGCCTCAGTATAACAATATCGCAGTACAGTATAACAGCGGAGCTTGGTGTGTGGAGCTTAGGCGCTGAGGATACTAGGGGACATAGGCTGCAGCTATACTCTATTCGCCGCGTCATGGTCCTGGAGTGCTGGTTTACCAAGTTCTTGCTACCGGCAGTTTGGGCCAACGAGATCGCCGAAGTCGTTGTTACACGGTGATACGTGAGCGTCACAGTCTTCTTTGAAATGGAGATGAAAAACGGCACCTTGATCTCGTGGGTACGTTAATTGGTGGTATCGTCATGTTTGTTTTGGCGGCGGGTTTTCACCAGACGTCATAGCCGCATACATTGTCGTCACTGGCCATGACGTGCGCCAGTGGTAAAAAGAAAAGTGAAGATCAGAGTACGATGGCTGGCTCGTAATCGGTTTCAGTGCGGCTCGCAGAAGAAATTCGTGGGAGAGAGATGCATTTTGGGATAGTCACAGTTCTGTTGTACGAGTTATTTTAGTTTGCCTTCTGTGCAATAAAGCCGATTTATCCTATCTTCAAGAGATTTAAACTTGTAACTTTTTAAAATGAACAAAGAAATGATGGGTTAATACATTTAGTGTTACAGAAACAGCCTATGCTTGTGCGATCAGTCATAAAATTTATTTTAGCACAAATATTTAAAAATGTTTGGTAATTGTGTTTGTGGAGATTAAGACACTAAATTTCAAACACTCTAGTGACCTGCCTGTGGCCAAAAACCTCAAAAGTTCCTCCTAATTGCTAGTCGACTGTGACTGCCTGTCTCATTGGCGTATTTTGTTTTTCTCTTCCTTCTCGTATTAACATTATTAAATAATTCTTGTCCATTGTGGGTGTATTAGAACACAGTAAATGTTGAAACTGAAAGTAATTTATAATGAAGCAGCTGCAAACATTTGGTTTCACAGGTGTTTATTTTTCAGTGACATTTCAAGATGCTTGGTGTCCGATCATACATTTATATTTATTCGCGTGTCATGCACATTGTTCCTTACTGAGGGCGTTACAGAATTTTGCAACTGAAATTTCTAAGACAGCTGTTGTAAAAAGTCGTAAGTAAAGAAACAATGTTCAAGACATGTAGATAAACGTAAACATCTGAAGATAGTGTGAACATACATCTACATCTACATCTACATGGTTACTCTGCAATTCACACTTAAGTGCCTGGCAGAGGGTTCATCGTACCATTTTCATACTACTTCTCTACCATTCCATTCTCGAATGACGCGTGGGAAAAAGGAACACCTAAATCTTTCCGTTCGAGCTCTGATTTCTCTTATATTATTATGATGATAATTTCTTCCTACGTAGGTGGGTGTCAACAAAATATTTTCGCATTCGGAAGAGGGTGATTGAAATTTCGTAAACAGATCTCGCCGCAGAGAAACCAGCCTCTGTTTCAGTGACTGCCACCCCAGCTCGCGTATCATATGAGTGACACTCTCACCCCTATTGCGCGATAACACGAAACGAGCTGCCCTTCTTTGCACTTTTTCGATGTCCTCCGTCAATCCTACCTGGTAAGGATCCACACCGCGCAGCAATATTCCAGCAGAGGACGGACAAGTGTAATGTAGGCTGCCTTTTTAGTGGGTTTGTCGCATCTTCTAAGTGTTCTGCCAACAAAGTGCAGTCTTTGTTTCGCCTTCCCCACAATATTATCTATATGGTCTTTCCAATTTAAGTTGCCCGTAATTGTAATTCCTAGGTATTTAGTCGAATTGACAGCCCTTAGATTTGTGTGATTTATCGTATACCCAAAATCTAACGGATTTCTTTTAGTGCCCATGTGAATGACCTCGCACTTCTCTTTGTTTAGTGCCAATTGCCACTTTTCGCACCATACAGAAATTCTCTCTAGATCATTTCGTAATTGGAATTCATCTGATGATTTTACAGCGTCATCTGCAAACAATGTAAGGGGGCTGCTCAGATTAGCAGCTAGATCATTTAAGTACATTAGGAACAGCAGAGGGCCTATGACACTACATTGCGGAACGCCAGATACCACTTCTGTTCTACTCGATGATTTATCGTCTATCACTACGAACTGTGACCTCTCTGAGAGGAAATCATGAATCCAGTCACACAACTGAGACGATACTCCATATGCAAGCAATTTGATTAATAGTTGCTTGTGAGGAACGGTATCAAAAGCCTTCTGGAAATGTAGGAATATGGAATCGATCTGGTCGTCATGGGAATAAAGATCTAGCTGCGTTGCACAAGAACGATATTTTCTGAATCTGTGTTGGTTATGTATCAATAAGTCATTTTCTTCAAGGTGATTCATAGTGTTAGAGTTCAGTATATGCTCCAAAATCCTACTGCAAATTGAGGTCAGTGATATGGGTCTGTAATTCAATGGGTTACTCCTATTTCCTTTCTTGAATATTGGTGTGCTACTTTCCAGTCTTTAGGAACAGACCTTTCGTCAAGTGAGCGGTTGTATATGATTGCTAAGAAAGGCGCTATTCCGTCAGCATACTCTGAAAGGAACCTGATTGGTATACCATCTGGACCAGGTAAAATGAATGTACTCTCCCAGACCCATGTTTTGAGCCACTATTTGTTGGCGTGGCGTGTCGATAAAGGCGTGCCATTCATATCGAAGCATTACCCCGTAAACATTGTCACAGACGATACAGTGCCGACTTTCGGAGCGCTGCTGTCACGTCACGCGACGAGGCGGTCCTCGAGCTTCAGTAAGTATGTGAATCAGGTCCGCAGTTCGCCAAAGGCGGCTGCCCATGCTGCTCTAAACGATTTAGAGTATAGAATCTCTAGAAAGGAAAATAAGTATTATAGTTTAACGTTTCATCGACAATGAGGTTATCATATATGAGAGAAAGGATGAGATAGAAAATCGGCAATGCCACGGCATTCATCTTAAGCGATTTAGGGAAATTACGCGTAACCTAACTCGGAACTTCCGAACGTGGATTTGAACCGTTGCCCTCACATATGTGAGTTTAGCGTCTTACTTTTGTTATTATTGTTATTATTATTATTAATGACGTACACTGATGAGCCGATTATGAGCATCCGTTCAGCAGTATGTTGGTTCATCTTCGGAAACACAGTGCAGAAGCGATTCTGCGTAGTACTGATTTAATACGTACATCATGATGATGATGATGATGATGATGATGATGATGATCATAGGTTTATAGAGGCACGCGGCACCAGTTATCTAAGCATACGTTACGAACTGACGTTAATTAGCGGACGGTGCAGACAACCTTGTGGGAAGGGCAACCATAGCAATGAGGAGTCATCTTGGGTATCATGTTGTTATTCTAAAGATTGCTTTAAAAAAACGTTTTTGTACTCGTTATCCCAATATTCCATGTTCTCATTCACCATTTGTGCATCTCCAAAAAGACCACCAATCATTCGGTCGAGCCTGCGCATCCTCAGCACGTGCACAAACGGTGGTATATAAAATTCTGTGTACGTGTGGTAAAGTCTACATTGGAACTAAGAAGAGAAGCGTCAGTTCACGGCTGAAGGAATATAAAAATTGTTACCGACTAAGGAAAATAGAAAAAGCAGCGGCAGCAGAGCACATTTTTCGGTCAGAGTAGCTGCTTTTTATCTTTTCGCCACTGTGCCGATAATTTCGGTACACAAGAGCACCAAACGGTCTAGTACTCGAATTCGAGCCCCTGCATTGTTCGGTATGCATTTCAGAAGCGATACCGTTCGGGTCTAGAGAACCGAAGCGCTGTTGTCGGTTCGCGTCGCGCAAGCCAATCAAAAGCAAGCGGTCGCAGATCTGCACATGCGCACAGCAGCGCGCACAGCCCCACGAACACAAAGCGGCTAGCAGAAGACACAGACGCGCTATTCATCCAAGTACCGAAATTGCGTTTATATGTCATAACGCATGACGCCACATTCGATCGAGCTGACGTGCCCGCCTTCATCGCTCTTGCCTCCTCCTTAAAACAGTGTCAGACGCAGTATATCCATTTCCACGATTCTCAGCTGAAATGCATAGAAATTTTTAGTTTCTCTGACCGCAGGTTTTCATGCATGCATTATAACGATAGCGTATTTGACTGTATTCTGCAGATTGTCGTAAATGCCGCATTATGTCACCTTATTCTCATTCACACTGACATCGTGTTTTGGATTTTACGTTTCGGAAAATGAGTTAGGAATAGTGTGTAGTAGCACATTGTACTAATAGATCTATAAAAACACCCGAAAAATTGATTCTGAGAGTTTCAAAAATAAGAAGATAAACAGAATGTGGTTATAAATCGCTCCTAGAGATCCAAATGATTAAGTAGCCCACTTGCCTATATGATACGTCAACGATTTGGGTCTTAAAAACAGAATTTAAAAAACGCCTTTTCGAGAGCTCCTGCAGTTCGTCGTAGTTTATAAAATGCATCTCATGAATGAAAATGTTTCGTTTATGGTACTACAGTCTAAAAATATTACAGCAGAGATCTTTCATCTCTGTCTGCTGTTGTTGAGGATTCGATCGCAGATAAATACTTTTCACAAGCAAGATTGTGAAGATGGCTACTGCTAGTTACATTCCCAGTAATTTAAATTGTGCTCTTAGATTGGTTGGTTGTTTGGGGAAGGAGACCAGACAGCGTGGTCATCGGTCTCATCGGATTAGGGAAGGATGGGGAAGGACGTCGGCCGTGCCCTTTCAGTGGAACCATCCCGGCATCTGCCTGGAGTGATTTAGGGAAATCACGGAAAACCTAAATCAGGATGGCCGGACGCGGGATTGAACCGTCGTCCTCCCGAATGCGAGTCCAGTGTCTAACCGCTGCGCCACCTCGCTCGGTTTGTGCTCTTAGATTCCTGTCTAACGTCATACTCGGAAATCGCAACAATTCAGAAAAAAATGGTGAATTATTTCTGAGAAGAAAAAATATAAAGGTCACTGTCGGTCGTTTCACTCAACAATTTCATCTCCAGCAATTGCATATTTCATTTTCTAAACATACAGAAATCACGAAATCATTACCGAGGAAGTGCGCTCTTACATGTAAGTAATAACGAATATTGCAGAAAAATCTTATCTTACACGAATAACAAAGTCTCAGAACGTGTTGCATGTATGGAGGGAAAAAAAAACATTTTGCGCCCATCCGTGCGCGAACCCGTATCCTTTCATATCGCATCCCCGCGTCTTAACCACTTTTTTTTTTAATCTCATTTTGTTCGTTGATGTTCATTGCCTTTGTCCGGAGCGGACGTCCCACGACACGCGCGGAAGTTCGTTGTTAATCCTTTTTTTTTTTTTTTTTTTTTTTTTAGGGCTGCTAACCCTCTCTTTCTTTTTTGTTCTTTCATTTTGTTCGATATAGTTCGATGAGTTTGGTCTGAGCGGACGTCACAAGACATCCGTTCAAGTTGATCGTTGATTCCTTGACTCAGTTCTTTTGTTGCAGAGAGCACACAGCCCTCCGACCGAACACGCTGAGCTACCGTGGCGGCACAACTTGGCCACGCCAGACAACGGAAACGCAACGCTTAATTTTTGTAGTACTGTATTGCGTAGAGGAACGTAGGCTGACTTCATTGCCAAACGGTGCTGCGTAAGTCATAAATGCATGATAGTTTGGAAGGTTTCCAAATCAAGCTTCACATAAATGCTTTCTATTGTTACTTGAAAGTTGTAAACACGTTTCGATAATCACTAACTAAACCATTTGTGGGAAAAGTACACGAAGTCACTACTAACGCCAGTTCACACTCATGTAATACATGTAAGCAGAGTCGATGTCTTGATACTTAATTATCTTTAAACTCTTATTTTGAGAGAATATTGACCGAAAACGTGTTTTTTTGGATGTAATCATTCACAGTAGCAACTTAACCTAACCTTATTTCTAATAAAGGAAAATAGTCTATTATGAACTCACTTTCCAATCGGATGTGTCCTCTGGTGATTCTCTAGTAACACAATCACTAAATCGAAAGCTAAAACCGCTAAATATGTTTTAAAATAAATTATTGGTGTACATAAACCACAGCTTACCGATCGACAGGGCCACACCGAAATCAAAATCCTCTCGGTACAATTGTCTTAAAATCGGTGGGAGGACCGTTCGGTAACAGGTCTCAGAAGCCTACTGAATAGGATATTTAGATAAAGAACCGAAAATGACGTCACTACCGAGACAAACCTACTACACTGATCGGTATGAACAATACAGAATAGGGCCCCAGGAAATAGTGAAGTTTCCTGAAATCAAAGTTTTATCAGCAATAAGGAGCTATTATCTACGGCCGTACAGAGAAGCCATCGAAATATATAAACATGAGGACAAGTTTAACAGAAAGAAAGAATCCTCTAGTGATATAAGGACAGTAACTCTGCAAAATCGACAGTTAATTTCTATCTCTGAAAAGGGTTATCCCTGCCGATCACACGTAAACGTATATCACGCCACATTTTCACAGTATTTATGTCGCTCTCAGACATCCGACCCATCTGTCAGGACTCAGCGGAATCTGAAGTATCTCTGAAGATCTGCAGCGCAACTCTAGGCGAAACGGTAGGATCAGCAAAGTTCACGGACCACGGCCACTACTTCTCTAGCATAGCGATAATAGATTATATAACAAACTTTCCTCGTGGATCAGTCTATCTGTTAGTGAAAACCGTATAAGAATCCTTATATAGAGACAGAAAAACGCTGCGGGGAACTTTATAATTTGTATAGATTACAGCTCACGTTAAAATGTAAAATCTAGCTTATTGTAAACTTATAAAGTTTAGACTTCTAGTTAAAAGAAAATTTAGCTGTACATTCCTTATTCTGTGCCACACAATAAAACGTCGAGTCACACTGGTTGGAAAAGCCTGATTATTTGCGCTTAGTGGTAAAAACCAGAGACCCTACATTGCGACATTCGGCGGCAGAGAATAAGCACACTAGTACAGTCTAAGGCGTTAACCATTAAAACAAGCATAAAACCTTCACACAGCGTGATACGCAGACATATTGTAAAGATGCCCTGCGTCTGTGCTCAGAATTGTTGAAAGAAACATAAAATAGGGTCGTAAAAACAGTGTTAAATGACTACGTTATCACTAACATTAGTTCAAACGAGTAGCTGTCGACGTTGAGAGTGTACCGGTTCTCCGAATATTTCGTCGAGCGTCTTACGTCTTTTAGAGAGAGAGAGTATATCAACAACGATTTTATGTGCTTTTTTAACCATGTAAAGCAAATCGTTTCCGTCGCTAACATTGTGGCCCAAACTCTTAATAACGCGCAACAGACTACAGGGAAACATTTCAGATAGAGCTCTGGTGCTCGCTCATAAAACGTAAAATGTGACTTCATAAAATAGTATTACGTAGAATTTATTTTTCAAACGTTCGAACGCATACACGATCTGTGTCAATGATGTAACATTTCCAGGGCGTCAAAAGTCCTACTCAATCATGGTAACGCATAAGCGTACGCAGGAGAGAGGAGGAAGAGTGGGGAGGGGGGAGGAGGGGAGGGCGGTAGTGGGAGACGGGCACTTGGCCCCTCCTGACATCTTGGTCAGAGATTCGTTATTCATTATCGGATTCGCACCATTTTTAGACGTGGTTGTATGTTATGTTACTAAATCACAGATTCAGCATTTCCGAGTGCAATGGGAAAGATTGCGGCCGGGCACCATATAAAAAATGGTTCAAATGGCTCTGAGCAAAAAAATGGTTCCAATGGCTCTGAGCACTATGGGACTTAACTTCTAAGGTCATCAGTCCCCTAGAACTTACAACTACTTACACCTAACTAACCTAAGGACATCACACACATCCATGCCCGAGGCAGGATTCGAACCTGCGACCGTAGCGGCCGCGCGGATCCAGACTGTAGCACCTTTAACCGCTTGGCCACCACGGCCGGCTGGCTCTGAGCACTATGGGACTTAACTTCTGAGGTCATCAGTCCCTTAGACTTAGAACTATTTAAACCTAACTAACCTAAGGACATCACACGCATCCATGCCCGAGGCAGGATTCGAACCTGCGACCGCAGCAGCAGCGCGGTTCCGGACTGAAGCGCCTAGAACTGCTCGGCCACAGCGGCCGGCGAGCACTACATAAATCGGGTTTGTTTGGGTATCGGGAAATTCACGGTAAACGACAGCCTTTTCTTGGCGCGGCGGCGGTTTCGGCGCTGTTTTAAAGTTATGGCGCATGCGGACCTTTAGAGAAAATTGCCGAAATTGTCCCCATCTATCCAGCACAGTGCAACATGCAGGCATCGTGTTACCAGTTGTGCAGTTCATTTGACATGACTGCACAACTGCGTTTAAACCGAGGAGACGAAGGCTACCTTAGTTCAGTCCTAGTTTGTTACGAAAATTCGGTTTTACTGCTCACTTTGAGGGTTAATTGGAATGTTTCACACATTCATCTCGTCAAATTCTGGCCCACAGTTACGTTTTAGACAAGCAACCCAACAAACTGTAGCTTTCGAAACGGATTTTATGGAACTTTTATTATTCCAGTCAACACTAAAAAATACACACATCAAAAAAGTTTTGCATCACCCCGGTTCCGAGAGTTCCGAAACCTGTACACGAAATTAGAATAGAGATCAACATAAACATCATTTCCGCCCTTTTTATTGCTGACGGCCGGTGTGGCCAAGCGGTTCTAGGCACTTCAGTCTGGAACCGCGCGAGCGCTACGGTCGCAAGTTCGAATCCTGCCTCGGGCATGGATGTGTGTGACGTCCTTAGGCTAGTTAGGTTTAAGTAGTTCTAAGTTCTAGGGGACTGATGACCTCAGAAGTTAAGTCCCATACTGCTCAGAGCCATTTGAACCATTTTTTGTTGCTCATGAAAATCACACATTGCATATTGTACCACAATACAGCGAGACCTTCAAAGATGGTGGTCCAGATTGCTGTACACACCGATACCTCTAATACCCAGTAGCATGTCTTCTTGCATTGGTTGGTTCAAATGATTCAAATGGCTCGGAGCACTATGGGACTTAACTTCTGTGGTCATCAGTCCCCTAGAACTTGGAGCTACTTAAACCTAACTAACCTAATGACATCACACACATCCATGCCCGAGGCAGGATTCGAACCTGCGACCGTAGCGGTCGCGCGGTTCCAGACTGTAGCGCCTAGAACCGCTCGGCCACTCCGGCCGGCTCTTGCATTGGTGCATGCCTGTATTCGTCGTGGCATGCTATCCACAGGTTCATCAATGCACTGTTGGTCCAGATTGTCCCACTCTTCAATGGCGATATGGCGTAGACCCTTAGAGTGGTTGGTGGATCACGTCGTCCGTAAACGGCCCTTTTCAATCTATCCCAGGCATGGTCGATTAGAGTTCAAGTCTGGAGAACATGCTGGCCACTCTATTCGTGCGATGTCGTTATCCTGAAGGAAGTCATTCACAAGATGTGCATGATGGTGACGCAAATTGTCGTCCATGAAGATGAATGCCTCGCTAATATGCTGCCGATATGGTTGCACTATCGGTCGGAGGATGGCATTCACGTATCGTACAGCCGTTACTGCTCCTTCCATGACTACCAGCGGCGTATGTCGGCCCCACAAAATGCCACCCCAAAACATCAGGGAACCGCTGCACTCGCTGGACAGTATGTCTAAGGCGTTCAGCATGACCGGGTTGCCTCCAAACACGTCTCCGACGATTGTCTGGGTGAAGGCATCTGCGACACATAAGTGAAGAGAAAGTGATGCCAATCCTGAGCGGCCCATTCGGCATGTTGTTGGGCCCATCTGTACCGCGCTGCATGGCGTCGTGGTTGCAAAGATGGACCTCGCTATGGACATCAGCAGTGCATCATGCAGCCTATTGCGTACAGTTTGAGTCGTAACACGACGTCCTGTGGCTGCTCGAAAAGCATTATTCACCATTGTGGCGTTGTTGCCACTGTTCCTCCGAGCCATAATCCGTAGGTAGCGGTCATCCACTGCAGTAGAAGCCCTTGGGCGGTCTGAGCGAGGCATGTCATCGACAGTTCCTGTCTCTCTGTATCTCCTCCACGTCCGAGCAACATCGGTTTGGTTCACTGCGATACGCCTAGGCCTTCCCTTGTTGAGAGCCCTTCCTGGCACAAAGTAACAGTGCGGACCGCGGCATTGACCGTTTAGGCTCGGTTGAACTACAGACAACAAGATCCGTGTACCTCCTTCCTGGTGGAATGACTGGAACTGATCGGCTGTCGGACCCCCTCCGTCTAATAGGTGCCGCTCATGCATGGTTGTTTACATCTTTGGGCGGGTTTAGTGACAACTCTGAACAGTCAAAGGGACTGTGTCTGTGATATAATATCAACAGTCAACGTCTATCTTCAGGAGTTCTCTGATTTGGGGTGATGCAAAACGTTTTGATGTGTGTATACGAAGAACCCACGGAAAAAACGCGATAAGTGACGTTTAGTACATTATTCAGGAGACTAAAGTTAATCTTTTAAGATGACAAATAAATACTTAAAACACTCCAGTAGAGTGTAACCAATATAATTATGGTGTCAAATTTACGATTATGGGGGAAATACATTAGGGAAAAGTAATAATTAAAATTATTTGATAAAAAAAGACAATACGCGCAAATATAATGTAACTTTGCCACGAAAAGAACCTGGTAGGTCCACCACTTTTTGGTTTGCTTTCGTCCCTTCTTTGCATTGTTTAGCTTTGGAAGTTTATTTTTATTGGTCTTGAATTTGGTTCGTTATGTGGTAGATTGGAATAGATATTTCTTGCATCTTGACCACAAAACTGTTTAAATTCTTGAAGGACTGCCTCTTTTTCTTAAGATATTGCAAAACAGTCTTTATTTACCTTACAAAAACTTTCATATTGCAAGACACACGATGAGGCCATAAGAATTCGTCAGGACCCTGCAGTTGATAATCAGGCTAGACGTGTACTTGTAGACTACCAGAACGTTCCAGATCTATTGGTGTCGAGGTTCTCTGAGCGGTCGTGTCTTCAAAGAACACTACAGTTTGTATCATACTAGTAAAAACGTCGTCCAATCTCGTATAATTTCTTGTTGAACGGGAATGCCTTGGATGCCTTGTGTTTCCAAAAGCCTTAATCCAATCTTCTTATAATTCTGCAATAGTTTTCTCTTTTATCAAACCTAAATTTTTATCGTGTTCAATGTAAGAGCGTCCTCATATTGTAAATACTGTTTAGGTACTATCTAATCTCTTAGTGGCGTGAACGACATAGCGAAGGTATAATAACACTGCATACTTCTTGTGCTGCCCTTAGCACGAATCACAGAATATTACGAGAACCCTTACTTTTGCATCGAGGATTTCGTTCACATAACTGTGCAGAAAATTAATAAATTCTGTCACTCATTTGCCGCTACACATTCACTGTAAGGATAAAATGTTGCATCACTCTGGGACATTTGATAAATGTTAAAACTGTAAAACCATAATTGACGCTTTTAATAAACCTCATTGGAGTTGATACTAGGAAATGGTAGTCTTTTCTTATTTTATATAGTTTATGCATACTGCTTCATTTTCCTCTATCTACTGACTTGCTTTTCGCTTTTTTGAATAAAATGTAACAGCCCTTAGCTAATGAACCTGGTTTTCCGTGCTCATTGACTTAACTTGATTTGTAATTTCTAACTTTTCTTTTTCAGAGATATTTTGTGAAATACTTGCATTCAGACCTTTTAATTCTGCTTGAGCTTTGTCACATGTTGAGCAGGAATCAGTACCAGGTACCCCAATGATAAGTTGAATTTGCTGTTAATTATTTTCCGCTATGTCCCATATGCAACATGACGTTCAGGTTATTTTCCTTTATACATAGCATTTTTTATATAATTCTTCTGCACTGCAAGGTAAATTCTGTCTGTCTTTTCCTTGTCGTAGCGGTTCTTTCTCCCCTTGAATGCATCTATGTGGTTTTTGACGGTTGCCAACTTTTCTTTGGATAGTTTCCAAGACCGGCTAACATGCATGCCTCTTTTGTATTTGAGGGATATTCCGGCATCCCTTGGTGGCCGACTATATAGTCTGCACTCTGTGCTTTGTTATTTTATGTAAAACAATGAATGTCTTTCGGCAAATACGAATTTCATTCATCGTATCATTTCGTTTGATTCTTACAATGTGTCAGAAAAAGCAGTTTCTGGCATTGGAATCGTGATTCCTAAGCTTTCTATGAGCAATTAATGTCACAAAAATTAAGCTGGTTAAATAGGAAGAGTGATTATATCACTTTTCTAACAAATTAAAATTCTTCATAAGCAGTTCTTTTTCGTGGGGACTGATTTATGTTAAACACTCAAACAGTGATCATTTGCAGTCACTGCCTAACTCTTGAAACGTTGCCCTAAGGTCTCCACAGACATTACTCATTCTGGCATAACTTTTTCTCTTTTTAACTGATTGATTATCAGATGCTTTCTTACCGTCGTGTGTGGGATTTTCAAAATCCCAAGAGGACCACACTACTATCACACTTCAAACTAAATACTTTTACTACAAGGAAACAACACAGAGTAAGAAACTCAGTCGATCACGTTTGTAGCAGCACCCCAACTGACCTAACAAGTATAATGCGAACAGTGGAAGCAAATCTTGGACTGGCTCCATTCTTTCCGTGAGAAGACTACAAGACTGATTTACAGCGTTATTTCCGTTACCACGGAAAGTGAAATCCGTTGTATCTTGGTGACTTGCCACGTAATTTGAGTCATTTTAGCTGTCTTGTAGTACCGTCGACTATCCATCAAAATGTGCGGTAAACTCAAATCCTAGTTAAACATAGTTCCCCGTTTTTTCCGTGGGTCTTGATATGCCATGAAAATAAATAGACAAGTCGGTTAGCAAAATGAGAAGTGACGTTTTGTAAAACAAAAAAAAAAAAAACAAAAACAAAAAAAGAAAGAAAGAAAAAAAGGTAGTACCGAAGCAGAATTAGCCTTTTTTTACAAGTTTATTTCCTGTTTCTCTAGTTAGAGGAGTATCAAACTGAAGAATTTTTTATTGTTTATTTTTGCTGATATGTAATAGGTCATCTTCAATGGACCGGTTTTTTTATTTTGTAAGTCAGATTTTTAATGTTCATTATCAACTTAACGTTATTGGCATACGATTAAAAATATATTTAGCAAATATTTTGTAGCTTTACTTCCTAGCTCGTTGGATTTAATAACATTAAAATAACAATCTACAGGCAGTAATGAAGAAAAGAGGAATTCGTAAATATGTGATCCAAGTTCCAAGAAGTTTAAATATGAACACCGGAATTAGAACTGACGTGGATAAAAAGATAATACCTAAAATACAAACAAATCAAGGAGTGAAACAAGGATGTAGCTTCTCACCAACATTATATGACATAATCGAGGAATGGAAAAGAGAGAGAATACCATCAATCATAAATGTTGGTTGGATTTAAAATATTAACACGGTGTTATTCGCGGATGATCGAGTTATCATACAGAACAGTTAAGATAAATTACAAAGAGCATTACATAAACTAAACGAGATAAGTGCTAAATACAATCTGACTATTTCTATAAATGAAACAGCCCTCAGTCATAAACCGATAGAACAGGTAGACCATTTCAAGTACTTAGAAAGTGACATGCTGTATGATCAAGGTATGAATAAACAGAAAAAAGCAATACTTACCAGCGCATATGTAGCACAATAAGAAAACTTAAAGAGTCAAAAACGGAAGTAGGCAAAGCTGAAATTTTATAAAGTCTTGGCAATTCCTACTGTTTTATATGGCGCAGAAATTTGGACGCTGAAAAAGAAAGATTTACGACAACTAGAAGCATCAGAAATGAAATATCTAAGATCTGTGAAAGGTTAAGCTAGGGAAGAAAAAATTAGAAACGAAGTAATAAGGAAAGAATTAGGAATCCAACCAATAACCCAAAACGTAATCGAATACAAAGAAAAAGGTAGAGGATATGTACTTCGTATGTCACTACAAAGACTTCCTTAACTACGAATGAATTATGAACCATGTGCAAGCGAAGTGTGGAAAGACCGAAGATGAGATGGTGAGACCGAAACGTCCCCTAGGCCTAACCCTGGAGTGGCAGAAGAAGAAAATAAGTGTACTTTGCAGATACTGATGAAATAACCTAAGGTATGAAAGCAATCTTATCTTCAAAAACATAATAAGTGAATAACCGTCAAACGTCTAAGATAGAACATTCGTTTCAAAACGGATTCCTTGCATTAATGTGTAACGTCCATCTGGCTACGCTATAACTTTCGTAACTACAGAGACAGCGTATGTCACTGTGCAGCAAGTAAATCTCAGCTGGCTGTGCTGGCTTCTGCGCAACCAGTTACCGCTGGCGCCCCCACGTGCAGACGGAGATTACGTAAATTGCGAGACGGAGGCTGTTCTGTGGCATTGCCCTGACCGGCCGCCACGAGCCAGTGGCTTTGCGTCACGGCCAAGGTAACCAGCGGAAAGGCAACAGATGCGTCGCTAACACAGAGCCCAAGCGGAACTGCTCAAGGGCATGGCAGAGAAAACTGACGCGCCATTGAAATGGAAGGAAGAAACTGGAAACGTTGTTCCTTATATGTGGTCCTGGTTTTTGATACTTAAACGATCTGCTTCCACGTGGAAGTTTTTCATAACGAGAAACATAGGCGGTTTTTAGGTGCTTACGGGGGCTGTCTAGAAAGTAAGTTACGATCGGCCGCGAAATGGAAACGACTATAAAATCCTATAAAGCTTTGCAAAGATGTGTTGGGCAGTGTCTCTAGTATGACTCTAGGTAGAATTATGTCGCTCTTTTCATTCCTGAGCTCTTAGTGAGCGCGTAAAGATGTTATAGAAAATAGTGTCTCCCGCCAAGTACGAGGGCCTGGTGAGAATTTTCCCCTGAAGCTATGCAACCAACATTACATAACTGTCGTGCGGTTTCTTCTTCAAGACAATTCTCAGCCTCATTCTGCAGGGGCAATGAAGGTGTTCCTGCATCGTTTCAATTGGAAATGTTTGGTTACCCACAATACAGCCCGTAATTGTCTCCCACTGAGTTTCATCTCTGCTCAAACGAACCGCAGGCTATGAAGACAACATTTTGGCACAGACAACGAGCTTTAGGCCAGCGTAGAGAATTCGCGGAAAGCGCTGGCGGCTGCCTCCTATGATGAGGGTATTGGAAAGTTGGTACAACGCGACGACGAATGTCTGAGTCAGAACGGCGACTACGTAGAGAAGTAGCTGAAAGGTGTAGCTAACTGTTACAAATGAAACATTTCTGATTTTCACTGTGATTTTCATTTCGCGATCAATCGTAACTTACTTTCTGGACAGCCCTCGTGAGATACTCCATCATAGGGTTATACAGATGTCACTATTCTTTATTTCGATCACTTTCAAGATCGTCGTCTTCTTAAATGGGGTCTATCGTATGTTAAAAACTAAAAGGAGTAAAAGTACAGTATAAGGTAATATAAGGAAAAATGTTCCAGTTAAGAGGCCGCTTGCGACATGATTGCAGATGTCTGGTTATGTGCTGCCACTTGCTTCCGTGTGAAATATTGCACTACGTAGTTAATTTTGTATCCCGCCTTGAAGGCGGCGCGTGGGTCTGCTCCTGAAAAATGAAAGGTAGGCCGAATGACGAAAGCGAGTAGTTGCAGGAGAGGTAAAGCACTTCGGTACTGCGTGTAATATTATATATGTTTACTATAGGCAAAAACAAGTTAATAAATGGTTACATAACTTTGCAGCGCATGAGCACGTAGGTGCGAAACCGTATTTCCGTCGTAAGTAGTACAAAGTCTCAATAGCAACCCAACACCCTCTAAAGTTGACGTTTCCAGGCAGTCTGCTCTTGATCGAAATGGGCTGAACCTGGAGCGGAGCTCGTAGATCTGGACAGCGCCGGCTAGAGCGCGCTGTCGTCGGTGTCGGTGTCGTAGTGCCAACCTACGAAATTGCACCTACGCCGTGACATCGTAGCTACTGATTCCACAGTTACTACTCTCCAAGACAAAAAAAAAAGGATGCACCACGAGGAAATTATCCAAATGGGACGGAAAATGGCAGATGGGATGTACATATACGGACAAACAAATTATTAAAGTTCCAAAAAATTCAATGTACTCAGGCCCTTATGTAAGCAGTTATTCGGCTTGGCACTGACTGATACAGTTGTTAGATGTCCTCCTGGAGGATAGCGCACCAAATTTTGTACAATTGGCGCGTTAGATCGTCAAAATCGCGAGCTAGTTGGAGGGTACTGCCTATAATGCTCATAACTTTCTCAGTTGTGAAGAGAACCGGCGACCTTGCTGGCCCAAGATAGCTTGCCATGAAGGGCAACGAAACGGGGCGTAGAACATCGTCGACTTACTACTGTGCTGTATGGACGCTGAGGCTGACAACCAAATGGGTCCTGCAAGGAAAAGAAATTGTGCTCCAGACCATCACTCCTGGTTGTTAGGCCATACGGCGGGGGACAGTCAGGTTGGTGTCCCAGACTCATCTTCGCTGTTGCCCATTCGCGCACGGTGAGAGTTCCCTTTGCTCGTCTTCGTGCTGGTGAAACCCTACCTTGGCCATCAACGTCACCAGATCTCTGCCCAATTGAGAACGTTTGGAGCATTTTTGACGATCTAAAGCACCAATTCGACAGAACTTGCCATGATATCCTTCAGGACGACATCCAACAACTCTGTCAGTGCCAGGGCGAATAACTGATTGCGTAAGGGCCACAGGTAGACGAATGCGTTATTGACTTTTTCAGTTTGTGAAGCTCTTTCTCTTGAACAAATCATTCGACTTTCCTGAAACTGTAATCATTTGTTTGTGTACATGTGCATCACGTCTATCAATTTTCGTCTCATTCGGATAATTCCTTCGTGGAAAGTCGCTTCTTTGTCTTAGATAGTACAAATGTATTTTAAATGTCAGCTTTACTATTAAGTCTTCATATGTTGTTGTTGTTGTTGTTGTTGTGGTTTTCAGTCCAGAGACTGTTTTGATGCAGCTCTCCATACTACTCTATTCTGTGCAAGCCTCTTCATCTCCCAGTACCTACTGCAACCGACATCCTTCTGAATCTGTTTAATGTATTCATCTCTTGGTCTCCCTCTACGATTTTTACCCACCGCGCTGCCCTCCAATACAAAACTGGTGATCCCTTGATGCCTCAGAACATGTCCTATCAACCGATCCCTTCTTCTTGTCAAGTTGTCCCACAAACTCCTCTTCTCCCCAATACTATTCAATACCTCCTCATTAGTTATGTGATCTACCCATCTAATCTTCAGCATTCTTCTGTAGCACTACGTTTCGAAAGCTTCTATTCTCTTCTTGTCCAAACTGTTTATCGTCCATGTTTCACTTCCGTACATGGCTACACTCCATACAAATACTTTCAGAAATAACTTCCTTACGCCTAAATCTATACTCGACGTTAACAAATTTCTCTTCCTCAGAAACGCTTTCCTTGCCATTGCCAGTCTACATTTTATATCCTCCCTACTTCGACCATCATTAGTTATTTTTCTCCCGAAATAGCAAAACTCATTTACTGCTTTAAGTGTCTCATTTCCTAGCATAATCTGATTCTCTTAGCATCATCCGAGTTAATTCGACTACATTCCATTATCCTCGTTTTGCTTTTGTTGATGTTCATCTTATATCCTCCTTTCAAGACACTGTCCATTGCATTCAGCTGTTCTTCCAGGTCGTTTGCTGTCTCTGACAGAATTACAATGTCATCGGCAAACCTAGAAGTTTTTATGTCCTCTCCATGGATTTTAATTCCTACTCCAAATTTTTCTTTTGTTTCCTTTACTGCTTGCTCAATGTACAGATTGAATAACATCGGGGATAGGCTACAACCCTGTCTCACTCCCTTCCCAACCACTGCTTCCCTTTCGTGCCCCTCGATTCTTATAACTGCCATCTGGGTTCTGTACAAATTGTAAATAGCCTTTCGCTCCCTGTATTTTACCCCTGCTACCTTCAGAATTTGAAAGACAGTATTCCAGTCAACTTTGTTAAAAACTTTCTCTAAGTCTACAAATGCTTGAAACGTAGGTTTCGCTTTCCTTAATTTATCTTCTGGGACTGTGGAAAACTGCTGATGTGGTATCGGAACAATTTGCTGCTTATGTAAGACGACATATCATTCACCAATAATGGATCGTTTGAACAGATCCTGTACCTTAGCCTCAAAGATCATCTTCGTCGATTTTCAGGATTTTTCTGCATAGGGTCATCTGAAAAGTGAAATGTATAGTACTTCCTGCTGATCCGGTTGAAGAACTGGAGTAGCTGTCTTTTCAATATTTACGAGACGATCAGGGTCTTTGAGAGGATCTGTAACTCACTGTAGAGGCAAGTGGAACATTGAAGCCAAATACGAGGACAACGCGTGGAGCGCTTTCCTCAGTTGTAAGTGTACACTAAACGTAAAATGTAATGTAATGAAGTAGTATTCTATTTCTTGTTGAGGTAAGTCATGGGTGAAATTTCAGCCATATTACATGGTACTTAGTCGAAAAGTTTAGTCACATTTGTCTTAACTTTTTTTCTGTGCCAGCATCTTCATGTCAGAGTAGGTCTTAGCAGCTAATATACTAAGCCAATATTTCACACTAATGCCAATTGTGGCTCATATCAGCACCTTTGCTGCAATCACCTAACAAATTATCTGAAATGTAAATAGTGATCAATTTGTTGTGGTAATGTGTACGAATAACGTACAAATTTAAAGTGAATGCGCTACACCGTTGCACTACGCAGTGCAAGGGCAAAGGGTAAGGCGCTTGAATCGGCAAAATTTCCAACTCTTGTCGTCGCTTTAAATCAACATTATTGGCTTTGCTAATCCCATCGACACACGTGTGGTGTGGTAAAATTTTGGCGCACGTTGCGGCGGTACACGCTTTCGTGACGCAACCCAAGTATATTTCCAGACCACGTAACCTATTTCCCATGCTCTCCGCTTCGGTGTGTTATGCAATGACCACATTTCCATGACCCTTAAAACGCACGTTCGCCCTTTGTTTTTCCTTCCTGGGATAGCTCACTGTAATATATAGAGTGCAGCAGATACGTCTTTGCTAGTTGCAGATCTGGTGCGTATACCCGAGGTCGCATGCGCTTTCTGCAATTGTCACCTTTCTCCGTAGCCAGTGCCGTCGGTACACAATATCTCGGCAAATCGTGTAAAATCTGTTCTGTTAAAGTAGCGTCGTATGTACGGAAGGAAGCGTAATATGTCCGTTACTGTTAACGATGCATGCATTCTAAAACAAAAGAAAAAGGAAACGCACCACGAAGGAATCAGCTGAACGCGACAGATATCTGTAGATGTGATGGCATGTACATACAATTTCAGAAAAAATAGATGACTTATTTAAGAGAAAGAGCTTCACGAATGAGCAAATAATTACGGCGATGGTCCATCCCTGGCCCTTATGCAAGCAGTTATTAGTCTTGTCATCGATTGGTAGAGTTATTGGATAGCACTAATCATCGGGGCTCGTTTCGAAGCGGGAGTCATCATCGAAAACAATTCTGCTCCAGTGAATGAGATTCCAGGCTGAAGATGTGTTTAGAGACACTCGGGACAGCGGTGGGATATCAGCCGGACTATCGCCCGGCGTACAGCCCGACAACAGGAGTGATGGTCTGAGGTGGCATTTCATTTCATAGCACAACCGCATTGATTTTCATCTGCGGCATCTTTACAGCGCAGCGGTACGTCGCCGATATTCTAAAAATGGTTCAAATGGCTCTAAGCACTATGCGACTCAACATCTGAGGTCATCAGTCCCCTAGACTTAGAATTACGTAAACCTGACTAACCTAAGGACATCACACACATCCATGCCCGAGGCAGGATTCGAACCTGTGACCGTAGCAGCCGCGTGGTTCTGGCCTGAAGCGCCTAGAACCTCTCGGCCACAGCGTCCGGCTGACGATATTTTACTCCCCGTTTTGTTGGCCTTCGTGGCAAGCCGTCCTGGGCTTACATTTCAGCAATGTATTGCCCGCCCGCCCACGGAGAGTTTCTACTGCGTGTCTTCGTGCTTGTCAGACTCTAACTTGGCCACCAATGTCGTCGGAAGTCTCCCCAATTGAGAACGTTTGGAGTACTATGGGCTGCGCCCTGTAAACATCTCGAAATTTTGACGGTCTAAAGCGCCAAATGGACAAAATTTGGCACGCAATCCTTCAGAAGGACGTGCAACAACTCCATCAATCAATGTCAAACCGAATAACTGCTTGCATAAGAGCCAGAGGTCGACCAATGCGTTACTGACTTGCTCAGTTTGTGAGGCTCTTTCTCTTGAATAAATCATCCAATTTTTCTCAAATTGTGATCGTTTGTTTGTCCGTACATTTGTATCAAATCTACCGATTTCCGTTCAATTCGAGTAATTCTTTCGTGGTGCGTAGTTTTTTTTCTTAAAGTTTACATAGGGACTTCATACTTTATACACAATATCAAATGCCACGCTATGACACACTACACAACAAGATCGGCGTGTCGTCAGAAGAGAGTACTATTTTCCAGGTGTACTGTAGAGACAGGTCCAGTGCGCTACTGATAACAGATGCATTACAGTGTGGGAGTGAAATGACACGGAAAAAACCCCCTGAAATACATAGGACAGTACTATTCTTGTGGGCAAAACGTCTAAATTTCATACAGTTATCGTGAAATTCTGGCAGTGTATGGACCAAATGCAATGTCGCGTCACACCAAGACCTCACATATGTGGGTGGTGCTGATCAGGAAGAAATTCTGTTGACATCGACCTCAAAGGACAGTGTTCACGCAATCGAGAAAGGACATCTGGGGAGAAAGAGATTTTCCTACCATGAGGACGTTCACACAGGTGTTCTTGAATGGCTACATGATGAAGAAGAGGATTTCTATGATTGAGGAACTGAACGACTGGTAGAATGTTCCTACCATCCTTTAGAAACTTGGTGACTCTTGGAAAATGTCGTGCATAGCTCGCGCAGGATACGGTGGCCGCTGCGCAGTGACCAATTTTCGTCCAAAGCGCCGTGCGTGTTCATTCGTTTGTTAGGAAGGGATGGCCGATAGTGTCTGAAATCTTTCGTCCGGTCGCGATGGCGGGATCGAGGCGCACGTCCTGCAATCCTTTTCAAACGATTGTACAGAAACCATTTGGGAAAAAAAAAATTTTTTTTGCTTTACTTATAACTTTATGTGTCAGGTTCACGATGACGTGCCCATCATTTCGTTAATCGTCATAGTTACTATGATGTTTACGTGAAAGTAGGACACTGCGCGAAATTCGAAAAAGCTTGCAATAAAAAATATAGGTCGCTATGATTTTGCGTTTGGTGCATATTACATAATATGTTGCAGCGTATTAAACTTAGCTAACATATTGAATTTTTCGTCTGAATTGCGGAGGTATCTGTCACCAATCTCGAGAAATTTCATCTGACATAGCACACTCATATGCGATCGCGCTGCGCCAGCGATAAAGCCAGAGTGAAATATCCAAACGATTCCTCATATTTTATACACGGTTTTAGATATCGAAATGAGATTTTCGCAAATGGTAGCATGCAAAGAGGAGAGTATTTTGCTATGTGGTTATCATGAAGAACTTCATTATCTACGCAGTTATTCCACTCACTACAATGCAATTTTTAAGGGCCATTGATAGCTGTTGTGACTGCTACGGTCACAGGTTCGAATCCTGCCTCGGGCATGGATGTGTGTGATGTCCTTAGGTTAGTTAGGTTTAGGTAGTTCTAAGTTCTAGGGGACTGATGACCTCAGATGTTAAGTCCCATAGTGCTCAGAGCCATTTGAACCATTTGATAGCTAGTGAAACAAGAAATGCTGTGGTTTTTGGATCAACATAATTGAAGACATTAGATGTTCATTTTGTACTGAGAATATGCTTTTTCATAAGCCACTGACCTTACTTTTCCTCAGTTCCTCATTTAACAAACTTAATAAACCACTTTTTCGGAAGTCTTTTGCAGTTGCATCTGCACACCATGTTAGTGAGGTGAGACTGTGGAACTTCGTTTTTTTTTGCCAAAATAAACAGATTTTAACATGACAAACAGAAAATGTGTATGTTTTACTCAAAATTCGCCACTCGTGACGCTTCTCTGAAAGTTACGAATCATTAACAACCTAGGGGAAAATAAATTGCCGCATTTTAGGTGAAATTCTTTTTATACACTAGATCTTTGTGAATGGCCCCCATGTTAAGTGTGGGCGTGGAGGGCCCCCACTTCATATTTACAGAAAATGTGAGTGTAGGCTTCAGTTTAGAATGGCACTTCCTCTCTAGAGCTCAGCATTTCCCCTACAGCACCTACCCACAGCCCCCACCACTAACGCTCTCCCCACGCCTGCCCAAAGGTCTGCACATCTACCAGCCACAGTATTCTGTGTGCAATATATTCGTGTCACTTCGAGGTATTAGTGCAGAATTCAATATAACTGACTTGGTCTGCCATAATAAGGTGTAACTTACTTTTTGAAGTTTCCTCGAATAAATGACCTGCCAGAGGAAATTTAGCTCTCTGAGGCTGTTCACAGATTATGCACTTATATGTCATGAGGTCATGTTGTTAGAAATGGATAAGTAAATGTAGAGAAGGTACAGAAGCAGGACTTGGTGCAAAGTCTGATAGCTGACACTATGTAGATAGATTTAAACCAACGAACATAAATAAGAAAATCAATTTGGTTTGTAGTTTGTCTCATAGGTAAGAATAATTTTTTCTCGTCTTTTGAAACTGATTTTTAGGGTCTGTAAAAACAGAACCCTTAAAGAATCGCTTTGTGGTCCATCTCTCCGTCTGTCCGACTGTTGACAATCATTTTTCTGAGGAGCCGGTAGACATACTAATTTAAAATTTGTCACATATTAAGGTCTATGCTCCCTTGGCAGTGTAAAAATTTTAAGCTTCTAGGTCAACTCAATCAAACGACACAACCATTTATGTCGCATAATTTGATGCTCGAAAACACTCTCGTCGAAACCTATATGGCGCTTCTTGTTGAACTAGAGTCATGGAATTTGGCAAGAAGCTAGGTTTCACAGTGAAGGTAAAGGAAAAAAGAAAAACAAAAATTGTTAATTTGTAATTATATAACACGAAAAACTATTTATTTTAAATTTTCATTCATGTGTCTTTTTGTCAATACAACATTTTCTCTTGAACAGATTGGCGTATCAAATTCATATTTCTCTCACATACTAAGGTCTAATGCCACATGATGATGTAAAAAAATTTAAGCTTCTAAGTCAATGCAATCAAAAGATACGGTCTTTTAAGCCACATATTTTGATACTCGCAGGCCTATTCTTCAAAATCTATAGGGTTCTTCCCGTTGACCTCGAAATATGAAATTCGGCAAGAAGCAAGGTTTCACAGTACAGATAAAAGAAAAACACGAAAATTGTTAATTTGTAACTATACAACACGAACAAATACACTTTTTGTTATTTTTTAAATCCGTCTGGCTGTCTGTGCGTCAGTCAAGATCCCTTTTTGTCGTCAACAGTGCGGCTTATAAAATTCAAATTTGTGTCACTTATTAAGGCCTATGGTTCCTTGGCGGTGTAAAAAGTTTAAGATTCTACATCAATGCAATCAAGAGATTCGGCCATTTATGTCGCAAGCTCACTCATCAGAATCTATAGGGTGCTTCCCATTGACACGCAATCATGAAATATGGGAAGAAATCTGCTATATCTACGTATACATTGAATTTCCCTGTTCTCTTCTTTTTGTATCCGCGTTAGTCTGGGGAAGTACTGTAGGGATTTTGATACAGTCTTGGAACCCCCGGAGCCAATATCTTGCCAGTAACTATACCGAAAACAGGCAAAAATCCTTGATATTCTCGATTCCCAGGAAGGATGAGCTATATATAAGATTCTCTGTATGTCCATCTTGGTTGCGGGACTCGGCTGTTCGATACAGGATGTCAAATTAAACATCTTTAAGCTATCTAGTTTCCAAAGTTTTACCACGCCGTCTTCCTACCAGTTTCGGCGTTTTACTACGGCATCTTCCTACCTGTAGGTTCCTATACGTCGGTCAGGGGCCTGAAGATGGCTGTAACTGGTAGCATTAAACTTCTTCAGCGGTCGACAAGGAACCTATAAACTATGGATTTTATTCCAGGGCGCCTCCCACGCACATGGAGTGGCATTAGTGACCGTCACGTCCTGCCCCCTATAGAGATATAGTACAGTTTTAATCAGTCAGTTTAAAACCGAATCGCAGATTCAAACAGAAAGGGTAATTACGAGTCCAATGACCGCAATTACGGGTCGATTTCGTGCATGCAGAGTAAGCTAAGAAACTGAAAATTCAAATTTTCTCCGTTAAATCAGTTTTACTAGAGAGTGTAGATCCTCCGATGTGTTGCAAATATACTTGATAAACAGACGATAAGGCCAGAACAAATCTGTGATAACTGCATAGCACGTTATCTAACAAAATCTCAAGATGGCGTGGACGGTTAAAAGAAAAGAAAAGCTGTTTGATTGAAGTTTGTTTCGTGGCCACGCTGTCGCGGAAGAATACGTTTAATAATCGGTGCCCTTGAGCTGGCAACGATATGGAATGGCCAGTTTAACAGCTTGGAAGACACTTCCGCCCACCGCAGAGAAGCAGGATGAGAGACCAGCGCAGCTGCTCCTGTAAGGTGGCGCCTCGGCTGTGCGGACTATTTTTTAACAGCGGAGGCATTCATCCTAGGTACTAGAACTAGCGGAGACACGCTCTATAGCCCATTCTTGCGCAAGTCTCCAGCGTTTGATGTTAGTCGTTCATAAGACTGAAGCAGAAGTCTGCCACCATCTTAGCTTACAGCATGTTCTGGCCTCTGTGCGGTGGCGTTTCAATCGCGTAGCGAAAAGATGTACTCAATTACCGCAGATTCAATGACCACGTGCGCCTGCAATTTGCAGTGTGAGCCGACTGCAAACAGAACTCTCAGACAATTTTGGCAAGCATGCCGCACATGCTGCCTTCGCAACGAGTCTCGGCTACTCTCGTGGCCAACCAATGTGTGCCCTCTCTTTCTCAGACTGCTTTTACGGGCCTCGGGTCCAGTTAGCGTTCTCGAGCGGCCGTAACAAAGTTCTTCGTTATCACTGGTACTCTTTGAGCCGTGCATGGCTCGCCGTCCCACCATTTTGTATTTTACACCCTGTTTTAACGTATTTCCATCTCATAACGTTGATTTAAATTACTGGCGTTAGTGAGTTGCTGTTTTGCCTGACCGTCATCGGCGCTAGTAGCGCGTATCGATGTGTCCGCTCTGATAGGATGTTTGGTCGACTGCTATGACTTCCCGGTTGTCATCTGTCGAGGAGTCAGTCAGAACGTGCGAGGAGGCGGGTTCACGGCGGCAGTTCGGGTCGTGAGTTGGGCCCTGCCAGTCAGTTGCAACGCGTCTGGAGCGCAGCCCGGGACAGCCACGCATTACTTTATCCACTTTCGGTGGATTGTTGGTCGGTCGGTTGGTCCGAAGACATCTCTGTGCGGCGTAGACGACTGGGCCGCTGGCGGTCTCTGCGCAGTGTCGGATTCTGTCTGGAGCTGTCCCATCGGTACGAGCGTCGTCGCTATCCGACCCAGGACGTGAAGTTTGAGTGGTTTTGAGCATTACGTTGTTGGTTCCGGCGTTGCTGTTGTGGAGGTTTTCCTGTGAGCAACAACGAGTGAAGTTTTCGAGATAGCCGCCCTCAGGTGGAATTGATTAAATTATCCATAGTTAAGTGCAGAGCGGAATTTTCTGCCTTGTGGCCGTTGGTGTTCTGGTTATCTGCTCTGGCCAGTGTCTTTTCCTCACCTTTTGTTGCTGTAGTTTTGACAGCCAAGTTCACATACGCGTTTGTTTGGGGGTTTAGTGATAGTTGTAATTTTTTTGCGGGGGGGGGGGGGGGGGGGGGGGCGCGCTTGAATTCTCGTGTACTCCGTCGTGGCAAGCAAGCGGTTGGTCGGTCAGTTCGTGACTGTCCCTTGGTTGGGTTCGCTCGCATTAAGTGTAGTTGGACTCACCACCTGTCTCGCCTAAGTGCACGAGGGCAGACCGATCCACTGGAGACTCCTGAGTGCCGTTCTCTTAATTATGCTTTCGACAGTGTTAATGTCGTTGTAATTTAACTGTATTTTATATTTTTAATTTGGCAAGGTTAGTTGTGGGCCTTAAAGTCCAAACATTATCGCCTTATGCTCTTGAAAGGTTATTGTATGTTCCTTTGAAAGATTTTACAAGTTATTGTTTGCCTTCCGCCGCTGGTGTTGCGAAAAGGAAATTTTTAAACTTAATGTATTGTTTTACCGATTGTTGCAATATATATTTCCTTAATTTGCAGAATTCAACTTTGCGGCCTTCGGCCATCTTATTGCGTTTATCTGTTTCTGTGCACCTTGTGGGCCATCAGCCCTGTTAGCATCTTCCTTCTGCATCTGCTTCCGGTAATCATCATAGTGTATTTCGAATTTTGAAGATTTAATCCAGCGGCCTTCAGCCGCTCCACAAGCCGATCTCATATATGTATACGATTTGTCTTATTCGTAAATTTGTGTCATGTCTTTTCAAAACAGAACTTATTCTAAAGCATCTGTTTGGAGGCCTTCAGCCGCGAAGCACTCTCTTTCAAAAGAGTATTTGTAAATTAAATGATAATAAATTACAATTGTGAAATGAATCCGACCGCAACTCCCTTGGCCCTTTCCACAATCATAATTACCTGTTAGCCCTGCGTGATTCAGCGGGCGTTTCACTCTTATTTGCATAAATTTCTTTACCCTCGAAGAGGGGAACCACTGATCCGGAATTGTGTATTGGTGGTTTTCACGCGATGTGAAGGCTGCCTCACATTTCTTTTGTTTTATTGAGTCTGTATACAGAAATTAATTGGATTTCTGTCTGCCTGTTACTTGTCTGACCTTCCAGCCCGTTCTTAGTTCTTCAAATACTTCCGGGCTGAAGCGTCTGGTGTAGGTTCCGGTTCCAATGCTGCCACGATCAAGGAATCAGGAAGATCTTTACAGAAAAGCAAACATTTGTGTGGAGATAGTAAGAAGAAGTAGTTGTTAGAGCAGCAGGTACGATTATCGCCTCCATCAATATGTCATCAGTGGGGTGTCAACATTTCTTTTAGCATCAACTTTTATTTGATCGTACTGAGTAAATCGTACCTGCCCTTCTACGCCAACATTTCTTTTAGCCTCGATTTTCATTTGATCGTAATGAGAAAATCGTACCTCCCCTTCTGTTATTAACCACCATACAAGCGGTGGCGAGTACTTACGAATATACAGCCAGCGATACAGACTTAAATAGAAATATTTTTTCAGATATCGCGTTCCATGGCAGCGTTTTTACCCTACTATTTAAATTCACAAGTACAGGATTGTGATTTAGCACTCACTTTTAGACGGTCGAATCAGAAGTATGGACGTGAATACAGGCGCATCGATTCTTCATCCTTATGTCGGCTTGAACTCGAAAATAATCGTCTCCGCATTTTTCCTCTGCTCTACGCAACATACAATTCTGTAAAAAGTGTTCACATCCTTCTGCGTTTAGCGTTTTCTTATGTAGAGTAAGGTGACCACACCCTAACCACGAAAAGCACCCCCATGCCATAACACCACCTCCTCCGTATTTCACTGTTGACACTATGCGTGATGCCAGGTAACGCCAAAACCAAACCCTACCATCGGATTACCACAGTGTACAGCGTGATTCATGACTCCAAATCACTCGTTCCCAGTCATCCACTGTCAAATGGCGTCGCGCTTTACACCATTTCGAGCATCGCTTAGCAATGAGTACAGAACTCTGGGCTTATGTGGAGATGTTCGACCATTGTACCCCATTCTTTTTAACTTTCCGAGCACAGTCGTTGTGCTATCGAGACTGCTAGTAGCTCTTTGTAACCCGCGAGGGAATCCTTCGGCTGATTTCACGCGACTTTTTGCAACCACCTTCCGCGACGCTCGGCGGTATTTCCCCATCAGTACACGTGGTCTGCCCGTTCTTTGTTTAGCCGTGGCTGTACCACTTCGCAGTCACATCGCCAACAGTCAAATAGGATCGCTTTAGAAGGTTTGAAATGTCCACGATGGATTTGTTATTCAGATGACATCAAACGACTATTGCACGTTCGAAGAAACTGAATTCTCCTGACTTAACCGTTTCTGCTCTTACTGCTTCTCTACTGACAACACCATACTCCACGCCTCGTTTTATACTGGCGGCACCACCTATCGTTACATTTAGTGATCAATTTCGCATTACATAGAGTGCCCTTGATATTTCTAATCAGTTGTGTATTCCTTTCACATGTACGGGGTGTTCAAAAAGTCTCTCCGCAGTGCCGTATGATTGTTAGCCGCGCCTGCCGTATGCCGCAGTGAATATACCGAAATGATGGTTCAAATGGCTCTGAGCACTATGGGACTTAACTTCTGATGTCATCAGTCCCCTAGAACTTAGAACTACTTAAACCGAACTAACCTAAAGACATCACACACACCCACGCCCGAGGCAGGATTCGAACCTGCGACCGTAGCGGTCGCGCGGTTCCAGACTGTAGCGCCTAGAACCGCTCGGCCACTCCGGCCGACCATACCGAAATGAAACTCAGGGAAATACAAGTTATTAATTTATTGAATACTCATTTTTACTTACAAATTTCCGCATAAAATGTTGAAAGTGTCCCTCCTGTTGTTGAATACACAATTCAGTTCGTCTAATCATGTTTCCAAACACAAGCTGTAACATTTCTTCTGTAACAGAAGCAGTGAAAGTGGATATTGCAGTTTTCACTTCATGGATGGACTTTGGACGGTTTTTATAGACAGTTGCTTTCGCTGCATCCCGGAAGAAAAAGTCAGGTGGTGTTGGGTCGGCGATCGTGGAGGCGAAAGTCCCTGTGAAATTACGCGATCACCAAAAACATCAGCAAGCAGTGACATTGAAACGCAAGCTGTGTGCGAGGGTTGCACCATCTTGTTGAAAATAACCTTTCAATGTTTCACTTAACACAAGTTCTCCTATGAATGGATACAGAATATCACTGCAGTATCGTTGTGCGTTTATTGTTCTTTGTAAAATATGGAACCCACAATCCGACGTCTAGAAATTGCAATCCAAACTCCAGAATGAAATGGTTCCTCATGAATACACAATGGATTTGCAGTACTCCACATACGAGAATTTTACGAATTCATGTACCCGGATAAATGAAACCACGCCTTACAATGAAAAACGTTTGATTAAGAAATCCTATTTTGCTGAACGGGAAGTTTTGAACCATTACCAATAATGCAGTCTCTTGCCATGATCAGTATTTTTCAGTTCTTGCACGACTGTCACTTTGTATGGGAAAAGTTCTATTTTTTTCTTTACAGCTGTGTGGGCCGTCCCGACACTAACATAGATTCCCTGGGCGAGTTTTCTTACTGACTTGTTCGGACTCGTGGACAATTTATCGCAAATATCGAGTAGTTTATCCTCAGACGAAAAGCTAGGACGACCACTTCTCGGTGCATCTGTCACTGAACCTGTTCTTCGAAATTTGTTAATCAAATCACGCACAGTATAGCGATGTGGGAGTGTTGTCTCCGGGAAAACTGAATTAAATGTTTGACAACTGAAACTGTGTACTTACCGCCAGCTTCGAACACTTGTTCGACTAAAAACACGCGTTCGTCAATGGTTAGCATTTTAACAGTGACAAAAACGAAACAACGAACAAAGGAACTTCACTTAAACGTCACACGTAACGACACACACCAACGATACTACTGATGCTGTCTGAGATAAACGAAACAGTGGAATGTTGGGAGAGACCACTTGGAGGGAAGCAACCCAGGTACGCGAACAATCAGCCATGCGGCACTGCGGAGAGACTGCTTGAACACCCCGTACCTCGCTAAAACGCAATGAAGATAAAATTAGAGAGATTAAAGCTCACACGAAAGCTTACCAACACTTTCCTCCCCGCGGACCGTTCGGGCGTGGAACAGAAGTGGGGATAGTGACAATGGTACACTTTGTACACTCCCTCACACACTAGGTGGTGTGAGAAGTATGTATGTAGATGTAGACATTGGCACAGACAGATCGTTGCGTATAATAAGTTATCTCGAACAAAACGACTTCCTCCATGCCAAACAACATAGATTTCGAAAACACACATCACGTGAAATCCAATGCACACTTTTCTCACATGACATCCTGAAAGCCATGGATCAAGGCAATCAGATTGCTGCAGCATCCTCGATTTCCGAAAAGCATTTGATTCAGTCCCTCACCTATGCTTCTTATCAAAAGAACGATCATATGGGGTATTAGACGAAACACGTGTCTGGACTGAGGATTTCTTGGTAGGAAGGAGGCAGCATGTTATCTTGGATGGAGAGGCGTCGATAGATGTAGAAGTAACTCTGGGTGTACCCCAGGGAAGTGTTGGGTCCGTTACTCTTCATTTTGTATATTAACGATCTTGCGGACAAAATTAATAGTAACATCACACTGTCCGCAGATGATGCACTTATCTACAGTGAAGAACAGTCTGACCAAAGCTCTGCAAATATTCAGTCATATTTCAAAGTGGTGCAGTGATTAGCAGCTTGCTTTAATTTTTTTTTAATGTAATATTTTGCACGTTACAAAACGAAACAAAACCTAGTATCCTATGAGTATAATATCAGTGGATCACAGTTGGGATTTGTAAACTCATGCAAATACATGGGTGCAACGCTTAGTAGGGATGTGAAGTGAAATGATCACGTAGGCTCACTAGTGGGTAAAGTAGGTAGCAGTCTACAGCTTATTGGTAAAATACCATGGAAAGGTAATCAGTCTACAGAGAAGATTGCTTAAAAAACACTCGTGCGTAGAACATTGCTCAAATGTGTGGGATCCGCATCAGATAGGAGGGAATACACAGAGAAGGGCAGTACGAATGGTGAAGGAAAGAAGGAAGATCGGGTTTAACGTCCCGTCGATATCGACGTCGTTAGGGACGGAGAACAAACTCGATTGGTGTCAAGGATGGGGAAGGAAATCGGCCGTGCCCTTCCAAGGAACGATGCCGGCATATGCCTCGAGCGATTTAAGGAAATCACGGAAAACCTATATCTGGATGACCGGACGTAGTTTTGAATCGTCGTCCCACCGAATAAGACTCCTGCGTGATAACCACTGAGCCACCTCGATCAGTAGCACAATGGTCACAAGATTTTTGACCCGCAGGAGTGTGTTACTGAGATACTGAAGAAACTGAACTGGCAGACTTTTGAAGATAGACGGAAATTACGCCGATAAAATCTGCTGACCAAGTTTCAAGAACCGGCTTTAAATGATGACTCTAGGAATATAGTAAAACCCCGTACATATCGCTCCCATAGGGTTCGTGATGACTAGATTAATTACAGCACAGGCAGAGGAACTTAAACAATCATTTTTCACACGCTCCATGCGTGGATGGGACGGGAAAAATCCCTAATAACTGGTACAGGGGGACGTACCCTCCACCATGCACTTCACAATAATTCAGAGTATAAGAGGTCTGTTCAAAAAATTCCGGGAACATTCGTAGCTTCGAGCCAACGGTGCGTTGGAGCGGTTGCGGTTGACATTCCTGCGCACTCCTGTGTTGAATTCAAATGGCTCTGAGCACTATGGGACTTAACTTCTGAGGTCATCAGTCCCCTAGGACTTAGAACTACTGAACCTAACCAACCTAACGACATCACACACATCCATGCCCGAGGCAGGATTCGAACCTGCGACCGTAGCGGTCGCGCGGTTCCAGACTGTAGCGCCTAGAACCGTTGGGCCACTTCACGCGGCTGAATGTATAACTGCCGGCTGTTTCATTGTTGTATGTCTGTTAGTTATTGTTCAGTGCTGTATTGAGTAGAACGTTGTGTTGCACAATTTGCGAAGTTCGAGGTGGCAGAGTTAGAGGAGCAACGCGTCTGAATTAAATTTTGCGTGAAACTCAAGAAAACCTTTACAGAGACACACCAAATGACGCGGGAAGCCTACGGTGATGAGTGCTTAAACGGTAGTCGGTTCACGCGGAATAGCCGGACGGAAGTTAAAGATGACCCTCGTTTAGGACGCCCTTCGACGTTTACCGACGACGCTCATGTCAGGAACGTGTGTGTCAATCGAAGACTGACTGTCCGAAACATTGCAGAAGAATGGAACATTTCAGTTGGATCATGTTATGAAATCCTGACACGACACCATGGAAAGCTTCGTGTCGCTGTCAAGTTCATCCCACGGCTCACGAGTCCAGAAAGACCTCCTCGGCATCTGTGTAGATAATTTGTATCGCACAAATGGGAACGAGATGTTTCTTAAGAGAATCATAATTGGCGATAAGAAGTGGGTCTATGGTTATGATGTTGGGACCAAGGTCCATCGTCAGGTAAGGTCAAAGGTCAAAACTATGCTGACTGTTTTCTTTGTCTTTGAAGAATTAGTTCATCATGAATTCGTGCCACAGGGCCAAACTGTTAATCGATGGTACTATTGGGACCTGTTGCGACGCCTGCGAGGAAATGTGAGAAGGAAACGGCCTGAAATTTGGCGAGACAATTTATGGCTCTTGCATCATGATAACGCATCCGCATATTCATCCCTGTTGGTGCGTGACTGTTGCACAAGAAACGAAATCACTGTGCTGCCTTATCTTCCGTACTCTCCAGACTGGCCCCTGCGGACTTTTTTTAGTAATAAAGTTGAAAACCCCTTTGAAAGGACGAAGAGTGGCAATGAGAAACGAGATAAAAGAAAATTCGCAGACGGCGCTTCGCGCGATCCAGCAAGAGGCCCACAAAGTCTGCTTCCGGAAGTGGAAATAGCGTTGGGAGCAGTGTGTCAATCGTGGAGAAGAGTAAAAGGTAAGGGCTTTAGTTGTGTGGAAAGTCCCGGACCTTGTAGACATAGATGTTGATGTGTTTGACCGGCCATGTATGCATTGTGAAAATAATGTCCATTCTGCCCAGACTTTACACTGTGCGCAGACGATCCGTTGTCAGGCGTTTCGCTCATCAAGGTACACGGGTCTGCAGCAATTGAGGTGCAGCCGTGCAGCAGGTGCGTGTGCTTACACGCAGGGTCAGCGACCGACGCCGCGCAGCTGAAGGCTGCGGCACGGACGTGGTTGCCGAACCGGTTTTCTCCCGCAGCAACCGTTGCTTCCGCGGCGCCACACTCACCTGTCCCGTCCCTGATGGCCTTGGCTCTCATTTTGTATACCTATGGGATCTCTGGGATAACCACGTAACTGTTCTTCTTCTATTACTGATTGAGTTAGTACGAGCACTTTCTTGTCTCAGTCGATTATTTTTGGCAACTGAGTCTACTTACCTCAGAAAAACATAACTCCAAGTATTGCTTATATGCCTGGTTTTCAGACTGTACCAGCTGGGGTACGACAGGACACTGTACCAGGACCTCTCGACCTCTCTTATTTCCTATTTATACAGGGTGGTCCATTGATCGTGACCGGGCCAAATATCTCACGAAATAAGCATCAAACAAAAAAACTACAAAGAGCGAAACTCGTCTAGTTTGAAGGGGGAAACCAGATGGCGCTATGGTTGGCCCGCTAGATGGCGCTGCCATAGGTCAAACGGATATCAACCACGTTTTTTTTTTTTTAAATAGGAACCCCCATTTTTATTACATATTCGTGTAGTACATAAAGAAATATGAATATTTTAGTTGGACCACTTTTTTCGCCTTGTGATAGATGGCGCTGTAATAGTCACAAACGTATCAGTACGTGGTATCACGTAACATTCCGCCAGTGCGGACGGTATTTGCTTCGTGATACACTGCCCCTGTTAAAATGGACCGTTTACCAACTGCGGAAAAGGTAGATACCGTGTTGATGTATGGCTATTGTGATCAAAATGCCCAACGGGCGTGTGCTACGTATGCTGCTCGGTATCCTGGACGACATCATACAAGTGTCCGGACCGTTCGCCGGATAGTTCCGTTATTTAAGGAAACAGAAAGTGTTCGGCCACATGTGAAACGTCAACCACGACCTGCAACAAATGATGATGCCCAAATAGGTGTTTTAGCTGCTGTCGCGGCTAATTCGCACATCAGTAACAGACAAATTGCGCGAGAATCGGGAATCTCAAAAATGTCGGTGTTGAGAATGCTACATCAACATCGATTGCACCTGTACCATATTTCTATGCACCAGGAGTTGCATGGCGACGACTTTGAACGTCGTGTACAGTTCTGCCACTGGGCACAAGAGAAACTACGGGATGAAGACAGATTTTTTGCACGCGTTCTATTTAGCGACGAAGCGTCATTCACCAACAGCGGTAAGGTAAACCGGCATAATATGCACTATTGGGCAACGGAAAATCGACGATGGCTGCGGCAAGTGGAACATCAGCGACCTTGGCGGGTTAATGTATGGTGCGGCATTATGGGAGGAAGGATAATTGGCCCCCATTTTATCGATGGTAATGTAAATGGTGCAATGATTTCCTACGTAATGTTCTACCGATGTTACTACAAGATGTTTCACTGCATGACAGAATGCCGATGTACTTCCAACATGATGGATGTCCGGCACATAGCTCGTGTGTGGTTGAAGCGGTATTGAATAGCATATTTAATGACAGGTGGATTGGTCGTCGAAGCACCATACCATGGCTCGCACGTTCACCCAATCTCACGTCCCCGGATTTCTTTCTATGGGGAAAGTTGGATATTTGCTATCGTGATCCACCGACAACGCCTGACAACGACAACATGCATCAGCGCATTGTCAATGCATGTGCGAACATTACGGAAGGCGAACTTCTCGCTGTTGAGAGGAATGTCGTTACACGTATTGTCAAATGCATTGAGGTTGACGGACATCATTTTGAGCATTTATTGCATTAATGTGGTATTTACAGGTAATCACACTGTAACAGCATGCGTTCTCAGAAATAAGTTCACAAAGGTACATGTATCACATTGGAACAACCAAAATAAAATGTTCAAACGTACTTACGTTCTGAATTTTAATTTAAAAAAACCTACCTGTTACCAACTGTTCGTCTAAAATTGTGAGCCATATTTGTGACTATTACAGCGCCATCTATCACAAAGCGAAAAAAGTGGTCCAACTAAAACATTCATATTTCTTTACGTACTACACGAATACGTAATAAAAATGGGGGTTCCTATTAAAAAAAAAAAAAAAGAACGCAGTCGATATCCGTTTGACCTATGGCAGCGCCATCTAGCGGGCCAACCATAGCGCCATCTGATTTCCCCCTTCAAGCTAGACTAGTTTCGTTCTTTGTAGTGTAGTCTTTTCGTTTGTTGCTTATTTCGTGAGATATTTGCCCCGGTCATGATCAATGGACTACCCTATATAAATGACATGGAGACCCCCTTTAATGGTGCTCACATAACCCCGTTTGCAGACGATACGAATGTTGTTGAACTGATATAAACCCGATACTGCCTACATCTGCATCTACAGTTTTCAAAAATTAATTATATCAATTACAGGAAAACAGCCACATAATGACCTGGATATTTGAATACAAAATAAATAAATTGAGAGTGTTGCTGCCACCAATTTTTTTAGTTGTCTACATAGATGAAAATTTCAACTGGAAAGCCTTTATCCCGCAAACATCTGAAGTTCTGTTTGCTTTGCACCGAGCGAGGTGGCGCTGTGGTTAGCACACTGGACTCGCATTCTGGTGGACGACGGTTCAAACCCACGTCCGGCCATCCTGATTTAAGTTTCCCGTTATTTCCGTAAATCGCTTCATGATTCCTCTGAAAGGGCACTGCCGACTTCCTTCCATATCCATCCCTAATGCGCTGGGACCGATAACCTTGCTGTTTGGTCCCTTACCGCAAATCAACCTACCATCTGTTTCCTTTGCGTTACGTGTAATTATGTAATTAGTATTGTAGTATTGTGTGTAGTAGAAGTGTAGCAGAACTGTCTGCTTACATCCATTCTGATATTACCTATGGCCTCACTTTCTGGGGTCATAATAAGACAAACCTAAAAATCATGTTCATTTCTACAAAAATGAGCTATTAGAATAATTATCAACACCATCCAAGCAGTTATTTCAACAACTAAATATTCTACCATGCCTCTTTATACAGAAACGTGTAATTAAAATAAATGGGTACACCTAGAATTTCAAAACTAACTTATATCTGCATTGATATAATAACAAGGGTGTGTAACGATACTAAACTGTATAACAAACATTCTGGTAAATGTAAAAGAAATTAAAAAAACTGTCCTTTAAGAAAGCAATATTTAAATTTTATTTTTTTTAATTTTTATGATCAACTGCTATAAGCAAACGAATACATGCAATGAAGAAACGAATACTTGTATGAACATCAAGAGCTCAGATGGAAACCCAGTTCTAAGCAAAGAAGGGAAAGCAGAAAGGTGGAAGGAGTATATAGAGGGTCTATACAAGGGCGATGTACTTGAGGACAATATTATGGAAATGGAAGAGGAGGTAGATGAAGATGATATGGGAGATATGATACTCCTTGAAGAGTTTGACAGAGCACTGAAAGCCCTAAACAAGGCCCCAGGAGTAGACAACATTCCATTAGAACTACTGATAGCCTTGGGAGAGCCAGCCCTGACAAAACTCTACCATCTGGTGAGCAAGATGTATGAGACAGGCGAAATACCCTAAGACTTCAAGAAAAATATAATAATTCCAATCCCGAAGAAAGCAGGTGTTGACAGATGCGAAAATTACCGAACTGTCAGTTTAATAAGTCACGGCTTCAAAATATTAACGGAAATTCTTTACAGACGAATGGAAAAACTAGTAGAAACCGACCTCGGGGAAGATCAGTTTGGATTCCGCAGAAATATTGGAACACGTGAGGCAATACTGACCCTACGACTTACCTTAGAAGCTAGATTAGGGAAAGGCAAACCTACATTTCTAGCATTTGTAGACTTAGAGAAAGCTTTTGACAACGTTGACTGGCATATTCTTTCAAATTCTGAAGGTGGCAGGGGTAAAACACGGGGAGCGAAAGGTTATTTACAATTCGCACAGAAACCAGATGGCAGTTATAAGAGTCGAGGGACACGAAAGGGAAGCAGTGGTTGGGAAGGGAGTGGGACACGGTTGTAGCCTCTCCCCGATGTTATTCAATCTGTATATTGAGCAACCATGGAGAAGAAATAAAAACTTCGAGCTTCGCCGATGACACTGTAATTCTGTCAGAGACAGCAAAGGACTTGGAAGAGCAGTTGAACGGAATGGACAGTGTCTTGAAAAGAGGGTATAAGATGAACAAAAGCAAAACGAGGATAATGGAATGTAGTCGAATTAAGTCGATTGATGCTGAGGGAATTAGATTAGGAAATGAGACACTTAAAATAGTAAAGGAGTTTTGCTATTTGGGGAGCAAAATAACTGATGATGGTCGAAGTAAAGAGGATATAAAATGTAGACTGGCAATGGCAAGGAAAGCGTTTCTGAAGAAGAGAAATTTGTTAACATCGAGTATAGATTTAATTGTCAGGAGGTCTTTTCTGAAAGTATTTGTATGGAGTGTAGCCATGTATGGAAGTGAAACATGGACGATAAATAGTTTGGACAAGAAGAGAATAGAAGCTTTTGAAATGTGTTGCTGCAGAAGAATGCTGAAGATTACATGGGTAGATCACATAACTAATGAGGAGGTATTGAATAGAATTGGGGAGAAGAGGAGTTTGTGGCACAACTTGACAAGAAGAAGGGACCGGTTGGTAGGACATATTCTGAGGCATCAAGGGATCACAAGTTTAGTATTGGAGAGCAGCGCGGAAGGTAAAAATCGTAGAGGGAGACCAAGAGATGAATACATTAAGCAGATTCAGAAGGATGTAGGCTGCAGTAGGTACTGGGAGATGAAGCAGCTTGCACAGGATAGAGTAGCACGGAGAGCTGCATCATAACCAGTCTCAGGACTGAAGACCACAACAACAACAACAACATTTTATACTCTACTGCAATCGCAAATTTTATAGTTTAGTGGTCTCGGGTGAAATAGTGAAACAGCACAGAGGTATTCAGGAACATACTACAACTCGCTAGTATCGCTCCGGCAGCCGCCGTGAAGACGAGATCAGACTAATTATTATGCGCGCACACAGGCAGTTAAGCAATGGCCCTTTTCGCAGTCCAAATGCTATCTAGTGAGTGGTACAGTGGGAAGTAGAGTACCCTCTGCCATTCAGTTCCCTTAAGTATGCGGAGGAAATATTAATGGAGGCAATGAAAACTTCGTAACTCCATTTGTCTGTGAAAACTCGTAATTCCAGTAACCAGAGGTTTTGAAAGTGCGTGGATTTCCATAATATGTCAATAACCTACTTCCACAGTACAGTTACACATCTAGTAACTTTCTATATTACTTTATATTATTTCTTAAGAAACCGCTTTTACTTCATCCTCAAAATTTAACAGAATGGAGTTATGTAATTTTCATTGCCTACCATCTATATTCATGGTTGCGTTCTATGCACCAAGAGGGACGTAGTATTCGTAAGTACGCCGTAGTACGAGGCTTATGATTAACTGCTCGGTCACGGAAACAGTTATCGGTGCCCTATCCGATACTAAAAAAGGACGATTGCTGGCTGCCTGTGTGTCAGAATGGACCCTTTTGTCTTGTAAATGTTCTGTCAGGCCTCTCCTATAAATACGAGTTTTTTTGTTTTGAGGATGGCTGTAAATCTCTGCACCAACGTGCTATTCTGGTGCATCCAACGACACCATCTCGACAAAGTCCGGGATCGCAGCAGGGCAGCACTTTCTGCTGCCTCAAATCACTGGCTGCTGACCATGTCTTAACTTTTTTCCTGCATGCTATATGGAGCATCTTTGTTTTTACCGTGTCCATCTGCTACGATAATCGATGCCGTTAACGCACGCTAATATGATAGCAGTCGCCCTGGCGATACTCTAGCTGTGCAAAAATAATCTTTTTCACTGTTTGACTGGCAGCGGGAGACAATGTCGGTTACAGTTCGTGATAAGTAAACTGTATACCTCTGCCATGGGTTGAAAACTATACCTCTTTTGTGACTCATAGAGTGAGAGCATGTAATATCAGGAGCGAATCTGGAAGTCGGTAAAGAGGGGGGCGGGGCTAATATTTCGGAAGGGGGGGGGGATGAAATATCGCTTAACAAAAGATCGAAGTTTTTGTCTGGTGTCAGCAGCTTAAGTGTTGGTAGGCATACGCTGCATATTTAGCTTTCTTGATTATTGAAAGTTGTACTCGTACATTAATATACATCCAATGTTGATTAATAAATAATAAGACGCCCATTTTAAGTTAAATGATATTTATTGGTTTAGATAGTAAGCTATTTGCCACTCTTGTTCTTTTGTTAAAATGTGTTTGAAATACATTGCAACCTATATTGCTACCTAATTATAAAAAAAAGATTGAATCTGTTAAAGTAATATATTCGCTGATTTCTGAAGTCATTTTATCCAGTGTAATATGATACTCCATTGGGGGGGGGGGGGCTATAGCCCTCATAGCCCCCCCCCCCCCCCTTGCCACCGCCCCTGTGTAATATGATGAACCATTTATGGGACGGTGGCAGTTGCTTCTCTATATTAGAATAAATAAGCCCTCGGTCACAGGGACCGATGACCGTCGCAGTCTGGTCCCTTGAATCCCCAAACCAACCAACCCTCGGTCACAAATATTAAGTCAAAATTGACCACGTTTCGACGCTACTATGAGCGTCGTCTTCAGAATTAAACTAACTGTTCTAAAACATATTCGGTATATAATACGTTAATAAAATTAAAGTTTGTACTGACAGGAAAGAGATGCAGTACTTACATGTCACATTTTTAAAAATTCTAAGCCGGAAAGGCGACGTCATGAATAGTTGTAAATAAGATGGCGAGCCGCTAAGGGCCGCTCGTACTTGTATGAACAAGGGTTGCAACAAGACTGAAACTAACGTGGGCACCTCAGTCTTGTTGCAACTGTTCACTCAAGTACGAGCAGCCCTTAGCGGCTCGCCATCTTATTTACAACTATTCATGACGTCGCCTTTCCGGATAAGATTTTTTTAAAATGTGACTGTCAGTACAAACTTTAATTTTATTAATGTATTATATACCTAATATGTTTTAGAACAGTTAGTTTAATTCTGAAGACGACGCTCATAGTAGCGTCTAAACCTGTTCAATTTTGACTTAATATTTGTGACCGAGGGCTTATTTGTTCTAATATAATTCTGACACGGTCACTGAACCTTTTCAGCTATGTTCAAAGTTTTAAGTTGCTTCTCTGTTTCTGTTTTAGAGAGTGTTATATGTAGTACTTCTCTCTCACCATCGTCATCGTCAACAACAACAACAATACTATGGGAGCACTACATTGTACAAGCTCATATCACAATAACACACACTAAAAGTTAAACTTACTACATAACCCACAGGCTTCGTCAACGAAATGTGGTAATTAGGCAAAGATTTTTTTTTTTTTTGGGACGTGAAACTATTCACTGAAGTCTTTCAACCAATATAACCACACGACACGAATTTCTTGTTGACAATGTGAATGTACTCGTATACGCAGACACACTAATGATGGGATACGTTCCAAATTCGTAATATTAAATGATTCTGTTTTCAGCATCCATCCACCAGTGACACATAAAACATCGACATTAGTAACTCGAACATTATCATACAAAAAATTACCGGTACGTGTAAAAAAATACCGAACGATTGAGAAAAATCTGCGCTTTTAATTACAGATGTACTAGTATTTACAATGGAAACTCTCAAAATATCACAGTTGAATTGATATTTAATGTGAAAACTCTCGAAGCAATGGAAGTTCTATTGTTGCAAAGGTCATTGTAATTTGTAGAATAGCTGGTGGGCGCCATAGGTAATAATTTAAGTAGACTATTTTGTGGCAGGAATTCCTTAATGGTGTTTTGGACTTTTTTCCAGGAATTATCTAGATGCGGTAGTGTTTGTGCAGCAACATCGAAATGGTCAGCACACCCTCAAAACAGAAAGTTTTTTAGGCGTAAGCAGAAATTGTAGCTGTATTAATAAATATGGAATCTTCTGACTTTTGAGAAACATGGAAAAAAGTAAAATAGCGCACTACTTTTATAAAAAAAAATAAAAAAAAATTGATAAACGTAAGCCTAAATCACTCACTAAAAGAAACTTTTCTGAGCCACGTTAATCAAAACAGATCTGACTACCTTGTCACAGCATTAAAACCAAGAAAACATGTTTCTAAAGGCCCGACTTCTGTGCGCATCATCCCGTATTCGAAAATCGATTGTCGGTGACCCGCAACTCTGTACAGCAGGTCAGTGAAGTAGCATCGTGGTGACGTCATGATGTGTGACCGAGACGAGATGAAAACTGTCACACAGCGGCGTTGGTTGTTTATCCATAACAAGTATGTACGAAAGATTTGAAACCTAAATTCTTGGCTGATGACAGATTTTCATCTTTGTCTGACTGGTGAGTGAGAACAAGAAGGGACAAATTTTCACTACAGAATATTGTGTACGATAAAGAGTAGTGACAATACGCTTGATACCATCTCCAAACGATGGTACAACGCGCAAATTTTTTAATTAAACGACACTATTTTAAGTTTGTATGCGAAAGTTGCAGAATTGAGCGAATGTCAGATTAGAAATGAGCTTTACTGTACTGAGGCTGATAGCTTTTATCAAACAAGTGTGCACAGATTTTGAAGAATTTTTCTCTTTTTTCATTTCGCCGTGGCTGGACGCAATTCCTGTCACTTTCAAACACAGGCCACACCATCTGTCTACAAGTTGGATTAATTTTGTTCTGCGTGTTTCTGAGGCTTCGTTACAATTTTTGTATTCCGATTGACAAAGACGTGTAAAGTTTATATCACAAAGCCAAGTCTGCCATCATAAAATGTAATTAGTGTTTATAATATATCGTGGTTGAAAAGTGAGTTTAGTAATTAATAACAATATACAAATGAAATATTACAAAAGTTGTATACTGTATCTAATGATACAAAAGAACCAATTCACAAAGACATCAGACCTACTTAAAAGCCTATAAATCTGCACCCTGTTGTTGTAAGCTCAGAACACATTGTACAAGATTCATTTAAGGTCCTATGCTAAAATGTCTGCAAATCATTGCACCAATGCAAGCAAAAGTTGGTACCCAGTTTTTTGAAACACTCTTAATATGTTGACTTGTAGAACTGTGCAAAAGAAAACAGATGACCTAATGATATGTTTCTGTCAACCATGAGGCTTTGGATTTAAATTGGACACACACATGCCAACAAACATTATAGGATTGTCACATGTAAAACATTGACTTGTATGCTTTGAACACAACAAATCCTGAAAGGTGTTTGTGGTAGTTTCCTCCTCTAATAAAAAGTCTCATTTTTTTAAACACTAATAGTGTAAGTCATGACAGTCTGGCATGTAGTGCAGCTTATCTGAACAGTGGATTCTGAAAACTGACCTGACATTTGGGTCAAAACTACCTGCAAAGTTGAACATATTTTTAAATTAATGTTGCCTTCACTGTTGGTGCTTTGTGAAATTTAATGATTACAAAACGGGGAGGGGAGGGGGGGCTGCAACATCTTTGCCACTGTTTCCCTGATTCTTACAAAATTTTTGTATAATTGTTTTGAGTGTTACTGTCAGTTCTATGTATAAGCCCATTAACAGTAAGTCTTCTTTTCCCTATTAAGTTACATCTGTATTTAATTATTATTCTTTCTTTTCTCTGACATTATGTCTGCTCAAAAATGGAAAGTGACGCGGACCTTGATCAAGCGTGACTTCCTTTTAACTGTACGGTATATGTTACATTGCATTTAGGAACTTTTGGGTAATTGAACATGTATCAATAATTACAGATTTCTGTAGTTGTATATATAAGTTTGGATGTAGCTGTATTGCGTTGTTATACTGGTGGATATTGTGTGGTATGACTCCTGTAGTTGATAGTATAATTGGTATAATGTCAACTTTATCCTGATGCCACATGTCCTTGACTTCCTCAGCCAGTTGGATGTAGTTTTCAATTTTTTCTCCTGTTTTCTTTTGTATATTTGTTGTATTGGGTATGGATATTTCGATTAGTTGTGTTAATTTCTTCTTTTTATTGGTGAGTATGATGTCAGGTTTGTTATGTGGTGTTGTTTTATTTGTTATAATGGTTCTGTTCCAGTATAATTTGTATTCATCATTCTCCAGTACATTTTGTGGTGCATACTTGTATGTGGGAACGTGTTGTTTTATAATTTTATGTTGTAAGGTAAGCTGTTGCTGTATTATTTTTGCTACATTGTCATGTCTTCTGGGGTATTCTGTATTTGCCAGTATTGTACATCCGCTTGTGATTTGATCTAATGTTTCTATTTTTTGTTTGCAAAGTCTGCATTATTTATCTGTTGTGGTATTGGGATCTATAATAATGATGATAATAATAATAATAATAATAATAATAATAATAATTCCCGTGGAGGCCCGGGAAAAGAATAGGCCTCTGGTATGTTCTGCCAGTCATAAAAGCCGACGAAAAGAACAAACCACTAATAGGGCTAACCCCCCTTTTAGTGTGATTACTTGGTTCAGGACAGAACTAAAGAAGCCTCGGACAAGCGCCGTCATGGTCGGGCACGACACTTGAACCCTATGCCCGCCCACAATGGTAACGACACTGCTAGCCAACTAGAAAAAGATTTAAATCCAAATAGAGGTGTTTTGCAGGATATGCTTCCTGCAACCACCCTAGAAGGAAAACAGACAGAGGATGAGATGGTCAGATGAAGTTAATCGACACCTCATGTTCTGTTATTACCAAGCAACAAACCTAGGAACCAACACAACTGGATACAGATCACAAGTATACACAACATTTATTACCAGATACCCGGAATTAAAATTTTTAACAGAACAACGACTAGCTGATCAGATCCGTGTAATAATCAAAAATAACAGGATACCCCAGTCAGAATTAGGAAACATCAAACAACAAGTACAACAAATACTAGAACAAAATAATGTGCAATCAGAAGAAGAAGAAAATACAGTAATGAACTCAATCATCCCAGAGCAAACAAACAAAGAACACGCATCAATTAAACAATCAGAGGAAAACGAAATATTAAGACAGCCACCAGAACAAGCACAAATAGAACACGAAGTGACACACATGTTAGATATAGAAGAAAAATTTCAGCTGACATATATAGAATACAAAGACACAAATACAGACATTAGACCATTCTTGCACAGACCACCAAATAACCCACAAGTAGAAATGACAATAACAACTATCAACACAATCATACACAACAAAATAAATGAAAATACAACTATGGAAGAGTTACAACTACTGGTTTATGTAGGAGCACTCACTACAGTAAATATACACACTAGGCAGAGATCAGAACCAACCAACACACAGAAGAAACCCACAAAACCAGCATGGCAACACAGGCTACAGATCAGAATAGAAAAACTGAGAAGAGACATCGGACAGCTAACACAATTTATAAGAAATGAAATATCAGGCAAAAAACGAAAAAGGTTAGGTAAAATCTCACAACAAGAAGTAAATAGAGCAATTAGATGAAAAGAAGCAGAAATTACGAGCATTGGCCAAACGACTTAGAAGATACAAAAAAAGTGAAAATAGAAGGAAACAAAACCAAACATTCAACACAAACCAAAAGAGATTTTACCAAACAATAGATAACACACACATTAAAATAGATAATCCACCAAACATAACAGACATGGAACACTTCTGGAGCAACATATGGTCAAACCCGGTACAACATAACAGGCATGCACGGTGGATACAAGCAGAAACAGACTCATACAAGATGATACCACAAATGCTTGAAGTGATAATTTTGCAACATGAAGTCACCCGAGCAATTAATTCTACGCACAATTGGAAAGCCCCCGGAAATGATAAAGTAGCAAATTTCTGGCTAAAGTAGTTCACCTCAACACATTCACATCTAACTAAATTATTTAACAGTTACATTGCAGGCCCATACACATTCCCGGATACACTTACACATGGAATAACCTATCTGAAACCTAAAGATCAAGCAGACACAGCAAACCCAGCTAAATATCGCCCCATAACATGCCTACCAACAATATACAAAATATTAACTTCAGTCATTACACAGAAATTAATGACACATACAACACAGAACAAAATTATAAATGAAGAACAAAAAGGCTGCTGCAAAGGAGCACGAGGATGTAAAGAGCAACTGATAATAGATACAGAGGTGACATATCAAGCTAAAACTAAACAAAGGTCACTACACTACGCATACATTGATTACCAAAAAGCTTTTGATAGTGTACCCCACTCATGGTTACTACAGATATTGGAAATATACAAAGTAGATTCTAAATTGATACAGTTCCTAAACATAGTTATGAAAAACTGGAAAACAACACTTAATATCCAAACAAACACTAATAATATCACATCACAACCAATACAGATTAAGTGTGGAATATACCAAGGAGACTCATTAAGTCCTTTCTGGTTCTGTCTTGCTCTGAACGCACTATCCAACATGCTAAATAATACAAATTATGGATATAATATTACTGGAACATACCCACACAAAATCACACATTTGCTATACATGGATGATCTAAAACTACTGGCAGCAACCAATCAACAACTCAACCAATTACTAAAGATAACAGAAGTATTCAGCAATGATATAAATATGGCTTTTGGAACAGACAAATGTAAGAAAAATAGCATAGTCAAGGGAAAACACACTAAACAAGAAGATTACATATTGGATAACCACAGTGACTCCATAGAAGCGATGGAAAAAACAGATGCCTATAAATATCTAGGATACAGACAAAAAATAGGAATAGATAATACAAATATTAAAGAAGAACTAAAAGAAAAATATAGACAAAGACTAACAAAAATACTGAAAACAGAATTGACAGCAAGAAACAAGACAAAAGCTATGAATACTTATGCTATACCAACATTGACCTACTCATTTGGAGTAGTGAAATGGAGTAACACAGACCTAGAAGCACTCAATACACTTACACGTTCACAATGCCACAAATATAGAATACATCACATACATTCAGCAGCAGAAAGATTCACATTAAGCAGAAAGGAAGGAGGAAGGGGATTCATCGACATAAAAAACCTACATTATGGACAGGTAGACAATTTAAGAAAATTCTTTCTAGACCGAGCAGAAACTAGCAAAATACACAAAGCAATCACTCATATAAATACATCGGCTACACCACTGCAATTTCATAACCACTTCTACAACCATCTAGATCACATAACATCAACAGATACGAAGAAAGTAAATTGGAAAAAGAAAACACTACATGGCAAGCACCCGTATCATCTAACACAGCCACACATCGATCAAGACGCATCCAACACATGGCTAAGAAAAGGCAATATATACAGTGAGACGGAAGGATTCATGATTGCAATACAGGATCAAACAATAAACACCAGATATTACAGCAAGATATTATTAAAGATCCCAATACCATAACAGGTAAATGCAGACTTTGCAAACAAAAAATAGAAACAGTAGATCACATCACAAGTGGATGTACAATACTAGCAAACACAGAATACCCTAGAAGACATGACAATGTAGCAAAAATAATACATCAACAGCTTACCTTACAACATAAAATTATAAAACAACACGTTCCCACATACAAGTATGCACCACAAAATGTACTGGAGAATGATGAATACAAATTATACTGGAACAGAACCATTATAACAGATAAAACAACACCACATAACAAACCTGACATCATACTCACCAATAAAAAGAAGAAATTAACACAACTAATCGAAATATACATACCAAATACAACAAATATATGGAAGAAAACAGGAGAAAAAATTGAAAACTACATCCAACTGGCTGCGGAAGTCAAGGACATGTGGCATCAGGGTAAAGTTGACATTATACCAATTATACTATCAACTACCAGGAGTCATACCACACAATATCCACCAGTATATCAACGCAATACAGCTACATCCAAACTTATATTTAGAGCTACAGAAATCTGTAATTATTGATACATGTTCAATTATCCGCAAGTTCCTAAATGCAATGTAACATATACCATACAGTTAAAAGGAAGTCACGCTTGATGAAGGTTCGCGTCACTTTCCATTTTTAACCAGACCTAAGGTCTGAGAAAAATAGAAATAATAATAATAATTATTATTATTTTGCCAATGTGTACCTAATGTGCAATTTTGTTGTCTATATTTGTTCTGCCTTTAACTTGGCCTAATACTTTTCTTAGTATAACCTTCTGGTGGTTTATAATTTTTCCATAATTATTTTATTCAGTTACCAATTTTCTTCAGCATAAAGTGCTTCTGAGTGAGTTCCCATTGCATAGTAATTAAGGACATTAATTTATTTGTTATAGGCCTAGATATCTTTTGTCAAGTGCCACATTACTTTCATGTTCGTAGCTCTGGAGTGGATTCCTTCTGTTTGACATATTCCATATTCAACTTAGAAACACGATAAAAATTAATTATGAGCAAATGAGATTTATTTCTTAAACCTATTCCTGAAGGCCTAATCTAATGTTTTACCAATTTGAAGATCTGTTTGTTGTGCATTAAATTTTATTTTTCATCATCCAATAATTAATGTCTATAGACTGCCTGAATGAGTGACTGACTGGTTATTTGAGTGATGATCATGTTTTTCTTTTGCCAACAGATGTAAAACATGTTCCCTTGTGGTGCCTGTGTGCTGTGCTATATTGTGCTTGGTGGACTTGCTCTGTTGATTCTTGGATTGTTTTTACTGAAAGTATATGTAAAAGTAACATGTGGTGTTTGCACCAGCACAAAACGCATGGAAGGAAAGACAGTGATTATAACAGGAGCCAACTCAGGTAAAATTTAGAAATAGGCCTAGTAAAAGCACTTAATGATAGAGACTGTGTATTTATCAGATTGTTAGCTCTTTGAACCTGTACTAATGTTGAAAAATCTGAAAGAATCCGAATGTGCTCTTCTCATTAACAGTGTACAATAGCAGATATGAAGCACCAAAATTGCCCTTGGCTGCTGTTTACTTGAACATTGGCTGGGGAAAAAAATTGAATCCAAGTAAACAGAAAATTGCTAATTCAATATTTCTCAATTTTATCATCTAAGTTGTTGGTAGATGTTTAGATCTGCCTATCAAAATATGTATCTAAATCATTGAATAATATATCCAAAAAGAAAGATGATGAGACTTACCAAACAAAAGCGCTGGCAGGTCGATACACACAAACAAACACAAACATACACGCAAAATTCAAGCTTTCGCAACAAACGGTTGCTTCGTCAGGAAAGAGGGAAGGAGAGGGAAAGACGAAAGGATGTCGGTTTTAAGGGAGAGGGTAAGGAGTCATTCCAATCCCGGGAATGGAAAGACTTACCTTAGGGGGAAAAAAGGACAGGTATATACTCGCGCGCACACACACACATATCCATCCGCATATACACAGACACAAGCAGACATTTTCCTGCTTGTGTCTGTGTGTATGCGGATGGATGTGTGTGTGTGTGTGTGTGTGTGTATGTGTGTGTGTGTGTGTGTGTGTGTGTGCGAGTGTATACCTGTCCTTTTTTCCCCCTAAGGTAAGTCTTTCCATTCCCGGAATTGGAATGACTCCTTACCCTCTCCCTTAAAACCCACATCCTTTCGTCTTTCCCTCTCCTTCCCTCTTTCCTGACGAAGCAACCGTTTGTTGCGAAAGCTTGAATTTTGTGTGTATGTTTGTGTTTGTTTGTGTGTCTATCGACCTGCCAGCGCTTTTGTTTGGTAAGTCTCATCATCTTTCTTTTTGGATATATTTTTCCCATGTGGAATGTTTCCCTCTATTATATTCATTGAATAATATCATCTATAAGTGAAACAACAATAGAAATTCCTGGATGGAGCAATTCATAAAGTAAGGGAAAGGCAATGACTCTGTTAACTATAGTGGGACATTGTGTGGAGTACAGAAACGCATAACAGTGCGCGCGCACACACACACACACACACACACACACACACACACACACACACACACACTCTCTCTCTCTCTCTCTCTCTCTCTCTCTCTCTCTCTCTCTCTATGCAGGGGTGGAATTGTGAACATTACAGTTATTGACAATGCAAAATAGACGGCTTCCACTGATGGTCCTCTTCTTTCTTGTTCAAGTTCATTGGTTCTAGCTGTTCAGATGGGTTTATGTTGTAACCATTATGCCACATTAACTAGTTTGATCACTGAAATAACTGTAACTTACCTTTGTATTTCCTGCAGGTATTGGCAAAGAGACAGCATTTGAATTGGCAAGAAGAGGGGCAAGAGTAATTATGGCATGTCGCTCTATTGATGTTGCGAAGAAAATCCGTGGTAAGTTGTAGCTGTAATTATGTCACTGGTAGACCTACAAAATAACTGCACATTAGTGTGTACTTTCATTATGCAAAACTTAAACAGCTGTTTGGGCAAATTAATTCTAATTTATGAGAAATGTAACCATATTTCTTTTTTTGTAAGCCTTAGAATTAAAAATGGGACGGGTGGTGGTGGTGGTGGTGGTGGTGGTGGTGGTGGTGATAATTTACACATCACCCTCTTCCTTACAGCCCAAAATCAAGAAGGCTCTTCATAATATGAAATTAACAAAGCGGAACATTAGTACGCAGATGTAACTATTGTAAACTATTTTGCATATTGTGCTAAGCATTAACAGACTGATGACAGGCAACTTTGACACTTCTATGGACAAGCAGCTGATCATAGAACATGACTTAAAACACTAACTTCAGTGTCAATATAACAGATAGATTATGCTGTCTGTATTCTTGGATAATTTGTGCAAAAGTCTTGCCCCCATGCAAATGGTTTAAAATAAAACGTTGGGTGTGTATAATTTATACTCATCTCCCAAAATAATTTTGTTTGGTTCCCTGACATTACATCAGGTATTGCAGTTGGTGCCACAAGTTAACTACATGTACCTTCTCTTTTGCCAATGCACCTGCAGCCTTTTCCCCTTCTCTCTTTCTCCCCTCTCTGCCACCACCTCCCTTTGCACCTAGGAGCCCTATCTTGTCCCCACCACTTCTCTGCTTGCTCTCAGCAGAACATCTTTCTGTACCCCCACCTCGCTATGCGTCTCCCTTCCTGCCCTATGCTGGCTCCTTACCTGCATCACCCATTTAGATTGCTGCTCGTGTCACACACAGTTGCAGATCCCAGTTGGAGTCAGTGGCACATGTGTGCATGTTGTTGTTGTGCTTGTGTGTGTGTGTGCGTGTGTGTGTGTGTGTGTGTGTTTCTATTTCCAAAAAATGACGTTTTTGTACTGAAGCTTAAAAGTTCAGCAGTTTTTTCATTGCGCCTTCTATGACTCGATGTTGCCGCTGCGTGCTGACTAGAATTCTGTCCAACGCTGTTGTTACACCTCAATTTAAATGATGTAATAAATTATATGATTGTGAGACATTGCTGGCCAGTACTTACCTACATGGGAGGTGGAATGCCTGTGCTACCAATAGGTAGAACATAGGAATAGGTTGAAGATTAAAAAGGGAGTGGGACATCCTTCTGTAGGGGTGAGACAGCAGGGAAAAAGAATATCACTGCATTCCTGATATCTACCCACAACTGTTTCAGTTGTTAAAGCTCTTTCAAATGCTACAGTGACTGGTTATTCCACAGTCAGCTGGCATTACACGAAACAATAAAACTAATTAAAGGAAATTCCATGTTGATGGTAGGCAATGAAAACCCCGTAACTCCACCTGTCTCTGAAAGTCTCATCATTCCAGTAACCAGTGACTTCATTATCAAAGAGATTTGAAAGTGCATGGATTTCTCTAATCTATAAATAACTGGGCTTCTGCTATATAATTACACATGTAGCAACGTTTTCTGTATCTCTTCATATATATTTTAAGAAACTGCCTTTGCTTTTCCTATAAAATTTAACAAAATGGAGTTATGAGGTTTTCATTGCCTGCCATCGATATTTTAAATATCTCAAAGACACCTTGCTTAACAAAACATCACAGTTGTAATTTATTAACCCCTCCTAACTGTAATTAATGTCAAGAAAGAGCCAAATTATTGCTGAAAAATTTGTGGTGTTGAAGTTATAAATTTTGAGAATATTTTTTCCCCACTCTGGCCTTTGGGGACAGCATGTTTCAAAAATTGTACAAAGCTAGTAGCTCATTTTTATTTGCAGTGACAATGTTCTCATAAGTGTTCAAAACTCGGCATAAGAAACTTTCTATCATTGACTTGACAAATATTGAAAGTCATTTCTTGTCATTCAGGAACTATACAGTCATGTTAAGATAGTAGCACACAAAAATGGAAATTTAAAAAAATTAGGTATGTTATCTAAAATAATAACAAACCAGCATGTTAGTTGTGAAATTAATGATAACAGCAATTGAAACAAAATCCTAATTGTTTTCCTGGATTACATTTTGTTGCTTTACTGTCTGAATGATACATGTTTGACATATGCCGTATTTTTGTTTGCCATAAACCATGTTTTCTTATACAGATGAAATAATAGCAGCAACTGGCAATGAATCAGTATTCGTGCAGCCTCTTGATCTTAGCAGCCTGGAGTCTGTTCGAAAGTTTGCTACTGCCATTAAGTCTTCAGAGAAACGTCTTGATGTGCTGATACACAATGCAGGTTGTGCACATGCATTTGGACCCAAAGCCACAGAGGATGGACTGGAACTTACTATGGCCACCAATCACTATGGACCGTTTCTACTGACACACTTGCTGATTGGTACTTTTTCTTATTCATTGGTTACTTTTAATTATATTTAAAAGTTTTAACAAAATTGTTAAATATGAGAACTGATGAACCTTTCTTATTCACTTTGTATCAACAGTAGTAGTAGTAGTAGTAGTAGTAGTAGTAGTAGTTGTAGTTGTAGTTGTAGTTGTAGTTGTAGTTGTTGTTGTTGTTGTTGGCGGCCATAATAACTTTACAGTCTTGGACAGTTAGTTTTCAACATTTACAAAAATATCACACTATGCATATAATGAATATGTACAAGTAGCACATTAGATACTATTATATAAATATTTATCACCATTAGTATACTGAGGTATGCAAAACTTGAACTATTCATAACACAGCTCGGAAATCTTTGAGTGACTATAAACATTTTTCAATTAATAAGTTTCAATTTGCCTATAAAAATATTTCCATGGAGTTGCATTATATTATTTGGCAACATAGTACAAAATTTTCTGCCAGCATCAAGTGGACTGTGATCTGTAGTTCTGATAGTTCATCAGATGTTTCAACTGTAGATAGTGATACAGTATGACATTCATTATAATTCAACAAGAACTTGATTATTGTCCTTATTCAGTGTAAGTTCATTCATTGTTAGATATTCTAGATCAGTTCAGAGTTCTCTTTGTTTTGTATTGCTAGCTGATCATTAGGGCCCCGGCCAATGAATGTCTCACAAGTGTTGTTCATTAACTTTGAGCTTTGCGCTTGTGTTAAGTCAGTAATACAGAAAAGAAACAAAATTGAACTGAGAATACTTCCTTGGGGAACTCCATAGTTGACAATTTTGTATGCTGATTTTTACTTCTAGGATTTTTTACTTTCATACTTATCACACAGTTTAGTGCACTGTCTTATCTGTCGGAGATATAAACATATATAAACTTTAGTGCTATTATTCTTATATCATAAATTTATAATTTGGATAATAGTACCTCATGAATCACAGAATCAAATGCCTTAGAAAAGTCCCAGTGACTTTGTTTCTGCTGTGGCCACCCACTTCAGACATTGTAGCACCTACTGCATCGGCATCCCACTTCACATCCAACCTACACAGGATGCCTGCATCACAGTGTGTATATTCACCAGGAAAACCTACATCATCTGTGTTGTCAACACAAATATTTACTGGAGACCACAATACAACACCAGGTCTCCACCAACAGCCGCCAGGGACTGCTACCCATTCATGGAGTGTGCAGAGTAGCTTCACCAGAGGTTGCAGCTAGCCCAGAAACTACTTTGATACACTAGGCAAGTGATCACAAATAGTTCCAGCAGATACATTTGCAAAATGGGCTTTGTAGGCAGCGCACTGCTGGCAAAGGGCAGTTCGACATACCGCTTGGAAGTATACAGTGCTGTCATCCCGGTAACCATAGCCAGACGCCTCTTCTAGCTGGCCGATCTCTTGCAGGTGGACTTGGTATAGTCGACAAACATCTTGACATTGTATAATTGTTTGATTGTGGTCTCTCCCTGTGAAGAGTGGGTCTTTTCTATTATTATTTGTTATTTTATATTTGTAATGATCCACAGTTGGAATAGTCTGTTGTTCTTTTGGAGATGGTATTATTGTTTCGTTTGGGTGAGTCCTATTGTTTTTCAGATTTGGTTTTTCCCCATTTCCATTCTGCTAGTGCAGATACTTCAGTTTCCTTTATCCAGTGTGTTTAGCAGTTTGTGGAAAAAAAGTTGCTGTTGCTGTTGTTGTGGAACCCATGCTGCAAGTTGTTTAATAGGTTGTATATACAAAAGAAAGATTCTATTTGGTGTAGAATTACCCTTTCAAGTTACTTGCCAAGTGTTGAAATAAATGAAATTAGCCTGTAATTATTTTACACCAGTTGTATCTCAGCAATTTTTTAATAGTTTACAAAAGGTCCCCTGGCCAATTGAACTGCTTATTAAATGTGATATTGATTTTATTAATTCAGTTTTGCATACCTTAATTAATGCAGATGATATATCATCCCAACCACTGTACGTTTTTATTTTGAGTTTTGTGATTATTTTCATTACCTCATATTCTGTTGCGCCCCTTAGGAAAAATGAATTACTCATTTTAATGGAGTTAATTTGTTGTGTTTATTCCATTTCTTCTTTGTATTCCTTACTAAAATGTTTTCTGAATACCTCACATACTGTTTTAGACTCACCCACTAACATTCCATTTTCTGCATCTTGGATTCCTTTATTTGTGCATTCTTTGTTTAGTATATTCCATGCTGTTTTACTAACATTATTAGATTTGCTTAACTATTCAGCGTAATAGTGTGTTTTTAGAATCTCCAGGGATTCTTCGTATGTTTCTCTGGTGTTTTTGAATTTTGCCAGGAAGTATTGTAATTTTGTATCTCTGAATAGCACACATAGGTCTTTAGTCTTTCCCTTTAGTTTGTGGCTTTCTGGAGGAATTTTAAGATATTTCATGTACTCTGATTTCTTTAGTTTATTTTGGTTAAGTATCTCATAGAAATGGTTCCATTTTTCATTGATATCATCTCATCTGTATATGTTCTGCCAGTCTGTGTGTGTGAGGTCCTCATTTATAAGTGAGTAAGTAATTTTGTGATCTGTCTTAATCTCTGTGGCTAGAGGTGTATGGTCCAGAGGTACTTTTCAATACCTCATACTAGTAATTCCTTCATATTTAGATTTGTAACAAAATGACCAATGCAAGGTTATGAATCAGATGTTGGTCTGGTTGGTACTAAATTTATACGGATATTGATGTAGCAATGTAACAATTCAGATTACCTAAGAAATTTACATTCTTTGTTAGTCAGTTTTTACATCTCTTATTGTTAGTTTATCCAGAAATTCATCTAGATACATACAGTTTCTGGGTCTTCAAACTCTGTGCCATTGCCTTTTAAATTCCTACCCTCTCTGAACAATTTCATAGAGTGGGAGCATGTGGCACTTTTGATAGTTTATTACCTGTTGGCTGAGGACATTATACTTTTTCGCCAACCTGATACGTACGTTCCACACCAGATTTTGTCCTGTCTTAATTTTCATTTAATCTATTGCAAGGAAAATACAATATCAAACTGAAAAAATGCACGTTGGCATAGCACAGGTTATTATGCTAAAGGTAGGAAGGAGACCATAGCAGCCCGCATCTCGTGGTCGTGCGGTAGCGTTCTCGCTTCCCACGCCCGGGTTCCCGGGTTCGATTCCCGGCGGGGTCAGGGATTTTCTCTGCCTCGTGATGGCTGGGTGTTGTGTGCTGTCCTTAGGTTAGTTAGGTTTAATTAGTTCTAAGCTCTAGGGGACTGATGACCATAGATGTTAAGTCCCATAGTGCTCAGAGCCATTTGAACCATTTTTTGAGACTATAGCAAGTCTAATACCGAGTGTTCTCTAAATCAATGTCTTGTTGTGCACTGTGCAGTTTGAGCCACATTATGAGATTGATATTGTAGCACTGCAGAATACATACATCACCCATGAAGTAACAGTATCTACTCTGTTTGTATGCATTGCTGCCAATTTAAAAGATGAGTAAGAGGGGTCAGTAGCTGATCTTGTGTGGGGCACTAAAGAGGTTCCCAGAATACAACTGCTTTGGATGGAGTGTGCAAAGTATGCATGTATGCATTTTTCTCAATATGGGCATGTTACATGATTTAGAATTCGGTATTGTATCTGGCATCGCCCAGGAAAGTTCCATCTGCCTGCAGTGAATTGCCTCTCTCTCTCTCTCTCTCTCTCTCTCTCTCTCTCTCTTTCCATGCTTTAGATAAATCCCACCAGAAACTGTTGTTTTGATCGAAAACCCTGTACAAAGATGGTGATGCTGGAAAATTTTGAAACTCGCACCTGAAAACTAACAATGAAATATTGAACACATGGCATAGTTGAACGAATAATCTTGGACCTCGGTTCAGTAAACTTTAGCTGAAGACTTAAGAATTAGTGGGTACTGGTAAATCTTTGGTATGAATTCTGACTGATCAGTAAAAAGATCAGAGAATGGAAGCATGCTTTGCTCTGGAAAAAAAAAGCCCCAAGCCGAACCAGAATGTTTTCTTAGTCATTTCTGGTGGGGAGTCATGGTACCATATAGGATCAAGAAAATGCAAGGAAGGAGATACCAGCCATCACTACAGATGGGCATGAAAATGTTTCCAACAATGGATTCACAGATGGGACAAACATATGGTGTGTAATGGAAAATATTTTGGAGGCAATAAGGTTGTTTAAAAGTATTGAGAAACATAGCTTTTAAAAGAATCCTGTACTTCTACTACCTCCCTCGACTTTATTCTTGACCAATATAATCCTTAAGTTTCATATTAGCCACTGGCCAGAGGACAGACACGCAACGTGCCATCAAAAAGTAAAGATTTTCTTAAAGAATCTTTATTTATTCATCAATGCCATCTCCTTCTGAGTAATCCTCCATATATATAATACAGCTGTACTGTTGCTTGTTCAAATCTTGGAAGCACTTCTGGAATTCAGTTTTTGTTGTGGTGCTCAGCTCCTCCAGCAATTCTGTTTTTATCTCATCACTGGTGACAAAATGACGTCCTTTCGTGGTTCTCTTCAGCCTCGGGAATAGAAAGAAGCCAAAGGGGGCCATGTCTGGTGAATATTGTGGCTGAGGCATCATAACAGTTTTGTTTGCCAAAAAATCATGAACAAGCATTGAGGTGTGAGCAAGAGCATTATCCTGATGCAATTTCCATGAGTGACTTTGCCTCAGTTGTGGTTGTTTCCTTCATATTGCTTCACGCAGATGGTGCATAACTTCCAGGCAGTATTCCTTATTGACCATAAGGTAGGAACTCACAATTCACTATCTCATTGTAATCGAAGAAACAGTGAAAATAACCTTCACACATTATTAAACTTGCCGAATTTTTTTCGGTCTTGGCTCTTTAGACAGTTTCCATTGGGATGATTGGGCCTTGTTTTTGATGTCATATCCCTGTGCCCTTGTTTTGTTACCTGTTATAATCTTCTGTAGAAGTTCTGGCTTGTTGTTGATTTCATTAAGCTATTCCTGAGTGATGAGTACATGATGTCGTTATTGATTAAGTTCAATAATTTCAGAACAAACTTTGGTGCTACACATATCATGCCTAAAACATTGCTTAGCATGAGGCACAGGGTGTGCTGATATCATTAGCAACATCTATGATGGGGATTTGGCGGTTTTCTAGTACTGTTTTCCTTACTTCTTCCACATTGTCATAAGTAATTGATGTGTTAGGGCATCCAGGGTTGTCACATCTTCAACATCTTCTCAACTCTCCTTGAGATGTTTGTACCACTCATAAACTCTTGTCTTACACATAGCAGATTCACCAAAAGGCACAGGCAACATTTGAAATGCTGTGCTACACTTTATTCCGCTTTTCAAGCAAAATTTGATCAAAATTATCTGATCCATCTTTTTTGAAAGTAAAAATTCAATGAGCTCTCAAAAACACGTAGAAGCTTTTCATCTGTCAACAATAAACCAAACATTCAAAACAGCTGAAAACACACATACATCAGAAACATGTGTACCATCAAGATAAGAAAAATTAAAAATTGTATCAATAAAGCTTGTGAAATTCAAAAATTCCTGTTACTTTTTCATCACACCTCATATAAATACCAGTTTGGGCTGTGCAAAGCAACTGCGTGGAGATTTCTAAGAGAAAACTACAGAAGAGCTCTCCCCTGCTAAGGACACTTACGCTGAAAAGTCAGCCAGTACAGCTGGAGAGAGACTGCACGTGAAGAACTCATGTTCAGTGGTGGTAATCTCTTGACACTGAAAAAAAACTTCAGTAATAAGACAGTATTGCATCAGTTGCTGTTCTGTTTCTGTAGTTGTAGTCTTCAGATACCAACAGAACCAGCCATTGTACCTTCCAATTATCTGACTATAAAGCACCACTCCTAGTCAACCAATGTTTCTGAGTCATGAAATATCAGTCTTCCTAGTTCTATGTTCCTATTACCTATCATTATTGTCTACCTCTTCACCTACTGGTAGTGCTACTATGAGACAAAGCAATGATCTGAATCCTGGTCTTGCTCACATAAGCCATCCCTCCCACAATTCAGCCACCAGATATAATTATTCTACTGGAAACAAATGGGAAACTTTGTTTGTCAGTGTTTGGTTTCATTCTATGACATATATTTCACCATGGATCAGGATTTTTAATTGTGGCCATCAAAACTTTATCACTAGATTGTGAGTATGGTAAAGTAAAGCTGAAATGGTCTTAAATAACCCTTTATTTTATATTTTAAAGCCAATCTCTCACAACAACTTAATGTTTCATGCTTTTACATGTACATTTGAAATAAAAATGGTGTATGGTAAGAAAAAGCTGTAAGAAGAAAATTATAAAACTGTTATGGTAAACAGTAAATTCTATATTCCAGATCTCCTGAAGCAGTCAGTGCCCAGCCGAATTGTTGTTGTGGCCTCAGAACTCTATAGATTTGCCAAAGTTGATCTACAAAATGTAAATCCACTGAAGACTTTCCCTGGCTACCTTTACTATGTGTCTAAATATGCCAACATCATGTTCACATTAGAACTTGCCCGGAGACTGGAGGGAACAGGTAAGTGGAGCCACAGATAAATTGGAAAAAAATAATGTTGCTCTCAGAAAATGTGTTTTTGGGAGCATACAAAGGAACTGTAATTATTGTCCCAAATTCATCAGAATTGCAAAACTCCATTATAGAAACTGCCTTTCTGAGAGTTTGCAGAAAATTTCTCCCCCTTGACACAAAAATTTGCAAAAATTGAAAGGATACATGTGATAATGAACAGATTAGGAACATGGCAATACACAAATAATTGGGATTATAGAAATGAATACAATCTCCGTGAGAATTCAATATTATGTGAAGCCTTCCATGTGGTGCAATATAACAGTCTCTAAATACAGTGTAACATGAAATTGATGTATGCTAGTGAATTACTCAACCTGCAATGTGTATGAAAGTCCTCAAAGTCAAAATCATGGCTGTTGGAAGACTATGATCAGTGAATTGAACAAATTACTGACTGCATGACCAGGGGAGCAGTAGAAGTCACAGTTCTTTCAAAAAGTATTGCAGATCCCCTGCTACATTTGGCTGGCCGTTGTCTATAATACAGCATGTAAAACAGTGCCAGTACACGAGAGACTTCAGCTGGCTGATAAGTTTGGAGTTCATATTGAACACACGTTTTATCCTACTGTGTCCAAAAACATACTTGATGTTTATCGTAGCTGTCAGTCAGTATTGCAGACTGCCAGACTGTAATCACTATGATGGTTGAGTACAGCCATCGTGGTAGGAAATTTTTAAATGGATGTCACCTGAAAATACTAAATTTTGCCTCACCATGTGTCTGGCTACTGAAAACTGATGCAGTGGTACGAATACCACTAGTCCACCCTATGTTGGATGGTGCTAAACTGTTGACAGACAGTTAGACACCTGGTGCAGTGCTCTGGCTTGGAGCTGACACTGGGTGGAGTTGTGTGGTCCATTGTGGCCATGTGAACAGAATGGCAGCACATGCTGCATTCACATTGCATGGACCTTTATCCAAGCTGCAGTAAATGTACATAATTATGACTTGTGCTGAAAAGTAATGCCTCAGAATTTTTAATGTGAAAATCTTAAAATCTTTTTGAAATAAAACAAACATTATTAACATTCTACATCTGCATTCTTCACGTCTACGTATTTATTTCTCAGTGTAGTCACCCTGGTGACGAACACATTTCTATAGGCAAGAGACCAGTTTGTTGATACTCTCACTGTTACATTTGACTTTTTTGATTGAGCTGCAACCTCACATCAGCTTGCACTGCTTCATCACCATCAAAGTGAAGTCCTCAGACGTTTTCTGTGTTGGAAACAGATGAAAATCTGGTGAGGTCAAGTTAGGACTAATGGAGGATGATCAATAACAGTTTGCCCCAAGAGCCAGAGTGCTGCAGATGTCGTAGGGCTCGTGTGTGGTCTGACATCCTGAAGGAGAGGGTGCTTGATGTGTGTGCAGACTCTTAGAATTTGGAAGTTGATTACTACATTACATATTGCCATGTTACATGGTAAAATTTGGAGCCCTGTTGTAGCAAAAGGCTGCAAATAGGTAGATGTGAAGAATAAAGATGTAGAACATTAATAAGGTTTTTTTTTTTTCAGAAGCTTTGAGTTTTCACATAAAAAAAATTAGAGGCCTTTCTTTTCAATACATCAACATATTGGGTTTATTACAGCTTATATCTTTGCTTTTTCCATCCCCATTGTAAAAGTTAAATTTTCAAAATGATCAAGTGTTATTATCTTATGAACAAGATATTTGTAGTAACACACTGGCTTCCATTGGACTGAGATATTATAACAGTTTTTCAGTATCTATCTACCAGCACACAGCACTTCAGAGTTGTGTATGATGCAAGGTGACAGTTATTGAACTATATAAAAAAAGTGCAAATATGTTACAAACTACAGCATGCACACACTTTATTCAACAAGTAAATGTCACTACAGATATTTGGATATGTTCAATATGTCTGCCATCATTGGCGATGATGTGGCCCAGATGAATAGCGATTTTGCATGACCCACTGAAGTGCAGGACATTGATGCTGTCGAAGACCTCTTGAATGGCTGTTTTGAGCTCAGCAGTAGTTTTGTGGTTATTGCTGTACACCTTGTCTTTAATTTAGCCCCACAAAAAGGAGTCTCATGTGTTCAGATCCTGAGAATATGGCGTACAGTCGAGGCAAGTGTCAATGGCCTGTGGATACCCCAGAGCCAGAATGTGGTCCCCAAAGTGCTCCTCTGGGACATTAAACACTCTACTGCTTCGATGAGGTCGAGCTATGTCTTGCCATGAACCACATCTTGTTGAAATCAGGATCACTTTGGATAATGGGGATGAAATTGTCTTCCAAAACATTCACACACTGTTTGGTAGTCACCGTGCCTTCAAGGAATATCACAAAGATTATTCCGTGACTGGACATTGCATGCCACACAGTCACCCATTGAGGTTGAAAAGGTTTCATGATTGTGAAATGCAGATTCTCAGTCCCCCAAATGTGCTGATTTTGCTTAGTGACGAATCCATCCGAATGAAAGTGGGCTTTTGTTACTAAGCAACCATAATGTGCATACTAATTCCCTTCATGGCCCCCACAGCCAACCATACAGTTTGAACGTCCAAAAGCAAACCGTTCAGAAGTTATGACAATTTTATTTTGTGTAGCTTAATAAGTGTGACCCTGTATCTTTGAAACATTCCTCTGTGTTTTGTGTCAGTTCTTATAATAGAAAATGCAATTCTCTTACAGGAGTCACTGTTAACTGCTTGCATCCAGGCATGATTGACTCGGGAATATTTCGAAATGTGCCTTTCCCACTGAATCTACCCATAAAATTGATTGCAAAACTATATTTCAAGGTAAGACATGTCATTCACGAATATCTTAAATTCAATTTATTTCATTCACTATTTGGTGATGCAGAATGAACAACTTAAAGACACCATTTTGTTGTGTTTTTGAACAATGTGAAATGATAGGAGACTGATGAGGGTATGAAGGTAGGAATTGAAACAATCTGTAGAATATTGACATCATGTGGAGTGTGATATCTATTTAGGTTGAGAGAAACTATTTAGATTGCTCTCTTCTGTTAGTTGTCTGTCCATTACAACTATCCAAATTGATAATTCTGACTGATTACCCACCTTTCCATTTATCTTTATTCTAATTCTATGTATTCGCGTAATGTAGCACCATGTTACTTTTATATATACACGAAGGTCAAATCTGCATCAAAAGAAACAAGATTTCAGTCTTTTGAAGCAATGAAAGAAAAAGCAGCACGTAGCATCAATGGGCTGAAAAAGGAAGACTTCCAACACTGTTTCCATCAATGGCAAATACACATGTAACATTGTAGGGATAGAGGAGGAGAGTATATTGAGGGTTACAATAACTAAATATGTACATTTTTGAAATAAAATGCTTCACAGCAATAGTCCCATTATTTTATATCCCTGCCTCATACAGCTTTATTTTATCACATTTCTCATGTAAGAGAAGCTAGTTTGCACATTAAAATACACTATCCAGTAGCATGTATAAACACGCAGTTCCAGTGTTACACAGTATTTCCATTTCAAAATAAATGGAATGCAATTGGGAAATGAATGCAAATACAAACTCGTGAAATATTATTAATATCTAGACAGAAAAAAGATAAGATTACCATGAATGACACATTAAGTTACAGAAAGGCACTATTAAGAGACACTTACACAGAGCTTTCGGACACAGCCGTTGTCAGAAAAAGAGAAACATACACTGTTCATTCGCACAAGCAAGCACACCTCACTCGCACAAGACCACCAACTCTGGCAGCTCAGGCCAGAGTGATGGTTTCATTCTGGTCCAAGCTGTTGGATTTGGCAGTCATGTGTGAGCAAGGCAGTTTGTTGTGTCTATGAATGGCATGTGTTTCTCCTGATAAAGGCTTTGTGTAAGTATCTCATTAGTTGTTCCTGTCGGCAGCTTAACATGTCATCTTTACTGCTTGTAGCAATCTATCTTTTCCTACATTGTTGATATTCCTACCTGGTGATTTCATTGTTTGACTTCTAGGTGGATAGATGCTCATGTAATTATGTCAGTTGCAAACCTGAAAAATCATAGCAGATAAAATGTAATTATATGTCCAACAAAGGTGATACAAATGAACAACCAATCATGTGAAATGCAGTTGTTTTCAGGGAAAATGGAAGCATTAGAGTGCGAGAAAAAACTTGTAGCTCCTCAGCCAAAATTCGAGAAATTTGGAGATCACTCGATTTACTCCACATATACACTTGCTGTGAAAATGGTAAACCAGTGGGATAATGAAACTAGTTACAGCAAAATGGATTGTTAACTAATGGAATTAGATATGGAGTATCGGGACACAATTTCACCTTCCAGTTACCATCATGGGCGCAAATATTACACTTTCCTACAATTCCTAAACAAATTAAGAACCTAAGGGCAAATTTGTCACTCAAATATTGCAACACGTGTAGCAATGTAATGAGAAACATAGACAAAATAGTTATTTTTGTTGTATCAATGACAAGTTTAATCTCGGTTTATGTGTGCAGCTTACATTTGTTCAGAGCACAAGATGTCTCATTCAAATGAGGCAACCACCCGTCAGATAGCAATAGAGTGGTAATAACTAATGGAAGGGGAAAGTGTAAATAAGGTATATAACTGGGACAAATTGACAAAGTAGATTAGTTAAGCTATGATGCAAGACTTAGAAGCAACCCAGAAAACAGTTCTTTAAAATGTAAGACAGGTATAGACTAATTAGTAATAAGTGAAAAAATGAAAGTCAGGATAGGTTTCTTAAAGAGGAGGGATGTGCTGTGGCACAGGATAGTAAGGGATAGGAAATTAGAAAATTTAATGAAAACTCGTATTCCTACAGGGAATATCAATTTAAGCAGCTGAAGCAGCATGCTTACTGGTATGTCTCAAGTGGGTTGGACTTTTAACACATTACGACACTGTTCACCGAGTGAGAAATACACAGCCAGCAGAAAGAAAAATGTGCCAGAAAACCAGGAGAGGGGAGCCAAGCATATTCATTAGCTCGTAAGACATGGTGCAAGAAACTCTATCGCTTACACAAGAGTTTGTAGTGAGGATCTGATGCAGCAGTTAACAACCTGTTAAGATAATATTGCAGAACGAGGACAACACGTGGTCATTATAAACTGAGCCTCATGTCGTAGCCTCATGCTAGCTCACTTCAAATACTCCAATTTTCCAGCTTCCGTCGGCAGGCCATGGGGACTGAGGGCTTTCACAGTAACAGCTCTCAATTTTGTGTTCATGACACTGTAGTGAATTTATGTCCTAGATGCTCCAGCACAGTCTTTGAATGAGCTGAAGGTCTACTTGTGATGATGATCTCCACCTGATGAACTTCATGCTGCTTGCTGCCTGTCATCTACTGATGGAGACTGACTGTCTCCCGACAACACTATATCACAGAATGCTGCCACCACTGGACCAGAAAATGAAGCCAGTTATGAGGCCTCTTGAGACCCTTGTTTCTGTTAAACACCCAGGTGCTGAAATCTACTAGGCTGGTAGGGAGGAAATCAACTGACCACATGACTACTGACACTAGGTACATCGCTGATGGGTCATCTAGAATTGTTGTCAATTTTTGAGTGGGACTGACGACACTTCAACAGCCAGCGCAAGACCAAACTTTCATGTTGGACATGGCCACCATTTGCCAGACAGCAACCCACCGCTGCACCAAGATCATTGACACCATTGTGAGGGCATGCAAATTCTGAGATGACGTAAACAGACATCAGCCAGAATAAAACGCGCAGCTGTGTGAAGCATCAGTTGGGGCTAGTATGGGAGAGCAACAAATTGTTAACATAGAAATAAATGATTCAACTTTTAATAATGTTCTCAAGGTGTATACAATGTGGGACAACTGGGAGATCTGGGAAAAACCTGGGAATTTTTTCACCCGGTAGAAAACTCGGAAAAACCCAGGAATTTTTTAGAGGTCCGGGAGACTTTTTTTTTTTCCTAGTTTTCAGTCAAATTTTTGCCCTTCTGACTGTTCAGAAACAATATTCTAACAAAGGATATTATAATATTGCAGAAATAAAACATGAACCTACAGGAAAATTAAAGAGACCATTCGGGAAAATAGAACCATTTGCATGAATATCAAGAGCTCAGATAGAAAACCAGTTCTAAACAAAGAAGAGAAAGCAGAAAGGTGGAAGGAGTATATAGAGGGTCAATACAAGGGCAATGTTCTTGAGGACAATATGATGGAAATGGAAGAGGATGTAGAAGAGTTTGATAGAGCACTGAAAGACCCGAGTCAAAACAAGGCCCCGGGAGTAGACAACATTCCATTAGAGCTGCTGACAGCCTTGGGAGAGCCAGTCCTGACAAAACTCTACCATCTGGTGAGCAAGATGTATGAGGCAGACAAAATACCCTCAGACTTCAAAAAGAATATAATTATTCCAATCCCAAAGAAAGCAGGTGTTGTCAGATGTAAAAATTACCAAAATATCAGTTCAATAAGTCACGGCTGCAAAATACTAACATACATTCTTTACAGGTGAATGGAAAAACTAGTAGAAACACCTCAGGGAAGATCAGTTTGGATTCCGTAGAAATATTGGAACACGTGAGGCAATACTGACCCTACGACTTACCTTAGTAGCTAGATTAGGGAAAGGCAAACCTATGTTTCTAGCATTTGTAGACTTAGAGAAAGCTTTTGACAATGTTGACTGGAATACCCTCTTTCAAATTCTGAAGGTGGCAGGGGTAAAATACAGGGAGCGAAAGGCTATCTACAATTTGTACAAAAACCACATGGCAGTTATGAGTCGAAGGATATGAAAGGAAAGCAGTGGTTGGGAAGGGAGTGAGACAGGGTTGTAGCCTATCCCCAATGTTATTCAATCTGTATATTGAGCAAGCAGTTAAGGTAACAAAAGAAAAATTTGGAGTAGGAATTAAAATCCATGGAGAAGAAATAAAAACTTTGAGGTTCACTGATGACATTGTAAATCTGTCAGACAGCAAAGGACCTGGAAGAGCAGCTGAACGGAATGGATAGTGTCTTGAAAGGAGGGTATAAGATGAACATCAACAAAAGCAGAATGAGGATAATGGAATGTAGTTGAATTAAATTGGGTGATGCTGAGGGTATTAGATTAGGAAATAAAATGCTTAAAGTAGTAAAGGAGCTTTGTTATTTGGGGAGCAAAATAACTGATGGTCGAAATAGAGAGGATATAAAATGTAGACTGGCAATGGCAAGGAAAGCGTGTCTAAAGAAGAGAAATTTGTTGACATAGAGTATAGATTTAAGTGTCAGGAGGTCTTTTCAGAAAGTATTTGTATGGAGTGTAGCCATGTATGGAAGTGAAACGTGGATGATAAATAATTTAGACAAAGAGAAAATAGAAGCTTTCAAAATGTGGTGCTACAGAATAATGCTGAAGATTAGATGGGTAGATCACATAACTAATGAGGTGGTACTGAGTAGAATTGGGGAGAAGAGAAATTTGTGGCACAACTTGACTAGATGAAGGGATCAATTTTTAGGACATGTTCTGAGGCATCAAGGGATCACCAATTTAGTATTTGAGGGCAGTGTGGAGGGTAAAAATCGTAGAGGGGGACCAAGAGATGAATACACTAAACAGATTCAGACGGATATAAGTTGCAGTAGTTACTGGGAGATGAAGAAGCTTGCACAGGATAGAGTAGCGTGGAGAGCTGCATCAAACCAGTCTCTGGACTGAAGACTACAACAAAACAAAAAACATGAATGAGAGAGAAAAAAGAAAATAAAACTAAGTTGCAAAAGAAATGTGCCATATACAACAACGAACACAATGCTCATAAGTGTCTGCGAACAGCGAAATGTGTCAAAGGCTTTAGGAAAACTATGCAGTGCTTCATAACAACAAATTGCTTTTGATGTGCATGACGTCATAACTGTTTACGTTAGATTCATTTGAGCATTTGCAAGCGGGCTTATGCATATGCGCAGTTGAGTCATGCATGTGTAGTGCCTTCTCCCACTTCTAGCTACAGAAGTGTAGCTGTTAACTGTATAAGTAGTAGCAGCAAGATGCTACCTGGAAAAATTTTACTGGTGTGTGCAAGGTGTCAATTCACTTGGGGGAAACCAGGGTATCTGCCCCAGGCGGCAGTTTCATCGGGGGAAGGAAACTTTGTTTCACAAAGCGCCTATTATCTAGCGCACGTTGGTCTATTGATTATCCATATGATTTTGAAACACATTCCTGTTGGTTTTTGAACATATGCTATGTTTATTTCTGAATAAATTATAAGTTGATTTTTGAATGCGTGCGTAGTGTATGTCATGTCTCTGCCAGGGGAATCCCCATCGCATGTAGAAATAAACATTCCTGCAGACAGAAGGGGACGGGGCTATACAAGCTGAGCGGAATAAAGCCGAATGGGTGAATACCATTTGCTATCTATGTGGTTGACTGGGTGTTTGGATGATCAGCGTTGTTATAATTACCAGCTAAATCCATAGATTCAGACTACCAGAGTGGAAATAAATGACTGACAGGTAAGAAAGATTACAGATTATCTTCTCGGTGTAACCAAGAAAATGAAATTTAGTTAGAAAACTTGTGGCAAGACCACTACACTAGTAACGGCCAGTTGTACAGACCCTGGTAGCAGCCGCCTAAGTTCTATTCTGGGAGTAGTGTGGAAAATGCGTTGTACGAACACATAATAATACCTAACCGGAGAATAAATGTGGGATAACTAAGCCATTGATTGTGGCAGGGTTAGTGAAGTTAACTGGAGAACAACTTTTGACACTGGCAGGAATATTTACAGAATTGGTGATGACAAGATTGTTTGTTAGAAAGAAAAAGGAGAAGCAACGTGGACATCACGCAAGTTATGGAAAAATATGATGATTCCAAATTTCTATAAAAATTTCTTACTACTGCTTTTTGATCTCATGCTTGAGAAGCTGGAGCGTATGAATGAAATGTGGAACTATTTCCGAACATAAAGCGTTTTGCTCGTAGGAGGCCTAATAGGCATTTCATATTGGTACTTCGTGAATTATATTCTGTCATGTTACAATTGCTCCAATACTAGACAGGCCTATTTCATTTTATCTAACAGACAGTGACAAAACACATGTAATCAGACAGAGAAACCACACCAGTCTTCGGTACTGTTTGTATTAACATCTTTTTCAGTATTAGACTCTGACATTTTGTTTTTTCATGTAGCAAAACGTTTGGTGAAGTATGATGAGATAAGATTCTTTCGCAGAAAGGAAAGCACACCATGTAAAGCAGCAGTAACAAGGCTAGAGAGAAAAAATGTTAGGATTTAAGGATTGAAGAAATGTGTACTGTCTTGCTTGTCACTTGTCTTTATTGGTTTCAAGTAATCATTTCCTTTCCTTTGGGCCTTTGTTCCACTTCAGGTCAATCTTGTTACTATGGATTTGGCAATTTTAGTGGCAGAGCGTGGCCAGATGCCCTTCTTGTTGCCACCCTGTATTATTATTTTTTTGCTTTTGGCATCTTACCTCAAATGCGGCACAACTATCTGGTATTGCCGTGGTTCGAAAATATTGTTGATCTGGTGCTGATGCACAGAGCAGTCTGACTTGTAGTGGGAAGGTGGATACCATATTTACTCGAATCTAAGCCACACCTGAAAAATGAGACTCGAAATCAAGGGAAAAAAAAATTTTCCAGAATCTAAGCCGCACTTGAAATTTGAGACTCGAAATTCAAGGGGAGGGAAAAGTTTTAGGCCGCACTTCCAAATCAAAACAAAGTTGGTCCATTGTAATATGAGACACAATTTAGGTCGAATGAATGATGATACAGCTACAGTAGTTTGGTTAGAGTCGTAAGCTTAGCAGTTAAGCTTTACCAGGTAGCCATTGCTATGCGTCAGGCACTCCGTCCGTATTTGAGTACCCTTCCATTTTCACGTGCCCCCCCAGGGGGTCCACAACCCTTTTGTGGATACGTGCGTAGCGAGCACGGGACCCCGAGCTAATGTGGCCTTCCTTCCTTTCCGGGCTGCATACCTTCCCCTTCCGCATCCTTCCCCATCCCTATCTTCGCCCCTCCTCCCCTCACCTCTGGCTCTTTCCTTCCCTTTCTCCCCATCTGGGAGTATGGTTTGTGCCTACGTCTGGAGACGGACGCTCGTAAATGTACTGCCTTCCTTGCTTTTATGTCTTCTTCCTTCCTTTGTCCTTCTCTTTTCCTTACCTCTTCTCTTTCCCTTTTCTCCGCTGCGGTGTTTGAGACCTCTCTTCTTTCCTTTCCCTTGATCTTTCTTCCTCCCTGTGTGTGTCTGAAGGCCGACCCACGCCTTTTGTGCGTAGCCGGTGACGGGGTAACGCGTAATTCCCCACCCCGGGTAGACAGGTAGGACACGCACGTACCCCCTGGTAACGGCCAGGCCCAGGGAGGGGTGATTACCCGAGCTGATACCTTCCGAAAGTGCCGATTGGTCCCTCCGTCCGTTTGTCGGGAGGTGTGACCTGAGGTGTGAACAATCACCTAAGGCGGGAGTGCCCTCAGAGAGGGCCCCCACAAGGGAGGAGTGCGCCATCGGAGACGCCGGTAATCATGGGGGATTCTTCCGCAATGGTTTCCTCACCTTCCACTATGTCTGCTCACAAACGTAAGTATACTGAGTCTCAGCCACAGACGATTCTTCCATCGTTGCCACAGTTCCTTGTTGTTTCTCGGTCTGATGAAGGTCACGACTTCTCCACGGTCAACCCTTTCATTATTCAGAAAGGTGTCGACGCAATTGCAGGTCCTGTAAAGTCTTGTTCCAGATTACGGAATGGCACCCTGTTGTTAGAAACACACAGTGCCCTCCAGGCACAAAAATTGCTGCGTACTTCTCTGCTCCACACCTTCCCTGTCCGGGTGGAACTGCACCGTACCTTAAATTCGTCGCGTGGAGTCGTTTATACACGCTCCCTCGATGGATTGTCTGACGAAGAAATTCAGCACTATCTGTCTGACCAGGGCGTCACGGCAGTTCATAGAGTTATGAAACGGGTTGACACAAACATCATTCCAACCCGCACTGTCTTCTTGACATTTGATAAAGTTCAACTCCCATCGAAAATCAAAGCAGGCTATGAGATAATTTCCGTTCGCCCTTACGTCCCAAACCCTACGCGTTGCTATCGATGTCAGCGGTTCAATCACACCAGCCAGTCCTGTTCCAATCCGGCCAAATGTGTTACGTGTGGCAAGGAGGCCCATGAGGGTGCTTGTCCACCTCCATCCCCTCGCTGCATCAACTGTATGGGTGACCACCCTGCTTCCTCTCGAGATTGCCCCGTTTTTAAGGACGAAAAGCTCATCCAGGAAATAAGAGTGAAGGAAAAGGTGTCGACCTTTGCTGCTCGAAAATTATTCGCCAGTCGCAAGCCCACCGTGCCTCAGACAGGAAAATACAGCACTGTCCTTGCTTCTCCTCGGCCAACAAAGGAGGCGGCCACGCAGACTTGCGACCTCACCTTTAGTGCCACGGTCGTCAGATCGGCCAGCGCAAAGATCGCTCGTTCAACCTCACCACTTTCGCCTGCCCACTCTATGGCTCACCCTTCGTCGGGTTCTGCTAAATCTCGTGCCCAAAAGTCGGACACCAAGTCTTCGAAAAAAGAGCATACTCGTGAAGAGTTTTTACGTACCGCAACTTCCCAACCATCGGTTCCTCCTTCATCTAAACACCATTCTTCCAAGAAGGCTACAAAGAAACCCAGTTCCTCTCCTTCTCCGTCAAGGCGTGTCCCATCTACAGCACCACCTGGCGGAAATCGCCCTCAGCCGTCTTCTGTGTCGCCGAGGCGCACTGCTGGTGGCCAGTCAACCGGCCGATCGCTGGTGGCAGGAGCTGCTCCTGACCAACCTATGGATCAGGATCTTCTGCCTTCGGCTGACTGCCATTCCATGCTGTCGGTCGCTAGCTCCGAGCAGTCTTTGACTTGACAGCAACTTTGGTCACATTCCTCCATTTTCTGTTCACCCCATGTCCATTATCCACTGGAATATCCGCGGCATTTGAGCCAATAGGGATGAATTGTCGATCCTCTTACGATCCTACTCGCCGGTCATCTTCTGTCTTCAGGAAACAAAGCTGCGTCCCCATGACCGCTTTGTTCTCCCTCATTTTCAGTCCGTCCGATATGATCTCCCCTCTGTTGAAGGCTCTCCAGCCCATGGAGGACTCATGATTCTTCTCCGTGATACTCTCCATTATCACCCAATCCCCTTAAACACTTCCTTCCAAGCTGTCGCCGTCCGTCTTTCACTTTCCGGATACACGCTCTCTCTTTGTACTGTATACATTCCATTGTCCACACCAATGGCACGAGCTGATCTCCTTCATCTTCTTGGTCAGCTTCCACCCCCCTATTTGCTGGTTGGGGACTTCAATGCCCACCACCCGCTTTGGGGATCTCCACATCCTTGTCCACGTGGCTCCATATTGCTAGACGTCTTCCACCAAGCGGATCTAGTTTGTCTCAACACTGGGGTCCCCACATTTTTGTCTGCCTCCACGACAACTTTATCTCATTTGGACCTTGCGGTCGGTACTGTTCCGCTAGCTCGGCGCTTCGAATGGTTCGCCCTTGATGATACACACTCGAGTGACCACTTTCCATGTGTCCTTAGACTGCAGCCTCAACTGCCATATATGCGCCCGCGACGCTGGAAGTTTGCCCAAGCCGATTGGACACTTTTTTCGTCTCTCGCGACATTCGATGACCGTCGCTTTCCCAGCGTCGACGATGAGGTCACACACATTACCGACGTTATCCTTACAGCAGCGGAACGTTCAATACCACGCACCTCCGAATTGCCCCGGCGCCCCCCAGTTCCTTGGTGGAACGAGGCATGCCGTGACGCAATACGTGAGCGGCGACGTGCTCTTCGCATTTTCCGTCACCATCCTACTTTGGCCAACTGTATCCGCTATAAGCAGCTCCGTGCGCGATGCCGTCGTGTCATCCGCGATAGCAAGAAGGCAAGCTGGAAATTCTTTATTAGCTCATTTAACACCTTCACTCCCTCCTCGGAAGTTTGGAGTCGGCTTCGACGGTTCTCAGGCGCGCCTAGTTTCTCCCCAGTCTCTGGGCTCACTGTCACGCATGATACCTTAGTGGACCCCGTCGCAATTTCTAACTCGTTGGGTCAGCACTTTGCTGAGATTTCGAGCTCTTCAAATTACCCGCCAGCGTTTCTCCCGAAGAAACGTGCAGCGGAAGTGCGACCTCTTGCTTTCTCCTCTCAAAATCACGAAAGCTACAATACTGTTTTCTCCATGCGGGAACTCCAACATGCCCTCTCATCTTCTCGCTCCTCCGCCCCAGGACCGGATGGTATCCATGTCCAAATGTTGCTGCATTTATCAACCCATAGTCTGCGTTACCTCCTTCGCCTTTATAATCGAATTTGGACCGACAGTACCTTTCCCAAACGGTGGCGGGAAGCTATTGTCGTTCCCGTTCCGAAACCTGGAAAGGACAAACATCTCCCCTCTAGCTATCGCCCCATTTCTCTCACGAGTAGTGTCTGTAAGGTTTTGGAGCGTATGGTGAATTACCGTTTAGCTTGGTGGCTGGAATCCCGCAGTCTTTTAACACCAGCCCAATGCGGATTCCGAAAGCATCGTTCTGCAGTTGACCATCTTGTTGCTCTCTCCACTTATATCATGAACAATTTTCTCCGGAAACGCCAAACGGTAGCAATATTTTTTGATCTGGAGAGAGCATACGATACCTGTTGGAGGACAGGCATCCTTCGCACACTATTCTCTTGGGGCTTTCGAGGCCGGCTGCCCCTTTTTCTTCGCGCATTTATGGCAGAGCGCACTTTTAGGGTGCGGGTGAACACTACTCTCTCCCGTACTTTCTCCCAAGAAAACGGGGTACCCCAGGGATCCGTGCTGAGTGTTGTACTGTTTGCCATCGTCATAAATCCAATTATGGATTGTCTCCTTCCTGATGTCTCGGGCTCCCTCTTTGTGGACGATTTTGCGATCTACTACAGCTCTCAACGGACCAGCCTTCTTGAACGACGTCTTCAAGGATGTCTTGATCGCCTCCACTCGTGGAGCATCGAAACCGGCTTCCGTTTCTCACCCAGTAAGACCGTTTGTGTCAATTTTTGGCGACGAAAGGAGTTTCTTCCGCCCTCCTTACATCTAGGTCCTGTCAACCTTCAGTTTTCAGACGTCGCTAAATTCTTGGGTCTTATGTTTGACAGAAAACTGTGCTGGTCCTCCCACGTTTCCTATCTTTCGGCTCGCTGTCTGCGATCGCTTAACACCCTCCGTGTCCTGAATGGTACCTCCTGGGGAGCGGACCGAGTGGTCCTTCTCCGCCTCTATCGCGCCTTAGTGCGCTCAAAATTGGATTACGGAAGCATAGTCTACTCCTCTGCTCGGCCGTCTATTCTTCGGCGTCTCGACTCTATCCACCACCGTGGATTACGTTTAGTGTCTGGAGCTTTTTACACTAGCCCTGTGGGAAGCCTTTATGCTGAGACTGCTGAACCTCCGCTGTCCAATCGGCGAGCAGTCCTCCTGAGTCGTTATGCTAGCCATCTGTCTTCCATGCCTGCTAATCCAGCCCATGACCTTTTTTTCGACGCCTCCTTCGATGTAGGGTATGCAGGCCGCTCCTCCTCCCTACTACCCCCGGGAGTCCGCTTCCGTCAATTGCTCCATTCTCTTTCCTGCCGCTTTCCGAAAACCTTCTTGACAACTTGGGGTACAGCACCGCCTTGGCTCCGTCCCGAGATCTGCCTGCTCCGTGACCTTTGTCAATTTCCCAAAGATGGTACCCCTACACTTGTTTATCGTCGGGCATTTGCTGCTCTATGTGCACAAATGACGGACGCCACATTTATTTACACCGACGGCTCGAAAACATCATTAGGTGTAGGGAGTGCCTATATTGTTGGCGACACCCCAAATCGCTTTAGACTTCCCGACCAGTGTTCGGTTTATACTGCGGAGCTTTACGCTGTTCTCCAGGCTGTCCACTACATCCGCCGCCATCAGCGGATACAGTACGTTATCTGCTCCGATTCTCTCAGCTCTCTCCTCAGTCTCCAAGCTCTTTACCCTGTGCACCCTCTGGTCCACCGGATTCAGGACTGTCTGCGCTTGCTCCACCTGGGGGGCGTCTCGGTGGCGTTCCTCTGGCTCCCGGGACACGCTGGTATCTGTGGGAATGAGGCGGCCGATATAGCGGCCAAGGCCGCAGTCTCTCTTCCTCGGCCAGCTATTCGGTCGCTTCCCTTCACCGATCTACGGAGCGGTTTATGTCGCCAAGTTGCTCATTTATGGCATGCGCATTGGTCGGCACTTCCCTGTAATAAATTGCGGGAAGTGAAAGCCCTTCCTTGCGCTTGGACCTCTTCCTCCCGAACGCGTCGTCGGGAGGAGGTAATTTTAGCTAGACTCCGGATAGGGCACTGTCGTTTTAGCCATCGACATCTTTTAAGCGGCGATCCTCCCCCACTCTGTCCCCACTGCTCTCAGCTGTGGACGGTAAGACACCTTTTAATTGAATGCCCCTATTTTAATCCGTTACGCTCCCGTCTACAGCTATCGCCTGATCTATCGTCGATTTTAGCAGATGACACGCGCTCAGCCGACCGCGTTCTCCAGTTTATTAGTGACAGTGAAATGACGTCAGTCATTTGAAGTTTTTTTTTGGGGACAACCATCCCCTGTCTGTAGTGGATTTTTAAGCATTCTTTCTACTTTTAGTTTCTCCAATTTTATGAGTTTGTTCCCATTGCTGCTGGTTTTCAATTTCGGTTTTTTACTGTCTTAAGTCACGGGCTGGGCGCTAATGACCATAGAAGTTTTGCGCCCTAAAACCATAAAAAAAAAAAAAAAAAAAAATATTCACGAGCTTCATCTGGTTTGAATTGATTGCTTATTTTTCTTTGATCTGATAAGTGCCGTTCTCTTTGTTATAAGTGTTTACGTCACTCTAAGCTGAAAATGTATTACTGTACTGTCATGCATTGTTTGTCGCATTCTGATATTGAGTGTTTACGGCCTGTCGCCACTTGCAGCATGGCTTGCTTTTGTGCATGCTGCCATGAGAGGGGGGGGGGGGGGGAGAGAGAGAGAGAGAGAGAGAGAGAGAGAGAGAGAGAGAGAGAGAGGAAGTGTCTCATTAGTGAAGCAATGACAAGAGGCTGCTAATTGTTGTTACTTACACTGCTGCTTTCTTTGATAATGAACCAAATAATACACTGCGTATGATAGATGATGTTATGAATGAGAGTTTAGCGAAAATTTTTCTCCGTTTGAAAATTTTTACAGACACCTCTTTAGTACATTACATTCTGCACAGAAATTAGTCATCTTAGATTTAAAAATCTAGTCAATTGCCGTGCTTCATTTCTGACTGTATCACTATTAAGGCATAAGAATAATACGAATATAAACATGACATGATATGTATATTCTTCCATGTTTGCTGTCGTCTCACTCTAGTTTCGTAGTTTATTAGGCAGACAGGATTTAAATGAGATAGTAACAAACACGAAAGAATACATGGCAAAATGTTTATATTCGTATTATACTTATGATGAAGAGAATACTGCATGTGATTCACAATTCATAAAAGTTCCTATTAGCAATCATCTCTTCTCACAGGTAGGAAAAAATTCAGAACGTAGAGTTGGCCATATTGACAAACATCCCAAACAGTCTTGCCAGTCGAATTTTCATAGTACATTGAAACGCTGCTACATTCGAAGACGAACAATACGGAAGTTGTATTTACTTCATTGGATAATGTATGAAAATGCAGTGTTTGAAACTCTGGGCGGAGACAAAAGCTCGTCTTCCGCCTTTTTTTAAATTTATTTACTGACGCAGAGGTTTTAGCACCAGTATTTATCTTCGTGCCTGCAAAGCATGCCTGTGTAGCACTACATATATTCGAGGGCAGAAATTAGTTGTAGCGACACCTACCAACATTTTTCAGAACTTCCACTTACTTTGATCTTTATTCTAAGCCGCAGGCAGTTTTTTGGGTTACAAAAACCGGAAAAAAGTGCGGCTTAGATTCGAGTAAATACGATAGTCTCCACGTGACCCGTGTTTATGTTTAGTGAGTTTGCTGTTTCCTCTTCATTTATTGCTCTCACGTCAAATGAAAACAAAATGGATTTCTGTGGCTGGGAGCTATCAAGTGAATTAAAATACATTCACATAATTACAGAAGGCTAAAATATGTTATTAGTTTCAGATTTTATTTCCACCTGCCTGACAGTCAAGCATTAATTGCCTTGCAGAACAATGAAGTTATTTTTGTCGGTTTGCTAAAGATAATATTTTCCACTGAGGCAGTCAATTTATTTGAAACAAAATGTTCAATTCCACACTATTGGCTAGTTTCAACTGTTCACTGCATTTCGAAAATGCATCTTTTCATCTTCTAGCATGTATGGCATTATGCCACAATAAAGAACCAAACATGAGATAATACAGCACTGGTACTCCAAGAAAATTTACATCTGAATCTTGACATACGAATGTGCACTGTAAGCCGAATTAAATGTTTTTCACGTACAAAAAAACAGTCTTCCTGCGTCGTCATAGCTGCGCAAGCTCGGTGACGCTGCTATCTGGCGCTCTCTGGCAGCTGCTGAAACGAACCTATTTCTAACAGGTTGCGGGGAAATATTCCGAATGGTTGTTTGAAAAGCATTACTTTCAAAGCAAATTTCCTTCTATGCAAGCTGAACTATGTGCGAGAATGTTCGATGAATTTCTTAAATCACAAAGCGTTTGATTCTCATTCAAAAATCAACTCTTTGAGGACGACCATTTAAGAAAATTTCAAGCTCAGAAGATCAGACACTTATGTCGTTATTAAAAATTTTACTGGTACATTTGTGTGATGTATCTTAATATGTAACATGCGCAAAAAGCTCAATATTATATGTGAAAGCTTAGCTTCTCTTGCAGCTTCTTAATCTTAAGACCAATATTACATGTGAAAGCTTTGCTTTTTGTGTAGCAAAACTATGAATATTAATTTGAACCATTAGCTTTTCCACTTTGTGTATACATACTACTTAACAGTGATATTGTTATTGGCTGACTACATCACGTGTCCTATGCTCTGAATAACAGTTGTCATCTGCTGGCACATGACATGAGCTATGACTGGCTTACAAAAGTGCATCGCAATCTTGATTTCAATGCTACAGAAAGTAACATGCGGTGTTTGGTGGAATCGGAATTTACACTTTTTGATATACAGGACGTAAAATCCCATCTGAGGCCTACGATCATTTTTATGTTAATAATTGGCAACCAATGCTGTACAATCACAATAAAGTCATGAGATGTTCAATTGACTCTCTTATTAGAACATGCTACACGTTTAGGGATTACACCCATCTTCAGACACCACAAACTTCAACTCCTTCCTAACCAACCAGGCATACATCCTTGACAACTCAAAGAAAGTGTCGAATAACATTTGACTGCTGCACAAGCAGTCTTAAAGTATATGCTCTGATTCAAGACTGCCTGTTCCACAGTCATATGTTATTCGACACTTTCTTTGAGTTGTCAAGGCTGTACGCCTGGTTGGTTAGGAAGGAGTTGAAGTTTGTGATGTCTGAAGATGGGTGTAAATTCGAAACGCATAACATGTTCTAATAAGAGTCAATTGAACATGTCACGACTTTATTGCGATTGTACAACATTGGTTGCCAATTGTTATTTATACTTTTGTAATACGAAAATATCCAGCTTACATGTTGCTGCACATCAAAGATCTTTCCAAAACTTTTTTACTTGAGTCTGGTTTTTGAAGGGCCGGGAAATTATACACCAGTGCATAAAACCATAACCGTTCAAAGGATTGATAAGTTTTACTGTTCCAAGGAAATGTATACTGCCACTTAACATGGAAAAAGTATGTTTTCACCCAAGAGAAAATGTATTTTTAACGGGGGAATCCGGGAAAAATCCGGGAATTTTTTTTTCTTTTCTGCGTATGCACCATGTGTTCTACTATTGTTGAAGATGCTACACAGATTCCCAACAGCCATCTTGATGTCACAAAGGGGTGTCCTAGCTCAGTTCCATGCACTTCACAGAAACAAAACAATAGTTGTTAAAAGGTTATTTTCAGAAAAAAGTTCACTATTCTATTACAAGCTACCTTCTCAAATTTTGAGAACACAGGATGATTGGAGGCGTGCTGTCATTACATACCTCTTTCTTAATGTACTTTCATACACAGGAGCTGCTACTGACAATTCAGTCTTTTGGGAAATTCAATGTCACTCATTGACTGATGACAAAGATGATTCAGTGGGTGCATTATCACATCACCACAAAAGTTCAGTACTTCCATTGAAACACTGTCATAACCATAAGTGTTACCATTTTCAGTCGCCTAATGATTCTTTTAAATTCTTCAGGTGTTTAGTTGACAAAACTGATGTCTATTGGTGGAGTTTGAAATGGCAAACTAATTCTAATGGAAATTCTTTCATTGGTCCACCTTTTGTTCTCATTCTCCCAGCTACTATTAGGAAGAATAAATCAGATTTAGTTGAATACTTTTATTATCTGTCTCACAGCTACTGTCTTGTGGGAGTTGAATGTCATTTGGCTTTCCGAATGTGTTCACATCATACGAGGTATCTCCACAAAGTAAGTTCCATTTGGTTGTGTAAAACAAACATGTACAGATACAGAAAAAAAAATTATTATACAAAAATCTATAACTGTTAAACTACTTTTCTACATAGCTTCTGAAATTTTGTAGTTACTTGTCATAGTGTGGCACAAGTTATGGTATGCCTTCTTCATAGAAGGTTACCACCTGTGTATTCAACCAAAACTCTCTAAATTTCTGTTTTTCAGTAACAATTTCATGAATTAGTGATTGTGACATTTGTGGAACTTCCATAGCAAGGGTACTGAGTGTAAACTTAAGATTGTGCTTAATCTTCTCTTCAGTTGTGTGAACCAGTTCATCAGTAACCACAGAGGGGCATCCACTTCGTTCTTCATCATGCACTTGATCACGTCCTTCATTGAACAGTCTGACCCATCTTCTAACCATTGAACCACTCATAGCATTTTGTCCGTAAACCTCACAGATTTGCTGATGAATTTCCTTTGGTTTAACTGTCTTTGCATTTAGAAAATGAATCACAGATCTGATTTCACATGCGGCGGCAGTTTAAATTACGGCTGACATTATAAAGAAGCACCACGAAAAACTTGTCGGCAGCAGTGATCTGAAAATGGTGTACATGTCTTCTCCTTGAGTCAGAGTAACTGCCATGCATGCCTTGGAACTGCAATCGTAGCGCTGCCGTGGGTAGAAATAGAAACGGAACTTACTTTGTGGACGACCCTCGTATCTAATGATGCTACAAATAATCTTTGCTTTATTCTTTGTCTTATGAATTTCTTGACTTCACGATTCAGGTCCACAAGCAGTTTTCTCATGCGGTCACAGCCAGCTTAAGAACTATAGACACCCTAAAGTTGTTTAGCTTCTCTTCTGAACAACCAGTTTCTTGGAAGTGCTGGTAGGATACTATATTATTTCTCATTTTAATGCATTCTTTGATTCATTTGTAAATGGACACCCTTGCTTGTAACTGTTAATGCTATCCTTCCTTCAATATTAAAAATTTCTCCCAAAACTTCATATCTCTAAAACAAAGAAAAGAAATAAGTGTTATAAAATTGTAAACGGTAGACAGCCGTAGATCTTAAGCCTGATATAACATGAAGAATGTTCAGTAACAGTTAAATAATGTATTTCAAATCTGTCTTTTCAATTACTGAAACTTCATATATATTCTACTGCATACATCTCTTTTTATTCGTTTAACACATCATAAGTGATCTGGAATCAAATGTATTTGCAGTTCTGGTTGGTTTCTAAATCTAAAAACAGTCTATTATGCTTATGCATTACAGATATTTTAGAACCCGTGACTGTTCATTGAATGTAAATAAGTTACATAAAACTGCAATGAGTAACTTTTTTGAATAATTATGTTCCGCGAACCAGTTTTCGAACCTTTTCAGGGTCATCTTCAGATGGTTTGTGGAAGTTGCATAATTATTTATAGCAAAATGCTGGGTGCTGGCTCTGTGATAAAAAAGATGGAACGCGCTTTAATGTATTGCCATTACTATTGTTTATCTGTCAATATGGATGTAAATTTAGTTTTTTTACTTACTGCAACAGTATGGGCAGCTTTTTTTCATTAGTGTCCATCTGTCTGCCTCCATTTTGATGGCAAGTTGTTGTATCACTTCACACACTTATACACAATCTGTGTTAATTTACACTCTGGCAGCAAAACTTTGCCAGCATCAAGCATGTGCTATACAACTGTTGCTTGTAACAAAGATCTTGACGAAAGATATGGCATAGGCCTACTTTGCACAGAGATGTAATTTGTTCTTTTTTTACATGTATTAAAGTCAATATAAGGGCAAATATTTTAATCAGATTGGCGATAACATGAGAGCACAAAATAAAATAAATCGATAAATTACTACAAGAACAAACTTCAATGATCTGAGGTCTTATTTCTGTTTGTATATCAATGTATTATACAGTCAGTTTATAGCAAATATTTTAATCATGATTGGCATTAACATGAATGCCCCGGAATCAATAATACAGGGTTATTGTACTTGCGATAAGATATAGCTGTTCATATGACTAGGACCTTTATATTTTAATTTTAAATAATAACAAATGTTCAAATGAACTGTTGATTTATTTCTGTTATGTTAACATGGTCTGGAATATTAGTAAGAGTAGATGATGTTTATTTTAGCTAAAGGTATATGTATAAAAGTTATAGTGTTAGTAATGGACTGAAGCTGTTTGTGTGACTGTACACTTTATATTTAAAAACAAAGAACAAAGAACAAAAGTTCAACTGAACTGTTAACTTATTTTTGTTCTTAGATTAAAGTGATCTGGAATGTTGGCAAAGGCAGCTTCTGTTTGTTCCAGCTAGAAGTAATATGTATAAAAGTACTGATTTATGTTAACAGTAGAGGGCTTTACCATTTAGAAATATAGTACAGGTTTTATTCTGTGGTAGGATATTAAAATTTACACCAGTTTAGTTAGGATGTAAGGAGAGGGATGAGGGGGTTGGGGGCAAGGGGGGGGGGGGGGGAAGATATGGAGGTGGGGTAGAATTGTTTGAGTGGTTACTTGTTTTGAACTAGTAAATCTTCAAAGTTCTGAAGGAAAAACTTGTTTCTCGGTTCAGTTTGGTCATTGAGTAGGTAGTCAGGTGCTGTATTTGTGTAGATAAATATTTAAGTTTTTTCAAGAAGGTCAAGTATTGTGTCTTTGATGGCAAAGTTGTTCTATGTTGTTTGCGTAATGATTGTGTTGGGCAAGGTGTGAGGCAAAGCTGGATTTATTCAGGTTGTTAAGACAGAGTGCATCTGTGTGTTCTTTGAATCTTGTTGTGAAGCTTCTTAAAGTTTGTCAATACAGAAACTTGGACATGAACTGCAAATGAGCTTATGTACACCTGATTTTGATACTGTTGCCTAGTGGGTTTGGTGCTGTGTGTGATTTTATTTTGTATTTTGTTGTTGGTGAAGCAGCTTATTTCTATGTTGTATGTCTTGAAGAGGTTGGCAATTTGGTGAGAAATCTTTCCTAGGAAAGGCTGACTTATAAATGTGGTCGTCTTGTTTGTGGGTGGTTGTTCAGCAGTTGGTTGATTTAATTTTGCTGTATGGATTAATTTATCTATTATTGCAGGGTTGTACCCATTGCTGGAGGCAATTGATTTAGTAATTTCTGTTTCTTTTTGTCTTCTACGTGTGTCCATTGGGATTATAAGTATGCGATAAACCATTGTTCTGAAGAATGCTTTCTTTTGTGGTCTGGATAGTAAGAGGATTTGTGTATCTATTTTATTTTGAGTTCTCATGTTATCGTCAGTCTGATTAAAATATTTGCCCTTATATCAACTTCAATACATGTAAAAAAGAACAAATTACATCTCTGTGCAATGTAGGCCTATGCCATATCTTTTTGTCAAGATCGTTGTTACAAGCAACAGTTGTATAGCACATGCTGGATGCTGGCAAAGTTTTGCTGTCCAAGTGTATATTAATATAGCCTGTGTAAAAGTGTGTGAAGTGATATAACAAATGGCCATCAAAATGGAGGCAGACAGATGGACACTAATGGAAAAAGGCCACCCATACTGTCGCAGTAAGTAAAAAACTAAATTTACATCCATATTGACAGGTAAACAATAGTCATGGTGATACAATAAAGCGTGTTCCATCTTTTCGTCACAGAGCCAGCATCCAGCATTGTGCTAGAAATAATTATGTGATTGCCAGAAACAGTCTGAAGATGAACTGGTTCATGGAATAAAACATAATTATTCAAAAAAGTGACAGTTTTATGTAACTTATTTACATAAAAACCGCCTATTTCAAAAGGTATTAAAAAGTGACTTTTAAATACTATATTTTAGTGTGATTTTCCTTAAATTTGGAAGTGTCATTTGCATGCAAATTTTTCTAGTATTTATCTATCTGGCATTTGTGTACTGTGCCTAACTTTACACTGGCACACAGCACTACACTCTTTTTGAATTGAAATAAGACAAAATTACGTACTATTTAAAACTTGTTTATGTTTGCTGTCTAAACTATATCTGTTTATTTTGTGTGTGTAATGTAGTCAGGAGAATATAAGTAAATACACATTATTGGTGCAATATTTTGTCAGGAATGTGTAGTGCTACAAGTAAGACAAAAGAATGTCACTGCCAAATGTGTTTGCAGTTGACACTTCCAGAATTTGGACAAAAATACAGAAAGTAACAATCACATTTGAACACCTTAAGAGACAAACTGTTTTTAAATCTAGAAACATTTCAGAATTTTAGATATGTTTGGTCCCAGACCATTGATGATATGAAAAATAAATAAAAACAAATGTTTATGGCATTCGGGTCAAAGATGCTGGAGTTGGTCATGTATGCGTGAAGTCTGCTTGCTTGTGTGTGTGAATGGTGTGTGTTTCTCTTATGAAGGCAGTGGCCGAAAGCTTTATGTAAGTGTCTTTTAATTGAACTGGTCTGCAACTTAACATGTCTTCTTTACAGTAAGTAGCAGTCTGTCTTTTTCCCACATAGTTGTATGTATGTGTGTATGTATGTTCCACATCTCCTCTGAAACCATGGGACCAATTCCAACCGAACTTGGTGCACACATCATTTACTGTCTAGACAGAATTTCTGTGGGGGGTAAGAACAACCTACTGATCAAAAAGGTGGTGTGATGAAAATGAAGTTTAGGTCACAGTGCGCAAATACCCAGATTTTACTCGTCCAGTATTTGAGAACGAGAGCACTTAGTGACTTGCAACAAACTTTTACACATAATTTCAAACCTTTATGAAAGTTTTTCTTGCTGACAACTCTGCCCCCCTTCCCATACAGGAAAGGAAAAAAAAAGTTTAGCACTAGTCACATTTTTGCTGTTCATTTTCACATCAGGCATAACATTAAATTTATTACTTCATAATGACTAACTGTATTCTGAGTGTTCACACATACCACTGAATTACCTGCAAAATATTCATTGTACAACACACAGTTCAGAATATGTCATAAACACTGAGATGTGTGAAAACCTGCTGCTTGATGCATGAAGTTTTAAATTTATTATTACTAACCTGCTGAACCAATTCACTGAAATTTGGTAAGGTGGTGGCTATAAAAGGTATGAAACAACATTGTGGATATAATTGAAATCTGTATTCAAAAGTAATCACCAGAGGACTCAGCACAACCATCCCGTGGTTACACACTCTGAAAGATTCCCTGTTCCCAGAATTCCTGTGGCTGCAGCAGGAGCCATTCCTCCGCTCTGTCCTCCAGTTCAGCGTCAGTTGAAGGGGTTCCCTCAGAGATGCTTTTTTAGCAGATCAAACACGTGAGTCCAGGGTGACATGTCTGGGCTGTAGGGCAGATGCTCAGTCTGCTCCCATTTGATCCTGACCAGTACACTTTGTGTGACCTTCCATTATCATGGAGCAGAAGAAGTCCCTCTATGAATAGCCCAGACACTTTGATTGTGATTAACTTCCGTAGGCTATGGAGTGTCTCACAATTTACCATTTTCCGTGCTTAAGCAATTTGATGAGTACCAGACCTCAGACACTGAGAAAGGTGGTGAGCATAACCTTGCCTGCTGAGGGAATAGCTTTGAAATTTGTAGAGGGAGGTGACAATGCATGCTTCATGCCCCCTAGATGTCTCACTAGGCTATCCCAATGAGCATATGCAAATTTCCGCCAGTTTGGTTGTATGACATTTCATGCCTTTTTGCTTGAACTCTCCTTTTATTTTAACCCTTTACATACAGTGAGGACTACCACCTTTTCCCAATCTGCGAATGGTAAATGGTGTCAAATATGCAACTTATTTATATGCTTGCCGAGAGTGACGCTTACTTGATGATGAAACGCACTTGGAGGACACCCTGGGTGAAGCACGCGTTAGTGATAGGCCATATCGCTTGCATCATTTGTTTGCCATTTTGCTGGTGTTTTGTGCCCTTTCTAAAGCTGAGGTGTTGTGGCAGAAATATAAGGATAAGCTGATGGAAGACTTTCATAGGAATATTGAATTAAATATTGAAGGCAAACTGAATCATTGATTGCTTAACAGTGTGCTTAATCGATCCATCTTGGATGTTCAAAGTTTGGTTACATTTTTCAAAGGAAATCCTCCTCCCTCAGTATGACTTGGCAGCACCATTACTAGAAGGTGAATGCATCAGCAGAGAATACACAACATAAGTAAGTTGTACCGAGCGAGGTGGCGCAGTGGTTAGACACTGGACTCGCATTCGGGAGGATGATGGTTCAATCCCGCGTCCGGCCATCCTGATTTAGGTTTTCCGTGATTTCCCTAAATCACTCCAGGCAAATGCCGGGATGGTTCCTTTCAAAGGGCACGGCCGACTTCCTTCCCCGTCCTTCCCTAATTCGATGAGACTGATGACGTCGCTGTCTGGTCTCCTTCCCCAAAACAACCAACCAACCAACCAAGTAAGTTGTAATCCAGCAGAACGTGCAAAAACCTTGCAGAACAGAGTCCAAAAATCTAACAGAAGAAGAATAATGCACTATATTCAAATGTGTTTGTCAGAGTGTTGACAATAATATGGCAAAAATTCTGTTTTAGGATGCACCTGGTGGGATAGGAAAAACATTACTCTCTAAAAATGTATTGGTACAATTAAAAGTGTAAGGAAAAATAGCTCTTGCTGTAACTTCATCAAGATAGCAGTCAGTTTGTTGCCTGGTGGTAAAACTGCTCATATGATGTTTAAACTCTTAATAGATTTGGATATAATTGAAAACAGTGATACTTTCAGGAACAGTGACAAAGCTAGGATTCTAAATGATTGCTGCTTAATAATATGGGATGAGTACACCGTGGCTGATTGATAAGCAGTAGAGGCAGTTGATAGAACCCCCAGACATATTCGACAAAAAGATTAACCCACGGATGATGTTACAATGCTGTTTATGGTAACTTCATGCAGACATTACCAGTTTTACCAAGGGGAAGGAGGGCAGATGAGGAAAGAGCTATATTTGATGAGCTAAAGTCGGCAGTGACTCATCATGCAGACGCACCCAACAGTGAACATGCAATCACAAATAGGAGGCTGCACAAGTGCACAGGAGTTTTCTGATTTATTGTTAAAAATTGGCGAGGACACACATCTGGAAGAAGATGGTCAAATCGTTCTGCCTGCTATTTTGTGCTGTACAGTACTTTCAATTCAATAACTCATTTCTTCCATTTAAGGTGCTAAGATGCAAACAATAACTCATGAAAGCTGTTGGCTCTGTGAAAGAACTATATTGACACATGAAAACAATCAAGCTCTGAGTATTAACTTTGACATACTTACTTATGTTGTGGGAGAAAATGTAGAGTACACCTCTATTAACAGCGATATGATGCTCACAATTACCCAGTCAATTTTTTAAATTCTTTTAGCACACCTGGCCTTCCATCACACAAAATTAATTTCAAAAATGACATCCTGATTATTCTGCTCTGAAATTGGAGCCGACTGAAATTGTGTAATGGTATGAAGCTTAAATTTATTTCTCTCCAACGTAACAAAAGAGAAGTGGAAATTTTGACAGGAAGTGGCACAGTCAAGTGAGTTTTTATACCCTGAGTCCTGCTTTTTCATAACAATTTACCATTTTGCTTTAAATGTGTACAATTGCCAGTGAGCTTATGTTATGCCATGATGATGAAGGAAACCACAAGGCCTGATGCTGATGCTGTGTGTTAACGGATGTGGACCTTGGTGTCAGTTTCTTTTTGCACCATCAGTTCTACATGACTCTCTCCCAAGTAAAGCAAACAAGCTCATCATTCATATTCTTAATCATACTACTTGAAACAATGTACACAAAGAAGCTTTATAATCTGTATCATCTCTTCTGAATCTGTACTAATAATAAAACTGCTGTGTCCATCTGTTTGAACACACTTCTCTATAACTACTGGAAGAATTTTGAAGAGATTTTCATGGGCAACTTAAGCACAACATGGGACACCATATAGGCTTTATTTCATGACAATCAGATTGCAGAAAAAAAATTGTAATTGAAAGTTTTTTCCATATTAATATTATAAATGCAAAAGTAACTCTTGGCTGTTAAATTTTCAGCACTAACGTGGTGAACTGATTTCTATGAAATTTGGTAAGGAGGTAGCTCGATACCTGAGGTAGAGCATACTCTACTTTAGAAACTGTGTTTTACATGATGCTTATTGGCTGGAAGAATATTTGGTGATCTAAGGAAAAATATCTACCTTTTGGAAAAGCTATTTATTCTTGACCTTTGAACTTGGTCATACTTGTGAAAATGGTTGTACTGATATGTGCTATGTGATATGATCCAAAGTAATGAATACAAAGCTTATACAATCTTAATTGTGTTTAATCCACACTTCCACTCTCTTTGCTGCATAATGTACCCATTGTGTAATGTATAGCTGCTTCAGTAGCATGCTTAGATGCACACTCCTGGTCATGCCCCTATGTATGCACTGCTCAGCAGCAGTGCTGCAAATGGCAATGCATTGTGCGTCGAGACAGCTTGGGAGAGGGAGCACAGGGAGCACATCCATAAGCTATGCTTACACAGACAGGCAGACACATAAGAGGAGTTGACCTTAATGCATGTAAAGTAGCTTATTTGCTCACAATCACTCATTGTAACACCACTACAGATGTAAGAGTGCAGCTGCGGGTAACAGCAAATACTTACATAATTATGTGCCATCTCCAGATGCTATAACCATACAAATGAAGACTATTTAAGAACAGTTTACAAATGGGAGTTATATAGTTAACTGTGTACATATTTAAGAGTAAATTCAAAGGGTTGATAATATGAATCTGTACCCATAGTCAGTAATTTAAATTATGCTGTGCCATAAATAAGTTATTAATTTTTATATTAGTTCTTTAAAAATAACAGGATGATGATTGCTCCATTTTATGGGGAGTTTCCTGAAAATGAATGTATGTTTTCAACACTGATTAACATTTTCTAAATACTAAATCATGAACTCATCTGAAAAACATTAGAATTTGTTTTTTGTGTTATAGACATTTTATATCTGCATTACATTAATTAATAAGTAATTGTAACTTGTTCATAGAACTAATTTTGTTTCCAGACTCCGGAACAAGGGGCACAAACAACTCTTCATCTAGCTATATCAGAAGAAGTAGAAGGTGTCTCTGGAAAGTACTACATGGACTGCATGGTAAGTTCCAGAAAATCTTGAATAATATTTTGTAATGTTTATATTTGGCTGTTCACAACAGTGTTCATGAACTGAGCTGGAATTGAAAAATCCTGTACAATACATTGGATTTTTTGAAATCTTGTTAATGTAGATTGCACATTTCTATGTGACATCATATTTGCTAATGATATAAATTTACAGCTTACGGCAATACTCTCTAAAATAACAGTGTTACCAAGCCTGTAGTAACATAGAGAAGCTCTCAGGACCTTTACTTCGTCTCCTTTCTCTTACTGAAAGAATATTGGAAAAAAGAATGATGGAAAATTTATAAAATTTTAGAAAGTCACTTAGAACACCACAAGAAAATGTGTATAAAATGTTAAGGCAGAAGATGGAGTACCAGAAGAGCCCAAATCACATACTGTAGCCACTGGTTCACTTATAGCCCCACAGGAATAAGTATGTAGTTTGTCTTGTTAGTTTGTTTTACTGCAAGTGTTCATAGTAGGTGCCAATTCTTCATATGTAAAAGTTATACACTTCTGTGCAAAACTCATTTTAATATTTTTAATTCTGAAATGTGGCTGCTACATGACTACTGAAGGAAATTCTGACTTTGAAGTGAACAGTCCTTAAATATGAATGTACAAGATGCTTCTAAATTAATATTAGTCTTCAAGGAGTTATTGAGGAGAATTGAGGAAGTTTTTATAAGGAACTTATGTCCACAAATGTGCCAATTAGATGTAAAATAAGATTGAAGATTGCATCACTTTCAAACCTCCCATTTCACTGTGTGTGTTGTGTGCATATTGTGAAATCTGACCTGTGTGCTCTACAGGAGCCCATGGCATGGGTAATATTTCTAGCACTTCTTTGTGACAGACATACTTTTCAAAGTCAAAAGTGCAGCACATTCTTGCAGCACCACATTACACCCTCCTGGTTGGAAGTGTACCAGTTTCTCTCAGCCACTGTTGTAGTCAGATCAGTATGTGATGGAATATGCTATGTTATGTAACAATTACAGTACGGACCAGTGATGACACACACTTCCAGTTTGTGCGCATACCATGAAGTGGGAGATTCGAAAGTGATCTGGTCTTCAAACTTACTTTATTTACAAACTTTTTATTTATGAACATGGGTTCCTTATCAAAACTCTATGTACTAATTACCGCTACAACTCCTAGAAACCTGCAGTAGAAATTGTGAAACACCCTGCACAGCATGATCAATGTAATTGAGTAATAACCTGTTGTTACATCAACTATTATTATTATTATTATTGTATATTTATTTATTCATTTATTTAGTTATATTTTTACTAGTTTATTTACTCATCCAAGGATCATCTCGCAATGATATAGGATTTGTTATCATAATGTAATGAAAATGAGTAGCTCCAGTATACATACATACATACAGAATATTCAGGGTGTTCAACTGTTGTTGGTATGAACAGAAGGGGTGAATAGAGGACAATGAAGCAAGCAGATAATTCTTATAAATATAGCTCCAGAAAACAGTGATTTCACTGATAAGATATATGCACAAGTGCAATCATGCCAATGTCAAAACACTCTTTGCTAGCACATCACTGTAAGTTAGTTAAGTAAGTTTCTTGCATTGGGACGAAAGCAAAGAGTGACCAATCACAGGTCAAGTTTAGGCTGTGCCAGCAATATGTGAACAGTAAGATGTAAGCATAAACACAGCCTTGTGTTCAAAGTACCAGTTCCCACAATGAACAGCAAATGCAGTGTGCATGTGTAGCATTTGATGGTTTTTTGTCATGGCTCCACACACATTTTCAAATGAAGAAATGGCTGAAATGCACTTCACATACAGGTATGTTAGTGGCATTGCAAAGGAGGCAGCATGAAGCATATTCTCAGAGAAGGCAGCTAGACACAAAGATGTTCACTAGGTCCTATCAGCAACTGCATGAGACCACTTCATTTAAAACCAGCATGCCACATTCTAGCCCTATTGATAGTGTCGATGAATTCCAGGAATGCTTGTGGATAGTTTTCGGTGCATTTGAAACATGCTCGAGATTTCTGAACATGTACAGGCATTGACAAGGAGACGTGCTGAAGCCTCCATTCACATGAATGCTGCCAACTGGAATACTTGTTTCAACGTGTTTGCTCTCAGATGCACATCTACAGTCTGGATCCTTAGTGACTCATAGCATCAGGGAAGCCATTAGTTTCAAGCCCTTCATTCACTAGGGTTACTTGCTTGTTTCGTCGTCTTCTTACCCCTTTCATCTGCCCCTATAATAGTGAAACACCCTGTGTGAGTAGCCTACTTTTTATGAGGATAGACCTGTAATCAATGTGGGCTTGCTGGGGAAACCATCCCAGCTTTTGCCTGAAATGACTTGGGAAAATCACAGACAGTATAAATTAGGATGGCGATGCAGAACAAAATTTATTCTCCTGAAAACAGTCAATGTCTTAACAATGGGACTGCTTCATTTATTTGGTCCCTATTATACAATGTTCTTTTTATTATATGCAGTTTGGACCAAAATCTTGCATTGGTGGTTCCTGGACCATGAACATAAAAGCCTCCATGCTTCTTTCAGTCCATCCAGGAAACTGAATCAGCATTCCCCCAGATGAATGAGTGCTGAGCTCATGAGAATGATACATTACCATAATCCATTATAGATCTTGGCACATTTGCTTGTAAAAGCATTATACCAGTAATGTGATTGTGTGCTGTAGCCTGAATGGTGCTGTAGTTTTCCCCTTTGGTTAGAATCCGTACTTTTGTGTCCTCTAAGTAATCTTTGTGTAGCGTGCATTACTTGTGAAGTATGCTGTAGTTGTATTCATAGGTAGATGTATTTTAGTGATGTTTTTCATTTCTGTGGAAATTTTGATACAGTATTATTCCCTTATAGAAAATGAAGTTTTGAGTTTTTGTTGTTTTTCCATGGACAGTACAAGTACAAACTGCCTCATTATGTATAGTACTGGCTGGTTATGTAGTACTCTCTGGTGAACTACTTATTAATGTTTGTGCTGATATGCACAACAGATTGTTAGACGTGCAGTAAAGATAGCTCATTTTTAAAATTGTTCTTACAGTGAACCCAACTACTGCTTTTAGTTGTACTCCTTATGCCCCATTCCTGAAGTTTGAAAATTGTGTCCATGTTTTATTCCTTTGATCCCAAGAAATAAAATCCCATAGATAAGAATTGAGTGTGTGTGGGAATAGGGTGTCACCACAAGACATTGGCTGGTGCAAACCAGTGCTAGTACCCTAAGAACGTAACATGCTAATACAGTATCAATTTGCTGACAGTATAATTGTGTGTTGATTGACAATCAAAATTGAACAGTAAAAACTTGGTGTTTCTTATAAAGTCTACAGGTTTATCATCTATGCTCAGTGTGAAAGAGGTGCTTTCTCTTTTTGTGCTGAAGTGCATGATGTTTCTTTTTTTTATGTTCAGTGTCAATGTATTACTGCCCAATTGTAAACATACTTGAGGGTTTCATTAGCCTTCTCTGTTAGGAGTTCCTGTGTTTTATCCGTGACTTTGATGTTGCTGTCATCAACAAAAAGTACTTTGTCTTCACATGTTATACTGTCTGGGAAGACATTAATATTTATTGTGAACAGAATTAGACCCTGTATACTACCCTTTGGCACATCTATGTTTGTATGTTTCTTGTCTGACTTGTTTTACCACAAATTTTTCAACTGCAGATAGTAATCTATCTCTACCATTTGCAATGTATTTTCCATGCAAGACTGGAACTACTTTGCAATTCCTCTTACACCTATTGCTTCTGTAAGGGGCATTCAAAAAGAAATGAGCTGGAGTCTGGGATGCTCAAACCGGTGACAGGAGGGTAATATCGTGGCATGTATAAAGAGGTGTGGTTCTGACCAGTGCGTGGAAGTTAACAGCCCATCACTGGAGGGCTCGAATGCACGTCACGTGACTATACAGACCTAGCAGCAGCACGCATCAATCGTCCAGCGCTGCCAGTCGCACTGCAGACATGGAGGCGTCAACGAAAGAGCAAATACGTGTTGTTAGTTTTCTGACAGTTAAGGAGTAGGAGGAATGCTCATTCATTGACGAATGTCAGGTGTACAGTGAACAATGCATGTCCCTTCCAAGGGTCAAGGGGTGGCACAAGGAAAGGCCAGATGTCGTTAGTTGATGATGCACGGTTTGGAACACCAAACTGCATTACAGATATCATCCAGCTGGTGGACGCACTGATTATACAGGACTGCTGAGTGACAGTGAAAGCTATAGCCACTGTGGTCAGATTGAGCATCGGAAGTGTTCACACGATTGTGAAGGAACGACTGCACATGTGTGTGTGCCCAGTGGGTGCCCCACAGTCTTCAACCACACTAGGAAGCATGTCGAAAGGCCCACTGTGTTGCTCATCTGCAATGCTATGCTTGGGAAGGGAATGCATTCCTAGCACGAGTGATGGCTGGAGATGACTTCCAACCAGAATCAGAATGACAGTCTCCAGTGGAAGTATCCAGGGTCACCACCACCATAAAAGGCCAAGGCCATCCACATGAGTGCAGGAAAGGTTATGCTGACATTCTTCTTTGACCAAGATGGTCCCCTTCTGATCCACTTCCTGCAGCATGGGACAACAGTGAATGCCCAGTGTTACTCGAAAACCTTGACCACCCATTGCCAAGCAATCAAATCAAAATGATCAGGTAATCTCACCCATGAAGTCACTCTGCTCTACGACAATGCAAAGCCTCATACGGCCAACACAGTCACAGCACTCCTGCAGAAATTCAAACGGGAGGTTCTCAGCCACTGTCTGTACAGTCTGGACCTCTCTCTCTCTCTCTCTCTCTCTCTCTCTCTGTGTCTGTGTGTGTGTGTGTGTGTGTGTGTGTGTGTGTGTGTGTGTGTGTGTGTGTGTGTGTCTGCCATTTTTGTTCCCTTAAAAAGGCTCTGAGGGGCAAACTATTCACCTCAGACAACGACATCCAGCTGTACGTGTGGAACTGGTTAACATTGCAGCCCTGGGAATTTTATGAGAACCATTCACCTCCTTGTGTCACAGTGGGACAAGTGTCTCAACAGATAGGGTCAATACTTCTAACATACAGGTACTGGTTTCTGGAATTACGCCTCCAGCTCTTTTCTTTTTGAATGCCCCTTATAGTTTGTTTGATATCAGTGTTTTATAGTAAATTCTTGCACAAGTATAAGAATGTACTCAGTCATCGTTGTCAAGAGTTTCAAGTGCCACTTCTGTGAACTATATTATGGCTGATGATGTACTTCTCCCACTTTGGAAACAAGACTGTCCTTCATTAAAAGGTTGTATGTAGTCATGTAACTCATTAGTCTATCTTTCTTGATTGATAAAATTATTTTTGATTGCACTGACAGTAGTGAAATTGGTCTGTAGTTTTCTGTACTCCCTGCATTATCATTTTGTACTAAGAGCTCAACTTATGCATGCTTTAGATCCTCTGGGAAAATACCTGAGTTATAGGACACATTTATTACATTTGTTAAGAGGGGGATTCTTTGCTGTTTATTCACCTTTTCAGAGCAGAGACTGGAATCCCATCTATGCTTGCTGAGTTCTTATTTTGTAATTTCTGTATTGTCATGCTCACTTTGATTTCTGTATGTGTTTTGGGCAGTACCAGAGAGATAGTCACTTACAAAACTTAACATTTACTTCTCTCATCTTTGATTTGTATATTGCTGTACTTGTTTAACTTTTCCAGTAGGCAAATATGAAAGGCATTCAATGAGTAATGCAACACATTTTCTTCTGAAAGGAGGTTGGATTCATTCAGGATTCCAATACATCATATTATTCCCCAGTCTTTTGACTAAAAAACGCTACTTTTCAACATAATCTCCATACAGTGCAACAGTTTTATGCCACCTTATTGGGGGGCCTGTATGCCGGCATAATACCACTCTACTGGTTAACGTCAGAGCCAACATCTTGCTGCATCAATAATCTCCCCATCGTCCATTCGATGCTTCCTGCAGAGTGCATCCTTCATTGGGCCAAACAGATGGTAGTCAGAAGGTGCGAGATCTGGAAAGAACAGTCCAGGGTGGATGAGGACGAAAGCCCGATGAATTTTTGTGAGGTCCTTCAGGTACACAGGCTTATGGAGTCTTGCATTGTCATGGAGAAGGATAAATTTGTTTGCATTTTTGTGGTGGGGTCACAGCCAGACAGGTTTGCATGAGCTTTATGTAATGATGACAGATGCCTTGCCCAACAATTTGCCCTGCTTTTCGTTCACTGCCAGGTCTCTGTACACATTCTGCAAGTGCCTAAGAATATCTGTGATGCTTTGGTTATCCACCAAAAGAAACTCAGTGACAGCTCTCTGCTTGGAGCACACCTCCATTAGACTCTCTTTCGAAGGCTGTGTATAGTGTCGCTACCTATCAGAACATCATGAAACTATGGTCGCTGAAGTGGGAATATTCCACGATGTCCCACAACAAATTCTGCTTTTTTGTCAATGGAAATGCCCCTCATAGTATGGAATGTTATTTTATGAATTAGACACTATTTTGTCACTGAATGATTTTTTTTTTTCACTCCCTTCCCCTTCCCCCAGCAAACAGCAGCAGCAGTCAGATCATTATCCATATCTACTTTATCCCAGGTTTGTCAATTCCCTAGAAGAAATATTTATTTTAAATTCCGAGAGGACATGTTTGTAGGCTTGCACAGCTTGAGTTATAACTTAGGTTTAATAGAGACAGCGAGTTTCCGTTGTGACATCTATAGAAACAGTTCAAAAGTTAGAACATTACCAGATCTCAAATAGTAATACAGTGTGTTTTGTAAAAAAAGGAAAGTTTCTTTACTATTATATAGTTTTAAATTTTGAAGTTATTTGTAAATGTGTTCTGCAGCTAAAAGGAAAAATGTTCATATACTAATTGTGGTAATATGATAAGGAGGTATTACATCTAAATTACATGTTCCCTTTTCCAGGAAAGGGGCCTGTCTCAAGGAGTGCAAGACATGGCTGCTGCAAAGAAACTGTGGGAACTGAGTGAAGATCTTGTGAAACTGCAACCTTCAGATCCTCATCTGTAATTTCTCACTGACTGTTTTTTTCATTTTTAAATGTTTCCATTGTTTTCATTTTGACTGAATTCCATAATTGTAAGATCCTACATGAGTTACTCTGCAAGTATTATTTCTTTTGTTTAGAGTATGGTGATGCAAAGAGACTTGTAATGGCCAGTATCTTATTTATGAATAAAAGAATCTCTGTGCCTTTTTGTGAGAATGCCAGTCTATCACAACTGGATGAATTGCAGCAAAAGCAGTAATAAATAAATCTGAAAAGCCAGTGGTGTCTTTTGAAACTTTTACAATTTTCTTAAATTTCCTATAAAGCACACACTTAAATCAGGAACATTCTGTTACTGGGGAGAATCCATCACATTTTAAAAAGCACTCAGTCATCAGGCCACAAGTGGCCCATCGGGATCATCCGACCGCCATGTCATCCTCAGCTGAGGATGCAGATAGGAGGGGCATGTGGTCAGCACACTGCTCTCCCGGTCGTTACGATGGTTTTCTTTGATCGGAGCCGCTACTATTCGGTCGAGTGGCTCCTCAATTAGCATCACGAGGCTGAGTGCACCCCAAAAACTGACAACAGCACATGGCGGCCCGGACGGTGACCCATCCAAGTGCCGGCCACGCCCGACAGCGCTTAACTTCGGTGATCTGATGGGAACTGGTGTATCCACTGCGGCAAGGCCATTGCCCATCACATTTTAAGATATTTGAAAATATGCAGTGTGGTCATAGTGAGTGAATTCTGTTGTAATATCTGCTTGTTATGCAAGCACTCTGTGTCAAAGCCATTGTTAAATCAAAACTTTGTTAGATGGTACGTTTATGCCATCTAATTTGTTCACATAAAGTGTACTCTTTTTGAAACTAGATGTTCCTTTGAGTTTTTCTGTTTTGTTGCAATACCATTGACTTTGGTGTTTATACTTTGATTGAGAAATGAAAATCAGAAACCACCTGACAGTTTGAGATGTGTCTAGAATGAAATTTTCACTCTACAGCGGAGTGTGCGCTGATTTGAAACTTCCTGGCAGATTAAAACTGTGTGCCGGACCGAGACTCGAACTCGGGACCTTTGCCTTTCGCAGGCAAGCGCTCTACCGACTGAGCTACCCAAGCACGACTCACGCCCCGTCCTCACAGCTTTAATTCCGCCAGTACCTCGTCTCCTACCTTCCAAACTTTACAGAAGTTTAGCAGGAAAACTTCTGTAAAGTTTGGAAGGTAGGAGACGAGGTACTGGCGGAATTAAAGCTGTGAGGACGGGGCGTGAGTCGTGCTTGGGTAGCTCAGTCGGTAGAGCGCTTGCCCGCGAAAGGCAAAGATCCCGATTTCGAGTCTCGGTCCGGCACACAGTTTTAATCTGCCAGGAAGTTTCAGTTTGAGATGTGCTCTTGTGAAACTTGAGTAATCCATAACATGTGTTGCGTGAGAGGTCATCTGTGTCTTGGCTTTTATATCAATGTTAGAGATAAAACTAACACTTGATAATAATTCATAATATCTATTCAGTTAACGTTATCATAAGGTCCATTATGTTCTGCAGTTCAGTGCTTGGTTAGAAATCTGCCACTCTTTTTATCACAATCCAGTGTAGTAAAAGGGGGTAGTGTTCACATTTCATGCCCCCCTCCCTCTACAAAAAGCTCAGTGTGAAGTGTGGCAACTTGATTGTAATTAATAGTTGTTCTAATGTGGAATATTTGAGTCCCAGTTCCATTCCTTACAGAAGAACATAATTTTAAAAAAAAGCAATAGATGCAATTTCAATAGATCCAGGTGAAAGGCAACACATTTCTGCTCTGGAATATGTACTGGTATTTACTTTTGTAAGAAAAGAAATAAATAATTGTACATTAAATACGGGCAATACACCAGATGCAGTTACACAGATGTATGTGTGGCATATAATTTTGTTTTTACCCTTAACATGGAACAGTATTCAGTCATGTCAAGGGATTACATAAGAGGACAAAAATGGAGCAGGACAGGAATATGTCCACTCGTGCAAGATACTGAGAATGTTGGCATAGGTGGATATCTGCTTTCCAGAAACTGTAATATGCAAGATATGTGTGAAGACATCACTCAGCTTAGACTAATTATTCATCCATTGGAGTTAAGTGAGAATGGAAGATAGTGTGATACAAAGTACTAGTTTTGACAGAAAAAGATGGCAAGAATAAATTTCTGGATAACTTTATGCAAAATGTCTAACACAGGCATTAGCAGCACCAGAATTTATCAGTCACGGTGTGTATGTGATGAAAAATGTCACAATGGCTGGCCCGAGATACAAAGTAGGGGTAAGAGTCTCTTATGTGGGGCATTGAGGCTCAGCACTGCTTGGCTTGTGGATGACATTGGGACTCACCCGACAGAGATAGAATAGTGGTGTGCAGAGGATGCAGCCAGTCCCATAAGGTATTATGTTTGCCAGTCACTGTAAATTCCCAATATGAATAACCTGTAGGATTTAAATATCTTTCTGAAGTTAAGTTGTTTTTAAGTGAACTGCCAACAGTGAATGATGGATTGCTCATGAAAGATTTTGCTTCTCCTCCAACCAAGTCAATACAGCTACACTATTCACTTGCCTCTTATGCTTTCTGGTTCTCGCGGTGATTGTTATACCACTAGTGACCAGATGTTCAGGGTACACTAGGGGTTCTGCATGTGTGATATTGTTGCAACTTTGTGAAATGAATTTTGTTTTTGTAGGCGCACTATTCGGAATCTTGTACAGTTTGTTTAAAGACCTGCATTGCAGAAAAGGTCTTTAAAGTGTTGTATTTTCATTAGAGTATTGATGCTCTTGAAGTTCATGTATTTCACAGCTGTCATAATATTGCTTACAGCCTGAAAGAAAGGCATCTTCTAAATTTATAGGTATCTATGATAGCCCTTTGTGATAGTGCACCAAGCAAAATGTCAAAATGGCAATCTATCCAGAAAGAGTTTTAGGAGCCAGAGCTTCTCAACAATAAATTGTCTTTGTAGCATATTTGGTTCTGTATTTGCTTGTAGGCTTAAATAAATTACTTTCCCGGTCTCTCTTTATGAACGTTTGACATATTACACTTGGTTCAAGCAGAGAACAACCTGTCACAAATGTTCCTCTCTTAAGATAAGGTCAGTTTAAAGGAATGCTGACATCAGTGGTAGATGACTGTACTTTAAGGTATGTTGGTTGTTATCAGAGTTCAGTTGTGATCCTGACTTCTGTATAATTTTAGAGTGATTATCATTCCCAGTATGGATCAAATGACTCATCACTGGTCATAGGAAGCATCAAATGTCAATGTAGTGGCCAGACAATAGAACCTCAAGCATCATCACTTATCTGAGTGATCTTACACCCCTGATAAGACATTGTGAGGACTCAGATAACAACCTGAGACTGCCACCAGCATTGTCTCTGCCTCCAAGCCTGCTCAGTTCTAGACAGCTGCCCCTCTGTCTCTGTAGGCCCACTAGGGAAAGACCACAGGCACTGGATTTGACGATCCCATGGAGACCTAGCCATTGCCCCCAGCTGTGGAGGGCCCACCAAACATGTGGCAAACACATCACATGTGGGGATAGCTGTTAGCTCCTCTACAGGAAATACTAGCCGGTTCAGCATGTAGACTGGCAGTTTTTTAAATTTTTTTCATTGCAGTCTTTAAGCTGATTCTCATATACAACTGTTATCTTGATTGTCAGGTTCAGGACTTTGATTTCGAACTATGATTATGTGTTGTTCTTTGGTAGTGATTTGGGCTCAAGTTACCTGCAGTCATAATGTTTGCTATTTACAGAATTTTGGCCATTGATTTTGGTTTTCACTCACTACATGATCCACAGCAGTGATTTGCCTGGTTAGTGTCAAGTTGAGACACAAAATATACTGAGAGTTCAGGTAGAAACTCTGCAAAGTTTCACAGATAGAGGAGCATTATAGACGTAAGAATCTCCACCTTTTTAATTTAATTAACGATTAGAGAGATGCTGGGCAGAGGAAAAAACATTGACATTTTTTGTACAACAGCTGTCAGCCTATCAGTGGACCTTCTGCCAGACTGTGTGGTAAATATTTTTTTTTTTTAATTTTTATTTTATTTTTTTTTTTTATTCATGGTTGGGTTCATCAATGCAAAATTGTAGGGTTTCATGCAATTGATGCATGGTCAAAGAAACTCTTTCATCCATCCATTCATTTGCACATTGTTTTTCATCGATCCCACAATTAAGGATAGCCTCAAGGAATGTGGAATGGGTCAAGCTATACAATAACAGGCTACTTCTGCGAAGTATACTGATGACAATTATGACAAGCACTAATCTACTCAAATTGTGGTTATTACTTCTTGATTAGCTGCTGTTATTATCTCCCACTTCAACAAAGTATTTTAACTTTACACAAACCACTATTAGCTGTCTGTAGACTGGCAAAATTCGGAGCTGTTACAAAGATAGTTGAGCACAATTTACATTCCTGCGTCCAAGTATTCAAATATGTGGTAGGAGTGGCTAATGATCCATTCTTTTACATTGCTCTTATCTTGGCTGGATGGACGGATTCATTTACTGTGTTGATGAAGCTAACGTGAAAAGAGTAGGGCAACTCCAGACATATTTACAATACTATGAAAAGGATGGATTGCTACTCAGTGGCAAGATGACTCTTTGAGTTGCAGACAGGCACAAAAAAAAAGATGAACTTCCTGGAAGATTAAAACTGTGTGCCCGACCGAGACTCGAACTTGGGACCTTCGCCTTTCGCGGGCAAGTGCTCTACCATCTGAGCTACCGAAGCACGACTCACGCCTGGTCCTCACAGCTTTACTTCTGCCAGTATCTCATCTCCTACCTTCCAAACTTTACAGAAGCTCTCCTGCGAACCTTGCACTCCTGAAAGAAAGGATACTGTGGAAACATGGCTTAGCCACAGCCTGGGGGATGTTTCCAGAATGAGATTTTCACTCTGCAGCGGAGTGTGCGCTGATATGAAACTTCCTGGCAGATTAAAACTGTGTGCCCAACCGAGAATCGAACTCGGGACCTTTGCCTTTCGTGGGCAAGTGCTCTAGAGATACTGGCAGAAGTAAAGCTGTGAGGACTGGGTGTGAGTCATGCTTCGGTAGCTCAGATGGTAGAGCACTTGCCCGCGAAAGGCAAAGGTCCCGAGTTCGAGTCTCGGTCGGGCACACAGTTTTAATCTGCCAGGAAGTTTCATATCAGCACACACTCCACTGCAGAGTGAAAATCTCATTCTGGAAACAAAAAGACTGTTACACACTGAGTTTTCAGCCAAAGCTTTTTTTCAGGAAACAAAGGAGGCGAAGGCTTTGCCTGAAAGCTCTTTTCATTGTACCTGCAACTCAAGTTGTCATCTTTACAGTGAGTAGCAATCTATCTTTGTTATAGTATTTTTGATATTCCAACCTGGACTTTCCATTGTTTGAGAGAAGTATTTTGTAATTTGCATCCAACAATGTGCTGCTGATGTGAATATGTTTTCAGTTCTGGAAAGATAGATTTTGATATGTGAAACTCAACATTAAATTCACAAAGTATGGCTTCTTTGCTGCAGACTGTGTTTTATGCTGAGTTACTGCCTAATTGGGCTACATGCATTAAGTGCCTCGCATTTGAGCCAGTTACTGGTTTTGAATTGTCTGAACAGCAGGTATTGCTCAGTGGTGAATTATTTCCAGAAAGTCTGTGTTCTTATTTCATCACTAACAAAACAGAATTGATACTGTGGATATAAAAGACTGAGGTGACTGATTACTGTCTTTAAGGCTTCTCTGTAAAGAGCCACTATACTGGAAAACCCGAAGAACTTTCGAAATTGCCTTCTTGACCGAAGATTACTCCTTTCCCATAGTTATGGCATGATTTTAACAGTCCATGGCTAAAATGACATGTTTTTTCCAGTTTGTTTCAATTGTCCATTGTCACTTTCTTGCAGCCTCACGATATTATCCACTGCAACGCATGTTTTCTTCACCACTGTAAGTTTAGAAATCCAATAAGAATTAAGTGGACATGTTTGCTCATTAGGCTACTGTTTGATAAATGCAAATTATACTACCATTTTGCCTGTAAGCAGTGGGAACCATCCATATCATGGTTTCCTTTAGGGTGTTTCTGTAGTGTAAAGCAATGTATGTCACATGATGAATGAGGTATACTGACAATTTATGACATTGCTCTAACACACTGTGCCACAGTAATAACTTTTTCATTTCATTTTTGTTGAATTCCATATATATCATGAAATACATGTCCCTTAGTTAGAGAAGAAAAATACCAATAAAGCTTGTCAAATGCTATGTCTTTCATCTTTAACAACCAAGAAATTTTTGATTTTTGTTTTTTTTGTTTTTTTTGCCTTGGTGTATAATAAAACTGATATAATGTAATTTGATATTCTGTTAAAATATCATGAGAGATGACAAAATCATTGCATCATTACCTGGCTGATACTTATACACCAAAGCTGAATTACCAAACACACTCATAAATAAATGGAAGTATCTTAGTTCCTCCATCAAACATATTACTTAAGTGTGCTCTAAATGGGAGAGTATTAACATCACTGATTCTTCACATTTTAAAGAACTAATAATTAAATTTACTTTAGGAAGATTAAACTGGTTCATTAAATCTGATGATGCCCACAGTTCCTGACTGATAGTTTCAGTTTCTGTACAAGAGTCACAGTTTTCAGTGTTAAAAAATTTAGTGTCCCTTTTGCTATCACTAGGAAATATTTCTGTATGGAGCTGTGATGGTATATCATTTCCTTGGCAAAACTGGAATGTACCTCACCTATACAGAATAGAACTGACAACCATTGTCTAGTGTCAGTACTAAAGAATAGTTCAAAACATAAAGAAATAAACATCAAAATGAGAGCACAGCAAATCTAGACAAATATTGCAACTTGTCAGCTCTAACTTTGAGCAGTTACGGGGAGATCAGGACCAGATATAAGGGTGTACAAGCACAGTACACAGGTGGGTGACTGGCAACATGTATTAAAATGTCCATAGCACCCAGGTGTGTACAAGCTGTTGTGGGCAGACATGTCTACTGCATTGTTGGAGAGGCACACTGATGCACTGTTAGCACTTAGGGAGAGATACAGCACTGTCTCTTCAGGAATGCACACCATTCAAATAGTTAGTGTTATAACACTTAGTTTTGAATTTCTTAGTTATGCTTGTGTCCCTAGGTAGAGAATAATCTAAAACATATGTCAGTATTCATCTAAGATTCATAAACTTTCTTGTTATTTAAAGTTGCAGTTAATGTCAGTTACTCATGAAGCAACACAATGTGGTCTGCTTTATTCCACTGATGCAGGTTCATTCATAAACAATCTTCAGAATATTCTTAGCTCACAGCTTCCATTTAAGAGTATTGCTAAGTAACACTTCCACATCATGCACAATATTTGCTGTGCCACACACAGTGACACTATAAAACTTATTTATAGAACTAATTCAGTTAATATAATTTATTTATGAAACATTTTTCCTTTAAATAACATTGAAATACTTACATGACTAGATATTTTTTTTAAATATACCTACACTCCATAGTTTGAAATGCCAGTTGCCAATTTATGCTTAAAAGTTTGGGAACTATTCCTGGGTATTGAAGACACAATTAAATTGTCGAGTTGTACATGAAGAAGTTGTTTTAAAATATTTTTCAGTAGAACATTAACACTTGCAGATGTTTATAAATTAATGTAATGTAGATCTCAAAATCTGACTGAAAAATTTTGAAATGTGTTGTCAGTCAGAACATCAGACTATGATGGAAGAACAAATACCCAGCTCTCAGCACCTCTCCAGACCTTTTCAACTGTTGATGGTCTGAAATGATATCTCCTACAGTTTACAAGTTCATTCAAGATGTTGATGACATCACAGAATCTTGGAATCTTGCTGACCATAGTTTGCTTGTGAACAGCATAGAGGCAGTACTTGGACTGTTAGTTTTTCACATAAAACAGCGATTGGAGTGAACGAATGTGATGAATTTAGTCTAAGATTAGTAGATGATTCATCTGAGGCAACTCCCATATAATAAAACAATTCAAAATAGAGAGCTTCAATAGTTATGTATGCTTCAGCAAGTATACAATAGTAACTGTTTCCATCTGTTCCTGTTAAAATCAACATTGTACATCATTACTTTTGATAGTAATGTTGGCCACTGGCTTTCACTTCTTCATTTTGAACCTGAAAAATAAATTACAGTCTTTTATAACACAACTGCACAGTCTGCTTACAGATAATTTCATTCATGGAGATGTAGTATTTTCAGATAGCTTTTGTCAATTTTAGAAAGATAACAAAAAATGTTCTGAAATCTCCCTGACTGTTAATGCATCAAATTTAGTGTAAAATCAGTAATAAACAACTATGTAAGTTTCAGCAGTTAAATGGTCTGGGATCAGCAATTAAAACTGAATATAGTAACACAGCACTAAGAATTTGCAGTGGTGAACACAATTACAAAATAAGTTCCAAGGAAGGATCTGGCAACTGTTTAGCTTCTCACTGAAGAAGTGAATTATAGAACAGAATCTTTGCCATGTGTCAACACACACACACACACACACACACACACACACACACACACACACACCATTCATTCTTAAAATTTTTCACACTGTAATAACATTTGCTTTTTAAGTACTTTTCAGTGTTTGCTTCTGTAGATTTTGTTATAGTCCATGAACTTGGACCATATTTTATTGCTAAGCTTCAAAGCCAGGTAAAAAGGGTGTTTTTTTCAAACAAGTGTATCGTTACACATATGTGGGCGAGTTATTCGTCTACTTAGGGCTGATATTGAGGAGAGCTGAATTTGCTTGCTTGGTTGGGTGCAAGTCGGCAGGACAAGGATGTCACACAGCCGCCCCAGGCGAAGCTAAGGTGCAGAGACATGGAACACATCACTGGAAATGGGTAAATCCCAAAGCTCGGAATATGGACAGCTGTTAATTGTGTTGCCTTTATGTAGGACAGACAATGTCCCAAGAAATGGCGGAGAGTCAGACAAGATGTCTTTTTACAGCTCCACAAGAATCTACAATAATTCAGTGTCAAGTATTGAAGGAAATGTGAATATATATGTGATCTCATAAAAATCAGGTGCTTACAATGACACAACACTATTTTCAGTATCTTTAAAACTTTTAACAATTGGTATCCTGGATGCGAGCACTGCACGATAGCTATCATCTCAGAAAGCAACTCACCTGTATCTTATTTATTTATTGACTTATGACATCTTTTATAATTTATTGCCTCAATGTTTTGTCAGAATGTTGTACCCTCCACATTAACACAGCAAAAGAATACAACATGAGTATCTCATATTGTGTCACACATGTGTGTTTATTTAATGAACAGTTTAATTTTTTTGCCAGTAACTTTATTTAAATATTAATTACAACTGATAATACAAAATCATGGTAATTTCAGAAGTGGTCCGTGACGTGTGTTAGCTGATTCCACCTTTGTAAATCACTACCAGAAGTTGCCTCTGACAAGCAGGCCTAAATAATTGTTCAAGCCATGTTTAACAACACTCTGTGATCATTTATCATGCACACACTTGTGAAAGAATGGTGTCTTATTTATTTATGAACCAGCTAATACTTATGTTTAATGTAAATGATCTGATTGTAACTGAATGTTCATGGCATTTCTTTATTTAAATATTGTTGAACATATTAGTTTAATCCACGAAGTGATCACGTTGTATCAAATCATGTCTGTAGAGATTAAGAACAATGAATTTTTGGTGGGGATGGCCTTCAGCCAATGGAAAAGCAGACAGTGGAGGAACACTATGATTCAGTTTTACAGGTGATTGACTTTGGGTGGTGAATGGCTCCTACAGTGCTACAATACTTTTAACTTTTGAAGGGACTTTATATTTTGAGAGGTCTAAATGTTCTCCGGAGTAACTATTACCACATGTTTTATGGAACTGAGGATACACAGAGTATGAGTTACTATTCTTTGTATTGTGTGTGTCAATTTGTAAATCATCATGTTGAACTCCGAACTGTTTTGAGCTGGGTGAATATTTTGTGTATTATGGTTATGAAATTTACTTAGATATCACATATCTTTGATGACTATTTAGCTTGGGGATTTTACTATCATTCTCATACCATTGTCGTAATGCTCTTAACATAACTGCATTTGATAAGGGTATTTTTTACTGTGTTTCAACTGAATATCATATGATCATTTCGTGTTTACTTGAAAGGTCCTTTCTTGAATAATTATTATTGAACATAATTCTTTGTTTTCTACATCATATATATAGACATTAGAATATAATTCTGTTTATTAAATTATTCATTTAGCTTTTATTTTATATTCCTGTGTATTTTATTAACTCACAGCTATAGCAGTCCACAGACTATTTGACTCCAGGATTACAGCTACAGGTTATTGTTTGCAGTAAATTAGCTGTTGGGCGTAAAAGCAGATGTGTGGCTTGACCCTATGACTACATTGAGCTATTCTTTTTAAACAGAGCCATGCATAGCCCACAGGTAAAGATGCAACTGGTTTGCTTGTGTATAATTAGAAGAGCAATTACACTAGCAGTAACCGTTATATACTGCACGCAACTAAGTCTGCACCAGGGCAACATGTAGTCTGATCTGTACCTTATTTTATAACCCTGCATAAAAGAATTTCCTTCAAAAAGTTGTGTCTTTTCTTAGCTCAAAGAGGAGTATTTCGAACATAAAAATACAAGGAATTTTCATTAAGTCAAGGCTTTTGAATAACAGTTTGCACAATTGCCTATTGATTGTTTCCATCATAGGTATGATGACTTTTTTGTGTAACTTGAACACACTATGGTGGTTTGCTTTTTAGACAACCCAGACATTATGCTGTATCTAACTTGATTACAAAGAATTTTCATTGCATACACAAAACTCTTTAATGAGTTCACTAAGTAATCTATGTGATCAGTTCATGACCAGTTTTTGTTTAGAGTAATGCCAAGAAATTTAATGGTCTGCAGTGATTAGTTCTTTGCCCTCATATTTAACTGTGATTTATGTTCAGCAGTTTGTTAGGTCTTGAAATCTACCATTTGTGTTTTTGTGACGTGCAGTTTCATATAGCATTATTATTTATCCAATTTTCAAGTCCTTGAAGAGTTTGTTTAGTATTATTTGCTAGTTCTTCATTGTTTTTGTAGAAACTACTACTATGGAGCCATCTGCATACAGAATTGTTACAAGGTATATTGTTTATGTAACACAGGAACAGTATGGATCCCTGGAATACACTTGCTTGTCTCTCCTTCCAGCTAGAACATGCTCTCTCATGTTTTTGTTGGGTATACACCCTCTGTTTCCTATTTTAGAGATATGATGAGAACCAGCATGAAGATTTTCCATGGAGACCACAAGCTACTTCAATTTTGTAAAGCAACAACTTGTGGTTTACTTGGTCAATTGCTTTAGTGAGGTCACAAGGTCACTTTTGATACTGGATATGCACAGCTTGTTATCAAAAATACTCTACAGGGAGGATCTCTTATATGTCTCAAGCCAAAATGACAAAGCTTTGAAGAAGTTGTGAGAAAAGCTGTGTTTTTGTAATGGTTTTGTTTGGTCACCACAAGAGCCATACAGTTATGCTCTATAAAAGTTTTGTTGTGGTTATGTTAATATGTTCATTAGTATTTACAACTTTTTTTTACACACAAAGTAAAGCAGGCTATGATTGAGTACAGCCCTTCAGTAATGTGTAACTTGAATCATTTCACACATGTGAAAAGTTTACGAAACACGATATGTGAATATTGCTTATGAAGAAACAGTCACAATCACAAAATATCCTGTATTTAAAATGACCAGTTTTGGCACATACAGGAGGCCATTTCTGATTGATTGCACCATTTGAAGGAGCTGGGGATGTACTGATCAGCTGTGTATTGTCAAGATAATAATTTGATCTAGGTGACACGTTTTTGCTCAGCACATCACCAGCTCCAGAAAATGGCGCAATCAATCTGAACAAGGCCTCCTGTATGTGCTAAAACTGGTCATTTTAAATTAATGATATTTATCAATTGTAACTGTTTCTTCATAAGTAAGATCGCTGTTGGTTAAAGTCATGAAATGTGAATGAATGAGTGCTAAAGTTGTGGAAACATGCCTTGACTTTATTTCAGTATGCTGAATCATGTCAAGTTCTCTATGAAAATCTACTGGCCCATTAGGGTTTGGATGCTTTACCCTTGCAGATGTGTCCTCATATGGTGCCACGAAACATATTAGGACAAATAATTTTCAGTAATTATCAAGAAACTCATTAGTTTAAACACCGGAAAATCCGGGAGGGAATGTAACAATATTATGAAGAAGATAGTTGCTACTCACCATATAGCAGAGGTGCCGAGTTGCATATACACTACTGGCCATTAAAATTGCTACACCACGAAGATAATGTGCTACAGATGCGAAATTTAACCGACAGGAAGAAGATGCTGTGATACGCAAATGATTAGCTTTTCAGAGCATTCACACAAGGTTGGCACTGGTGGCGACACCTACAACGTGCTGACATGAGGAAAGTTTCCAACTGATTTCTCATACACAAACAGCAGTTGACCGGCATTGCCTGGTGAAACGTTGTTGTGATGCCTCATGTAAGGAGGAGAAATACGTACCATCACATTTCCGACTTTGATAAAGGTCGGATTGTAGCCTAGCGTGATTGCGGTTTATCGTATCGCGACATTGCTGCTCACACTGGTCGAGACCCAATGACTGTTAGCAGAATATGGGATCGGTGGGTTCAGGAGGGTCATACAGAACGCCATGCTGGATCCCAACGGCCTCGCATCACTAGCAGTCAAGATGACAGGCATCTTATCCACATGGCTGTAATGGATCATCCAGCCACGTCTCGATCCCTAAGTCGACAGATGGGGATGTTTGCAAGACAACAACCATATGCGCAAACAGTTTGATGACGTTTACAGCAGCATGGACTATCAGCTGTGGTTACCCTTGACGCTGTGTCACAGACAGGAGCACCTGTGATGGTGTACTCAATGACGAACCTAGGTGCACGAATGGCAAAACGTCATTTTTTCGGATGAATCCAGGTTCTGTTTACAGCATCATGATGGTCGCATCCGTGTTTGGCGACATCGCAGTGAACGCACATTGGAATCATGTATTCGTCATCACCATACTGGCGTATCACCCGGCGTGATAGTATGGGTTACATGTCTCGGTCACCTCTTGTTCGCATTTACGACACTTTGAACAGTAGACGTTACATTTCAGATGTGTTATGACCCGTGGCTCTACCCTTCATTCAATCCCTGCAAAATCCTACATTTCAGCAGGATAATGCACGACTGCATGTTGCAGGTCCTGTACGGGCCTTTCTGGATACAGAAAATGTTCGACTACTGCCCTGGCCAGCACATTCTCCAGATCTCTAACTAATTGAATACATCTGGTCAATGGTGGCCGAGCAACTGGCTCGTCACAATACGCCAGTCTTGATGAACTGTGGTATCATGTTGAAGCTGCATGGGCAGCTGTACCTGTACATGCCATCCAAGCTCTTTTGACTCAATGCCCAGGCGTATCAAGGTCGTTATTACGGCCAGAGGTGGTTGTTCTGGGTACTGATTTCTCAGGATCTATGCACCCAAATTGCATGAAAATGTAATCACATGTCAGTTCTAGTATAATATAGACTCCTGGAAATGGAAAAAAGAACACATTGACACCGGTGTGTCAGACCCACCATACTTGCTCCGGACACTGCGAGAGGGCTGTACAAGCAATGATCACACGCACGGCACAGCGGACACACCAGGAACCGCGGTGTTGGCCATCGAATGGTGCTAGCTGTGCAGCATTTGTGCACCGCCGCCGTCAGTGTCAGCCAGTTTGCCATGGCATACGGAGCTCCATCGCAGTCTTTAACACTGGTAGCATGCCGCGACAGCGTGGACGTGAACCGTATGTGCAGTTGACGGACTTTGAGCGAGGGCGTATAGTGGGCATGCGGGAGGCCAGGTGGACGTATCGCCGAATTGCTCAACACGTGGGGCGTGAGGTCTCCACAGTACATCAATGTTGTCGCCAGTGGTCGGCGGAAGGTGCACGTGCCCGTCGACCTGGGACCGGACCGCAGCGACGCACGGATGCACGCCAAGACCGTAGGATCCTACGCAGTGCCGTAGGGGACCGCACCGCCACTTCCCAGCAAATTAGGGACACTGTTGCTCCTGGGGTATCGGCGAGGACCATTCGCAACCGACTCCATGAAGCTGGGCTACGGTCCCGCACACCGTTAGGACGTCTTCCGCTCACGCCCCAACATCGTGCAGCCCGCCTCCAGTGGTGTCGCGACAGGCGTGAATGGAGGGACGAATGGAGACGTGTCGTCTTCAGCGATGAGAGTCGCTTCTGCCTTGGTGCCAATGATGGTCGTATGCGTGTTTGGCGCCGTGCAGGTGAGCGCCACAATCAGGACTGCATATGACCGAGGCACACAGGGCCAACACCCGGCATCATGGTGTGGGGAGCGATCTCCTACACTGGCCGTACACCACTGGTGATCGTCGAGGGGACACTGAATAGCGCACGGTACATCCAAACCGTCATCGAACCCATCGTTCTACCATTCCTAGACCGGCAAGGGAACTTGCTGTTCCAACAGGACAATGCACGTCCGCATGTATCCCGTGCCACCCAACGTGCTCTAGAAGGTGTAAGTCAACTACCCTGGCCAGCAAGATCTCCGGATCTGTCCCCCATTGAGCATGTTTGGGACTGGATGAAGCGTCGTCTCACGCGGTCTGCACGTCCAGCACGAACGCTGGTCCAACTGAGGCGCCAGGTGGAAATGGCATGGCAAGCCGTTCCACAGGACTACATCCAGCATCTCTACGATCGTCTCCATGGGAGAATAGCAGCCTGCATTGCTGCGAAAGGTGGATATACACTGTACTAGTGCCGACATTGTGCATGCTCTGTTGCCTGTGTCTATGTGCCTGTGGTTCTGTCAGTGTGATCATGTGATGTATCTGACCCCAGGAATGTGTCAATAAAGTTTCCCCTTCCTGGGACAATGAATTCACGGTGTTCTTATTTCAATTTCCAGGAGTGTATTTGTCCAATGAATACCCGTTTATCATACGCATTTCTTCTTGGTGTAGCAATTTTAATGGCCTGTAATGTAGGTACAACAAAAAGACTGTCACAAAATAAGAGTTTGGTCAACAAGGCCTTTGTCAAAAATAGATGACATATAACCGCAGTCTGGCAGCCAAAGCCAGACTATGAGCAGCAGCAGCAGTGCATGATGGGTGTGGCAACTGATTTTTTTTTTTGGGGGGGGGGGGGGGGGTAAGGAGGTGGCTGGAGCGAGGAGGGAGAAGGGTAGCAGGATAGGGATGGGCAACGGTCGGTGAAGTGCTGCTGGGGAGTGTTCAGGGAGGAGGTGCAGAGAGGGTAGGACAGCTAGGTGCAGTAGGAAGGGTAGATGGAAGGCTGGGGAGAGGAGGGGGGAGGGGGGTTAGCAGAAAAGGAGAGAAGTAAAAAGACTAGGTGCATTGGTGGAATAGAGGGGTGTGTGGTGCTGGAATGGGAACAGAGAAGGGGCTAGATGGGTGAGGCTAATGACTAATGACTAATGAAGGTTGAGTCAGGAGGATTACAGGTGTGTAGGATATATTGCAGAGAGAGTTCTCAACTATGCAGTTCAGAAGAGCTTGTGTTAATGGGAAGGATCCATATGGTACAGGCTGTGAAGCAGTCATTGAAATGAAGAATGTTGTGTTGGGTGGCATGCTCAGCAACAGGGTGGTCCAGATGTTTCTTGTCTACAGTTTATCGGTGGCAATTCATGCGGACAGAAAGTTGTTGATTGTCAAGCCCACGTAGAATGCAGCAGTGTGGTTTTAATGTAGCTTGTAGATCACATGACTGGTTTTACAGGTAGCCCTGCCTTTCATGGGCTAGGTGATGTCTGTGATCGGACTGGAATATGTGGTGGTGGGAGGATGCATAGGACAGGCCTTGCATCTAGATCTATGACAGGTGTATGAGCCAAGAGTTAAGGGGTTGGGAGCAGAGGTTGTGTAGCGAGGAATGAGTATGTTATATAGATTCGGTGGATGGCAGAATGCCACTGTGGGAGGGTTGGGAAGGATAGTGGGCAGGTCATATCTGATTTTAGGGCACGGAGAGAGGTAGTCGAAACCAGTCCTGGATGGTACTGAATTACAAGGGGAATGCTTCTCTGTGGCCAGACAGTAAAGCCTCAGTGAGACCCTCAATATATTTTGAGAGCAACCACTCATCACTGCAGATGTGACGGCCATGGCTGGCTAGGCTTTATGGAAGAGGCTTTAGGTATGGAATGGGTGGCAGCTACTGAAGTGGAGGCATTGCTGGTGGTTAGTAGATTCGATATGGACAGAGGTACTGATGTAGTCATGTGCGAGGTGGAAGTCAACATTTAGGAAGGCAGTGTGTTGGGTTGAGTAGGACCAGGTAAAGCAAATGGGGGAGGTGTTCAGGTTCTGGAGGAATGTGGATAGGGTGTTCTCACCCTCGACCCAGATCCCAATCATGTCATCAGTGATTCTGAACCAGGTGAGGGGTTTAGGATTTTGGGTGTTTAAGAAGGATTCCTCTAGATGGTCCGTGAGTATTTCGTCATAGGATGGTGCCATGTGATTGCCCATAGGTGAAACCCGGATTTGTTTGTAGGTTATACCTTCAAAGGAGAAGTAATTGTGGGTGAGAACTAGGAAGGAGGTTGTTGGTTTGAAATCCATCAGGCGTTGGGAAAGGTAGTGTGCAATAGCAGAAAGGCTATGGGTGTTAGGGATGTTAGTGTAAAGGGAAGTGGCATCAGTAGTGAAAAGCGGGGCATCATGTGGCAATGGATCGGGGACTGGGGGAGTCGGTGGAGGAAGTGGTTGGTATTTTTTCTATAGAAAGGTACGTGCTGGGTAATAGGCTGAAGGTGTTGGTCTATGAGAGTAGATATTCTCTCAGTGGGGGCCCAGTAATGCCACAATGGACGTCCTGGGTGGTTGGGTTTATGGACTTTAGGAAGCATGTGGATGGTAGGAGTGTGGGGAGTGGTAGGGGTGAGGAGAGAGATGGAGTGCGGGGGAGAGGTTCTGGGTTGGTCTGCAGATTTGAGGAGAGAATGGAGATGCTGCTGGATTTCTGGAATGGAGTCACTGTGACAAGGTTTGTAGGTGGATGTATCCGACAGCTGACGGAGTCCTGTCAGGTAATCCTTGCAGTTCAAAACAACAGTGGTGGAGCCTTTGTCTGCAGGTAGGATTACGAGGTTGGGATCAGTTTTTAGGTGATGGACTGTGGTTCTTTCTGTGGATGTAAGGTTAGTTTGCATGATGAGGGATTTGGGGAATGGGGAGGCAAGGTTTGAGGTTGAGAAATTCTGGAAAGATAACAGGGGGGTGATTTTAGGGCAGTGGGTATGGATCACAGTTGGATGGAGGAGTGAACTGAGTCAGGCAGGGTTCAACATAGGTCTTTGGTTGAGTGTGATTGGTAGGGTTGGTGAAAAACCATTTCCACAGTAGGGACCAGGAGGAGGAGGAGGCAAGGTCTTTAACAAGTCCTACATGATTGAATTTGGCAGTGGGGCAAAAGGTGAGGCCTTTGGAAAGGAGTGATATTTCTGTGGGGTAAGCCTTTTGGATAAGAGGTTTATGACTGTGTTTTGGATCTGTTCAGGTTCTGGATTCTGTGTGGTGGTGAGAGGAAGTTTTGGAGGATGGGGTAAATGTAGTAGGTCTGTGATACAGGGGATGACAGCTATGAGAGGATGTGGCAGAGGTTTGGAGGTTGTTGTAGAGGTGTTGGACAGTGGTATTCCAAGGCAAGAGTAGAAAGTGGGTAGGGTGGAGAGTTTTTTTGAGGTAGCATGCATGTTGCTCTAGTTCCTGGAGGACAAGATTTTCAATGTGTTTTATGAGTTCCAGGAATTTGGGACTGCAAAGCAGGAGAATTTTATGGATGGAGAGAAGGTACTGCAAGGAGGTTTGGGCTTCATTGATATGGTTTTGCAGGACTATGTTGTGAGGGATGGTGGAATCTGAACAGATGGTGGTCATTGTGGAAGGAAGAATGGTAGCCAGAGATGGGTAATTTGATAATAAGACCATTTGGGGGGATTCCATGAGCCAAGCAACAACGCCGGAACAATGTGTGGCACTGGATTCTGGCTAGGGTAAAGGAAAATTTTTCTGTATTGATATAGATGGAAGGAACAAGTATCCATGGTGGTGGGAAAAAATTCAAAAAAATATGCAAGTGATGTAGAATTACATCCGAAAAAATTCTCAGAAACAGACCCAAATATATGGAAAAATCATGAAAATGGTGAAACAGACGAAATGGGGGGACACTAGATGAAATCTGAGTGAGTACAATGATAGCAAAAGGCAAAAACCTACTAGAATTGGCACCTCACTATAATTGGTGTGAATTCACAATGAGATCAAAGAAAAGATATAAATAAAAAATATCTTACTGTGGTTTGCAGGTCAGAGGGTGAATAAGATCGATGAATGGGGACACGAGATGTGATTGGATAAGGTGAAATTAGTAGGTGTGAACTGGGATAGAACGGAGGAGAGGGGAGTGAGGTGCGGAGGCGTTGGCAGGATGAGATACAAGATCCTGTGGCACTGGAAAGGTGCAGGAAATAACACGCACAAATTCAGGAGAGTGATCATTTTGAAGGTGTAGAATTAATGATATAGGTGGGAGTAAAGTGGGACATCAGATGCTGCATCAAGAGTCAGCATGGTCATGTAGCCATCTGTTGTGTGCGGCTGAGATGGTTGACACAGTGTGGCTCCGAGTACCACCCTTCCTTCCACAATGACCACCACCTGTCCAGATTCCACCAATCCTTAGTCCTCACCAACATAATCCTGCAAATCCATATCAATCAAGCCCAAACCTCCTTGCAGTACCTTCTCTCCATCTGTAAAATTCTGATGCTGTGCAGTCCCAAATTCCTGGAACATTGAAACTCTTGCCCTCCAGGAACTAGAGCAACATGCATGCAACCTCAATAAACTCTACACCCTGCTCACTTCCTACTCCCGCCTCGGAGTACCATTGTCCAACAATTCTAAAACAATCTCCAAACCTCTGCCACATCTCCTCATAGCTGACAAACTCTGTCTCACAGATCTACTACATTTACCCCACCTTCCAAAACTCCCTCCCAGCTCCAGACAGAATCCAGACCCTGAACAGACCCAAAACACAGTCATAAACCTTTTCTCCTAAAGACTTAGCCCCACATAAATATCAGTCCTTTCCAAAGGCCTCACGTTTTGCCCCATTGCCAAATTAAATCATGCAGAACTTTTTCACCACCAACCCTACCAATCACACTCAATCAGAGACCTGTGTTGAACCCTGCCTGACTCAGTTAACTCCTCCATCCAACTGTGATCCACACCCACTGCCCTCAAATCACCCCCTCTTAACTTTCCAGAATTTCTCAATCTCAAACCTTGCCTCACCATCATTCCCCAAATCCCTCAACATTCAAACTAACCTTACATCCGCAGAAAGAACCAGTCTGCCACCTAAAAACTGATCCCGGCCTTGTAATCCTACCTGCTGACAAAAGCTCCATCGATGTTGTTTTGAACTGCAAGGATTACCTGACAGAAGGACTCTGTCAGCTGTCAGATACATCCACCTACATACCTTGCCACAGTGACTCCATTCCAGAAATCCAGCAGCATCTCCATTCTCTCCTAAAATCCATAGACCAAACCCAGAACTTCTCCCCCGCAGTCCATCTCTCTCCTCACCCCTACCACTCCCTGCAATCCTATTGTCTACATGCTCCCTAAAGTCCATAAACCCAACTACCCATGACACCCCATTGTGGCCTCACTGAGAGAATATCTGCTCTTGTAGACCAACACTTTCAGCTTATTACCAGAACATACCCTTCTATATAAAAGATACCACTCATTTCCTCCACCAACTCTCCACAGTTCCTGTTCCATTATCTCACAGTGCCCTCCTTTTCACTATTGATGCCACCTCCCTTTACACTAACACCCATGGCCTTTCTGCTATTGAACACTATCTTTACCAGTGCCTGACGGGTTCCAAACCAACAACCTCCTTCCTAGTCACCATGGCCAACTATATCCTCACCCACAATTACTCCTCCTTTGAAGGTATTACCTACAAACAAATCCAGGTTTTAGCAATGGGCAATCACATGGCACCATCCTACACTAACCTATTCATGTGCCAGCTAGAGGAATCCTTCCTAAACACCCAAAATCCTAAACACCTCATCTGGTTCAGAATCACTGATGACATCATTGGGATCTGGGTCTAGGGTGAGAACACCCTATCCACATTCCTGCAGAACCTGAACACCTTCTCCCTCATTCGCTTCACCTGGTCCTACTCAACCCAAAAGCCACAATTCTCGATGTTGACCTCCACCTCAAACATGGCTACAGCAGTACCTCTGTCCACATTAGACCTACTAACCTCCACTTCGACAGCTGCCACCCGTTCCATACCAAAAGCCTCTTCCAACCTAGCCAGCCATGGCCTTCACTTCTGCAGTGATGAGCAGTTGCTCTCAAAATAAACTGAGGGTGTCTCTGAGGCCTTTAGTGACCATAATTATCCTCCCAAACTTGTAGAAAATCAAATTTCCCATGCCTTATCTTTTCAATCACTCACCGTCCAACCATAGAGGAGCATTCCCTTTGTAACTCAGTACAATCCAGGACTGGAGCAAATGAATTACATTCAGCACCAGGGTTTCAACTGCCTCTCATCATGCCCTGAAATCAGAAATGTCCTGTCCACTATCCTTCCCACCCCTCCTATAGTTGTATTCTGCCATCCACCATATCTATACAATATACTCATCCATCCCTACACAACCTCTGCTCCCAACCCCCTTACCTCTTGGCTCATATTCCTTTAATAAACCTACAGGCAAGACCTGTCCTATACATCCTCTCACCACTACATACTCCAGTCCGGTCACAAACATCACCTACCTCATCAAAGGCAGGGCTACCTGTGAAACCAGTCAAGTGATTTTCAAGTTAAGCTGTAACCACTCTGCTGCATTCTATGTGGCCAAGACAACTAACAACTGTCTGTCTGCCATGAATGGCTACCGACAAACTGTAGACAAGAAACAATTGGACCACAGTGTTGCTGAGCATGCCACCCAACACAACATTCTTCATTTCAATGACTACTTCTCAGCCTTTGCCATATGGATCCTTCCCACTGGCACCAGCTTTTCTGAATTATACAGGTGGGAACTCTCTCTGCAAGATATCCTACACTCCTGTAATCCCCATGGTTCAACCTTCATTAGTCATTAGCCTCACCCATCTAATCCCTTCCCTGTTCCCATTTCAGCACTACACAGCCCTCTATTCCACCAATGCACCCAATCTTTTTACATCTCTCTTTTTCTGCTAACCCCCCCCCCCACCCCTTTCTCCACTGCCCTCCTTCTAATTTCCCTACTGCACCTAGCTATCCTACCCTTTCTTCACATTGCCCCTGTACACTCCCCAGCATCACTGCACTGTCTGCCACCCCTACCCTGCTATCCCTCCCCATCGCAGCTGCCTTGTTACCCCCACTTAGTTGCTTCTTGCATCATGCACTGCTGCTGCTGCTGCTTGTATTGATAAAGGTCTTGTTGACTGAAAGCTTATTTTGTGACAGTCATTTTGTTGTGCCTATCTGCACTCAGCATCTGTGCCGTGTGATGAGTAGCAACTATCCTTTTCATAATAATGTTACAACTCATTAGTTTAGTGTCATAGGCAGAGTTAAGGATTAGGGATGCAGCATAATTCATTGTCAGTATCACTAAAATTTTGTGTTTAGAAACATCTCCATAAATAGGTATTTTTTATGATATTGTCTTTCAGCAATACCTAGAATGCAAAACACTTTCTTCGGTTCACAGAGTAACATAATTAGCTTGATATTAATTCTGCCCCATATACACCATTATTCAGTTCTGTACACTTACTTGCACTGAAGAAGATTCTGCCAGTAATGGTGAAGGTGTGCATTCTATATTTGACAGTTATAATAATAATAATAATAATAATAATAAAATTTCTAATTTTTTACAGATTAAAACACATAAAGTTGCCTGAGGTAGATGACAATCACATGTCGGTATTGCAATGAGAAACCCAGTCTATCTGATTTAATTATCAAAGCCTTTGTTGAGACTTACTATTTGGGCATTTTCGGCACTGAATTCATTGTAACTAAATTAGTATACTCAAATGTCCTTACTTGTTCCTGAAAAAGTTCTTAAGAGATGTTTCTTCAGATTTCTTCATTTTAATAGTATCATCAGTTTTTACGCTGCTGTTACAGTCTTGAGCAAGCTAAAACAAGAAGACAGATTGTTTGAAGTTTATGTAGATGACCCTGATTAAATAACTGCCTACTCAAACGTGATATTATTGCACTTGGCCATTACAAATAACATGTGAAGACATTGCGTTAAACAAATACAGTGGTAACTGTTAATGCTTGCAGGTCAGTTGTGCATATACTATCAGTGCCAATTACACGCTGCCTCATGATAAGGAGATCAAAATGCCATCCTCCCAATTGCAATAATATCATGGTTGACTAATGCTTCAAATTAAAAATAAAAATTTTGATTCACTTGATGAAGTATGAATGATCATGTAAACAAAAATACGTTAGTGTCCCCAAACTGAAGTGACAGTAAGAGTCACAAATAAGGTATGTAAGTTGTAATAGTAAAGAAATACAGATAATAAATCACAGAATTCAGATAATTAGAAAACTGTAAAATTATTTGCTTTAATTAACTTACTGACTGCAATGCTTCACATGCATTGCACCATTTTTCATACTCTTCATTTGGTGCTTGCATATATTTTAACACTGCTTCGGCAAGTAGATTGAAACGAGTTGCTCTTTGCATGGGCAACATTAAAAATGAATATAAAGGAAATTTTTCACATTTCTCATCATCCTCAATTTTTTTCAGCGCTGCAGCGAATCTCTTGTTTTTCATCCTTAAACAATAAAGAATCTCTTGTAAAGATAATTAATTTGGATTTCAAACATAGGTAAATCTATTTATTCTGCATTTCATCTAGTGTTTGTTTAACAACTGTATCTGGACTTCCTGTACTTACAGTTGCCGTAAGCGTTTTTCAATGATCTGCAGATTCTCACAGTACTTCACATATACTCCAAAATATTGATTTGCATGATGTATAATTGTATCTGCCATTTTTGTGAGCTGGAGATCTCTTTCCCAAACAGTTACCAAGTCCTTTAGGAAGTTTTGGGAACAGTTTTTTACTAAAAAAAAAAAAACATTTAATTGTTTGAATTTTGACTTTTGAAACTATGAAAAAGAAAGAAAAATCCAAACAGAAACTGAATTTAAGCCTGACCTACGTATTTTTCAGTCATATTTTACAGTGAGACTGTGATAACATTTTAGATTGGTCATGTCAGGCGCAATATGATATTAAGTTTGACAACAACAAGTTAGGCAAATCAGTGCTTATTACTCACATCATCAGTTCTGGATTGTTTGTTGCCTGTTTATTACACATTTCAATGTTCTTAACAATGGTGTCTGAGTACAAGTGAGAGTGCTATTACATATCTGTATGGTCAAGGCTGTTGTCATTCTTTTTATTGTTATATATATCTGTTAGAGGTAATAATATTTACAGTGCTTTTGTTGTCAGGGTTCAAGCTGGGTGACGTATCATTAGGCTGTGAAGGGATGACTACCAGTGTTAGACTTACCATAAAGCAATACACACACGTGTTCACCTAATAGCACCCAAGGCAATGCTTCCATCCAGCAACTGTCATGACACACAATGGTGACTTTAAGTGTACAGTGCTGCTGTTCCATGAGACCATTGCTTTGTGGATGGTAGGCTGTTGTGTGGTAACGTCATACACCACAGAGGTTGCATAGTTCATTAAATATGACTGCTTCAAACTATTGTCCTTAGTCAGTTGTTACAGAGATCAGGCAGCAGAAACATCATATCCATGTGTCGACAAATGCTCTTTCTGTTATCTCTGCTATAATATCCAGAGGGGAATGGTTTCCACCCAGCACATCACGCAGCCGAGGACAGAGAATATATAATGATAGCTCTCAGACTCAGAAGAGACCCTACCATGTCAAGTCGGACATGCTGAAACTGACCTTTTGGAATCTCAAAATAAGTGAATGTTGGCTGTGCGTGATGACACACTTTTGCTGTGCTGACATGCTGTTGACATACATGTCCAGCCTTGGCAATCCTCTTCGGCATTGGGCCATACAAACAGGTTCATGAAAAGCCATGTTGACAGGCATATGTCAGGGAGCAAAGGATTGTGGAGTTGGTCGATTTTGTGAAACATAAGACAGTACTTGCTTGATAGATCCAGGGATGGAACAAAGTTCTGTATGTAAATTCACTGTAGAATATTGAGGTAGGTCCATAATTTGTTGTTCTTGCAACTGCAACTCTGTTAATTTATTGCAGCTAACACAGGTGTAGAAGACTTTTATTCTTGACAGATAGTCTGGGATGATGATGTACACTCCTTGGGGATTTCTGACATCAGATGTAAATTGCACTATATTGATGAGGTGACAGAACTGAGGGTAGGAATCTTTTGAAGGGTTGCATATCAAGTCCACTAAAGATCGGTGGTCTGACCTCTACATCATATTTAAACTGATGAGCCACTTCCTATGCCGCCAATATTCACAATCATAGGTGGACCACTTGCACTGAGAATCTGTCAGTTTACAAGGGGCAAAAGAGACACACCCCAATGGCACAGTCGCTCATGTCTATTATAATCCTCAATTGGTCGTTATGTGGTGGGTGCACTAAACTCAAGGCATGTATGAGAGAGACTTTAATTTTGTCAAAGTCGTACTTCATATATGGAGTCCACTCGACCATGCACTTACCACTCAAGTTCTTGTCAGCTAGAACTTTTGTGAGCAATGCCCGTATGGCAGCAACATTAAGGAGGTGTCAATGATACAAGTTAATTGTGCCAATAAAGTGGCACACTTCATGGTAAACTTGTGGTTGAAGTATTTGCTTAATGGACACTGTTCATTGTGGAATAGCATGGATACCAGCAGCATTGTCCAGGTAGCCAAGGAAGACTACTTCAGTTTGTTAATGATGACACCGTTGTCAGTAAGTGCATTGAGAATTTGTTTGAGATGCAGTTCATGCTCATCTTGTGAAGGGGAGAAAATTAGAATGTCACCCAAATATGCATAGCAAAAATGGAGCTTAAACAGGATGCTATCAATAAACTGTTGCCAGGTCTGGGCCATGTTTTTGAGGCCACAAGACATGTACAGAGATTTATATAAACCAAAGGGCACGATGATGCCAGTTTTTTTAATGTCTTATCTGCAAGTGTACCTTATTGCAGTGTAAGACACTGAAAACCAAGGTGTCCTTGTCATAGTGAGTGAAGTCTTTAACGTTGGGGATCAGGTAGCTATTAATGATGGTGCAAGCATTTGAGACCTGCAGCATTCACATAGCCTAACTGTGCCACTAATTTGATAGGGGAAGCTCATGAACTACCAGAACGTTGCATGATTCTGGCTTGTAGTAGTTCATCAGCTGTTTTGGCCATGTGGAGCTTGTCTGGTGGTAACTGCCATGGTCTGCGGTGGACAGGAGAGTGTGGGGTGGTGGTAACCTTGTGGACAATCCTGTTGCACATAGCATTTTGTATAAATTGTAATCATGGCTGTGTGGTGAGCAAGGTAAACACCTGAGTCAACATGGAAGGCATATTAACAGGATACGCATTACTAACATTGGTTGTATGTGGAGGCAGCATCGTCATGTGTGGTGTGGTGGTAGGTGTCCCTGCTGTACGGCATTTCAGCTGAGAAGCTGCAGTGGAGTTGGTGGGAACAGATGGATGAGAATTTGCATCAGAACAGAAGCCAGATGGTGACGTATGGTAGTGATCTCATCTGACAATGTACAACTGGTTCATCATGATTCATTTTCATACTGTAGGCATGACCTTGTGTCAAAGTAACATTGTTAGATTATTGCTGTTGGGCCAGTGATGTGATGCAGTTGTGCAGTATCATTGAAATCCATCACTCATACCAATGTACTGCATGCCTTCCCAGAGAAAAGTAACAGAAGCCCTCCCTGACAACAAGGGCATGCAACTGACAACACGAGGAATGAAGTGACCCACTGTCTTAGGTTGTAATGTGCTGTGTGCTAAATTCAATGTTGGCCGGAAGTCCAGGGGGCGAGATGCTAATGTCCAAACCCACATAAAGAAAATATTGTCTATGTATATGGTCAATGACATAGGCTTCCACTCTGCAGAAGGTGCAGCATATGGCATTTCATTGATATGTTGCAAGGTGAGGTGATTTTATTTACAGCTGTGATCCTATTTGCCGGTAGCAGATCACGCAATACTTTTCGGTAATAACATTGTGGTTGGCAATTGTGTGCCATGTCACCAAACTGCTTGTGGAACCAGAAGAGTTGTTGCTGTACAGGAATGTCACTATGCAAGGCACGATTGCTAATTGCATGAATGTCTGTTGTGGTTGGCTGAAAGTCACCGTTCCCTGTAGTGAAATTGACATAATGCTCAGTGCTGGTCATGTGTGGTCAGTCTGGTTTGGCTGTGTCTAGGTGTTTGGTACGGCATAGCTGCTGTGAGTCATGGTCAGAGGCATTGTTATCTGTGTTGTTCATACAGTGTCACTGTTGCAAAACAGTAAAATATAATATCAACATCCTTTACGGCGATCCTCATTTTTGTGAAATCATCACAAGATTTACTTGAGGTGAGAGCTTGATGATCCAGAGACTCCAAATTGTGTGGTCATGGATGAGGTTAATATCCACCAGTGTATGAACTCAGTGTCAAAGTTATGAAGTAATCCTGTTCCTCAGGTGTTCTCATAGGTGACTTGTTTTAACTGCTGCTCTGGTTGTCTGTGAAAGGTGTTGAAGTAGTGCAGCCATTGTGGTGTTGTATTTATTGTTATCCAGGAGAGCCAGAATAATATTACTGATTATGTCAGCACGTTCACCGAAATGGCTGAGCAAAACGACGGACTGTACTTTGTCGTCTGAGAGGCCATGGGTGGGCAGCATGCACTCAGCATCAGAAACCACATTGCAGGTTGGTCTGGGTAAAATGGAGGCAGCTGAAGTTGTGAACAAAAATGAGTGGTAAAGTTTTTGGTGCACGGTGCACTAATTACCGTAGCAATGTCAAGAGGCACAACAGAAGAGTTCACAGTATACATATACAGTGCAGGTGTAAGTTTGGTAGTATTGTCTAGAAACAGCCCAACTGGTTGGACCACATAATCTGGTGCAAATGGGTCGAGTGAGGTTGGACATGACACAGTAGGGACTTCATCATTGGCAAACATTCAAGAATTTTCAAGTCCAAGAGTCTGGTGCACAATACTGGAATGATATGCATGGAAAGTGAAGTCTGGAATGAAACCACTCAATATATTGTCTGTAGGGATACACTGTTCGATACTATACGTAGCATTGTTAACACTTGTGACAATGCACTGAGGGTGATTGTTTTCCTGCTTGAACAACATTGGTTGCTGAGTATTTCTCTGTGAATCATTAAACACCCTCTGTATGAAAATCACTGTCTTGTCATAGTAATTTCACTGCTCAAACGTTACAAAATGGCTATATTTTCAACGCACAGTACCCAAAATGGGAATGTAGAAGCATTCAAATGAGCCATATGCAGTTGTTGCAGTTCAACAATGTGGATTTTACCCCAGGATGGGATAAATGTAATGTGTAGCAATGACACAGTTACGTATAGCATGCACTTTATTTCATAACCGACACAGGACAAATATACATCTAAGTTCACAGCAGGAATAAAGCACACTGAATCATAGGTTTTCAGATATTTCACACCAGGTCACTGTCAGTAGCCTGACAGTTTGTTCTCTGCAGCAGCCACTGTCATTGGTGGAGTCCTCCCATTTACATATTATATCTTTTCATCTGTTTTCAAAACAAAAGAAGACATACAGCACTGTAACCTGATAATATGTACAGACAAACCCAAAAATTAAAAATTCATCACTCTTGCTAACATATTTTCTTGCTTTTCAATTACATTTGACAATTTCAAATGCACTCAATGGTTGCTCTCTGTGATCAACACACCTAGAATGTCTTTTGATTCATGGACATTTACAGTATGTGATCAAAAGTACCCATACATCACCAAAAACATACGTTTTTGATATTAGGTGCATTGTGCTGCCACTTACTGCCAGGAACTCCATATCAGCAACTTCAGTACTCATTAGATATCATGAGAAAGCAAATGGGGCACTCTGTGGAACTCACGGACTTCAAACATGGTCAGGTGATTGGGTGTCACTTGTGTCATATGTCTGTATGTGAGTTTTCTACACTCCAAAACATCCCTAGATCCACTATTTCTGATGTGATAGTGAAGTGGAAACATGAAGGGACATGTACAGCACAAAAGTGTACAGGCCAACCTTGACTGCTGACTGACAGAGACCGCCGACAGCTGAAGAGGGTCATAATGTGTAATAGGCAGATATCTATCCAGACCATCACAAATGAATTCCAAATTGCATCAGGATCCACTGGAAATACTATGACAATTAGGCGGGAAGTGAGATTTCATGGTCGAGCGGCTGCTCATAAGCTACACATCATGCCAGTAAATGGCAAATGACACCTTGCTTGGTGAAAGGAGTGTAAACATTGAATGGTTGAACAGTGGAAAAATGTTGTGTGGAGTGACAAATCATGATACATGATGTGGCGATCTGATGGCAGGGCGTGGGTATGGCAAATGCCCGGTGAATGTCTTCTGCCAGCGTGTGTAGTGCCAACAGTGAAATTCGGATGCAGTGGTGTTATGGTGTTGTGTTTTTCATGGAGGAAACTTGCACCTCTTGTTGTTTTGCGTGGCACTATCACAACACAGGCCTATATTGATGTTTTAAGCACCTTCTTGCTTCCCACTGTTGAAGAGCAATTCAGGGATGGCGATTGCATCTTTCAACATGATTGAGCATCTGTTCATAGTGCACAGCCTGTGGCAGAGTGGTTACACTACAATAACATCCCTGTAATGGACTGGCCTGCACAGAGTCCTGACCTGAATCCTAATAGAACACTTTTGGGATGTTTTGGAACGCTGACTTCATACCAGGACTCACCGACCGACATCGATACCTCTCCTCAGTGCAGCACTCCATGAAGAATGGGCTGCCATTCCCCAAGAAAGCTTCCAGCATGTGATGGAACATATGCCTGCAAGAGTGGATTTCCAGCATTACCAATGGAGAGCCCCACGAACTTGTATGTCATTTTCAGCCAGGTGTCCGGATACTTTTGATCAAGAGCCAGAGTAAATTGCCTTCTGCTGCTTACTGGAAATAGCAGAATGATTCTCAATGCAATAAGCGAATTAAAAATATTATGTCAACTTATTTTCTTTCATGTAGGATAAGATTCCCAATGGATTCAGCAGTCTGTAATTCAATTACTAAAATCTTTATACATTTTCAGCTCATTAGAGAGGTCAAGGTGGGAAGTGTCCATAAAAATTTCCTTCTTTTCTCAGTTAAACTGGAAATATCTAAATTCAAATGAATTTTTAAAATATTCCCATATTTGGGGATTTAGATAGGAATTGAAATACACTGCTTAGCAAAAAAAAAAAAAAAAAAAAAAAAAAAATGAAGCGCCCAGAAAACATGGTCAAATGTGGGTATGTAAGTGATTTAGAGCCATTAGACAGATAGAACATCTACCAGAACACATTATTATTGTTCATGTTTAGTGTTGTTACCAGGCTTGTTATAGTACATGAGGATGATGATAGCATCAGATGTTGAATGATCACCATGAAGGACATGACGAAGCCATACATTGCCCATGGAAGTTCTTTGCTGGATTCAAAGAGATAAGGAAATATTAAGATGGCAACTTGTTTGTCATTTACCTTCTGAACAGAGCACAATTAGCAACTTCTTAGCTCAACCAATTAAAAGATAATCAGCAGGCCTAATTAAAAGTTATTTGTTCACTGCCTTGTAACACACCGCACCAGCCAAAATGCAGCCCCATTGTGAATGAACGGGATAAGTTGGTCGATGTTCGTAAGCAGCTGGAAGCCACCATGACTACTGACAAACAATTGGCAGCTGCTACAAATTGGTATATTGGATAAGCTCCCAAGAGTTGTGTGGCTGTGATACCTGTACCAGACATATCTCAACTACTATCCTTTCCTGTGGATCCGGCCCCCTCTGCAGAAAGTACAGAATCTGTCTTTACCCGTCCACTTGACTGAGAGTGTTGTGTCAGTGGTAGATCTAGGCATCCTGTACAGGGTGGACAGAGACCAGAGAGGGCTCAGGGTGTTGTACCAATTCCCCTAACCAAAAAGGTTTGAGGCGCTGTCTTCCACTGAAACTGAAACTGAGCCAGTGGGAGTCACTTCACCTGTTTTGGGGAAACCTGTTTTGTCTGGTGCCAAGAGGAGGCAAATGTAAAATAGTACAGGTCTATTAATCATTGACAGTTCAAATGTACAGTGAATAATGGTACCCCTTAGGAAACTGACAGCAAGAAGAAAGGACACCAGGTGCACTCAGTGTGTATGTGTGGGGGCCTCATTCAACATATTGAAGAGGCTATTCTGGCAGCCATTGAGGGAACAGGGTGCAACCAAATGCAGATTGTGGTGCACATTGAAAAAAATGATGCCTGTTGTCTGGGCTCCAAGGTCATTCTTGGGTCATTCCAGCAACTGTCAGAGAAGGTTGAGAAGACTAGCCTTGCGCATGGACTTTCATCAAAGCTCACAATTTGTGGCATTGTCCCCAGAACTGATCGTGGCCCTTTGGTTGTGAGTCAAGTGGAAGGACTGAACCAGAGGCTTCAAAGGTTTTGTGACAAGCTAGGCTGTGACTTCCTAGATTTGCGCCACAGGGTTGAGAACTGTAGGGTCCCCCTAAATAGGTCAGGTGTGCACTACACATCAGAAGCTGCTACTCAGGTAGATGACTGTGTGTGGGGTGCTCTCAAAGGTTTTTTAGATTAGGCAACTCTCCATCCAATCCAGATAATTATAGCTGTGAGGAAACCCAGAAGTATCAGTGTAAGATCGAAATAAATACCTCCCACATGTGAGATTATTAAAATTCAAATGGTAAACTGCCAAAGAGTTCACAACTAACCGCTAGAATTTGAAGCTCTCATGAAAAGTAGTGAAGCTCACGTAATACTAGGTATAGAAAGCTGGTTGAAGCCTGAAACTGATAGCAGTGAGATTTTTGGGGAAAATTTAAGTGCATATTGAAAGGATAGGCAAATGGAAAATGAAGGCTGTGTATTTGTTGCAGTAAACAAGAAACCCAAATCCAACGAGGTAGAGATTGAAGCTGCATGTGAGATTCTTGGGGCAAGTCTCAGTATCAGGGGTAGGCATAAAATAATGATTGGGTCCTTCTATTGCCAATCAGACTCATCTCCTGATGTAACCAAAAGCTTTAGAGAAAACCTGAGTTCACTGTTCGTAAGTCCCAATGTCATACTGTAATTATTGGAGGAGACTTTAATCACCCAACAATTAACTGGGAAATTTACAATTTTGTTAGTGGTGGGCATGATAAGACATCCTGTGAAACTTTACTAAATGCCTTCTCTGAATACTACCTAGAACAGATAGTTAGGAACCCCAATCATGATGGGAATATCCTGGATCTAATGGAAACAAATGGACCTGATGTCTTTGAGGAGGTCCACATTGAAACTGGTATCACTGACAATGACGCAGTTGTGGCAACACTGATTACCAAAATACATAGGACAACTAAAAACAAGCAGAAAGATATATATGTTCAGTAAACTAGATAAAAAATCAGTAGTGTCATATCTCAGTGAGGAATTTTAAACTTTTAGCACAGTTCAGGAGAATGCAGAGGAACTGGTTAGATATGTACTCATTACAACAGTTCATAATGGGAGGGAACCTCAGTTGTATTCAGTCACTGTAAAGAAACAGAGATTACCGCATAAGAGATGTGAAACAAAACATAGGGCTATAGATAGATAGATGCTGAATGAAATGCTTTTGGTTGTCAAGAGAGCAATGCATGACACCTCCAGTGACTACCGTAGCAGAATATTGTCAAATGATGTTTCACAAAATCCAAAGAAATTCTGGTCATATGTGAAGGTTGTTAGTGACACCAAAGTTAGTGAGGAGTCCCTAGGGAATAAGACAGTGAATGAAATGGAGGACAGCAAAGCAAAAGTTGAAATGCTTAACTCTATTTTCAAATGTTCCTTTGCAAAGGAAAACCCAGGAGAGTTGCCCCAGTTAAATACTTGTACCACTGAAAAGATAAATGCAATAAGTATGAGTGTCGGTGTTGTTGAGAAACAGTTGAAAGCATTAAAACTGAACAAAGCTCCAGGCTCTGGTGGAATCCCTGTCAGATTCTATACTGAATTTGTGGCTGAGTTAGCCTGACACCTAACTATAATCTATTGTAGATCCCTCAAACAAAAAGCTGTGCTCAGTTCTTGGAAAAGAGCACAGGTCACATGCATCTACAAGGAGTGTAGTAGAAGTGATCCACAAAACTACCATCCAATATCCTTAACATCAAATTGTTGTGGAATCTTAGAGCATATTCTGAGCTCAAACATAATGAAGTATCTTTAGCAGAATGACCTCCTCAATGTCAGTCAGCATAGATTTTGAAAACATCAATTGTACGAGGGTGGTTTGAAAAGTTCTCAGAATAGAGAATAGAATAGAAAAGAAATACTTACATCACTGAAACTTTTTTTATTTTTCAATGTAGTCTTCTTGTAGATTAATGCACTTGGTCCAATGATGTTCCAGTGCGTTGATCCCATCTTGAAAATGGGTTTCCTCTAGGCCTGCAAAATAGTTGTCAACTCAGGCTATCAATTCTTCATTTGAAGTGAATTTTTGTCCACCAAGAAAAATTTTCAGTTTTGGGAAGAGATGGAAGTCTGATGGAGCCATATCAGGTGAATAAGGCAGGTGTGGCAACAATTCATACCTTAGTTCATGTAATTTTGCCATGGCGACGGCATGCGTTTTTGATCCAGCATCAAGAGCACCCTTCTTGCAGATAATTTTTTCATTTTTAATTCTTCATTTAAAATGTGATATACTCTTTCAGATGACATTCAGCAAGCATCAGAAATTTCATGCACTTTCAATCGGCTATCCTCCATGACCATTTTGTGCATTTTTGCAATGATTTCTGGAGTAGTGACACATCTTGGCCAACCACATATAAGCTCTCCCGACCAAATTCAAATGCATATGTCCCCATGGCAACAGTTGAATATGAAGGAGCAGAGTCCCCCAATGTATTCTGGAAATAGGCATGAATGTCCTTTGCTTTCATACCTTTCCTTACGACGTATTAATCACTGCTCGAATCTCGATTTTTTTCCACCTTCGCAAATTCGTTACATGGGAACAACAACAGAACCACATCACTGCCACAACTCTCTTCCAAAAGCACTGATGTGGCACATGTTTACAGCCAACAGTCCAATGAATATCATGTGGAAACTTGTTGTGTTAGCACTGACTTCTTGTGGTGATTCTGAGAACTTTTCAAACCATCCTCATATGAAACCATGCTAGCACCTTTCTCATATTACATACTGAAAGCTTTGGATCGAGGCAACCAGGTAGATGCATTGTTTCTTGACTTCAAAAAAGGATTTTAATCAGTGCCACAACTAAGCTTATTGTCAAAAGTATGATCATATGGGTTATTAAGTGAAATTTGTGACTGGATGATGACTTTTTGGTAAGGAGGACACAGCATGTCTTCTTGGATGGAGAGTCATCATCAGATGTAGAAGTGACTTCAGGTGTGCCTAGGGAAGTGTGTTGGGACCCTTGATGTTCATGTTGTATATTAATGACATTTCAGACAATATTAATAGTAAAATCAGACTTTTTGCAGATGATGCAGTTATCTATAATGAAGTACTACCTGAGAGAAGCTGCATAAATATTCACTCAGATCTTGATAGTATTTCAACATGGTGCAGAGTTGGCAACTTGCGCTAAATGTTCATAAATGTAAAATTGTGCACTTTATGGTACAAAAAAGTGTAGTATCCTATGACTATGATGTCAACAAGTCACTGTTGGTATCGACCAGCACATACAAATACCTGGGCATAACACTTTGTAGGGATATGAAATGTAATGATCACATAGGTTCAGTTGTGGCTAAAGCAGGTGGTAGACTTCAGTTTATTGGTAGAATATCGGGTAAGTGCAATAAGTCTACAAAAGAGGTTGCTTACAAGTCACTCAGGAGGCCAGTTCTAGAATATCGCTTAAGTGTATGGGACCCACACCAGATATGGCTAAGAGGGGATATTGAATGTATTCAGAGAAGGGCAGTGCGAATGGTCACAGGTTTGTTTAATCCATGGGACAATGTCACACAAATACGAGGTGCATTCAAGTTCTAAGGCCTCCGATTTTTTTTCTCCGGACTGGAAAGAGATAGAAACATGCGCATTGTTTTAAAATGAGGCCGCGTTCATTGTTAATACATCCCAGAGATGGCAGCACCGTATGGCAGATGGAATTTTACCACCAGCAGCGAGAATGAGAACTGTTTTAAATACTTAAAATGACGACGTTTTCCTTACTTGAACAGCATGCAATCATTCGTTTCCTGAATTTGCATGGTGTGAAACCAATTGAAATTCATCGACAGTTGAAGGAGACATGTGGTGATGGAGTTATGGATGTGTCAAAAGTGTGTTCGTGGGTGCGACAGTTTAATGAAGGCAGAACATCGTGTGACAACAAACTGAAACAACCTCAGGCTCGAACAAGCCGGTCTGATGACATGATCGAGAAAGTGGAGAGAATTGTTTTGGGGGATCGCCGAATGACTGTTGAACAGATCGCCTCCAGAGTTGGCATTTCTGTGGGTTCTGTGCACACAATCCTGCATGACGACCTGAAAATGCGAAGAAAAGTGTCATCCAGGTGGGTGCCACGAATGCTGACGGACGACCACATGGCTGCCCGTGTGGCATGTTGCCAAGCAATGTTGACGCACAACGACAGCATGAATGGGACTTTCTTTTCGTCGGTTGTGACAATGGATGAGACGTGGATGCCATTTTTCAATCCAGAAACAAAGCCTCCGCCACCAAAAAAATTTCGGGTAACCACCAGTGCTGAAAAAATGATGGTGTCCATGTTCTGGGACAGCGAGGGCATAATCCTTACCCATTGCATTCCAAAGGGCACTACGGTAACAGGTGCATCCTACGAAAATGTTTTGAAGAACAAATTCCTTCCTGCACTGCAACAAAAACATCCGGGAAGGGCTGCGCGTGTGCTGTTTCACCAAGACAACGCACACGCACATCGAGCTAACGTTACGCAACAGTTTCTTTGTGATAACAACTTTGAAGTGATTCCTCATGCTCCCTACTCACCTGACCTGGCTCCTAGTGACTTTTGGCTTTCTCCAACAATGAAAGACACTCTCCGTGGCCGCACATTCACCAGCCATGCTGCTATTGCCTCAGCGATTTTCCAGTGGTCAAAACAGACTCCTAAAGAAGCCTTCGCCGCTGCCATGGAATCATGGCATCAGCGTTGTGAAAAATGTGTATGTCTGCAGGGCGATTACATCAAGAAGTAACGCCAGTTTCATCAATTTCGGTTGAGTAGTTAATTAGAAAAAAAAATCGTAGGCCTTAGAACTTGAATGCACCTCATACTGAAGGAACTGAACGGACAGAGTCTTGAAGACAGATGTAAACTATTCCAAGAAAGTCTGTTAAGGAAGTTTCAAGAACAGGTTTTAAATTATTACTCTGGGGATATACTACAACCCCCTACATATCGCTCACAAAGGGAACATGAGGATAAGATTAGAATAATTACTGCACGCACAGAGGCTTCAATCAATCATTCTTCCCGCACTCCATATGTGAATGGAACAGGAAGAAAACCTGATAACTGGTACAATGGGATGTACACTCTGCCATGCACCTGGCAGTAGTTTGCATGATGTAGATGTAGAAGTAGATGTAAACTGAAATTAAGCCTATCTTCTGGCAGAGGGTTTCTGGACTCTACCTCTAGGGAAGATGTATGTGTGGGAATGGGTTTTTCTGTTATTTAAAAGTAGCAGGTGGCCATACAGGTTGAAACAAAAAAAAATTAGAAGAAGCCCATTCAGAGATTTTATTCAGTCAAGAGCCAATTAGTCATGTCAGAAGCTCTAAAAATTAAGCTTTAGTGAACCTTTTTAACTTTTTATTTGAGTCCTGTACTACAGCCGGCCGGGGTGGCCATGCGGTTCTAGGCGCTACAGTCTGGAACTGCAGGACCGCTACGATCGCATGTTCGAATCCTGCCTCGCGTATGGATGTGTGTGATGTCCTTAGGTTGGTTAGGTTTAATTAGTTGTAAGTCCTAGGGGACTAATGACCTCAGAAGTTAAGTCCCATAGTGCTCAGAGCCATTTGAACCATTTTGAACCTATACTACATCTGAGATGACTAGATGTTTTTATTTACAGTGGAAGATGCATAGCAGCCTTATAAAAAAGTGAGTTAAACCTGATTTAAATTATTGGTCACTGTTGAGAACGCAAATAGTTTAAGGGGTCAAGATAAAAGTGTTTCTAACATCAGTTTCCTCAGGGGAACCTGTTAACCCCTAGGGACACAGGTGACATATAGGGAGACACTACCATTCAGTAGAATTGTTTGGAAATAAAAGTTCTGTACCAGGTAATGGATGGAATTGCTTGGAATGCTCAGTACAATCTGTGGCCCAACATATGCCCATTTCCTGGGAGCTTTAAACTACTGACAAGGGAACCTCCCCATCGCACCCCCCTCAGATTTAGTTATAAGTTGGCACAGTGGATAGGCCTTGAAAAACTGAACACAAATCAATCGAGAAAACAGGAAGAAGTTGTATGGAACTACGAAAAAATAAGCAAAATATACAAACTGAGTTGTCTATGCACAAGATAGGCAACATCTAGGATAGTCTGGGTTAAAGAGCGCCGTTGTCCCGTGGTTAGCGTGAGCAGCTACGGAACGAAAGGTCAACGGTTCAAGTCCGCCCTCGAGTTAAAATTTTAATTTCTTATTTTCGCAAAGCTATGATCTGTCTGTTCGTTCATTGACGTCTCTGTTCACTGTAATAAGTTTAGTGTCTGTATTTTGCGACCGCACCGCAAAACAGTGCGATTAGTAGACGAAAGGACGTGCCTCTCCAATGGGAACCGAAAACATTTGATCGCAAGGTCTTAGGTCAACCGATTCCTCCACAGGAAAACACATCTGATATATTCTATACGACACTGGTGATGGCATGTGTGTCACATGACAGTAATATGTTGTCGACCCACCTAACTTGTACACTTGGCAAATGGGTAAAAAGATTCTTCTACCTTGCCCGATTTAGGTTTTCTTGTGGATGTGATAATCACTCCCAAAAAAGTGATGAATACATAAGAGTTTGTCACATAAACTGAAAGTAAAATATTAAACTTTTCACTGGAGGCAGGACTAGAACCTAGGATCTCCCGTTCCACAGCTGCTCACGCTAACCACGGGACCACTGCGCTCCTGAGATCGTGCCCTCCTTGATGTTGCCTATCTTGCGTATGTTGTTGTTGTTGTTGTTGTTGTTGTGGTCTTCAGTCCTGAGACTGGTTTGATGCAGCTCTCCATGCTACTCTATCTTGTGCAAGCTTCTTCATCTCCCAGTACCTACTGCAACCTACATCCTTCTGAATCTGCTTAGTGTATTCATCTCTTGGTCTCCCCCTACGATTTTTACCCTCCACACTGCCCTCCAATACTAAATTGGTGATCTCTTGATGCCTCAGAACATGTCCTACCAACCGATCCCTTATTCTGGTCAAGTTGTGCCACAAACTTCTCTTCTCCCCAATTCTATTCAATACTTCCTCATTAGTTATGTGATCTACCCATCTAATCTTCAGCATTCTTCTGTAGCACCACATTTCGAAAGCTTCTATTCTCTTCTTGTCCAAACTACACTCCTGGAAATGGAAAAAAGAACACATTGACACCGGTGTGTCAGACCCACCATACTTGCTCCGGACACTGCGAGAGGGCTGTACAAGCAATGATCACACGCACGGCACAGCGGACACACCAGGAACCACGGTGTTGGCCGTCGAATGGTGCTAGCTGCGCAGCATTTGTGCACCGTCACCGTCAGTGTCAGCCAGTTTGCCGTGGCATACGGAGCTCCATCGCAGTCTTTAACACTGGTAGCACGCCGTGACAGCGTCGACGTGAACCGTATGTGCAGTTGACGGACTTTGAGCGAGGGCGTATAGTGGGCATGCGGGAGGCCGGGTGGACGTACCGCCGAATTGCTCAACACGTGGGGCATGAGGTCTCCACAGTACATTGATGTTGTCGCCAGTGGTCGGCGGAAGGTGCACGTGCCCGTTGACCTGGGACCGGACCGCAGCGACGCACGGATGCACGCCAAGACCGTAGGATTCTCCGCAGTGCCGTAGGGGACCGCACCGCCACTTCCCAGCAAATTAGGGACACTGTTGCTCCTGGGGTATCGGCGAGGACCATTCGCAACCGTCTCCATGAAGCTGGGCTACGGTCCCGCACACCGTTAGGCCGTCTTCTGCTCACGCCCCAACATCGTGCAGCCCACCTTCAGTGGTGTCGCGACAGGCGTGAATGGAGGGACGAATGGAGACGTGTCGTCTTCAGCGATGAGAGTCGCTTCTGCCTTGTTGCCAATGATGGTCGTATGCGTGTTTGGCGCCGTGCAGGTGAGCGCCACAATCAGGACTGCATACGACCGAGGCACACAGGGCCAACACCCGGCATCATGGTGTGGGGAGCAATCTCCTACACTGGCCGTACACCACTGGTGATCGTCGAGGGGACACTGAATAGTGCACGGTACATCCAAACCGTCATCGAACCCATCGTTCTACCATTCCTAGACCGGCAAGGGAACTTGCTGTTCCAACAGGACAATGCACGTCCGCATGTATCCCGTGCCACCCAACGTGCTCTAGAAGGTGTAAGTCAACTACCCTGGCCAGCAAGATCTCCGGATCTGTCCCCCATTGAGCATGTTTGGGACTGGATGAAGCGTCATCTCACGCGGTCTGCACGTCCAGCACGAATGCTGGTCCAACTGAGGTGCCAGGTGGAAATGGCATGGCAAGCCGTTCCACAGGACTACATCCAGCATCTCTACGATTGTCTCCATGGGAGAATAGCAGCCTGCATTGCTGCGAAAGGTGGATATACACTGTATTAGTGCCGACATTGTGCATGCTCTGTTGCCTGTGTCTATGTGCCTGTGGTTCTGTCAGTGTGATCATGTGATGTATCTGACCCCAGGAATGTGTCAATAAAGTTTCCCCTTCCTGGGACAATGAATTCATGGTGTTCTTATTTCAATTTCCAGGAGTGTATTTACCGTCCATGTTTCACTTCCATACATGGCTACACTCCATACAAATACTTTCAGAAATGACTTCCTAACACTTAAATCTATACTCGATGTTAACAAATTTCTCTTCTTCAGAAACGCTTTCCTTGCCATTGCCAGTCAACATTTTATATCCTCTCTACTTCGACCATCATCAGTTATTCTGCTCCCCAAATAGCAAAACTCCTTTACTACTTTAAGTGTCTCATTTCCTAATCTAATACCCTCAACATCACACGACTTAATTCGACTACATTCCATTATCCTCATTTTGCTTTTGTTGATGTTCATCTTATATCCTCCTTCCAAGGCAATGTCCATTCCGTTCAACTGCTCTTCCAAGTCCTTTGCTGTCTCTGACAGAATTACAATGTCATCAGCGAACCTCAAAAGTTTTTATTTCTTCTCCATGGATTTTAATACCTACTCCGAATTTTTCTTTAGTTTCCTTTACTGCTTGTACAATATACAGATTGAATAACATCGGGGAGAGGCTACAACCCTGTCTTACTCCCTTCCCAACCACTGCTTCCCTTTCATGTCCCTTGACTCTTATAACTGCCATCTGGTTTCTGTACAAATTGTAAATAGCCATTCGCTCCCTGTATTTTACCCCTGCCACCTTTAGAATTTGAAAGAGAGTATTCCAGTCAACATTGTCAAAAACTTTCTCTAAGTCTACAAATGCTAGAAACGTAGGTTTGCCTTTCCTTAATCTTTCTTCTAAGATAAGTCGTAAGGTCAGTATTTCCTCACGTGTTCCAATATTTCTACGGAATCCAAACTGATCTTCCCCGAGGTCGGCTTCTACTAGTTTTTCCATTCGTCTGTAAAGAATTCGTGTTAGTATTTTGCAGCTGTGGCTTATTAAACTGATTGTTTGGTAATTTTCACATCTGTCAACACCTGCTTTCTTTGGGATTGGAATTATTATATTCTTCTTGAAGTCTGAGGGTACTTCGCCTGTTTAATACATCTTGCTCACCAGGTGGTAGAGTTTTGTCAGGACTGGCTCTCCCAAGGCCGCCAGTAGTTCCAATGGAATGTTGTCTAATCCGGGGGCCTTGATTCGACTCAGGTCTTTCAGTGCTCTGTCAAACTCTTCACGCAGTATCGTATCTCCCATTTCATCTTCATCTACATCCTCTTCCATTTCCATAATATTGTCCTCAAGTACATCGCCCTTCCACCTTTCTGCTTTCCCTTCTTTGCTTAGAACTGGGTTTCCATCTGAGCTCTTGATGTTCATACAAGTGGTTCTCTTATCTCCAAAGGTCTCTTTAATTTTCCATCTTGCGTATGGACTACTCAAACTGTATATTTTACTTATTTTTTCATAGTTCCACACAACTTCTTCCTGTTTTCTCGATTGATCTGTGTTCAGTTTCTCAAGGCCTATCCACTGTGCCAACTTATAAATAAATTTGAGGGGGGTGCGATGGGGAGGTTCCCTTGTGATGATGATGATGTTTGGTTTGTGGGGCGCTCAACTGCGTGGTTATCAGTGCCCGTACAATTACCCAATCTTTGCTCAGTCCAATTTCGCCACTTTTCTGGATGATGATGAAATGATGAGGACAACACAAACACCCAGTCATCTCGAGGCAGGTGAAAATCCCTGACCCCACCGGGAATCGAACCCAGGACCCCGTGCTCGAGAAGCGAGAACGCTACCGCGAGACCACGAGCGGCGGACGTTCCCTTGTGAGACACCATATCTCTAGGATCATAATTATAGAGGGCTCAAACTCATGGTTTGGCAGATGAAGTACTCTCACTTTTGGGAGTTACTATAGAAAGAAACCATGACTTTCCATGAAGAGGGATCTTCAAAGGCTATCAGAAAAATCTCAGAATCATTACTCTTGGCAAGCCAGCTGAAGATATATTGTTTTCAATCATAGAATGAGTCTTGGGTGGAAAAACATCCCATCTTATTGTGCTCTGAGAATGAACAAAGATCTTCTGGAGTTTAATGAAAATCTGGAGATTGCAAGAAGAAATATTAGTAAAAGAGACAGTTCTTGATCTGAACATTAACAAAATTACAAACCAAAAGTGGGAATCCTAAATGTGATTTGATGGAGAGGAGGAAAATCCATTTACTTTCCTTCTCGTATGATCCAGTAAGTCTCCCCGGACCTGCAGTTCTTAACGTTTTTCCAAACTCTCTTCATTTCCTAAACGTAGCCACTTCTTTTCCTTCAGCCCTCTACCATCCCTTCAATCCTGCCAGAAAAAGGAGTCATTGGCTTCAAAAGTGCATACATTCCTTTGGCCTATTTGTGTTTTCTCCTGCTGAATTTTTTTTATGTATCCAATTACATTATATTTTCAAAAATTGATTATTTTTGTTGATATTATTTTAGAAAGACATATTGTTGAGATTAGTTAAACTGCCTTTCAGTTACTTAAAAATAGCTTAAACAAATATCATATTATCTGGAATTCTGAAAAATTTTCTAACCAACAGATGGCCATCACTGGCACTGAGACAGAGCCAGTTTTCATAAGAAAATACAACAGACCTCCAGCCTACTCTCCAATGAGCTCCCACTTGACACCAATGAAGTCACAAATGACAGTGGTTTGGGGTCTCTTCAGGATATGAGGTGGGTGAAATCAGAAGCAGATCTATTTCTCTAACAACTTACAAACTGAGTTTCAACATATGGGACACACTATTTACTATGCTAAAATTACAAAATAAATTCTATGGTTCAAGTCTCTCATTGTAATAAAATAGATATATTAATGCTGTTGAAAGATTGCATCCACCCTATAAGTAAAGGAATAGTTCCAAAATGTTGATCCAGTGAACACAGTTTCTGGTCTTCAAATAGAATCATGTTGTTCTGGTATTGTCATTGCTGATCAGTATATTTCAGGGAAGTAAATACATTGATGGTAAAAAATTGCAACACCAAAAAATAAATAATGTAGAGTAATAAAATTTTTCGAATACATATCTAGGTAACATTTGTAAATGATTATTATTGCAAGAACACTGGTTAATGTAGGCATTAGATAATCCATTGCAAATGGGAAATGCTGGTACATTAATAACCAGTGTAACTGCCCAAGTTTTGAATGCAAGTATGCAAAGGTCCATGCATTGTGTTGTGCAGGCGCCAGATGTCAGTATGTGGGATGGAGTTCCACGCCTGCTGCACTTGGTCAGTCAATAAAGGGACTGTTAATGCTGTTTGTGGATGGTACTGGAGTTTTCTGATGATGTCCTGTATGTGCTCAATTGGAGACAGGTCAGCACTCTGTAGAGCATGTTGCATTACAACAGCAGTATGTGGGCAACCATTACCCTATTGGGAGAAACTCCCTGGAATGCTGTTAGTGAATGGCAGCACAGCAGGTTGAATCACCAGACTGACACACAAATCTGCAGTCAGGGTGCAAGGGATAACAATGAGAGTGCTCCTGCAGTCATACAAAACTGCACCCCAGACCATAGCTCCAGGTGTAGGTCAATTGTGTGTAGCATGCTTCCAGGTTAGGTGCAGGTCCTCAACCAACTGCCTTCTAACCAACACATGGCCATCACTGGCACTGAGACAGAGCCAGTTTTGATAAGAAAATACAACAGACCTCCAGTGTACTCTCCAATGTGCTCCCACTTGACACCAATGAAGTTACAAATGGCGTCGGTTTGGGGTCAGCGGAATGCATGCTACAGGGTGTCCGGCTTGGAGTCCTTGAAGTAACTGATTTGTATCTATACCATTACTTAAATTTATGGCTTGACTTGTTTTGGTTCATAAACACCATATTTTATTTGTTACTACTTTTATGTTGTAATTTCATGTATTGACACATTCCATGACCTTAGAGATTTGCTCCTCAGTTTGGTACTATGGAACTAATTGTGTAAATAACATAAACTAATAAAGCCACTGTGATGCCAACTACTGCTCAAATTGCTGCTGCAGATGCAGTACAATGCACCAGAACCATGCACTGAACACTACGGTCGTCCCTCTCAGTAGTGCCATATAGCTGTCCAGAGCCTGGTCTTGTGACCATATATTCTCATGACATCTGCTGCCAGCAGTCGTGTATAGTGGCTACATTCCTGCCAAGTCTTCCTGTAGCATCACAGAAGCAACATCCAGTCATTCTTGTGGCTCTTTTACATGATCTTGCTCAAACTCAGTGACGTATTGATAATGGCATCTTTGTTGCCTTGAAGGCATTCTTGACTAACATCAACTCACCATGAACAATCTCAAGGTAACTAATGCTCTTGATCATTACAGTGTGTATTAAAAGCGAACCTGATTTACACTCTCATAGTGGTTGTCGCTAAAACATCCAGTTTTTGGTTGTATCAGCTGGCTTCCATGCCAGTTTAACCTGGCTCTGAAAACCACTCAAAATAACCAATTTCTGAAATAACCAATTTTTTGTTTTTATTTCTGTTATTTGCTGTAATAAATGTAGAAATTGTACTAAGATTGAAAAACTTTGACCCTGTTGGTTTTGAGACACATAGAATCAAAGTATTAAATTAAGTAGGCAAATAAATAAAACTTAGCCCCTCCACCACTTGCTGCTTCACTTGAGAAGTGGTAAGTCATGGAATATTACAAAAAAATCATCAGTACTCTGCTGCTAATTCTAATTTTTTGAAACTCTGCTCAAAATCATGTTGTAATGGGGGTGTCATATGAGGTTAAAAACTGAGGTTAAAGAATTGTGTTTTCCAGGTTAATTTGTCCATATTCAAGGGCTAAAAGCAAGTAAAGGTATATTATGTAGATGCAGACAGCAGATCAGCTACTTTCTATTTTCATTGTATACTGTGAATGAATTGTTCTTAAGTTTTTAATTTATTACTGTTACCATAATTTCCTTCCTCTTCTATTGTTTCACAGAAATGGCAAAAAAACCTTTTATCTTTTAAAGCAAATGAAGTATTGTATTTCATTGTTATGTCACTTCATAAAAACTTTTCCAGATTAGAATTGGTGCCATTCTGTCACACAACAATTGTCCAGCGGTGACAGCGAGAAACTACTGTACAGACCAGGTGGGGGCAAGTCTTGCACACTGTCCATGTAGGCATACCTTAAGCCATGAAACATGGCACTGGACATAACAGTTTCAGCAATGTTGTACCAATTCTTATCACATGTGTTTTTTGCTCATTTCTGTTGACATTGTTATTAAAACAGCACTCATTTCTTTTCCAATTTTCTATGATAATGCAATATTTCACACCAATGCACTTTTTGTAATAAGAATTACTCTTTCTTTCTACAAAAGATTTATTTAAAAATGAAAATTTTAAAAACTACTGCTATGGCTAGATATTTTGTACCCTCTCTCTGTTATCGGTAAAAAATAAAAAATGCCTGATATAGTCAAGACTGAGCAAATACTGAAAAGTACCGGTTATTCAGAACAAAAATACTGGTGTCAGTTTCATCTGGTCAGTTTGTCACATCCCTAGCTACTAGTGCGACTCTTACGTGACTAGCACAAAATTTGAATGGACACCATCTTTTAGATGTAGAAACTCACATACCAGCTTTCATTTATGGTGCATAACTACTCTTTGGTGTTGCAATTTTTTTCTGTTTGAGTAAATACCAGAGATGATGGTACTGTAGTTTTGACGCAAGAATTAAGTACTATTTTCAAATTATAATGATTAGAACATCGTCATATCAGTTTCAAAGTACATATCCATGCAGTTATGGCTTTTCCCATATAGAAAGATGCTCCTGGAGAAGAAGGAAATGCTGGAATATGTGTCACAATAACCCCAAAAGGCACATATGAAAATTAGTACCAGATAATAATAGTTTGTTACTACAGAGTGCTTATTTCAAAAGTAGACAGAAAAATAAATAAATGGGAAAGTGTGAGAAATTTCAAGATGAATGACATTGCTCAGAACCCATAAATGGCATAATCCCACAAGCCTCAGAAATAAAAGGATTTATGAACTGTAATAAAGCCACTTAATGTCTTACACTGAGATGAGTTACATTCATATGCATAAGATGCACACTAAAAACAGAGTAGGAAATAAAATACAACCCTTAAACAGCCCTTCTGAATTTAGAATTTAATCTTATGGTCTGGTTGGAATCTCAGCCAACTACTGTTGTCTTCTGGTTAGTGAGACATTGCATGATCAACAAGAACTGCATTCATTGACACACCACAGTAAGCACAGTGATATGTGTAGGGAACAAACTGATTAAGCCATGTTGTTATTAGAAATTCCATCTCACAGATATTTTAAGGGTAATGTGTTAGCAAAGAACAATCTGTATACATGCAGTATTTCAGCAAAAAGTTGTTCATAATCTTACCATTTGGTGTTCCTCACATACACCATTTTCTGGATCCTTACACCAATTCATTGATGCAAAAGGTGGAGAAAGGTGCAACCATTGTTGCCTTTTAAAGATTCTGTGAGAAGAGAATTTCTGAAGACTTCAGTTTCATGTTCAGACAAATGAATAGCAAAATATACAATAAATTCAGTGTACTTCAGAGTTTACATATATCTCATATTCATATCTGGTATTTCAAGGAGGCAGTCATAAATACACTTTATAATTCCCTCCCCCCTCTCTCTGTTTCACACACACACACACACACACACACACACACACACATTGTATTTCATACATTTCTTCATGGGGAAGAAGTTTTAGGGATGTGGTACTAACCAAATGAATTTACTATGAGAACAAAAGTCAAGAGAGTAGGAGGCCTACTAATATGGCATTGTCTACGTTGTTGAAGAGCAACAACATAATGTGACTTCACATTAACATTTGCACAGAATATCTCTGGAAAAGGGTGGGTAATGCAGTTTCTTTAGTCACTTGCAAAACTTTCTTGAACAGCCAAAACGTAACCTTTTACAACCAACGTTTCCACCAAGTCATCCATCCCTGAGGAAAATGCATTGCATTGAAGGGTTAATGTGAAGAGACTGACTAATGCCATCACTATAGCAGCATGATTTTTTTGAGGTGGCAGTTAAAACTGTATGACTATTTCTCATAAGCCATGATTGTATAATATCAACATGTATCATCTACAGAAGACTGGTAGAAGCTAATCTGGAAAAGAGCAGCTTGGGTTCTGAAGAAATGTAGGTGTGAGACAGTACTGACATTATGATCTATCTACAAGACAGATTGAAGATTTATATAATTTGAAGATTTAGAAAAAATTTCCAGTAACATTAACTGGAATACAGTTCAAAATGCTGAATTTATCAGGGATAAAATACATGGAGCAAAAAATTATATTAATTAAGATATCTTGCTGCTGACAACATGGAGGAAACAACGAGCAATGAGGGTGCATGACAGGCAGGTGGAAAACATGTGGAAGTAAAAAGGAAACACATGAAAGTAGACAAAGAAAAGGATGGACTCTAAATAATGTTATAGGAAAGAGAACACTAACAAAAGAAATCAGCACTGGACTGTAGGATGGAAGGCAAAATCAAACAGTGGAGGATCCGGAATGAAATAACAGTATGCATTAGGATGGATTGCTAATCACCACATAGGGGACGCTTTTAGCAGCAGTGCAAAGTGTGTGGGGCGGTAGGCAAAATTGAAACACAGTAAAATAGAAAAAGGACAGAATGGAAACTAGTAAGTAAGGTAATGTGATAGATAACAGTAATAAAGGGAAATAGCACTGGGTTGTAGTATATTTAGTATCAAAGAGAATCCACTTAAATCAAACAATGGAAAATATAGGATGGAATAACACTATGAATTAGGATGGATTGATACTCACCACATAGAGGAAGTATTGAGCAGTGTTGAGTAGTGCTTTCTGTATTTGGAGAGTGGTAATCTATTCTAGTTCATACTGTTATTCCATCTGGGATTTTCTATTGTCAGAAATAGCAAAATGTTGTATATAACTCATATAGAAATGTGGCTGCAAGTTTACAGAGTCAAAAGATGTGAAAGAAAGGTAGTAGTTATGAAAGTAGTGAGACAGAGCTGTAGCCTATTCCCAAAGTTCATTCAGTCTGTACACTGAGCAAACTGTAAAGCAGCACTGGGCATGGCATGCCAAGCTTCATGTGTGCAGCATTTGCAGACCAAGGCTTTGCTCACTCCTTCCAGAACAGAGGGACATTTCATTTAACACTGTGGTGCAGCATTTTGCAGTTGGCACAACTCTCTGAGTTCAGCAGAATCATGGTGTCAGCACTATTTACCCTTTGCTATTTGTTCTTGGTATGGAGGACATTCACAGGTCCAATAGCTGTTTGCAGAAAATGAGGCACTCTAGTGATCTATCATCACAGTCCTTTAAAATGAATGTAAATGACAGACGAGAAGGATGACAATTCTCAATTTGCCTAAGCAACGTGTACTACTTATTTGCTACAAACCAACATTATAGTACTGTGTAGAAAAAATTTAAACTTTTGGATGACAATGAAGGAGCAAAAAATTACAATGATCAAAATATGGGATTCACTGTTCTGTACATCAAGAAGCACTTTGTCCTAAATTTGCAGGCAAGGAAAACTTCAAGAAATTGCTGGTGCTGCAGTAAAATTTCTAAAGTTGCACCCATTATACCATTTTCAGTGGAAATGAACAAAGAGTATGGAGGTCTCATATATTACTGCAAAGTTCATTCGTTAAGTCAAGGAGCATGCCTACACATTTTTTTAAAATTTAAATCTCACTATTGTTGAATTTATGAAGGCAAAAGAAGTACCAGAATGTAAATTAGAACATCTGGAATGAATTGCAGACTTTGCATTTCAAGTGGGCTTGACTGCATCCAGCCCACAGTAAGACACTGCAAGTTCACTTCTTTCTGATTTGTTGGGGTTGCATTTAAGAAAAAAAACCACATTGCAGAAGAGACACATTCTGACAAACACAATCCGGTTCACTAATCTCACTGGCATTAAAGAAAACATGAGGTCTGAAGAATTCGCTGTGACCTTGCAAGAATTACAATGGTTGTTTCATAAAGGTTTTGAGAACACTGTCAATCTTACATCTGTTTTCAAGCTGTTTTTGAGACAGTTTGACATTTCAGTGGAAAGCACCCCTGTGCATGTGCAGATGTAACTGACTGACCTACAAGGTAATTCCAATTTTCATTACAAATATTTTGTATGTTATAATTGTCCAGGACATTTACATTGATTTTCTCAGATAGATTTTCCATGTCTCCATAATGAGGTTGCAAAACTGCTACAATATTTTGATTGGCATATATGTGTAAAAGACCTTTTTTCAATTATGAAACTAAATAAGTCACAATTACATGGCACTTTGAGTGCAAAACTACAGTAAGCAGGTTCAAGCAGTTGCAGCATTGATGCAGAAATGAAGAGTCTTGCACAGGATAGACAAGTGTGGAGAGTTACATTAAACCAGCCTCCAGACTGAACAGATAACACCGGTACTCTTCATGACATACTTAAAAAGTGCTCACTGTCTTGACCCAAAGCAGATTGTGCACCTCTGTAATGCTCCTTTCAGAAGTGCTGCTCTGCATGTCTGGTCATTTTGGTTCTTTATGCATGAAATCTATCTTGTAAGTGTACTGAAATCTGTTTCATTGCAGAATTACTGTGAAAACATTAATTCAAAATATTTTTGTCAATGTAAGAGAAAAGTATTGAGAGGTGTGTGTCCATATAAGATAATACTGAGTGGCAAAAACCTTTATTACTGATCCTTTGGGGCTAATGAACAGTTGAATAACAGTTCCAAAGAAACTGAGAAATACATAGAAATGCTGCAAGCCATGTGAATGTAGACTGAAATATTGTAGTTATGATTTCACTTCCCTACAACATATTGCACATGGTAGGTCATGCAGCTAGTGTTGGGTAACAACAGTAAAGAAGGATAGCACTAATGTTGCTGACAATTCACTCCATCTTGGAACCTCATCTCACTTGGCCAATGTTACCAGTGCTCCCTGTTAGTGATGTATGCCGGTCGAAGTGGCCGAGCGGTTCTAGGCGCTACACTCTGGAACCACGCGGCTGCTATGGTCGCAGGTTCGAATCCTGCCTCGGGCAGTTAGGTTTAATTAGTTCTAAGTTCTAGGGGACTAATGACCTCAGTAGTTAAGTCCCATAGTGCTCAGAGCCATTTTTGTTAGTGATGTATCTTTGACAACACAAACTGTGCACCAGCTCCACAGTGACGCAGTAACATTACCTCTGGATGCAGTTGCATAGATGACAGTCCTACAACAGCTGGTATGTTAAACATTCAGTGAAACCTTAATGGTGAGACAACTATAAAAGGAGTTCTGTATGCTAGCAATGACATTACTGAACTTTTGTACATCTGTACTAGTCATTTAAATGAGAACCTAGGCGACAAATTACAATAATAACTGCAGTCGTCATGTTGCGGGAATCAAAAAATGAGAACGGCGTAATACAATACAATTGATATGAATAAATTAATATCTTGATGAAATCAGGCAACATATTGGACTTCAACTACAATGAAAAGAGATGTTATGCAAAATTTTACGTAAAAATTAAACAATAGTGCACTACTATAAGCAAGGATAATGAGATAAAGGGAGAATGTCTATTTACTAAATGAAATAGCAAAACTAAGTTCTCCTTGCCTGCTGAGTAAAACTGAATTCCTAAAAGATAAAAATCGAAAGCTGATTCAGGAGATGATGAACATATTCACATTGTGTCAACTGATAAAAGCAAGACTGGAACTAGAGGGGGGAAATAGCTATCAAAATTCAACAATAAATTGCAGTAGTGAGCTGTGCATACATACAGCAAAATATAAATTGCTCAAATTGACTGTCAGAAACTGGCATTGTGTGATTACATAAGTCACTGAGAACACAACAGAAACCTTAGGAGGTAACAATACCATCAGAATAGCAGCACAGCCAGGTTATCAAAAAGTATTTTATAGGTCCAGCTGTACATTGATTTGAATAAATGCACTTTGGAGCTATTCAAGGGTTGAAGTGAAAATTATTTAACTGGTTCACATTTCAGGTGCAGTTCTCAACAGCTTACAAGAAATGAATATGACTTACTAAATACAACATACAATGAATCCAGCCTTTTGTGAAGCATCATCTGAAACTGAACAAGTTAATGCAACTTACAAAACCTAAGTTTGGAAGGTAGGAGACGAGGTACTGGCAGAAGTAAAGCTGTGAGTACCGGGCGTGAGTCGTGCTTCGGTAGCTCAGTTGGTAGAGCACTTGCCCGCGAAAGGCAAAGGTCCCGAGTTCGAGTCTCGGTCGGGCACACAGTTTTAATCTGCCAGGAAGTTTCATATCAGCGCACACTCCGCTGCAGAGTGAAAATCTCATTCTTGAAACCTAAGTTGTTAGCCACTGTGTGTGTGTGTGTGTGTGTGTGTGTGTGTGTGTGTGTGTGTGTGTGTGTGTGTGCGCGCGTGTGTGTGTGTATGTATTAAATTGGGGACCTAGACAAAATGGAGAGGCTTCGTCCCTCCATAGCCCTCAGTGGTTCGCAACCCCACAACAGGCCACAGTGGTCCACCCACCCTGCTGCTACCCCATACCAAATCCAGGGTTATTGTACAGTTCGGCTCCCAGTGGACCCGCCCCCGCCCCCCCCCCCCTGACCCCCCTCCTCTCCCCTGAGAATGTCTCATACCAGACAAGTGTAACTGCAGATGTTTGTGTTGTAGAGTATTTATGGTGTATGCGCATGTGGAGACAGTGTTTGCGCAGCAATCACCGACATAGTATAACTGAGGTGGAATAAGGGGCACCAGCCTGCATTCGATGAGGTAGATGGAAAACCACCTTAAAAACCATCCACAGGCTGGCCAGCACACTGGACCTCGACACTAATCCACTGGGCGGATTCGTGCCAGGGACCTGCATGCCTCCTGCTCGGGAAGCAGCACGTTAGACCACGCGGATAGCCAGGTTTTATTAGCCATGGTAATAACATCCACAAAATGACAAAACTCCAGAAATATGCAAACTAAATTAAAACAATGCCTTTCATACTGATGTACTCTTAAACTTTTTCTACTAGGATGGAGGGAACCCAAAACCTAAAAAGGAAGGAAAACCTAAGCAGTCTGAAGTTGGTTGCTCTCAGTTAACTCTGTTGGAATCAGAATGAAGTGAAGAGGCAGAGTCCATATAATCAAACACCACAGAGTTTATCTCTCAAATCTACAATTTCAGCACAGTACATAAAGAAAGTACTATGACAGAAAATTGCTGTACATGAAAGTTGTGTGCAGGTATTGAGAACATAGATTAAGATATATCTTTTGACCCTGGACTAATGTACAAAACATATGGTTGTGGTCATTAAATGGGAGAGATTGGAAGACAATGCTCCACTGAAAATGGTGCTACAATATGTTATGTAGTTAGTGCATCAAAAAGGTGGCACCAATACCTCTGCAGTCCTAGAGAGCACAGATAAAATTCATTTACAAACATATGACATATTAACAAATGTTAAGGACTCCATAAGGTTTATACAAGTTATAGAGAAACTTCAGACTTGAACATTATGTACAAAAACCTGGTTAAGGCTTGTGATTGGACACTGTTTGGCTGCAAACAACCCTCACCGCTGTGTTATGTTTTCATCAGATGCCAGTAGCACACTAAAATTTCTACACTTAAAAGCTACGAGGCTCATTCTGGAAATGGCAGAACTAGAGAAAGAGTCAAAGGAAATGAGTATGAATGTTGTACGAATCTAGGAGGTGTACACAAGATAAAGGCCCTGTTTCTCATCTGATTACATGGTAACTGTAGGGAATAAGGCAGCTGAAATTGCAGTGATAGTGTTTGATTGTAGTTAAATCACAAAAAAAGTGTTATAAATCTGTGATGCACACTTGGTTTCAACTGAGGCAAGAATCCACTTAGGAATAAGCATCATTACATCAGTCCAATGCAACAGTCACACAGCACAAAGCCCTAAGTTAACAGATGCATGTGGCTCAAATCTAATAGAGAGAATGAATGCAAATGCTAAATCACAAGTCTGTCATATCCATATAAGAGACATAATACTGACGAAATTCTGAAAGACAAAAGTGGAAATAGACCTCATAGCATTAAACAAACAGGAGAAGTCTCCTCTTTTCAAAAAGTAACTGGTGCTCAAAGGAATATAGATGTTACTATCTCTAAAAAGAAAACCTCATGCTACATTTTCTTACTATAATGGACCACAAAACCATTCTACCCTTTGTTCGTTGTACTATTAGAGCAAGAGAATTAAAAGCAAAATAAAACAACAACAAAATATCATGTGTAAGTTGAGACACATTGTGTCTACTTTCCCATTGTATCAGTTTCCTGACAATGTATCCTTTAACACACAAACTCTATAAGAGTACACACAACATTACCACAAATGGTCATCCCCATCAAAATATTACAAAATGCCAAAATACTATCTTGTCACTAGAACTGGTTCACCTGAGAATTGTAACCAGAGGTACAAGGAGGCTGTATGAAGGGGCCACTATGTGGCACAATATATACAAGTTTAATAGTATAGAGAAACAAAAGACAAATACAAAAAGAAGCTAAATGGGAAACCCCTTTTGGGACAACAGTGATGAAAATCATACCAATTGTTGTCTGACAAAATTAAATCAACATTAATTGTTAACAATGCAGAAGAGTGACCAGATGTTAGAGCACTGCATTTGTGTGGAAAAGCTGAGTGACTGGCATCTGTTCTCCACCACTTACTATCCAAACTTTACGAGCTGACTCACTTTCAGCATTTGAGCAACTTTTGAGCACAATAAAACAGGCACATGGCCTCTTTTATGCAACTAACGAAACACAGTTCACTGTGCCACAACTCAGAGCAAGGCCTACAGGCAAATGTCAAGCATACACACACTGCAACTTTGAGGTCATGTGCAGCCACATGACATGTACAACTCTATGCAAGCCACTGTATCATTAGGCAACTTCCTCCATGTGATGTGAAGTTTATTCACACCATATCTATCATGCACAGCAGCTGAGTGAACTCCACACAGATACGGCACTCACTTGCAGTTCTTTACTAGGTACAGAAATCTGGTTGAAACCTGAAATTGATAGCAGTCAAATTTTTGGGGAAAATTTAAGAGTATATCAAAAGGTTAGGCAAATGGGAAATGGAGGTGGTGTATTTGTCCCAGTAGACAAGAAACTCAGATCCACTGAGATGTAAACTGAAGCTGCATGTGAGATGTAGGGATATGAAATGGAATGATCACACAGGCTCAGTTATGGATAAAGCAGGTGGCAGGCTTAAGTTTACTGGTAAAATACCAGGGAAGAGCAATCAGTCTACCAGGAGATTGCTTAAAAATCACTTCTGTGACCTGCTCTGGAATATTGCTCAAGTGGGTGGGGCCCATACCAGATAGGACTAATACAGGCTGTTGAACATATACAGAGAAGGGCAGAATGAATAGTCACAGATCTGTTTGATCTGTGGGAGAGTGTCACACAGATACTGAAGGAACTGAACTGGTAGACTCTTGAAGATAGATGTAAACTACCCCAAAAAAGTCTATTAACGAAGTTTCCAGAACTGGGTTTAAATGATGATTCTAGAAATAAAATACAATTCCCCAAGTATCACTCACATAGGAATTGTGAGGATAAGATTAGTATAATTACTGCATGCAAAAAGGCCTTCAGAAAAATCATTCTTCCTGTGCTCCATTCTGAATGGAATGGGAAGAAACCCTGATAACTAGTATGCAATTTGCCATGCACATCACAGTGATTTGCAGAGTACAGATGTAGATGTAGATGTAAAAATCAGTGGCGAAGATTGAAAATGTGTGCTGGACTGGGATCTCCTACATACTGGGCAGAGGCATTAACCACTATGCCATCCAGTCACAGTGCTTACCACAATTGCTCAGGCTGTCTCAGCACACTCCCTGCCAATCCACATTCACACTCAACACCACCTATCCACAGTCCCTGTCCATGTTTGCTACTTTGAGATTCCCTCAGGAGGTCAAAAGCAATTGTGCTTCTACACTGAAGGTGGTGGTTTCATTGCCTATCAGGGCAAATCAATTACATGAATGCATGGCGCCTGTTCTTTCATATATTTCCAAAAGAACAGACACCACGACACACATGGAATCCACAGCTGTAGGTTGGCAAGGAAGCATGCCAAGATAGTGTGTGCAATTGCGATAACTACTGTGTCTGGATCACACAATGGTTAACACAACTGCCTAGCAAGCGGTAGATCCTGGGTTTGAAACCTGGTTAGGCAGACATTTTCATTCACTGCTGCTGATTCTGCATAAAGTCCCAATGCAGATGACATCAAAAGTTCCTTATTTTTCCTTTAGTTTCTCCCCACCACCTTCCACTTATACAATATATATCACAGCTGCGGATACTGCATGGTGTCTGTTCTTTCAGACATGTCCAAAGGAATAGACACCATGCATCCATATAACTGATTCATCTTGATGGACAATGAATCCATTGCAGATGTACAATTACATTCAATGTACTGCAGGGATCTCAAAGTATCAAGCATAATGTAACTGGATAGATAAAAAATCTACTTGCCAAGCAGTGGCAGAAGAATGCAAATATTAAAAAAAATGTTTCACTCATGGACACTTTCAAAGCCAGTAGCTCCTTCTTCTGGCAGAAGGGTTGAAGAGGAAGGAAGAAGGGTGAAGGGAAAGGAACTGGACATATTTCAGAAAAGAGGTAGAGTTCAGAAAAATCACCCAGAACCCTGGGTCAGGGGAGACTTACTGGACGGAATGAGAAGGATAGACTGATTGTTGGGGACTGCACTGGATGAGATTTGAAAACCTGAGAGCTTAGAGGTGGAAAACAAGGTAATATGCAAGATGGAGATTACTGCTAAAACATCATACATGAGTTAATAAAAGTAAAAAACCAAGTGCATTGTATGTAACAGAGGAGGGAGGGAGACAGCAAAAAATAGACAGGTCAGAAAATGGAAGCTGTAGAAAACTAAAATGGAGTGAAGAAAGGAGTAGTTACTGTGAAGGAATAGTTACTGAGAAAAAAGAAATTAATGTAAATTAAGGCTAGATGGGTAGCAAGAACCAAGGACATGTTGTAGCTCTAGTTCCCACCTGCATAGTTCTGAGATATTGGTCTCTGGGGGAAGACTCTAGATGGCATGTGTGGTAAAACAGGAAGCAAGGTCATGACTGTCATGTTGTAGAGCATGCTCTGCCATAGGATATTGTATGTTGCTGGTACACACCCTCTGCCTGTGCCCATTCATCATAACTGATAACTTGGTGCTAGTCATGCCAATATAAAAGGTGGAACAGTGTTTACATAGCAGATGGTATACGATATGTGCCATTTCACAAGTGGCTCTACCTTTAATAATGTATGGTTTGCCAGTTACAAGGCGAGTATGGGTGGTGTAGTAGGAGGGTGCATAGGGCAAGTCTTGCAGCAGGTTGAGTCACACAGGTAGGAGCCATAGGGCAGGGAGATGGGTGCAGAAGGAGCATAGGGTCTGACAAGGATATTGCAGAGATTGGGAGGATGACAAAAAGTTATTCTAGGGGTGGTGGACAAAATCGCAGACTGAATGGTTCTCATTTCAGGGTATGATTGTAGGATGTCATGGCCTTGTCAAAGTAGCTTACTGACACACACAAGACCAGGATAATACTGAGTGACAAGTGATGTACTCTGAAATTGTTTTTTGGATGTATCAACAGTACCAGGATTGGATATGACGGCCTGGGAGACCTGCTTTTGAACTAGGCTGGTGGAGTACTTATGTCCAGTGTAGGCTCAGATAAGAACGATGGTCTGTTTCTGTAATGAGTCTGCATCTGAATGAATATTTATGTCTTGAATGTCTTCACAGTTGAAGCAGCAAGCATGGAAGACATGGTGGGGCTGCATGGGAATGTTGGCCAGCAGGAAGGTGTGCTGAGAGTCTATGCAACTGTGATAAACACTGTGTGATGCAGTGGTTAATGCAGTGGCCTCGTAAGCAGGAGATCCCAGGTTCAAATCCCAGTCTGGCACACATTTTCACACATTGCACCTGATAATGCATAAAGTCCCAATGCAGCTGAAATCAATAGTTTCTTTCCTCTCTCCCCTCCAGGGGTTTCAATTGAAAGAATGAATACATGGTTCAACTGACAGAAAACTAGACCTGTTTCACACAAAAAGAAAGAATGAATAACTCAGTCAGTATGCAACACTTCAATGGATTGTCAATTGTTTTCATGCAGATGCTCCCACAGAATGGTTTCTCTCAAAAGAAATGAATGAATAATAATTTAACTGATACATAAAACTACAATTAGCTGAATCATTTGTTTTCATTCACTTGTTCCCATAATTAGAAAAACAATTATGTGGCTGTGGAACAATCTTTTCATTTATATTGTTCTAGAAATGACAATAAAATAAAACAAATAGCTGTAGCACAAGCTATATTAAAATTTTATTATTGGCACTAGCACTACCAAGGTCTGCTATCAAAATATGTGGAAAAAAGGAATCATTAACCCAGCAGAACATTGTCCTGTATTGTTTTAACATTTTTAATAAGACTGAACTGATCTGTTTCCTTGACCTCATAGTTCAGAGCAGTATATGTAGGACTGGTACATGGGCCTATGGTGCAGAAGGCAAATGTCAAATTATAGTTTATTAACAGAACTCTGAGAAAGTATGACAGACTGAACAAGGAAATAAAAATAAAATACTGATGTAATCCACGTTGGTATATAAGTAAAGTGGACAAACCTTACTTGCTGTGAATAATTTATGAAATTTAAAATATTTTATAATGAGCTGCATGATTTTTGATTTATCTTATTGTCAGAACTTGAGAACAGTAGACAAGCCAAACAAAATACTGCGAGAGAAATGATAAGAGAACCAACCACAATTAAAATTTACAAAGGATTCTAACAACAAACTGCTCCAATTCTTTTTAATCTCACCCTTCCCTTATTCGAAGAGTGAGTCATTCAGGACATTTGCTGATGAGGTGAGTTCATGAGTCAGGTTTGGTTTTGTCTCACATGGCAGAGTGTCAAACATCTATTTAATGAACCATTTAGTATGAATACTGAAACAGGCCAGTCAAGGTCAATTGAAGCCTTATTCTCATTTACACTTCAGATATCTAAAATGCAAGCAGATAAAATATGAAAACATGTGGAACAAAATTAAAAGTATTCATGGATGCTTGATGTACAGTATGTGATCAAAACTATCCACACACCTGGCTGGAAATGACTTACAACTTCGTGGCACCCTCCATTGGTAATGCTGGAATTCAATATAGTGTTGGTCCAACCTTAGCCTTGATGACAGCTTCCACTCTCGCAGGCATACATTCAATCAGATGCTGGAAGGTTTCTTGTGGAATGACAGCCCTTTCTTCACGGAGTGCTGTACTGAAGAGAGGTATCGATGTTGGTTGGTGAGGCCTGCTAAGAAGTTGGCATTCCAAAACAACCCTAAGGTGTTCTATAGGATTCAGGTCAGGACTCTGTGCAGGCCAGTCCATTACAGGGATGTTATTGTCGTGTAACCACACCACCACAGGCCGTGCATTATGAACAGGTGCTCGATCATGTTGAAAGATGCAATCACCATCCCTGAATTGCTCTTCAACAGTGGGAAGCAAGAACGTGCTTAAAACATCGATATAGGCCCGTGCTGTGATAGTGCCACACAAAACAACAAGGGGTACAAGCCACCTCCATGAAAAACATGACCACACCGTAACACCACCGCCTACGAATTTTACTGTTGGCACTACACACACTGGCAGAAGATGTTCACTGGGCATTTACCATACCCACACCCTGCCATCGGATTGCCACATTGTCACTTCACACAACATTTTTCCTGTTCAATTGTCCAATGTTAACGCTTCTTATACCAAATGAGGCATTGTTTGGCATTTACTGGCGTGATGTGTGGCTTATGAGCAGCCACCCAACCATGAAATGCAAGTTTTCTCACCTCCTGCCTAACTGTTATAGTACTTGCAGTGGATCCTGATGCAGTTAGGAATTCCTGTGTGATGGTCTGGATAGATGTCTGCCTATTACACATTATGACCCTCTTCAACTGTCGGCGGTCTCTGTGAGTCAACAGACAAGGTCAGCCTGTACACTTTTGTGCTGTATGTGTCCCTTCACATTTCGACTTCACTTTAACATTGGAAACAGTAAACCTAGGGATGTTTAGGAGTGTGGAAATCTCGTGTGCATACGTATGACACAAGTGATACCCAATCACCTGACCATGTTTGAAGTCTGTGAGTTCCGTGGAGTGCCCCATTCTGCTCACTCACGATGTCTAATGACTACTGAGGTTGCTGTTATGGAGTACCTAGCAGTAGGTGGCAGCACAATGCACCTAATATGAAAAACATATGTTTTTTGGGGTGTCTGGATACTTTTGATCACATAGTGTATTTATGTTCTTCTCCCCTCTGATTATGATGACACTATGGCAGTGAGGAGATCCCTGAACACAAAAAAATGTAAAATTTAAAATGACTAAAGAAAAAAAAACACTACTGAGAACCAAAAAGGATCAATAATAATGTTGTTAACCTATACACACTGCATACAATGGTGAAATAAAATAAAGTAAGGCACATCACAAAACACAAAAAAGTGAATTTACTGTATGGTGTTTAGACAAAAATGAGTGCAAGGTACTCTTCACTGAATGCTACATCATCTTATGGGATATAACTACAATTTATTGTATTTAATATAGTAATAGCATGAAATTCTCCCTTACCTGGTTTTACTTGTGAGAATAGAATTTCTCTGTCCTTATGAGGCAGAATTTCTATCTTATTCAGAGTGGGATTTTCTGCAAACATGCGCTCAAGTATACACAAAGACTTATAGTACGAAAGCTCTGAAGTAATAATTTCAAATTTTGCTTCCTGTAGCTTTACTTGTTGTGGTGTCATAGAATCTGCAAGAAATGCATGCATTAACTGTTAAAAGCAAAATGGAGAGAATAATATCAATGATATAATATATTCCTTAGAAACAAACAGTTTAAAACAAAAAGCTCTTGTTTCACAATTTGCTTCATCAAACTAATTTTTTACAAAAACTGTCATTCCAACAAAAAGTTTATCCCCTTACACAGCTCCTTTGTTACTCTAACTTTACTTTACAGTTTTTAAGGTATTTCTGAACTATGATATACCGGTATGTATCTTTAAGCTGTAATTGCTTTTTGGGTTTTCAGGAAAGTTATTCACTGCATTCCATTTTTTTCCTGCAAAAATCGAATATAAAACAATTCTCAGCAGAACTTTAGTTACCTTCATGATAGATTTACAAGATCCTGACACTCTCCTTTTTATTTTATTGTTTTGTTCTTCTGTAATGTGATTACAAAACAGCACTTGCAACTAATTGTTGTTCTGAAGCCAATGAACACAAATTTACTATTAATATAAGTAACAGTTTCTTCCTTACAATTGTTGGCGGGTTAAGTAAGTTGGAAATTATAATACTTCAAACAAAGTATAACTGAATTTTTCTAGTAAACAAAAAATATGGAAACATAACACAATGAGGTTAGTATGAAAAGTTTACAACCTCAACATGAAGACAGCAGCACTTGTCAAAAAAATTGGGGAACTTGTTTGTGCCTGTGTAATTAGGCACTGACAAAAATTTCATCCCTTTTTGATGCACAGTTGTTTTCTGAAAGCTGTTGATTACAAACATCAGTGACACAAAGTTTTTAAGTATGTGTAAGCTGAAATATATATATTTTTTAATTTTATATGCTTTGGTTCAAGTTGAAGCCATGACTAAGTTACATTCGTTAAATGTGGAAGGAGCTTGTTTTTCTTTAAAATGTATACTGGATAACTTTCATTCATTTCCTTGAAGTTTGTGAATGGTCTTGTTTAACATTCCAACACTAAATTCATTTCTACTTCTTTCTGTTTCATTTGTGAATGGTTCACAGGAAGAATGAAAGCCAGTAAACCTCAGTGTTAGGTCAGTCTTTTGCAAATGAATCATAATGAGCTTATTTGAGATGTATGTGAGATGAAGTAACATACAGTTTGACCTTTCTCAGAATATACGCTCATTGAATTTTTACAGTACACCTTTCCTTGAAGTACGGTCCTCTTGCAGTGTTACCCACTAGAGTTATATGAGCATCTCTGTGATGATCTGATAAATAATTATTTAATCACAAAACTGTAAGGTGGGACTGAAGAGAGAAAGAAAGAAGAGAGAAAGAGAAAGAGAGAGAGAGAGAGAGAGAGAGAGAGAGAGAGAGAGAAAGAGAGAGAGAGGCTATGTCTGTCCGAATGTTTATTAGAGCATCATGTAAAAATCCAAAGTAAATTGGTCCAGAAATTTTCAGGTTCATCTTGATATATATAAAAGTATGTTGCGTATGTCTATACAAATGTTTGTTAGAGTAATGTATGAAAAAAAGTAAATCAGTCAAGAACTTTTTGAGATTTTTGTAAACAATGATGGACAGCATCTTGTCTTTATATAGTAATATAGATTTTCTAGAAATTGATGGATTGTTGTTATCTGATTTCCAGATGTCACTTCAGTGAAGTAAATATAATGGCACTGCAGTAAAAGCAATATGTACCACACTTCATTGCTTTTTCTTTGTGAAAGCCTGGAACCTGGCAGATTTTTTAATTCCCAACTCACTTGGATTTATTTATGCTTATCATGTGGTCACTAATTTGTCCAAGATTGCAGGTCTGTGTGTCATGTAATATTTGAGGCGATTTTAAATAATTAAAAAACAAACAAAAATTTTATGTTAAGTTTGTTTATTATCATTCAGCACAAAAAAGACATTAACTCCACTGAGCATGATGTAGTCACTGTTGCCATCATACTACACTGACAGAAAAGAAATCACAACACTAAATAATAATTTATATAAAGTAATGAAATTTCAGGAATACGTTTGCCTAGGTAATATATTTAAGTGATTAACACTGCAAGATCATAGGTTAATGTAAGTGTGAGATAAGCCATTGTAAATGTGAAATGCTGGTACATTAATAACAGGTGTAATCACCAGAATGTTCAGTGCATGCATACATATGTACATGCATTGTGTTGTGCAGGTGTCAAATGTCAGTTTCTGGGATGAAGTTCTATGCCTGTTGCATCTGGTTGGTCAATAGAGGGATGGTTAATGCTGGTTGTATGAGGGTTGCCCCGAAAGTGATGCATCACATTTTTTTTCTCTGCTAAAAACAATTATACGAATGCAAAACGTTATGTATGTATTCGTTTGAAGTCTCCTGAGTGAGTGCATCTCTTATGACAGATATTGCAGCAGCAGGACAGTTTCAAAATGGCATGTATAGGTGATGTACATTACAAGCAACATTCTGTCATTGAATTTCTGACTGCAGAGAAAGACACTGACGGGAATATTTACAACCACTTGTGCAAAGTCTATAGCGCATCTGCTGTCGACAGAAATACAGTTAGTCACTGGGCACAGAGGGTGAGGTCATCAGAATGCAGTTCAGAGGAGCTCCATGATTTGCAGCGGTCGGGGAGATCATCGATAGCTGTCACACCTGACAAGTTGCAGTGAGCTTCCACTTGCTCAGGCCATTAAAGGATCCATTCATGGGAGACATTTTGAGGATGAGGAGGAGGTGATTCACTCAGAGAAGCACTGGCTCCGCCACCAAGACAAGGAGAGGTACCGCCAGAGCTCACACACACCTTTGTTTAGTGCTGGAGGAAGACCATAAAACAGGATGCATATTATGTGGAAAAATAGGGCGTGTAGATAAAACACCATTATTTCATATGTGTAACTCTCATTATGTTCGATAAATAATTGTTGAAGACAAAAATGCAGTGATTTACTTTCTGGGCAACCCTTGTAGATGATGCTGGAGTTGGCATCCATGATCTCCCATATATGCTTAAATAGAGACATATCTGGTGATTAAGCAGGCCAAGGCAACACGTGTCTTGTAGAGCATGTTGGGTTACGATAGCAGTATGTGGGTGACTGTTATCCTGTTGGAAAACACCCTATGGAATGATGTTCATTAATGGCAGCACAACAGGTCGAACTGCCAGACTGACCTACAAATTTGCAATCAGGGTGTGTGGGGTAACCACAAGAGTACTCTTGCTGTAATATGAAATTGCACTCCAGAGCATATCTTGAGATGTAGGTCCAGTGTGTCTAACACACAAACAGGTTGGTTGCAGGCTTGAACTGTCCACCTCCTAACCAACACACAGCCATTACTGGCACTGAGGCAGAACCAGCTTTCATCAGAAAACACAACAGACCTCCACACTGCCCTCCAATGATCTCCTGCTTGACACCACTGATGTCGCAAATTGTGGTGGTTTGGGGGTCATCAGAATGCATGCTACAGGGCATCTGGCTTGGAGCTGTCCATGGAGTAACCGATTTGTAAAAGACTGTTGTGTAATTGTGGTGCCAACTGCTGCTCATATTGCTGCTGCAGATGTAATACAATGTACCAGAAACATATGCCAAACACAATGGTCATCCCTTTTGGTAGTGCTACGTGGCTGTACAGAGCCCCTGGCCTTGTGACCGTACATTCTCATGACCTCTTATGCCAGCAGTCACGTACAGTGACTATATTCCTACCAAGTTTTTCTGAAGGATCATGGAAGGAACATCCAGCTTCTTGTAACCTTATTACATGACTTTGCTCAAACTCTGTGAGATGTTGATAATGGCATCTTTGTCACCTTGAAGGCAATCTTGACCCTCATCAACTCACCACATCCAGCCTCAAAGGTAACAAATGCTCATGACCATTACAGCATGTATTTAAAGTAAACATGATTTGCATCCTCATAGTGGTGCTAGTAGGGCTACTCTTATGCATCTGGGGCAAAATCTAAAAGAGAAGTAAAAACACACCAACCAACCTTTGTTTATGTAACATAACTTTTTCTTCGTGTTCTGATTTTTTTTCTGTCAGGGTATTTGACAGAACTGAATCATACCAATCATTCTACTAGTAACTGGCTTAACCAACTGAACACTCCTTAGAACTGTCCACAACCGTCCACCTTCAACTTAGATGGCTTCTTTTGTTATGGTGGCTTGTGACACCATTCATATGGCGTCAGACAAACCCTATACCAGAATTACAAACTGGCTTATGAATCAAATGAATATTTCTACAAGAGTATCAATATCCGTTGACTAGTTACTTCCTAATTTGTTAAGGGAGCAGACATAGTTTGCTTAAAAAAGGTTATTACATTAACTAAAGCAAAAATGTTTTTCACCAGAAGAAAAGTAAACTGGCAACATCATACTACACTAATGTAGCTCAGTAACATGTCATCTGATTTCAAATATTAAATACTCACATGAAATATGTTGTTATACCTACCAAGAAGACCACTATTTATTACTTCTTCAGTATCTTGCCATTTGGTTCGAAAACCATGATGCCGCCTTTTGGTTGGCAGTTTATTGCCTGGTTGAAGTCTTGTCTTCCAACGCATTGTGAATGTCATACTTTCATAAGGAATTTCATCCACCTCTTTTTGTACAGTGTCACAAGGTTCTGCTTCATCCACTATGAACTGGTGTCCATCATCCACCTATGAAACAAAATCAATATTGTGTTCATGTGTGATTTACAGATGATATATAATTTGTATACAAGTGCCTGAAAATCATTAAGAACTGTAATGTCTTCTGTAATATGTGTCTCATTTCACAGTACTAATAAAAAAACGCAACTCACACACACGACTGCAGTCTCAGGCAACTGAAACCACACTGCGAGCAGCAGCACCAGTACATGATGAGAGTGGTGACTGGGTGGGGGAAAGGAGGAGGCTGAGGATGGTGGACAGTGAAGTGCTGCAGATTGGGCAGTGGGCAGGCGGGAGGGGGGGGGGGGAGTAGCGGAAAAGGAGCGAAATAGAGAGAAATAAATAAATAAAATAAATTTAAAAAAAGAGACTGGGTATGGTGGTGGAATGATGTCTGCGTAGTGCCGGGAATGGGTGCAGGGAAGGGGTTAGATGGGTGAGGACAACGACTAACAACGGTTGAGGTGAGGAGGGTTACAGGAATGTAGGATGTATTGCAGAGAAAGTTCCCTACTGCGCAGTTCAGAAAAGCTGGTGTTGGTGGGAAGGATCCATACAGCACAGGCTGTGAAGCAGTCATTGAAAAGAAGAGTATCATGGTTGGCAGTGTGTTCAGCAACAGAGTGGTCCACTTGTTTCTTGGCCACAGGTTGTCGGTGGCCATTCATGCAGACAGACGGCTTGTTGGTTGTCATGCCTACATAGAATGCAGCACAGTGGTTGCAGCTTAGTTTGTACACCACATGACTGGTTTCACATTACATCCTGGATTTTCCATTGCTTGATTTAACAGTACTAAAAAGATGTGTAATTTTATGCAAAAAGACATTGTGTCTACATGTGAGCCATGATCACTTCTTGTTGCAAACTACAATAGTAATAGGTCTAATGAATAAGCATACCACACAGAATGTTATCTTTTATGTCCCATACAGTACATTTATCAATCAGACCTACTGCTGTCATACTGAGTGATCAGGAGATGGTGTGTTAAATAAATCAAAACCAGTAATCACAAAAGAACTGTAATTGTGATATTGACTGATAATGAATATCTGTTTAAACATGTATGGCTCATGTTACTAATAAAATGTTATTTGTTTGCCCACAAAAGTGCAGTACTATGTGGTAAAAGAAAGATATACTGAACTTTTCTTTTTAATTTTTGAGTTGGTAATACAAATATATATCTGAATAAGACCACCTCAGATTTTACAAATGTAGTATGAAAAATAGTTTGCAAGTTTCACAACTGGAAAAAAGACAAGTTAGTCTGAAGTTCTTATATATCTGAAGTATTAAAAGATGACTTCAGTTATTTGCTGACTTTATATTTCAGAACTTATGAGCCAACATTATATGTGTGTAAGCCTTATATTTAAAAAACATGGAATAATGAAAGTTTTTCTATACATATCTGTCTGTGTGTGAACAAAAAGTTAAAAAAAAACATTAAGTTTTGGAGATCTCAAACTCTATAACTATAGTATCCTCTACGAATTTCACTTGATTTGATCTGATTTTTATTGATCCCAGAAATCCTGTCGTGTGGTCTTATACTTACTGTAGATATGGGAAAAAAGACAATTACAATTTGTATAAATATTATAATTAGCTCATAATAAGAAAAACTATGATTATGGGACAACTCACAATTACAGTTGCATTATAATAATTACTTGGTTCCAAACCACAAGGAGGTGTACTGCCCCATGTCAGCTCCACCTCACACATTAATGATGGGGGCCAGTATGCTTCCCAGCTTGGATATGGTTTGTAGACAGTTTTCCACCTCCGTTTTCTGCCTTAGACAGATGATGTGCAAGCACTTTGGAAAATGATGAATGATGTTACATTTGACCAGATGATTACACTGAATACAGACAAAAGGGGGACAACACAGATTCCTCTATAAGGGAAAGGGAGCAGAGGGGAGGAGGGGAAACTGGCAATAGTTGCAAAATGCCTTTGAAAGTGACAACCCCATCATAACAATAGTGCCACAAGCTCTTATACATTTGGTTAGCATCGCTGCGTGATGTGCTGTGGGTAGCTGGTTCAAACCCGACCACCAGCAATCATTACTTGTTATTTCATACTTATAGTCTCTGGAAGGTTCTTGAAATATCTTGTGTTTTTAACGTTTGTGGGATATTCAATGGCTGCATAAATACTAGCATCCTGGAATATTTGATGTTTGTACTGGACTCTCCATGCAGGAGATCAGTTCTGTTCTGGCTGTATGTTGGTGTCAGTAATAAATGTGGTTTCAGTCCTAAGTGTTGAACTTCACTGATGACTCTACCTACACATTTGGACTTGATTGTGGTTTAAATGTGGATGCAACAGATACTTCAAAACATCTATATTGCCATGGCTCCAAGTAGATAATGTAAAAGCCTAAAAGGAACACACAAAACAAGTTTTGGGATCTGTGTCCAATTTCTGGTGCATGCAAAATTTGAGTCTATATAAAGTAAATAACAGAGGTTAAATTAGTTTAAAATAAAGTACCACTGGTACATAGCATGAAACAGGAGACCCTCTATGTTCCTAGGGCTGCCAGAAAGTCTCCAGTAGAGCAGGACAAAGGTCTGGGCTTAAGGGCATGCTAAACATGAATCTGCATAAAGTTAGCTGAGCAGTCTATCAAACACAGTGCTGCATACACACTATAATGCCTGTGTCAGCAATGATCATAAACATTGTGGGTGATTAAGGGGAACTTTGGATCACTAACTTTGTTGAGCAGCCACAACTCATACCTACATATATGTGCATAGGTACAGATAAACCATTCCAGAAAGGACAGCTTAGTGTCATCAACAAAGAATCTTGCACTACTACTACCACAGACAATGCAGGGAGGAAGCTAGTACTGAACTGAAAATATTATCTAATGTGACTGAGGAACAACATAGTCAAGTAATAGTCATTCTGAATCAATTTTTAGATGCTTTCATATCCAGAGTGGAGAAATGACAGACTAAGCAGCCCACGATAAAACACCACATCAACACTGGGATCATACACTAATTACCCAGCAGTCATATAGAGTATCACTAGCTGAATGACGAATAATTGTGGAGGAAGTGGAGAAGATGGTGCAAGATGACATTGTTGACTTTTCAGAGAGTCCTTGGCTCTCTCCTGTGTTTCTGTTGAAGGAAGAGGTTACCACATTGTGTTTCTGTGTTGACTACTGATGGCCAAACGAAATCATGAAGAAAAATGTCTACACATTGCCACATGTTTATGACACCATGGACCACTTGAAAGAAGCAAATTATTTCTCTACTTTTGAGATTCCGATAGGTTACTGGCAAATTGAGGTTGATGAGGCTGACTGAGAAAAGACTGCCTTCAAAATTCTTGATGGGCTGTATGAGTTCACAGTGATATAGTTTGGATTATGTAATGCTCCAGGCACCTTCAAATTTACGATGGACAACCTGCTTTGACACTTTGAATAGACGATTTGCCTTTGCTATCTGGATGACACTGTCATTTTACAAAGACATTTCAAGAATATCTAAGCTCACTGACAACTGTGCTGAAATGTGTTCAGATGGCAGGTGTCCATCTAAATCCAAAAAGCACCTCTTTGTCACACAATAAATAAGAATCATGTGGCACTTATTGAATGGTGATGGAGTCCATTATAAGAGCAATCACAGATTTTCCAACTCCTTGGCACATTCATGAGAAGTTTTCTCAAAATTTGCTTGTACTACTGGAAATTCATAGAGGACTTCTGTATGTCTCTTGCAGGAAATACTGCAGAAAGATGCCAAATTTTACTGCAACTAGGCACAAGAAAGATCTTTTCTTGTCCTCAAGGAAGTGCTAACATCTTCCCCAGATCTATCATTGTATGATGTGAATGCCAAGTCAGAATCTTTCACTGATGCTGTTCTGTGATAGGTGCAGTTTTAATACAAGTTCAGGAAGGTGCTGAAAGGTGACATATTTACAGAGTGTCTCCAAGTCAAAGAAGAACTACTCTACAATCAAGAAAGAGTGTCTTGCTGTTGTTTGGGTCATCAACATGTTCCAGCCATACTTTTGCTATTCTGATGGATAGCTATTCTCTTTGCTGACTGACTAGTCTGAAGGATCCATTAGCTCAACTGCCAAGATGGACACTGAGGCTTCAGGAGTACAATGTCACAATCATATATAAAAATGGACGCAGACATGACATTGCTGCTGAACAGAATGAAGATGCACTTTAGAAACTTTTTCAGATGGGGAACCAACCAGAAAAAGATTCCAATTAATAAATAGAACATTGTATAAGAGAAACTATGATCCGATGGGGCAGGAAAGATTGCTTGTCACCTCAGCTTATCTGTGGCCAGCAATCCTGAATTATTTTCATAATGCTCCACATGTTAAAATTACCTCCAGGACATCTGATACCATCCCATCTGCAGCAGCACCATTCCACCAAATTGGAATTGACCTCTTGTGGAGGTTCTCAAAATCGACGAACAAGAAGTAATTGATCACAGTCTGCACTGACTACTTCAGTTGCTATGCTGTCACCAAAGCTATGCCAACTTCTTAAATTCTGGAGACTGCATATTCTTTGTAGAAGATATCATTTTGAAGCACTGAACACCCCATATGATGATCTCTGATTGTGAAAAAGTTTCCAATAAAGATCAGAGATAATTTCACATTGTGACATTACCCACAGGATGATAATTGCCTCCCTTCCACAGACAATGGCCCCACAAATTTTTTTTAATAAGATGTTGACAGATATGCCCTCAGTGTATGCTGATGTGAAACAGAGACACTGGGCTACAAAATTGCTGTCACGATATTTGCATACAACACAGTGGAGCAAGATACTACAGGCATCACATTGTTCTTTCTCCTCCACTGTCATGAGGCTGAAATGACAATGAATACACACTCTGTCCTGTTGAACCAGATTATAATTAAGATGATTATGTAAAACACTCATCACCAGGACTGAAGAAGCAAGGCAACTGGCTTACATATAGAGCCTGGACACTCAGGGTTAAGACTGAGAATGCTTTAACATCAACCACTGGCCAGTAAGATACAGCCTTGGAGACTTGGTATGGATTTTTATACCATGTGGAACATGGAACTATCAGGAAAGGTACGAAAGTGCTACAAGGCGTACAACTTTGCTTCCGCCATTTTTTCCCCAACATTTGAGGCTTTAATGAAACAAATTGGTTACACATGCACCATTCAAAGTATTTTTCATCGCTGGCCACTACTTTCTCCATCTTTCAGTCAGTGTACAAATCCTGAGTTGAAAAAATTGTTCATCTTTTGAAGCGATCCATGAATCGATCCAATTTGTGACTTCTTCATGAGATCGGAAGTGTTGGTCAGCCAGGCCATGCGCCATTGATCTAAACAGGTAATAGTCAGAGGGAGCAATGTCTGGAGAATATGGTAGGTGGGGTAGAACTTCCCATTTTAACATTTCCAAGTACATTTTGACCTCTTTTGCAATTTGGGGTCAAGCATTGTCGTGCTGCAAAATCACTTTATTGTGACTCTCGCTGTATTGCTGCCGTTTGTCTTTTAATGCTCTGCTCAAATGCATTAATTGCATTTGATAATGAGCACTTGTGATTGTTTCACTTGGATTTTAACACCTGGTCCTACCAAATCCAGAGCATGAACTTGGAGCCGTGAATATTCGGTTTGGCCGTTGACGTGGAAGCATGGCCGGGATATCCCCATGATTTTTTGCATTTAGGGTTATCGTAATGAACCCATTTTTCGTCCCCAGCCACAATGCACTGCAGAAATCCCTTCCATTTTTGCCTCTGAACGCAACTGTTCACAAACACACAAATGCCATTTAACGTCTCTTGGTTTCAGTTCACATGGGACCCAAGTTCCTTCTTTCTGAATCATACCCATAGCCTTGAAACATTTTGAAATGGCTTTCTGTGTCACTCCCACTAATCGTGCCAAATATTATTGATGCAAGTATTCACTCAGCAATGTTTCCAATTCTGCATCTTCAAAAACATTCTCTCTTCCACCACTGTGCCAGTCTACGACATTAAAATCACCATTCTTGAAGCATTGAAACCACTCACAACACGTTCCTTCACTAACAGCATCCTTACCATATGTACTTGAGAGCATTTGATGAGACTCAGCCACTGTTTTCTTCATACTGAAACAAAACAGAAACATCTCCCGCAAATGACGAGAATTAGGCTTGTAAACTGACATTTTCAATCAAGAACAACTTTATGACACAGACAAAAATTGACTAATGTTTGAATGAGGTTCTGTTGACTGAGGTACAAGCTAACTGCCTGACATCTGCAATCTGTTTCTTTCAACCACTAATTATCATTGTCGCCACCTATCAGCAAACGGCGGAAGCAAATTTGTACACCTTGTACTTTGTGCTGTATTGTATCCTTGATGACACTTCACACAGAAAACAAAAGGGCAGAGGCATCATCCATGCCCTTCTTATGGAGCTCTACTGTAATCCACAGGCACACATTAACAATAGGTGACTCAAGGAAACTATGTCCCACTCAGTGATCATGAAGTTTCGACAGGAGAAGCTACCTCTGATGCTCTTCATAGTGAAGAGGATGTAACAACATGACCAGAATGTGAGGATCCACCTGTGCCGCTGTACAGAGGTCCAGTGACAAGATCTAGATCCAGGGTGCTGCAGTCAGCTACAATGAGAGCTTCTGAAGCACCAGGTTGCTGTTTCTCCTGGAGAGGGAGCAATGCCATGAGCTCTGGTGCCACCAGTGTGGTGAAATGGTTAGCATCATTTCCTGTGTGCTGCAGCTTGCTGGTTTCAGCCTGGCAATCAGCAATTATTTGTTATTTGATATTTTTCATTTCTGGAAGTTTCTTGAAATATCTTATGTTTCTAATGTTTGTGAATCTGAAATATGCAATGGCTGTGCAAATACTGTCATTCTGGAATATTCAGTTTTTGTCTAAATAACTGAACTCTCTGTACAGGAGATCTGTTTTGGCTGTATGTTGGAGTTAATAATAAACCTGCTTTCAGTATTAAGTGTTGAACTTTGTAGGTGACCCTGCCTTTGGACTTGTACTTGATTGTGGTTTAAATGAGGCAACAGCATATATGAGAGTATTATTAGTTATCTGTAGATAGATTGGTGAAATCACTATCACTATATCAGTCCTGATGTGCTGTTGGCTAGATAAAGGACACCAGAAAGGAAGGAAGAAAGAAATGAAAAAAATGGGCATGGGACAAGTCACAATTACAGTTACATTATAAAAATCTTGTGGTGTCACCGCCAGACACCACACTTGCTAGGTGGTAGCCTTTAAATTGGCCGTGGTCCGTTAGTATATGTCGGACCTGCATGTCGCCACTATCAGTGATTGCAGACCGAGCGCCGCCACACGGCAGGTCTAGAGACACTTCCTGGCACTCGCCTCAGTTGTACAGCCGACTTTGCTAGCGATGGTTCACTGACAAAATACGCTCTCATTTGCCGAGACGATAGTTAGCATAGCCTTCAGCTACGTCATTTGCTACGACCTAGCAAGGCGCCATTACCAGTTACTATTGGTACTGTAATCATGTATCGTCAAGAGCGACGCTCATCATTAATGGATTAAAGTTAAGTATTCCACCCGCTACATCCGTTTTTCTAAAGTCTAATTTCCTTGTCCTGTTCCAGACCTCACGCCAGACTGTGCGAGCTAAAACGCGTGCCTTTCGGCTTCCTCTAGTACCCGGTGTTGGCTCTCCTGTCAACCGACAACATTGGCGACAAGGCCACACCACGTTCGTAACTATACTGCCCTGATTTACTTGTGTAATGGCTTCGCCACCATCTCCCGACGTATTGTGCGAATTTTATCGCTTACAGAATCAGCAGACGCAGGTCTTACTGGATGCCCTTGGACAGCTCGTCCAGGGTCAACGTGTGCTGCAACACGATGCGGCAGCTGCCGCTCCACCGCTAACGCAGCCACAAAACGCAGTTGCACCACCTTTTCGTCCTTTTGATGTGGCACTGGAAAGCTGGACAGAGTGGTCACGCCAATGTGGATTCCATCTCGCTGCCTACAGAATTCAAGGTAACGAGCGGCAGCCTTTTTTGTTATCCTACGTAGGGGTGCACACGTACCGTGTGATAGTCAAATTATTTCCCCGACGCGACATAGCAACTCTGTCCTATGACGAAATTTTGTCTGCATTAGATGCATATTTCAAAGAATCAGTCAATGCAGTTGCCAAATGGTATACCTTCTTTCGTACAAAACGTATGGCAGGTCAGACTAATCGGGAGTGGGTTGCAACCTTGCAAGGCCTTACTAGGGATTGTGCTTTTGAGTGTCAATGTGGACTCCCTTATTCAGATACTATGGTGCGTGATGCAATTGCACAGAACGTTTCTGATGTTCGTATAAGGGAACAGATTTTGAAACTAGTCAATCCCTTCCTTCAACAACTGATGGACATATTGGATCGGTAGGACACACTTGACTTTGCTCAGGAATCATTTGAAACTTCGCCACCCGTGTGTCAGGTTAACCGGCCCACTGGGCGAGCTGCACGGAACAGTAAACAGTCTACGCGCCCGACCACGCTGCTGCCTCCAGGCTCTCAGCCACGTGTACCGCGCCGGCAAGCAAATGCAGTGCTAAAATCATGCCCGCAGTTGCTACTAGACATTCGCGTGAGAATTGCCTGTCACACCAGGCTATTTACTTTTTCTGTAATAAAAAAGGACATGTTCAGAGTGTTTGCCAGTAAAAGCTCTGATCGGAAGCTCAAAACCATTCCAGGCCCTTTGCTTCACACCGGAATCGGAATCGAACCAAGGATACTCAGGCTCGCGACACTTCGCCCATGGAAATTCATATAGTTCATGCCACTCCGCCCAGTTCCACTCCCTCTAACAGTGACTGTGTTTGTCCCACACATAGTGTGCGTTGACATCGCAGGAACTCCTGTCAAGTCGCAAGTGATTTTGTAACAGTGTCAGTTCACGCTGCATGAGACAGTCGCTCTTGTCGTCAGCAGGACAATAAACTTTTTGTGGACTTGGACATTAACGGCAAAGTGATACCATTCCAGCTCGATACTGGGGCTGCAGTTTCACTGATCAATCAAGACACTTACAAACTGCAGGGCACACCTCCGTAGCGTGCTGCAACTGTTAATTACCTATTCAGGTCACAAGATCCCTGTGTTAGGACAGTGCAGCCTTATTGCAACATACAAGGGACAAACAAAACTTGTGTCATTTTACATCCTTTGTTCTTCTTCTGCAGTGAACTTGTTTGGTTTCGATTTATTTCAGTTGTTTAACTTGTCTATAGTAAATCAGGTCCTATCAGTGAACCAGACTGTGCCTTCCGACAGTGTTTCTCGTCTATGTGAAGAACTTGCAGACATTTTTGCACCGGGCCTCGGTTGCACTAAGAACTATAAAGCACATTTGGAACTGAAAGTAAATGCGCAACCAAAATTTTTCAGAGTACGCAATGTTCCCCACGCATTGCATGATGAGGTCACAAAAACATTACACGATTTGGAATCACAAGGTGTAATTGAACGTGTGCAGGCTTCTCTCTGGGCATCACCCTTAGTAATTTTGCCAAAAACCTTCCAGAAAATTGAGACTTTGTGTGGACTTCAAGGCAACAGTGAATCCACAACTAGTGACTGCAACTTTTCCTTTACCCCTCCCGGAAGATCTTTTTGACAAACTGTGCCCGGGTAAATATTTTTCGAAGTTGGACCTAGCAGCTGCATACTTGCAAATACCGGTGGATGAAGAATCCCAGTGCGTTTTGGTAGTTAACATGCATCTTGGTTTGTATCGATTCAAGCGACTGCCATTTGGGTGTGCATCCGCCCCTGCATTGTTTCAGCAATATCTACAAACTGTTTGTGCATCGGTCCCTACTGCAGCAAACTATCTGGACGATATTGTGATCTCTGGAATGATGGAAGAAGAACATTTAGCCAATCTCAGAACATTATTTCAGGTCTTGCGACAAAATGGTCTTCGCTTGCAGAAGGACAAATGTGTGTTTTTTGCTTGTGACTTACCCTATCTGGGACATGTACTCAATGCCCAAGACATACATCCCAGTCCCGAGCACCTCCGTGCCATACAAGACTTGCCTTCACCGCAGAATTTGGAGCAGCTACAGAGTGTGCTGGGAAAAATAAATTACTATAATAGTTATATCCCACACGCCTCTTCCATTTCAGCTCCGCTTCATCGCTTACGCCGTAAAGGTGTTCCGTTCATCTGGACGACGGAATGCGAACGCGCCTTTCGCCAGTTGAAATCGGCGTTGATTTCCAATACTTGCCTTATGCCATTCGATCCCCGGAAGCCACTTTTGTTGATGGTGGATGCATCGGATTTTGGGATCGGTGCTGTGCTGGCACACAAAGCTGGTTCGCACAATCGCCCTATTGCCTTTGCATCCAAATTGCTCTCGTCTGCGCAACAAAATTATTCACAGATCGAGAAAGAAGCATTGGCTCTCGTATCTGGTGTTACAAAGTTTCATGATTTCCTGTATGGTCGTCACTTTACCATCATCACAGACCACAAACCTTTGACATCGCTTTTTCATCTGGCCAAGCCTGTACCTCCACGTACAGTGCAGAAATTCATTTGCTGGTCTATTTTGCTCTCGCAGTACCACTACGATATCTTGTATCAGTCCACTGCTAAGCATGGAAACGCCGATGCGTTGTCCCATTTGCCTGTTGCTAAGGATAGAGCATTCGATTCCTCCGAACTTGCTTGCATGTTCATTGATTCGGAAACCGATGACGTGGTCGAATCGTTTCCGATTGATTTTCGTCATGTAGCTACAGCCACAGCTGCCGACCCTGTCCTTGCTACCATTCTGCGTTTTGTTGCTACGCAATGGCCCATGTCAAAGTCATGGATCGGGGATCCGTTGGTTTGCCAATTTTTTGCTCACAAGCAGAGACTTCTTGTACAATGTGGTGTTTTGCTGTTGCGTTCAGATAATGATCAGTCCTGGGTCGTGGTCTCACGTTCATTACAGTCCTCTGTCTTACAGCTTCTCCACCAAGGACATTGGGGTATAGTGAGAACGAAACAACTTGCTCGTCAGCACTGTACTTGGTTCGGAATCGATGCCGCGATTACGAATATGTGCTCTCCTTGCATGGTGGGTGCCGAACAACAATCAGCACCACCGCGGAAATTCTTTGCATGGCCAAAAGCCACTTCCCCTTGGCAACGCTTACACATCGATTTTGCTGGTCCATTCTGGAATGCTTGATGGTTGGTTGTGGTAGATTCATTCAGTAATTTTCCTTTTGTTGTCCGGATGCCTTCCATGACGTCATCTGCCACCATCCAAGCATTATCCGCTATCTTTTGCATTGAAGGTCTTCCACAGACTATTGTTTCTGTCAATGGCCCACAATTCGTGTCCGCAGGATTTCAGTCATTCTGCAAGGCCAATGGTATTCAACATCTGACGTCCGCGCCATTTTTGCCACAGTCAAACGGTGCCGCTGATTGGTCAGGACTTTCAAGTCACAGATGTTGAAATTGAAAGAGTCGCATTCTTGGGAGGGCATGTTATTGCTCTTTTTGTCCTCGTATCGCTCTCAGCCCCGAGATGGTCACTCGCCGGCTGAGTTGCTTCACGGTCGCCCTCATCGCACCTTGACGTCTTTGCTACATCTGCCGCATCGGGTTCCTGTGCAGTGGCAGAAACCTGCTTTTGTCCCAGGCGAGGTTGTCTACTACCACCACTGTCGAGGTTCACGGCGTTGGCTCGAAGGGCGCATCCTTCACTGCCTCGGCCGCGATATGTATCTGGTTTTCGGGGCCTCTGGTGAGGTGCGTCGGCATCTCAATCAGCTGCACCTCTGTCGTCACACGGGATCTGCCGCTCCCCGTCTGCTTTCAGCGATGGTGCCGTCTGGTCAGTGCCCTGGGGACCCATCTACTGGCTCGCCTCAGCCCCAGGTGTTACCGACGCTGCCTTCTATTTTGCCCCATGGCGACGCGACGCTGCCACCTGTTCTCCCGCCAGCGATGTCCGCAGTGGACACGTCGCTGCAACCGCCGGGCGTCTTCCTGGGTCACGCGCCGCCGATCACTTCCCGTGACCAGTTGTCCTCCGACATGGAACTCTTGCCCGCTCCGGACCATATGTCGTCTTCGCCCGTCGGGTGCCCCGGCCCGATGGAGGTCGACCCTTCGGCCCCTCCTGTCTCTCTACGGGCACATACACCGCATGTTGGTGTGCACCCTGGAGCAGGTTTTCAGGCGTTTCCTAGCTCCCCATGGTCCGAATGGCAGGGTGCGGGTGGCACAGCCTCGCCTGTTGTTAGGCTCCCCACCTCGTCGCATATGTCAACATGGGGTCCTCCCCACAGCGGGCGGAAGCCTTATGCCACAACCGTACACCGATTTGTGGGGGAGGAATGTGGTGTCACTGCCAGACACCACACTTGCTAGGTGGTAGCCTTTAAATCAGCCGCGGTCCATTAGTATACGTCGGACCCACATGTCGCCACTATCAGTGATTGCAGACCGAGCGCCACCACACGGCAGGTCTAGAGAGACTTCCTAGCACTCGTCCCAGTTGTACAGCCAACTTTGCTAGCGATGGGTCACTGACAAAATACGCTCTCATTTGCCGAGATGATAGTTAGGATAGCTTTCAGCTACGTCATTTGCTATGACCTAGCAAGGCGCCATTACCAGTTACTATTGATACTGTAATCACGTACTGTCAAGAGCAAGGCTCATCATTAATGGATTAAAGTTAAGTATTCCACCCACTACATCTGTTTTTCTAAAGTCTAATTTCCTTGTCCTGTTCCAGACCTCACGCCAGCCTGCGCGAGCTAAAACACGTGCCTTTCGGCTTCCTCTAGTACCTGGTGTTGGCTCTCTTGCCAACCCACAACAAATCTCATAACAGGAATAAAAGAGTTACATCTCGGAAATTAATCAGATAAAACTAATGGTATTTAAGAAACTATTTCACTTGGTTATATTAGACTTATAATACAGAAAATAGCTGTAACATCTGTAGAATGAGCTAATCAGCTATAAATTTATGGTAAACAAATATTCAGTTTGATTATTTTAGGCTGTCATTTATAAATTGTTCTGGTGTTTAAAGGCAGTTTTTCTAAAGTAACATTTTTACTTTTCTTCTGAGTCCTTCTGTATTTCAGTTTAAGCTTTCATGTAGCTTATTGCATAGAACTTCCTTTGCTGTGTCCTTAACATAGGCAATGGCTAATTATAGATACATCATTAGAATGATTGGTTGAATGACAGTGGATTTCTTTTTTCTTTTCTTTTCTTTTTTTTTTTTTTGTAAAAATATGTACATTTTCTTGAACAAACCACACTGCTTTATGAATACCCAAATAGAATGCAGAACCATGGTTGCAGCTTAACTTGTACATCACATGACTGGTTTCACAGGTAGCCCTGCCTTTGATGGGATAGGTGATGTTTGTGACTGGACTGGAGTAGGTGGTGGTGGAAGGATGTATGGGACAGGCCTTGCATCTAGGTCTATTACAGGGATATGAGCCATGAGGTAAGGGGTTGGGAGCAGGGGTTGTGTAGGGTGGACGAGTATATTGTGTAGGTTTGTGGGTCAGCAGAATACCACTGTGGGAGGGGTGGGAAGAATGGTGGGCAGGTCATTTCGTGTTTCAAGGCACAACAAGAGGTAGTCCACCAAGGCTTTGACTGCTACAAATCAGGTATCAATGTTACAAAATAATGTGGTTATTTACAAAGTTGTGGTAGCTGCTCTGTTGCCATATTAAAAATATCTTTCGTTGTTTCTTTTAAATGACCTTATTTTCTTACACAGTTGCTGCTACTATATACAAATTTAGTATTCTTGATTTGTTCTATACTGTCTGTAAGAGTCATGTACAGAATTATATTTTACCAGATCTACAGGTTAATAACTAATGATAAGAATATAATTGTATGAGTGGGCTATTGTTCAGGAGAACGCAAACTACATCCACTGTTTGGTTCAAATTATAATTAGAAGAGATCATAGGATATTACCAAGGCTGTTTCAGGATCACTGAGAAATAGTATAGATGGGCATGAAATAGTTAGAAAGTCCATAGATACATACTTTTTTAAATCTATAGAGATATAAACAATTTTTTTCTTCATTTGTCAGTAATGCAGTATAAGTAATTCATCACTGTCAACACTAAGACAGATATGGGCATTACCCAAGTATAAAGTGAAATGAAATGACTATAACCAAGCAGTAGCAGTGGAGTGCTTTACATAGAAATCACTTCCATGAACTAATAAAATTTTTATTAGAAACAAATCATTATCAGCTTGTATATACAAATACTTAGGTTGTGAAGGAATACACAATATCAACTCATCAAGACTGCACGACAGTGTTCTGGGGAAACAATGACAACTTATGGACTGCAATCTATTTGTTGAACTTTGACAAGTATGCATCCTAAACTACTGTTAGGAAAACAGTAGAATAGGAAAAGACAAAAACAGAATTTCCGTAAGAGCAACATGTGCTAGAGGTATATGTGTACTGTCACATGCAAGCAAAGAAGTAGGCCTATACAATGTAGTAAAACTTACGATAGGATTGAAGGCATAGTAAAAATAGTTATATTATAAAGTAAGTTGTAATTACTTACAAAGACTGGTAAGCTGGAGAAACTGAAGTTCTGATAAAGCGAAATCTGGGACAATTGCTCAAACTCATCATTACTATATCTCTCTTCTTCTAAATTTCTTTGTTTATTGCTTCTGAATGATTCTCTGAGTTTCTGAAGTTTTCTTAGGCTGAGGCTAGATTTGTAGCTTTGTCCTCTCAGTGCAAATTCATTGTGTATATCACCATTTTCCAAAGTGTTTTTATAAGCATCTGCTACAGAAAATGAATAATCATCCTTTGGGAGTATCTCATGATTTTCTACAGTCATATTTTCATAATAATGTTCCTCTGAATCTATGCATTCATTATCACTTGACATTTCAGCAGTTCCTCCACTGTAAGTATATTGTCTGCAGTTAGATGTTTCTGACATATTTTCATAATCATGAGACATTGAATCTTCACACATTTCTGAATCATTTTCAGAATTATCATCATATTCCTGGAGAACAGCTTCTTCACCATTAAAAGAATCCACAGTTAAATCATTGATTGCTTCACAAATTTCATGAGGATTTATGAAAGTTGTTTCAATGACTGCTGCTCTAATGACAGGCATGTTTATTGCTTGCACCAAGTCAAATGTATCACAATCAAAATCAGTTTCAAGATATTGTTTTTTAATACCATATTTACTATTACAATCTCTGTCTTTAATAAGGATAATATTTAGCGCCTGAATCAGTTTAAATGAGTCAGATTCCCCAGTTTCAGACCCACTGCCAGTGTCATTAGAGATCACTGGAGTTTGCTGTTGTACTGTGGTTTTGACATCACACTGTTCTTTACTACCATGTGAGCTAATGGCTATACTGCTCTCTTTAGTCTGTGTGGCTACAGATTTCTGTTGCTCATGATTACTGCCTGTTTCATCTTCTTCATTTCTGTTTATGGCTGGCTGTAGATCTTCATTGTGATGCTTGGAAAGTTCAAGCACGCAGTCCAACAAATGATACGTGCTAAGAAAACTCATATTTGAAACTTCTCTAAAACTTTTTTTTGTGTGCCCCACTCTTTCAGTGTTTTGGCTCAAATTTTCTTGTTTTTTGTATACTTCACTATATCGTGGATAGAACTGAGAGGTATCTAAGAAATCTCCAAAAATTTTTACATGCCTATGATTATCTGCATGAGTTTGTGACATGGTGTGAGCACACTGTCTGTCTGTTATAACATGTTGATTTTCATATTGGCTCAACGTTGCACCTCTATTTGACAGAGAAGAAAATATATTTAGTCTAGATCTTTCAGACATTCCAGGGTTACTCAAATTTTTCACATTTAATTGTATATCACCAGAGATCTTGGATGTTGTGGATAGTTCCTTAAGCTTCAAGTTGTTCCTGGAATTGTTTGAGGTAAATTTACCATTTTGGAAACTTTTTGTTGGAGTTTTAGGCACAGCAATGGTGCTGCTATTTTCAGAATACCCTTGAGTATCACGTTCACCCATACGGGTGTGTTCCTGTGTAACAGAGTTTGCATCAGGTGCTACAGATTCCTGTGGTGGCTCTTGCAGATTTCTGGAACAAAAAAATAGCATTCTTGTTATTCGAAGTAGTACTTCAACAATGACACAGTGAAAACATGATGTTAATCTGGTTATTTGTTCTACAAATTATGGACACGACCACAATGTATAATGTTTTTTACATTTTATTTGGTGCTGGAGTCCTACTGTTTTTATGGTCCTGGTATACTGGAAGTATAATAATTACTTACTTTACTTTACATATGGCAAGGGCCTTATCAACCATACACCTGCTCTATGAGCCTCTTCCACTTCTACCTATCCAATGCGCTGTTTGTCCAGTTGCTGTTGCTGTTCATCCTAGTTGTGCCCTCCCGAATGTTATCCTGCCGTCTGATTCCGACTCTCCCTCCTCTTGTTCCATTTATTGTTCTGCTGAATGCCATTTTAGGTAGTCTGTTCTCTGTCATTCTTGCTATATGGCCTGTCCAATTCAACCTTCTCCTCTTGTGCACTTTGACGATGCTACGGTGTTTGTACAGCCCTTGTAATTCTTCATTTCTTCTTATTCTCCATTCCATGTTATTTTCGTCGTATACAGGTCCAAAAATTTTCCTTAGCACTTTTCTTTCGAATATTAACAGTTTTTCTTCATCTTTCTTTCTAAATATTAATGTTTCACATCCCTATAACATCACAGGTGTAATAGTCGATTGATATAAGTGGATTTTGAAGTTACTGCTAAGTGATCTTTTTCTTAGAATTTTGATGAAACTAAAAAGTGTATTGTTTGCTGTTGATAAACGGGCACCTTTGATATAACTGTTCTGTTGTTATTACTAAAAAGACTTCCTAGGTACTTGAAGTGGTCAACAGTCTTGAAATAGAATCCATCTACAGTCAGAGGTGCATCTTTTCTGGTTTTCATACTTATGGGCAGGTATTCTGTCTTTTATTCATTAACATGTAATCCTGTTTTCTCAGCAATTTTGTGGTAATTTTGTATCATTCTGATTAATTCTCTTTTGGAACTACTTATTAGTGCTACATCATCTGCATAGTCAAGTCTTGTAATGTTCACATCCTGTATCTGGATATCTTGTGCGCTGGTTTTAGAAAATTCTCTATTGATCTTCTCTAGGACAAGGTTAAATAAAATAGGTGAAATGGCATCCCCTTGTCTCAGTCCAGTGTACACCTTAAAATCTTCAGTTTCTCCTACTGGTGTCTTTATGTGACATAAAGTTTCATCTATACACATTTAACTAATCTGATTAATTTTGATGGTATTTTAAATTCCTTCATTATATTTAGGAGTGTCTGTTGGTGTATGCTATCATAGGCCTTTTTAAAATCTACGAATAATATGTGGACATCTACAGTGAATTCCCATGCCTTCTCAGTTACTTGTCTTAGGGTGAATAAGGGATCTTATGTGGATCTGTTTCTGTGGAATCCGCATTGGTAGTTCCCAATCAGTTCTTCTGTTATTAGCATCAGCCTGTTTAATAGGCAGCTCGATAAGATTTTGTAGGTGACATCCAGTAAGACAATTCCTCTGTAGTTATCACAAACAAGTGGATCATTCTTCTTAAATATGGGGCACACAACTGCAGTTTTCCAATCTGCAGGAATGGTTTCTGTCTCCCAAATTGTTTCTATTAAAGCCTGTATTTCTAATACCAGCTGTGGGCCTCCATTCTTTAATAACTCAGCATATACACTCCTGGAAATTGAAATAAGAACACCGTGAAATCATTGTCCCAGGAAGGGGAAACTTCATTGACACATTCCTGGGGTCAGATACATCACATGATCACACTGACAGAACCACAGGTACATAGACACAGGCAACAGAGCATGCACAATGTCGGCACTAGTACAGTGTATATCCACCTTTCGCAGCAATGCAGGCTGCTATTCTCCCATGGAGACGATCGTAGAGATGCTGGATGTAGTCCTGTGGAACGGCTTGCCATGCCATTTCCACCTGGCACCTCAGTTGGACCAGCGTTCGTGCTGGACGTGCAGACCGCGTGAGACGACGCTTCATCCAGTCCCAAACATGCTCAATGGGGGACAGATCCGGAGATCTTGCTGGCCAGGGTAGTTGACTTACACCTTCTAGAGCACGTTGGGTGGCACGGGATACATGCGGACGTGCATTGTCCTGTTGGAACAGCAAGTTCCCTTGCGGGTCTAGGAATGGTAGAACGATGGGTTCAATGACGGTTTGGATGTACCGTGCACTATTCAGTGTCCCCTCGACGATCACCAGTGGTGTACGGCCAGAGTAGGAGATCGCTCCCCACACCATGATGTCGGGTGTTGGCCCTGTGTGCCTCGGTCGTATGCAGTCCTGATTGTTGCGCTCACCTGCACGGCGCCAAACATGCATACGATCATCATTGGCACCAAGGCAGAAGCGACTCTCATCGCTGAAGACGACACGTCTCCATTCGTCCCTCCATTCACGCCTGTCGCGACACCACTGGAGGCGGGCTGCACCATGTTGGGGCGTGAGCGGAAGACGGCCTAACGGTGTGCGGGACCGTAGCCCAGCTTCATGGAGACGGTTGCGAGTGATCCTCGCCGATACCCCAGGAGCAACAGTGTCCCTAATTTGCTGGGAAGTGGCAGTGCGGTCCCCTACGGCACTGCGTAGGATCCTACGGTCTTGGCGTGCATCCGTGCGTCACTGCGGTCCGGTCCCAGGTCGACGGGCACGTGCACCTTCCGCCGACCACTGGCGACAACATCGATGTACTGTGGAGACCTCACACCCCACGTGTTGAGCAATTCGGCGGTACGTCCACCCGGCCTCCCGCATGCCCACTATATGCCCTCGCTCAAAGTCCGTCAACTGCACATACGGTTCACGTCCACACTGTCGCGGCATGCTACCAGTGTTAAAGACTGCGATGGAGCTCCGTATGCCACGACAAACTGGCTGACACTGACGGCGGCGGTGCGCAAATGCTGCGCAGCTAGCGCCATTCGACGGCCAACACCGCGGTTCCTGGTGTGTCCGCTGTGCCACGCGTGTGATCATTGCTTGTACAGCCCCCTCGCAGTGTCCGGAGCAAGTATGGTGGGTCTGACACACCGGTGTCAATGTGTTCTTTTTTCCATTTCCAGGAGTGTATCTTGTCCTCGCCACAAGCCTTGTTATTCTTCAATTTCTTTATTGCTTGCTGTATTTTGTTTACTGATGGATTAGTAACTGCATCATCTGTATCAATTGTATCAGGTTCTTCCAGTTTAAAGTAAGAGTGTGGGTCATTGCAGTTGAGAAGTTGTGAAAAGCATGTCTTCCATCTTTTTTGTATGGTACTTTTGTTGGTCAATATTTTCCCATACTGATCCTTTACAAACTGTTCCCTTTTATTGAATTTACCAAAGGATTTTTTATATTTTGATACATCTGCCTTGTCCTGTGATGTTGGAAATCATCCTCTGCTTCTCTGATCATATTGTTATAGTATTCCCTTTTCTCTTGTCTTGCATTGCATCCTGCATGACAATTAATATGACTAGGAGACCATAATAACAGCAGTGAAAGTGTAAGTTCCTTACATGTTCCCTAAGTGATTGTTTGAGCATAACACATTGTTTGTCAATGGTGACCAATTTTATATCATAGTAAAATTATTGTCTGGAAAGGAGTATCAGTATCAGTTGCCTAAACCTGCCAATGACTAACTTGCAACAACATAAAAATGTTTCTGAATAAATATGTGAACTTATGTTCAATTTATTTATTCGGCAGAAATATGTTTATTGTGAATATGATTATATGAGATCTGTAACTAACAAGTTTCTTCTAAAATGTTTAGACTCAGTTACTTGCCAACAATGAGGACATTGAACTGAGTAACATAGTATGTTATGTACATTTTTATTGACTGATATCCTACACAACAATACATTGAAGTATATCCTCATTAATGGGTAAAGCCATTAGATATGGTCAGTGTAAAATCAACATGATGGAGCAGTTAGTGCATAGGATTTTGTGAGATTATGTGTTTTGTGGCTGGTAGTGTCATAAGGTTTCATTTATTTGAAATTTTAGTGAACACAAAACTTTGTTCTCAGTCTATAATGTCACAGAATTTGGTTCCATGGTAATTTTAATTTGTACTCATAAACGGTCAGGATCTATGAAAGTATATCATAACTACTACACTTCACTCACATTATGAAAATTTTCATTTCAAAATGGCTTAGTGCCAAAATCAAACAAACATCAATAAATTCATGTTTATTAATAAACACAGTCAAATATCTGACTGTCAAATATGAAATGCAAAATTTTTAAAAATGTCAGATTAAAACTACCAGCCAACATAGTCACAGATGGAATGTTCAAAACTTTTTCACCTGTGAAGTTAATTCAGACTGCACATATTCAAAGAGAATATTCTAATGACAAGCAAAATTTCAAAACAGAAGTTCTTAGTGTAAGGAGACAAGGCCACAGAGATGTTATAACATCATCAGGGAATGTAAGGCTCACTTCCTGGAAGCTCAGTAACAGATACCATAAACCACCTGTAGATGTGAAACAGTAAGCTGTGAATAACACATGAAGATCAACTAATATAACATTCAAGACAATGTGCAATATTTCCAAGATATATGCAGTTCCCTCAACCACCACCAAACTCTCAGGCACACATCTGCATTATTTATTTATTATTAAGTGGAGCATAGGGCTTCAACAAGGGATTGTCATCTTCTTCTGTCTCCTGCTAGTATTTTCACTTCCTCCCAGCCTATTCCTTGCTGTTGGCCTTCTGCTTCAGCTAAAAATCCTGCCACTGCCATGCCTCTATATATTGGAACTAGCTTGTTTTACAGTACAGCACTTGGACGCCCTCGACAGAAATGCAGACCGCCACACACGACACCAGAAACAAAACACAGTTACAAATTATAGCCCACAACACAAAATTATATGCGAATGGGGTTAAATGTCTGGGCATTAAAATATACAACCACCTCCCAACAGACATAAAAACAAGCAAAAACCCAAAAATAATTAGATATAATTAAAGGAATTGTTACTAAATCACTGTTACTATTCTGTACATGAATTTCTTGAAACAAAATTTTAATTACTTGCAATAAGCTGTTTATTCAGTTGTAGATGTTTCTACTTAGTAAGATAATTTAATTATTGTATCTTATATATATTCTGTCTGTATCTCATATATGTATTCTACTATGTGAACTATGTACCACAATATTTTAATTACTTGTTATAAGCTGTATATTCACTTGTAGATATTTCCACTTAGTAAGATAATTTAATTATTGTTTGTTACTCATATTCTGTCCGTATTCTCTTATATGTATTCTGCTATGTGCAGTATGCACCACTGCCATCTCTCATCACACACCACCTTTTTATATTTTGTCTATATATCCTATATGTATTCTGCTATGTGAGTTATGTGCCACTACTGTCATCTCTCATCATATATCATCTTAACATAATTTCTCAAATTGACTTGTCCTATATCATGATGTGCTTTGCTGTACAAATTGTATGATCTACAGGACCAATAATAAATCAGATCAAATCAAATCTCCACATCATTTTGGGCCTGCCTAGTCTCCGTCGTTTCTGCAGGATCCAATAACGTGCTTCCTTCGCGATATGTTCATTTGGTCTCCTAAGTGTATGTCCTAATCATCTCCATTTCCTGCTTCTTATTTGGAGCTCAGTTGGCTTCTGGCCAGTTCTTTCCCGGAGTATTTTGTTTGGCCATCATACTAAAAGGATGTTCCTCAGACATCTGTTACTGAATGTCCTCAGCTTATAGATTAGCTGCTTTATCACTTTCCATGTCTCACATTCATATAGAAGTGCAGATTTTACATTACTTTCAAATATCTGCAAGTTGGTCTTCATTGTTATTTCCTTCAATTGTCAGGTAGAGTGGAGGTTTGTAAAAGTACCTTTGGCTTTGCTGATGTGGCTGTTAACGTCCTCTGTAGCCCCACTATATAGTGTTATCATGCTTCCATGGTAACAAAACTTACCCACCCTTTCGATTAACTGGCTCCCAAGTTTAAGCTCTGCGGTGTTGTTATCATTTACCCACATGTCTTTTGTTTTTTGGGCATTAATTTTCAAACCGACTTTCTTCATTACACCTTTCAGTTTCTCTTTCATGTTGTAGAGGCTGTGGGCTAGACGGCAAAGGTCATCTGCAAAATCTAGGTCTTCTAGATGTGTTCCATGGCTCCATTTTATTCCTCTCACTTTATCCATTGTTTGCATCATTACCAGATTCAGATTAAATAGTATCAATGAGAGCACGCACCCTTACTTAACTCCTGCTTTCACTGCTATTAGATCTGAAAGCAGAGACTGATGTTAAAGCTGGCACATATTTTCGTACATACGTTTGACAAGAGCAATTATTTTCTTATGAAATCCAAAAGTTTGCAGTGAGTTCCATATTTTTGTTCTAATTATACTGTCAAAGGCCTTTTCAGAGTTTACAAACAGCATCTAAAGCAGTGACTGGTATTCATATGAATGTTCAGCTACTACTGTATTCTCAAGTTATGTATCTGGTCAATGCAGGAGTGACCTTCCCTGAATCCTGGTTGTTCTCTTCTTATTTTCTTGTGTACAAGTGTTTTTATCCTATTTAGGATTATTCATGAGAGGATCTTGCTTGAGACTGACAGCAGTGTGATGTCTCTCCAACTATCCAATTATCACAAACCGATAGGTCTCCTTTCTTGGGGAGCTTGAAGAGCATGCCTCTGTTGCAGTCATTTGCTACTTTTTCATTCATCCATATGGCTGTTAGGAGTGGACTAGCATAGTGAGACAGAAAGATGAGTAAGTCACTCATCAGTTTCAAAGTAAACACAACACAAAATTGTATGGGCATCATTGTGCACATGTAGAAAACTATCTTCACATACCTTTTACCAGAAGATAAATATGGATTTCCATTTTCATCATCCATTAATTTGTCAGAAAGACATTTGTTTTCTTGAAATACTCTGTCAGCATACATCTTGCACTTTTTTATCAGTTCTTTGTTGAAACCATATGCTGTAGAATGCATTGCAGTTATTTTTGAAACTAGCTTGCAACACTCTTCTTCCACCTGTAATACAAGACATATTTTCTGTTTAATTCAAGAGATTTATGTTATGTATTTCATATGAAATGTTTCCTTCATTATTATGATTTTCAATGTTTATGCAAGCAATATTATATTTTGCTCAAAAGATACTTCTGTTTGTAACATTTATTGGTAAGTAATTAATTTGAGTACACATTCACACTATAATAAGATCATTAATACAGTGTACATCACATTTTATGTATACTTATTGATTATGATGTTTCTTGCTTGCAGAGATAGTTAACTAAAGCATTATTGGTAGCAATAAAAAGGCCTTATATCTAAAGCCTGATTGATATCAGAATTTTTTCTGGCATGTAACGTTGACTTTACCTCTAAAATGGTTTTGTTTATGTGAAAAATAAGCTAAGTTTTCCTTTAGTTCAGGCTCTATATTAAGCTGTAGGTGACCTCCTGAAACTAACAAATGTAAAGCAAGAAAGAAGTACATCCAACAAGTTCATGCCAGCTAATTTGAATAAAAAACACAAACATGTGAGAGAGGGGGAGGGGGGAGGAGAAGAAGGAAGAAAAGAAAGAGGAGTAATTACAACTAGTAACTCCAGTTCATGAATAAGTTTCTAATGAGTATAGACTGAAATATCTGTTATTGAGCTGAATTTTCATTAATATTTATCTCCAGAACTTTGATTGATGACAAATGCCAGTGCAAATACTGATGATGACAGACACGGATAGTGTAGGCAGTCTGTTTAGTAGACCTGTTGAAATTTCTAAGTGTATGGCCAATGAAACACAGTCTCCAGTTTACATTCCTCACAGCATTATCTGTGTAATTGTTGCAATTTAAGTTGTTTGTAATTGTAATTCCTAGGTACTCAGCTGAATTGAGAGCCTTTAGATTTGAATTATTTCTATTGAAACTGAAATTTTACGGATTCCTTTTAGTACTCATGTGGATGCTCTCACACTTTTTTTTGTTCAGCCTCAATTCTCAGTTTTCACACCATACAGAAATCTTATCTAAATCATTTTGCATTTGGTTTTGATCTTCTGATTGGTTGCTTGGAAGATTTGGAAGAGGGAACAAAACAGTGGGGTCATCTTTCCTTTCAAAGGAACCATCCCAGCATTTGCCTGAAGCGTTTTAGGGAAATAACAGAAAACCTAAATCAGGGTGGCCAGATGCGGGTTTCAGCTGTCGTCCTCCTGAATGCATGTCCAGTGTGCTAATCGCTGTGCCACCTTGCTCTGTTTTTGATCTTCTGATGGCTTTGCTAGATGGTAAACGACAGCAACATCTGCCAATAATTTTCTCTTAAATTATTTACATAGATTAGAAACAGCTGAGGGCCTCTAACACTTCCTTGGCTAATGCCAGCTATCACTTCTGTTATACTCTATGACTTTTCATCAGTTCTTACAAACTACAGTAACATAGTTTTGAATATTGTAACTAAGTTCCCATGCTCACATTACCTTCTTTGCCCGAGGGCAGTGGAGTGGTGGCAGTAATAGTATAGTAGCTTGTGTTTGTCTTCTTAAAAAGTTCTGTAGCACAAATCCTTGTCTAAAACACAACAGGGCTCATTTTCTTTATTTTTATCTGTTTTTTCCATTCTAATTTTGGTAGAGCAATGGATTGCTGTGTGCAGATGTAAGAGGAGATGCACTTTGTGGAAAAGATGCTGTCGGCCACAGTCATCCATATGCAGGCTGCCACGTTGAGGTGCAATAGTGGTAGAGAAACAAGTGAGTTTTATAGGACATCTGAAGTTCGCACATGAGCTCCGCTGCTGGGGCTCTTTCCAGCAGGCAATTCGCACTCTCCACAGGGTAAGTGTTATGTTATAACCTGTTTGCAACACTTGAGGTGGATTGGGGACAGGCTATCCCACCTCTTCCATTCACCCTACGTTTGGACAGATGGCAGCTCCTTCAACACCATCTGGGCAGGCATATGGGGGAATGGGTTTACTATGAATCGGGGGCTCCAATGTTCAGAGCATTATGGTGTCCCTTAAGGAAATAGCATCCAATACTGGACAGAAGTCCAATGTGCACTTTATATTTCTGCTAGGTTGGAGGGGGGGGGGGGGTGGCGACAGGGTTTCATCCATGTGGAGAAGACCCTTCTGACAGCTATTGAGGATACAGTGTGCAGCCATCTGTAAGTTTTGGCTCATGCCAGCACCAATGACACCTGTTGCTGGGTTCTGAGGCCATCCTCATTTCATACTGGTGGCTGGTAGAAGTGGTGAAGACAGATGGTCTTGCTTGTGGGGCACAAGCAGAGCTTATAAATTTGCAGCATCAAGCCAGTATTGACTGATATCCATAGGTCTGGAGATGAACAGAGGATCACACCCAGAGCTCCATCGATTCTATATGGTCTTGTCTGTGGATTTCTGTACCTGCTCTAGATAGTATACAAGGGTCATTCAATAATTAAAGAGGCAAACTGGTCTGAAGAAAAAAGTGTTTATTTTTACAAAAACAAAATTTTTCTACTTTTCAACATAATCCACCTGAACATTTATGAACTTGTTCCAGTGGGCTACAGAACTCTTTTATCTTGATGTGTGAACCAATATCTAGCAAAATTTTTTCATGTCCTCATTGTCCTGGAACCTCTTCCCATGCAATGCCTCCCTCAGTGCACCAAATGGAAATCACGAGGTGCTAAATCAGGACTGTAAGGGGGCTGAGTCAGTACTTCCCAGCCCATTTTGTCGATGGTTTCATGGGCTACTTGAGCAATATGAGGACATGCATAGTCTTGCTGGAGAATCACACCTCTCTCCTGACATCCACAACGTCCCTCTCTCAGGCTAGCTTCAGCTCATTTAAAAGCAAATCTGAGTAGTAGTGGTTGTTCATTGTACACTGCTCTTTGAGATAATCACCAAAAACTGGACCTTCAGCATCCCAAAACACTGTCAACATGACTTTTCCTGCTGATGCTTGGGTTTTGAATTTTTTTCTTGACAGATGAGTTGGTGTGCTTCCACTCCATGCTTTGTGTTTTTTGATTCTGGCTCATGATAGTGAACACAAGTTTAATAACAAGTTAAAATTTTGTTGAGGAAGTGCTCACTTTCTCTTGCATAACATTGCTTTGTGCACACTCTCAACCTTGTTTCGTTGGAAGCCACGTCAATTCCTTTGGGATCCATCTTGTACATGTTTTGCGGTACTTCAGCTTGTTATAGATACAGGGTTATTACAAATGATTGAAGCGATTTCACAGGTCTACAATAACTTTATTATTTGAGATGTTTTCAAAACGCTTTGTACACACATACAAAAACTCAAAAAGTATTTTTAGGCATTCACAAATGTTCGATATGTGCCTCTTTAGTGATTCGGCAGACATCAAGCCGATAATCAAGTTCCTCCCACACTCGGCGCAGCATGTCCCCATCAATGAGTTAGAAAGCATCGTTGATGCAAGCTCGCAGTTCTGGCACGTTTCTTGGTAGAGGAGGTTTAAACACTGAATCTTTCACATAACCCCACAGAAAGAAATCGCATGGGGTTAAGTCGGGAGAGTGTGGAGGCCATGACATGAATTGCTGATCATGATCTCCACCACGACCGATCCATCGGTTTTCCAATCTCCTGTTTAAGAAATGCCGAACATCATGATGGAAGTGCGGTGGAGCACCATCCTGTTGAAAGATGAAGTCGGCGCTGTCGGTCTCCAGTTGTGGCATGGGCCAATTTTCCGCGGGCTAACCTACAGATATAGATTGGGACATCTATGGAGAAAATCTTGTGAAGTAGTTCTGAACACATTTGTCGAAAACTGTCTTGAGCAGCTATTTCGACAATCCACATGCAATGGAAATGTTTTAGACCTTGGAGCTACAAACAGACCTGAGCTTATCGACAGCGTCAGTATAGAGGTAGGGATTAGTAATCATGAGGTCATGATAGTGCGGATGGTAACTTAATAAATCTATCAAGAAGGGTAGGAGGGTTTATATGCTGGGCAGCGCAGGCAAGCAGTTGTTAGCATCCTACTCAGACAATGAATTGACATCATTTAGTTCCAATATTATGGACGTAGAGAAATTATGAGCAACAAAATTTAAACTGATTGCAAATCTGGAAAAGTGTGTGCCAAGTAACTATTTTGAAGAGGGAAAACATCGAAAAAGCTTCTGTCTGCAAATCAACACGGACTTAACACGCTTTGCTTGAGCAAATTTGAGCTTGCCCTTTCCTCACATAACATTGTGCGAATCATTGATAAGAGGAACAGGCAGATTCCTTATTCCTACTCTGTTTAAACATATGAAATAGGCTTTTAGATTTGCGAATAGCTGGAAACATTTCTATGAGTAAGCAATAGAACCTAGGTGTTGTCCTCGACTGCTAAAATTCATCAGAGGCGGGGATATTGTTAGGAAGGCCCTACGTAAGCGTGATAGGATCAATCTTGTTCCCCGTATACATAAACGACCTGATGGATATGATGAGCAGCAATCTGCAACTGTTTGCTAATGACGCTATAGTGTTTGGGAAAGTTATCATTGAGTGATTGTAGGGGGATAAAAGATGAATTGGATAGAATTTTTATTTGGTGTGATGAATGACATCTTCCTCTGAAACTTGAAAAATATAAATTAATGAAGATGAGTAGGAAAAACAATCCTCTGATGTTCGAATACAGTGTAAGTGATGTGCTACTTGACACAGTCTCGTCTATTAAATATCTAAGCATAACGTTGCAAAGAAAGAGCATGTGAGGTCGGTTATAGGGGAGGCGAATGGTTGACTTCAGTTAATTGAGAGAATTCTAGGAAAGTATAGCTCATCTATAAAGCAGACCTTGTAAAGAATATTGGTAAGACCCAACCTTGAGTACTGCTCAAGTGTTTGGTATTCCCATCATATCGGATTAAAGGAAGAAATTGAAGCAGTTCAGGAGCATTCTGCTAGTTTTGGTACTGGTAGGTTCAGTCAACATGCGAGTATTATGGAAATGCTCGGTGAACTCTAATGGCAATCCCTTGAGGGAAGAAGGTGTTCTTTTCGCAAAACACTATTGACAAAATTTAGAGAAAAGGCATTTGGAACTGATTGCAGAACAACTGTACTGACGCCAAAGAAGATTTAGTGTAAGGGCCGCGAAGACAAGTTAAGAGAAATTAAGTCTCGTATGGTGGCATAGAGAGAGTCGTATTTCCTACACTCCATTTGTGTGTGGAACATAAATAGCAGTGGTACAAGGAACCCCTCGTCCATGTACCGTATGGTGGCTTGCAGAGTATGGACATGTAGAAGTATCATACAAGCTACAGTTAACAATGACATCTCAGTACATATACTCCCTTGTATGTTTTATTGATAAAAACCACTCTCTCTTCAAAACCTATAGGGAATATCATGTTCACAACACAAGGTCGCAAGAGGACTTTCATAGTAACCAGTCAAACTACAGCCTTGCACAGAAAGGAGTAAATTATACAGGCATCAAAATTTACAATGCTCTACGCAGTGTCATCGAAAGTCTTTCTCCTGAAACACCAACGTTCAAGAGCAAACTGAAATGATACCTAATACAAAAGCCATTCTATTCTATTAGTGAATTTTTTAGTGCATAGGAGCATTTTTTTATTATACAACTGAGTTAGCCATTCAATGTAAGCATAAATGTAAACTACTTGTTACTGTAGTGTTATATTGTTTCTCCAATACTTTACTTTGTTACTTTGAATGTGCACACATGTGTTAATTCTGATGTATGTAACATGTTTTTATTTCTTTTAGTGTTCCATGTTGTTACTATGAGTCTTGTCATGAATTAACCATATTTTGTGCTGCTGTATTGTTAACGTTGTAAAAATATTGACTCATTCCACAGCCTCGAAATTCCATTGCTATCATGATCAACGTAACTTGCAATAAAATAAATAATAAATAAACGTATCCTGTCTCTTTCAGTTCGATTTTCATTGCAAAGCCTTAATTTCTTTCAGTCCACTTTGTTTCCCAGTCCATTTGTTTTCCTCTCCTAGTAATTGCCATCAAGCATTTCTCCACTGGTCACTTAGCAACTTTCAGTTACAGACTTGTTTCGACTTTCAAACAGAATTTTTCATTGCCATAAGTGAAAAGTGGTAAATCACACTGAATTCACCTTCCATTTCAGGGGCATCAGAGGCTTTCTGTTGGTGACTACTTGGATTGCCAAAAACTCTTCAGATCATTGTTACCCTTCTAGTCATGAGTTTTGCTGCTCACCCAATCGTTCTCTTCAGCTGTCCTAAATACATGAACCCAATGACTTCTGTGACTTTATTATTTATTTATACTATTTTCTTCCCAATACTTTAATTGCACATAATTTTAGTGTTGGTGCATGAGTGTGCAATAAAGTTACGTACTATGTAGTCACTATATCCGCAATTTATATGGGAATTATTTCTTGTCATTGAAATATCCATAGCTGTGACCCTGACTTGATGCCTTGGTGAGGAGATTCGAAACTGATTTTTTTTTCTTTTTTGAAAATTACAGAGGCAATATCACAATCGCCAGAGATTGAGGTTAAAGTGGAGCAGCCCATGTCTCCAACTACACCGCAACTTGCAGCCACAACATACACCAAAGCGACAAAAGTCATGGTATAGCGATATCACAGTCTAACATAACAGTCTCGACACTCACTGCTGTAAAAGTTGCCGTTTGACAGATGGAGCGACACTAGCGCTCCAAGCGGCAGGTATGGTGAACGTCAGACGCGTTGTAAGTATAATGTTTGTTTACATCCATTTCCTACGTAATTCCCGAATTATTCGAGTTATTTTCTTGCCTCCAAGAGTTTGTTTAGTATCGGAAGGCATATATGTTTCTATTAATGATTCTAAAATAAGCGCAAGTATGGACAAAAACCATGAATAGAGTGGCAAGCTACAACACATTCGCGAAGAAACACTTGTGACATTGGACAGAATTGCAGCTTACCACGTTGATATCAAAAGAATATAAACACGTAGATTCACATGTAAGAAGCACAGACATGAACCTCTACATGCAAAAGCGATCGACAGCTCGTTTATCGTTCTGTAGGCCTACTGTGTGTGTCATTGTTGCCTGTTTCCACAAGTACGACCTTAATCTTTATATTATTCAAAGTGGGTAAAGCAACTGCCAAATAGTGGCAGAAATATGCTGAAAACGTTATAATGAGCTGATTACATTACATTTCACGAAAAACCAAATATTTGAATAATTTTCAAACAATGTCTGTAGGCACTTTCCTTGCCCCGTAATAATTTCGCTCGATCTGCACATTCTGGCACTTCACACGCTTTTGTAAGACATGAACAGCTGCACTTAATCTAACCACTTTATCGTCAAAGCACGTCTGTGGTGACGATTCGCACGAATCTGGCACTGATACATGGAGAGCTGAACTGGCTGCTTCTGTGTCATACGACTGTTTTACAGCTTTACATTGACTGTCGAATCTTTGTGGCAGTTTCCTCTTCATCGTCCGTTAAGGTGGCTTATTTAGGATGTCAAATAGTGTGGGTACTGCATTCCACACGAGTTTGTTACTGTCTGCGTACATGAACTGGGTTTCTTCGAAATGTAGCGGACAAAACCTAATAGTATTATACAGGTAAACTGGGTCTTTCTTCATAAGGTCTTCTCGTCTGCTATTAACAAGCCATTTTCTGCTCCTAAAACGATACATTCATCATTTATACACACATAGTTTTCAAGTGAATCCTGACGATACAGTTTAGTAACATGATGGTATATACCTCTCAGGATCCTTAGGAAACCTAAAGAGAGACAGCTGTGGTGTCTTCTTCTTGTTGTTGCTGCAATTTATTGCGCTACAAACGCTCCCTATGGTAAAAACCATTGTATAAATCAAAATAATCAATCACTATTCGTTTTCACGATCGCGCCGAACTCACAGTTCAACCTACCAGCCGCTTGAGGCGCTGCTGGCGCTGTAGGCAACAAAATTGAGGCGAAGTGTCACGACTGTTATGTTAGACTGTGGCGATATGCACAAGTACAGAAGGCGGTAGTATCGCGTACACAAGGCATAAAAGGGCAGTGCACTGGTGGAGGTAACATTTGCACTCAGGTGATTAATGTCTTCGGCGTGATTGTGGCTGCACGACGGGAAGTAACGGACTTTGAATGCAGAATGATAGTTGGAGCTAAAAGCATGGGACAGTCCATTTAGGAAATCGTTAAGGATTTCAATATGCCGAGATCCACAGTGTCAAGAATGTGCTGAGAAACCCTCATTTCAGGCATCATCTCTCACAGTGGACAACGCTGTGGCGAATGTCCTTCATGTAACGAACGAGAGAGCACCAGCGTCGCGTAGATTGTCAGTGCTAAGAGAGAAGCAACACTGCGTGAAATAACTGCAGAAATCATTGTGGGACGTATGACGAACGTATCCTTCAGGGTAGCGAAGCGAACTTGGGCGTTAATGGGCTATGACAGCAGACGACTGACGCGAGTGCCTTTGCTAACACCACGACATCACCTGCAGCTCCTCTCCTGAGTTCTTTAGCACATCGGTTGGACCCTAGACGACTGGAAAACCATGGTCTGGTCGAATGAGTTCCGATTTCAATGGTAAGATGTGATGGTAGGGTTCGCAGACACCACAAAGCCATGGACCGGAGTTATCAATAAGGAACTGTGCAAGTTGGTGGTGGCTTCGTAATGGTGTGGACTGTGTTTTCATGGAATGGACTGGGTCCTCTGGTCTAACTGAACCGATCACTGACTGAAAATGGTTATGATCAGTTACTGGGTGACCGTTTGCAGCCGCTCAGAGGTGGAATTTTTATGGATGACAATGCGCTATGTCACTGGGTCATAATTGTGGTTTAGAAAAAGTAATGTACAGGCAGCTTCTCAACCATCTGACCACAAATAACATATTATCAACAACACAGTTTTGATTTCTGAAGGGTTCTGATATCGCGAATGCTAGTTGCACCTACAGTGAAAATGTTCTTAATTCATTAAATAACAAGTTACAAGCAGCAGGTATTTTCTGTGATTTGTCAAAGGCATTCGATTTTGTAACCCACAACATCCTTTTAAATAAATTAGAATTCTATGGTGTCCCGGGCAGTGCTGCAAAATGGTTCAAGTCATACCTCGCTAACAGGAAACAAAGGGTGTCAGTGCAAGGGACTAGTGAATTAAGTCATCAGTCAGCATCAGAATGGGAAGAAATTACATATGGTGTCCCACAAGGATCCATCTTAGGGCCATTGCTTTTTCTTGTGAACATTAATGATCTCTCATCAGTTACACTGCCAGAAGCAGAGTTCGTTTTGTTTGCAGATGACACAAGTATTGCAATAAATAGTATGCCGAGTGTAGTTCTAGAAAGCTCTGCTAATGATATTTTCATGGATATTAATAAATGGTTTAAAGCCAACTCACTGACATTAAACTTCGAAAAGACTCAGTATATGCAATTCAGAACCAATAAGGGGTTTCCACCCAGCATATGCATAAAGTATGAAGAAGAGCAGATAGAAGAGGTTGACAGTCTTAAATTCCTGAGATTACAACTTGATAATAAATTCAGTTGGGAGGAGCACACCAAAGAACTGCAGAAACGCCTTAACAAATCTGTATTTGCAATTCGAGTGTTAGCAGACATAGGCGACATAAAAATGAAAAAGCTTGCATACTTTGCCTACTTTCATTCCATTATGTCATATGGTACAATATTTTGGGGTAACTCTTCAAGCCAAACAAAAGTTTTCAGAGTCCAAAAATGTGTAATATGTATTATTTGTGGAGTAAATTCACGGACGTCCTGTAGAAACCTCTTCAAAGAACTGGGTAGATTAACTACTGCCTCTCAGTATATTTACTCCTTAATGAAATTTGTCCTAAATAATATATCTCTTTTTCCAGCAAACAGTTCACCTCATACATACAATACCAGGAACAAAAATGATCTGCACCCGGATTTAAAAGCACTTACTTTAGTTCCGCTACTCAGGAACGCTCATCTTCAATCATTTGCCAGCAAACATAAAAAATTTAGTTACAAATAAAGATCAGTTTAAAAGGTGCCTGAAAGACTTACTAGTGGCCAACACTTCTACTCCATTGACGAATTTTTTAATAGAAACAAATTATGTACTGTACATATTCATACTATTAGTATTGTTATTTCAGCCTGAAAAAAAAAATTGACATGTTCCACATCCACGACGATCTCCTCAGCACAGATCTATGGAAGGAAAAACTAATCTAATCTAACATTCTGGACAATTCGAAGGAATGATTTGGTCACCAAGATCGCCTGACACGAATTCCATCGATGGGACATAATCGAGACGTCAGTTAGTCGATAAAATCCTGCACTGGCGACACTTTCGGAACAACAGACGGCTCAATATTTCGGCAGGGGATTTCCAACGACTTGTTGAGTCCATGCAACGTCAAGCTGCTGCACTACACCGACCAACAGGAGGTCGTATACGATATTAGTCTCACCTGTTTGGTCGTCAGACTTAAATACTGTAGCTGGCTTTGATCTGCTGCCTGAACACTCATCTATGCTTCATAAGTTACCAGTTGGTATTTCCCCAATTGTTGTAAGGTAACACATCAAGACTTATCGTTGCAGGCGTTAGCAGGGAAGGCTGGCAGAGTTTCGATGTGTCTGAAGTGCCAGTAGGCGATAAAATGACATCACGGAACGATTGTTGAAGCAGCAAGCGCCGCCATCAGTATCAAAGCGTATGACGAGTCTAGATGCGTCAATGCAGGAGCGAAGAGTGGAACAGTTAAAAGACCAAACGGCGCGTCTGATCTTGAAGCTATCAGCACAGCAATGTACATTCCGACGCCACTCTGAGCGAACTCCTGCGCATCGGGCAGAACGCCAGAAAGATGACTGGTGGAGAATTGAAACGACTGCCGACCAACGGTGCTGGTGGAGTCTGCGCAGAATACCGTGGCCAGTAGATGCGCTGTCGGTTGAGCATGCGTGGGGAGAGCAGTATGGTGGGTGTAGGAGAAATGCCGAGGATGGAGGAGAAGCGCCATTCTACATTGAAGCCTACACTCACATTTTTGTATATATTAAGTGGAGCTCACCCATGCCAACATGTGCATGGTGACTATTCAAAAAGATCTGTCGTCACCTATGCTTTGGTTAGTACCTAGAACAAAAATTCCGCTGAAAATGCAGCGATTTATTATCGCTTGACTTGTTAACCTGTTGTAACTTTCAGAGGAGCGTCACGAATGGCGAATTTTGAGTAAAACCTACACATTTCTCTTGTTGATATGTTAAAATTTGCTTCTTTTGCCAAAACACAGCAGAGTTTACACTGTGCCACTTCACTAACATGTTGTGCAGACGCAATTGCGAAAGCATTCTGGAACAGTGATTTATGAAGTTGATTGAGTGAGGAGCTGAGGAAAAGTAACGTCAGTAGTTTATGATAAAGCGCATTCTCAGTACAAAATAACCGTTTAATGTCTCCAGTTTTGTTGTTCCCAAACCCAGAGCGTTTCTCGTTTCACCAGCTATCGATGATTACTAAAAATCACATTACGAGAATTCGGCATGAGTTTTCGACTATATCGAGAACGAATTGCGATCGAAAATTTTTAGGCTCTCGTTCAGCTCATCACGAGGTCTAAATTAACTTACCTTCTTCAACTGCGTCAAAGTGCGGCAACAATGGTATTGATCAAGTTGTTTGAGTGTCGATTCATTCTTTATTTCTTCCAGCACACAGCACAGTAAACCAATGTGAAACACAGGCAGTAAATCTCTCTCAATTTTAAATATTTCGCTCATTTTCACTTCAGAAACTTGTGGCCGACTTCTGAAAAAGTAAAACAAAATATAATGAAGTAAACAGAGGCCTGCAAATTGAGGTTTGAAAAGCATGTTGATATCTAAGCAAGAAAATAAGCTCTGCTGATGTCACTGTATGAGATATTTCTTGCGTGGCGAGCAGCATGCTGTTACCACAAATCGATGTTTATCTTCTATGGAAGTGTCCCATGAGAATGCCTTACCTAATTGTTATTGTCTTTCAATAAGGGCCTCTGTAAGACACCAGGTCACGAGAAACGCTCGCCGGTGAAGTTCGCGGAAACCAGAGGGAACCTATTTGTAACGAGTTAACCTGCTGCGACCGTAGATACAAACACAGCTTTCGCTAAGACACGAGGCTGGAGTGCAAAATGTGAACAGAGTCATGCACGCAAAAATGTATGTTTATACACTATCCTCCGTAAGTTTGGAAACACCATGCTGCGTATGGGAGCAATATGGGAGTGATCGTTGTGAGATATCGGTTAGAAGTCAGAATAGTATGCTCAGATAACGATTAATAATGACACGGTATTGTACAGATAATTATTGTACATTTTGGTACATATTGGTATTGCTCAGTTTTATGTGAAATTACTTTACCTGTTCAAGGAGTTCTACTAAACGCGCAAGGTGGCACGAGTAGACGGTGCGACTGTGTAAAGATAAGGTGGTAGTTCCGTTTGTATGAAGGTATGACATGCCGCGAAAGTAATCTAAAATGGCCCCAAAGTGCCAGATTCTTATGATTCACGGGTAAAGATAATCATTTTGCACCAAGAAGGCAACAGTGTCCGACAAATACGAATTAAATTGAAGATTTCCATCAATGGGAGTTGTCATAAACCTCACCGGCATCGAGATACTAGTTCCTACAGTATGATGATCATCCTCGCTCAGGAGCACCCAAGAAAATGTCAGAACGCCAGGAAAAGTGTTTGGTAGTGACTAGTAAACCTAAAAGATTCAAAACTGTCCGCTATCGAACTATACACAACTAGGGATACACCAGTGAGTGTGTCAACAGTGACACCGCACCTGGAAAAAAAACAACCTCCAGGATTATACAGGGTGACTCACGAATATATGCAAATATTGTAATATGTTATTCTACAAGTAAAACTAAAGTAAAAGTTCATATAAACTTAGGTCTGTAAATGTTTAGTTATGGCTAACGAAAGATTTTGCCTGAAATTCAGCAACTTCGCTAATATGAAGCCATCGCAAAACTGTACGAGGTTACAGTAAAGCACGACTTCCATTTATTTTGTTGTTATTGGTCTAGTGAATCTAATAAAACATGTCCCAGACCTGTATCTGCAGTAGTTTCCCAGAAAATCCAGAGAAGTAAAGATTATTATACAAGTAAAACTGTTTACTTTCCATTAAGAATGTAGAAACGTTTTTGTCATTGTTGGCAATCGTTAGTGAGTTGTTTTAGTCGTTTCCTAACCTTGAAACGAGTTAGTTTTCTCTATTGGTAAGTGAAAGAACATAATGACAACAGTGTACTTAAGTGAAACCACATAGTAATTGTTGTAGTTTGTAGATCATTTATGAAATAGGGATGCCTTTCAAATTTACGACTGAGGAATACGCCGATATGGTGTTTATTTATGGCAAATGTATTGTGAAATTGTATGTACACTGGACAACTTCCTTAACAGTGAGCTTTGTTTTTTCCGGTTTAAGATGAATTCGCGTGTGCTATGGTATTAACAAAAGCAGATCATCTGACACGTTCATACGGTTTCAGATAACGTTATTACTATCAATTTTTTCAAAATTAAATTCTCTACTACTTCTGTTAAAAACTTTGTGCAATTGTCTGGAATTTAAAAAACAGATTGGGCCAAATACTTAATAAAGTAAGACTTTTACAGGATTACTTCTTTGCTTCTCTGGATGTTCTGGAAAATTACTGCAAATATACGTCTGGGACATGTATTAGATTCGTCAAATCGACAACAACAAATTACATGGAAATCGTGCTTTACTTTAACCTCGTACAGTTTTGTGATGGCTTCATATTAGAGAAGTTGCTAAATTTCAGGCAAAATCTTTTTATTAGCCGTAACTCCATAACCAAACATTTGCGGACCTATGTTTATATGGACTTTTTTCTTTAGAATAACGTATTAAAATATTTGCATATCTTCGTGAATCACTCTGTATAGCATCAAAGAAACTGTTGTTGCGCCCTGTTAACAAGAGGAAAAGGTTTCAGGGGGCTACGTCACATTAACATTGGACGGCAGGGGATTGGGAAAAGGTCTTATTCACTGACGGATCCGGGTTCTAAATATCTGGAAGTAAACGCCTTCAATTCGTACGCCGTTTACTCCATGAACACTTGAAACCTCAGTTCATAATTCCAACTGTGATGAATGGAACGGGTTCTGTGATGGTATGGGGATCATTTGGAGGGAATAAAGTCCGAGATTAGGTGAAAGAAGTTGGAAAAATGAATCGAAAGGATTATAATGCCATTCTCCAGCGACATGTCAAGACTGGTTTGCGGCTGATTGGGAAACAAAAACAACAAGACAACGACCCGAAACATACATTCCACTTGTGTCAGAACTACGTGGGGTCTTTGGAGGTTCATAAAATCTTGAAAACCTTGGAATGACATCCCCGACGCCCTGATTGCAACCCAGTCGAGCTACTATGGGATGAGTTGGATGGTAGGATCCTAAAACAGGGAATCGTGAGTGGGACACACTTGTGGAAGGACCTGCAGCAAGAATGTACACTAATTCCAACTGAAACCCTTGGCCAAACTGACTCATCGCATGCTGAGTTATGCAAAGCATTGTTTAAAGCAAAGGCTGGCTATTTTGAGGAATCTGAAATTCAATAGTTGCGTTTACTCATGTATTGTTTGAGATTAATAAACATTTAGAAAGCAATAAAATGCAATTTTATAATGCATTTCCATTCCATTGTCTATAACCGCTTGGTGTTTCCAAACTTACGGAAGGTAGTGTACATTCTTGGCCATGTAAATAGCAGCAGAATGTAGGCGACATGTAATGAATATGAAAGTGTCAAGACTGGATATGCAAATGTTTTAACAGTTCAGTGCTAGTGCACAAAGTAGACATGAGTAACGACATCTACAGTTTGTGTACAAGGAAAGATTATTCAAGGAGACCACACAGCAATCGGATTTTTGTGTTTTTTATATTTACGGTACGGTACGTGAAGTTAAGAAGTCAAATATCAATATTCCAAAGCAGTTCTAGGCAAAACTGAAAAAAATCTCGAAAGAGTCGACTTTGAGCTTCCCAAGCGCCTTGAATATTCCAAAAGAAAAAAAAAAAGATACACATAATTAATACAGTAATTTTTCAGTAAGCCTTATATTTGTTTATAAAATTATTGTTGCTGTAATTACTATGCAAACTTATCATTATAGATGAAAAAATAGATATCACGTTTCAATAGGGTTCCATGCACAATAATATCAGTTGCGATGAGAGAATTCAATAGCAGTTGTAAGACTGGCGCTAACAACTACAAAACAACTTATCCGGTTTGTCTCTTCCTTTTTTAATTCGCTATAAAAAATTAAATCAAACTCATTGGAACACTTTAATTATGCAAAGACTGGCAGCCACATAGTTACTACTTCTTTCACAACGCAGATTTACACATGAGCAATGGGCGTAACGATGCAGAAATTCGTTTAAAAGAAAAACAAACAAAAATTTGTTCAGACCGTACAGTCTAAACGAGCAAAACAGTGGGTCCTAAGCTAGTTAGTGTTATACAGGGTGTTCGGAAATTCCCGTTACAAACCTCTAGAACTTGTAGAGGGAGTGAGTATATAATATCCTGAATAGGAACCCATGTCCGGAAACATACCGTTTCCATTCTAAGACAGTCTCAATTTTGATGTTTAACTCATCCACCTCTGCTTGAGGATTTACATTAGGCGTAACGCAGTATAGTAATCAAGTAACAATTCGAAGGGAAACGTAACGGTATATCCATTTATCACTTAAGCACATTTTTTTGTTGTGGTGTGCGTACTGTAAGACCTTCGGTACACACCATCAGATTATTTGACTTGTCGCTCTAACGAAGTAGGCGAGTGTCAGCAATACGTCTCTTGGTCTTATCGTGGTGTGTTTATCTTCTGCCGTTAGGTCAGACGATAGAAATGCCACTTGCATGCTTAGAGTAGCAGATTGACAGTGACCAACTTTAAACAGAACTTGATTAATTTTCACACACATTTATTAAAATAATAAAAAGCATAGATATTACGTAACTTGATTCTGGATGCTGTTTACAACTGACAATCTGAAGTTCCCTTGGTCTTGGTACGTTAATCTTATTCTCACATATCTCTGATACTTGACAAGGTGTCTATACATTTCTCTTCATAGCTATGTACACGAATATGATACTCTTATTAGGCGCAGACTGAAACTTGACTATAGACTGGTGCAGACTAAAGCAGACTGACTAATCGGAGGTCCGTACACTCGTTATAATACCTCGAGCATTCAGGTATCACTGTGCAAGTGTGATCCGCGAGGAGAAAAGGTTCTACGTTAGCAGCAATCTCATTGGCTGCGTTACACATTAATACGCGGATCAGCGGAAGCAGAATTTGGTCCGTCTCTAGGACAGCGCCATCTCGTAGTGCGGAGATGGACGAGCGCTGCGCCTGCGCTGTTGTGCTTAGCAGGGCGCGCTCTAGTGGGAAAGTTGTGTACGTGCTGACTACGCGGAACTATGTACACAACATTTGTATTAACACTTAAACATTATGTGAGTCGTGTGTGATATGTGTTTGTGCCATATCTCATTTGGCATCCTGTTTTTACTGTACTACCACATCGTTATGTTAATTTCAATTACTGGTGTCACTGAGTTGCCGCCTTGCCTGCCCGTGAGCGGCAGCAGCGGCGCTTATCGATATAAGCGCTGGCTTCTTATCTTTGCTGACTGCTATTACTTCCCAGTTGTTGTGTTTTCAGAGTTAGTTCGGATCTGCCAGTGAGTTGGGAGGCGCTAGCAGTGCAGTTGGGACCTGGCAGAAGTTCAATTGGGGCGAAGCTGCAGTGAGGTCCGGACTGCCATGCCTTGCCCAACGGTTGCCGAGACATATCACTTGAGTGCGGACCACCTTGGTTGGTCATCTTGTCGGACGACGTGTATGTTGGCCGGTGATTGCTTATGGGTTGCCTGCGTGTGCCGACTCGTGATTCGTCCTTCTTATTGCACAGTTGCTGCCGTTAGTATTGTCTAGTCCTTCGTGCAAGTGTGCGTGAAACTGTGTGTAGTTTGTGATGTTGACTGCTCAGTTATTTTAGGGCTGTTTTCGTGCTGATGTGTGGCAGTCGGTTGGTTGGTGTGGATCAGCCAGGAAATCTCCACGCGGCACAGTGGGCCGGGCCCGCTGGCGGTCTCTATGCAGTGTCAGAGTGTGTGGGAGCTGTTCCGACTGCTACAAGGTTCGTGGCACACCGACCCAGGACATCAAAGTTGAGTGGTGATTTAATTACCGAAGCCAGACTGTTCACATTGTGCTGTTGGTTTTCATGGTTGGCTGTTGGGGGTGTTCCGGTGAGCAACAGCTAGTGTTCGAGTTGGTGAAAGTTTGGCCAGCATCTGGTGGAGTTTAACTGTATTTTGTTTATTTGAAGTCCAAGTGCACTAGTGGAATTTTCTGCCTTGTGGCCGTTAGCGTTCCGGTTACCTGCCCTGGTATTGACGTAAAATTCAGGCAGTGTCCTTTCCTCACTGTGTTGTCACTGTCCAACACGTGTGTGTAGTTTTGACAGCTTGTGTATACTTGGTTGTGGGCGGCTACGCCTTTTACGTTTTGGCTTTGGAGTTCCTTGTGGAGTGGTCGGGTGGAAGGTAAGTCGTCTTGTCGGTGGGTCCGTTGACTGTCTCATGGTTGGGTTGCCGGCAAATCGGATATAGTTGGGCCGACTACTTGTCTCCCCTAAGTGAATGTTAATATTTCAAGTGCAGACCTACCCCCGGAAACTACTGAGCGCCGCTGTCTGTATTGCCTTTTCTTATTGGTGTTTGATTGTGTATTTTAATGGCTTATAGCCAATGGTTTGAATTTGTATGCTTTTAGTTGGATTTTAAATAATGCGCCTTAGCTGCTTTAAAATTTAAATTCCCTACTTGTTAAATCTTAGATTGTTTGGGCCTTCAGCCCATGTAAAATATTGATTAAAGATAAAGCTTTGGCCGTTCTGCCTACTAAAAATTATTTAGTTGTTTTAAGTAATCGGCCTTCAGCCGTTTTTAAATTCTTGTTTTTCAAGTATCAGACTGTGTGGGGCCTTCAGCCTAATTGAAGATAAGGCCTTCTGCCTTGTGGTTTTTTTTTTTTTTTTTAGATTAATTTTACCTGCAGTCTTAAATCATGGGCCTTCAGCTATCTTTAAATTAAACTTGTTTGCCTTTCAAGTGTTAGATTTGTTGGGCCTTCAGCCAAGTTACAGAACTTACTTACGTGATGCCTTCTGCCTTCTAAATATTCTGTTTTGAGTCTGAATTTTAAGTTAATGGCTTTCAGCCGTTTTTAAATTTAAGGGGTTGTGCCCTTAAGGCACAAGTTAGTGTGGCCTATTCTGCCGATAACTAAGTTCAAAAATTTTTGCTGTGTTATTTTGACAACCAAATAAAGGTACATGTTTGAGTGTAACTGACAGCCCCTTTTTGGCCCCTTTCCACAATTCCAACTACCTGTTCTGTCCTGCGGACTTAAGCAGGGCGTTTCATTACGTGTTTACGTTATTCCAAAAAAAAAAAAAAAAAAAAAAAGAATCCAGCATACTGTACGTACAGAACAGTACTGATGCATTACAACAGCGGCTCGATGTGGCGACCACCAACGTTGTTAGTGTACCTACAAAGCGGTGGTGTATACATATGGGTCGGGGGGGGGGGGGGCGCTCGCACTGCTACCCAGGCCCCCCCCTCCCCTCCCCCCCCTCAGTCAGCCCGCATGATGTTCGTTAGTTTCGTCAGTCGACTCGACTGAATCGAGTAGTTGTACTTTCCTATGAAGCACGTACGTCCGCGCCATCGCATTTTATACATTTCTGTCTGGGACATAGAACAACGTATGGAGATCACTAGAATGGCCGCGACTTTTCTCTTAGGTATGTGTTAGCTATCTGTCTGGCATTTGTTCCAGAAAAATCGCGAATATTCAACTGCTTTCTTGTACAGAGTACCTTCGATACGTAGCGCTATAAAAATGGACTATTCGCCGAACAGGAAGTTATTTTATATTCATAAGCAGAAATATTAAGACAGATGGATGAATAAGTAAAAAGTCCTAGTTGTAGCAAAAGCAAGTGTGAAGATTAGTCAAGAGTGACGAGTGATCAGTTGATTGTGAAATATTAATAATAGTAATTCATAGTAACTTCTCAGAAAAAATATTGTTACGAGACTCGTAACAATATTTTTACTAATAGCGTAACTCGTATTACGAGTTAGATATAGAAAACTATTGATGCGTATATCTCCGGTAATAGTGACTTTCGCCGCCGGAGTGGTCGTGCGGTTCTAGGCGCTATTGTCTGGAGCCGAGCGACCGTTACGGACTCAGGTTCGAATCCTGCCTCGAGCATGGATATGCGAGATGTCCTTAGGTTAGTTAGGTTTAATTAGTTCTAAGTTCTAGGCGACTGATGACGTCAGAAGTTAAGTCGCATAGTGCTCAAAACCATTTGAACCATTTTTGAGTAGTGACTTTCGAGAAGATTCCTATAAACACATTGTTACTATATAGGCCCTCTATCGAATGCACTAGAAGGGAACAGCTTAGCTCCGTTGAACACTCAACCTGGCACTGATTGTCCTATTGACGATGTAATTAACCAATTTGCCAGTAAGAATAGGCGCACAGAATTCATCATTTAAGGAAGACCACCACAATTGTAACTTTTTTGTACCATACGATGGCATTGTCTTGTATATGTGTATAATCAGTTTAAATAAAACTTTCTTAAACTTTGCATGTGAGTTGATTATTTTTCTTTTTAATACGGTAAAAGTACAGGTAGCTCAAGATATCTTTAGTGCCACCTCCTTGAGGTTTTTCTGTATCCGCCACTGCTACGAAGCATTCCATCTGGTGTCTCTTCAACTTCTAGTGCAGCGACCAGAACTCGTGCCAGCAGATCTTACTCTTTTTTCGTTATGTTTCCTTCCGAACTGTTGCCTAATACTCGTAATTGTACTGCGTCACGCCTAATTCAATTCCTCAAACAACAGTGTAGGAGTTAAAAATCTGAATTGAAACCGTCGTAGAAAGGAAACGGTACGTTTCTGGACATTGGTTCCTAATCAAAATATTATGTACGCACCCCCACCTACAAGACCTAGAAGTTTGTAACGGGAATTTACGAGCTCACTGTATACATATGCAGGGTATCCCACAAATGTTGCGACAAACTTGGAGGGTTTGTAGATCGTATCTTGAGGAATAAATCCAGAATAAGAATCCCGGAAACGTCATCCAACGACACTACAGAGCGTCGAAGTTTTAGCCGCCAGCATCTGCCACTATGCCACCACTTGGAGAGAAAACGTGACTTTGGACGTTGACGGACCGCAGGCGGAATGATTCGCAATGTTTGTTACTCAGTGATCGCGATTGATCGTCAGTGGAGAAGATGGGGCTAGCTGCTGCGTAGCCACGTCTTGTCTCCTATGAATGTGATGTTCAGTTGCCTCGGTGGGTATTGGTTCCAGGAGAAAAATAAACTACGCTTGGAAACCTGTGTCTGAATCTGTCATCCACATAGGCGAGAGAGTATGGCATTCATAGGAGACAAGGCCTGTCTATACAGCAGCTGTCACTATCTTCTCCGCTGGCGATCGTGGCGATCAGTAGTGATCTCTGAACACCAAACGACATTGCGAGACGCTACGCCTACGTTCCGTCGGCGTACAAAGTCATGTTTGCAGCCGAAGGGGTGGTCTAGTACAAGGCGCTGACGCCTGTATCTTTGACGCTCCGTAGTGTCGCTGTATGGCATTCCGGACATGGGTACCTATACTCAGGACGCCCTCTACAACCTACTGAAGTTCGTCGTAACATTTCTGGAACACGTTGTATAGTACATAAGATTCTACTGTGACATACAAATGTTTATTTTATATATTTGTGATGGTAATGCTTCCTGCTTTTAGGATGCTGTATTTTATCCGTATCACATACACTTAGCACTAACTTCTCACAAAATTGGTTGCAAATAATTTCGATGGGATGATTGGGGGAGGTCACACAGAAAACAGGTTTGGAATCTAGTAGTTGCAGGGGCGCGAAACATTTCGCTTCCAAGACGTGCTAAAGCGTTCTTTAAAAGCTGACCAATGTCTGTATCGTTGTCGCCGATTTATAGTGAAGGTTGGCATGCAATAGGGATAATTTACTCTGATATCTTATGAAGCATGTTGATCGTTTCTATGGAAACGACATATCTGGTGAGTGCAATGGGAAAGAGCGGAATGTTACAGGTGCTTTAGAAGAACAAAGCATGTTACTGTGTGTACGGGCGCGAGAGTCGATATCAGACACTACAGAGTCGTTTTCTGTTCACTCAGATCCAGAATCTTACAGTATTTTAAAACTTACATCTTCTGTCTGGACTGTCAATGGTTTCATTTACCTCACAATCGCTATTTCGACGTTTGTGCCATTTCCAAATGACAAATAAATCATCATGAACTTCGTCAATACATATTTTTTGCAATTAAGACGACACCGTCGCCGTGAATATGATTATAACGTCACTGTTTCTGAGGCTTATTGAAGCCCATGGCCGGCCGCTGTGGCCGAGCGGTTCTAGACGCTTCAGTCCGGAACCACGCAGCTGCTGCGGTCACAAGTTCGAATGCTGCCCCGGGAATGGATGTGTGTGATGTCCTTAGTTAGGTTTAAGTAGTTCTAAATCTGGGGGACTGATGACCTCAGATGTTAAGTCCCACAGTGCTTAGAGCCATTCATTCGAAGCCCATGTAAACATCCACCACGAAAGAGCATCGCTAACACATGCTTGTCGTTGCCCAGTTAGCTAATGAGAAACATAGCCTCATGTGGTTTTCAACATAAACTTTCTCTGCCACTGGTGTGCACCGACTTGTATCTCGAGTCACCAGACGAGGTGACCTTTTCCCTTGGTTTGGTCTAGTGGTGGTGTTCCTGGGCCCAAACTATTATTCGTCCCCTATGAGGTGGGTAAGATGAAGAGTAAAAATAAATTGTTTCTGTACGCAATAGGGAAGTGGATCTGAAAGGAATAGCTGCGCACCAGTCATTGCCCAGCACTGATTGGTGTACTGCACTCTCTGCCTCATCTATCCGTTGTTGCATTCCGAGGTAGTCGATTGCGACGTCTGCTGCCAAAACGTGTTTGCCAATGGAACCTGACACTGTGTTTTTCCGGTTCCTTGTTCTTCACTTGAGATAGCGGTACACGGAAATCCCAGTGCCTGCACATACTATTGTGCACCACGGGTCGGGTGCCATTTTATATATACATAGCGGGCGAAGAAAAATTCGCGCACTCGAACTTGCTCACATATTGGCGATACAAAAATGTTTTACAAAATGTCGTCCTGCGCGTATTTCGGGCAGTAAATGGACGTTAAAGGTTGGCAATCTGGCAACACTGCAATCACATGTACAGTAACTACCTCTGTGAGCAAACAGAGCAGTGCTGTGCGGTTGGTGCAGTGGGCAGTGTTTCGGGTTGGTATGCAGGAGGTCGAGGTTTCGATTCTGAGTCGAGACATATTTGTTATTATTTGCTAAAAGTAGTCTGCGTGGTACGGTATCTGGCATCTTAATCGACACACAGTGATTACAGTGGGTCTTCTACAAAACATTTGCGGTTACGTACTACGAACACAGAAATGGAAGTATAATCGTTTTCATTGGTCAGCTTTTAAAGAACACTTTTGCACGTCTTGGACGCGAATTGCTTTGTGCCCCTGCAACTACTAGATTCCAAACCTGTTTTCTGTGTACCCTCCCCCAATCGTCCCATCGAAATTATTTGCAAAGCACGTTGCTCCGGCGTATCTTAAACGTGAGATGGCCAGATATAATGACAAATGAAGATCTTTAGAGGGAGACAAATCAGCAACCAGTCAATATACAAATTAAGGTAAGAAAATGGAACTGGATTGGGCATACATTGAGGAAACTAGATGGAGCTGTTGAAAGGATGGCGTTGGATTGGTACCCTCAAGGAGTTAGAAAACGTGGTCGTCCCAAACAGACCTGGAAAAGGACGATCGAGAGAGAAGCTGCAGAGGATGGGAAAACTTGGAGTGAAGTGACGATACTTGCTAGAAATCGTACCAGGTGGAGGAATTTCGTCACGGCCCTATGTTCCAGAAGGAACGACCGGAACTAAGTCAGTCAAGTCACGTTGCTAGCCCTGGTGACGTAAGGCGTTAACGGATTGAAATGGACCTGAACGTGGCAGGAATAACAGTCGGTATTAATCGGTAATACTGTTTACTGTTGGAAACATGCCAATATTCTTAAGTACCTTGCTCAGTTTTTCGATGTTACCAAAATGTTTAACAGATGTAGGTTAATTTTCATGTGTTTATAAAAATTTCCGGTTATTTAATAAATGTAAAGTCACTTACACATTTCTCTGGAAAATCATTTCTCTTAGTTTCTGGAGATCTCTGCAGTATGTAATGTAAACTTCATATTTATCCATATATTTCTGATAGGTGATATATATGCCGCTGAAGTTTTTCTTTTCCTTCCAAAGACAATTCAGCTCGTGCAACAGGACATCAGAGTTCTTCTTGACTGAAAAAAAAAGCGTTTTGTGTTGATTACATAGAACAAGCAACTTGTTATAAATAAAGTAGCTCTAAATAACAAGAACGATATTAAATCTGTGCAAGATATATGGGGCTAATTTAGTACTGATTTTATAGCAACATTTTCAGTTTTTTAAGCCTCTCCTTGCTTGTCTGAAACCAGTAGTATTTTTGTTTATTAATGATGAAACGTCTGTGCTGGAAGCTCTGTGTATAACGTAGTAGTCTCATATCTGGGCGAGCATAGTGATCATATTTTTTTATCGAAGATATGTTTATTATTTACTCTATGTACAATTTTTCTACGAAAAATAAAATAAGACACCACTTACACGAAATGCATTTGGAGTAGCGAATACACACAACCGTCAGTTGTATAAGGGAATGACGACAGTGAAAATTTGTGCCAGACCGGGAGTCGAACCCGGATTTCCCGCTTTACGCGATCGCCTTAACCGCCTTTTTCTTTTTTTCTTTTCTAAGTCTTGTTTTGTTTGCTTTCTTTCGTTGTGTCTGCTCGGGGCGGACGTCGTATGACACCCATTTTAGTTCGTTGTTGATCGGTGAACTCAGTTTTTTTTTATTACAGAGGGCAGCTAACCCTCTGACCGAACACACTGAGCTATCGTGCTGGCACCATTAGGCTATGCGTGCACGACCCACGGTCGGACCCAAACTTCATATGCCGTCGTTGTGCGTAACAACCTGTACTCGTGCACTCATTGTGTAATTCCTGTACAGGCGAGACATTTTAATCGAAAATCGCAATGCTCCTTCCGACATGCAGGCCCTCGACTCTCAACAAATATGTCCTTCCTGGACCGAAATATACGTAACGTACGAGTGCAGGTTGTGCCACACGGACGACGAGAAATCTGGGTCTGGCCGCGATTCGTGCTCTGATAGCCGAAGCTGTTGAGGGGACCGCTCACGTAAAGTGGGACATCTGGGTTCGAGTCCCGTTCCGGCACAGGTTTCCGCTATCGTCATTCCCCTATACAGCTGATGGTTGTTCGTTTTCGCAACTGCGAATACATTTCATAACAGCTGTAGTCGCCGCAGTCCCCGTCCCGACGGCCAAGCATGCGTGTCCTAAGGAACATTACATCGAAATTTTGAACAACACAGGCACTGCAGTATCATAACACATTATTTATTTTTCGCAAAAGAGCATTCTGCTCGTTTTCCTTCCACATGTAATTCTGTTCCTTACATATACTTACATAAATTTCTAAGGATAAGGATTATAATCCCCTCCCCCATGAACCATGGCCCTTGCCGTTGGTGGGGAGGCTTGCGTGCCTCAGCGATACAGATAGCCGTACCGTAGGTGCAACCACAACGGAGGGGTATCTGTTGAGAGACCAGACAAACGTGTGGTTCCTGAAGAGGGGCAGCAGCCTTTTCAGTAGTTGTAGGGGCAACAGTCTGGATGATTGACTGATCTAGCCTTGTAACACTAACCAAAACGGCCTTGCTGAGCTGGTACTGCGAACGGCTGAAAGCAAGGGGAAACTACAGCCGTAATTTTTTCCGAGAGCATGCAGCTACATTGTATGCCATGGAGAGCTGCATCAAACCAGTCTCTGGACTGAAGACCACAACACAAGGATTATAATATGACGCAACGGTAACCATATCCTGATTTACCGAAGCATTATGATCGTCTGCTTAATAGCGTGTTGACCCACCATTGCCGGCCAGGGTGGCCGGGCGGTTCTAGGCGCTACAGTCTGGAACCGCGCGATCGCTACGGTCGCAAGTTCGAATCCTGCCTCAGGCATGGATGTGTGTGATGTCCTTAGGTTAGTTAGGTTTAAGTAGTTTTAAGTTCTAGGGGACTGATGACCTCAGAAGTTAAGTCCCATAGTGCTTAGAGCCATTTGAACCATTTTTGATCCACCTTTGGAATTGAATACAGCAGCGATTCTGCGCAGCATGGAAACGACAAAACCTTGGTAGGTTTCCGGAGGTATGTGGCGCCAGATGTCTCCGCACGGATCACCCAGTTCCTGTGAACTTACCGGTTGGTGGTTCCAGGGCACAGAGCGGGCGCCTGGTAGCGTCTCATCTGATATGGTGGCCAAGACATTAAAGTGAATTCACTACCATGCTGCTCAAACAACTGTGGCACCATTCTGGCCTTGTGACATGCGAAGTTATACTCTGCTGGAATAAGCTCTCGCCGTCGGAGAAAACATCAAGCGTGAACTGGGTAAGTGGTTATCAGTTTCTTGTCCGCCTGAAACGTTTCGGACCAGGGGGTTTCTAATTATGGTTTGACTGCAGCGCAGTGGCCTTTATGGCAGACTGAAACGCACCAATCCTCTTCTTCGCCAACTGGGCCACCTATTAATAAACTCGGTCCACATGAACAGAAGTCTACAGAAAGGAGATATTTTCGTTATGTGGCGTTTTTCGTGAAATTTCCAAAAAATGGTTCATTTTATTAAACTACCTCGCGTATTTTAAGGACTGTAATGCAGATTTTGAATCCAGTGGCATAGAAAGGTTATAGAATCGATAATGGCAGCCAAATTTGAGAGCGTTTCGTATCACTATCATCTCCGCTGTAAAAACAGAACAATCTAGGGGGATCAAATTTACACTTCTGCTTGGGGGCTAAGAATGCACACTCTTTTTCTAACGAGATTTTTTTTATCGAGAACCATCAGTATACAACAAAAAGTAATGTAAGCTGTGAATTTAGTGACAAATAAATATTTTCGCCAAGTAAAAAAAAAAAGTGATGTCGGACGTACAATGGAATTTCAGTAGTCACGCATTAGTGGGTGCCGACTGCATTGTCCCAACACATACAAGCAGGCAGGCAGCAGAACTGTGCCGTCAAGTTTCTGCTGCGCATGTTTAGCACCTTTGTGACGTATGACGCATCCGTAATCTTCGTATGAGCGGACTGGGCCCTGGTATACATGATCAAAAGAATGTAAAGCACCGCACCCCACAAAGTTCTAACGACAGTTCTCATTACGTTAATATTGCTTTCCATTTTATTGTTAATGTGAAACATACGAAGTGTGATCAAAAAGTAACGGGAATTTTTGTTTTTCTTAAAGAATCTTTATTTATTCATCTACGTCAACTTTGTCCCCTTCAAAATAAACCCGCTAAATATAACCCAATGGTGCCAGCAGTATTTTCCAATCTTGGAAGCATTTCTGGAATTTACTTTTCGTTATCGTGTTCAACTTCTTGAGCAGTTCTGTTTTTGTATCATCAATGGTGGCTAAACGACATCCTTTCATGATTCTCTTCAGCCTCGGGAATAGAAAGAAGTCATAGGGGACCACGTCCGGCGAACACGGTGGCTGTGGCAGCATAACAGTTTTGTTTTTGCCAAAAAATCACGAACAAGCATTGAGGCGTGAGCGAGGGCATTATCGTGATGCAATTTACGCGAGTGGTTTTGCCACAATTCTGGTCGTTTTCATCGGATGGCCTCACGGAAATGGCGCATAGCTTCCAGGTATATTCCTTATTAGCCGAACGACCATAAGGAAGGAAATCATGATGCACTATGCCAGTTTAAACGAAGTAAACAGTGAGAACCTTCACGTGTGATCGAATGCGTCGAATTCTTTTCGGTTTTGGCTCTTCAAGCAGAATAAGTAAAGTGAGAAACGTCTGAGTACGTTCAGTACTGCTCAGCTGTTCGAAAATCAAATAACGTAAGAGATTTATCAGCACAGTCATTCATTAATTTTTCTAAGGGGACGTTACAACCCTAAACATCGCAAAAAATTGCTTGGCATGAACCAAGGAATACGCCGCCATCATGAGCAACCTCTCTGATGGAGATTAGCGGTTGTTCAGAACCATTTTCTTTACTTCTTCCACAATGCTTTTTAGCAAGTGTTGTGCTAGTGCGTCCAAGGAGGTCGTCGCTTTCACGTCTTCTCGACGCTCTTTGAAACGTTTATACCACTCATAAACTCTTGGCTTATTGATAGTAGTTTCGCCAAAAGCCACAATCAACATTTTGAGTGCGGTGCTGCACTTTATTCCACTTCCAAGCAAAACTTAATGCAAATTATTTGATCCGTCTTTACCGAAAGTAAAAATTCGCCGAGCACTCGAAAATACACACTACCTCGTCGACTGTCAACAATAAACTAAATATTCGTAACAGCTAAAAATGCAAACATACATCAAGAACATGTGTACCAGCAAGACAAAAAAATTGAAAATCGGATGCGTAAGGCCCGCGAAATTAAAAAAATTCCCATTACTTTTAGAGCACATTTCGTATGATCAGACCACGCAGGTTTGTAACTCGCTGTAGTGAAACCAACACTTACCCGCATTCATTTTCGGAATCTTACAGTGTAAGGAGGCTGTTTTATGTTTTCTTATTGGCAACGTTACGTAGCGCTCTATGAAAATCACTGGCTGTGCTGTGTGCAGTCTGTGGCTAGTTTGCATTGTTGTCTGCCATTGTAGTGTTGGGCAGCTGGATGTGAACAGCGCGTAGCGTTGCGCAGTTGGAGGTGAGCCGCCAGCAGTGGTGGATGTGGGGAGAGAGATGGCGGAGTTTTGAAATTTGTAAGACTGGATGTCATGAACTGCTATATACATTATGACTATTAACGTAAATACATTGTGTTGTGGCGTAGCAAGAGCCACGCCACTCGGAGGTAGCCGAAAGGCACGCGATTTAATGCAGACGGGCGTGAATTCTGGAACAGGATAACTATTGAATGGTAGCAAGAAAAGTACGTAGCGGCGTTATACTTAACTTTTATTCTCTGATGAATACAGCGTTCTTCTTGAGACATTTATACTATAACTCTCAAAGTAGGTAAGGCTAATGGCGCCTTGCTAGGTCGTAGTCATGTGCTTAGCTGAAGGCTATTCTAACTGTCTCTCGGCAAATGAGAGGAAGACCTCGTACGTCTAGTCGCTAGCAATGTCGTCCGTACAACTGGGGCGAGTGCTGGTCCGTCTTCTAGACCTGCCATGTGGTGGCGCTAGGTCTGCTAGTACTGACAGTGGCGACACACGGGTCCGACATGTACTACTGGACCGCGGCCGATTTAAGCTACCACCTAGCAAGTGTGGTGTCTGGCGGTGACACCACACATTGTTTGTTCTCTATTAAAATCTTTCATTTGCTAACTATCCCTATCAGTAGTTAGTGCCTTCCGTACTTTGAATCTTTTATTTAGCTGGCAGTAATGGCGCTCGCTGTATTGCAGTAGTTCGAGTAATGAAGATTTTTGTAAGTGATTTGTGAAAGGTATAGGTTAATGTTAGTCAGGGCCATTCTTTTGTAGGGATTTTTGAAAGTCTAAAAAAAATATTGTGTGTCAGTTTAAGCACAGTCTTGTATAATTGTTCAAAGGGGACGTTTCAACAGTTTCACAGAATAGTGGTCTGCGTGGTCTTTGGGCGGAATGCGGAGGAATTTTATGGTCACAGAAGTACATCCATCACACTGTATTCTAAAGACCAAGTTGTTACCCCATTTGGCCCATTTTTGCTTCCTATTGTGTAACGGAATCATCTTCTGGGGAATATAAACAACGTGTAGAGAAGTTTAACAGTATATCTTGCAGAGCTCTTTCTAAAGGAATCTGGATTTATCACTCTGACTTCTCAGTATTTTAACCTCTTAATGTTTTTTGTTGTCGACAGAAAAATTCACTTTCATTTGAACCGCGATTCCCAAAGTATACAGGCACAATAACAGTTCTCTGGTTGGCATTGCCTTCTTGTCTATGGCTCAAATCAATGTTTTATTGCACAGAGGTATTCAGTAGGTACCAAATTGTTATGGCTTTCGTGGCCTCTTGTTGACGAATTGCCTATTGGCTTCTCTCTCGGTTTTTCCGGTCGACGTTTTTTTTATGATTTTTTTCTGGCGTTTCACCAGACTGGAATCGATCTCGCGGCCGTATGTGCCTGGCGCGTCAAGGTCCGAAGACTTTTCTGTGGTCATTACCGCTGCGGTTATCCCCTTGCTAGCTGCAACGGTCGTTCGCTGCACAATAATCCAGGATCGGTTCATCTTGAGTCTTTCCTCTTTCTTGTTGAAGCTATTGACATATTTGAGTATTTCTGTAGCTCTCCTGAACAAGCGGGAATGATAGCCCTTCTCTACAGCAAGAACTTCCGTGTAGGCGAATTTTACCATGTCGTCGGCATGACTGAAACGTTCGTAACGCGAGTAAGACAAATATGTGAGCCACAGCACCTCACCTCAGACTCGAGATGCAACACCTGGAAAGCGTTCTGAGGAGCACTGGGTGCTCCACTAATTACATAACAAGTGTCACAGAATCAAACAGTCAGAAAAAGAAATATCGGAAGCAGCCTTTCTGCCATACATTCCCATAGTGACAGACAGAATCGGCCGCATATTGCATGGAGTATTTACAAACCTATAAAGAAGACCAAAAAGTGTCTCAGATCGGCAAAGGAGAAAAGGGACCCACTTGTAATGTTGGGAACACACCGTATAACATGAACATGTGGAAAACTCTATGTTGGAATCACTGGACTATCACTGAACACCGGGATCACTGAACACAGGGCCATTGTAGCTGGAGAAGGTGGAGAAATCGGCCGTGGCAGAGCACGCGCTTTGTGAGACCGACCACATAGCGAAATTCGCCAATACGGAAGTTCTTGCTGTAGAGAAGAGCTATCACACCCGCTTTTTCAGGGGAGCTATGGAAATACACAAACATGGCAATGGCTTCAGCAAGAAAGAGGATAGCTTCAAGATGAACGCAACATGGATTCCCGTCATGCAGCGAACAACCGTTGCAGGTATCAATGGGAGAACCGTAGCGGTAATAACCACGGTAAAACCCGTGGACGTTGGCGCACCAGGACACAATCTGCGGCCGTGAGCTCGACTCTAGTCCACCACCAGTAAGCGAAGCTTTGACAATGGCAGCCACTCGTGCTGGTGAAACGTCTGAAAAATCATGACACCAACGTCGGCTGAAGAAATCGAGACAGAAGCCAGCAGGCAGTTTGTCGTATTCAATATAAAGAAATTGGAAATAAGTACCAATCGAAAATAAAATTTAAAACATGTCACCAGCCAGTCTTTCTGCAAATTATCTGATTATTTAGACTCAAGGATTGAAAATTTCAGTTATTTGTATGGCAAGTATCATTGTTTATTTTAAAGTTGCTTGGTAAGTTGAATGTATTGTAAACAGGATTCTATCGTTTCAGATGTAGGTAATTACTTTGTTAGATAAATGCCAATATAATCAAGACACAGAACGTGTTTGTACTTTGACGAGTTACTGACTGTAACGACATTTTTAATCATATAAACAGGACTGCTTGAGCAATCAAAACCGGTCATCAGTTTATAGATCTGCGATCGAGAAAGTAAATTTTACACTGAAAATGAAGATCGCTTACTCCACAAACTAAAAAAGTAAATATTAAGCCACTAATAGAAGAAAAACAACAGCTGATTAATATAACTAAGGAAGCTGCAGTTTGTTGTTTCAGAATAACATGTTGACTGCTAATTTCGTAGGTTTCATTTACCCGACAGGCGCGCAACTAGTACACTGTCCAGACGCGTTAATGTGATCACGCAGCGAGATGTGCAAAAAGAGAGTCAGTGAGGTTGTAGAAGGTCCCGACAGGGACATGGAGACACGCCAACTCCAATGCCGTGGTCAGTGCTCCATGTTGTGGATCCGTGGCCCGAATATCCCGATCGAGGGGGTCCCATGTATTCTCCACTGGGTTTAAATCCGAGAGTTTGGTGACCAGGGCAGTACGGTAAACTCATGGAAGTCGGAAGGTGCGAGATACAGGCTGTAGGCTGGATGAGGTAGAAGATCCAAATGAAGTTTTGTGAGTTCTTCCCGGGTGCGCAGAGTTATGTGAGGCTTTGCGTTGTCATGGAGGAGGAGGAGGAGAAGTTCGTTTGCATTTATGTGGCGACGAAGACGCTAAAGTCGTTGCTTCAGTTTCCTAAGTGTAACACAATACACTTCAGAGTGACCGTTGAACCATGAAAGAGGATTTCAAATAGAATAAAGCATTCTGAGTCCAAGAAGGCGGTCGCCATGACTTCACCGACTGAGGGTGCAGCTTTGAAATTTTTCTTCGGAGGGGAGGTGGCGTTATGCCACTCCATAGAGTGCCGTTTTGTTTCAGTTCGAAGTGATGAACCCATGTTTCATCGTTTGTAACGATTATTTTTTTTTGGTCATCAGTCTACTGACTGGTTTGATGCGGCCCGCCACGAATTCCTTTCCTGTGCTAACCTCTTCATCTCAGAGTAGCACTTGCAACCTACGTCCTCAATTATTTGCTTGACGTATTCCGGTCTCTGTCTTCCTCTACAGTTTTTGCCCTCTACAGCTCCCTCTAGTCCCATGGAAGTCATTCCCTCATGTCTTAGCAGATGTCCTATCATCCTGTCCCTTCTCCTTATCAGTGTTTTCCACATATTCCTTTCCTCTCCGATTCTGCGTAGAACTTCCTCGTTCCTTACCTTATCAGTCCACCTAATTTTCAACATTCGTCTATAGCACCGCATCTCAAATGCTTCGATTCTCTTCTGTTCCGGTTTTCCCACAGTCCATGTTTCACTACCGTACAATGTTGTACTCCAGACGTAGATCCTCAGAAATTTCTTCCACAAATTAAGGCCGGTATTTGATATTAGTAGACTTCTCTTGGCCAGAAATGCCTTTTTTGCCATAGCGAGTCTGCTTTTGATGTCCTCCTTGCTCCGACCGTCATTGGTTATTTTACTGCCTAGGTAGCAGAATGCCTTAACTTCATTGACTTCGTGACCATCAATCCTGATGTTAAGTTTCTCGCTGTTCTCATTCCTACTACTTCTCATTACCTTCGTCTTTCTCCGATTTACTCTCAAACCGTACTGTGTACTCATTAGACTGTTCATTCCGTTCAGCAGATCATTTAATTCTTCTTCACTTTCACTCAGGATAGCAATGTCATCAGCGAATCGTATCATTGATATCCTTTCACCTTGTATTTTAATTCCACTCCTGAACCTTTCTTTTATTTCCATCATGCTTCCTCGATGTACAGATTGAAGAGTAGGGGCGAAGAGCTACAGCCTTGCCTTACACCCTTCTTAATACGAGCACTTCGTTCTTGATCGTCCACTCTTATTATTCCCTCTTGGTTGTTGTACATATTGTATATAACCCGTCTCTCCCTATAGCTTACCCCTACTTTTTTCAGAATCTCGAACAGCTTGCACCATTTTATATTGTCGAACGCTTTTTCCAGGTCGACAAATCCTATGAAAGTGTCTTGATTTTTCTTTAGCCTTGCTTCCATTATTAGCCGTAACGTCAGAATTGCTTCTCTCGTCCCTTTACTTTTCCTAAAGCCAAACTGATCGTCACCTAGTGCATTCTCAATTTTCTTTTCCATTCTTCTGTATATTATTCTTGTAAGCAGCTTCGATGCATGAGCTGTTAAACTGATTGTGCGGTAATTCTCGCACTTGTCAGCTCTTGCCGTCTTCGGAATTGTGTGGATGAAGCTTTTCCGAAAGTCAGATGGTATATCGCCAGACTCATATATTCTACACACCAACGTGATATTCGACACAAAAACTGCCACGATCAGTCTCGTTATTCGCAAGCAAGCCTGCATAAATGGTCCTTCGTTGTTCTTTGTGGTCTTCTGTTAAGCAGAGAGGAGCCAAGTGGGTACACACCTTTGAGTACCCCAACTGGTGGACGAGTGCATCAGCAATATCAACAGAAGCATCCAGTTGACAGACGAGGCGTCTGTCAGCATCGCAACAAGGTCGCGCAAACCTGTTCCATGTCCCGCGTACCGGCCGGCCGCACACAGCTGTGACTCCTGTAATGGTGGAAGGTGCGGACACTCTCATTAGAAGTGATGGACGGATCACAGTTAGACACCTCGCTGTTCAACTGGATGCTTCTGTTGATATTGCTGATGCACTCGTCCACCAGTTGGGGTACTCAAAGGTGTGTACCCACTTGGCTCAACGACTCATCGTGGTTTTGTTCACTGCCAGGTCTCCAAAGACATTTCGCACGCATCTCTGCTGACAATCTGCAATGCTCTGGTTTCCCGCAAAAAAAAAAAAAAAAAAAAATGAAACGCACCTCCGTTATAAAAGCCTCTTTGAAGGCTATGTATAGCATCGCCACCTATCACAGTTTCATCAAACTAAAGGGGCTGAAGGGGGAAGATTCCACGATGTCCCACAGCAAATTCCGCATTTTTTCTGCCGAAACTGGGCGAGAAAAAAATGTGTTGCATTACTTGTTGAAAGCCCCTTATAGTTGAAACTTGCTGGCAGATTAAAACTGTGTGCCCGACCGAGACTCTAACTCGGGACCAAAGAGCACTTGCCCGCGAAAGGCAAAGGTCCCGAGTTCGAGTCTCGGTCGGGCACACAGTTTTAATCTGCCAGGAAGTTTCATATCAGCGCACACTCCGCTGCAGAGTGAAAAATCTCATTCCCCTTATAGTTGTTTCTAACAGTACCTTGTATTTCACTAACAGCTCGTTCCACATCGTAGAAGGTTCACCTTCCTGAAGAGATGTACGGAATGTCACGAATGAATGCATTTAGTTAGCCCCTGTGCCGTACACGCCAGTCTCAATCGGGAAAAAATACTCCCGCAAAAGGCAGTTACCAGAATATGGGTTCAAGTGAAGCACATAGTTTTTGCTTATCACAGAAGTGTGATGCAGCGTATATACTGGCAGCACAAAAAAGACTTCCATCCTAGACTCAAGAACGTTATGTGTCTGCAAGACTGTTGTACAGTTGTCTACTGAATGAGTCTTTGCCTTTGCAATGGTGTCATACCTGTGCTCCATCCAGTCCACAAAACGACAGCTGTAGGAAGCCCAGACGTATCAGTGCAAGATAGAAAGAAATGCCTTCCACAGGTGGGAGTGTTAAAATGCTACAGGTTATCTGCCGAAGTATTCGCAACAAAGTACCAGAGCACAAAGTGCTCTTGAAAATCAGTGAAGCTAACATAACACTTGGTACAGAAATCTGGTTGAAACCTGGAATTGTCAGCAGTGACATTTTAGGGAAAAGGATAGGCTAATGGGAAATGGAGGTGGTACATTTGTAGCAGTAGATAAAAAAAAACCCTCATATCCACAGGGATAGAAACTGAAGCTGCATGTGAGATTGTTGAGGCAAGATTCGGTATCAGGGGTGGGTTTGTACGTAAGCTCCCAATTATTATGTGATCATCGGTAGAAACTTTAATGATCCAACGATCAACTGGGAAAATTTCAGTGAGCGTTATAAGGCATGCTATGAAACATTACTAAATGCCATCTCTGAAAATTATCTAGACTAGACAGTGCAGAGTCCCACTTATGGTAGTAATATATTGTACCTAATGGCAATAAATATACCTGACCTCTTTGAGGATGTCCACATCGAAACTGGTATCAGTGACTATGATGCGGTTGTGGCAACATTGATTACCATAGTACAAACGACAACTAAAAGAAGCAGAAAGATGTATATGTTCAGTAAACTTGATAAAAAATCAGTAGTGTAGTATCTCAGTGAGGAACCTTAAACCTTCAGCACAGACAGGAGCATGGAGAGGACTGTGGTTCAAATGGCTCTGAGCACTATGGGACTTAACTACTGAGGTCATCAGTCCCCTAGAACTTAGAACTACTTAAACCTAACTAACCTAAGGACATCACACACATCCATGCCCTAGGCAGGATTCGAACCTGCGACCGTAGCGGTCACGCGGTTCCAGACTGTAGCGCCTAGAACCGCACGGCCACTCCGGCCGGCAGAGGACTGTGGCTCAAGTTTAAAAGAGTAGTTGACCATGCACTTGACAGATATGTACCCAACAAAGTAGTTCATAATGGGAGGGTTCCTTCATGGTATATAGTCACTCTACGGAAACTTCTAAAGAAATAGACTACTGCATAATAAGTGTAAAACAAAGCATACGACTGTGATAGAGAGGTACTGAATGAAACGCGTTTGGCTGTCATGAGAGCAATGCGTGAAGCCTTCAGTGACTATCTTAGCAGAATATTGTCAAATGATCTTTGACAAAACCCAAAGAAATTCTGGTTGTTTGTAAAGGCTGTTAGTGGCACCAAAGTTAGTGTCCAGTCATTCATGGACGAGAGTAGAACCGAAACTCAGAGAACCAAAGCAAAAGCAGAAATGCTTAACTCTGCTTACAAATGTTTTTTTACAAAGGAAAAAACCAGGGGTATTGGCGCATGTTAATTCTCGTACCAATGATAACCTGAGTGAAATAGATATTACTGTCAGTGGTACTGAGAAACAGCTGAAATCGTTAAAATTGAACAAAGCTCCAGAGCCCGATGGAATATCTGTCAGATCATATGTTGTGGGTTGGCAGGAGAGCCCGCACCGGTATGAGGGAAGCCGAAAGGCACGCGTTTTAGCTCACGCAGGCTGGCGTGAGATCTGGAACAGGACAAGGAAATTAGACTGTAGAAAAAACTGACGTAGCTGGTGGAATACTTAACTTTAATCCATAAATGGTGAACGTCGCTCTTGACGGTACATGTTTTACAGTATCAATAGTAACTGGTAATGACGCCTTGCTAGGTCGTAGCAAATGACGTAGCGGAAGGCTATGCTAACTATCGTCTCGGCAAATGAGAGCGCAATTTGTCAGTGAACCATCGCTAGCAAAGTCGGTTGTACCACTGGGGCGAGTGCTAGGAAGTCTCTCTAGACCTGCTGTGTGGCGGCGCTCGGCCTGCAATCACTGATAGTGGCGACACGCGGGTCCGACGTATACTAACGGACCGCGGCCGATTTAAAGGCTACCACCTAGCAAGTGTGGTGTCTGGCGGTGACAGCACATCATATAAATACTGAATTCCAGCTGACTGTTATCGACCCTAGACCCCTCGAACTAGGCACTGTCTCCAGTAGTTGGAAGGAAGCGAAGGTCACATCCGTCTACAAGAAGGGTAGTACGGTCCGATATCATTGACATCGAATTGTTGTAGAATCTTAGAACATATTCTGAACTCAAACACAATGAAGTATCTTGAACAGAACGACCTCTCCATGCCAACCAGCATGGATTCGAAGATATCGATCATGTGAAATCCAACTATTACTTTCCTCACATGACATACTAAAAGATTTTGATCACGGCACTCAGGAAGATGCAATATTTCTTGATTTCCGAAAAGCATTTGAATCAGCACCACACCTACGCCTATGGCCAAAGTTCGATCATATGGGGTATCGAGTGAAATTTGTGACTGGACAGGGGACTTTTAGGAAGGGGGGGGGGGGCGTAGTACGTTATCTTGGATGGAGAGAGATTCTCAGACATAGAAGTAACTTTGAGTGTGCCCAGGGAAGTGTGTGGGACCCTTGCTGTTAATGTTGCAGACAATATTAATACTAACCACAGACTTTCTGCAGGTGATGCACGTATCTATAATGAAGTACTGTCTGAAAGAAGAGTGTTACAGAGATGCTGAAGAAACTGAACTGGCATGCTCTTGAAGATAGACGTAACTATTCCGATAAAGTCTACTAACAAAGTTTCAAGAATCGGCTTGAAATGATGACTCTAGGAATATACTACAACCCACTACGTATCGCTCACATAGTAATTGTGAGGACTATATTATAATAATTATAGCACACACAAAGGCATTCAGACAGTCATTCTTCCCGCGCTCCAAACGTGAATGGAACGGGAAGAAACCATGATAATTGATACAAGGAGACGCACCTCCTTGGTGGTGGTTTGCAGATTACGGATATGGATGTAAATGTAGATAATACTGTCAATTGATACATCAAATGCGAGACACTTATTTGAATGACATTCTATTAAAACGTAAGTAAATTAAATTTTCAAAGTTAATTTTGACATGAATCAACGCTATCATGTGGTTCTAAACCATCACAACACTGTTGTGCGTTGAACTGTACAGAATTTGAAACAGATAATGACGTGTTATGTAATGGAAAAATTACTTACTGCTGTCAACTGTCGAAGCAATATTTCTTTTCAGGTACTTAGGCATGTCAACGTTATTCCAGCTGACTGATCGCTTCGCTATGTTAACGAGGTCAGCTATCTCCATGTTGAAGGCCACTTCAAATTGTACCAGCTGAAATTGCAGAATCTCCTTTCTTCTGATTTTTCTCACTGCGTCACCTAAAGAGACATTGAAATGTGTATTTTAGCCTTTTAGGTAAACAAATTGACGTATCGCATTTGCACTGCCTGACAAAAAGGTCCGGCACCCAGAAGACGAGGTCGGATGTTAGTATAACTTTGTACATGTACACGCCATCGGCGGGTATGTATGTGAGAAGAGTTGCAATTGTGTTCTCGGAGTTGCAGTTCTCTGTGATGAGTAGAATGGCCACCGCATTACATTGGTGTTGTCGATGTTTCGTGTTGTTACCAAGCCTGGTAGGGAATGTACAGGCCGTGAACAGCGTCAGAAGCTGAGTGATTGCTGTGAAGGACATGGGGATTCTGCGTACTCGTCTGAGACAGCGTTATCAGCACCTGACAGAGTTTGAAAGGGGCATTATTGTGGGTCACCATTTGGCCTGTAGGTCGAATCGAACAATATTTGTGGGGTATTCGGATGTGACTGTGGACAGATGTTAGACTCCATGAGGAAGTCCAGAACAGACATCCTCGTCCTGCTGCTGCTACAGTCGCAGGTTCGAATCCTGCCTCGGGCATGGATGTGTGTGATGTCCTTAGGTTAGTTAGGTTTAAGTAATTCTAAGTCTAGGGGACTGATGACCTCCGATATTGTCCCACAGTGTTTAGAGCCATTTGAACCATTCTCGTCCTCAAGGTTCCTATCCACCACGTCTGAACACCACAAGGGAAATCGCTGTATTGTTCATCAAGTGCATTGTAACCCTTTAACATCTCCCTCTGCCATCCGACAACAAGTAATAAACTTCCCCCAACGTTCTGTGTCATCCTGCTCCATAGGTCGGACACTAGTGGCAGCCGGAGTAGTGATTACCTTCGCATGCGTAGGCTGCCGTCAACCCAACAGAAACGCCTGTTCTACATTCGTAGGCTTCCATGGCCGGTGGCTATTTGGATAACATAATTTTGGGTATTGTTCCGCCTCATTGTAAACTACAAAACAACTAAGTTGCTAACGTTTCGACCGACTTGCTACGGCCCTCTTCAGGCCCCAAAACCTAAAATTACGAGGGTCGTTTGAAAGGTCTGTGCAAAAATAAAAACTAGTTACGTGTTTGGGCTAAACATTTTTTATTTTTCGACATAGTCTCCTTTTAGTCTTATACACTTCGTCCAACGCTGTTCTAATTTGTTGATCCCTTTCGAATAATAGGAATTGTTCAAGTCTGAAAATAGCTATTAGTTGCTGCAATCACCTCCTCGTTTGAATAAAATCTTTGTCCTGCTAGCTATTTCTTCAAATTGGGGAACACATAGTAGTCCAAGGGAGCCAAGTCTGGAGAATAGGAGGGATGTGAAACAAGTTGGCATCCTATTTCCATTAATTTTGCGACCACAGCTGCTGTGTGCTGGTGCATTGTCGACATGGAAAAGGACTTTTTTGCGGTCCAATCGCCGGCGTTTATCTTACAGCTCGGTTTTCAAACGGTCCAATAACGATGAATAATATGCACCTGTAATAGTTTTACCCTTTTCCAGATAGTTGATGAGGATTATCCCTTGCGAATCCCTAAAGACACTCGCCATAACCTTTCCGGCCGAAGGAATGGTCTTCGCTTTTTGTGGTGCAGATTATCCCTTGGTAACCCATTGTTTAGATTGTTTTTTGGTCTCAGGAGTATAGTAATGTATCGATGTTTTATCCACAGTGACGAAACGACGCTTAGTCCTGCGGATTCTTCCTGAACAGCTGCCAATCATTCTTGCAACACTTCACACTATTCCGATTTTAGTCAATCGCGGAACCCATCTTGCGGATAGCTTTCTCATGCCCAAATGTTTATGCAAAACATTATGTACCCGTTCATTCAAGATGCCCACAGCACTGGCAATCTCACGCACCTTAACTCTTCTGTCATCCATCACGACATCATGGATTTTATCAATGATTTCTGGAGTCGTAACCTCCTCAGGGCGTTCAGAACGTTCAGCATGACTTGTGCCCATATGGCCACTCCGAAAATTTGGAACCACTTATAAACTGTTCTAATCGAAGGTGCAGAGTTACCGTAGTGTTTATCAAGCTTCTGTTTAGTCTCCTGAGGCGTTTTTCCTTTCATAAAGTAACGTTTGATCACCACACGAAATTCTTTTTTGTCCTCTTTTTGACAATCACTCGACTTCCTTGATTCACACAAATGCCAAACACAAAGAAATAGGCCAATATGGCTGAAACTTGGTGTGCTTCTTTCCAAAGATGCTACTAACGAAACATGACCTCGATACGCGCCGATGGTGCCAACTCTCGGACTTTGTACGGACTTTTCAAACGCCCCTCGTATTTTATCAAGAAAGAAACGGGTGTGTTTGGAGCGGTACCGTGACTGGAAACATGGACTGCTGATGAATGGTGTCGCAGTGTGTTCGGCGATGAATCGCGGTTATAAATTACTCCGGATGACCACCGTATGCGAGTCTGGAGGCGACTTGGGAAAAGGTTCCCTTCATTTAATGTTTTGGAGAGGCACAGCGGTGGTACCCAGACGTCATGGTGTGGGCAGCCATCGGGTATGCCTTTAGGTTACTGCTGGTAGTGACTGAGCGACTCCATCAGTACACCGGTGCGCCACGGGCATCCTAGATCCTCATGAGTTACCTCTCATGTGACAGTGCCGTTATCCCATTTTTCAACTTGTCAATGCGCGTCCGCACACGACACATGTCTTTACGAGCTACCTGTGTAATATTGAGGTATTCCCGTGTCCATCTAAAAGCCACAAATACATCTCCGACAGAAGATGTGTGGCACCAGCTTGGACGTCAACTGCGTCCCATTGCCAGTATCCTTGATATCAAAGGCCAGTTAGAACACTTGTGGACCAGCTTGCCTCAGGAGAGGGTATAACGGATTTGTGACACCCTTAACAATAGAATTAGCGCTCGCATCCAGGCCAGAGCAGGTCATACTGATATGTGGGAGCATGCTACCAAGTACCTTGTGAGTTTGACTCGATTTTGTTAATAACTGAAATAACATCACATAACCCTTCAACCCGTGAAGTTTCGCCCGGTTTCCTCCTCTCGTTCTGGGAGCTCCACTTTTCTGTCGGGCAGTATATTTTATCGATCGCTGATGTATCACAAAAATAAAAAAAGTATATTTGGGTAGCTTTGTTAGCAGAGGTGGTACGCCATGCTAAGCACTGGAAGCAAATATTACATAACTACTCACCTGACATACTTGTATGAAAGATGACCAATAAAAAGTAGGCAACTCACGTCTCTAAGAACCACTGATCGCAACATACCAGCGTGACACTTAAACTGTAACTAGTTTCATCTTGCTCGATCTGTTCAGTTGCAGTGCAAAAATAGTTTACTATAGAAGTGTTTGTATGAGTATATTTTTATAAAGTTACCAAAAAACAAGTGCACTACTGGCCATTAAAATTGCTACACCAAGAAGAAATGCAGATGATAAACGGGTATTCATTGGACAAATATATTATACTAGAACTGACATGTGATTACATTTTCACGCAATTTGGGTGCATAGATCCGGAGAAATCAGTACCCAGAACAACCACCTCCGGCCGTAATAACGGCCTTGATACGCCTAGGCACTGAGTCAAATAGAGCTTGGATGGCGTGTACAGGTACAGGTGCCCATGCAGCTTCAACATGATACCACAGTTCATCAAGAATGTGACTGGCTTATTGTGACGAGTCAGTTGCTCGGCCACCATTGACCAGACGTTTTCAATTGATGAGAGATCTGGAGAATGTGCTGACCAGGGCAGCAGTCGAACATTTTCTGTATCCAGAAAGGCCCGTACAGGACCTGCAACATGCGGTTGTGCATTATCCTGGTGAAATGTTGGGTTCCGCAGGGATCGAATGAAGGGTAGAGCCATGGGTCGTAACACATCTGAAATGGAACGTCCACTGTTCAAAGTGCCGTCAATGTGAACAAGAGATGACCGAGACGTGTAACCAATGGCACCCCATACCACCACGCCGGGTGATACGCTAGTATGGCGATGACGAATACACGCTTACAATGTGCATTCACCGCGATGTCGCCAAACACGGATGCGATCATCATGATGCTGTAAACAGAACCTGTATTCATCCGAAAAAATGACGTTTTGCCATTCGTGCATCCAGGTTCGTCGTTGAGTACACCATCGCAGGCCCTCCTGTCTGTGATGCAGCGTCAGGGGTAATCGCAGCCGTGGTCTCCGAGCTGATAGTCCATGCTGCTGCAAAACGTCGTCGAACTGTTCGTGCGGATGGTTGTTGTCTTGCAAACGTCCCCATCTGTTGACTCAGGGATCGAGACGTGGCTGCACGATCCGTACAGCCATACGGATAAGATGCCTGGCATCTCGACTGCTAGTGATACGAGGCCGTTGGGATCCAGCACGGCGTTCCGTATTACCCTCCTGAACCCACCGATTCCATATTCTGCTAACAGTCATTGGATCTCGACCAACGCGAGCTGTAATGTCGCGATACGATAAACCGCAATCGCGATAGGCTACAATCTGACCTTTATCAAAGTCGGAAACGTGATGGTACTCATTTCTCCTCCTTACAGGAGGCATCACAACAACATTTCACCAGGCAACGCCGGTCAGCTGCTGTTTGTGTATGAGAAATCGGTTGGAAACTTTCCTCATGTCAGCACGTTGTAGGAGTCGCCACCGGCGCCAACCTTGTGTGAATGCTCTGAAAAGCTAATCATTTGCATATCACAGCATCTTCTTTCTGTTGGTTAAATTTCGTGTCTGTAGCACGTCATCTTCGTGGTGTAGCAATTTTAATGTCCAGTAGTGCATTTGGGCCCAAAGGAAGTGTTATACATACAATAAAAAGTGCAGGGTAATGTTTGTACAGCTTGATCTGCTTTAATTTCATACTTAGCAATTAGAACCACAGCATGTTCTGATGAGAGCCAAAGCCGACGTGTGGCTTTGTAGGCACGTGACGGGGTAAGGATAGTACATGCCACGGTCCAAACAGTGTCTAGAATGGATCAGTAAAAAATAGAGAAACATAAAGTCTCCCCTCATTTGAGTACAACGCACAGAACCTTCATAGACTGCAGGGGAAAAAATGCAGCACCCTCAAGGTCTGTGTCCAGTGACACCAGGGTATAACATGTGCAGCTTCAGGTGTTGCAGTTTCAGTGATTCATTTGACACGCGCATCAACGATCAGATGGCGCCCAGGAGGCCTGTCTATGCATCCTCTTTTTTGACTCTGCAGGCAGTAGCTATGCTGAGCTTAGAGATGAATGGCGTTTACGACATTCTTTCAGGATACAACCATGCACCATCGACTACGTACTCCTTTTGAACAGCTTCGCGATTTGAACGGGTCGAATTGTGCACCTGCGGATGGATGTATCGACGGACTGTTACAAATGCTGGGCACAATCTATAGGTCTCGTGCCGCTCAAGACAGTGCTCTGTGGAACATTCTCACACCTGTAGACCACGTTCTGGACGTCAGTGTATGACAGACACATGCCAAAATCGACGCACTGTGCGAGAAGCAGTGACCGACCGAACAACATCCAGGGACGGAATCCGGGAACATGTAGCACCTGCTGCGTCATCAGGGCCACTGGGAACCGTCTGCTTACATCGGGACTAAGAACACCTGTGCTCTTGGTCAGACTACAACTGGCACCACAACACCGCCAAGCATGGCCACTCTGGTGTCGCAAAAGAATTGACTGCAGCGTGGAATAACGCTGTCTTCAGTGATGAGAGTAGGTTCTGTCTGTATGTGAGTGATGAACGTATACGTGTAAAGCGTAGACTTGGTGAGCTGACTATTGCAGCTTCCATTTCCCCACGACACATACGTCCTTCCCGTGCTTAATCTATCAGTTTCGACTCGCATCACATTTGGCGTTACCACAGGATAAAGTAACCAGTGGCCGCTTCATTGCACAGACTGTTTTCCTCGTGCTAATGTGCTCTCCGTGATGTACAACTACCCTGGCCAGAAGGATCACCAGATCTCTCGCCATTTCAACGCGTATAGGGCATGATGAAATGTGAACATATTCGTTCCTCGGAGCGAGGGGGAGGGGTGCTGAAAAAACCATTGCTGAATTGCAAGAAATGGTGCAAAACGCTTGGGACAGTATCACAAGATGGCACTTTGCACCTTTACGAACATTTGCATATGATAATACACACACTCTTGGTCGCTATAGGCGGGGGGGGGGGGGGGGGGGGGGTGCACTATGTATTGATGGAACGGTTTGGGCATCCTTTACTGTGGCATGTGTGTTTACTGGTTCAAATGGCTCTCAGCACTAACTTCTGAGGTCATCAGTCCCCTAGAACTACGTAAACCTAACTAACCTAAGGACATTACACACATCCATGCACGAGGCAGGATTCGAATCTGCGACCGTAGCGGTCTCGCGGTTTCAGACTGTAGCGCCTAGAACCGCACGGCCACACCGGCCGGCAGTGTGGTCTGGATTTACTATCAAATACTCATACAATGATGAACAACCTGTCACCTAACTTTTCAGTAAAATGAGCTTACCCTTGAGGTGTTGTGTTTCTTTCCCAGCAGTGTACAACCAGGTGAAACTCTCAGAAAATTCGCTCTTTGAGATGTTGTTCAACACACACGTCACACTGTCTTGAATGTCGGTTAACTCGTCAAAGCGTTGACCCTTCGTGAGAATTTCGAAACCATGTCGTTTTGAGGCAGGTTCGTATGACAAAACGAAATCTCGTCTCCCGTTATTATTTTTTCCAGAAAATAATTGTCCGTGGTTTGCTTTTCAATCAAGTCACGGCGAGCGTCTATGCTTCTTCGTTTTGGTTGGGTATCAAAGTTTCCTGGACAAACTTTGCACACGGTTTTCGCTTCTTCAAAACATTTTGTGGAATGTCTTGTACACTTGACTTAGTGACACAAATACGTTGGCACATTACCGTCGCACGTAAACTAATTAACACCACCTGCTCACAACTGAGTGGTCAAACGCACATCTTTGGCTTACAGTTGTTCATTCAAGCTGTCCCTGCGCTGACGTCGTTCATACACCAGGAATAAAATAAGTCGCGGAACATTTTGGACGGACACTGTATAAGGACAGCAGAGGCGAATAGGAAATCTTTAAATGCGGACCAGAAACGGGGAAATTCGCAGCCATAAGCTGTATAACTAAAAGGCCAATTGTTATGTCCTGTAGCCTGGGAACGAGTATCTCGGAAGCTGGTGTCGCGAGCATGCATGGAAAGTGGTTGGTGGACGGTGGAACCACGAGTAGGCGACACAGTGTTGGACGTCCACTGCTCATCACAGAACGAGGAGGTCAGGCGCGTGGCCGTTCTGTAAAGCAGAGTAGGTGGCGGTCTGTGAACTCGGGATCATCGTGATTGGATCGTGGATTGGTTGGTTGGTTTGGGGAAGGAGACCAGACAGCGTGGTCATCGGTCGCATCGGATTAGGGAAGGATTGGGAAGGAAGTCGGCCGTGCCCTTTCAGAGGAACCATCCCGGCATTTGCCTGGAGTGATTTAGGGAAATCACGGAAAACCTAAATCAGGATGGCCGGACGCGGGATTGAACCGTCGTCCTCCCGAATGCGAGTCCAGTGTCGAACCACTGCGCCACCCCGCTCGGTGATTGGATCGTGGATCAGTGGAGACGTGTCGCCTGGTCCGACGAATCACATATCTTGTAACACTAGGTCGAAGGTCGCGCCTGGATTCGCCGTCACCAAGGTGAACGGTTGCTCGAAACACGCACCCCGTTACAGAACAAGGCGGTGGGTGCAGTATTGTGCCATATCGAGTATTTACCCGTTGTCCCACGGGACCTCTGATAGTATTAGAACACACCATGACGGCTGCTACCTGCGTGTACATTATTGCAGTTTACTTGACTCCCTTAATTTTTGATGCCTTTCCCCACAGCGATGGCGTCTTTCAGCAGTATAGCTGTCCGTCTCTCAAGGTCGAAATCGAACTACAGATGTTTGAGGAGCTTGATAGCGAGCTCATGTTGATGTCTCCGCCAACAAATTTACCTGGTCTGAGCCCGAACACATCTGAGACGCTACCATGCGCCATCTTTGCTTCAACAATCCACCAGCCCATAAACTGCGTGATCTGTGTGCAGACACCTGATGCCACATACCTCCGGAATCCCCCCCCCTTCTCCCAAAGACTTAATGAAACATGCTAAGCAGCAGAGATGGGAAGAACCGACCGGTTAAAACCGACACCCTTATTTTAGTTCTGAATAACCGATATTTTTCGGCACCTGCTAGGTCTCGGTTTTAATAGATTTTTTTTTTTACCGATAACTGGGTATAAAACAGATGCACCAATTTGCCCTAGCAGTGGTGCTAAAACTTTACGTTTTAGATAAAACCTTTTAAAAAAACTAGTTTGGTAGGGCGTTTTGTTTTCTCTGAAAAACTGGTATCGTTTTTAAATTATGTTGTTCCTAATGAAAGGTGACAAATTAAAGATCAACACATTACAGGACGAATATTTATGAACAGAGTATAGTTGGAGCCACAAACGATGGCGGTCGAGTTTACGCTTGTTCTGCGCATCTACGTCACGTATGCTGCGACAGCCAAAGGGCGTTCAGTAGTGTTCTGAATTCTCTGCTGTGAGTGCCGTAGCTAATGCGAGAATTAAACGTGATCGTAGCGAATTGTTTAGTGAATTTCGTTTCTATTTGTTCCGAGTTGTCATCGCTGATTGCTGTGGTGAGTAAAAATTCTGCATAAGCAAGCGAGAGGTATAATTTTCTGGTTATGCGCTTTCTTCAAGCGAAAACGATGCCGTCGCTTGGAATCGTCAACAATGCAATCGCCATCCGTTCCTCGATATGGGTAAACCGGCATTGTTCGTGCATCGGCGTATCACGTAATTTTTCCTGGTAAATGTTCTATTTTGTCCACGATCTGAGTTGATCATTTCAATTTTTTGAAAACGAATTTTTTTTTCAAGAGAAAATCAGTTATATTCAAATTCCCGTAAAAAAAGTGAAAATATATACACTCCTGGAAATTGAAATAAGAACACCGTGAATTCATTGTCCCAGGAAGGGGAAACTTTATTGACACATTCCTGGGGTCAGATACATCACATGGTCACACTGACAGAACCACAAGAACATAGACACAGGCAACAGAGCATGCACAATGTCGGCACTAGTACAGTGTATATCCACCTTTCGCAGCAATGCAGGCTGCTATTCTCCCATGGAGACGATCGTAGAGATGCTGGATGTAGTCCTGTGGAACGGCTTGCCATGCCATTTCCACCTGGCGCCTCAGTTGGACCAGCGTTCGTGCTGGACGTGCAGACCGCGTGAGACGACGCTTCATCCAGTCCCAAACATGCTCAATGGGGGACAGATCCGGAGATCTTGCTGGCCAGGGTAGTTGACTTACACCTTCTAGAGCACGTTGGGTGGCACGGGATACATGCGGACGTGCATTGTCCTGTTGGAACAGCAAGTTCACTTGCCGGTCTAGGAATGGTAGAACGATGGGTTCGATGACGGTTTGGATGTACCGTGCACTATTCAGTGTCCCCTCGACGATCACCAGTGGTGTACGGCCAGTGTAGGAGATCGCTCCCCACACCATGATGCCGGGTGTTGGCCCTGTGTGCCTCGGTCGTATGCAGTCCTGATTGTGGCGCTCACCTGCACGGCGCCAAACACGCATACGACCATCATTGGCACCAAGGCAGAAGCGACTCTCATCGCTGAAGACGACACGTCTCCATTCGTCCCTCCATTCACGCCTGTCGCGACACCACTGGAGGCGGGCTGCACGATGTTGGGGCGTGAGCGGAAGACGGCCTAACGGTGTGCGGGACCGTAGCCCAGCTTCATGGAGACGGTTGCGAATGGTCCTCGCCGATACCCCAGGAGCAACAGTGTCCCTAGTTTGCTGGGAAGTGGCGGTGCGGTCCCCTACGGCACTGCGTAGGATCCTACGGTCTTGGCGTGCATCCGTGCGTCGCTGCGGTCCGGTCCCAGGTCGACGGGCACGTGCACCTTCCGCCGACCACTGGCGACAACATCGATGTACTGTGGAGACCTCACGCCCCACGTGTTGAGCAATTCGGTGGTACGTCCACCCGGCCTCCCGCATGCCCACTATACGCCCTCGCTCAAAGTCCGTCAACTGCACATACGGTTCACGTCCACGCTGTCGCGGCATGCTACCAGTGTTAAAGACTGCGATGGAGCTCCGTATGCCACGGCAAACTGGCTGACACTGACGGCGGCGGTGCACAAATGCTGCGCAGCTAGCGCCATTCGACGGCCAACACCGCGGTTCCTGGTGTGTCCGCTGTGCCGTGCGTGTGATCATTGCTTGTACAGCCCTCTCGCAGTGTCCGGAGCAAGTATGGTGGGTCTGACACACCGGTGTCAATGTGTTCTTTTTTCCATTTCCAGGAGTGTATTTGAGAAGAAACCAGCCTCCTCATTAGAAGCAGTTAAAGAGAAACAACGCTGCAAATTTTGCACAAAAAGCTTATTGTTCGTCTGACACTTCTATGAAATAATAAAAGAGAAAGGAAGTAATGTTAACACTAATAAATCAAAAACTTAACTATTCGGTCGTGGTTTATAATACATAAAGAAAATAGCTCATCAGCAGCCTGTGTCTACATAATATGCCTTTATCTGCTTCTAGCCGTCGGAAAAGGGCAACTTAACACAAAAAACAGAGCTCTCCTAGCTCAGTTGACGCCCTTTAGCATTAACTATTTATAAAGCCCAAATACTGATATGATCCCCGATTGTAATGTGATTTTTGCAACACACATTTAAAACAGTAGAAAGAGTAGGGAATACTGGTGAATTCTTTGTGGTATTGAAGCCACATTACTTTTCGAGGAAAGCAGCAGACGGTGGATGGACCACGTTTTCTTTTGTTAATCTCTTTTATTTGAAATTTTGATTCTATGTACCTTGAAAGGTATAATGCGAAAATGTGCGCAATTCGTAGCATTTTTCCATCTTTATTGCGATGCTACGTTTATTGTTGTAAATAATGGTAATAAAAAATTGAAAATCGGTTATTTTGGGCGGTTTTAACAGGCAGGTTAAACTGGAGGTGGAATAAAAACGATGTAGCCGAAAACGGGTTTTTGCAGCGATAAGCGCCATTTCTACTAAGCACAATCGCTGTTGTACTGCCTTCCCAACGAGGACAAACGTGGTATTAAGGAGGTCGTAATGTTTTGGCTCATGAATGTAGTTCAAGGTCTAAGAAGCCGCATGCCACTAAACTCCGATAGACAGTACCGTAGCAAAGCGAACTGGATTGGTTCTTTTGAGTCAAGCTAGCACAAGTAGTAGTCAAAGTTTTAATTACCTAGAAAAAATAATGTTACATAATTAATTTTGTCTCTGTTTCCAGGTATGTGTCAGCAGTACTGGTATATATTGAAATCCCTGCACCATAGGCCCATGGCACGCCGCATGAGGAAGCAAAACAAAATGCCACAGACCATTGTAAAAGTGGAGTAAAGAAAATGTTCCACGCTCTGGACCCAATTGGACTCGATCGACCGCCATGCCATACTCTGACAATGACGTCATATAATGCGCTACGCCGGCCATGTCGTCAGCGCACCGCTCTCCCCGCCGTTATCGAGTTTCTTAACTTTGGAACCTCCATTAATCGATCAAGTAGCTCTTCAGTTGGCCTCACGAGGGTGAGTAAATCTCGTGCCAGTTCTCCCACCAACAAAATATCCCTGATAGTACCAGGAATCGAATCGGAGTCCTTCACATGGCAGCCAGCCACGCTGACCACACAGTTACGGAGGCGGACGAACGAGATGTCTATCGTGAAGTAATGTGGTTTTGTGTATTTGAAGGGGAACCACGTTGAATCACCCATGCTGATCTGGCAGAACTGTACAACAGTGCACCATCATACATTGAAGTGACAAAAAGTCATGGGATAGCGATATGCACATATGTTATTGTTGTTTAGTCTTCAGTCCTGAGACTGGTTTGATGCAGCTCTCCATGCTGCCCTATCCCTATCCTGTGCAAGCTTCTTCATCTCCCAATACCTACTGCAACCTACATCCTTCTGAATCTTCTTACTGTTTTCATCTCTTGGTCTCCCACTACGATTTTTACCCTCCACGCTGCCCTCCAATGCTAAATTTGTGATCCCTTGATGCCTCAGAACATGTCCTACCAACCGATCCCTTCTTCTGGTCAAGTTGTGCCACAAACTCCGCTTCTCCCCAATTATATTCAATACCTCCTCATTAGTTATGTGATCTACCCATCTAACCTTCAGCATTCTTCTGTAGCACCACATTTCGAAAGCTTCTATTCTCTTCTTGTCCAAACTATTTATCGTCCATGTTTCACTTCAATACATGGCTACACTCCATACAAATACTTTCAGAAACGACTTCCTCCTGACACTTAAATCTATACTCGATGTTAACGAATTTCTCTTCTTCGGATTTGCTTTCCTTGCCATTGCCAGTCTACATTTTATATCCTCTCTACTTCGACCATCATCAGTTATTTTGCTCCCCAAATAGCAAAACACATTTACTACTTTAAGTGTCTCATTTCCTAATCTAATTCCCTCAGCATCACCCGACTTAATTCGAATACAGTCCATTATCCTCGTTTTGCTTTTGTTGATGTTCATCTTATATCCTCCTTTTAAGACACTGTCCATTCCGTTCAATAACTCTTCCAAGTCCTTTCCTGTCTCTGACAGAATTACAATGTCATCGGCGAACCTCAACGTTTTTATTTCTTCTCCATGGATTTTAATACCTACTCCGAATTTTTCTTTTGTTGCCTTTACTGCTTGCTCAATATACAGATTGAATAACATCGGGGAGAGGCTACAACCCTGTCTTACTCCCTTCCCAACCACTGCTTCCCTTTCATGCCCCTCCTCTCTTATAACCGCCATCTGGTTTCTGTACAAATTGCAAATAGCCTTTCGATCCCTGTATTTTACCCCTGCCACCTTTAGAATTTGAAAGAGAGTATTCCAGTCAACAGCTTTCTTCTAAGCTTTCTTCTAAGATAACTCGTAAGGTCAGTATTGCCTCACGTGTTCCAATATTTCTATGGAATCCAAACTGATCTTCCCCGAGGTCGGCTTCTACCAGTTTTTCTATTCGTCTGTAAATAATTCGTGTTAGTATTTTGCAGCTGTGACTTATTAAACTGATAGTTCGGTAATTTTCACATCTGTCAACACCTGCTTTCTTTAAGATTGGAATATACATATACAAATACATATCGCGTACACAACGTGTAAAAGGGCAGTGCATTGGCGGAACAGTCATTTGTACTCAGTTGAGTCATGTGAAAAGTTTTCCGACGCGATTATGGCCTCACGACGGGAATTAACAGACTCTGAACGCAGAGTGGTAGCTGTAGACCGAGATCCACTGTTTCAAGAGTGACGAGAATACCAAATTCCTGACATTGCCTCTCAGCACGGACGACGCAGTGGCCGACGGCGTTCACTTAACGACCGAGGGCGGCGGATTTTATGTGGAGTTGATAGCGCTAACAGACAAGCAACACTATATGAAATAACCGCAGAAGTTAATGTGCGATGTACTACGAACGTAGCCTATCCGTTAGGCGTTAATGCGCTATAGGAGCAGATGACCGATGCGAATGCCTTTGCCAAAAGCGCAACATCGCCTGCAGCGCGTCTCCTGCGATCGTGACCATATTAGTTGGTCACTAGACGACTGGAAAATCGTGGCGCTGTCAAATGAGTCCCGATTTCAGCTGTTAAGAGCTGATGGTAGGGTTCGAGTGAGGTGCAGACCCCACGAAGCCGTGGACCCAAGTTGTCAACAAAGCACTGTGCAAGCTGGTGGTTGCTTCATAATGGTGTGGGCTGTGTTTACAAGGAATGGGCTGGGTCCTCTGGATGTTCGGCTACTTGCAGACCATTTGCAGCCATTCATGTGCGTAATGTTTCCAAACAACAACAGAAGTTTTATGGATGACAATGTGCCAGCCCACAACTGTTCGGGACTGGTTTGAACAATTCTGGATAATTCGAACGAATGATTTGACCACCCAGACGTCCCGACATGAATCCCATCGAATACTCATGAGACATAATCGAGAGTTCAGTTCATGCAGAAAATCCTGACCCAGCAGCTCTTTCGCATTTATGGACGACTTTAGAGGCATTGTGGCTCAATATTTCTGCAGGGCTACTTGCAGAACATTTGTAGCCATTCAACGACCTGTTGAATCCATGCCACTTCGAGTTGCTGCACTAGGCTGGGCAAAATGAGGTTCGACACGGTATTATGAGATATAAAAAAAATAAATGTGTGTGAAATCTTATGGGACTTGACTGCTAAGGTCATCAGTCCCTAAGCTTACACACTACTTATCCTAAATTATCCTAAGGACAAACGCACACACCCATGCCCGAGATGAGATATTCCATGACTTTTGGCACCTCAGTGTATGGCACACTGGTTAATCTGCGCCAACAGTTCGAGTGTGGCCAGACAAGTCGGAATATTAATGAACGAAGTGGCCGACCATCTGCCTGTGAAGGAATGGCAGTCGTAACAGAAGTGTGGGGCCTGGTGCTCGAAGATCAGCGTATTGAAGTCGAAGAGATAACGTAAAAAATGAATCCATCTCTTGAATCAATTTTCAGCGTCTTGTACGACTTTTTCAAGGTGACAAAGGCCACCACTTCGCTGGGTTAAGCTACTGCTCACTTATATTCAAAAAGTCCGTAAACGGAGGAGCCAGTGGTTATGATGCAACGGTGTCAAGCCAATCCGGACGACTTCTGCAGCTGACTAATCACTATCGATGATTTTTGGGTGTGTCATTATGACGCCAAGACAAAAGCGTGTAGCAAACAGTTGAGAAATGTGGATTTTGGAAAAATCGATGATCCAATCATCACAGGGTAAGGTGACGCTGCGTTTCTTGCGGCTAGCTTGGTAAAGTGCTAAGATTTTGCCCGCAAGAAGCAAAACGTCACGGGAACATACTACCGAAATCTACTGATGAGTTTAGAATAGGCTGCGAAGACGAAGCGTCGTGAAATGGTTTCCAATGGGATGATTTTGATCGACGACTATGTCCCAGCTCACTTTGCGCAGGATACGGTCAGAGGAGTTGCTTTTTTGAAGTATCAATTTTTACCTCTCCCACCTCAACCCTCCCCCCTCCCCCCATAGTCGGTGTTCTCCTGACATGTCACTTCTTGACTTCTTCCATTGCGCGGTAGGAAGAATATCTCCAGAATAACCAACAGGACCAACACCATAAACAAGTTTCACAGTCGCAGCTTGATATTTTTAGATGGTAAAATTTTATTTCATTTTATAAAAGAGACATTCAATAATTAAAGAGACAAATTGATGTAGAAATGAAACAGTTTGCCGGAAGAGTTTCCTAGTTTCACGACTTTAGGTTGGCATCACTGAGATGAACTGAGAACAGCTGACGGATAAAAACTGGTTTGATTATAACCACAATATTACATTTAAAGGTGAGTGTCTGCTTGAATTACCATATTAGTTGAACAACGTTCAGTGATCCGGTGTATTTTACATTCTGAAGTTGAAAAACCGGCTTAAATCTTTTATCGAATGATTTTACAGTATGATGAACGTTGTATGAACTGTGGAAATCTTTATAAGTGGGTAGAACAGTTCAAAAACGGCCGAACCTCAATAACTGACGAGCCACGACCTGACCGGACACTTGAAATTAGCTTGAAACGCGCACTGACTACATTATTCGTGAAGACCGACGTGTTACAGTTCATATACACTCCTGGAAATTGAAATAAGAACACCGTGAATTCATTGTCCCAGGAAGGGGAAACTTTATTGACACATTCCTGGGGTCAGATACATCACATGATCACACTGACAGAACCACAGGCACATAGACACAGGCAACAGAGCATGCACAATGTCGGCACTAGTACAGTGTATATCCACCTTTCGCAGCAATGCAGGCTGCTATTCTCCCATGGAGACGATCGTAGAGATGCTGGATGTAGTCCTGTGGAACGGCTTGCCATGCCATTTCCACCTGGCGCCTCAGTTGGACCAGCGTTCGTGCTGGACGTGCAGACCGCGTGAGACGACGCTTCATCCAGTCCCAAACATGCTCAATGGGGGACAGATCCGGAGATCTTGCTGGCCAGGGTAGTTGACTTACACCTTCTAGAGCACGTTGGGTGGCACGGGATACATGCGGACGTGCATTGTCCTGTTGGAACAGCAAGTTCCCTTGCCGGTCTAGGAATGGTAGAACGATGGGTTCGATGACGGTTTGGATGTACCGTGCACTATTCAGTGTCCCCTCGACGATCACCAGTGGTGTACGGCCAGTGTAGGAGATCGCTCCCCACACCATGATGCCGGGTGTTGGCCCTGTGTGCCTCGGTCGTATGCAGTCCTGATTGTGGCGCTCACCTGCACGGCGCCAAACACGCATACGACCATCATTGGCACCAAGGCAGAAGCGACTCTCATCGCTGAAGACGACATATCTCCATTCGTCCCTCCATTCACGCCTGTCGCGACACCACTGGAGGCGGGCTGCACGATGTTGGGGCGTGAGCGGAAGACGGCCTAACGGTGTGCGGGACCGTAGCCCAGCTTCATGGAGACGGTTGCGAATGGTCCTCGCCGATACCCCAGGAGCAACAGTGTCCCTAATTTGCTGGGAAGTGGCGGTGCGGCCCCCTACGGCACTGCGTAGGATCCTACGGTCTTGGCGTGCATCCGTGCGTCGCTGCGGTCCGGTCCCAGGTCGACGGGCACGTGCACCTTCCGCCGACCACTGGCGACAACATCGATGTACTGTGAAGACCTCACGCCACACGTGTTGAGCAAATCGGCGGTACGTCCACCCGGCCTCCCGCATGCCTACTATACGCCCTCCCTCAAAGTCCATCAACTGCACATACGGTTCACGTCCACGCTGTCGCGGCATGCTACCAGTGTTAAAGACTGCGATGGAGCTCCGTATGCCACGGCAAACTGGCTGACACTGACGGCGGCGGTGCACAAATGCTGCGCAGCTAGCGCCATTCGACGGCCAACACCGCGGTTCCTGGTGTGTCCGCTGTGCCGTGCGTGTGATCATTGCTTGTACAGCCCTCTCGCAGTGTCCGGAGCAAGTATGGTGGGTCTGACACACCGGTGTCAATGTGTTCTTTTTTCCATTTCCAGGGGTGTATATAGCAAAAATCAGTTGTAATAAGTCTTGGCACAGTTCACAGCATTATCAATAACAAGCTCAACTACAGCAAAACAAGTGCAAAATGGGTCCCGAAAGAGTTAATGCAAAACACAGAAAATTACATTGAAGTTATGTTCAGACAAGAAAGATCAGTATGAAAGTGAAGATTGCGGTGCTCTAAACAAGATTTTAGCGCGTAATGAAACTTGGGTTACCACTGTGAATCGGAGTCCAAAAGGCGAAACGTGGAATGGAAGTACACCAGCTCACTGTCCGAAAGAAATTCAGAAGGCTAGCATCAGCGCGAAAAGCCATGTCGACCGTCTTTTGGGATGCCCATGTATCGTCTTTTGTGATTATTTCGAAAGTCAGTGCATAATAAACATTGCTTACTATTTAGACATGGTGATGAACAAAGTAAAGACAGCAATGATGGGAAAAAGGTCGCAAATCTCAAAGGAACGGCTCGATATTGCTGCACGACAACGCTCGACCTTACACCGCCACCGGACCCAAGAAATCTTTGAAAAAATGAATTGGGAGCACTGCCTCATTCTGTACAGTCCAGATGTGGCTCTCTCTGATTTTCATTTGTTTGGTCCAATCAAGAAGGCATTACATGGAAGAAAGTTCAATAACAACTAGGAGGTCAAAACGTTAATGGGAAGGTGGCTCAAACTACAAGACAAAGACTTCTTTGTATCAATTATTAAAAAAAGCTAGTTCATATGCGGGACAAGTCTATTAATATTGATGGGGATTATTTTGATACGTAGTAAAAGTCTCATTTAAAAAAAAATAGTTTTTTTTTCTACATCAGTCTGTCTCTTTTTGTTATTGACTGTCCCCCATATATTATACGTGAAAAGATAGAACCCTATTCAGTAAGATTAAATTAATCCTGTCTTTGCTACATACCACAATGGCCATCTTCTGGGTTCAGCAAATCATGCCAGCACAACCATTTACCTTCCAAGACAGATTTCTTAATAAGGTCTCTCAAGTTCTGCTCTGAACTTAAATGCCTAGTGTATGTGATCTGTCTCTTTTTCCTAAGGTTCAAAGAGTTGTAATACGTGTTATTGACATTAGGAAAACTCTTTGTTTTTAAAAAAACAGATGATGATCTTGCCATTCGCCAGTTTTCCGAGGGGATAGAAGCTCTTTTGTCTTCATAATCTTCATCGTAAAATGTACTTTTGCCACATCTTTTATCTGATTCTCCTTCTTCATCCGCGTGGCTTGACGACTGCGCGGAATCCATTATTGGCACTTGAAGTCTTTATACTGCCAACTTGTTATAGTTATCCGATTTCCATCATTATTCTTCTTTGTTTTCCCCTCAACAACTCACATTCTGTCTGTATGGTCTGTTAGTATCCCTCTACGAAAGTTCCTCCATTCGCTGAAACAAAAAATTAAAGATTGTTAATAATTCCGAAAGAACAAAAAAAAAAGTTAGAATATGAAAAGAGGGTATACTCAGATACAAAGAAAACATAGACTACTACCATTACTAATTTGTTTGAATGTAAAGAAAATTTCTGTCCAGTACCCCCAGAAAAAATTCAGTAGAAGGAATTTTATTTGTATTTGTTGAATGCCTGTAAATGAATTTTATGCTAATAAATGGGTGTGGTTACTTAGCAACATGCCTCCTATTCAAATATAGCCGCTTATAAAAGCGTATTGAGGACGATGTTGTACCGGATGGTTATAATTAAAGTGGACCTACTAACAGAAGTCCAATGTGGGCTGTGTTTATCATATGGCAGCGAACTTGGAAGATATTCTGATGCGGTAATGGGGAGCCGATTTACGGTGGAACGAAAATTAGTTCCAAAATTTCGCGCTGTGAATACAAGACACGCATATAAAAATGTCTCCATACGTAATTGATTAGGAACAGGATGTGGGCAGAAAAGGTAAGACAAGTAAGAAAAGCATAACGTAGATTTTATTATTAACCACCGCTTACACAATTTGTTCAATATGAGCACCGGTAACATAGACGAGATGCTGCATCCGTAGCATCCGTAATATGACCTGACAGTTGCTCGCAGCAGGTCCGGTGGAATCTGAGCAACGTGTTCCTGTACATTGGCCTTCAGATCAAGTAGAGACAGAATATGTGCCTGGTAAACGCGTTCTTTCACATATCAGAGCCAAAAGTAGTCATACGGATTGAGATCAAATGATCTTGCAGTCAATGCACCTGGAGATAACCCGTTCGTGGAAGGTTACATCAAGCAGATTTTTCACTGGGCGATAAACATTGCCGTATCTTGCATGAAAACAACGGGTTCCACATAACTGCAGTCTTTCAAAGCAGGAATCATAGGCTGTACAAGGAGGGCTCGTTAACGTGCAGACGTCACAGTACACCTGAAAGGCACTCTCTTCAAAGATAAAGGACCAACAATAAAGGTGCTTCTGAGTCCACACCACACAGTCACATACGGCGAAAGCAATGGCTCTTCGTGCACAACAGGCAGTTTAACGGCATCCCAAATTCGGCAGTTCTGGTATTCGCTGGACCCTGTAGGGTAAAATGTGCCTCGTCACTCCATAGAATATCGCCTGGCCATGTCATCTACTTCGATCCGTGTCAGAAACCGTAGCGCAAATTCAGAATGTAGCCGCAGAAAATGAGGTTTTAGTCGCTGCACTGCCTGGATCTGTGTACAACAGGCCGCAAAACGCACCATGGAATGGACAGTTCTGGTGACACTGCGCAAGCAGTAGCACTACCTGGGGCGCGGGAGTGCAAGGGCAGTTACAGCAACGGTAATTTCGTCAATAACTTTCACAAGGATAGGACACCTTCCTCTTCCAGGTGTAACACCACACTCATCCATGTTTTAGAATTTCATTATCATCTTCTTTAAATGATTTAATGACCTCAAGTCTCTCCTCAGACCTTTCAGTTGGCGATACTCTCTCAATGCAACATTATAGCTGTCATTCACATAAACAGTTTCAACAAAAGGGCACGGTCTCTTCTCGACAGCGATACTGTTCCCTCACCTTATAGGTTGTCAAATGACAGCGTGGTGTCAGACTGTCTTACAGTGTACAGCGCCAGATTTGTACCTGGTGGCCACACACGGAACTAATTTTTTCCCCCATGTAAATCGGTTCGGCATTAATGCAGCCACACAATAATTACAGCCCACACTGGACCTCTGTGAAGCTGCGCTTTAATTACAACCACCTGGTGGCTGCAAATATGAGCGAGGGAAAGTGTATGACATTTATCAGCAGTTTTCTTTCTTTATTGTAGTACTTGTATCTACTGGCTCAAAGTTATGAAAGTGAAACATCAACACTTTCAAAAATTATTACCAAGAGATACATGCAGTATTTGCAGAAATGCATGGTACAAAAAGGCACTTTTTATAAATAACGACATAAATTATTGCAAGGATTCAATAAGTAGTCGGTTTTAATCATCGCCTCGAAATAATAAGATTACATAATTAACTTTTTGTTTGTTTTGAGGTACGAGGGCAGTTCAATAAGTAATGCAACACATTTTTTTTCTCGGCCAATTTTGGTTGAAAAAACCGGAAATTTCTTGTGGAATATTTTCAAACATTCCCGCTTCGTCTCGTATAGTTTCATTGACTTCCGACAGGTGGCAGCGCTGTACGGAGCTGTTAAAATGGCGTCTGTAACGGATGTGCGTTGCAAACAACGGGCAGTGATCGAGTTTCTTTTGGCGGAAAACCAGGGCATCTCAGATATTCATAGGCGCTTGCAGAATGTCTACGGTGATCTGGCAGTGGACAAAAGCACGGTGAGTCGTTGGGCAAAGCGTGTGTCATCATCGCCGCAAGGTCAAGCAAAACTGTCTGATCTCCCGCGTGCGGGCCGGCCGTGCACAGCTGTGACTCCTGCTATGGCGGAGCGTGCGAACACACTCGTTCGAGATGATCGACAGATCACCATCAAACAACTCAGTGCTCAACTTGACATCTCTGTTGGTAGTGCTGTCACAATTGTTCACCAGTTGGGATATTCGAAGGTTTGTTCCCGCTGGGTCCCTCGTTGTCTACCCGAACACCATAAAGAGCAAAGGAGAACCATCTGTGCGGAATTGCTTGCTCGTCATGTGGCTGAGGGTGACAATTTCTTGTCAAAGATTGTTACAGACGATGAAACATGGGTTCATCACTTCGAACCTGAAACAAAACGGCAAGCAATGGAGTGGCGCCACACCCACTCCCCTACCAAGAAAAAGTTTAAAGCCATACCCTCAGCCGGTAAAGTCACGGTTACAGTCTTCTGGGACGCTGAAGGGGTTATTCTGTTCGATGTCCTTCCCCATGGTCAAACGATCAACTCTGAAGTTTATTGTGCTACTCTTCAGAAATTGAAGAAACGACTTCAGCGTGTTCGTAGGCACAAAAATCTGAACGAACTTCTCCTTCTTCATGACAACGCAAGACCACACACAAGTCTTCGCACCCGAGAGGAGCTCACAAAACTTCAGTGGACTGTTCTTCCTAATGCACCCTACAGCTCCGATCTCGCACCGTCGGATTTCCATATGTTTGGCCCAATGAAGGACGCAATCCGTGGGAGGCACTACGCGGATGATGAAGAAGTTATTGATGCAGTACGACGTTGGCTCCGACATCGACCAGTGGAATGGTACCGTGCAGGCATACAGGCCCTCATTTCAAGGTGGCGTAAGGCCGTAGCATTGAATGGAGATTACGTTGAAAAATAGTGTTGTGTAGCTAAAAGATTGGGGAATAACCTGGTGTATTTCAATGCTGAATAAAACAACCCCTGTTTCAGAAAAAAAAGTGTTGCATTACTTATTGAACTGCCCTCGTACAAGTTTGCAGTCCTGAGACATACTGAAATCCCCATGCCACAGTAATGCAGCATACCACTACAAGAGCCAAAATAAGATGGTGCAATGCAAGGTTTACATAGATCTTGGCGCAGCTCTGTGGTAAAGTGGAGTGTATGTGATAATTCTATTTTGCAAACACCCAGTATTGTGTTTTTTATGTATCTATGGTATATGATGGTTAAAAGGACTTCGTCCAGTTTTAGTGATTTCAGCTGTTGTTCCTCATCACCACTGGCACTAATGTCTACACCACTCATCTTTGCATTGGTGGAAGAGTTAAACTAGGATTTTCATTTCTAAAGAAGCATTTCAAGACGGAGTTCATCGTTTCTGCTTTTGCTTTGTTTCTCCATATCTTCATTTTTAGTCCCTGACTCGTCAAGAGTGTCTGGACACTAACTTTGGTACCACTAATAGCTTTAAATACGAACAGAATTTATTTAGATATTGTGAGTGATGTTTCGGAGTGGCAGTGCGTTTCTAGGCGCTACAGCCTGGAACCGCGTGAACGCTACGGTCGCAGGTTCGAATCCTGCCTCGGGCATGGATGTGTGTGATGTCCTTAGGTTAGTTAGGTTTAATTAGTTCTAAGTTCTAGGCGACTCATGACCTCAGAAGTTAAGTCGCATAGTGCTCAGAGCCATTTGAATCATTTTTTTGTGGGTGAAGTTTCGATAACATTCTGCTGCGGTATTTGTTGAAGATTTCACACAATGCTCTCTCGATAGCCAAACACGCTTCATTCAGCATATGCCTACCTATAATCCGATACTTTTTTCAGATCTGTTACCAATAACATATGTTTCTTTACAAGCTTCTTTACAGTGACTGTATACTATGGAGGGCCCCTCCCTTCATGAAGTGTAGTTACGTATCTATCAAGTGAAACACCAAATATTCTTCAAAATCTGAGCCACAGTTCTCCTGCATGCTCCTCCCCAGAGCTAAATGTTTCGCTTCCCTATTGAGGTGCCAGAGACACTCATGCTGCATTATTTAGAGATGACTGATTGGCAACTACTACTGACAGTTTCGACGGTTACGAGACCGTGAAAATGAGAAAACTGGTTGTAGTAAACGAAATAACTTTGTAGAATAATCTCGATGTTTAATATCGTGTATTTGAGAGAAACTTGTTATCTCGAATTCCCCAGGCTGGCTTTCATAAACTCTTAGGTTTCTCCTGGCTATTATGGTCTTCTGGCAAATTTCGTTTTCCTGCACGTGTAGTAACATTTTGGACTTTAGCAGTAAACGTTTCACGCTTATTGTATGCGTCTTTTTTCAGGTTTTTGAATTCAGTAAATCTGCTGAAGTGAGCCAGTCTACACGGTTTCTTTCTTTAGAAGTGCGTATGAAGTCCTGATTTGTTCACCCTTAAATAGCCATCACATGCAAAATTAATTTGTTTCAGAACATTAAATAGCAGTTCCATAGATAAACAACAGACTCGACTCAAAAATTCTATACATATGACGTGTTCTCTTACTGTAAATGTACTACTAACAATAATGACTGACGATAGGTCTGTATGCCGGCCGGAGTGGCCGAGCGGTTCTAAGCGCTTCAGTCTGGAACCGCGCGACCGCTGCGGTCGTAGGTTCGACTCCTGCCTCGGGCATTGATGTGTGTGATGTCCTTAGATTAGTTAGGTTTAAGTAGTTCTAAGTTCTAGAGGACTGATGACCTCAGAAGTTAAGTCCCATAGTGCTCAGAGCCATTTTTTTTTGATAGGTCTGTATAATAAACTTTACACAAGGTATGGATCAAAATTATATTGGAGATAGACGTTCATAATCTGAGTATTCTGAGATAAGCAGCCAATGGACGTAAATGACTGTTTTAAGTGCTTCAATTAGCAAAGCGTGTGAGGCATAGTATGCTCGTTTATTTTTTTTATATTTATTTCCTTTTAGTCACTTGAGGACTTCACAATGTCCCTCTGGACAAGCCACTGGTCGTCTTCAGTAAATGCCCAGTACACGATCAAACTCATTTGTCAAATTCGTACTTTTATATCCGCGGCATCGCCAAAATAGCTAATACACGATCCAGCAAGTTTGTCAGTTTAACATCACTTTTGAAGCAGATGCTGTTCGTGGAAGCTGTATTTTGACGCTGGTGGGAATGGTTACCAATGCACGTAAGGCATTTCTAACATTGACTCTGGCCCCGTGTTTAAAGAAGAAGAAAGAAACAAGAAATGTACACATTAAAACCTGTTAAAGGAACTGTTACACTTGGAATCTGGTGATTACATTAATTTTCTTCGAATGAACAGTAGAATTAAAGGAACTGTTACACTTGGAATCTGGTGATTACATTAATTTTCTTCGAATGAACAGTAAAAGTTTTACTAAGCTGTTTAACTACTTCGCCCTCACATTAAAAAACAAGCCGCACACAGGCTACGTGAAAATTTAATTTCTTCTACTTGGTCCTCTAATGACAGTTCATTAAAATACCACATCGTGGGAACAAGTAGCCTATATTGTGCATGGAGGAAGAGGAGAACGATTTTTTTTGTTCTATTGCGCTCCCTCTACTATGTTGTGCGTAGAATATTGATTTTCTTCTTAACCCCTTCCTCCGTAATGTTTGGTTGAGAAGGACACGACACTTCCATCATTTTGGTAATTTCCAGTGCTATTTTGTTTCTATCCTCGATCATAGTTTTCGTAGTTGTGGAAACTCACGATACAGTGGGATAAAAACATCAGCACAAATAACGTCCGCTATCTTTTCAAATTTTCCGTCAATCAAAGTTTCTATTAGACACGTCAAACACGCTCTGTGTTTGACAAAAACACGTTCAAATAGTTGGCAACCATAACAAAGTTTGACCGTTTGTTTGATTTTGTACGTATAGGGTTGCTATACCTAACTGGGACCTCGTCGGAACACTCTAACATGGGGGTGTAGAATTGAAGTAAAAAATTTATTTAATATAATTACTTTTTGTTTCGAACACAATCAGACGGAACTGTTGCGGCAGACGTGGATGGTACAATATTTTTTTCGGAAGATTTCACCTTTTTCAGCAAGTCTTTTTTCCCTTTTACGTATTTATAAAACACCATGCAAATCAGCCTGTAGTTAAACCGGCATTGTAAGATTGATTGCACAGTGCCTGGCAACAGTCGATATCGTTCATCAGTCCACGGGGCCAACGTAAGCGAAAATACTCTTTCCATAGTGGCGTTGCATGCGGGAATAGAAAACAAATACTCGCATAATTTTAGCAGTTGTCATTTGCGTTCAGGATTTTCGGTTTCCTCAAGAAAGTAAATCCACTTTTCTTCCACGGAGTGTTTCGACTTCCATTCTTCCGATTCACGCTTAGTTTCTAAAAAGCTCTTCAGATACATATATTCCTGAAAACGACAGTCGCCTGAAAACTTCACACCATCTTTAGTCAGGTATATAATAGGGTTTTCAATCATCACCCAATCTGGAGTTTCAGATATGGTCAAATACCAGCCTTTTATTAAAAGAAATAGCCATTTCTCTAAGTAATGAAATGATATGGTATAGAAAGCCATCGTCTCTTCCTCAAATTTCGAAATCAAATTAATTATTTCTTGGTTAGGGTCACCAACCATCAATTTGTTAAAATTCGTTTTGGTTTGCATGCCAATAAAATTGGCTGTCTTCCTTTCATTCAAAAGTCTTTGAGTGTCGACTAATATATTCTTTATTTCAGTTATCGAGACTTTTTTCTTCTCCACGCTTTTTATATCTTTTTCAAGCAGAGCCAAGTTTGACTGCAGAAACATGAAGTAAATTTCACTAATAGGACTACAGAAAAAATCTGGAATTATTTTAGGTGGCCTGTCTTCGACGTCAAACAATTGTTCTAATGGAATTCAAAGCATTCTCTGAACTGCGGGCATTAGCGGCAGCCACCTTGTTTTTGAGTGAGGTAGAAGAGTCTGATGACTGACATCAACGCATAAGCAGAACTTTTTCAGCTTCGCTGTTCTTACCAGGAGCGATTGATATAGTATCGTGGAGAATATGGGCAGGGCATAAAATTCCTTCTACATCTTGGTGAAACACATTCCACTGGCCGTGTTGATGAAGCCCTCCAAAGTTGGTACTGGTATTGTCTCCACAAAAAGCGATTAATACATCTAATGGAATTTGCAGTTGTGTTAAAGTGTTAGACAAAATTTTGCAATTGTCTCAGATGTTACGTTATTCAGTGAATCAAATTTCGGCGGCTTCTGTTGGATGCAGTCAGTTTCAGCAAAGTAATGAACAACTAAAAAAAAAATCTTTTCAGCCATGTGGTCCGATGCGTCAGTGCGTATGCCATACAATAAAACTTCTTGCAATTGTTTTACGCATTCGGACGGGGAGTGAAGTGCGAGAATATTTTTAATAATCGCTTTAGCTTTGGTCCTGGCTGTAGACTGCTTTGCGGCGACCTTGGATTCAGGACCCATTACGCCATTCACTTTTATGTCAGAGTCAAGAAAACTGAAGGATTTATGACGCTTGACAACTTTATAAGCTGTTGTTTAGCGACGAGCAATTCTTCCTGGGTATCTTCTGTAATCATGAATGTAGAAATAGGCTTTGCTGTCGATGCTATCGCGAATTTATTTGTATGATCCTTCGTTGAAATCTGATGCCTTACATCTGCCTTACTGAGTTGAAACAGCTAAAAACCTCACACAGTGCCAGCCTGGGTGGCCGAGCGGTTCTAGGCGCTACAGTCTGGAACCGCGCTACCGCTGCGGTCTCAGGTTCGAATCCTGCCTCGGACATGGATGTGAGTGATGTCCTTAGGTTAGTTAGGTTAAGTAGTTCGAAGTTCTAGGGGACTGATGACCTCAGATGTTAAGTACCATAGTGCTCAGAGCCATTTACAATAATAAAGGTAAGTTTTTTGCTGTGTGGTAGAGGGCCGGCCACGGCGTGCTAAACTTCACGCGTGCGGACCGCGGGCGGGCCAAGGCCCTGATTGTGACTCGGATTTGCTCGGTCATTCTCGGAAGTACTCGGTACAGCGGGACATTCCATTTGGAAATACGGTGCGGCACTTTGCGGTCGGCACAACTCTCTGAGTTCGGAAGAATCGTGGTGTCAGCAAGGTAATTCCAGCTTTAATTTCAAATCTTTTTACGTTAAAACTGTCCATGACGTCTATATTACTTTTCTCAGGTAGATTTTCCAAGTCTTTATAATGAGGTTTCAAAAGCGCTACAATATTTCGATAATTTGTGTGAAAGACATTTTGTCTATTATAAAACTCTCTGAAATTGTCTGAATTGGTCTGTATGCTGACAGTTTTTACCAGATGAAAATTATATTATGTCTTCAGCACTCCAAAGACAATTAATTAATACTGAAAACTTGTCTGTTTGTATGAGAAAAAGTACTACCACAGCTGTATCTTGAGAATGTCTTTATTCTATCACACGACTAGTTTAGGCCGCACATTACCGCCATCCTCAGGCACCACCACTACCAAAATAGTATTTAATTTCCTTGGCGCATTGGACCCAACACCGTGTTGCTTCCAACACCCACATTGGGCACTTGAGACGAGAGGGTGTTTAGTCTAGACTCCTGATGAAAGCTAGCTCACGTGGGCTAGTAACAAGGATCCCACAGTAAATGAGTCAAGGAAATCAAATACCCTTTTGGCAGTGGTGGGACCTGAAGATGGCAGTAATGTGCCGCCGAAACTAGTCGTATGATACAATAAAGACATTCTCAAGATACAGTTGTGTTAGTAATTTTTCTCACATATATCATCAGCAGAAGTCCCTCGCCCATGCAATGGGACAGACATGGATAAATTGTTTATTTGTGATCTACATTATTGAGAAATGCGAAATACAAAGCCAAATCATATGCAGTACGGCTGTACTGTCATTTGAATGCGGAGCATTCGCCCGTTTTCTCCTCTTCATCGCGCTCAAACAGTGCTGCATGGCGGTGGGGGAAATGTGAAACGAGGCTGAGTACTTTGGCACGCTGGCCCGAGCATGAACCGCGAGTCTAAATCTTGGCCACCTTTGATCCAGAAGGTGCTTGCATCATCGATGCAGGATACGCAACATGCAATTCCATCTGTGAGACGACCTTGTCAACATAAACTTGTTGAGATAAATAAACTGACGCTGTAGTTAAATGTTGCGCTAACAGAAGGAGTTACTTCAGTGCTTGAGTCAAGCTCGTAACAGTATTTTGCAAAATCGGGACACAACTGGGTCTTGTTGGAATGTCGGGACAAGAAGGTCTATAACAGTGACGGTCTCGATATGTGGGGATGTATGTATGGGGGGGGGTCTTAGAGAAATCTGCTGCGAATGGCTTTCGCTGTTTTGTCAACTATACTGACACTTTTCTTTTCTCTAAAACAGAGTTTGTGAGCTGTTTATGTTTTATAACAAACAGCAAATTGTCACAATAAAAATAGTAGCTCTGCCTTCAATTATAATAAAGAACCGTCTGTGATGGATCCATTGCGACTATTACCACTGCCGGCCGCGGTGGTCTCGCGGTTCTAGGCGCGCAGTCCGGAACCGCGTGACTGCTACGGTCGCAGGTTCGAATCCTGCCTCGGGCACGGATGTGTGTGATGTCCTTAGGTTAGTTAGGTTTAAGTAGTTCTAAGTTCTAGGGGACTGATGACCACAGCTGTTAAGTCCCATAGTGCTCAGAGCCATTTTTGACTATTACCACTGTTTACAGTTAATGCGTGGTTGTTGAAGATGGAGCACCATACGTTACAGGACTTGCAGACATGTGATGAATGTATTGTGCAGCAGGACGTGGTGATCAGAAAGCTGAATACACGTACAAAGGGAAATGTTTCGAAGTAGGCTTGATCTTAACTGGGAGAAAACTGACGAGCAACTATAGCAGAGTCTATGAAGAAGATCCCTGACATTTACTGCTTTCGCGCGTCTCCCTCAATCAATCAGGTAACGCTATTATACACTGAAGAGCCAAAGAAATTTGTACACCTGACTAATATCGTGTAGGGCCCTCGCGAGCGCGCAGAAGTGCCACAACACGACGTGGCATGGACTAAATGTCTGAAGTAGTGCTGGAGGGAAATGACACCATGAATTCTGCAGGGCTGTCCGTAAAACCGTAAGAGTACGAGGAGTTGGAGATCTCTCCTGAACAACACAGTGCAAGGCATCTCAGATATGCTCAGTGATGTTCGTGTCTTGGGAGTTTGGTGGCCAGCGGAAGTATTTAAACTCAGAGAAGTGTTCCTGGAGCCACTCTGTAGCAACTCTGGACTTGTGGGGTGTAGCATTGCCCTGCTGGAATTGCCCAAGTCCGTCAGAATGCACAACGGACATGAACGAATGCAGGTGATCAAACAGGATGCTTACATACGTGTCACTTGTCACAGTCATATCTAGACGTATCAGGGGTCCCATATCACTCCAACTGCACATGCCGCACACCATTACAGAGCCTCCACCAGCTTTAACAGTACCCTGCTGACATGCATGGTCCAGGTATTCATGAGGTTGTCTCCGTGCACCCGTGCACGTCCATCCGCTCGATACAATTTGAAACGAGACTCGTCCGACCAGGTAACATATTAGCAGTCATCGATAGTACAATGTCGGTGTTGACGGACCCAGGCGAGGTGTAAAGCTTTGTGTCGTGCAGTCATCAAGGGTACACAAGTGGGTCTTCGGCTCCGAAAGCCCATATCGATGTTTCGTCGAAAGGATCGCACGCTGACACGTGTTGACGTTTTTTTTTTTTTTTTTTTTTTGTCATCAGTCTACTGACTGGTTTGATGCGGCCCGCCACGAATTCCTTTCCTGTGCTAACCTCTTCATCTCAGAGTAGCACTTGCAACCTACGTCCTCAATTACTTGCTTGACGTATTCCAATCTCTGTCTTCCTCTACAGTTTTTGCCCTCTACAGCTCCCTCTAGTACCATGGAAGTCATTCCCTCATGTCTTAGCAGATGTCCTATCATCCTGTCCCTTCTCCTTATCAGTGTTTTCCACATATTCCTTTCCTCTCCGATTCTGCGTAGAACCTCCTCATTCCTTACCTTATCAGTCCACCTAATTTTCAACATTCGTCTATAGCACCACATCTCAAATGCTTCGATTCTCTTCTGTTCCGGTTTTCCCACAGTCCATGTTTCACTACCATACAATGCTGTATTCCAGACGTACATCCTCAGAAATTTCTTCCTCAAGGCCGGTATTTGATATTAGTAGACTTCTCTTGGCCAGAAATGCCTTTTTTGCCATAGCGAGTCTGCTTTTGATGTCCTCCTTGCTCCGACCGTCATTGGTTATTTTACTGCCTAGGTAGCGGATTTCCTTAACTTCATTGACTTCGTGACCATCAATCCTGATGTCAAGTTTTTCGCTGTTCTCATTTCTACTACTTCTCATTACCTTCGTCTTTCTCCGATTCACTCTCAAACCATACTGTGTACTCATTAGACTGTTCATTCCGTTCAGCAGATCATTTAATTCTTCTTCACTTTCACTCAGGATAGCAATGTCATCAGCGAATCGTATCATTGATATCCTTTCACCTTGTATTTTAATTCCACTCCTGAACCTTTCCTTTATTTCCATCATTGCTTCCTCGACGTACAGATTGAAGAGTAGGGGCGAAAGGCTACAGCCTTGTCTTACACCTTTCTTAATACGAGCACTTCGTTGTTGATCGTCCACTCTTATTATTCCCTCTTGGTTGTTGTACATATTGTATATGACACGTCTCTCCCTATAGCTTACCCCTACTTCTTTCAGAATCTCGAACAGCTTGCACCATTTTATATTGTCGAACGCTTTTTCCAGGTCGACAAATCCTATGAAAGTGTCTTGATTTTTCTTTAGCCTTGCTTCCATTATTATCCGTAACGTCAGAATTGCCTCTCTCGTCCCTTTACTTTTCCTAAAGCCAAACTGATCGTCACTTAGCGCATTCTCAATTTTCTTTTCCATTCTTCTGTATATTATTCTTGTAAGCAGCTTCGATGCATGAGCTGTTAAGCTGATTGTGCGATAATTCTCGCACTTGTCAGCTCTTGCCGTCTTCGGAATTGTGTGGATGATGCTTTTCCGAAAGTCAGATGGTATATCGCCAGACTCATATATTCTACACACCAACGTGAATAGTCGTTTTGTTGCCACTTCCGCCAATGATTTTAGAAATTCTGATGGAATGTTATCTATCCCTTCTGCCTTATTTGACCGTGAGTCCTCCAAAGCTCTTTTAAATTCCGATTCTAATACTGGATCCCCTGTCTCTTCTAAATCGACTCCTGTTTCTTCTTCTATCTCATCAGACAAATCTTCACCCTCATAGAGGCTTTCAATGTATTCTTTCCACCTATCTGCTCTCTCCTCTGCATTTAACAGTGGAATTCCCGTTGCACTCTTAATGTTACCACCGTTGCTTTTAATGTCACCAAAGGTTGTTTTGACTTTCCTGTATGCTGAGTCTGTCCTTCCGACAATCATATCTTTTTCGATGTCTTCACATTTTTCCTGCAGCCATTTCGTCTTAGCTTCCCTGCACTTCCTATTTATTTCATTCCTCAGCGACTTGTATTTCTGTATTCCTGATTTTCCCGGAACATGTTTGTACTTCCTCCTTTCATCAATCAACTGAAGTATTTCTTCTGTTACCCATGGTTTCTTCGCAGCTACCTTCTTTGTGCCTATGTTTTCCTTCCCAACTTCTGTGATGGCCCTTTTTAGAGATGTCCATTCCTCTTCAACTGTACTGCCTACTGCGCTATTCCTTATTGCTGTATCTATAGCGTTAGAGAACTTCAAACGTATCTCGTCATTCCTTAGTACTTCCGTATCCCACTTCTTTGCGTATTGATTCTTCCTGACTAATGTCTTGAACTTCAGCCTACTCTTCATCACTACTATATTGTGATCTGAGTCTATATCTGCTCCTGGGTACGCCTTACAATCCAGTATCTGATTTCGGAATCGCTGTCTGACCATGATGTAATCTAATTGAAATCTTCCCGTATCTCCCGGCCTTTTCCAACTATACCTCCTCCTCTTGTGGTTCTTGAACAGGGTATTCGCTATTACTAGCTGAAACTTGTTACAGAACTCAATTAGTCTTTCTCCTCTTTCATTCCTTGTCCCAAGCCCATATTCTCCTGTAACCTTTTCTTCTACTCCTTCCCCTACAACTGCATTCCAGTCGCCCGTAACTATTAGATTTTCGTCCCCCTTTACATACTGCATTACCCTTTCAATATCCTCATACACTTTCTCTACCTGTTCATCTTCAGCTTGCGACGTCGGCATGTATACCTGAACTATCGTTGTCGGTGTTGGTCTACTGTCGATTCTGATTAGAACAACCCAGTCACTGAACTGTTCACAGTAACACACCCTCTGCCCTTCCTTCCTATTCGTAACGAATCCTACACCTGTTATACCATTTTCTGCTGCTGTTGATATTACCCGATACTCATCTGACCAGAAATCCTTGTCTTCCTTCCACTTCACTTCACTGACCCCTACTATATCTAGATTGAGCCTTTGCATTTCCCTTTTCAGATTTTCTAGTTTCCCTACCACGTTCAAGCTTCTGACATTCCACGCCCCGACTCGTAGAATGTTGGAAGTCGCTAAGTGCTCTCATTCTCAAATAAGGACAGACACTTATTTGACTTATTGTGTTAAAGCTGTAAAATAAAGTTATAGGTCTTAATAAGTATACTATGACAGGATTAAAATTTTTAAATTCCGTCAATAACTGTATGAAATATTGAAACTCAACTGTAAGGAAAGAGCCAGACGCATCATGAAGGAATTATCCTATTGGGACGGAAATTAGTAGATTAAATTTACTCGTAGAAGTGAACAACTTTTGCAATTTCAGAAAAAGCGGAGATTTTATTCAAAAGGAAGAGCGTCACAAATTGAGTAAGTCAATGAAGCATTATGTAAGTTGTTATTCGCCTTAGCATTGATTGATTAAGTTGTTTGATATCTTCCTGAGGGATATTGTGGCAAATTATGTCCAACTGGCCCTTTAGATCAACAAAATCAAGTGACGATTGGAGGGCCCTGCCCATAATGCTCCAGACGTTCTTAGTTGGGGAGAGATGCTGGCCGAGATAGCGTTTGGCAAGCACGAAGATAGGCAGTAGAAACTTTCACTGTGTCCGGGCGGGCATTATATTCTGAAATGCAACCCAAGGATTGCTTGCCATGATGGGCAACAAAACAAGCTGTAGAATATAGTCGATACACCGGGTCTCGTGGATGAGAACCAAAGAGGTCTTGCTGTGAAAAGAATGCCTGGCTGTCGGGCCTTATGACAGGCGACAGTCAGGTTGGCAATCCACTGCTGTCCGGGGCGTCTGCGGAGATCTCTTCGATGGTCATCAGAGTTTATTTCGAAGTGGGACTCATCGCAAAAGACAGTTCTACTCCAGTCAATGTGGTACCAGGCCGAAGATGCATCTGGAGACGTCCCAGACAGTAGGGATGATATCAACCTGACCGGCGGCCGTCATACGGCCCGACAGGTGGGAGTGGTGGTCTGGGGTGGCATTACTTTTCATAGCAGAACCCCTTTGGTTGTCATCCGAGGCACTCTTACAGCACAGCGGTACGTCGACGATATTCTATGACCCGTTTTGTTGCCCTTCATGGGAAGCCATCCTAGGCGTACGTTTCAGCAAGGTAATGCCTGTCGGTAGACGGTGAGAGTTTCTGTTGTCTGTCTTCGTTCTTGCCAAACATTACCTTGACCAGAAGGGTCGCCAGATTCCCCTCCCGCCCGACCCCCCCCCCACCCCCCCACCCCAAATGGTGAATGCTTGAAACATTACAGGCAAGGCCGTCCAATCAACTAGGGATTTTGTCGATCTAACGCGCCAGTTCCATACAATTTCGCACGATATCCTCTCAGGAGGATGTCCAACAACTCTTCCAATCGATACCAAAGCGAATAATAGCCAGAGGTGGACCAACGCTTTATTGACTTACTCAATTTATGAAGCTGTCTTGAATAAATCATCCAGTTTTTCTGAAATTGTAATACACTCCTGGAAATGGAAAAAAGAACACATTGACACCGGTGTGTCAGACCCACCATACTTGCTCCGGACACTGCGAGAGGGCTGTACAAGCAATGATCACACGCACGGCACAGCGGACACACCAGGAACCGCGGTGTTGGCCGTCGAATGGCGCTAGCTGCGCAGCATTTGTGCACCGCCGCCGTCAGTGTCAGCCAGTTTGCCGTGGCATACGGAGCTCCATCGCAGTCTTTAACACTGGTAGCATGCCGCGACAGCGTGGACGTGAACCGTATGTGCAGTTGACGGACTTTGAGCGAGGGCGTATAGTGGGCATGCGGGAGGCCGGGTGGACGTACCGCCGAATTGCTCAACACGTGGGGCGTGAGGTCTCCACAGTACATCGATGTTGTCGCCAGTGGTCGGCGGAAGGTGCACGTGCCCGTCGACCTGGGACCGGACCGCAGCGACGCACGGATGCACAAGACCGTAGGATCCTACGCAGTGCCGTAGGGGACCGCACCGCCACTTCCCAGCAAATTAGGGACACTGTTGCTCCTGGGGTATCGGCGAGGACCATTCGCAACCGTCTCCATGAAGCTGGGCTACGGTCCCGCACACCGTTAGGCCGTCTTCCGCTCACGCCCCAACATCGTGCAGCCCGCCTCCAGTGGTGTCGCGACAGGCGTGAATGGAGGGACGAATGGAGACGTGTCGTCTTCAGCGATGAGAGTCGCTTCTGCCTTGGTGCCAATGATGGTCGTATGCGTGTTTGGCGCCGTGCAGGTGAGCGCCACAATCAGGACTGCATACGACCGAGGCACACAGGGCCAACACCCGGCATCATGGTGTGGGGAGCGATCTCCTACACTGGCCGTACACCACTGGTGATCGTCGAGGGGACACTGAATAGTGCACGGTACATCCAAACCGTCATCGAACCCATCGTTCTACCATTCCTAGACCGGCAAGGGAACTTGCTGTTCCAACAGGACAATACACGTCCGCATGTATCCCGTGCCACCCAACGTGCTCTAGAAGGTGTAAGTCAACTACCCTGGCCAGCAAGATCTCCGGATCTGTCCCCCATTGAGCATGTTTGGGACTGGATGAAGCGTCTTCTCACGCGGTCTGCACGTCCAGCACGAACGCTGGTCCAACTGAGGCGCCAGGTGGAAATGGCATGGCAAGCCGTTCCACAGGACTACATCCAGCATCTCTACGATCGTCTCCATGGGAGAATAGCAGCCTGCATTGCTGCGAAAGGTGGATGTACACTGTACTAGTGCCGACATTGTGCATGCTCTGTTGCCTGTGTCTATGTGCCTGTGGTTCTGTCAGTGTGATCATGTGATGTATCTGACCCCAGGAATGTGTCAATAAAGTTTCCCCTTCCTGGGACAATGAATTCACGGTGTTCTTATTTCAATTTCCAGGGGTGTAGCTTGTTTGTCTGTGCATGTACATCACATCTACCGATTTCCGTTCCATTCGGATAATTCCTTCATAATGCGATGTTTTTCTTTTGTTTTGTCATAAAGTTTATTTGTTGCCTCCTCGAAGCCGTCTGAAACTGGGACAGTGCCCTGGGTTAGTTGTTTAATAACATAGATCGTTCAGTGAGTAGACTGCTTTGAACTGCGATCGTGTTCAAACGACCCCAACGGCCATGAAAATCCACATGCAACACTGTTTCAGACTATCAGCAACGATTCTCTGCCAACTTACGGACTGGAACTATATTAAGATCAAATAAGTAGCACCTTACACGCTGCCACTCCGTTTCTGTGGTGTACGTTACTTGGTTTTCACTCGAGATGTGCTGCCACAGTTATTGAAAACTCTGCCTGTTGCCTGCGAGAGAAAGTGGTTTGGTCACGATGGTGCAGCACCCCAACTGTCCATGATATCCTGAACAACAGACACCTCATTGTAGGATTGTCAGACGAAGGCGGTAGATTGACTAGTGTGCTTGCCCACGTCACTTCTATAGATATTGTGATGTGGGGTTATGTGAAGGTATTGGTGTAAGAACCCCAGCATAAACTAAGGAAGAACTGGTTCTTAGGCTCCTAGCTGCCTACTCCATTGTTCAACCCCTACTGAGATAGATAAGAAAGAGTGGCAAAATCTTTTCCTTCGCTGTAATTCATGCATTAATATGCAATTGTTACTTTGAACCGTTGTTATACGCTTATGTTATTTCAAGCAAAATGTAGTATTCATCCCAGAATGAATCCTTCACTCTGCAGCGGAGAGTGCGCTGTTTTAAAATTTCCTGGCAGATTATAACTGTGTGTCGGCCCCGGGCTCGAACATGGGACCTTCGTATTTTGCGAGGAATGCTCTTACCGACTAAGCTAACCAGACACGCTTTCACGACCTGCGCTGATTACTTGCGTCAGAACCCCTCTCGCACTTCTCAGAGGTTTCTCTGGCGCCTTGGTGAACTATAACGAATTAAGGATATTGCCAAAAATGATTTAGCCACCGTCTACGTGATCGTTTCCAGAATTAATCTTTCACTCATTCATGTTCATTTTCCGACCATTACTTCTCTGCCCTAGAGCACTTAAGGCCCCTGTAAACGATCAAACTTGTTTGTCAGATTCGCTCCTTTTTAACTACAGGTTTGACAAACAAGCGTGCGGGGTATCAATTTAACCTAACTTTTGAAGTAGTTGTGCCGCTGCGTGTATCGTGTCACGAATTGTTCTGATACCAATGGACAATGTACTAGATATAGAACAGGATTCTAACTTTAAATCTTCGGAATCTACTTTCCAGCTATCTCAAAGTTATAGATACAGTACAGCAAGCACCTGGCTGTTGTTTGACAAACACGTGTCTTATCGTCATACTTGTATGTCAAATTGGCTGTCAACCAAAATTTTCCTCAAACACGTCAAATATAGTATAAGACTGACCATCACATAAAACAAAGCCGCACATTACCAAATAATTTGACAAACACTTTAGAATCCCGTAACATTCGCATAGTTCTGACTCTGAAGGTGTAGGACACACTATAATTCGGTGGTATCTCTCTATTAATTTCTTGGATCCACCACATTTTTATTGAGTGAAATGCTTGGCCGGCATTTTTATTTCGCAACCACATCACGGTTATTTGACATGGCCAATTTCACTGGCAGTACGTCCAAACTTGCGGGCTTTTCTTAACTCAGTCAATTCTCACATTTTGCCTCAGGGTGGCGGGAGGTTATCCTTGGCTCTGAACATTGTCATTAAAAACTTACCATAGCCTGAACCCACACAGAATGCATTATTTTCGGAAACTTTAGAGATTTTTGGAGGCATGTACGTACTAAATTTCGTCTTTCTACCCTCCAATTATCCAAATTTACGTTTCTCGTAGTTTCCCTAACCCACTTGAGTGTAAAACTTCCTGGCAGATTAAAACTGTGTGCAGGACCGAGACTCGAACACGGTACCTTTGCTTTCGCGGGCAAGTGCTCTACCATCTGAGCTACCCAAGTAAGACTCACGCCCCGTCCTCACAGCTTACTTCTGCCAGTACCTCGTCTCCTACCTTCCAAGGAGCGCTTCTGTAAAGTTTGGAAGGTAGGAGGTGAGGTACTGGCAGAAGTAAGGCTGTGAGGACGGGGCGTGAGTCGTGCTTGGGTAGCTCAGATGGTAGAGCACTTGCCAGCGAAAGGCAAAGTTTCCGAGTTCGAGTCTCGGTCCGGCACACAGTTTTAATCTGCCAGGAAGTTTCATATCAGCGCACACTCCCCTGCAGAGTGAAAATCTCATTCGCTTGAGTGTAGTTGTGATATGTTTTCCGTTTTGCAAAGTAAATGGTCCATTTCCTTCCTTATCCTTGTATTCGGAGTTTCAGTGTTTGTCAGTGCACATGTGCTGCACAGCACATCATGAAAATGGTTTGAGAGGTGATGCTCTATACATTTGTTGGCACACATCCGCCTTGACTCACATTTAAAAATAGCCGCGGTGATAAAATATATCTTTTTATCGAAACTTAGAACTACGTAAACCTAACTAACCTAAGGACATCACACACATCCATGCCCGAGGCAGGATTCGCGCCTGCGACCGTAGCAGTCGCGCGGTTCCGGACTGAGCGCCTGAACCGCTAGACCACCGCGGCCGGCTTTTAATTATCACCTCAAAAACATATTCATTTTTTCGTGAACACGGCAATCCCTAAATCGCTCAGCCAAATTTATATCCGAGCTGCAGTCTACTGCTTCATCGGTACACGATTCTCCTCTACATAATTTTATGAAACGTGAACACAAGCAACAAACAGCTCTGTTTTGTAGCTGTTTCAGAATGTGAACCAAGCGGGCGCAAAATCTTTCTTGTCAATAGTCATATCGCTTAAAAAAATTTTCCGACATTTCGTCGAAATTTGTGATTTACCTGTTCACACTCGTACGTAGCATCTCCAAACTAATCAGCCGACTAGTAACGGGGGTTCGGTCTTTCTCTGTAGCGCATAGTAGCTTCATTTCTTCGTGCTCAGGTACCTGATACGCCAACAAAGGTGCCGCTGCATGAGTCATGCAATTCATATACATTACAAAGAAGTGCTCTGTGAGCTCTAATGTTGCACTCGATGACAGGTGACATGTGTTCGATAGGGTTCTTATCTTCAGAAATTTGATGGTAGAACATTATACGTAATTCAACGTCCGGCTTCTTGATATCGCAGTGGCCTTATTATGGGCATCCGACGCAGCCCATTTTCTTGCTTGAGAACGCCACTTCCGAAAAGAAAGACGCCAGCCACTTTCAGGTCATCAATTCGCAGTGCTTTCTCAAACAGCTATAGGTGAGTGCATGTTCTGGCACCGTGGGCGTGCCAGCGTCCCGAGATACTTATATCGAGCAATTCTAGAAGAAGATAATTTATTTCGTCACGGCTATCGATGCCGGAGAAGACATGATTCATCCGATCAGGAATGTCAACTCCATTCTTTCACGACCCAGGCGCAAAGTTCCGTACCCACTGCATTCATAACTAATTCTATTATTGTTGTGTGTAAAAGGTGATTTGTAGGGATTACTGACTCACATCTGTGTATTTAAAAAACAACAAAAATAAAATAAAACAAAGTAAAAAAAATCTGTAAAAGTACAGCTTCTAGCCATATTTACAAATTAATTTGCGAGGTGTATGTGATGACTCATTCCACATCATTACGATTTATCGTGCAGAAGTATCCATGGATCATGAAACTACCTATCTGACTAATGACATCGACGATGATGCTCTGCGGTTCTTTCGAAACGGTTAGGGAAAGGTGCGATATGAAACACTTGTGCCTTCCCACCAGTATAATCAGCCTGTTATACAATAAACGGCTCCGAACATTTTAGGTAAGGCTTGACCGTGACCGTTATTAAAACATGCATTGTGTTAAGGTAATACGGACCAAAACAAGAAAAAAACGTCAGGTAAACATGGGCTCCAAAAACCGTATCTTATTGAGTATGAACACTTGTTCATCTTCGATCCTGTAAAACACGTCTTAACCACTGCGAACTCTCTGCTCACGAATGTCGGACATTAGAAAGGGAAATTCTTTGTACTGGGTTGGTGCATAAGTTCGTAGCGTTTTTACTTAACTTCAACAAACAACAGATATACATACCAGGGACTTCAGTCATTAATAACATATTCTCCTTCACTATTTGCAGTGACATGCCAACGGTGGGGTGGCTTTTTGATTCCACCACTGTAGAAGTGGCGTGATTTTGAGGCGCAGAACTCGTCGAGTCATTTTCGGAAGGCATTTTCATCCGGATAGGAAGTTCCTTGAAGGGAGCGGTAAAGGTGAAAATCCGAGGGCGCGAGATCAGGTGACTAACGTGGGTAGCGAAATGACTTCCAAACTCGATCCATGTACAGTGTTTTGTGAGTCCAGCAGAATGTGGGCGGGCATTATCGTTGAGTAACATCAGTTCACGCAGTCTTCTTGGTCTTTGTTCTTGGACTGCGTCTGCAAGGCGTCTCAGTTGTTGACACTAATGTCAGCAGTGATGGTTACACCACCCAGCAGTACACCACACAGTCGCTGTTCTATCAGATGCATAACATTATCTTTTGCAGATGCGCGTAGGTTTTTATACAGCGAGTTGCTGCTTTGTTTGGACGAAACCATTCCTTCATTTTCCATATGTCAGCATAAAGACACCATTTCTCGTAACCAGTAACGATACAAGTCAGTGTTGTTCATGAGCCAACTAATGACGAGCAATCACAGATGCACATATAACCACCTGCTGATTTTTTTTTGGTTTTGGCCTAGAGCATGCGGTAGCCATACACCCGATTTTTGAACTTTCCCCATTGCATGCAAATGTCACACAATGGTTGAATGATCACATTTCACCACATTTGCCATTTCTCGAGTACACTGAAGTGGATGATTGTGGATTAATGCGTTCGAACGATCTTCATCAAACCCCGAAGGACTTCCTGGATGGGGAGAGTCACTAATGTCGAAACAATTCTCCTTGAAACGAGAAAACCATTTTCCTTGCCGTGCTGTGTCTAGTGACGTTCTCCCCGTACATGGTGCTAATGTTTCTGGCAGCCTCCTCTGCTGTCACCCTTCAACTGATCTCAAACAGAAGAATATGTCGGAAATATTCCGATTTCTCCACTCGGCACTCCATTTTATAGCGTCCACAGCTCCACTTACTATGTCCAAATGACAAAATCTGAACTCAAACAGCAACAATGAACTTCAAATAAAAATTACAATCGATATATAAACCTACAACAACCGGTATACCAACATGCAAAACAAAAAACGCTACGAGCCTCTGAACCAATCTAATAGTTGTAATTATATGTGATTCTGCTCCTAAAAAGGCCAGGAAATAGTTATGTCGCACCACCTAAAATTATCAATAATTGATTGATTGTGAAACCGACGAGGTAAATGATTAACCTTTTTATCTGTGCAAAAGTACGTAATAAGAGTTTCCACCAGTGACTCCCCAAGATAGAAAGAGCATGATTTTTTTTTTTTTTTTAATAACGAAGTACAAAGCGTCGTACGTAATTATTTATGGTGAATGGAAGGTTTAGGTAGCGAGAATAGCCAGCAGGCTTACAACCTCGTGCTGCAAGACGGAACGAGTCATCAGAGACTCATTAGAGGAATTAGAACTTCTCAGCGGCTGGATGCGAGCAGCGCTCGAACGTCGCCATGAGTATAAGTGACGGCCAGGTAACTGATTCCGCACCTGTCACTCGCTACGAGGAACACTGCAGTCACACAGTCACTATGAAGCACGAATGATTCGACAAATGACGTCATGAATTACAATACTAAGGTCATCAAATAACTAATGCAACACTTTCCTTTTCCGAAAGCAGGTTCGTTTTATTCCGGATTTCAGTACACAATATTCTTTTGACTGCAGAACCCTATATTTCAGTGTAACATTCGTTCAATGCGACGGCCTTACTCCACCTTACTGGGAGGACATGTATACCTGCAAGGTGAGGCCTTCCGTTGCCATGAAGAAGAAGTTCTTTCGCATTTTTGTAGTGATGAACACGCTGAAGTCGTTACTTTAATTTTTCTGAGGGTAGCACAACACACTTCAGAGCACCATGAGGGAGGACATCAAACAGAACAGCCCCCGGAGCGTGCCAGAAGACCATCGCCAGGACTTTACCGACTCAGGGCGCGGCTTTGAAGTTTTTCTTCGGAGGAGAGATGGTGTGGCGCCACTCTTATGGATTGCCGTTTTGTTTCCTGTTTGGAGCGCTAAACTCATACTTCATCACCTCTGACAACGTTGGCCGAAAAATTGTCACGTTCAGCATAGCAACGCGCAAGCAATTCTACACAGATGGTCCTTCGTTGCTCTTAATGGTCTTCTGTTAGGTGGCGAGGAACCCACCGGGCGGCGCACACTTTGGAGTACCCCAACTAGCAGACGAGTGTTTCAGTATCCCAGGAGAGACTTCCAGTTGCGCAGCGACGTGTTTGATTCTAATCCGTCGATCACTTAGAAGGAAAGCATCCGCACGTGACCTTGTTGCGAGGAAGAAAGACTCCTCGCCCAACGAATCACCGTATTCCTGTTCACCGCTCCTGTTCACTGCCAGACTTTCTGAAAGCGCCCATGAATGTCTGTGGTGCTCTGGTTTTCCGCCAAAAGAAACTCAGTGACAACTCTCTGCTTGGAACATACCTTCGTTACAGAAGCCATTTTGAAGGCTACGTATAGCGCCGTAACCTACTGAAACTTCATGGAACTATGGGGGCTGAAGCGGGAACATTTCTCGAAGTTCCACAACAAATTCCGCATTTTTCAACAGAAACTTGCCAAGAAAAAAATGTATTGCATTAATTTTTGGACGTCCCTAGTTTCTTCCTCTAAGACGGTCAGAGTTGATGCCTTATTCTGGTTGAGACGTGCTGTTACCGAGAAAAGGGACTTACAGTATCTTTTGAGCTTTTTCAACAGATTATAAATCCGTACCTTTTTTCCGTAGCTATAGACGAATGTCGGCTTGAAGGATGCCTGCCATACAGTTGCTATCTAGCCAGGAAGATCCATTTCAGAGTGCACACCGCTGCAGATGCAGACATCTTCTTCCTCCACATTTGTTGTTAAATAATAAGAGCCAATATTAGCAACTGATTACTAGTCCCTTTTATCTCGAAACATGTTTTAGTTATTTTTCTAGAAATTACTCAAAAACATTTCTTCCTATTGCTGCTGCTGCTGTTGTTGTTGTTGCTGCGGTCTGTAATTCACTTGACGGGGAAGCTGTTGTGGCAAACATTCAGCACAGTTTTCGCTACAAGATCTCTCGCATATATTCCTCTACACACGCCATCACACCACCTAGGGTGTGTTCTACTGGAGGATGTGTGATAATCTGATTTCCTTTTTGTTGCGTACAGTTCTTGCTGCCAAATTACAAACAACAAAATTGTAAAATTAATGGAGGAAGAAAGAAAACTATGCAGACCATTGTCAGTCAACATTAATATGGAGTGTGTCCAGCCTTCACCTTCCTGACACCTTGCAACCTGCTAGAGACATTTTCAGTGAGTTATCTGAAAGTCGCCGGCCGCTGTGGTATAGCGGTTCGAGGCGCTTCAGTCTGGGACCGCGCTGCTGCTACGGTCGCAGGTTCGAATCCTGCCTCGGGCATGTCCTTAGGTTAGTTAGGTTTAAGTAGTTCTAGGGGACTGATGATTCAAATGTTGTCCCATAGTGCTTAGAGCCATTTGAACCATTTGAGCCGCTTAAAGCTGACTGAATCACTATTGTGCTGGCTCAAGCGCTGTATGAGAGCGTTCGGCGACTGGCGGTAAAGAGCACGCGGAACAGCAGAAGATTTCCTCTGCGTGTCGTCGGCGTGCTGCTTCCACGTGGGCTGGCGATCGAAGGTGACTCCCAAATACTTCGCCATCGTCGCCGGGGTATCGGGGTGTCAAAGAGAGTGATATCTTTTCGTGAGGTGGTGCGCCAGATTTTTGGCGGCGTTGAACTTCATCCACCAGTTCGACACCCACATTTCACTGTTCCTACAGCATCCTGATGGCAGCCTCGAATTGCTTGTGGTCTCCGGTTCCTGCACAGCAATGCAGTGTCATCCGCACAGATGTATTTGTGATTTAATTGCAGGAGGTGGGGGCAGAAAGGAACGGAAAGGGGGGGTATTAATGATATCAGCTGCATCAGGACTTTGTGCGGCATCAGCGGCGAGAAGTGAAAATGTGTACCGGACCAGGATTCGAACCCAGGATCACCTGCTTATGAGGCAGTTGAGTTCACTAATACGTCACATGAGAGACAGTGTGTATGGCAGCACGGACTACTTCGCTATGCCTCACGGCCTACCCACACTCCTACCGAGCGACACCTATCCTCAATCCTTGTGCATTTCCCCCATGCTCGCTACTGTGAGATTATCGCAGAAGATCAGACGTATTTGTGCATCCCCACTGAAGAAGGCGGATCCATTGCCCATGTCTGAAGGAACAGATTCCACCTATTCATATAATTGATTCCCTTAGAGAGGCAATGGATCCACCTTCTTCAGTGCTGATGCGGAAGTTAAGTCCGATGTCCTGCGGTAATCTCAGAGTAGCGAGCATGGGGGAAATGGACTGAGGGTAGGTGGCTCTCGGTGGGAGTGTGGGCCGGCCGTCAGGCGCGCTGAGATAGTCCGTGCAGTTGCCACAAACACTGTGTCCCAGATGGCGCAGTGGTCAGTGCAGGTTCCTGATCAGCAGGAGATCCCGGGTTCGAATCCTGGTCCGGAACTCATTTTCACTCGTTGCTGCTGATGCCACACAAAATCCCGATGCAGCTGATATCATTAGTCCCTTCCCTTTCCGTTCGTTTCTCCTCCCTCCTCCTTCAATTAAATCATATGTTTCACATCTGCGGATTCCACGTGGTCTCTGCTCTTGTGGACATGTCCGAAAGAACAGACACCAATTATTCATAAAATAGATGTACTTTCTGACAAGAGACAACGAAGGGGTTCTGCAGGGTAGTCGCTGTACAGTACGGGCCCCGGACACCGAGCCTTGAGGGTCTGCAGCTACAACACCTCTGCTCGATGACGTGAAATCGTCGAGCCACACGACGACGGAGGAGGGGGAATGCGAAGAAATTCGGCATATTTTGCGTGAAATGTTTGTAGGTCAGGACCTGATGCAGTAGCTGTCTGAAATACGGGAAACATCAAGGAGTATCGTGTCAAAGATCTTTCTATCACTGAAGCCTTCGATAACGTGTTCAACCAGCTGCAGCAGCTGGACTCTCCCTAAACCTAAATTGCTCATCAGGATATACCACTTCAATGGTCAGCTGTATAGTGAGCCAAGACAGCAAAATCCGCTCGAAGGTCTAGTTTAGAGTACCAAGAAGCCTGATGGGCCTGTAACTTGCAGGATCAGCACGATTCTTCCCTGGCTTCGACACCGTAATGGCCATTGCCTTCTTCCACATCGTGGGAAATGTCTTATGCGTCAGTATTCTGATGATCGTGCGAGTGATGAATTTGACGCCACTGGGTGCAGTTCCTTGAGCATCGAAGCAGTGATGAAACCTTGACCTGGCGGTTTCCGTAAGGGAGGAGTTGAAAGGTACGTCGGACTTCCTCTTCGCCAGGGTCGGCCACGGCGTGCGAAACCGCATGCGAGCCAGATGTGCGGGCAACATGCGGGCTGAGCCTTGGCCTGTGTCGGCTTTCCTCGGTCCTTCTCGGAAGGACTCGGTACAGTGCGACATCCCATTTAGTATTGCGTTGTAGCATTTTTCGTACGGCACAGTTCTCTTCAGTTCGGCTGAATCGTGGAGTCGGCGACGTTTACCCTTCACTCTTTGTTCGCCGACCGGTGTGGCCGAGCGGTTCTAGGCGCTACAGTCTGGAACCGCGCGACCGCTACGGTCGCAGGTTCGAATCCGGCCTCGGGCATGGATGTGTGTGATGTCCTTAGGTTACTTAGGTTTAAGTAGTTCTAAGTTCTAGGGGACTGATGACCTAAGAAGTTGTTCCTAAAGATATATATTAACAATTTTCTAAGCAGAAAACTAAAGCATTATAGTGACATTTGACGTGGATTGTAATCGGAATGAGACAACGTGTGGTCACTATGGCGCATATGGGTTCATTGCATACGTTCAGACGACTTCGCAACGTATGCGCTTTTATTTCCTTGTGTCTACACTAGTGCTCAAGAAAAGGCATTGTGCAGGCGTATCTGAATATGAACAGCGAAAAATAGTACCGAAACTCATTAGCAGTACTTTGCACGTTTCTCACAGCAGCGGATTCGGGCAACCAACGCTGTTTTTCTCACTGTTTTGCTTTACTGTGCATACTATGGTCTCGGTAAGCTGAGTAGGACAAAGAACCGCAGGTCCATCGCCAGACACTCCAACATAATCGTGGCAGTTTCAGGAATACTTACTCGTATTGTCTGCAGATCTTTTTGTGAGAGTTTCCGTTCCATTTTACACTTGTCCACATCTATAGCTGAGTGGTATCGCCCTTAAGGTTTGGCGCTCGAACGACTGGCCCTTTGAGCTCTCCTAGTTTATTTTCATTAGGTAGAGGGGGAAGAGGGGTGTAGTTAGGATAGCAAAGCCTTAAGACGGGTCACTTTGTTTTTGTTTGGTAGGGTCACGAGAGCAGTGGCCCGTACGGTTAATACTGCTTTTTGCCTTCTTTTGCTAGACACCCTCAACGCGCCAATTAAAAATAAGGGAAAAGAAATAATAATAATGATATATTTTTTAAAAGCGGTCATTGTGGCTGTCTGACATATGAGGGGCCCTGGTTCGATTCCCTACTGGATTGGAGCTTTTATTCACTTAGGAACTAGGTGTTGAGTTCTCCTTATCCTTTCATCAGCGTCGATGCAGATTTTACTAAAGTGATGTCACATAAGCAGACCACCAGGTGACCTAATAACTCCAGAAGGGGTCTCATGGCCAATAATGCCATATGATCATTTTAGTACTTTACATTTTGCAATTTGGAATAAAAATAATCCAGTACTCTCTCTCTCTCTCTCTCTCTCTCTCTCTGTCTCTCTCTCTCTCTCTGTGTGTGTGTGTGTGTGTGTGTGTGTGTGTGTGTTGACTTACCCAGGAACTGTAAGCCAACAATGAAGAGTGGAGGTGGCAGAGAACTCGCCGGGATAGCCTTGCCCACGCTCATCTGTCTTAGGCCTCATCCTGGCTGCACACTTCCCCCACCGCCAACACCACGCTGTCTGAGTGACAGGAGAGGGAAGAGGAGGAAACTGTATTTTGATGGCAATGCAGTCACACTGTAATAGTTTGGTTTCGTATTTCACTTGACACAACAACATAGGTCACAAACAAAACAAATTTTCAGTACTATTTAATTATTTTTGGAGCCCCAAAGATATAGTGTTATTTTTATCTGGTACAATTTGTGGTGTAAAACCAGAGACAGAGAATTTCACAGATTTTCACACTCGAGTTGCCATGTAATTTAGTTGAAAGAAGATTTTTCACGTACATTTTAATTGTATTGAACCACTTTTGCAGCTTCATTATGGAGAAGCAGAAATTCTAGTTGAGGACGACGACGTAGATTTTCTCGACAGCTTTAAAATAGAAGGATTTGTCTTTGAAAGGGGAATAACACTGCAGAGCAATCAGTTACATCTGCACATGTACAGCGGCTCTTTCCGCTGAAACGGCAAAAGGTCTCCGAAACAGCTCTAAAACAGGTGTACAATTGACAGTGTCCTCAAAACGTTCAGAAAACTATCTCTATAATTCTTTCAAGATCACTATGAATTCTTCAAATCTCAAATTTTCTTTAATGCCAGTGAGCTTATGAAACTGGACTGTATTTGTCGTAGTTTGTCCCTTCTACTATGCCATTTTCTTTTTAAATGCATCCCCATCAAATTAGAAGTGAGCTACAAGAATGAGATTTTCGCTCTGCAGCGGAGTGTGCGCTGTTATGAAACTTTCGTGGCAGATTAAAACTGTGTGCCGGACCGAGACTGGAACTCGAGGCATTGCCTTTCGCGGGCAACTCCTCTACCAACTGAGCTACTTAAGAACGACTCATGCCCCATGCTCACAGGGTAGGATATGAGGTACTGGCGGAAGTAAAGCTGTGAGGACGGGGCGTGAGTCGTGCTTGGGTAGCTCAGATGGTGGAGCACTTGTCCGCTACGGCAGTGGCCCCGAGTTCGAGTCTCGGTGCGGCACACAGTTTTAATCTGCCAGGAAAGTTTTAGAAGTGAGTTGTTTCTCACCCTGCGATGTCTTACGGTGTGCAGCATGGAGTGAAGTCCACTTAAAATGTCAGGTCTGCAATCCATTCTGGATGTTATTACTTTCGTTCCTGCACTCCTTTTTATTTCATAAATTCAACAGAAGCCGGTTTTAAATCGAAAAGTCGTTCCAGGTATGCTCCTTGACTTAACCAACGTACTTGGCAGTGGTACATAAAGTCTCCATACTCTTCGTTCAATTTCATCGAAAACCGTCGCAACCCACTGTAGAAAAATGCCTATGAGAACAGAAATTTTTCTATTTGTACGGCCAATTTCTTCACGGGCTCAATGCTGTTAAGTTCAGCACGAAGTGCTTCTTGATGTACGGAGAAGTGAATCCCATCTGTCGATCTTTGTAATTTTTCGCTCTTTCATTTTGAACTAAATTTTTAAATTGTTTCTGCATGGTATTGTAATGCCGTTTCATACCAAATATGCAGTACCCGTCGGTTATGAGACTCCAATGTAGATACTGAGAATTCACATTCTTCTCTCCTGTCATTCCCATAGAGTTTTAGAGGCTTGTGACAACAGATCGCTAGACTGCCTCTTTTTGTGCAGACAGACGAACTGTGACCTTTCTTCACCCCCCCCCCCCCCCCCGAACAAAGAGTTTAAAATGGTTCAAATGGCTCTGAGCACTATGTTCCCCTAGAACTTAGAACTACTTAAACATAACTAACCTAAGGACATAACACGACACCCAGTCATCACGAGGCAGAGAAAATCCCTGACCCCGCCGGGAATCGAACCCGGGAACCCGGGCGCGGGAAGCGAGAACGCTACCCTACGACCACGACCTGCGGACCCAAAGGAAGAATGGAAGCAGCACAGTCGCCAGCTGATGTGGTCTCAGGGGCGATTCTAGAAGTCGGTCAAGATGGAGGGGGGGGGGGGGGGGGTTTGGGGGAATAGAATACGGCTTAACAAAAGGAGAGTTCGGGTGCGCTGACGAAAATCGGTAAAATTTGGTGTCACTTAAAGTAGTTTTTGGTAACTGCTTTGGAGTTCAGGGTAAAAAAAATGTGTATTAATAAATAATAAGACGCCTATTTTAAGTTAAATTATATTTATTGGTATAGGTAGTAAGCTATTTGCCGCCCTTTTGTTAAAATTTGTTTGGAATACATTGCAACCTATACTGCTACATAATTATAAAAAAATGAATCTGTTGGAGTAATATATTCGCTGATTTCTGAAGTCATTTTATCCAGTGTAATATGATACTCCATGGGGGTGGGGGGGGGGGCTATAGCCCCCATAGCCCCCCCCCCCTCCCCCTTACCACAGCCGATGTCTGGCCTTAAGGCTTAATGTGAACCGGTCTGTTGTTTATCGGAAGTGGTGACAGTTTAGAGAGACCAGGGCAAGGCATCAGAAAGAGAGGACTGTAAGAACACGACGGTGCTGCCTTAGTACTGCACGGCAACTGGTATCCGATCTCGCAGCACCCACCGGACGTGTAGTATCGAGGCAAATGGTGTATAGAAGGCTTCGGCAGAGTGGCTGTTATTGTTGGAGACCTGCTGTACGTGTACCTCTGACGCGTTTCCACAGAAGGAACGTCTAGAGTGTAGTCGTCAAATGCCAGCTGGACGGTCCAACAGTGAGCCAATGTTCTTTTCACAGAAACGTCCCGATTTGGTCTGGAGAATGAGTCTCAAGGGAAACGCATCTGGAGGGAACGCGGAATACGATTTCGGGAAAAAGACCGATATGGAGGAGGACCCATAATGGTGTGGGCAAGGATTACGCTGATCACTTGAACAGCTCTTCGTGAAATTGTACTAGTGAATGGACAAGGTTTAACTGGTGTCAGGTATCGTGACAAGATCTTGGGACGTCGTGTGTGGTTGCTGCGAGACGCTGTTTGCCCAGACTTCATACTGATGGACGATAATACTTGACTCCATAGAGCACGGGTTGTTGATGTGTTCTTGGAAACGGAAGATACTACACGCACGGCGTGCCTGATCGCTCTCCCGATTTGAGTCCCATAGAGCATGTCTGGGATGCATTAGGGAGACGGGTTGCATCACGTCAGCATCCTCCAATCACTCTCCAAGACTTGCGGACAGTTTTACAGGAAGAATGGGCATTATTGCCTCAACGTGTGACTGATGACATCATGACATCATTCACAGCATGCCCCGTCATTGTCAGGCCTGTATTGCTGCCAGAGGTGGTTAAACCCCAAACTGAGTACGTTAACCAGTTGTCGGAATGTGTGTGTAAATCCGTTAAACTAGAAAAAACGAAAAACATGTTTTTTTACTGTTATACAGTTGCAGTCGTTTAGATTTTGCATTCTTTACATTGTTTCTATTGTACTATCAGCTGTTTATACTGTTTTGTGGCAAACGCAACCTTGCAAAATTTACGTTTCTTGCTTTAATTTTGGACACAGGTGTCTATAACTAGATAATTACATTAAAGATAGCAGTACAACCAATATATATAATACATAAGACCTTGTTGAGTCTGCTGTAGTTACTATATTATTTCGTGTAAATTAAAATTCAAATTTACAAGTTTCTTCTATCTCCTTAACTAGGTCCCTGATTAATTTGTACCAATTTCTTTCCATACATGTTAATCATGCACTAATTTACTGAATTAAACTCTTAGAAGAAAGAATCAACGACGGACCACGGAGGAATTTTCAAAATGGGACGGAAATCGGGAGATATGACATATACATGTAGACAAACAAATGATTACAATTTCAGAAAAATTAGATGATTTATTCAAGAGAAAGAGCTTCAAAAAACTGGACAAGTCAGTAACATGTTGGTCCACTTCTGGCCTTTACGAAAGCAGTTATTCGGCTTGGCATTGATTGACGAAGCTGTTCGATGTCCTCCTGAGGGATATCGTGCCAAATTCTGGCCAACTGGCGCGTTTGGTGGTCAAAATTCCGTGGTGGTTGGAGGGCCCTCCCCATACTGCTCTAACGTTCTCAGTTAGACACAGATCTGACGACCTTACTGGCCAATACAGGGTTTGGCAACCACTAAAAGAAGCAGGAGAAACTCTCGCCGTATGCGGGCGGGCATTATGTTGCTGACATGTAAGCCCAGGACAGCTTGCCATAAAGGGCAACAACACAGGGCGTAAAATATCGTCGACGTACCGCTGTGCTGTAAGGGTGCTGCAGAATACAACCAAAGGGGTCCTGCTGTGAAATGAAATGGCACCCCGGACTATAACTCTGGTTGGCGAACTGTATTACGGGTGACAGTTTGGTATCCCACCACTGTCCGTGGCGTCTCCAGACACGTCTTCGCTGGTCATCCAGACCTGGCATCTCATTGACTGTCCGCCCCAGTAGCTGAGTGGTCAGCGTGACGGATTGCCGTCCTCCGGGCCCGGGTTCGATTCCCGGCTGGGTCGGAGATTTTCTCCGCTCAGGGACTGGGTGCTGTGCTGTGTTCATCATCATTTCATCCCCATCCGGCGTGCAGGTCGCCCAATGTGGCGCCGAATGTAATAAGACCTGCGCCAAGGCGGCCGGACCTGCCCCGCGAGGGGCCTCCCGGCCAATGACGCCAAACGCTCATTTCCATTTTCCATCTCATTGACTGGAGTAGAGTTGTCTTCAGTTATGAATCCCGCTTCGAACTGAGTCCCGACGACCAGCAAAGATATATCTAGAGACACCACGGACACCGGTGGGATACCAATCTGCCTCTCACCCGCCATATGGCCCGACGAACAGAAGTGATGGTCAGGGGTTGTCATCCGCGGCGACCTTACAGCACAGCGGTACGGAAAAACGCCCTGGGCTTCCATTTCAACAAGATAATACCCACCCTCACACAGCAAATTTCTTCTTCGCACTTGCCAAATCTGCCTTGGCCAGCAAGGTCGCCGGATCTACATCTACATCCATACTCCGCAAGCCACCTGACGGTGTATGGCGGAGGGTACCTTGGGTACCTCTATCGGTTCTCCCTTCTATTCAAGTCTCGTATTGTTCCTGGAAAGAAGGATTGTCGGTATGCCTCTGTGTGGGCTCTAATCTCTCTGATTTTATCCTCATGGTCTCTTCGCGAGATATACGTAGGAGGGAGCAATATACTGCTTGACTCCTCGGTGAAGGTATGTTCTCGAAACTTCAACAAAAGCCCGTACCGAGCTACTGAGCGTCTCTCCTGCAGAGTCTTCCACTGAAGTTTATCCATCATCTCCGTAGCGCTTTCGCGATTACTAAATGATTCTGTAACGAATTATCTTCCATTTGTCCGCCTTAACAGAGAGTTGTCTTGCATTACACCAAGTGGAGATACTGTCTAAGTATTCCTGCATTTCTTTGCAATCGCTCAGCGACGATAATGTCCTGCAGACAACAGCCTGTCAGCGACCACCTGATAGCGCTGCTGATGCTATCTGATAAAGCGTTCAGATATACTGAGTATATCAGCTGTTCTCTTACTTTTCCTTGTAGCACAAAGAATGTTAATTTCGTTTCTGTTGAACTTTCTACGTCAAGTAAGATGTACTAGGTGCTAGTAATAAAAATGTTGTTTACCCAGTCACACATCTGCAACGAGGAGGAGGAGATTAGTGTTTAACGTCCCGTCGACAACGAGGTCATTAGAGACGGAGCACAAGCTCGGATTAGAGAAGGATGGGGAAGGAAATCGGTCATGTCCTTTCAAAGGAACCATTCCAGAATTTACCTGAGTCGATTTACGGAAATCACGGAAAAGTTAAATCAGGATGGCCAGAATCGGATTTGAACCGTCGTCCTCCGGAATGCGAGTGCAGTAACCACTGTGCCACCTCAATCGGTGAGAAGAAGGAAGAACAAGAAACTAATGACGTGGGAACCAGTCTTTGTCGATAAAAGAAAAGTGTGAAGAGTTCGGTATGCAAAACGTACAGTTTGTATTCCTGTGCACCGTAGCGCCAAAGCAGTGGTCGTGGGGAGACCGGAAAGAACACGTCCGCTTAGCAGACCGTGGAAACTATAGGCTGAATAAAACTGGATGCAAAACGCTCAGGAAGGCAGGTTTCTTTATGCCGGCGCATGAGCTGGAAGGCCAACAGTGTGTGAATAAAGTAAGCAGTGTTTCACACGCGTGGTGTTTTTTTTCCGGAGGTACTGACAAAACTGAACTGGCGGACCTCGGACGCTTGAAGATAGAATCAAACAATCCCTTGAATGCCCACTTTAAAATTTTCAAGACCAACGAGTGAACTTCAAAAAGTGCATTAGTCGTTATTATGGCATGCCAAGTAACTTGAGAGTAACGCAGATACATGGCACTATTTTTCAACATACCCACCAAGTCTCTGTGAACAACGGTCGCGAGGTTCTACCAAATCGTTCGTTCAATTCCACGACGACAGCAATCCGCTCCTTGGTTATGGCTCCATTCCAGAACCGCTGTGTGAATGTCCTCATTGCTGGAAACTCATTGTTGGGAAATGAGCAACGAAACGAAACTTCAGAGCATCCTTCAATCGACGACTTAAAGAGCGCAGCTCTCCTTTTCTTCTTTGCAGAGTTTTCGATCTTTCAGAGTTGTAGTATTCTTTTTGAATCATACAGTATTACTTCTCTACTACTAACACATTCTGCAGATTGTATCTGTATATACCACTGAATGGTCCGAAAAAATTATATAATTCTGTGACAGATAGTTCAGGAGATACGACGCCATAAACATTGAGATACGTGAAAAACTACAGAGGATGCACAAAAATGTGGAAACATCAAAAGACAACTCATTATCACCTGTTTTTCGAGGGAGCCTTATACCTTTCTTACTTGGAAGAGCAGTTGAACGGAATGGACAGTGTCCTGAAAGGAGGATATAAGATGAACATCAACAAAAGCAAAACGAGGATAATGGAATGTACTCAAATTAGGTCGGGTGATGCTGAGGGAATTAGATTAGGAAATGAGACACTTAAAGTAGTAAAGGAGTTTTGCTATTTGGGGAGCAAAATAACTGATGATGGTCGAAAATAGAGAAATTTGATAACATCGGGTATAGATTTAAGTGTCAGGAAGTCGTCTCTGAAAGTATTTGTATGGAGTGTAGCCATGTATGGAAATGAAACATGTATGGAGGAGGAGATTAGCGTTTAACGTCCCGTCGACAACGAGGTCATTAGAGACGGGGCACAAGCTCGGGTTAGGGAAGGATGTGGAAGGAAATCGGCCGTGCCCTTTCAAAGGAAACATCCCGGTATTTACCTGAAACGATTTAGTGAAATCACGGAAAACCTAAATCAGGATGGCCGGAGACGGGATTGAACCATCTCCTCCCGAATGCGAGTCCAGTGTGCTAACCACTGCGCCACCTCACTCGGTGAACATGGATGATAAATAGTTTGGAAAAGAAGAGAATAGAATCTTTAGAAATGTGGTGCTACAGGAGAATGCTGAAGATTAGATGGGTAGATCACATCGCTAATGAGGAGGTATTGAATAGAATTGGGGAGAAGAGGAGTTTGTGGCACAACTTGAAGAAGGGGTCGGTTGGTAGGATATGTTCTGAGGCATCAAGGGATCACCAATTTAGTATTGGAGGGCAGCGTGGAGGGTAAAAATCCTAGAGGGAGACCAAGAGATGAATACACTAAGCAGATTCAGAAGGATGCAGTAGTTACTGGGAGATGAAGAAGCTTGCACAGGATAGAGTAGCATGGAGAGCTGCATCAAACCAGTCTCAGGACTGAAGACCACAACAACAACAACAGTAAAATAGTGGCAAGTTGATGACGGAAGTGGACAGCGATCACGTACCCTTCTCTCCAAAGTACACCACAAAGATTCAATAGTATTGAGATGTGCTGAATGTCTTGGCTAGAGGAGATGTGAAACTCATCCTTATGCTCACGAAATCAGTCCTGGACTATACGAGCTGCGTGAACAGACGCAGTCTCGTCTCGGAACACAGCGACAACCACTGGGAAACAAACATTGTACCATGGCAGGGACTTACTCAGTCCAAATGGTCGCATAATCCTTGGCAGTGAAGTGAAATGTCCCTGCTGAGTAATCATGTGGCCCCTGGAATACCAAGATACGTCTGCCCAAATCATCACCGAACGCCCACAATGGTTCACTCTTGCAATATACACTCGGCCAGAAGTCGGAAATAGTGAGCATTAAGACTTATCCGACCAAGTGACTTTCTTCTGTTGCTCTATAGTCCAGGTTTACCACATCAGCATCACGTTTACGGGCATTTGCATCCCTGATGAGCAGCTTTGCAATTCCATCTCGCCCTGAAATTCACAGCTTATGGAGCTCCCTTCGTCTTGTATTGGTGCTCACGGGGCTCGCGAGTGAGATATTCATTTCTGCAGTAATCTTTGCATCTGTCGTCCCCTAATTTATCGTCACAATCCTCTTCAATGACCGTCTGTCACGATCACTCAGCACATGTTTTTCCCCGTGTTATGACTCAGCGGATGATGTTTTCCCGCTTTCCCTGTATGCAGTATAAATCTTTGATACGGAACCTCTTTAAACACCAAACGTTTCGGCTACCTTAGTTGTGGAAACACCCGCCATACGAGAACCAACAGTTTGCTCACGTTCGATAATTTAGCTCTGTCGCAATACTCACAACACAGAACACTGTTCTGTTCACGACTAATACTTGCAACACACTGACTACGTTCCACAGGTGCTGATCATGGTCGAATGCATCAGCGCAACCCGCAAGCTTGTCTAACATATGCATTATGTTCAAAAATGCATTTATCGCGGAGTTTTCATATTTTTGATCAAACACTATCGCTTTTGCTTAAATGGTTCAAATGGCTTTGAGCACTATGGGACTTAACATCTATGGTCATCAGTCCCATAGATCTTAGAACTACGTAAACCTAACTAACCTAAGGACATCACACAACACCCAGTCATCACGAAGCAGAGAAAATACCTGACCCCGCCGGGAATCTAACCCGGGAACCCGGGCGCGGGAAGTGAGAACGCTACCGCACGACCACGAGCTGCGAACGCTTTTGCTTAAAACGGAGATCATATTACTCACACTGTACTCATACAGTGATTGATAATGAGAGAACTTAGCGATTTCCAACAAACTTTAAACAGTATTTCAGATCTTTTCGAAACTTCATTTCGCTTACATCCTTAACGTCAAATATTTAACACATTAACTCTTTTGTAGAGTAATCCGAAGTTTGTAGCTGTTTATACTTGGGAATTCTATTTATAAAACAAATCGTGGTTTTCTGGTATACAACAACCCCCTACGTATCGCGCCGGCAGCAACTACGACGAGAGTAGACTAACTTATTACAGCGCGCACAAACACACATAAGGAATGGTTCAAATGGCTCTAAGCACTATGAGACTTAACATCTGACGTCATCAGTCCCCTAGACTTAGAACTACTTAAACCTAACTAACCTAAGGACATCACACACATCCATGACCCAGACAGGATTCGAACCTGCGACCGTAGCAGCAGCGCGGTTCCGGACTGAAGCGCCTATAACCGCTCGGCCACAGCGGCCGGCATATAAGGAATAATTCTTCCCGAGCTCCATATGCGAATGCAATGTGATGAAGCGCTAAGAACTGTATTAATGGAGTAGCACCCTTCGACATGCACTTCACAGTAGTTCGCTGAGTATGGATGTAGATGTAATTCTCTAATGTTATATACCTGCTCTTTCATCCCTTTCATAAACAGGTGTGTCCTGAGATCTGTGGCTGCCATGCTGGTCTATTTGCTGTAGAAAAATGTGGGGGTAGGAATCACATACCTACGTATTTAAGAGGTGCGGATGGGGTGAAAAGAAGCGTACCTCATGACGCGCAAGTAGCCAGACTTTATTCATCCAGTTTTTGAGAAAGAGAGGACTTAGAGACTTGCAACAAAGTTTACACTCAATTTCAAACCTTTAAGAAACTCTTCCTTGCTGACACCCCATAAAAAGAAAGGAAAGACGTTTATAGCTTACTGCATTTTCAAATTCATACAGTAAAACTGCCGTCTTAAACATGTTGTTTTTAATTTATTACTTCTTTACTACTAACACTCCGCAATTCATTTTGCAGACCAGATATACCACTGAGTGAACCTGTCGTTATAATTAAAGTACAACTACTCAGAGAGATCCAGTGTGGCCTGTAATCATCGCTAATTATCGTATGGCACCAGAACTTGGTAAATATTCTAATGCGTTAATGCGGCACCGATTAAGCAGGGAAAAAAAATTAGATCCAATTTTGACCACCAGGTGCAAATCTGGCTCTGTGAATGCAAGAAAGATGTACATAAATGTTTCCACATGTAGTAGATTAGGAACGGCAAGTGGGAAGAAAATGTCAGACAAGTGAGAAAGGCATAATGATTTTATTATTAAGCGCCGCTTACATCAGTAGAGTGATCCCTGTGTGGTCAGGAGGCTGCAACCAACAGGGTTCATTCCAGCCCCACCACAACGGACTGGCTACCATGCTGGATATCAGGTGCAAAGAGGTCCATGGTTATGGTCGACACAGAAATCGACACTGCATAGTGCATGGTTGAAAACGCAGCCAGGAAGGTGTCCTCGCCCAAGAGATGGAGAATGAGCGGGACTAAAAAGCGACGACGACAAAGTGTGCTAGAATGCACGATGGACACGATGCACCATGTAAGGCGCCATTCCCCAATTGACTCCGGTAAAATTTTGAAGAATGGTGGTCAAACCCTACAGGGGACCATCACATAAATTCCGAAACGTGTGAAACTCCTTTTAGTCGCCTCTTACGACAGGCAGGAATACCTCGGGCCTATTCTTACCCCCTGACCTGCAGGGGGCGATTGACTTTGTGCCCCATTGCAGGCTACTAACGAAGATACGAGAATATGGAATAAGTTCACAGATATGTGAGTGGCTCGAAGGCTTCTTAAGTAATAGAACCTAGTATGTTGTCCTTGATGGCGAGTGTTCATCAGAGACAACGATATCGTGAGGTGTGCCCCAAGTAAGTGTGATAGGATCGCTGTTGTTCTCTGTACACATAAACGGTTTGGCGGAAAAGGTGGGCAGCAATCTGCAGTTGTTTGCTGGTGATACTGTGGTGTACGGTACGGTGCCGATGTTGAGCGACTATAGGAAGATACGACTTAGACAAAATTTCTAGTTGGTGTGATGAATGGCAGCCAGCTCTAAATGTGGAGTCCACAGCTCGTGGACTAGTGGCTAGCGTTGCTGTCTCTGGATCATGGGGTCCCGTATTTGATTCCTGGCCGGGTCGGGGATTTTCTTCGCTCGGGGCCTGGGTGTTTGTGACTTCTGCATCATTTCATCATCATTCGTGAAAGTAAGTCTGGATTGTGTAAAGATTGATAATTTGTTCAGGCGTTAATAACCACGCAGTTGAGCGCCCCACAAACCAAATATCATCATCATCATCGTCATCTAATTTGGGAAAATGTAAGTTAAAGAGAATGAGTAGGAAGAACAAACCTGTAATGTTTAGATACAGTATTATTAGTGTCCTTCTTGACACAGTCATGTCGTTTAAATATCTGGGCGTAACGTTGCGAAGCGATATGAATAGAAACGAGCGTGTGAGAACTATGTTAGGGAAGGTGAATGGTAGACTTCAGTTTATTGGGAGAATTTTAGGAAAGAGTGGCTCACCTGTAAAGGACACGGCATATAAGATGCTGGTGCGACCTATTCTTTAGTAGTGGTACAGGCTAACCTCTGCCACGCACCGTATGGTGGGTTGCGGAGTATCTATGTAGCTGTAGAGGAGGTGATGGACAGTGGGGGAAGTGGAGGAGATGAACAGAGTGGGGGAGAGGGAGGAGATGGACTAATAGAAGACTGGAATAAATACGACCCCGAGGAACGTCAGTTACTCAGCTAATTCTTGATAAATGTCAGCCAGGAAAGATGCTCATTCCCTAATACAAATTCTGTCGGATCAGTATCAGTTATGAAGAGGTGATAGGATTCTAATTGTCTGGTAAGAAACTGTACTCCGCAACAGAACAATCGAAGGCGTGATGACTACAAACAAAACAAAGAAAAACTTCCTGCTAGATCAAAACTCATTTCTAAGGGTATATAGACGTATTCAGATTATTAAAGACATTTTTTTCCAAAACTTTACATCTATTACACATTTATTTCCGCATACAGATTACATTTGTACATTCAATACTTTGTATGCATGCCTTTGTTCTTAATCAACATTTTTATACTGTTAGGCATAGTTTTTATTAACTTTTCACATTAAATTCTAATAACATTGTCATGGTACCAGATTTCCTCTAGTTTCTCCATGAGATCTTGTTTGGTGGTTATTTTAAACTTCCTTATCCTCTGTTTCACAATAGCCCATAAATTTTCAATTGGGTTCATATCAGGGCTACTCCCTGGCCAGAGCAACACTTTCAGTTGCTTTTTTTCCAAGTTCTTGAAAATACTTTTGGCTTTGTGGCAAGGTGCCCCATCATGCATAAAAATAGCGTCTTTATTAGGAAACCACTCATTTATTTGGGGGAAAAATTCCTTTTCAAGGATTTCTTTATATTGTTTTTGCCTCATTGTCCCTTCAACAATGTGTAATCTGCCAGGATCTTTCATGGACATCACACTCACAGACCATAACAGAAGTTGGATGCTTCACACATTGCAGCACACAACTTTGAACTGTTCTCCAGACCTGCTTTCTTCCATCACAGTGAATACAGATTCACCACTGAAGCATACCTGAAGCTTGTGTACAAAATTGAAAGTTATAAAAATTGGGAATAGTAGCATAGGAGACCTCAACAGTTTCAAAATTCAAATGTGCATTTCTTCACTATCAATACATCACAATTTCAAGCCAAAACTCATAACTTTAGAGATCAGAACCATTTAATTTATCATATCATTGCAAATCCCTTAGCCCAGTCCTCACTTGTCCACTCCAGAAGTTGTTTGGCAATCTTTTTTTTCATGTCAAGTGTGATTTTCTGATTTTTCCTTGGTCGGCATGACTTTAAACCACATTCAAATAGCCTCCTCTTCACTGCCACAGGTGAAACTTCAAGATCCAAACCTTTCAGCTGATGGCTCATGTCTGTAGACGTAATATACAGTTCATTGTTGCCACGTTTGTTAAGTCTTCTCATTGTTCTAGCACTGATTTTTCTTTTACGTCTACATTTTCCTTTCCTGTTTGGCTTGTATTCACCACCTTTCTGCACTGAAAGTTTGATTCTGCTGACAGTTTTCTGTGATATTCTCATTCTGTCAGGAGTATCGTACTGTGATAACGATTTTCAGCAAGAAGTGCTACCACGGCCAAGTCTTACCAAGGTGAAACATATTTTGTCTTCCCCATAACCTCACTTGCTTTGGAAACTCCACGATTAATTCTTATAGATACAAACATGCAAGTTTACAAGCTATACAATGTCTTGTTAGTGTAGCAAGAAGTAGATAGAATAAATAACAACCTGAAGTACACCACAGAAACATACAACATTACTGCAAACACAGTTTCAATATATGTACACAGACAACTAACGCCAACATGAACAGGAGTGAAAATGACAAATGTTACCAACTGTAAAAAATTCAGTGATCTGTGAATTGCTTGGACGGGAAATTTCTTGGCATCAATCAAACCATTAAAACAAAGCTATTATTACACATTTCTTTCTTATTTTTACACCAGAAACTTAAGAATATCAAAAATAATCCTTTAGTCTAATAATTTGAATATGTCTGTAGTACGATGTGGACATAACAACAGGACTTAATCCTAGAACATTAAAGGGGTAGACAATGTGACATTGTTATTACACCATCGTAAGTTTTATTACACCATATTTTATTCAAAGGAAGGGTCATTCCATGTCAAATCAACCAATTGTGCTACATGATTTGAACCATGACCTCTCAGATTTGGACGAATTTTTTTTCAGGTAATGTATCCACCAACAATAGTTTGAATTTGAGATTTCAAATTTTTCTGATCTATGGTTTTTGAGTTTCAAGGGTTTAATAATCGAAAAAACCTCCGTTTTTGATTAATCTATGATTGTTTTAAAATGCTGTAGCTCAAAAACTATACAACCTAGAGAGCTCAAACTTGCACCATTGTTTTCCTCTATAAAATCCCTACAATTTGATATGTAACATTACTATGCTACCTAAATATGAAAATTTTAAACTATTCCAAAAAACATTTTTTGAAATTTCCATAATACGTACTCTCAGACTTTTTTATAAAACTTATATGTGTTGTCCAGTCTAACTGACTAAATACACGCAAAATTTCAAGATGGGATCTCAATGGGTTCTTGTATAAGATAATATTTTACTACTGCAATACACACTAGTGAGGTGCAAAGCAGACTATTTCTACGCTATGAATACTAAGGTAGGCCTATGTAATTCTAACAAACTTAAATTATTATGTTAGCCTTTTTATGCAACATTACCCTCTTATTGTTTGTTAATTCATTAAATGATATAGTGTTGTTTTAATGTAATGATCATGGTTCTTTTAACTATGCATCATAAGGAAGTGAACACATTTTAATTGGTAATATACGTGCTACAAGTTAAAATTTTGAATAAAGCCACTCACCTTCATCCTTAGTTGTAAATGGCAGAGATTATCTTTTTCTTGGTTTTCCAGGTGTTATTTGTAATCATTTACAACAAGTTCCTTATATTAGAAATTGGCATGTAAGTAATTTCACTTGGGAAAAATATTAACTTGTTGGTATCCGCATGGATAGAAGTGTATTTCTAATACCAATTGGTATTTACAAAGTTAATACACATTGTATTTATACAACGTAGGGTTTAGTGATGGTAAGTGTAACATAATTTAAATGCGCTTCTTTTATGATCTTTTAAGATATTTTTCCAAAGCAAGAGAAGACAACTTCATTTCTTTAGCACTTAAAGTGTAGGTTCTTCCAGTAGCTGTTGTCGGATTCGATGTTTGTAAAAGAGTGTTTCCTGGGACATCTAATATATCTCTTGGTTGTGGATAGTAAACAGAATGGGCTGGACCCTTTGGGTGTAACAAATTTATTCGGAACATGTCATTGTATTTTTCTTCAGTGCATCCTAGCCACCAAGAGTCGTCATATGCTACTGTCACAAAACCAGCAGTAATATTTTCCATATGTGACGGTGTTATTTGGTTCAGTGTTGTCACATATTCAAGAGACTCATCCAGACTAAAATGATAAGGCTTGACAGTAATTTGACTCTCTGTGCAGGGTTTATATGAGTGAAACTTTTGTGTTCCCACAATCGCTTTTGAGTCACTAAACCGAGGAAGTAAGTATTCTTTGGTCAGTTCATAGTCCTCTGTTGTGCAATATTCAAAGTCAATGTTTTTTATGTTTTCTATGGCAAATACATAAATTGATTTGGGTGTTAAGATTCGTTGGTCATATGGCCTTTGTATGCTGGATTTAGCAGCTAGCCGCTTAACAGTTCCGCCAAGGGAAGCATGCGCTCTTGCCATGGGATGCTGCAAAGAACTCCCACTCTGCCTCAACTTCAAAATCAGTTTTATGCAAACACAAATTAAGGAAGTTTTTCTTATTTTTATATTGTGCAGTGCTGCCATCAGAAAAGTATCCTTTTTAAGTGCAAAAGGCAAGTTTTGCTTTATGATTTCTAGCAGTTTTTTTCTGGAATACATAGAAAGCGACTGCATTATGTTTCAGGCAATCTGATATGAAGACATACTGCAGATGTTTTAGTTTTCCCTCCCATTTATAATATCTGATGAAAGGATGCAGTGTAGCTTCCCCGTTACATCAAGGTAGCCATAAGTCGGGTAGTGGCCAAAACTAGAGCATTGACCCTATATGAAAATCTCACGTTTTTTTATAATAACAAGTGAATGTCGTACAAAATCGTAAGATTCTTAAGTTATTATTATTTTTTATATATTTTATTCTCGCATTAAAATATCATTTATTCCGGCCGCGGTGGCTGTGCGGTTCTAGGCGCTGCAGTCCCGAACCGCGGGACTGCTACGGTCGCAGGTTCGAATCCTGCCTCGGGCATGGATGTGTGTGATGTCCTTAGGTTAGTTAGGTTTAAGTATTTCTAAGTTCTAGGGGACTGATGACCTAAGATGTTAAGTCTCATAGTGCTCAGAGCCTTTTGAAAATATCATTTAATGAATTAACAAACAATAAGAGGGTAATGTTGCATAGAAAGGCTAACATAATAATTTAAGTTTGTTAGAATTACATAGGCCTACCTTAGTATTCATAGCGTAGAAATAGTCTGCTTTTCACCTCACTTGTGTGTATTGCAGTAGTAAAATATTATCTTATACAAGAACCCATTGAGATCCCATCTTGAAATTTTGCGTGTATTTAGTCAGTTAGACTGGACAACACATATAAGTTTTATAAAAAAGTCTGAGGGTACGTATTATGGAAATTTCAAAAAATGTTTTGGGAATAGTTTAAAATTTTCAGATTTAGGTAGCACAGTCATGTTACATATCAAATTGAAGGGAATTTATAGAGGAAAACAATGGTGCAAGTTTGAGCTCTCTAGGTTGTATAGTTTTTGAGCTACAGCATTTTAAATCAATCATCGCTTGATCAAAAACGGAGGTTTTTTTGATTTTTAAACCCTTGAAACTCAAAAACCAAAGGTCAGAAAAATTTGAAATTTCAAATTTAAACTAGTGTTAGTGGGTACATTACCTGAAAAAAATTCACCCAAATCTGTGATATCAAGGTTCAGACTGTTAGTTGATGACCCGGAAGTCATTATTTATGGTATATGCACTAGTTAATTACAATTATAAGGTTTCCAGTGGCTTTTCACATAAACGATAAGTACAAAATGTCCTGTTTTACACACTATGCTGACAACTGTACTGCTCAAAATTTTAGTGGGTACCAATAATTGGTCCAGTGTGCAATCGTTAATTTTAGGAGTATTTAGCGATTTGGGGTTAAATTGTTCAGAGCGAAGCAGTGACTTATGTTCTTTGTTGTTATAAGTACTTGGCTGTTATTCTACGAACTGGTCGCGGTGTCCAGGAGTGTGGTTAAGCTGTTTTTGGCTGAATTTTCGGAATATCTTGCGATTTTCTACGATGTTATTAGGTTGGGACATAAGGACACAGCTTGAATTGGCAGAAAAAATCTGGTTGTGGTGACAGACTGATTTGTAGCGTAGCCAGAAGTGTAGGTTAGGTTGGAATGCAACAGTTTGGTTGTCAGATGGCGAAGCGAAATTTGGGAAAAGGAAACACAACAAAGGTCGTGAAATAGTAGGAAAGTGGGTGTTGGGATCAATATAGCGATGGCCGAAAAATGGTTCCTTGAGCCCTTTGAATTTCGGACCAACGAAGTGTTGTTCAGAATAATGAAAGAAGAGATCCTCCCTGGGACGATGATCGTTAATGACTGCTTCAGTTCATACAACATTCAAGGTGCTGAAAGTTTTCTGCACTTTAAAGTGAACCATAATCTGAACTTCGTTGATACGGAAGATTGTTCAGTTCACGCAGAGAACATGGACAAAATGTGGTGGGACGTCAGATGTGCCATCCCGCGATGTGGCAGAAAGAACGAAAACTTTACGGGTTACTAGCTGAGTATATGTTCCGTCGAGCACAGCGTCAGAAAGAAATATTACATTACCTTTTTGTTGAAGCGGGTGAACTTTGCCCGCCCTGTGGAATTGTAATGCATAGTTCTTTCGAAAAATATTGTAAGCACGACTAACGACTACTGTACCATGCCTTTCGAGGAAATTTTTCTCAAAAATACCAGTATGTTACAACATCACTTTGCTTGGTACTGTACATTTTGTAGTTTACAATGGAATATCTACTTTATTCGTGTTTCATTCTAAAAAATTTTTCGTCGTTTTTGTATTCACGCAATGAAAATGCGAAGATACGATTAGCTGATTACATAACGTGCAATGTGCTCCCATTTTTTGCTCTGATCGGCTGAGGAGATCACGTTCATGTATGCTGGTTGTGTAAGAAAAGCACATGGTAGAGCGCAATCTCGATTTCACGGTTTCCGAAACTATGGTGCCATATTTGATGATTTAGTGTTTACACTTGATTTTTCCGCAAATACGTAGTTTCAGTACCACAGCGCATTAAAGATGTATACGAGAGATGTCCTTTTCTCAGTTCGTTGTGCTACAGTGCCGGAAAGTGCGATATCGATATACAAAAATTCTACAGCCCAAACAAATGCCCGGGTTGGGGATTTTCTCCGCTCGGGGACTGGGTGCCTGTGTTGTCCTCATCGTTTCATCATTATTCATAAAAGTGGTGAGATTGGACTGAGCAAAGATTGGAAATACAGGCGCTGATACGCACGCAGTTAAGCGTCCCACAACCCAAACATCATCATCACCACCACCAAACAAATGCTGCTCATCACGTCTTTCATACGAAACTCAGTGTCCATGGGAACCATTGGTTTACAAAAAAAAATGATTTTTAAAGAGAAATTTTACATGTTCTTTAGGTCTCAAATTATCCTAATGCCGCAGTACCACAACAGCGAGAGCACCGCCCTTGCCTGCGCTGACTGCTATCGCCATACAGGAGCGCTGCCCAGTCGCTGCTGGCGTACTGGTTATTCTTCGTGTTCTACCTGTCCCTTTTGACACAAACCGATAAAATTAATATCACACTAGAAGAATTTGGGTCCGCGCTATGGAATGAGCACGCAGAATTACACTTTAAAAATCATTTTGTTTGTAAAGGGAAACAAACCGGAGCTTTTCGTCGGCTCTGGAAGTTGTGACGAGCAGCTGACTCCAGCTGCACGTTGCAAAAACGGAACTGCAGATATCTGCCCAAATACCAAAGAAAATGCACTTGACGACTCTTAGGAGAGGCACCCTATATACAAAGTGTCCAGAAAAAAGTAGACAATTTTGATAATCATTATTAATGGAACAAAATGACATACCGTTACAAATCTTGCACTGGGGGAATGTTATTTTATGTGTTCAAAGTGATCCCCATTTCCATCCAAAGAACTTTTATACCGCTGAACTGCTGAACGAACAACGGTTGTCACTGTTGCCGGCGTGATAGCCGCTCAGGACGCATCGTGATTTCTCGTAGCTCGTTCAGTGTAGCTGGCTGCTGTTGATAAACTATATTTGTCTAGGTCCCCCATAGGTAGAAGTCAAGAGGTGTAAGACGTGAAGACTGTGCTGGGTACTCAACAGTTCCTCTTCGATCTATTCGTCGTCCAGGTAGATTTTCATCCAAGTAGGTTCTGACATCTCTATGACAGTGAGGCGGAGCGCCATCTTGTTGTTGGTAAAATCTTTCATTTCCATACACCTCTCGGATGCGAGTTAAAATCGATGCTTGCAGCATATAAAGATCACCAGTTACGGTACCGTCAAAGAAGAATGGGTCAATCAAACCATGCAATGAAAGACCACATCACACAGTAACTTCAGGTAGATTAACTTGTTTGTCCACGTGAACGTCAGGATTTTCAGGAGCCAGTACACGCATTTCTGGTGGTTTATAGTATCGTTCTGTTTGAATTGCGGCTCGTCACACCAGATAATCATATCTGCAAACCGTTCATTCTCGCAATACTTACTTCTAAACAACTCGCAGTACTTTACCCTTCGCTCCCTGTCGTCCACGTTCATTGCGTGCAGCGATCTTGATATGTACACTTTGCTGTCTTCAGAATTCGTCGTACGCTTGGTCGGCTTACTCCGCTTTCATGTGCACCTTGCTTCACAGATTTTTGAGGTGACCTAGTAAAATGTTGCATCACAGCAAAGCTGGAATCTGGACTTGTTGATGTTTCTGGTCGGCCAGACCTTTCCTTACGTACATCTTGAACAGTACCATCGCTTCAAATTTATACAGGATGCGATAAATTGTTGTACATGTTGGTGGCTGAGTTTCGTACACATTACGCCATTGCCGTTGTACCTTCATCATGTTTTCGTACTTCCAGTACCACTTGAATGCGGCCTTGCGTTGCTCAAACGACAATATTACTTCATTCATTGGTGCACTCTCATCTGCCGGAAAACGACGGCCAAGATCTATTGAGAAAACAATCGACTACACTACTGCGCAAAACTGCAAAGATATGTCACTTTGTTCCAAAGATATTAACTGCCAAAGAGTGTCTACGTTTTTCCGGACCCCTCTGTATATATACAAAGTACAACGCGTTAGTCTAACTGGGCTGCCTCCATAAGCTTACATGAGCCAAATGGACTTACTGTAGTAATCTGTATATCAGCTTCTTTTCGGTACTGCGCTCTTAAATCATACTTATCAAATATGTAGAGTAAGGAGATAACACATGCAGCTAGGGGAAGACGTGTTACAACCACTTTCCTGAACAGTCCTTCTTGTGCTTCCATGTACTTATTGAACGCCAGTATTTCACGATTCAGATCGGCCACGTCAGTTTGACCCCGATCACAGCGTCCAGAACGGAGAATTTCTATTCGGTATAAATGTGTGGGCTAACATTCGTGTCCCAGCCACATAGACGTCACTTGATGTTTACTTAGCTTCACATAGTGGAACGGTAGTCGAGGTTTGACGTCCACTTGTATGACCGCTAGGTGCCTGTCCTTATGTTGCTGAGATGCATGCCATTCGCGGTTCCAGCCATGGTAAGCAGCTTTCTTGATCGTAGGTGTGAAATCAGTTAGAGGTATTGGAGTTAGATGGAACTGTCCCCTAGTATGTGGTCGACTATTTCGTTATTAAAAATCCCATGATGTCCTTTTCTACATGGCAAGTTAAATTTATGTAGTTTTTCCTTGCTTCTTTGAGGGTCTCCAATATATCAAAAATATATCTGTTAGTCTGCTTGTCGAATTTTGGGTTCTGTAATTTCTGCATAAATCTTTCGGAGCCTGTGAGTATCAATATTTGCTTCAATGTCTTTATCCACACATATTACAAAAATGTATGTATGTATGTATGTTCCACATAATTTTGTAAACCACTGAACCGATTTCAATCAAACACGGTACACATATCGCTTACTGTCTGAAGAGAATCGCTGTGGAGGTAATAACCACCTACCTATGAAAGGCGTGGGGATGATATTGAAAAATTAGTGTAGCTCAGGACGCGCGAATACCCAGACTTCATTCGTCCATTATTTCAGAATGACAGCACTTAGTATTTCCAACAAACTTGACACATAATTTCAAACCTTTACGAGACTTTCTCTCACTGACAACCCCCACAAACTGTTGAAGGGAAACAGCTTATCGCTTACTACATTTTCGCTGTTCATGCACTAAAACCGCCGAATCAGGCACGACGTTTTAATTTATTACTTGTTTAGTACAAACTGTATTCGTAACAAATTTTGCAGACAATGTTCACGTACACCACTAAATGTACCTGCAAAATTATATCATTGTACGACACATAATTCAGGAGGTAAACATTGAGATGCGTGGAAAACTGCCGCATCATGCGTGATGTTTAAATTTTTTACTTCTGTGCTACAAATTTTATTCGCAACAAATTTCGCAGACGCTGTCCAAGTGTGCCGCTGAATGCACTTACAATATTATGTCATTATGCAACACATATTTCTGGGTATGTGATGTCACAAACATTAAGCTGCGTGAAAACGAAACAACAGTGCGAAATCCGCTATTTACAGGTGAACTGTGAATACAAATATATGTGAAATATGGTAAACATACGAGAAATATGTGTGACATGTGCGGACGTGGGCAAGGCGACGGGTAAAGAGCTCCTCCTAAGCCTCTGAATCGATTTCAGCCTAATTTGGTATACATACTAGAGAGGTGCAACAACCTCCTCTTGGAGTAGGGATGATAAGGTGGTGAGAGAAAGGGAGGTGGAGGAGATGGACAGACAGAGAGGGGGAATGAGGAGATGGAACAAATAGGAGAGAGGAGGATGTGGAACATAAAGGGGAAGCAGGAGGTGGTCAGAGAAAGGGAAGAGGAGGGGCTGGACAGAGAGATGTAAGAGGACGAGCTGGGGAGGAGGAGAGACTTACAAGGGATAGGAGCAGATGGACAGAGGGGGAGCACCAGGTGGACAGAGGAAGGAAAGAGGAGGAGAAGGATGGAAAAAGGAAAGATGAGGAGGTGGACAGGCGAAGGAGTAGATGGGAAGGAAGAGAGAGTGAGAGTGAGAGTGAGAGTGAGAGAGAGAGAGAGAGAGAGAGAGAGAGAGAGAGAGAGAGAGGAAAGGAGGAGGTGACAGAGAGAGAGCAGGAGGAAATATACAGAGAAAGGGAAGGGGTGGTAATGGACAGAGAGAGGGGAGGGAAAGAGATGGACAGAGAAAGCCCAGAGAAGGAGATGGACAGAGATGGACAGGGAGTGGGGGGGGGGGAGGGGGCAGAAGAGATAAAGGTGAGATGGAAATGAGCAGAGAAAGGGAAGAGGAGAAATGAACAGAGAGGGGAGAGGAGGACATGGACAGAGAAAGGAAAGAGCAGAAGATGGACAGAAAGAAGGGGAGGAGGGGCTGAACAGAGAGAGAGTATAAGAAGGATGGAGAAAGGAAAAAGCAGGACAGAGAGTGGGGAAGAAGGAAATGGACAGAGAAAGGGAAGAGCAAGAGATGGAGAGAGAGGGGGGAGAGGAGTAGACAGACTGACAGAAAGGAAGTGGTAGGCAGTGGACAGAGGGAGGAGGAGAAGAAGATGGAGAATTTGAAGGAGTAGATGGACAGAGAGAGGGGTAGAAGGAAACAGACAGAGGAGGAGAAGGACAGAGAAAGGAAAAAGCAGGAAATGGGGAGAGAAGGAGGATGAGGAGATGGGCAGACAGAAGGGGAGGAGAAGATGGACAGAGAAAGGGGGAAGGAGGAGATGGACTAGTAGAAGATTGGAATAAATACGTATCCAGGCAATGCCTGATGCTCAGCTAGTTCCATAATAAAAGGCCTTCGTTATGGCCAATAGCTCTGCTGTACAGATATAAGTTTCAGGTGGTGCAATCATTCGATTGGTGCCATTGGAGAGACTGAATAAGGCGTACCCCATTCCCTCTTCTGATTTAGAGGCATTTGTCTAGATGCAACGTAATGGCCAGTATCATTCAGTAAGTTGTTCTAGTTATTGATACATGTCTTTCCCTTTCCTTAGGAAGTGCAAGGGTGATGATGATATTTGGTTTATGCTGTGCTCAACTGCGCAGTCATCAGCGTCCGTACAAAGTCCCAATTTTTACACAGTCCCATTTTTAACACAGTCCAATCTGGCCACTGTTACGAATGATGATGATGATGATGATGATGATGATGAAATGATGAGGACAACACAAATACCCAGTCCCCGGGTACAGAAAATAACTCGGCCGGGAATCGAACCCCCTGATCCAGAGGCAGCAACGCTAGCCAATAGACGACGAGCTGCGGAGAAGTGCAAGTATGACACTGGGTCTGTATTACAGAAGATTATTCGTAACGCAAGTTTCTTCGAGGCCACGACTCTAAAGAGTCACGTCCGGATCGAGCGACGCCGCTGTAGCGTGATTTGCTGACCCCATCTGCGGAGGCGAGGCGGAGCAATTCAGGAATATACAAAACGTGATGAAGTGCAGGTGTTGGTGTTCGCTCTAGTGAGTGAGTAGGCGCATATAAGGATGTGTGCTTCATGCCGTAACAAATACTCTGTTGTCTTCTTTCTTTCTCCCTATCGAGTCAGATGACTCACGTGTAGGCCGCACGTTCCGTGCTTACTGCCTGCTCTTGGCGAGTGCGATTGTCTCGCCAGTCACTGCAGTATCACGTGCAGCTGCTCTCGGGACGAAAGGCCGTTATCAGTAAATCGATGGGAGTGGCGGACTGCGTTATCGCCTCTTTCGAAGGACTCGAGCAATACAAAACAGTTGCAGCACACTGTTTGCGCTACTTCCTACCACATCTATGAACGCTGCCTGCCGTTACATCTCTTTTCACGAGACGCTATGCTACCATCGCATAGTTTCCAAAACAGGCCGGTCTAACGTGTGCTGGAATCTGAAGAAGACATGACAGGTTCCTGATTGAAAAAAATTGAGGCACTGGCAATAATAAGGGACCAAAGTACAAAAACAAAGTCCTGAGAATAAACTAATATATTTGTGAAAATCAAATTTTGAAAGCGAACCACCGTTCTTCTAGATTTGACTGGTTTTTTAACCAAGTCTCAGTATCCTATATTATCTATGAAAAAATACTTTATCTATTTTATATTAAGACATTTTAGTTAATATTTAGGATTATTATTATTAACGTTAATCCGTAAAATTTTCAGACATAAGCTAGTGGCAATAGTGTCTTTCTGACTTTAGTGTAGTTTGCAATTAATGTGAAGCTACAATTAGAACATAAATAACAGATATTAAATGCACCACCCACATTATTACGACCCATACCCACACTTCATGGTCGTCATTGTCATAATTTCCATGGAGCACATTCTGTGGCTTGAGGCTCAGATAAAAATGTCTGTCCACAACAGGCATTAAATCTAGCCTTTGTGTTTCAAATCGGGTCTAGTCGTTTTGTGGCTGATATTTGCCTTTCACGTAAGTATTTGGGCACTAGATTTTGCAAGGAATCTACAAACTGTGGGGAAACGACAAATTGTGGTCTCCCACGATGTGACTGGAAGAAGATGATAGCCTCCCACGACTCCAATAAAGAACGGAGAGATTGGGTTTAACGTCCCGTCGACATCGAGGTCCTAAATCTGGATGGCCGGACACGGGTTTGAATCGTCGTCCTCCCGAATGCGAATCCAGTGTGCTAACCATTGCACCACCTGGTTTGGTGACACCAATGAAGAATACGTTAGTTTAAACACCAAATTATGGCAACCTGTTGAAAACTTAGTCTTCGTAAAATTTCTGAAATGTACATTCTTGCCAGGACATCAACTTCTGGTTTGGTAGGGGGGTCGATAAAAAGTTCTGAAATCCTCAGCGTACATTTTACAAACTGGAATACTGTAACCATGGAACGCGAGGGCATTCCTTCAAGAGCTTACAGCTTTTATGAAGAAATTGGCGTCAGAATAGCCAGTGAACGTTCCTAAAGCATTGAAAATTTGTGCTTTGGGCCTTTATGGAAGTGAATATCAGAGAAGTCGGCGAGATAGCTTTTCGCAAATGTTTATATAGCACTCATACAACTGGTTCACCACAAGATCAACACATGTCATGCATGCATTAGTGATACAATCTCAAAATCGACGATATTATCCTTCACACCTTATGGTCCTCAGCGCCTCAGTTTTTTTTTTTTCAACTGTTCAGGTTGGCATAAATCGCTTACTAAAGGACTGTAACACAATCACCCAGTTTATAGAGTAGCAGACAGAGAAATACTGGAATGAATGGGTCATCGTAAGCATGTTATATGCTTTTCCGTTGGAAATTTACATATGTTTGTTTACTCAGCTGTTCGGCGATCGAACTTTTAAGGGACCGACTTACAACAGATCTCGTCCTACACATAAATAAACCGTCTACATGTTTTATTCATGACGTATCTGTAGTTAATACTTCCCACATTCACACTTTTGTAATCCACACTGATAATTTTTCGTTCCGGAGAACTCAAATTGATCTTTATTCTTTCATCGACAACTAGGTTCAGCTTTGAGTCGCCTCTAAAGTGTTAATTTTCACGTCAATTCTCACCAGTTACTTCCGTTTTACTCACGCTAGAAAGGCTAACACTCTCTCCTTCTCCTTAACTTTTCTATATTTGATTATTAATTAATAACTACTCGATTTCTTAAAACAGTTCTTCTTCTCAACACTATGTTTAGCTTTTACTACAATCTATCCCCATCTTTACTATCCGACCAATACTTCTAACTCCATACGCCGACCTACTAGCATGCCTGGTCCTCCCGTACTGGAACAATACAGGTGCGACTCGACAACCATCCAGAGGCCGAGAAAGGTGGCTAGCGTACCGAAAGTTCCAGAATGTCAGACTCTCCGGCTAGTGCATGCTAATCAAAGGGTGCGAAAGTAGCAGACACATTGTCCTTACAATGTCTCGCTAATAAATGAAAAAAACTCGATAAATCGATCCAATGACAGTGTATCTTATCCAACATACGTAGGCTGAAAAATTCTTCAAAAAAAACTGCTAAAGAAATGACATCCATGACATACTGCCAGCTTGACTACAAATGTTATAACTGAGAATACACTGACGGAGAAAAATCGCACCACCAAAAATAGTTAATGTAGAATAATTATATTTCGGGAATACATTTGTCTAGGTAACGTATGTAAGTGATTAACATTTCAAAAGCACGGATTACTGTTTAAGTGCGAAAAATCCATTGCAAACGTGAAATGCTGGTACATTAATAAACGGTGTAACCAGATAAATGTTGAATGCAAGCATTCAGACGTGCATACTTGTGTTGCACGGATGCTGGAACTCAGTTTGTGGGATGGAGTTCCATGCCTGTTGCACGAATACAGGGACGCTTAATGCTGTTTGTGGATGACACTGGAAGTGTCGTCCAATGATGTCCCATATGTGCTCGATTGAAGACAGATATGGTGATCGGGCAGGCCAGGGCAACATGTCCATAAGACGAGCGTTATCCTGTTGGAAAAGGCGCTCTGGAATGCTATCATGAATGACAGCACAGCATGTCAAATCACCAGAATGACGTACAGTTTTACAGTCAGGGTGCGTAAAGAAGCACGAGAGTGGTCCTGGTTCCATACGAAATCACACCCCAGACCATAACTCCAGTTGTAGGTGCAGTGTGTCTAGCACGCAGACAGATTGGTTGCAGGTCTTCAACTGGCCTCGTTCAAGCTAACACACGGCCTCACTGGCACCGAGGCAGAACCAGCTTTCATCAGAAAACACAACGGACGTCCACCCTGCCCTCTAATGTGCTCTCGCCTGACACCACTGAAGTCGCAAATAGCGGTGGTTTGGGGTCAGTGGAATGCACGCTACAAGGCGTCTGGCTCGGAGATGCCCTTGAAGTAACCGATTTGTAACAGGTCGTTGTGCCAATTGCTGCTCAAATTGCTGCTGCATATGCAGTACTATGCGCCAGAGCCATACGCCAAGTCTTTTTGTAATATCGCAGAAGGAACATCCAGTTTCTCGTAGCCCTTTTACACGACTTTGTTCAAACTAAGTGAGGTGTTGAAAATGGCGTCTTTGTCACGTTAAATGGATTCTTGACTATCATCAACTCAACATGTCCTATCTCAACGATAATTAACACTCACTACCGAACAGTGTATATCTAAAGCAAACCTGATTTGCATCCTCGTAATAACGCTACCAGCGCCACTCTGATGCGAATGGCGCGAAATGTGAACAGACATCATCTTTCAGACGTAGAAACATGCCTACCAACTTTCGTTTATGTCCCATAGCCCCTTCTTGGCACCGTAATTTTTTTCCAGTCAGTGTAGAATTTTAGGAAGCATATTTGAGCTTATAGTTCAAAAAAATGGCTCTAAGCACTATGGGACTTAACATCTATGGTCATCAGTCCCCTAGAACTTAGAACTACTTAAACCTAACTAACCTAAGGACAGCACACAACACGCAGCCATCACGAGGCAGAGAAAATCCCTGACCCCGCCGGGAATCGAACCCGGGAACCCGGGCGTGGGAAGCGAGAACGCTACCGCACGACCACGAGATGCGGGCGAGATTATAGTAACTAATTGTATACTGACTAATCATTTCTAACGTCAAGATTGTGCACACTAGGGCTGCTAAGGCCATGGTATCTGCTATAGAGAGAAACGAAATAAAATGATACAGCTCACAAGCTGTCGGTGTTTCCAACCTCATTCTTTGGATAAGAGAAAGCGGTTTTGATGGAATTATTCCTAAGTAACACAACTAAAATGATAGTTTTACCAAGTGTACATTGCGCTCGGACGTCCGCAGATTCAATGTATTTTTTCTAGGTTTTATAAACTGATTTCATAGATTAATATGCTTTGTGTTATTTTCTTCTGTCACGAAAGCGAAATGCGTCTACTGCAAAACAGACACACTTCTTACGTTAGTGACCCATGTGGGCATTCTCACTTCATTCAATGACGCAAAACACGTATACCGTGAAGGACCTGAAAATTATACACGATGTTCAAAAATGTGTCCCATGTTCTCGCCGATACTGTACTTGTTAAAACAAGAAAAAAGTGCTACAAACGTATGTCCATAAACAATGCTTGCGAGGTAGGGACCATTTTGTCTTACAATTACCATGTGTGTGTTGACACTACAAAAGGTTACTATACACTTGTTCTGGCACATTCCTCAGCCCTTCTTCTCAAAGAATCTGGAATTCACACGACTACACCTGTCGCTACATGTCTGAGAAACACGCCCCTGTGACGTCTGTATGTTGTCGATGAATGTGCGATAAAGTCAGGTGAACGAGGAGGCCATGTTACTGGGCCTTCCCAACCAAACCATCACATACCATATATTACACTCCCGTGTTGGTACAATCGCACCGTCCTCATAAAAGTAAAATGGCCCGTATCTCAACATGTATTAATCTCTAGATATACACTGGTATGCGAAAGTTAAGGACGAAATAATTTTCGCATGATCTATTAGTGCCAAGTAATGGCTTGGTAACACCACTAGCGCAATTGAAAATATATCACTGTATCGATATTCTCTTCCGGAAACAATCGATATAAATCGACTCCTGATGAATCGAATGCCGATATTTTTATTTCATATCATATCTTTTTCGCAATTTTCGATAAATATTTGAAGTTGTTCTTTTGAAGTTGTAGTAGGACACAATTTTACTTTCACTGTGTGAAGGAGTCTTACTAGTTTTTGAGCTTTCATCACGCCCAGTCTTTCTCTTTGAGTGTGCGAAGCAAGTATATAGGTGGCACAAAGACGAAATCCTATTGCACTGGGGCGGGGGGAGGGGGGGGGGCGATGTGAAAGCAATAACAAGATTTCGATGTGAAGAAATAGCACACCAGTTACATTAAATAACAGTTTCTAACGCAACTAGTAGTGTGCTATTTCTCGATATCGGCATTCTTCAAAAACAGTTGATGAAAGTGATGAACAAAAATCTAAATGACAAAATTAGTGTTTGCGGTGTGCGAGGACGTGTGAGGGGCAATATAGACGCAATCGGCTCTCGGCTCTACCAATAGAAACTGCAACTTTTGACTTCACCATACAATTTTGATACTACAGCTGCTAGATCGCTGGCGCTTGCAGAAATGAAAAAAAAAAAAAAAAAAAAAAACAGGGAAGTCGACATGAAGTGTTCCGGACAAATCTGATATGTGACGAAATTGAACGACGAAACCATCGAACACCTTTTATTGTGCCACTTACATGCAGTTGCCATTGTTTGCAAAGTCGTTATCGCCAAGAGTGCAAGTGCATAGTTTTCCTTTCAATTCTTGATCTGCGGGGGATAAGCAGGATGCTAGCTTGTTAATGTACACAATATCTAATAATACATCAGTACTTAAATATACAGCTCTAAAACCGGCAGTATATTTACATACGAGGGTCATCCACAAAGTTGTTATTGTTTTGTGGTCTTCAGTCATGAGACTGGTTTGATGAAAAAAATGGTTCAAATGGTTCTGGGCACTATGGGACTTAACTGTTGTGGTCATCAGTCCCCTAGAACTTAGAACTACTTAAACCTAACTAACCTAAGGACATCACACACAACCATGCCCGAGGCAGGATTCGAACCTGCGAACGTAGCGGTCACGCGGTTCCAGACTGTAGCGCCTAGAACCTCACGGCCACTCCGGCCGGCCGTTTGATGCAGCTCTCCATGCTACTCTATCCTGTGCAAGCTTCTTAATCTCCCAGTACCTAAGGCAACCTACAGTCTTCTGAATCTGCTTAGTGTATTCACCTCTTGGTCTCCCTCTACAATTTTTACCCTCCACGATGCCTTCCAATACTAAATTGGTGATCCCTTGATGCCTCAGAACATGTCCTACCCACCGGTCCCTTCTTCTAGTCAAGTTGTGCCACAAACTCCCCTTCCCCCCAATTCTATTCAATGCCTCCTCATTAATTATGTGATCTACCCATCTAATCTTCAGCATTCTTCTGTAGCACCACATTTGGAAAGCTTCTATTCTCTTCTTGTCCAAACTATTTATCGTCCATGTTTCACTTCCATACATGGCTACACTCCACACAAATACTTTCAGAAACGACTTCCTGACACTTAAATCTATACTCGATGTTAACAAATTTCTCTTCTTCAGAAACGCTCTCCTTGCCATTGCCAGTCTACATTTTATATCCTCTCTACTTCGACCATCATCAGTTATTTTGCTCCCCAAATAGCAAAACTACTTTACTACTTTAAGTATTTCATTTCCTAATCTAATTCTCTCAGCATCACCCGACTTAATTCGACTACATTCCATTATCCTCATTTTGCTTTTGTTGATGTTCTTCTTATATCCTCCTTTCAAGACACTGTCGATTCCGTTCAACTGGTCTTCCAAGTCCTTTGCTGTCTCTGACTGAATTACAATGTCATCGGCGAACCTCAAAGATTTTATTTCTTATCCAAGGATTTTAATACCTACTACAAATTTTTCTTTTGTTTCCTTTACTGCTTGCTCAATATACAGATTGAATAACGTCGTGGAGAGGCTACAACCCTGTCTCACTCCCTTCCCAACCACTGCTTCCCTTTCATGTCCCTCGACTCTTATAACTGCCATCTGGTTTCTATACAAATTGTAAATAGCCTTTCGCTCCCAGTATTTTAACCCTGCCACCTTCAGAATTTGAGAGCATTCCAGACAACACTGTCAAAAGCTTTCTCTAAGTCTACAAATGCTAGAAACGTAGGTTTGCCTTTCCTTAATCTATATTCTAAGTCGTAGGGTCAGTATTGCCTCACGTGTTCTAACATTTCTGCGAAATCCAAACTGATCTTCCCTGAGGTCGGCTTCTACCAGTTTTTCCATTCGTCTGTAAAGAATTCCCGTTAGTATTTTGCAGCCGTGACTTATTAAACTGATAGTTCGGTAATTTTCACATCTGCCAACACGTGCTTTCTTTGTGATTGGAATTATTATATTCTTCTTGAAGTCTGAGGGTATTTCGCCTGTCTCATACATCTTGCTCAGCAGATGGTAGAGTTTTGTCAGGACTGGCTCTCCCAAGGCTATCAGTAGTTCTAATGGAATGTTGTCTATCCTGGAGCCTTGTTTCTACTTAGGTCTTTCAGTGCTCTGTCAAACTCTTCACGCAGTATTACATCTCCCATTTCATCTTCATCTACCTCCTCTTCCATTTCCATAATATTGTTCTCAAGTACATCGCCCTTGTATAGAGCCTCTATATACTCCTTCCACCTTTCTGCTTTCCCTTCTTTGCTTAGAACTGCGTTTCCATTTGAGCTCTTGATATTCATACAAGTGGTTCTCTTTTCTCCAAAGGTGTCTTTAATTTTCCTATAGGCAGTATCTGTCTTACCCCTAGTGAGATAAGCCTCTACATCCTTACATTTGCCCTCTAGCCATCCCTGCTTAGCCATTTTGCACTTCCTGTCGATCTCATTTTTGAGACGTTTGTATTACTTTTTGCCTACTTCATTTCCTGCATTTTTATATCTTCTCCTTTCATCAATTAAATTCAATATTTCTTCTGTTACCCAAGGATTTCTACTAGCCCTCGTCTTTTTCGTACTTGATCCTTTGCTACCTTCACTACTTCATCTCAAAGCTACCCATTGTTCTTCTACTGTATTTCTTTCCCTCATTCCTGTCAATTGTTCCCTTATGCTCTCCCTGAAACTCTGTACAACCCCTGTTTTAGTCTGTTTATCCAGGTCCCATCTCCTTAAATTCCCACCTTTTTGCAGTTTCTTCAGTTTTAATCTACAGTTCATAACCAATAGATTGTGGTCAGAGTTCACATTTGCCCCTGGAAATGTCTTACAATTTAAAACCTGGTTCCTAAATCTCTGTCTTACCAGTATATAATCTATCTGATACCTTCTAGTATCTCCAGGTTTCTTCCATGTGTACAACCTTCTTTCATGATTCTCGAACCAAGTGTTAGCTATGATTAATTTATGCCCTGTCATGCTCTTTCATTTCTTACCCCCAATCCATGTTCACCTACTACGTTTTCTTCTCTTCCTTTTCCTAATGTCGAATTCCAGTCACCCATGACTATTAAATTTTCGTCTCCCTTCACTATCTGAATAATTTCTTTTTTCTCATCATACATTTCTTCCATGTTTTCGTCATCTGCAGAGCTAGTTGGCATATAAACTTGTACTACTGTAGTAGTCGTGGGGTTCGTGTCTATCATAGCCACAATAAGGTTTACTATGCTGTTTGTAGTTGCTTACCCGCATTCCCATTTTTTTTTATTCATTATTAAACCTATTCCTGCATTTCCGCTGTATTCACCTGACCAAAAGTCTTGTTCCTCCTGCCAACGAACTTCACTAATTCCCACTATATCTAACTTTAACCTATCCATTTCCCTTTTTAAATTTTCTAACCTACCTACCCTATTAAGGGATCTGACATTCCACGTTCCGATCTGTAGAACGCCAGTTTTCTTCCTCCTCATAACGACGTCCTCTTGAGTAGTCCCCGCCCGGAGAGCCGAGTGGGGGATCATTTTACCTCCAGAATATTTTACCGAAGAGGACACCATCATCATTTAACCATACAGTAAAGCTGCATGCCCTCGGGAAAAATTACGGCTGTAGTTTCCCCTTGCTTTCAGCCGTTTGCAGTACCAGCACGGCAAGGCCGTTTTGGTTAGTGTTACAAGGCCAGATCAGTCAATCATCCAGACTGTTGGCCCTGCAACTACTGAAAAAGGCTGCTGCCTCTCTTCAGGAACCACTTGTTTGGCTGGCCTCTCAACAGATACCCCTCCGTTGTAGTTGCACCTACGGTATGGCTATGTGTATCGCTGAGGCACACAAGCCTCCACACCAACGGCAAAGTCCATGGTTCATGAAAGGGGGGGGGGTCCACAAAGTAAGTTCCGTTTATATTTCTATCCGCAGCAGCGCTACTATCGCAGTTCCGAGCATGTGCGGCAGTTTGTTCCGAGCATGCGCGGCAGTTACTCTGACTCGAGGGAAAGACATATACGCCATTTTGAGATCGCTGCTGCCGACTTGTGCTTTGTAGTGCTTCTTTATAATGTCAGCCATATTTGAAAATGCCGCCGCGCGTGAAATCAGATCTGTGATTCGTTTTCTAAATGCAAAGAAAGTTAAACCAAAGGAAATTCATCGGCAAATCTGTGATGTTTACAGACAAAATGCTATGAGTGATTCGATGGTTAGAAGATGGGTCAGACTGTTCAATGAAGGACGTGATCAAGTGCACGATGAAGAACGATGTGGATGCCCGTCTGTGGTTACTGATGAACTAGTTCACACAATTGAAGAGAAGATTAAGCACAACTGTAAGTTTCCTAGCGACTTTCATCTCTTCTTACACCTAAAATATGTCCATAGTGGTCAACACTTCAACGATGAGGACGAGCTGAAAGAACATGTTACCACATAGTTGAATACACAGGTGGCAACTTTCCATGAAGAAAGCATACAAAAACTTGTGGCACGCTATGCCAGGTGCCTACAGAATTTCGGAAGCTATCTAGAAAAGTAGTTTAACAGTTGTAGATTTTTGTACAATAAATATTTTTTTCTGTATCTGTACACGTTTGTTTTATATAACCAAACGGAACTTACTTTGTGGACGACCTTCGTATTTTTATAGGCCTATAGGTCGATACCTTTTCTGTCGATAAAGTATCCAATATATCGATACAGTTTTGTTACGTCTTGGGCTGATAATATCCTTTTATATATCGATGTATCGGATTTCTGATATTTTTCAAAATATCAACAGTCTTAATCACCACAGATGGCAGTGCATTCTCTGCAACCTGGTCCCATGCTGACCAAAAGGTTGGTACAGAGTTCTTCTGGTAGGGCGCTCCATTCCTCCAGCAGCTGGTGGATGGTCGTTGGTGCATGTGGGGGCGTGCTTATCTTTAACGCAAAGCACACGTGCTCAATGGGATTTAAGTCTGGCGACTGGGGAACTGGCAGGCCAGTCTGTTCGCCGAGCTCCTCCACTTGCAGTGTTCGGCGCGGTCGCACATGGTCATCCATAAAAATGAAGTCAGGGCCGAATTCGCCCCTGAAAAGACGCACATGGGGAGGGGGTATAGTGTGACAATAACGTTGACCGATGAGTGAACTGCGTTCGAAGATTTGGAGATCAGTACGCCCACACAACATTATGCTTTCCAGACCATAACACCTGAACCACCAGAATGACCATGTTCGACAATGTTCCTGGGTGCATTACGTGTTCTCATCCCTCGTCATGTGAGAGTGCGCACATCATAGTATACTTGGTGGTCCACGTAATATGGTGTGGGGCGATATAATGTTGCATGGGCGTAGTGACCTCTAAATCTTTGAACACGGTACACTCAACGGTCAACTTTATGTGACACTATATCCCTGCTCCATTTGGCCCTTCGTCATTTTTATGGATGACAGTGCGCGACCGCATCGAACTGTTAAGATGGAAGAGCACTTTGAACGAGAAAATTTCGGCGGATTGACTAGCTTGTTCGTTCCCCTGACTTACACTTGATGGAACACGTGTGGGATGAGTTGAAGAGGCGTATTGCAAGACATCCTCGCGCACCGAAGACCATTCATCAGTTGTGGGTGTTGGAGGCATGGAACTTCCTACTACAAGAATTCCTTACCAACCCTCTGTCCACCTTGGGAGAACGTTGTGGGGCACGTACAGTCATCTGTGGCAATCACACAACGGTATTAAGAACGATGTCCCGCATTTCCTAATTTCAAATGGACCATAATGAATCGCGATGACGTCGGTGTAATATTGTCTTTGAATAAAAGTGTCATTTCTGTTCGTCTCATTACGTATTTCTTTCAGTAACCTTCTGTGCTATACTGTAGCAGTTTTAGTCCAAGTTTCGTTGAGCTATATATCACTTGGCAATGACATCATGCGAAAGTTCCTTTCGTCATTAAGTTTTGCACACCAGTGTATATTTGCAGGGCTTTCTTTTCGTTTTGACCAGTACTATCCATTGGAAGAATATGGGGCACTTTCTTTATACACCGTTTCTAATGTAGCGCTTGGATATTTTGACCGATAAGGCCTGAGCATAAGTAAAAATTTTTACGTGTACGACAGATAATCAAAATTAACGTTTATCTGTCCGGCCCGATAGCTGAGTGGTCAGCGTGACGGATTGCCGCCCTACGGGCCCGGGTTCGATTCCCGACTGGGTCGCGGAATTTTCTCCGCTCAGGGACTGGGTGTTGTGTTGTCTTCATCATCATCATCATTTCATCCCCATCCGGCGCGCAGGTCGCCCAATGTGGCGTCGAGTGTAATAAGACCTGCACCACGGCGGCCGGACCTGCTCTCGTAAGGGGCCTCCCGGCCAATGACGCCAAACGCTTATTTCCATTTCCAATGTTTATAATTTAATTAGTGAAGTCTGACTTTGACTCTGGTGTCTGAAAGTGGGCGAAGTAAACACTGACGTATTTTCCAGAGACGCCAGCAATCTGTGTTTAATGTTTTCTTTCTATACGCTACAGGTGTGTTGAAGTTTTTATGGCTTACATTCTGAGGCCTCTTCCAAGAGTACGGAGGCTCACCGATTCTTACTATTCAAAAGTAAAAGTATACAGTTCACAGAGTGTGATTTCGAATTTTTTTTGAGAGAGGTATCTGCGCTTGCTATATACTCGTAATTGTAACGCAGTTGTGGTCTATTGCATCCATTTTATAACTGAAGCTGCCTTTCAAAAAACTGACCAAGACAAAATAATCGACAAGGAAATATCTTACGACAGATCCTAGGGTGAGATTAACACTTACTTGGAATGTTATGTCTCCGTAACTGTTTCAGCCATCTGACTCGAGATTTTCGTATCTTACGAATCATAACGGTAACAGCCTTATCAAGATTTTCTTTGTATAGATATGTGATTCCCAGTCTGTTTACTGCATCGCAATAATGTTTTTTCTGTCAGTTATACACTGTGGGAGATTCGTTGGAGATAAAATTGCAGTTTAAACTGTAATTATCTTCAAGAATTCTAGGTACTTCACCCAAACTGCACCTGCAGGGAAAAACTGATGTATCTTATCTTAGTTGTGAGTTGTCTTAGCAATGATTGTAAATATTTCCGTCTCATGTTTTGAATATTTGAAGCAATAACTATTGCCTAGGAATTTGTTCTCATGACAAAAAAAAGAAGTCTGGAACATTCTAATAGTTTCGGGTAACAAGCACGTTTACTTTTTTTTAGTGATTATGTTGTATATTCGTATTCTCCTCAGTGCAAGTTTTGTGCAGGAACGGGCAAACTTTATCCTAGAAAAGAAGGAAATTCAGTGTTTACAGTCAGTTGATGGGGAGCACAAGCTTAGTTTGGGAGAGGAAATTGGCTGAGTCCTTTTCAAATGGACCATCCTGGAATTCGACAAAAATGATTTAGCGAAGTGATGGAAAACCTAAATCTGGATGCCCAGATGAAACTTTGAAGGAAAGTTCTCTCGAATGTGAGTCCACTGTCTTAACCACTACATCATTCAACTGACTTGGATGTAATAGTTATTTTTGATTACTGCTTTTGTTATATCTCTCAGTTAATGAATAAAATCAGTATTGGAATAAGTATTTGACGTTTCTCGCTTATGAATATTTAACAATGAATCAATTTAAATTTAAATTAGATAAGAGTAATTGTTCCTTCAAGCCATGCTGGACATGCCTCCACTACACCTTTGTGTCAAGATGGAGGCAGCAGCTGGGGCATACAGACTTAAAACTGGCTAAAACTGGGTCTCATTCGGGCATACACAATCACACACTAACATAGTGAGTGAGGGAAATATAGTAATGGCTGGTGAAATTCCTGCCGACTATAAAATAACTCCCAACTGCTTCAACAAGCCTTACAATATAATAATTGGAAGCAGGAAGTAGTGGGAAAAAAAGTTCGACACCGTTCTGGGGATATCGTTTGGTTCACTGATGGGTCGAAATTAGACCAAGGAGTTGGGACAGGGGTGTACGGGGTTCAGCCAAGACTGGACGGCATCATCTCTCAAGGAAAACTGGCCTCTGTGTTCAAAGCTGAAATTACTGCAATCAGGGCATGTGTGGAGGAGAATATGCGTAGGTGGTACAATGACCGTAGCGTCTACATCTATTCAGACAACCAGGCAGCCCTGAAATCATTAGCAGCTCCTGCAACAAGGCCTAATATTGATGCTGAATGCTACAGGGCTCTGGTGGAGCTAGGGGGAAGCCATAGGCTAAACCTAGTGTGTTCCCTGGCCACTTAGGAATCTGTGGCAATGAACAAGCCGACAGCTTGCCAGGATGAGGGCAATTACTCCATTTACTGCACCGGAACCTGCCCTGACAGTCACCAAGGCTATGCTCAAACTAGAACTACGGAACTGGCTTAGGAAACAGCACATAGAATATTGGACCAAGGACCATAAACAAAAACATGGTATGGTAATTATGCCCAAGCCATGTATTAAAAGAAGCTCCGTAATCCTGAGATTGAACAGGAAAGAGATCAAACTCATGACTGGACTGATGACAGGCCATGGGAATTTCAAGGAACACCTACACACAGTGGGTATAATGGACGAGTACCCAAAATGTAGGATCTGTGATGAGGGTGAAGAAACCGCATCACACCTAATCTTCGAATGCACGGCACTGGAGAGCAAAATATACAGAATCTTCTGGGCAACTAGACCAGAAGAAATTGTGTCTAACAAAAAACTGGTAAAGGGACTCCTTGCGCTATTTGAGGGCATTGGTTGGCTTTATTAGATATACAGGGAGCGATACCGCGCAATAAACTAAGTTTCGGTGCGGGCAATGGTGGGTTAGGCCTAAGCTGTTTTAGCTTCCCTGTTAAAATCAAATCGAATCAATTGTTCCTTTCATAGACTCACACAGAGATGATCTTATGAGTGTAAATCTTGTTAGATAATCATTATAACATACACATTTTGCGCATGAATTAATACGCCAAGCTTTAGTTTTAATTTCACAGGTGCTTAGAGAAATGGTCCTGAAATGTGTGAAGCAAGGAAAAAAGATACCCTTGTCACTTTTACAAATTAGTATAATCATTGACTTTCTAACATACACTCATAAAGCAAAAACGCATTGATAATTAATCAATAGTTAATACTTCCATTTCTTTGAATAGATTTTTACGAGTCGTTTTACAACTGAAGCTACGAATAATTCATATATCACACGTTTTTATTCGAAAAATTTTACGTTGCATTGAACCCCAACCTATGATGCCGTGTAACGTTCTGGAACGAAAGTAAGAGAAGTGTGCAAGAAATTTTGTTTTTATTCAGCCTTCGCCTCATATCTTTCACATTAAAAATAACGATTTCCTTACACTTTTCAGTCCTTAAGCGATACTTTCTTCACACCAGAGTATTTAAGGCACTCGATGACTTCTGCCTCGGTGTTACTATACTTTATGTTTCAGGGGGTTGAAACTACACGCGGTTCCTGAACAACAACGTGTTTTCAATATGTGATGACAGTAAATTGCAAGAAATGTTGATTAATATCCAAAAAAGGCTCATTAAAAGACTTTCATTAACAGACTTTTCTAAACCTTGACCGATATATATAGCAATATTTGTGTCAGCTGCAAACACACTACACACCAATGCATCATTTACTCTTACAGCCACAAGTATCTATTTTTCTTTCTGTAATATAAAAAAAAGCTACCATAACTAAAAATTCTGCGACGAGAAAGTCGAGGTTCGAATCATACCGTGAAAAAATAAACAAAAAAAACAAGTGAAGAGCATAAATGGTAGTGTAAATAGCGCCGGAACGGTCTATTGAATTTATTTCCATGCTCAGAGAATCGGCGAGGGGTTGAGTAATCATTTGCACGCACTATACCTACAGAGTTTTGGAAATGTGACATGTTTTTCTACAGCTGCAGTCACACTCTGAAAACCATTGTGATGCGCATGACAGATGGTATTTCTACCTTCAACACACATAGTTTCCTCCCAATCAATTCGTGTACGGAGGGCGGTAACAAAAAACTACTTTAAAAAGTTATTAAGTGAGTTAATCAGTTATTTGCACGTACCGTTGATCATAATTACTCTTATGATATGGGACGAGTCAGTTTTAAAGTAATAGTACATCTTCAGGCGAAAAATATGGCGAACTACTGACCATTTACATGAATCCTTAAATCATTTTTAATTTCTTTCTAACCGGCATACAGTTAGATTAGATCAGATTAGGGTAGATTAGACTCAGTTTCCGTTCCACAAACCCAAAAATGATATGATTCTCGTGGGTATGCAACACGTCAGAAAGTATAACACAAAAACATAGAACATCTGCAATACAATACTTACTTCACTGATTATTTGTCCGGAGATTGTCAATATATATTAATATATTACAGTAAACTGGAAATCATAATATGTACAGAATTAATACACTGTCAGAATGATATAATAATATGCTTTTAATTAATTTATAATACACAAAATACCTAGTCTTGACTGTTGTGACCAAGTGCTGTCAAAACTGAAATCTAACAGACATTTTTACTTAAGCTGGTTTAACAGTCTCTATTAAGATGTGCATCTAAAGAATAGGAGTTGCCTATCAAAAAGTCTTTCAAACTCAGTTTAAACTATGCTTTATCTGAAGCCAAGTTTTTAATAGTTGCTGGCAAATAATGAAAACGTTTGTTACTGAATATTGGACCCCTTTCTTGACCAAGGTAAGTGATTTTAGGTTTTCATGTAGATTATTCTTATTCCTGGCATTGAGACCATATACTGAGCTATTGACTGGAAACAGAGGTATATTATTTGCAACAAATTTCATTAAGGAATAAATTTATTGAGAAGCAATGGTTAGAATACTCAATTCCTTGAACAAGTTTCTACATGATGTTCTTGAATTTATACCCCAAATTAGTTTTATTACACTCTTTAGCACTCTAAAAACATTTGCTCGGTTTGACGAGTTACCCCTGAATATGATCCCATATGACACAATAGAATGAAAATAAGCAAAGTATTCAAGTTTTTCTATATTCATATCTCATACATCTGACATCATTCGCATTGCAAATACAGACTTGTTTAGGCCCTTCAGCAATTCTGCGATATGCCCTTCGCAACTGAATTTATTGTCAAGTAGTAATCCCAGCAATTTAACATTGTCAACATTTTTTATCTGCGTGTCTTCATATCTTACACACATGTTGGAAGGTATTCTCTTATAGGTTCTGAATTACATAGAGAGGCTATTTTCAAAGTTTAATGACAATGGATTAGTTTTGAACCGTGATTAGTGAGTATGTATTATTAGTTAGTGATTAAGGAATGCAACCTCTCTCTCTCTCTCTCTCTCTCTCTCTCTCTCTCTCTTTTTCTCTCTCTTTACACACACACACACACACACACACAGTCAAAAAATCATATTACTACACATTCAGAAAGCCTTCTACGAAGTAGAAGGGTTTGTCAAACAGATATGATTTCAGTTTATGTTTGAAGTAAATTTTATTATCCGCTAAATTCTTTACTTCACTCGGCAGGTTATCCAAGATTTGAACAGCTGAATACATCACTTCATTATGAGCAACACTACTGCCTAGTGGTAGGTGTTATGTCATTTCTCTTTCTGTACTCTGTTCAATACAAGAATAAATCTTATTTAAACAAACACAAATGCGATGAGTGATCAGGAGCCGTAGCACACGTACACTAGTGTTGTACACTCTTGGGAGTAGGTCCTGCTTATGTATAACATATATTATTACTAAGTTACGTTAAGTGGAACTTTAATATATTCTGATGTATTAACAGACATCAACGTTTTTCTTAATCACGCTTTAGCTTCGTAGTTTTTATTTCAAAAGTAGTGTACAGTCACACACTCTGTACTTTTGCGCTCTGATTGTCGCGCTGTTAATACGCAGTATGAAAATGGCTTACGCTACTTCCTGTTCCGAAGTGAAAACACGAGTGGTACACGGTTGAAAAGTGCCTACAAGTAGGTTGTACTTAATGTTTTCCGTAAATTTACAGATAAATCGGATTTGAAGTTTTCGTGGGACTGTATTTCATACAGTTGAGCTACAGATACGCATTGTATGTGTAGCGGACGCAGTAGCGTAGTAGATAGATAACTTAGTGCAATTCATGGATCGCTGGTTCAAGTCTTGCGTCAGTCACTTTTTTTTCGTTCAATTTGAAATACCTACATCCCGTAACAGTAAAATTCACAGTCATTTTTTATGAATAATGCACGTCTTCTTGTTGGTAATTACATGTTTTACGTGAAATTCCGATTTTCGTTTCAAATACAAATTCTTAATAATCGATACTTTATGAAAGATTGTTAATAAAATCAAAACCTTCTGCCCGGCGTTCGACATGTACTCAGGTCACTAAATGTCAGAAGTGGCGTTCGCTTTAAGCGGATGGCGTTGCTAATAAAGACTGCTCAATTTAAGAAAACATAACAATTTAATTTTTTTGGCCAAAAATGAAAAACGAAATACTCTTTATTTGGACTATGTCCATTGTTTTACCCCACAGATGTAGTTTCACACGAACCAGAGTGGTAAGTCTCGTAGAAACATGAAAACAATCATTTTCACAGCATCGAACACACCACACAAATGCTGCATTTTTACATTTGCCACTGTACCATTACAATATGAACCCAACAGAACTGCTCTGGAGCCAAGTTAAGGGATTTGGCCCGAGAAATAACTAGACTGTTAAGCTGCCCGACGTACTGGAACTAACGCGCGCAGCTTTTTCACACGTCACTGCCGAACGCTGGCGGCATATAAAACGGCACGTCATAAAAGAAGAAAAAATGCGGCGCCTGGGTGGCTTCGTGGATTCTGTTGTTGATCGACTCGTTATCAACGTAGCAGATGATAGTTGCAGAACTGAAATGTATTTCTTGGATTCGTATAAGGAAGGAGCTGAAGGATTACCAGAGACTGGCTGTATTTATTACCTTCAGTGGCTTCCATATTCAACAGAACGGTGAAATCCCTGCAGTATGCTTTTGCATCACACATAGCTCGCTCAGAAAAATTACCCTGTGGTGAAGTCAAGAATTTCGTCACTCTTGTTTGTAATTAGAATACTGCGTTAGGTGAGAACGAGAACATTTTATGTTTTCCGTCTGGCTACCTACGATACGTAGCGTTCGTTAGTGCTGGAGTTTTGCCGAATATTATTTCATTCCCTTTAAAAATTAAATGGCATTCGAGGCTATACTGTTTCTTTTATGGTCTCTTTTTACAACTGCTCACATCATTTCAGGTTACTTGGGTCAGCTGGCTGTCCAGCGCAGTCCTAGTTTAATGCGCGGTTAAAGCTGCTGTCCCATATTATCACTCAGTCTATGTGCATGTAGCACAGTATGAAACATATCTTTATAATCGTACTTGACTGTATTGGACACAGCTTGGTTTACGCTCCACGTGAAACGAAACCCATTGAGATTCAAGCAAACGCGGAAGAATATTTGGGGAGTGTCGTAGGACCGTTGCTATTCACAATATATATAAATGACCTTGTGGATAACATCGGAAGTTCACTGAGAATTTTTGCGGATGATGCTGTAGTATATCGAGAGGTTGTAGCAATGGAAAATTGTACTGAAATGCAGGAGGATCTGCAACGAATTGACGCATGGTGCAGGGAATGGCAATTGAATCTCAATGTAGACAAGTGTAATGTGCTGCGAAGACATAGAAAGAAAGATCCTTTATCATTTAGCTACAATATATCAGGTCAGCAACTGGAAGCAGTTAATTCCATAAATTATCTGGGTGTAGGCATTAGAAGTGATTTAAAATGGAATGACCATATAAAATTAATCATCGGTAAAGCAGATGCCAGACTGAGATTCATTGGTAGAATCCTAAGGAAATACCGTCAGAAAACAAAGGATGTAGGTTACAGTACACTTGTTCGCCCACTGCTTGAATACTGCTCACCGGAGTGGGATCCGTACCAGATAAGGTTGATAGAAGAGAGAGTGAAGATCCATTGGAGAACAGCGCGCTTCGTTACAGGATCATTTAGTAATCGCGAAATCGTTACGGAGATGATAAATAAACTCCAGCGGAAGACTCTGCAAGAGAGACGCTCAGTAGCTAGGTACGGGCTTTTGTTGAAGTTTCGAGAACATACCTTCACCGAGGAGTCAAGCAGTATATTGCTCCCTACTACGTATATCTCGCGAAGAGACCAGGAGGATAAAATCAGAGAGATCAGAGCCCACACAGAGGCATACCGACAATCTTCCTTTCCACGAACAATACGAGACTGGAATAGAAGGGAGAACCGATAGAGGTACTCAGGGTACCCTCCGCCACACACCGTCTGGTGGCTTGCGGAGTATGGATGTAGGATTAGAAGTAAAATGTTTATAACAGGTTTACTCTTATGATGAACAGAGTATGGTACTGTATTTACGAATGTTACTGTTGAACGGTGATTTATTGTTAACGACAAAAATGATTAGGGAGTAACTGTACCAGTGAGGCTGATTTCAGTAAATCGAACTCTACAAGAGTTCCTATACTGAGATGACAAAAGTCATTAGATAGCGTTATGCACATGTACAGATGGCGGCAGTGTCGCGTTTACAAAGTATAAAAGGGCAGTGCATTAATAGAGCTGTCATTTGTACTCAGGTGATTCATGTAAAAAGGCTTCGGATGCGATTACGGCCGCTCGACGCGCGGAGTGGTGGTTGGAGGTAAACGCATGGACAATTACATTTCGGAAATCGTTAGGGAATTCAAAATTCCGTGATCCACAGTGTCAAGAGTGTAGCAAGAATACCAAATTTCAGTCATTACCTCTCACCACGGACAACGCACTGATCAACGGCCTTCACTTAACGCCCGAGAGAAGCAGCGTTTGCACAGAGTTGTCACAATGCGTTAAATAACTTACATTTCAATATCACGTGAATCAAATTAGGGTCTCGTGTTTGACGTATCAGTTGACAGCATTATCTACTTCTAGGTCTGTATCTATACCCTGCAAACCACCGCGAGGTACATGGCAGAGGGTACGTCCCATAGTCACAGTTATAAGGGTTTCTTCCTGCTCCATTCACATATGGTGCCCGGGATGAATGATTGTTTGAATGTTTCTGTGCGTGCAGTAATTATTCTAATCTTACCCTCACGAGCCCTATATGAGCAATACGTAGGCGGTTGTAGCATATCCCTAGACTAATCGTTTAAAGCCAGTTCTTAAAACTTTGTTAATAGACTTTTTCCGGTTAGTTTACGTCTGTCTTCAAGAGTTTGCCAGTTCAGTTTCTTCAGTGCCTCTGTGACACTCTCCCACGGATTAACCAAATCTGTGACGATGCGTGCTGCCATTCTCTGTAGACATTCAATATCCCCTGTTAGTCAAAAATGGTTCAAATGGCTCTGAGCACTATGGGACTTAACATCTATGGTCATCAGTCCCCTAGAACTTAGAACTACTTAAACCTAACTAACCTAAGGACAGCACACAACACCCAGCCATCACGAGGCAGAGAAAATCCCTGACCCCGCCGGGAATCGAACCCGGGACCCTGTTAGTCCTATCTGGTACGGATCCCAGACAATTGAGCAATATTCTAGAACTGGTCGAACGAGTTATTTGTAACCAACCTCTTTTGTAGACTGACGGCACTTCTCCAGGTTTCTATCAATTAACAGAAGTTTGCCACCTGCCTTTACCCACGATTGTGTGAAATAATCGCAGAAATCAATGTAGAACGTACAATGAACGTATTCGTTGGTAATGGTACGACATCGCCTGCAGCGCCTCTCTAGACTAGTGGAAAACAGTGGCCTGCTCAGATGAGTCCCGATTTCAGTTGGTAAGAGCAGATGATAGGGTTCGAAGGTGGTGGGAGACCCCACGGAGTCATGAACCCTGGTTGTTAACAAGGCACTGTTGGTGTTTCCAGAATGGTGTGGGTTGTGTTTACATGGAGGGGACTGGGTCTCTGGTCCAGCTGAACCTATCATTGAGTGGAAATGGTTGTGTTCGACTGCTGCGAGACCATCTGAAGCCATTCATTGGTTTCGTGTCTCCAAACAAGGATGGGCAATCTCAACGGGGGACAGTTGTTGGCTATTGGTTTGAAGAACATTCTGAACGATTCGAGCGAATTATTGGAAACCCAGATCGCCCGGTATGAATCCCGTCGAACATTTACGGCATGTAATCGAGAAGTCAGTTCGTGCACAAACTCCTGTACTACCAACAGTTTCACAATCATAGACGGCTATAGAGGAAGAATGGCTCAACATTTCTGCAGGGGACTTCCAGTGACTTGTTGAGTACATGGCACGTCTAGTCAGGGCGCTACAGGGCACTACGCCATGCAAATGGAGGTCCGACACGATGTTAAGGACGTATCCCATGACTTTGGTCAGCTCCGTGTAGAGTGTGCATTATACTTTATCCTAACTGGATGCTTCTATGCAACAAGTGGTTTTTTCCCCAATGACGACATATCTCTCCTTATGATGCTACAAGGCATTAGTGAATAAAAACAGGAAAGTAAATCAACTTTTCTAAGTTTTCATCTCCAAAATCTGATATTATCCATAATGCAAAAGTTTCAGAGATAAGACGTTAAACATTATCTGTAAAACTTGATTTCACGTTCAGGTTATCAGTAATATGAACATTTAAGGAGTTACAACGTTCTGTTTCCTTAGCTGATTGTCCCTCCTGCAGTATTTCTAATGATATGGCCATGTCTCGTGCAATACTGAATTACATGCATTATGTTTTATCTCAATTCAGTGACTGTCCATTTGCAGAGAACCAGTCACTAGTTTTCAAGAAAATGTTATTTATATTTACAAGGGCGGGAGTTACTCGATCACGCTTGATTATAATACTTGTATCGTCAGCAAAGAGAACTATTTGCATCATGGGCGTATGATGGAAGATCATGTATGTATAACATGAACAGATCAAATGTCGATCCCTATGGTACACCTGTAGTGATTGTTCCCATTCTGAAATCGCAGTTGCATTGAGACAGATTTAGTATCTTCTTTTGAGAGGGGTGTGTCATGGTTGTTGCATACGTAATTCTTAGCATTATCTTCTAGATGGAGGTAAATAGTAGGACTGGTCGGTAATTTTTAATATCTGTTTTACTACCTTTTTTGTGAAGAGGTCTCACAATTGCATATTTCAGTCTGTCTCGAAATATCCCCATTGATAGTGATGTGTTCTGCTTATGTGATTAAAAACATCGTATAAATGTGAATAATATGATGTTGGTACTTTACCCAAGATATTACCATTTTCGGAATTGTTGGTTTTGGAGTTAAATACATTCTTATATCTTCGGCAGAGCATCGAGTAATTGTAATTTGTCTTATATATGAAGCATGGCTCCTTGCACACGAGATAATTTTACTGCTTCATCCCTTCAGCTGTCCGTGCCATTATTCTGAGCTACTTCAAGGAACTAATTGTTAAATACATTGATACCTGGCTGTTATCATTTATTATATGACTGATTTCTTTAATAACGAAGTCCTCAATTCCTTAACAAAGAAACCGAAACGTAAAAATAAATAAAGTCTCCTTCCTCCGGCGACAGTTCTATCTGGGGAAAACTGAAACAACGATTTTGGCGTACGTCTGCAGAGAAAAAAATCGAAAATAAATTTTGCTTGCACTAAAATAACGGCTGCTGAAAATATTTTCATGTGTTATTGATGTAATTAGTTCTCTAAGAAGTAGGTTCATTTTATAATCTGTTTGTACAACGAAAGTTGCGAAGTTGCCAGATTGTTTGCGCTATTTGGAAAAGTATTATCAGTGGGAGGAAAACTCATTACAATTACTTGCGTGAAAAGCTGTCTCTAGTTTCTGTAACATGTTGCGAACTTGCGCGAACGTTTCGGGGCTTGAGAACTAACGCGAAAATATCGTTGGTATTCAAGATTATCTGCAGGCGCCGATATTTTCTCAAAGGAGAGACGGAATATTGTTCCAGTGGAGAAGCTGCTTATTGTATTTTTCCGACGCACACAGGTGCAATATTCGCAGCACATCGATGCAGTTTTTATTCATTCTCGTGATAAGAAATTTCACAGAAATTTTGTACGTGCACAGACAAACGTTGACACAGTGGATGCGGTAACAGTTTAAGATAACTGTTGATTTTAGAAATGCGAGCGGTTCGTATATTTAGAAACGACTTAAAGTCGCTATATGTACTCATATTTTTTTAAATTTTATATTTCACTTCCATATAATGCGTGAAGGTAACGTCTGATTAAATGTATCCACGTGCGCAATTTAAGCACTAGCAGATGCTGCTGCTGTTGTGGTCTTCAGTCCGAAAACTGGTTTCATGCAGCTCTCCACGCTACTCCATCCAGTGCAAGTCTCTTTACGTAACTGCTGCAGCCTTCATCCATTTGAACCAGCTTACTGGATTTGGTCTCCTCCTACAATTTTTATTCCCACACATCCTTCCATTACCGAATTGACCATTCTTTGATGCCCCAGTATGCGTCCTATCAACCAGTCACTTCCTTTAGTCACACTATGTCATAAATTTCTTTTTTCTCCAATTCGTTTCAGTACCTTCTCATGTGTTATCTGACCTATCCATCTAATTTACAGCGCTTTTCTACAGCATCACAGCTAAAAAGCTTCTATCTTCTTCTTGTCTGAACTGCCTATGGTCCACTTTTCTCTTCCACACAATGCTACATTCCAAATAAATACACACATCAAAAAATGTTTTGTATCACCCCGCGTCTCAAAACTCCTGAAGACAGACGTTGACTGTGGATATTGTATCACAGACACAGTCCCTTTGACTGTTCAGAGATGTCACTAAACTCGCCCAAAAATGTAGACAACCATGCATGAGCAGCGCCTATTAGACGGAGGGGTCCGACAGCCGATCAGTTCCAGTCATTCCACCAGGAAGGAGGTACATGGCACGTGTTTTCTGTAGTTCAACCATACCTAGACGGTCAATACCGCGGTTCGATCGCGTCCGCATTGTTACTTTGTGCCAGGAAGGGCTCTCAACAAGGGAAGTGTCCAGGCGTCTCGGAGTGAACCAAGGCGATGTTCGGACATGGAGGAGATACAGAGAGACAGGAACTGTCGATGACATGCCTCGCTCAGGCCGCCCAAGTGCTACTACTGCAGTCGATGACCACTACCTACGGATTATGGCTCGGAGGAACCCTGACAGCAACCCCACCATGTTGAATATTACTTTTCATGCAGCCACAAGACGTCGCGTTACGACTCCAACTGAGCGCAATAGGCTGCATGATGCGCAACTTCACTCCCAACGTCCATGGCGAGGTCCATCCCGCAACCACATCATGCAGCGCGGTGCGGATGGGCCCAACAACATGCCGAATGGACCACTCACGTTCTCTTTACCGATGAGTGTCGCATATGCCTTCAACCAGACAATCGTCGGGGACGTGTTTGGAGGCAACCCGGTCAAGCTGAACGCCTTAGACACACTGTCCAGCGAGTGCAGCAAGGTGTAGGGTCCCTGCTTTTTTGGGGTGGCATTATATGGGGCCGACGTACGCCGCTGGTACTCATGGAAGGCGCCGTAACGGCTGTACGCTACGTGAATGCCATTCTCCGACCGATAGTGCAACCGTATCGGCAACATAATGGCGAGCATTCGTCTTCATGAGCGACAATTCGCGCCCCCATCGTGCACATCTTGTGAATGACTTCCTCCAGGATAACATCCCTCGACTAGAGTGGCTATCATGTTCTCAAGACATGAACCGTATCGAAAATGCATGGGATAGACTGAAAAGGTCTGTTTATGGACGACGTGACCCACCAACCACTCTGAGGGATCTACGCCGAATCGCCGTTGAGGAGTGGGACAACCTGGACCAACAGTGCCTTGATGAAGTTGTAGATAGTATGCCACGACGAATACAGGCATGCGTCAAAGCAAGAGGACTTGCTACTGTGTGTGTGTGGTTTTCATGAGCAAAAATAAGGGAGGAAATGATGTTTATGTTGATCTCTATTCCAATTTTCTGTAGGTTCCGGAACTGTCGGAACCGAGGTGATGCAAAACTTTTTTGATGTGTGTGCCTTCAGGAAAGAGTTCCTAGCACTTAAATTAATATTAGAGGTTAATAAATTCCTGTTTTTCAGTATAGCTAATGTTTGAACCATTCACTCAACAACGTAATCAACATTCCTGAAGTCATTAAAGCTACCCATCACAGGTGACGTTTATTGGCTTCACAGATACGTGACGAAAGAAAACCGTTGTTCACTAAGTCTTACCACTCACAACTTGAAATGAAACTTTTAGACGCCTACCTACTTGAGGTTTGCATACAATGATACTGCACAGGGCGCTCATCTCTTGTTTCACTTCGTGGAGAGTGCAAGGCAACCACTGTTCCCGATTTTTACCATCCCCATAATTACCGACACGCAGAGCGGGCATTGACTCCTGCAGACTGTCTTGAAATTGATTACATGGTGACAGGTCACATTAAAAAGATAAATGGGTAGTATTACAACATTACAAAGAATTCTAGACAGACCAAAATTTCAAGACGCAATAAGACAATAGCGAACATTAAAACGTGACTCAACAAAATTTCACGGCAAAATAAGACAATAGTGTACAGAAAAACATGACACACCAACTAAGACAGTCTAACCTACGTTGCGCTTGTGTAATTCTGATGTATCCGAGTGGCGTTACCATAAAAGTATGTATGAAAGGCTTACAGAAATGTCTTGGAACATGGTAAACAAACATTGAGTAAAGACACTTTGTGCTCAAATTCAAAATTGGTGAAAGATACACAGAACAGCAGTGAGCAGGAGTCTCAGTAATTTTAACTCTAACGAATGGCTGTCGGAATTGGAAGTATTCTGGCTGTCCGACCGTCCTGCGTCGTTTAGTATGATCGATATACTATGATTGATATTCTATCGACAGACGATTTTTAGGCGAGGGTTGGTGACACTGTAAAGCAAACAATGTCTGCCGATAATATTGCGGTGTAGTGCATGCGCAGCAGACCATAGTGCAACGGAACATGTAAACGAAAGTCATATGCTAATTTGTAATACGTAAAATTTGGATTAATAAAAATAGAATGACGTCGATTGTATTCTTAAAACATTCGAAACGGTACATAATTTTATGTCACAAATTTATTATTTTCAGTGCTTTAAGATGCTACGCAGCCAATTGCACATACGGGGGAGGGTGTGATAAAACTATGGAAACACCAAAATACAACACATTACCACGCCTAATATGGTGTAGGAATCTTGTTGGCATTCAAAACAACTTCCAGTCGTTGTGGTTTTCAAAACAATCTTATACCTTAACGATGATGGAGGTGGAGAGCCATCAAGCACCCTTCTCTCCAAAGTAGGCCTCGAAGCAATAATATTGAAATTTCGTAACTGTGGTGGCCAGGGAAGATCCAACAATGCATTCTCGTGCTCACAAAACCAGTCCTGGACGATAAGTGCTGCATGAACAGGGGGCCCTCTATCGTTCTGGAATACATCATCACCATCGTGCATCAAACACTGTACCATGGGACGAACCAGATCAGCCAAAAGGGTCACATAATTCTTGGCAGTAATGCGGCCTTGCTGAGTAACCGTAGCGTCCAAGGAATACCACAACAGCCGGCCGAGGTGGTCTCGCGGCTCTAGGCGCTCAGTCCGGAACGGCGCGACTGCTACGGTCGCAGGTTCGAATCCTGCCTCGGGCATGGATGTGTGTGATGTCCTTAGGTTAGTTAGGTTTAAGTAGTTCTAAGTTCTAGGGGACTGATGACCAGAGATGTTAAGTCCCATAGTGCTCAGAGCCATTTGAACCATTTTTGAATACCACAACATGGCTGCCCAAACCATCACCAAACCCCCGCCAAGTTTCACTCTTGAGACGTGCACTCGGCTGGAAACTGTATACAGGGTGAAAGTAGACTCTTCCGACCAATGACGTTCTTCCATTGCTCCATAGGCCAGATTTTTGGGCTTCGACACCACGTTTACCTGTTTCGGACATCTGCATCTCTGGAATTCCGGTTCGCCCCTCAATTGCCTGTTTTCGGAACTCCCTCCGTGTTGTTTTGGTGCTGACTGTTCGCGAGTGCGACATTCAGTTCTGCATTGACTTCTGAGCTCTCGTTCTCATATCTTCGTTCACGGTCTTCATGATTGAGTGCCACGGTCACTAAACACATATTGCGTCCGCGTTGTGGCATAGCAGATGATGTTTTTCCGCCTTCCCTATATGCTGCATGAATCTTCGAAACGGTGGTTCTTGAAACACCAACACTTCGTTCCTTCGGTTAGAAGCACCCACCATACGAACACCAACAATGTGCCGAGGTTCGAATTCACTTGGCTCCTACATAACGCACTCTCAACTACACCGAAGACTGTTCTGATCTCGACGACGCTTACAACGTATTGAGGACTTTGCACAGGCGCTGTTCGTGGTCAAACACAACAGCGCAACCAGGAGTCTTGGCTAGCATCTGTGCTTATGTTCAAGCATGGATTTCTCGAGGTGTTTCCACATTTTTGTGCAACCCCTGTAATCCTAAACAGTGTCATTTTTTCATCTCAAAACTGCGACTTGATTTTCGGTTTCTTAGTTACTGGTGTCCTCAACACCGCTCTCACTTAACAAATAGCTATTGTTTCACAACTGCATTACAAGGTCTGATACGTCCGTTATCTTGGTTGTACCAGTCCATAACACTAAATCTTTGTCTTTCTCTTTCTCGAATGGTTCAAATGGCTCTAAGCACTATGGGACTTACCCATCTGAGGTCATCAGTCCCCTAGGCTTAGACTACTTAAACCTAACGAACCTAAGAACATCACACACATCCATGCCAGAGGCAGGATTCGAACCTGCGACCGTAGCAGCAGCGCTGTTCCGGACTAAAGCGCCTAGAACCGCTCGGCCACTGCGGCCGGCTGTCTTTCTCCTTCTCCATTTCAGCCACACGGGCTTGCGAAAAGTTACCCTAACAGTTGTGTCTTATCCAAAACCCCTCTGCCTTCAGCAGCAAATGGAAGCTTTATCTGTTATCGCTGGCACGGCTTCCTCTCGGCATGTTCCAGCTGTTTTCTTTCTGTTACACTGTAAACTGTCGAAGCTTTTCTCATCCCTTTCTATTTCTGTAGTTTTCCCTCCACTTCAGGTAATAATCTTACCCTATTATTTCGTTCTTGCTCTGTTCAGACGAATTCCTTTTGTACTGCTAACACCATTTTGTGTTAGATGTCATTACTCACATTCGACAAGAAAGTAATTAGGAAATTCTTAAAGACAATGTTAACTTTCATGTATGCGTCACTACACATATCATTATTATTATTGTTATCATCATCATTAGGCTATATGTTGTTCATGTACTTTAAAAATTTTATTGATGACTCACCAAGGATGTTTAATTAGATGTAAGAGTTGACACGAAGTCCCTAATCTTGCTAGGTGAAATAAAGGCACATATAAATAAATAGATAATGGTTAATTTCTCCAAAAAATGCGTGACACCCGTAACAGCGCGGGGCTCTTAGCATCTGCTACATGCATAAACAGCATCTGCGTGTATGGCGTAAATACATAACACTGTGTTTAATTGCACAACAGACAATAACAGTGACGAGCTATTTACTTTGTCTCCCCTATATCGCTATACCACACTCAACACAGAGCTTTCGAATAAAATGAGCGTCCTTTTAGTTTCCTATACGTTAGATTTCATTCAAAACACACACAGCGCGTCGAAGCTTCAAGGTTGTTTCTACTAGGAGTACGAATACTTTCTGAAGCTTGGTGTAATATTGAGTGAGAGCGAGCAACTGCGTTAAAGAGGTTTTCTGTTGGAACTGCGCTGTTGCCTGTGTTGTGAACTCGCCTCCGGGGTTCGCACTGGTCCCTTACCTTTGCTCCGACTCCCACGCGCCCTCCTGAAAGCGCGTCTGGCTAGTCCGAGCACAAACGCATTCACACACACACACTGAGCACTGGGTGCGCGACACGGCCGGGACTACGTTATCGCCGAACACTGCGTTACGGGCCCAGGTGACTGTTATCACAGGCTTAGCGCTGCCTGCTAATACCTACTGCCGCGACACCTGTTGTGCCGAAAGCCGCACCACGGCCGGCCGTGAGTCAGAAGCCGGTACCGATGTCTGCGTGCGATGATCGCGTGCAGCGTCCTCTGTTACGCTGCAGGGCGTTCAAGGTGATGAACTGCGTAAGCTGCTCTCCACTAAGGGAGTCGTACGAGGAGATGTTACAGTCACTTTCCTTCTCCTTCCATTGAGTCCACTTCGTTCCAATCCCTATCCAGAGAAGCGTTTTGTTACACTGGTGTCCAAAACTTGAAGACAAAAGTAGCTACATCTACATCTACATTTATACTCCGCAAGCCACCCAACGGTGTGTGGCGGAGGGCACTTTACGTGCCGCTGTCATTACCTCCCTATCCTGTTCCAGTCGTGTATGGTTCGCGGGAAGAACGACTGCCGGAAAGCTTCCGTGTGCGCTCGAATCTCTCTAATTTTACATTCGTGATATCCTCGGGAGGTATAAGTAGGGGGAAGCAATATATTCCTCATCCAGAAACGCACCCTCTCGAAACCTGGACAGCAAGCTACACCGCGATGCAGAGCGCCTCTCTTGCAGAGTCTGCCACTTGAGTTTGCTAAAAATCTCAGTAACGCTATCACGCTTACCAAATAACGCTGTGACGAAACGCGCCGCTCTTCTTTGGGTCTTCTCTATCTCCTCTGTCAGTCCGACCTGGTACGGATCCCACACTGATGAGCAATACTCAAGTATAGTGTGGTGTCACCGCCAGACACCACACTTTCTACGTGGTAGCCTTTAAATCGGCCGCGGTCCGTTAGTATACGTCGGACCCGCGTGTCGCCACTATCAGTGATTGCAGACCGAGCGCCGCCACACGGCAGGTCTAGAGAGACTCCCTAGCACTCGCCCCAGTTTTACAGTCGACTTTGCTAGCGACGGAACACCGACTACAGACGCTCTCAATTGCAGAGACGACAGTTTAGCATAGCCTTCAGCTACGTCATTTGCTACGACCTAGCAAGGCGCCATATTGTTACTACGAATGTATTCTGAACAGATAATATTGTGAATCATGTACCGTCAAGACCGACGTTCATCATTAATGGATTAAAGTTAAGTATCAAACTAGCTACGTCCGCTTTCTGAATTCTAATTCCTTGTCATGTTCCAGACCTCACTTCAGTATAGTTCTTCCTTCCTCACGCCAGTCTGCGTGAGCTAAACGCGTGCATTTCGGCCTCCTCTAGTAACACGGTGTTGGCTCTCCTGCCAACCCAACATATAGGTCGAAAGAGTGTTTTTAAGCCACCTCCTTTGTTGATGGACTACATTTTCTAAGGACTCTCCTAATCAATCTCAACCTAGCACTCACCTTACCAACAATTAATTTTATATGATCATTCCACTTCAAATCGTTCCGTTCGCATACTCCCAGATATTTTACAGAAGTAACTGCTACCAGTGTTTGTTCCGCTATCATGTAATCATACAATAAAGGATCCTTCTTTCTATGTATTCGCAATACATTACATTTGTCTATGTTAAGGTCAGTTGCCACTCCCTGCACCAAGTGCCTATCCGCTGCAGATCTTCCTGCATTTCGTTGCAATTTTCTAATGCTGCAACTCCTCTGTATACTATAGCATCATCCGCGAAAAGCTGCATGGAACTTCCGACACTATCTACTAGGTCATTTATATATATTGTGAAAAGCAATGGTCCCATGACACTCCCCTGTGGCACGCCAGAGGTTACTTTAACGTCTGTAGACGTCTCTCCATTGAGAACAACATGCTGCGTTCTGTTTGCTAAAAGCTCTTCAATCCAACCACACAGCTGGTCTGATATTCCGCAGGCTCTTACTTTGTTTATCAGGCGACATCTACCTGGGAACCTGTATCTAATATTTTCTGGGTCTCATGAACAAATAAAGCGACTTGGGTCCTTCATGATCGCTATTTCCGGAATCCATGTTGATTCCTACAGAGTAGATTCTGGGTTACCAGAAATGACACGATTCGCGAGCAAAAAACATGTTCTAAAATTCTACAACAGATCGATGTCAGAGATATAGGCCTATAGTTTTGTGCATCTGTTCGACGACCCCTCTTGAACACTGGAACTACCTGTGCCCTTTTCCAATCATTTGAAACCTTCCGTTCCTCTAGGGACTTGCGGTACACGGCTGTTAGAAGGGGGGGCAAGTTCTTTCGCGTACTCTGTGAGGATTTAGAGAAGGAACTACAGTGCGGTCTTCCTCTGTGAAACAGTTTTAGAAAAAGGTGTTTAGTATTTCAGCTTTACGCGTGTCATCCTCTGTTTCAATGCCATTATCATCCCAGAGTATCTGGATATGCTGTTTCGATCCACTTACTGATTTAACGTCAGTGTCAGTGTCGTCGTAACTGCCGTCTGCTTCACGTCTGCTGTGCAGCGAGCTACCTTAATTTAAGTATTAACTGTATTTTTCTTACTTGTCACTTCTTCTTCCGTGTGTATTTGCTTTTAGGAAGCTTTAATTGTCGGGTGCTATTAATAGTGTTCCATAGATTTTGTGTTTGTTTTGAATACAGTCAGAGAGAGTCCCTTTAGTCAGCCATAGTCAGTGTCAGTGTCGTCGTAACTGCCGTCTGCTTCACGTCTGCTGTGCAGCGAGCTACCTTAATTTAAGTATTAACTGTATTTTTCTTACTTGTCACTTCTTCTTCCGTGTGTATTTGCTTTTAGGAAGCTTTAATTGTCGGGTGCTATTAATAGTGTTCAATAGATTTCGTCTTTGTTTTGAATACAGTCAGAGAGAGTCCCTTTAGTCAACCATAGTGCCAGTAGTGCTAGTGTTTGTTTTCAATACAGTCCAGAGACAGGTAGTGCAATTTTCATTGTTTTCTACAAGAAGTGGCTAGCAACCGCAGTTTAGTGAATAAACAGCCGCCTTTAGTGAATTAGCAGTCTAGTTAAAGGTTGAACAACTCTCTTCAGTAAATTGATTCCTTAGGATGGATAGGATGTGTGACTGCTGTGTACGGACGCAGGAGGAGCTGGCCACTGTTCGCGAACAGCTGAGCGTGTTGATGGCCGCGGTCAGCCGTCTTCAGGCTGCTGCCTCGGAGTGTAGCGACAGTGGGGAGTCTTGTGCGTCGCAGGGTACACCCCAGGTGTTACATGCTTCACACACTGTCCCTGCTGTCGAGACATCTTCGCGGGTACCGGGCGCGGTTGGGCCACCCTCTCCCCAAGGGGAGTGGCGGGTTCAGCGGCGTTCGCGGCGCACGAGGCGGAGGGTCAATGTGGAGGCTGGCCGTGTGGCATCGCCCGCTCTGCCTGTGAGTGGACATGTGGCTGCTCCTTCAGCAAGGTCCGAGCAGGCACACGGGGGGAGGGGTTTATTAGTTATTGGGAGCTCCAACGTTAGGCGGGCGATGGAGCCCCTTAGGGAAATAGCGGGAAGGTCGGGGAAGAAGGCCAGTGTTCACTCTGTCTGCTTGCCGGGGGGCCTCATCCGAGATGTGGAGGAGGCCCTACCGGCGGCGATAGAGAGCACTGGGTGCACCCGACTGCAAATTGTTGCTCATGTCGGCACCAATGACTCCTGCCGTCTGGGTTCAGAGGTCATCCTCAGTTCGTACAGGCGGTTGGCTGAATTGGTGAAGGCGGAAAGCCTCGCTCGCGGGGTGGAATCAGAGCTAACAATTTGTAGTATCGTTCCCAGAACCGATCGCGGTCCTCTGGTTTGGAGCCGAGTGGAAGGCTTAAACCAGAGGCTCAGACGATTCTGCGGAGATCTGTGGTGCAAATTTCTCGACCTCCGCTATCGGGTGGAGAAATGTAGGGTCCCCCTGAATAGGTCAGGCGTGCACTACACGCCGGAAGCGGCTACAAGGGTAGCGGAGTACGTGTGGAGTGCACATGGGGTTTTTTTAGGTTATAGAATCCCCTCCCTAGGCCCGACAAGACGCCTCCTGAGACGCGGCAAGGTAGGAGTAGGCAAAATGCAACAGGGAATAACAATATTAATGTGCTAATAGTAAACTGCAGGAGCGTGTATAGAAAGGTCCCAGAACTGCTCTCATTAATAAACGGTCACAATGCCCATATAGTACTAGGGACAGAAAGTTGGCTGAAACCAGACGTAAACAGTAATGAAATTCTAAACTCAGATTGGAATATATACCGTAGAGACAGGCTGAACAGTGAAGGGGGAGGCGTGTTTATAGCGATAAGAAGTGCAATAGTATCGAAGGAAATTGACGGAGATCCGAAATGTGAAATGATTTGGGTGAAGGTCACGGTTAGAGCAGGCTCAGACATGGTAATTGGATGTCTCTACAGGCCCCCTGGCTCAACAGCTGTTGTGGCTGAGCACCTGAAGGATAATTTGGAAAATATTTCGAGTAGATTTCCCCACCATGTTATAGTTCTGGGTGGAGATTTTAATTTGCCAGATATAGACTGGGAGACTCAAACGTTCATAACGGGTGGCAGGGACAAAGAATCCTGTGAAATTTTTTTAAGTGCTTTATCTGAAAACTACCTTGAGCAGTTAAACAGAGAACCGACTCGTGGGGATAACATATTAGACCTTCTGGTGACAAACAGACCCGAACTATTTGAAAAAGTTAACGCAGAACAGGGAATCAGCGATCATAAAGCGGTTACGGCATCGATGATTTCAGCCGTAAATAGGAATATTAAAAAGGGTAGGAAGATTTTTCTGTTTAGAAAAAGTGACAAAAAGCAGATATCAGAGTACCTGTTGGCTCAACACAAAAGTTTTGTCTCAAGTACAGATAGTGTTGAGGATCAGTGGACAAAGTTCAAAACCGTCGTACATTATGCGTTAGATGAGCATGTGCCAAGCAAGATCGTAAGAGATGGAAAAGAGCCACCGTGGTACAACAACCGAGTTAGAAAACTGCTGCGGAAGCAAAGGGAACTTCACAGCAAACATAAACATAGCCAAAGCCTTGCAGACAAACAAAAATTACGCGAAGCGAAATGTAGTGTGAGGAGGGCTATGCGAGAGGCGTTCAATGATTTAGAAAGTAAAGTTCTATGTACTGACTTGGCAGAAAATCCTAAGAAATTTTGGTCTTATGTCAAAGCGGTAGGTGGATCAAAACAAAATGTCCAGACACTCTGTGACCAAAATGGTACTGAAACAGAGGATGACAGACTAAAGGCCGAAATACTAAATGTCTTTTTCCAAAGTTGTTTCACAGAGGAAGATTGCACTGTAGTTCCTTCTCTAGATTGTCGCACAGATGACAAAATGGTAGATATCGAAATAGACGACAGAGGGATAGAGAAACAATTAAAATCGCTCAAAAGAGGAAAGGCCTCTGGACCTGATGGGATACCAGTTCAATTTTACACAGAGTACGCGAAGGAACTTGCCCCCCTTCTTGCAGCGGTGTACCGTAGGTCTCTAGAAGAGCGTAGCGTTCCAAAGGATTGGAAAAGGGCACAGGTCATCCCCGTTTTCAAGAAGGGACGTCGAACAGATGTGCAGAACTATAGACCTATATCTCTAACGTCGATCAGTTGTAGAATTTTGGAACACGTATTGTGTTCGAGTATAATGACTTTTCTGGAGACTAGAAATCTACTCTGTAGGAATCAGCATGGGTTTCGAAAAAGACGGTCATGTGAAACCCAGCTCGCGCTATTCGTCCACGAGACTCAGAGGGCCATAGACACGGGTTCACAGGTAGATGCCGTGTTTCTTGACTTCCGCAAGGCGTTCGATACAGTTCCCCACAGTCGTTTAATGAACAAAGTAAGAGCATATGGACTATCAGACCAATTGTGTGATTGGATTGAGGAGTTCCTAGATAACAGGACGCAGCATGTCATTCTCAATGGAGAGAAGTCCTCCGAAGTAAGAGTGATTTCAGGTGTGCCGCAGGGGAGTGTCATAGGACCGTTGCTATTCACAATATACATAAATGACCTGGTGGATGACATCGGAAGTTCACTGAGGCTTTTTGCAGATGATGCTGTGGTGTACCGAGAGGTTGTAACAATGGAAAATTGTACTGAAATGCAGGAGGATCTGCAGCGAATTGACGCATGGTGCAGGGAATGGCAATTGAATCTCAATGTAGACAAGTGTAATGTGCTGCGAATATACAGAAAGATAGATCCTTTATCATTTAGCTACAAAATAGCAGGTCAGCAACTGGAAGCAGTTAATACCATAAATTATCTGGGAGTACGCATTAGGAGTGATTTAAAATGGAATGATCATATAATGTTGATCGTCGGTAAAGCAGATGCCAGACTGAGATTCATTGGAAGAATTCTAAGGAAATGCAATCCGAAAACAAAGGAAGTAGGTTACAGTACGCTTGTTCGCCCACTGCTTGAATACTGCTCAGCAGTGTGGGATCCGTACCAGATAGGGTTGATAGAAGATATAGAGAAGATCCAACGGAGAGCAGCGCGCATCGTTACAGGATCATTTAGTAATCGCGAAAGCGTTACGGAGATGATAGATAAACTCCAGTGGAAGACTCTGCAGGAGAGACGCTCAGTAGCTCGGTACGGGCTTTTATTGAAGTTTCGAGAACATACCTTCACCGAAGAGTCAAGCAGTATATTGCTCCCTCCTACGTATATCTCGCGAAGAGACCACGAGGATAAAATCAGAGAGATTAGAGCCCACACGGAGGCATACCGACAATCCTTCTTTCCACGAACAATACGAGACTGGAATACAAGGGAGAACCGATAGAGGTACTCAAGGTACCCTCCGCCACACACCGTCAGGTGGCTTGCGGAGTATGGATGTAGATGTAGATGTAGACCACAACTTTCTAGGATTTTCTGTCAAGTCGGTACGTAGAATATTACTTTCGAATTCACTGAACGCTTCACGCATAGCCCTCCTTACGCTAACTTTGACATCCTTTAGCTTCTGTTTGCCTGAGAAGTTTTGGCTGCATTTAAATTTGCAGTGAAGCTCTCTTTGATTTCGCATGCTAAGTAACACAGCGCGATGAAACTTGACATGTACACAGAAGGAACTGCTACAGTATGGTACAGAAGATAACTGGAAGAAATACGCAATGAGCCTAACAGGAATGACACATTCAGAGATAACAATGGCAGAGGTCATCGTGATTCATGATGGTCCCCAGGACAGTACCAAAGGCACGACATGATTCTTACCAGGTACGTCTGTTGTCTGAAACTGATAATCTGCATTGCTGTTTATACATTTCTTCTACCTCTGCGTCATCCTATGAATGCCACGCCAAGAAATCGGTTCTTCTTTTGAAGCGAATCAGTCAGCGATCCATTTTCGTACATTTCCATACTAATTGAAGCGTTTGTAATGTTATGTCAGCCTCACTGTCCCTTTTTTAACTAATTTGTGCCTGATTTTATTCTGAGAAGCTCAGTAATGTACGTAAATACTGTAAATGTAAATGTGATTCAAAAAGTACTTGAAGTGAAGTGAAGTGCAGCTGGACAACAAGAAACTCTTTAGCGCGCAATCCCCGCAACGATAGTAGTTGTGAATGTTTGAGTATGGACTCTAAAAAAAAAAGACATTTGATTTATTAAAAAAAAAGAGGACTATTAATCTGTATCTCGTGTAAGGAGGGTGTGTTGCTAGGGTGTCGCTCAAAACGTATTGTTACATTTAATGAAAATAGCTGTTTCAGTGATAAAACCGGGTAAAGTGTGTTTAATAGTTGCCAGACATTTATGTATACAAATTTTCTGGAAGTGAAGAATAGAATTATCTAGCTTTTGCGAAAGGAGATTGCTTAGCACACAAACTTCCTTCAAACTACACGTCCTGGTGCATCAAAACTGGTCAGTGGAGTTCAGCACCATACTATTATACAAGAACATAATCCAATTACTGCAGTTAAGAAATTATGAGAGGTTGTTACGTATTGAATGAAAACTATAGAGAATGCATTTCCTTTCCTGTATTTTAGCGAACTTTGTACACTTACAGTTCTGTCGAACGATAGCCCGCGACGACAATGAAGTTCACCTCCTTCCCTGACCCGTTTTGCTGTGTGTATGGGGAGTTATCATGGAGCAATATGACTTCGTGTTGCCTTTTTCCATATTCTGATCGTTTTCCACGTAATGCTCGGTTTAAATCGATCATTTGCTGTTGGTAGCGATCAGTGTTAACTGTTTCACCAGGTTTTAGCAGATCATAATAGATCACACATTTCTGATCCCACCAAACATAGAGCGTTGTCTTCTATCCAAAGCGATTTGGTCTTGCACGGGATATCGATGGCTTGCCTGGATTCACCCAAGGCTTACGACGCTTAGGATTCTCAGAATATATCCATTTTTCATCACCTGTCACTATCCGATGGAGAAACGTCTTTCTTTTGTATCGGGCGAGCAGCATTTCACAAGTGGTATTTCGATTTGCTTGCTGTCTTTCATTCAGTTCACGTGGAACCCATTTCCCCACTTCTGGCCCCTTTATCGTAGCTTTCAACCGAAGAGAAACGGCTTTCTGCATCACATTCAATTGCTCCGCTAGTTCCTGTTGAGTCTGAGTATCATCTTCATCTAATAAGGCCTACAATTCGCTGTCTTCGAACTTTTTCGGTAGTTTCCCACGCTCGTCGATTCTCACGTCAAAATCACTACTTTTGAGTTTTTTGAACCACTCCAAACACTGTGTTGTCCAAAGAGCATGTTCGCCGAAAGCTTCGAGAAGCATTCGATGCCATTCTGCAGCAAATTTCTTCAAATGACAACAGAAAACCAGTGCTGTCTGCGAATCGTAATTCGTAGGCACAAAACTCGACATATTTACGGATTTGAAACAGATATCGATGTATGGAACTTGGGTTACTGTGTGTTGGCATTCGTCGTCAGCCATTACAGGAAGCAAATGGCGCTGCAGTCGCGGTCTCAGGGGTCCTACAGTGACGGCTAGCACCATCTATATGGAACTTCCGGTTTCATACTTCTACACCTGGTACTGAGGTGCATGAACAACACGGGCGACAATACGTGCTCAGCAAAGTGCTCCCATACTTGTGGCAGGGTTGGTAAGGAATTCTTGTGGTAGGGCGTTCCATTGCTCCACCCGCGCAATTGCAAACTGCTGGATGGTTACTGGTGCATGCGGACTTGTTGCGACACGTCACTTAAATGAAGTGTGGGCCGAATGCACCTCTGAAACGATGCACGTGAGGAAAAATTGGAAATTTGTGGTAAGTACCTATGGGACCAAACTGCTCAGGTTATCGGTCCCTAGGCTTACACACTACTTCATCTAAATTAAACTAACTTACGCCAAGGACAACACACACCCCCATGCTCGAGGGAGGACTCGAACCTCCGCGCGGCCTAGGGCGCCTTGCTACCGTTCGCGCGTCCCGCACATGAGGATGGAGGACGACGTCACAATAATGTTGACGGATGAGTGTACCGTGTTCAAAGATTTAAAGGGCATTACGCTAGAGCAACATTGGGCCTCTATACACCGTAACATCTGGAGCACCAACACTGTCATGTTCACTCACAAAGGAAAATCGTCGAACATTACTGTTTTGGTACTTCAAGAGTCATAGTGTGGAAATTTATAATGCGTGGGCGTACTGACCTCGAAATCTATGATGACTGGTCAATGTTATTGTCATACTTTACTCCTTCCCCGTGAGTCTTTTCAGTGGTCGTTCCCTCATGACTTCATTTTTATGGCCGGCCGCGGTGGTCTAGCGGTTCTAGGCGCTCAGTCCGGAACCGCGCGACTGCTACGGTCGCAGGTTCGAATCCTGCCTCGGGCATGGATGTGTGTGATGTCCTTAGGTTAGTTAGGTTTAAGTAGTTCTAAGTTCTAGGGGACTGATGACCACAGATGTTAAGTCCCATAGTGCTCAGAGCCATTTTCATTTTTATGGATTACAATGCGCAGCCGCATCGAAGTGCGCAGGTAGTGGAGTTCTTGAAACGAGAGTACATTCAGTGAATGGACTGGCCTGCACGTTTCCCGTCTAACAACCCTACCACAGCAAAGGTCAAAAATTAATTATGATTGTAGTGTTGCTCACGCTGCTAAATATTGCATTTTCGGTCATCAACAAAGTTATATTATGTGGCAGGTGTCATTAGAGCACAGTTAATAAAGTAATTTCTTGAAATAATGGATAAACTAGGCACTCATTATTTCGTGTTTCCCACGCTGGTCTCGTTGTGAACTCATGGCTCAATCGTCGAAAATCTAGGTAGTGATGATCCCAAGCTCGGATGCAAAGAGGCCTAGGTGTTATTCTGCGATATTCAAAAGTTTTATACATGTGTTTCATAAACCATTCTTGAAGATTAAACTTTTGTAAGTAAGGACTATGGTGATGTAAAAAAGTAATCAGCACTCCGAATTTAAGTCACACTTCTTTTTTATTACTTTTGTTGCAATATCACGTAACTCGTTCCAAAACATCACTTCACAATATAAAACATACTTGAAAATATCTTCCTCACTGTTAATGTTCACATTTCATGAAGTGACTACAATTTGCGTCTTTTTAGCATGACGACCAAAGCTTGGCTCTCTAATAACCGCTTACGCGCCCAAAAATCAGAGTTAAAAGTACGTCAAAGATTATAGTGACAAAAGAGAGAATACACATAAGAATAGTATCATTGCAATATATACATATCGATGTAACGAGGTACCTCTACATTAATGAAATCAAATCTGAATGTTGTCACAGAAACATGTTAACTATTTTACAGAAACACAGTAGAATATTGCTGGTATCGAGAGGTTGAAGTGAGGTGCCGTAATGGTTACGTAATTCAAGTACCATTACACCCGGATTTAACGCCCAGTATTTCAGTACGTCCACGTGCACCAACGACCTCGCTGCAGTCATCAATGACGGTGGGGGAGGAATGAAACGCCCTGCCACTAGAACTCTTTGCGTACCTTGTTGCCAACGCTGGAGTACGTTGTAGAGCATGCACTGCCGTCCATGGTGATCACACCCCGTCTTAAGAACCATATTACGCCTTTTGTAGTGTCCAGAGAACCGTCATCAATTGCGGTGATCTCACTGTAATTATTGTCTTTGAATAAAAGTATCATTGCTGTTCGTCTCAATGCGTATTTCTTTCACTTACCTTTTGTACTATACTGTAGCAGCTCATTCTATATATGGTTCAAGTTTCAACGAGTTGTATTACTTGGCAGTGACAAAACATGTGAAAATTACCTTCGTCCACAAGTTTTGCGCAACAGTGTAGGCTTACGCACTGAAGCACCAAGGACACTAGCATAGGTGTGCGTATTTAAATACAAAGATACGTAAACAGGCAGAATACGGCGCTGCGATCGGCAAGGCCTTTATAAGACAACAAGTGCTGGTGCAGTAGTTAGATCGGTTACTGCTGTTACAATGGCAGGTTATTAAGATTTAAGTGAGTTTCAAAGTGATGTTGTAGTCGGCACGCGAGCGATGGGACACAGCTCTCCGAGGTAGCGATGAAGTGGAGATTTTCCTGTAGGATCAGTTCACGAGTGCACTGTGAATATCAGGAATCCGGTAAAACATCAAACCTTCGACATCGCTGCGACGGAAAAAGATCCTGCAAGAACGGGACCAATGACGACTAAAGAGCAACGTGACAGAAGCGCAACACTTCCGCAAATTTCTGCAGATTTCAAAGCTGGGTCATCAACAAGTGTCAGCGTGCGAAACATTCAATGAAACATAATCGATATGGGGTTTTGGAGTTGAAGGCCCACTCGTGTACCCTTGATGACTGCATGACGCAAAGCTTTACTCCTCGCCTGGGCCTGTCAACGCCGACACTGGACTCTTGATGACTGGAAACATGTTGCCTGCTCGGACGAGTCTCGTTTCATATGGTATCGAGCGGATGGGCATGTACGAGTATGGAGATAACCTCATGAATCCATGGACCCTGCAGGTCAGCAGGGGACTATCCAAACTTGCGAAGCCTCTGTAATGGTTTGGGGTGTGTGTAGCTGAGAATGATACGCGATGCCTGATATTTCTGAATACGACTCTGAAAGGTGACGCGTAGGTATGCATCCTGTCTGATCACCTGCATTCCTTCGTGTCCACTGGGCATTTCGACTGACTTGGGAATTTTCAGCAGAGCACTGTGACATCCCACAGATCCAGAACTGTTGCAGAGTGCCTCCAGGAACACCTTTCTGAGTTTAAACACTTCCGCTGGTCACCAAACCCCCTAGACATGAACATTACCGAGCATATCTAAGGTCCCTTGAAACGTGCTGTTCAGAAGAGATCTCCACCCCTCGTACTCTTACGGATTTATGGACAGTCCTGCAGGATTCATGGTGTCTGTTCCCTCCAGCACTACTTCAGACATTAGTTGAGTCCATTCCATGTCGTGTTGCGGCACTTCTGCATGCTCGCGGGGGTCCCACACGATATTAAGCATGTGTACCAGTTACTTTGGCTCTTCAGTGTATATGGCACATGTACACAAGCTGCGGGCCCCATGTAGTCATTTGTAGTGTTTGCTGTGTATGGGCCATTCACCCTCTCTACCAGCAACCCCTCTCACTCCAACATCATGCAGCTGGCCTGCATAGCGCATCCACAGGTGCCAAACGTGCTGGTGTGCAGTATGCAGACATCACTGCGGCAGACCTTCCAGTGGGACACAAGACCTCATACACTCGCCGGTCCGGCAGGCAGCAACATGATCGCCACCAGAGGTCGTTGTCCCCGCGGACCTGCTTGCTTCATTTATATGGCCGCAAATAGATCCAGCAGTATACTGGTGCCATCAGGATATTTAGACTGGTGCCATGCTATACTTCGGCAGTTCAGATACCATGTTAGCACCGACCGATGCCTCAGTGTGGAGCCTCCAGTGACTGCTGCAGGCATCGCCAGAAAGTGGCCTTTATACCGTATACTGCAGTGAACCTTGATATTGGTCGTAGTGATTACTCTGTGTTATAACTTTTCAACTCCAAAGTCAACTCAGATTTTAACTTTGTCATTCATTGAGGCCTACTGTCCAGCTACGGAACTGTATCGATCAAGTGATAGTCAAAACATTACCACAAACTATTCTTGGAAAATCTAGCTCCCAGACGGAGAATCCTTCTTAATGCTGCTGTATAAGCTGCCGTCCATCGCATCATCCACGATCTGAAATCTCTTTCTCCCTCACGCTCTATTTGTATAAACCCTTCCTTCTTTCATAATACGGGGTGTTCAAAAAGTCTGTCCCCCGTGCCGTATCATTGTTAGCCACGCGTGTCGTATGCCGCAGTGAATATACCGAAATGAATCTCAGTGAAATACAAGCTATTAATTTATTGAATATTCATTTTTACTAACAAATTTTCACACTAAATGTTGAAAGTGTCCCCTCCCCCCCTGTAGCCTCTGTGACTGAGCGGTTCTAGGCGCTTCAGTCAGGAACCGCGCTGCTGCTACGGTCGCAGGTTAGAATCCTGCCTCGGGAATGGATGTGTGTGATGTCTTTATGTTAGTTAGGTTTATGTAGTTCTATGTCTAGGGAACTGATGACCTCAGATGTTAAGTCCCATTGTGCTCAGAGCCATTTGAACCATTTTTGTCTTCCCTGTTGTTGAATACACAATTCAATTCGTCTAATCATGTTTCCAAACACAAGCTGTAACATTTCTTCTGTAACAGAACCAGTGAAAGTGGATATTGCAGTTTTCAATTCACCGATGGATTTTGGACTGTTTTTATTGACAGTCACTTTCGCTGTACCCCAGAAGAAAAAATCAGGTGGTGTTAGGTCAGGCGATCGCGTAGGCCAAAGTCCCTGTGAAATTATGCGATTACCAAAAACATCAGCAAACAGTGACATTGAGACGGGGACTGTATGCGCGGTTTCACCATCTTGTTGAAAATAGCCATTCAGGATTTCACTTAACACAAGTTCTCCTATGAATGGGTACAGAACATCGTTGCAGTGTCGTTGTGCGTTTATTGTTTCGTTGAAAAATATGGGACCGACAATCCGACGTCTAGAAATTGCAATCCAAACTCCTGTTATTACAGAATGAAGTGGTTCCTCATTAATACACAATGGATTTGCAGTACTCCACATACGAGAATTTTGCGAGTTCATGTACCCGGATAAATGAAACCACGCCTCATCAGCAAAAAAAGTTTCATTAAGAATATCCCTTCCACTTGGTTGAAGGAAATTTTTGAACCATTGACAATAATGCAGTCTCTTGCCATGATCAGTATTTTCCAGTTCTTGCACGACTGTCACTTTGTATGGGAAAAGTTTTAATTTTTTCTTTACAGCTGTGTGGGCCGTTCCGACACTAACATCGATATCCTGGACGAGTTTTCTTACTGACTTCTTCGAACCCATGGACATTTTATCGGAAATATCGAGTAGTTTATCCTCAGACAAAACACTAGGACGACCACTTCTCGGTGCATCTGTCACTGAACCCGTACTTCGAAATTTGTTAATCAAATCTCGCACAGTATTGTGATGTGGGAGTGTTGTCTTCGGGAAAACTGAATTAAATGTTTGACGAACTGAAACTGTGTATTTACCGCCAGCTAACACTTGTTCGGCTAAAAACACACGTTCTTCAATGGTTAGCATTTTAACAGTGACAAAAACGAAACAAACGAACAAAGGAATTAAACGTTCACGTCAACACGTAACGACACACACCAACGATACTACTGACGCTGGCTGAGGTAAACGAAACAGTAGTATGTTGGGAGAGCCCACTTGACGGGAAGTAACCCAGGCAGCGCTCCGGTCGCAGGTTCGATTCCTGCCTCGGGCATGGATGTGTGTGATGTCCTTAGGTTAGTTAGGTTTAATTAGTTCTAAGTTCTAGGCGACTGATGACCTCAGAGGTTAAGTCGCATAGTGCTCAGAGCCATTTGAACCATTTGAACCCAGGCAGGCGAACAATCATACGGCACGCGCGGCTAACAATCATACGGCACTGCGGAGAGACTTCTTGAACACCCCGTATATGTCCACTCAAGTTTCTTTTCCTTCTTATTACATTCAGGAATTGTCTTTGATCTCCCATTCTTCAAGTAGCTCTCCTTTTACCACTCTAGCCATCTCACTTATTCTTTCCATCTTCCGCCACGGTCACATCTCAAAAGCCTTCTGTCTTGCTCTGTCTTTCTTTCTTGTGGTCCACGATTCATCACCATAGAGGTCCACACACCATGCAAACCTTTTTATTTATTTTTTTCTCAAATCTTTGTCAATGTTAATAGCAGAAAATGCATCCTTTTTTTTTGCATGCCTCTTTGACCGTTGATATCCACCAGCTGTGTGGCTGGATTGAAGAGTTTTTATCAAACAGAACACAGCATGTTGTTCTCAATGGTGAGACGTCCACAGACATTAAAGTAACCTCTGGCGTGCCACAGGGGAGTGTTATGGGACCATTTCTTTTCACAATATATATAAATGACTAACTAGATAGTGTCGGAAGTTCCATGCGGCTTTTCGCGGATGATGCTGTAGTGTACAAAGGTGTTGCAGCATTAGAAAATTGTAGCGAAATGCAGGAAGATCTGCAGCGGATAGGCACTTGGTGCAGTGATTGGCAACTGACCTTAACATAGACAAATGTAATGTATTGCGAATACATAAAAAGAAGGATCCTTTATTGTATGATTAAAAGATAGCGGAACAAACACTGGTAGCAGTTACTGCTGTAAAATATCTGGGAGTATGCGCACAGAACGATTTGAAGTTGAATGATCATATAAAATTAATTGTTGGTAAGGCAGGTGCCAGGTTGAGATTCATTGGGAGAGTCCTTAGAAAATGTAGTCCATCAACAAAGGACGTGGCTTACAAAACACTCGTCCGACGTATACTTGAGTATTGCTCATCAGTGTGGGACCCGTACCAGGCCGGGTTGACAGAGGAGATAGAGAAGATCCAAAGAAGAGCGGCGCGTTTCGTCACAGGGTTATTTGGTAAGCGTGATAGCGTTACGGAGATGTTTAGCAAACTCAAGTGGCAGACTCTGTAAGAGAGGCGCTCTGCATCGCGGTGTAGCTTGCTGTCCAGGTTTCGAGAGAGTGCGTTTCTGGATGAGGTATCGAATATATTGCTTCCCCCTACTTATACCTCCCGAGATCACGAATGTAAAATTAGAGAAATTCAAGCGCTCACGGAGGCTTTCCGGCAGTCGTTCTTGCCACGGACCATACGTGAGTGAAACAGGAAAGGGAGGTAACGACAGTGGCATGTAAAGTGCCCTCCGCCACAAACCGTTGGGTGGCTTGCGGAGTATAAATGTAGATGTAGATGCTTTTTGATTCATACATAAAGAGCTTATAAGTCGTCTGGTTTTCCAGCCCAGTCTGTTTTCCCTCATTATAATTGCAAACTTATCCCAAACCACATATCAAATTCCATTTCCAGGTCTATAAGAAACATTTATCGATATGTTCACTTTTCAGTTAACCTCTCTCCCAAAATTCGCAAGAGTGCTACTGCATCTCTTGTTCCTGTATTCCAAATTGCTCCTCAGCCAGAGCCTCTTCCATTGAATTTCCACTCTTTTATTAATGATGCTTAACGTAACTCTGGCTGTGTATGAAAGAGGCCAATTGTCCTGCGGTTACTGCGTATCATGGTTCCTTTTTTTTTGTTTTCTTTTGTTTTTTTTTTTTTTTTTTTGGTATTGAGATCACTACTGTTGCCAGAGGCCCTCTCGCCATCCACCACTGTCATCAATTTTGTTACATAACCTCAATATTTCTATTACTCTTTCTTGATTCAAGCATTTTAGTATTTCTCCTGGTATCGTGCCTGTAAGTAATGCTTTAGCATTTTTCATTGTAGCTGCTGCACTCTTTACTTCTTCCATTCTCATCATCATTTATACCGTCCGAAAATTGAAGATTCTGAGTTGTTGGTTTGTGATCTGTGTCATATAGCTCTTTTAATCAGTCTTCCTAGCTCTATAGGACGTCCTCACTATCTTTATTCAATACATTTTCATCTTTACTAAGAATTTCCACGGAACCGCTTTCTGGTCTCTTTTCATCCTATGTTGTAGTTTTCACTCTTCTGTACAGCAAATCATATCCCACCTTCCTCTCCAGATCTTCAGTTGTGTCGCACTCCCCTTTTAGCCATTTTCTCATAGCGTGTTCTGCTTCTGTCTGCAGTTCGTCTTCCAGCCTTCGGTACATATTTCTTACATCTTTTTGTTCTTGCTTTTGAACCTCCACCTTTTAAATCATTTCCTGTGTAACTCATGTCTTTTAGATCTTTTCCCATTCACATATCCTATACTTCTCTGCCGTGCATTTGTGATTCCATCTTTCAGCGTATTCCTGTACTCGATGACATTGTCGGGTGGTTCTTTGTCTTGTAATATGTTAGTAAGTTCAAGTGAGAACATTTCCGTAGTATTTCTTTCTTCCACGGAACTTATCTTCTCTAGGATCCACTTCTTCACCGTGGTAGACTTCCTCAGTTTTTTTTTTCATTTTTATTTCATTTTCTGCCATAAGAAGATTATGGTCGTTATTAATATTTGAATGCACCTTCTTGATTCTATTTCTGTACATCTCTTCCACTAGTAACAAATTAATTTATTTTCTACGTGTTTTTCTGGTGATTCCCAAATGTAGAACCTCCTGCAGTGTTTTTCGAACAATGTATTTGCCCTACCAGCTTTATTTCCCTGTACAAGCCAATAAGCTGTTCACCTCTGTCATTCCTTCTTTAAAGACCATAAATGCCTACTATGGTTTCCTCTTTTTCTTTTCCATTTTTACTGTAGTCCATGTTTCACTACTGTACAATGAAGTGCTCCAAACGCATTCTCAGCAATTTCTTCCTCAAATTAAGGCCTATGTTTGATACCACCAAACTTCTTTTAGCCAGGAATCCCTTCTTTGTCTGTGCTAGTCTGCTTTTTTGTCCTTGTTTCGTCCGTGATGTGTTATTTTCCTTCCAAAGTAGCAGAGTTCTTAACTTCGTCTTCTTCATGGTCACCAGTTTTGATGTTACGTTTGTCACTATCTCATTTCTGCTACTCCTCATTACTTTTGTCTACTTCCGTTTGCTCTAATTCAGTGTTCTGTACTCGTTAGTCTGTGCATTCCATTTAAAAGATCCTGTAATTCTTCTTCACTTTCACTGAGATAGCAATGTCATCAGCGAATCTTCGCAGTGACATACTTCCACCATGACTTTTAATGTCATTCTTTAACCTTTCTTTTACTTCAACCACTGCTTCTTCGATGTATAGATTGAACAGCAGGGGCGATGGCTGCCTTGAAATTGACTGAAGTTGTGCTGGAATGTAGATTAAGAAGTACGCTTTCATTTAATAATAATATTACTTTAAAATTCACTTGTGATTTTTTTTAATATTAAACGGTACTACAGTAAAAAGCATGATTCATATTTTAATGTCCTAGACTAGATGGATGTGCTAAATCAGGCTATCCGTATAGCAGTGATAGAATATCCTGTGCTGGATGGCTTAACGTTAATATTTGACAGAGGCTTTCGAAGAGGCGGCTGAGTTACATTATATGATCAAAAGTATCCGATCACCTGGCTGAAAATGACTTACAAGTTCGTGGCGCCCTCCATCGGTTATGCTGGAATTCAAAATGGTATTGGTCCACCCTTAGCCTTGATGACAGCTTCCACTCTCTCCAGCATACGTTCAATCAGGTGCTGGAAGGTTTCTTGGGGAATGGCGGCCCATTCTTCACGGAGTGCTGCACTGAGGAGAGGTATCGAGGTCGCTTGGCGAGGCATGACACGCAGTCGGCATTCCAAAACGTCCCAAAGTTGTTCTATAGGATCCAGGTCAGGACTCTGTGCAGGTCAGTCTATTACAGGGATGTTACTGTCGTGTAACCACTCCGCCACAGGACGTGCATTATGAACAGGTGCTCGATCGTGCTGAAAGATGCAGTCGCCATCCCCGAATTGCTCTTCAACAGTGGGAAGCAACAACGTGCTTAAAACATCAATGTAGGCCTGTGCTGTGATAGTGCCACGCAAAATAAAAAGCGGTGCAAGGTCCCTTCCATGAAAAACACGACCACACCATAACACCACCGCCTCCGAATTTTACTGTTGACACTACACACTCTGGCAGATGGAATTCGCCATACCCACACCCGGCCATCGGAACGTCACATTGTGTACCGCACACAACGTTTTTCCACTGTTCAATCGTCCAATGTTTACGCTCCTTACACCAAGCAAGGCGTCGTTTGGCATTTACCGGCGTGATGTGTGGCTTATGAATAGCCGCTCGACCATGAAATCCATGTTTTCTCACCTCTCACCTAACTGTCATAGTACTTGCAGTATGTCCTGATGCGCCTTGGAATTCCTGTGTGATGGTCTGGATAAATGTCTGTCTATCACACATTATGATCCTCTTCAACTGTCGGCAGTCTCTGTCAGTCAACAGACGAGGCCGGCCTGTACGCTTTTGTGCTGTACGTGTCCCTTCACGTTTTCATTTCACTATCACATCGGAAACAGTGGACCTAGGGATGTTTAGGAGTGTGGAAATCTTGGGTACAGACGTACGACATCCAATCACCTGACCACGTTCGAATTCCATGAGTTCCGCAGAGCGCCCCATTCTGCTCTCTCACGATATCTAATGATTACTGAGGTCGCTGATATGGAATATCTGGCAGTAGGTGGCAGCACAATGCAACTAGTACGAAAAACTATTTTTAGTGGGTGTCCGGAAATTTTTGATCACATAGTGTAAATACGTAAAAATGCAAGGAAGACGTAGTAGCAGACACTGCAAAAAAATGGACTTTCCATAAAAAGAAACTGCTGCTAATAGCTAAAAAATGTAAACTGTGAAACCAGTAAAAAAATTATGGAAATATGTATATGGAGCGTAGATCAGGGTGGGTGGGAAACCCGCACAATGGAGAACGCACATAGGAAAGAATTAGGATCTTATGAAATGTGGTGGTAAAGGGGACTGTTGAAGATTAAAATGGATTAACCAAGAAATAAAAAAAGAAATTCTCAGTTGTATCAACAAGAAAAAAATTTGACAACGAGCATAATGAAAAGATAGAATGGTTGGGCACTTACGACGTTAGTCGTGTCCGAGAACTGTATTTGAGGAGACAGTGTAAGGAAAGAATCGCAAGCGTAGGCTTACAAGGACTCCGCACCTACTCGTCATTCTGATTTCGTCCAGTTTCATGGTACAAGCGGGGCTTGGCTAAAAACGAAAGTGGCAGAAGTGGGAACTCCAGACGGCCAAGCGTTTAGAAAAAAGAATAGCATTTTTGACGATGATCGGACGAAGCATGAACCATGTATGTTAGCGCAGTTTCCAGCCAATGGTTGACGTAGTGGGCATGAGTGCAGAATAGTTTAACAAGTTATAAAAGCCATATTCATACAATTAAATGGTTGCTTCAAAGTTTCTAGAGAAAAATAAACTTGGTTTACGTCCATGAAAGGTTCGCTCTTATCGCACAGCTAGGCAACAAACCACGCAAACACATCATTTCAGTGATGTACAACTGAATATATTTCGGTGTAGTCTCCTCGTATGGGATTTATTTTTCTCTCTCGATGAGCAAAGGGTAGTTTTGAAGCTTTTTGATCAAATTCTTTACCTGGCGATAAAAATAGACATCGCAGTGTTGCACTAGCGGACTACGTGTGGTGGGAATCATTTAAATCCGCACGATAGCAATCCTTCGTCTTGAGATATCTCGTCGTATAGTTGTGGATTTGTTTGTCTCCCCCGCGAGTCAGTGAACAGAACAAATTTGTTCTCTTGCTTCATCGCACGATTAAAAAAGTGTTTGAGTAAGCCTGTTGTAAATTTCCCAGATACTGGCGAAGTAATGACGACATTCCTATATTTTGCCACCTATATTTTGAATCGAATCCTCTGTCTAAAATACCCAGTACTATCTGAAGCATTACGTGGACAGACCCACGTAATTTTACGTAAGGTTTACGACACAAAAAAGACAGAAAGCACAAAAATGTGCACTTATCTATCTATATACTGTAAATAAATTAAAATCTAAATAGTTTATGTACATTAATTTTGTGAAATGTAATTATTATTACGTAAATCAAATTTCAAATATATAGCGATAGTCAGCCTGTGGCTCATTGCAGCCGGTTGTAATACGCTTTTTTGTTTTCCAAGTAAGTGAAAGCGTTCCTGCTCGGATCTCTCTCTCTTGTCTGTTAGTCTTTTTATAGTGTATGATATTATTGTATTTCAGACATTTTGCATATGAGAAAAGGATAGCCATCGAGCTGCAGTTTGTAATGACACTAAGCATGACAACGCGAGAGTAAAGAAACAAAATCTCTTTATAATGTGCGCCTATACCAAGACGCGCGGCCAGCGTTTAAAAGGTACTTTTAAACACTATGACTCGCTGGGCGCAGATATTTAAAATCATTGCCGCAGCGCTTGATAGCAAGAAGCTGCGAAACAGAAGAAAGAACAATTTATCATTTGTTAGGAAAATTCTAGAGTCTTTATAGTTGGTTGTACTTCTGGTCGCCGATATGTGAACATGTACTTCATTACCTTTGATGTTTGGTTGCCGACTAGTTAAGACGTGTTGTGTAGCACCGCTACAAGTTATATTTCTTTTGGTGTGAAAAACCACGTTATCACCAAGAAAACAAAAACGCTTTTGTAAACTTTGTGACAATAAAAAATACTTACGCGCACGCCAGGACATTTAATTTTTACAAAATATCACATATACAGAAGCAGCGATTGTTGGACTGCTCCATGTACGAGAAAAACGTAAAAATGTAAGTTTTGTATACATTGTAAATTTGTTAATGTTTATAGTTTAACGCCTTTGTTCTTTACGAATATATTGAAGCTTCACTATACAGAAAATCTATGCTTATTCTTTTCTTTAAATCAACCACAAATAATGTTTATGTTTAAATGAACTTTGTTACAGGTTCGCTCTTTATCGCGGTGTCTCGATTGTATTTGGGAGACCATTAACGTGTTCAATTTCCGATCTGACAACTTTTTATACAAAATTTCACTGTTTTGCATTCATTCCCAATTTTTTTTTATTATTCAAATAGGTCCCTTAGGTAATTTCATTGAAGAGTCTGATTGCGTGAAAGCAATCCGGGTTAAGAGGTCATTTGAGAAACCATTTTCACGCAATCAATCCGTACGTCTCCTAAACACAATCGAGAACCGACGCATCATCGATCATTCATTAATTTTTCTCTTTTTCCAAGTCGTACCAAGAAACGGCCAAGGAGAACTGCCGTGAGTACGCAATCTAGTGTTAAAAGGTTGCATTCTTTATCTTGTCGGCAAACATTGCCATGAATTATCAACATCAATGTTATATTTGGTAAAATGTGAAAAGCAAAAAAAAACCTTTTAACGCTAGATGTGGCGCCCGAACAGGGACTTGACTAAAAAACTAATTTGTTCTTTTTATTTTCATGCTACCATCTGGAGAAAATTGGAAGCCAAAACCAGTGATAAAAAAAGGACGCATATGCAGAAAATCGCAGCAAGAATCCACAACAGCAATAAATAGCAGCGCGCAAGACAACTAATGTGAGTACGATTACGTTTGAAGCTTTGCGTACCGAGCATTCAGTCGGCTCGTGACATTCACTCTCTACGCTTTTTTCCTTTTCCTCAAGCAATTTAATTTCCAAATTTCTGTTTCCTTTTGCTATTACATCCGCCTGTATCACATCATTTCGCTTACAATAGTTAGAAATAGTTAGCACGAATTTCCATTGTTGTGCATTTTAGTAAATCACAATGGCCGCCAGTTTCAGTGCTCTATAAGTGTTTTTCATTTATTTTATCTCTCTCGTTGCCATATTGACATTTTCGTGTGTCAGAGTTTCAAATGTTTATAACGCGCAAGCAATATCTGTGAAATCAGGACGCGAAATCCTTGGCGCACCTGACAAGTGAAAATCATAATTAAAAAAAAAAAATTATCTTTTCTAGCTCGTGCAGTGTAACTACTTTAAATTTACGATGGCTGATGAGCAACCAAGGCAACTTAGACCGCGCGCGGGTGTAAACAAACCTGAATCTCGTAGTGAGGGAACAACAGACGACGAAGCGACACGTGAGCTGTCGGCGCCACAGACCGCGTCGCAGTCACGTGAATGCTCGCTGTCAGATATACTAAAATTGTTTGCTGATATGAAAACCAGTTTTGAAGCAAACATGGGTAATCTTGACACTCGAATGGCACAGTTAACAAACCAAAGTGACAATATTGAAACGCAAATCAGTCAGTTAGCAAATCAAAGTGACAGCAGGTTCAGCAGTTTAGAATCAAGGATAGAGGACATCCAAGCACAAATCAAAAATTCGAATGACACCATGGAGGAAAAAATTAAAGCCATTACCACTGCTTACGCAAGCGAGCTAAACGCAAGCGTACACGCAAAAATTGATAGTGTTCTTTCGATGGTGGAATCCGCCGAGACCAATATTGGTAGCAAGTTCATAGATATGCAGGCCCAAATAGATGTGTGTAAATCAACTGCGAGTGACTCTTTGAAACATTACAGTGATGTTTCAAAGAGAGTAAGCCAATTGACAGAAAGTGTCAACCACGTTGGCGAGCGAGTCGAAGACCTTGCTCAGCAAATATCCGATGTCAATATTGACAAAAAGATCGCAGATGTAAACACCGGTATAAGCAATACACTTAATAGGGAATTTGAAGAGTGGATGCAATCCAAAGAACAGTACATTGTCAGCAAGGTACACGCTGAACTAAAGGGTACGGTTAAATCTGCTACAGCAGAAATCTTAACCGCTCCCGGTACTTCTGGTGACACTTTAACCAGTGAATTAGGTGAAATCAGACGAGCATTTAGCCACGATCTTCCGGAATGGAAACGTCAGCTAAGCAATGATATAGATCAACTAAAACGACAAGTTACGGAATTGCAAGGTGACAATCAAAGTGAGTATTCGCTACCGCCAGAACACGATAATCGTCAATATCCCGAGTGTCAGGTACAATTCTCACCAACAGTAAATAATTCGCGTTGCGAAACTTCTACGTCACGTAGTCATGCCGATCAACTAACATTCGTTGAACTAATGCGAGACGAGAGTGTGCTAAAACACAGAGTTTTTCAGCCTTTTATACCTGAAAAACGAAATATACATCCAATAGTATTTCTAAAATCATTCACAGGTGCTTTTCCGGAATCATGGAACGACAGGCAGCGGATACAGTTCATCTTAGGCTATGTACACGGTGAAGGATCAATTTGGGGTACAGAAATAATAGACAAATGTCACACCTATGCAGATTTTGAAAAGCATTTTTTGAATAAATTCTGGAGTTCAGGTATACAACAAAGACTCCGAAAAGAGGTTTACAACGCCGAACCTTTCAACACCAAAGGAGGAGGTTTGAGACGTTATTTTGAAAAATATCTACGTAAAATTCAGTATTGGGACACGCCCATTTCAACCAAAGATGTAATCATGATCTTAAAGTCAAAACTTCCTGTGTCAATAAGAGAAAAACTAGTTAATGTGAGTGAAGAAGACCTAGAAGCCTTTCTTTCTGTTCTTGACAATTTGGATATGATCTATGAGGATGTGCGTGCGAGCGCGCGGAATAATTATAATAATGGACCGCCCGCTCCGCAGCAGCACATAACAAATTGCGTCAATGAAATGTCGTACCAACATAACACGGGACAACCAAACGCTCAGCCTTACGGCAATCATAACAGTTTCAACCGCCGTAATGGAAAACAATATAACAAACATCCACACCAGAATAGGTACAATCCGATTTATCAAAACACACAGCAACAATACGGTAATTCACTGATAAATCATAACGGTAATTACCAGTACCAGAACAACAAGACGAATAATGGAAATCGTCACAAGGGAAAGAAATGGAACAATTATAACAGACCACAACAGTACAGTCAGCCGAGTCACTTCACTCCCTCTCAGCAAATAAATTTTTCACAGCCGAAAAATGCGACATTTTCTCACCAACGCAACCAACAGTTCAGGAAAAATAGTCAGGACAATTCGTCGGATGCTTTTCCTGACACCGCCGGTTATAATAGCCAAGGAAATCCGACTATTTTTTACACACAGGCGAGCCAAGCACCAAACGCGATGTCAAATAACACGCAATCAACAGATGCACAAGTCGTATGGGATACGAACGCAAATTTTCGACCTGGTAGGTCGCAAAATACTAGTCAAGTAAAAAATAACTGACATTTCAGCTCCACCCCAGTCGGAAAACCATTAGCAGCTTCTTTAGGCCTCCACGGGGAAGCTGCGGAACCGACAAGCTCTCATATCTTTAACAACTCATGCCAACCTAAGAAAAAAAGGCGCATGACAAACACATTAGCAAAGTCTTATCGTATCGTATAAATGAACGAGTGCTATTAAAGACCCACTTCAAACCATCTTTGATTCATCATAAGAATCGCAAGTGGCAGCACTTGTATGAAGGACCATATATTATCTTAAGAAAGCCGCACATTGGTTGCTATCTATTAGCTGACCCTGTATCTGGACGAATAAGAGGATTGTTTCATCACGCAGACTTGAAGAAATACCGAGTCAACCATTGAAAATATCTGTTAAGTTAAGCTGCTAAAAGAAAATATACACACACACTATAAGTTGTCATACTATGTGTGAAGTACCAACGTATGTAAGAGTAGTGCACAGGACTAACACCCTGTCGACCTGCCACAACAAGATAAGTAATTTATATGAGCACCTTAAGTAAAACACATTTATTGTAGGAGAGCAAGATTTGCCTTAGATGTAAGTTAGTTTTAAGTTAATTGAGCCATGAACGGCCACAGCCGAAAGAGCTGACATATATTATAGTAGGGACGTGCTAAGTGCCACCTGCTACCACTAGTTTTAAGTATAGCAAAGCTCTCTCCTCTTGAATGAAATAAATTAAAATGATCATTCAGACCAGAATGATTGCTCGTAGGTAAAAAAAAAAATAAATAAATAAATAAATAAAAATTATCAAGGTCGCTTACTCTAATGAGGTAAATGTTATGTTATGCATAGGGAGTGTGTGACAACAAATTTTATGAGACCACCTATGAAACGCAGCAGGCAAAAAGCAGCAGCTTAGCATATAAGAATCAAGTAAGTCAATAAGGATCCAGGTAGCAGGAAAGAAGTGCGCAACTCAATTATTTTATTATAATACGGAGAAAACCGTATACGCTCATAACAATTTTACGGCACAGAGCAGCTGAAATACAAAGATCATTTATAAATAAATTAGTTTAGTACTAGAAATATCTATTTCAGGTCCTCGATATACGACGATTTTTTTTAGAAAACAATTTTACGATACATGGAACAGAAGATAGTTAACAGACACAGTTCACTGCTAATGCATGGTTTAAGTAATTTTAGATATGCATAGAAAATTGTTTAGAGAGCTGGATCAGACGACACTGAAACTACTGTATCGATTTAATTATACTATTTGTTATGAAAAACTAAGGTGATAATAATTTATGTGAAGCTCATCATATCATACGTCATTAACACTGTGCCTTCAAATCTCTTCACTCCATAAAAGTCTTTTGTGTTTTCCTCTAACCAGTATCCTTACCATCCTACCTTATCCAGTAGAGAAGTGAATTTTACGAGCTGGTTGCATGATTGATACATACAGGCTATACGAATGGATAGTCGTGACACATTGGTTGTCGACGGGCTATGCTTATTCTCCGCAAATTGCGAGTTCAATTAAGATTTGTTATGTGCAATTGCACGACAGGGAACACCAAGCTTCCCAATTACCCTAATGGTAGTCTGAACACGAACTGTTCATCACGTAAACGAAGCCACATTGACTATGTCTTCAAACTAACGACGTAATAGAGAGAAAATAAAAGAGCTGAACTTGCGAAAAGAGTAACTATTGTAAAAAGAAAAGAATAACAAGATTTCGAACAAAGTGTAAACCTAAAGTGCCTTGGAAGCACAAACTACGAACAAGAGACACGCTTTTCGTCAGGCCTTGTAGTCACAGAGACTAAATCTTTCTTTGTAAATAATTTTTAGACATGATATGTATACTATATGTTAACATTACTTTGTAGTAATAATGCAGTCAGTAATAAATGGACACGTATGTGCTGCTGCGTGTGAGCCGACTATAGACAAGTAATTAATGGACACGTATAAAAGTGGTGCGTGTGAACCTTAACATGACGACCAAATAAATGTGAACACGAATTAATAATAAAGTGTGAACTGAAAAGGTGATAACTCCAAGGGCACGTGTGAAATACCGCGTGTGAAGTAATGTTATAAGTACTTGTACCACGAAACCACGATGTAGAAAGCCGAAGATTGAAAGTGAATAAGTGTTGTACTTATCACAAACGGTACTGTACGCCTTTCCACGGACACATTCTTCGAAACAGCTGCGGGAGTCGCCGCATCTGGCTGCTTCCGTAATCCAGAGTCGATGAAAAACTGTGTAAAAACTCACACCACGGCTAGTAGACACCTAACGCTCTGCTTCTCGCAGAATACTGCTGCTAGCGTTGTGGAACTGTCAAGTTATTATCACGTGATTGTGACCAACGGACGTAACACTGTGTACGCTGAGCGCTCAACAATCAATTTTTCTTTGCACAACGAGCGCGGATGCCAAATGTGTTTGAAATGCATTCAAAATAAAATATGATAAAGCAATGAATTAAGCACTCATGTACCTTGTGAAATTATAAAGACACTAATCGGAAGAGTCTTAAGCTCGATTTTCACAATTGCTACCGAATTTACTGACCAGGCCGAGTAATGACGAAAACGTGTCGAACCAAATAAAACCAGAAAGATAGATAAATATGAGAACTGAGCATTCCTAAGAGAATGAGACCTTATGTACATAAACAATTGTTATCCTTACCTAATCCAATTTTCTTTTACACTAAGTTATTAGTAAGTAAGCACATTCTAATACAAATTTTTTTCTGTATTTTTCATGTACGAAAACATAAATGGAAGCACGGACAAGTGCCAAGTGAAATAGAGACCGCCACCATACGGCGCAACATGTTGCAGAACCAGTCTTCCAGTTCCTGACTCACGACGTATTTCCAACGCAACATCACACCCCGACAACTACTCCAACTTCACAGTGAAAGTGATGCCCTACTTTTCCTCCACTGTGAAAGTGTAATCAATTTCCCCACTCAAGTGCAGTGCTATCATTTATACCCGAAGTTCTACCACTCCCAGTGCAACTCATACCTACCCAAGTGTAGTGAAACATTTTTTTTTTTGCAGGTCATAAAAGCCACAAATAAGTAAAGTGCTTCGTATTTACTGCAAGAAATCTTCGACGAAACAACGACAAAAATATTCCTGTAGTATGTCACTGTAAAACAAGAATGTCAATTTTTTGTAACATATTTTTTCCACGAGTGCACACAGCACCCAGACTTCCTGCGAAGTCAAGTAATTTATTTCTTCGTTTTTTTTTTATATTTATTATGCCATGTATAATGTATCTATGTATGTGTATCTTTATCTTAATTTCATTATCTTTTTCCGAGAAATGAACATTTGTTATCCTTGTACAATACATTAGAAAGAGCACAGTTCAATTGTCATGTAGTTACCCTATGGACAAATTACTATCAATTTCAGTCGTACGAATATACTTACCTGATACTCTGTATGTTAACCACTTTGCCTGATGTAGCGTGTAAAATCTATTGTAAAGAATTTTTGCAAGTAATACTAACTTGTTTCACGAAAGCAATAATATCACGACTACGCGTGAGTCGCGATGATCCTGACGGAGTCATCGCTCCTCACGCGGGAAGCAATATGATATTATTGTATTTCAGACATTTTGCATATGAGAAAAGGATAGCCATCGAGCTGCAGTTTGTAATGACACTAAGCATGACAACGCGAGAGTAAAGAAACAAAATCTCTTTATAATGTGCGCCTATACCAAGACGCGCGGCCAGCGTTTAAAAGGTACTTTTAAACACTATGACTCGCTGGGCGCAGATATTTAAAATCATTGCCGCAGCGCTTGATAGCAAGAAGCTGCGAAACAGAAGAAAGAACAATTTATCATTTGTTAGGAAAATTCTAGAGTCTTTATAGTTGGTTGTACTTCTGGTCGCCGATATGTGAACATGTACTTCATTACCTTTGATGTTTGGTTGCCGACTAGTTAAGACGTGTTGTGTAGCACCGCTACAAGTTATATTTCTTTTGGTGTGAAAAACCACGTTATCACCAAGAAAACAAAAACGCTTTTGTAAACTTTGTGACAATAAAAAATACTTACGCGCACGCCAGGACATTTAATTTTTACAAAATATCACATATACAGAAGCAGAGATTGTTGGACTGCTCCATGTACGAGAAAAACGTAAAAATGTAAGTTTTGTATACATTGTAAATTTGTTAATGTTTATAGTTTAACGCCTTTGTTCTTTACGAATATATTGAAGCTTCACTATACAGAAAATCTATGCTTATTCTTTTCTTTAAATCAACCACAAATAATGTTTATGTTTAAATGAACTTTGTTACAGGTTCGCTCTTTATCGCGGTGTCTCGATTGTATTTGGGAGACCATTAACGTGTTCAATTTCCGATCTGACAACTTTTTATACAAAATTTCACTGTTTTGCATTCATTCCCAATTTTTTTTTATTATTCAAATAGGTCCCTTAGGTAATTTCATTGAAGAGTCTGATTGCGTGAAAGCAATCCGGGTTAAGAGGTCATTTGAGAAACCATTTTCACGCAATCAATCCGTACGTCTCCTAAACACAATCGAGAACCGACGCATCATCGATCATTCATTAATTTTTCTCTTTTTCCAAGTCGTACCAAGAAACGGCCAAGGAGAACTGCCGTGAGTACGCAATCTAGTGTTAAAAGGTTGCATTCTTTATCTTGTCGGCAAACATTGCCATGAATTATCAACATCAATGTTATATTTGGTAAAATGTGAAAAGCAAAAAAAAACCTTTTAACGCTAGAAGTGACAGAACGCACTAGAGTTGCGTTCCTTGCGTGTCGGTAATTTATCTTTCTTTTGTGTAGACAAATCTGATGTAAGTGTCATGTATTAGCTTTAGAACCATTTGCAATTAAATTAATGTAAATTACACTGAAGCACTAAAAAAAAATTGGCATAGGCACGCGCATTCAAATACAGAGATATGTAAACAGGCAGAATACGGGGCTCCGGTCGGCAACGCATATGTAAGACAAGTGTCTGGCGCAGTTCCTAGATCGGTTACTGCTGCTAATATGGCAGGTAATCAAGATTTAAGTGAGTTTGAACGTGGTGTTATAGTCGGCGCACGAGCGATGGGACACAGCGTCTCCGAGGTAGCGATGAAGTGGCGATTTTCCCGTACGACCATTTCCCGAGAGTACCGTGAATATCAGGAATTCGGTAAAACATCAAATCCCCGACAACGCAGCGGCCGGGAAAGGATTCTTCACGAGCGGGAGCAACAAAGACTGAAGAGAATTGTTCAGCGTGACTGAAGTGCAACCCTTCCGCAAACCTGCGCGAGGTAGCCGCGCGGTCGGGGGCCGGGGCGCCTTTTCACGGCCTGTGTGGCTCCTCCCTTCGTAGGTTCGAGTCCTCCCTCGGGCATGGGTGTGTGTGTTGTCCATAGCGTAAGTTAGTTTAAGTTAGATTAAGTAGTGTACAGGCTTAGGGACCGAGGACCTCAGCAGTTTGGTCCCATAAGACCTCACCGCAAATTTCCAATTTCCTTCCTCAGACTGCCGCAGGTACAGTGCTGGGCCATCAACAAGTGTCAGCGTGTGAACCATTCAATGAAATATCATTGATATGGGCTCTCAGAGCCGAAGGCCCACGTGTGTACCCATGATGACTGCACGACACAAAGCTTTACCCGTCGCCTGGGCCCGTCGACACTGACACTGGACTGATGATGACTGGAAACATGTTGCCTGGTCGGACGAGTCTCGTTTCAAATTGTATCGAGCGGATGGACGTGTACGAGTTTGGAGACAACCACATAATCCGTGGACCCTGCATGTCAGCAGGGGCTGTTCAACCTGGTGGAGGCACTGTAATGGTGAGGGGCGTGTGCAGTTGGAGTGATATGCGACCCCTGATACGTCTAAATACGACTCTGACAGGTGACACGTACGTAAGCATCCTGTATGATCACCCGCATCCATTCATGTCCATTGTGCATTCCGATGGACTTGGGCAATTCCAGCAGGACAGTGCGACATCCTTAACGTCTAGAATTTCTACAGAGTGACTCCAGGAACACTCTTCTAGGTTTAAACACTTCCACTGGCCACCAAGCTCCCCAGACATGAACATTATTGAGCATATCTGGGATGCCTTGTGACGTGCTGTTCAGGAGAGATCTCTACCGCCCCCCCCCCCCCCCCCCCGTAGTTTTATGGATTTATGGTTGGTTGGTTGGTTTGGGGAAGGAGACCAGACAGCGAGGTCATCGGTCTCATCGGATGAGGGAAGGAAGTCGGCCGTGCCCTTTTGAAAGGAACCATCCCGGCATTTGCCTGGAGCGATTTAGGGAAATCACGGAAAACCTAAATCAGGATGGCCGGCCGCGGGATTGAACCGTCGTCCTCCCGAATGCGAGTCCAGTGTCTAACCACTGCGCCACCTCGCTCGGTATGGATTTATGGACAGGCCTGCAGGATTCATGGTGTCAGTTCCCTCCAGCACTACTTCAGACATTAGTCGAGTCCTTGCCACGTCGTGTTGTTCACTCGTGCGTGCTCGCGGGGCCCTACACGATATTAGGCAGGCGTACCTGTTTTTTTGGCTCTTCAGTATAGCTAAATCTCGTGAGTTCTCATTTTAACAGTTCTCCTAATAGACATACGATACATGAAATGTTTTAATGTTTTATTGTTACAGCCAACGACAACGACGAGCTTAGCGGATCGTGGCGTGAAGACGCAATGTCGGAATACAATTAGTATTCTGCTACTTATTCGTCGGCAACTTGCTACAGCGTCCCTGAGATTAATTGCCGATCATCACGAAGCGTTTTGCAAACGTGAATGCAAGCGCGAAACCTTAAATGATCTGGCTACAGTCTCCAAGTTATGATTCCGTTTCGCCCGTAAATAACAGATATCGGCCTCGCATAACCGATGGTGGTATTGAAAGGTGTATCTTTTCTAAATTTTATAGCATTCTTGTAGAAGTCAATTTGGCCACTAACTAAGCTGCACCCACCTTCAACAATGGCCGTCTGCTCCAGTTAATTTTAACAGTTTTCTTTCTAGTGATTAGTTTCAGTTTCTATTTAAAGTCAAGTTATCACAATTTTAGTGATCTTCCGTCAGCAGACGCGTCGTCTCTTGCAGGCATACGTAGATTGCTGGCACTAATTTTCCAGAAACTGCTAAGAGCATATTGCCCTCTATACGATTAGCTTGCTTTGTTCAAACTTCAGTTTATTTCATTGTAATTAACTTGAAAGTTAAAATAAAAAAAAGAAAGTTTCTGCATAGCAGTGGTACCCTCGGATTACCGTGCTGTACTCTTTCCCCTGCGACAACCGCAGTCTTGAAACTTCGCTAACATAAATGTCTGATGCCTCGCCCAAACCGCGCCAAAAATGCTGTTTTTCTCAATGCGTAGCCATCTGAAGCTCCCACTGCTTTCCTTCTCATTTTTGGACGACCCCTGCCTATACCATAAATTTGGACGTATTCTGTTATGACGAGTAGGCGCGTTTCCCCAGTTAGATAAGGCTATAGGAGACTCGTCAGCAATGACTTAACAAAATGTCGCCCACACATGGTTTCTCACCGCTGTAGCATGCTGAGACCAAAAAAGTTCAGATTTTCCCATGTCTTTCGAAATACTTGGCTCTTTCTTGATTAGCATCTTAGCATCTAGAGCGTCTTAAAGGACTAGACTAAAATTGTGAGTCACGTATTGTATGCACACCACAGTATATACCACTCAAGATGGACGCTTCAATATAGCTTCCAGCGAAACACTTGCTCATTCTTCGCCCCTTTTATACTATAGACTGAGATTGTTATATATCAAATTTGATCTTTGAGCTAGATGAAGGTGGTAAATGATGCTCATATGTTAACATCACACAGTGATTTCCAAAACAGTGTACGATTATTTTAACATAGTTAAAGATTTGTCCTGACTGATCGACTTTACAAACTTTCCTACTGATTCGGTAAGTCTGGAAAAGTGTTGTGCCCCAAGCATTCATTACCTTTGACAGAAATACACAAAACTTATTGTGTCTCGAAATATCGGTAGTTATCTGCTTTGTATTTTTAACATAGGATACTTTGCTACCTAAACGGTATGCATATTTCAGCAGAATACGCAAAACATATATTCTTGCGTTATTAATATGAATATCGATACCAAACTTTTTGTTAAACGATCTGTAATTATATTTAACGGCAGGGTATCTAATGAGTTATTTAATCAAGCCAGAAAATATTCACAAAAATAATATTTTCATAATGTTATGAGGGTCACTCCAAAAGAAATGCACACTGTTTTTGTAAAAATACAGTTTTCATTCTGCACGTGTGAAAGTTTTACAGTGTGGAGCTACATCCTTCCCACTTGTTTTCAAACTTAGTTCAACCTGTTTCCGTGAGTGGCGCCGTCACAGCATGTCTTTAAGATGGCTGCTACACTTGACGTTCGTCAGAAGCAATGTGCTGTCATAGAATTCCTGTGCTGTGAAAACGAGACAGTGAGAAACATCCACAAGAGGTTGAAAAAGTTGTATGGAGATGCTGCTGTCGATCGCAGTGCAGTTAGTCGGTGGGCAAGCAGGTTACGTGATGAAAACGGGCACAACAACGTTGAGGATTGTCCTCGCAGCGGCAGGCCTCGTACTGCACACACTCCAGACAATGTGCAGAGAGTTAAAGAATTGGTGACTGATGACAGACGCGTCACAGTGAACGAATTGTCACGCTACGTTGGTATAGGGTAAGGAAGTGTTTGCAGAATACTGAAAGTGTTGGCGTTAAAAAAGGTTTGCGCCAGGTGGCATCCCAGGAAGTTGACAGTGGCTCACAAAGAAACAAGAAAAACGGCATGCAGCGAACTTTTGGAACAGTACGACAATGGTGGAGATAAATTTCTTGGAAGAATTGTGACAGGTAATGAAACATGGCTCCATCATATTTCACCAGAGATGAAGAGGCAATCAATGGAGGGGCATCATCCCAATTCATCCAAGAAAAAAAAATTAAAAACCACACCTTCTGCTGGAAAAGTTATGGCTATGGTGTTTTTCGATTCCGAAGGACTCTTGCTTCTGGACATCATGCCAAGTGGAACCACCATAAATTCTAATGCATATGTGACGACACTGAAGAAACTTAAGCTCGACTGAGTCGTGTTCGACCACATCGGCAAAAGCAGGATGTTTTGCTGTTACACGACAATTCACGGCCACATGTCAGTCAAAAAACCATGAGAGCGATCACAAAACTCGGATGGACAACACTGAAACACCTGCCTTACAGTCCTGACCTGGCTCCATGTGACTATCATCTCTTTCGGAAACTGAAAGACTCTCTTCGTGGAACAAGGTTTGTAGATGATGACTCCCTTGTGCACGCTGTCAAACAATGGCTCCAACAGGTTGCTCCAGAATTTTACCGTGCGGGTATACAGGTGCTGGTTCCAAGATGGCGTAAGGCAGTTGAGAAGGATGGAAATTATGTAGAGAAACGAAAATATTGTTCCTAAAACTATTGTTGCAAAACTTTCAAACATGTAGAATAAAAGATGGATTAAAAAAATAGTGTACATTTCTTTTGGAGTGATCCTCATAGATTGAAACTGAAAATTAAAAATCTGAAATTGGAAAAAAATCAGTATTATTGGGAAAATCCTACTACACATCATCAAAAATGGCATATTAGTATCCCTCAACGTGGAGAAACAGGAATAAAGTTTTAAAAAGAGTTATTCAACTTGATGCCATCTATAACACTTTGATTATAAAACCTCACAGCTGTTCACGTTATTAGATTTATTGCATTACTTTCATGGTTTCTGTTTTTTAGTGTCGACTGGTAGAATCCAGATTGATTAAAATTGAATGAAGACATGATTTCGATACGGTTATGTAAAGGTTCCCATCAATCTTTACTGCAGAATAGCGCCGAAACCGCTACCCCACCAAGGAGCTGCTATAATTTCCTTTGGCCACAGCGATAACCAAGAAAACGTGATATATAGCGACTGCTGAAGCTGTTCTGTTTCCCGTCAAGGTCGGTAATGTTGCAGTTAAGTAGAGTCGCAGACAATGATTGTTAGAAATTAGAGAGAATTCTATCGTGAATAAAAATGGCTGCACCCAGGTGCCAGGAGGTGTCCAGTGCACCCTCTTGCTCCCACCCATCCCGTCCCTTTCGAAAGCCTACGGAAGATGTGAGGCTGCTTCTCAACAATGTAGGCGTCTCTACGGCGGCCCACGCCGTTCCTTAGCAACAGTTCGAGACGATAGCGAGCAACACGAATGCTTCTGCCTCCATTCAGCAAAATCGTAAGAACACCGAGAAACACAGTAAGAGCACAGAGCAGCGACAGCAGTCAGAAGGTAAGCCAGAAACAAGCATCTTAGTTCCACCAGTCCTTATCATTAGAACACAGGTGTCCAATACACTGTACCTTTCTGTGAAAGTGCTAAATAAATTCTCGCAGACATGTATCTTTAATGGTGACAGCTAAAGAATGGGATACAATTAGTCGGCATTGACCAATGACGTCATATTTAAGTATAAAGGATAATTTATTTCCGACCCATGGAATTTGTTATGTTGGGAAAAGAAGTGTCAAATCGTACATGGTTAAATTCTAGTGTCCGATTCCACTCGTCGGCTTTGAGCAATGACGTCATAAGTAAGGCAAAGACGCTACGTATAGGCAATCTATGAAAGCAACGGATCATGTTCGCAAACAAACGAATGTAGCATGCGATAAATTACAATCACATTCTCGCAGTTATTTACTTAGTCATGAATTATATTGAAACGAACTGAAGATAACGAAAATAATTAAGAACAAGAATGAAAAACAAATTTTCATGTCTGGTCAGAAGTATTCTTGTGATTTATGCGACTAGAAAAGCACAGAGAACCTTTAAATTGCATCACAGTAAAGTGCATCGTGAAGTCATACTGTTATAAAATAGTGTTAATTTTAATGAATCTAACGGGAGAAGCACAGGAAAGTGGGAGTTCTGAGCGGGGAGAATCCAAAATGTGTCAGAAAAACGGGAAGATTAAATTAATTACAGCATATAAGAAACAGTAGCACAAAATGTGGAGAAGCGACATACTAAATTCTAAAAGAAAAGAGAGTACATGATAAACGAATATCTACAAAAAATAAAGAACATTGGGATCGATAACTAGAATTGATATTTTTGCAGTTGTATGCACTGAAACGTATTACCATTTCTACATTTGTAACTGCTCTCTAAAACTACTGCGGTGTATAACAAAAATTGGAATCGTTAACTAGAACTGACCTAATACATTTGTCAATTCTAGTCACCAATTCCAATGTTACTAAATTTTTTGCAATTGTTCAGAGAGCAATTAAAAATGCAGAAATCATATTGCCTACATTTTAGTGCGGATTCGTGCTGAAGAAACGATGTACTTAGTGAAGCATCGAATGGCTGGAATCGGAAACCAGAATTGACCTATATTGGAGGTCAGTTCTAGTTGCCGATTTTAACTTTTGGATGGTTCGTAATTTTGGACATTTTTGCAGTAAATCTGTGGACTATGTTTTTGTAGGATTTCTAAATTTCTTGTTGATCTCAGAACTACTATGAAAAACTAATGAATATTGTGGGTATAGTTTCCAAATTTTTCTCTTTTTCGTACTTATGAAGGTAGTAATACCATACGTAGAAACCCTGTAACATTTTAGTGCACACTTGTTAAAAGATCTAAATAATGAACCGTGGACTATTTGGACTCCGTAAGTAGAATTAACCCACATAGGTCAGTTCCAGTTACCGATTCCAGTAATTGTTAGACCTACTTTTTGTCAATTTTCGTTACTTCTGTACTCGTCACGTTAGGTTTAACAATTAGTATTAAAAGTTAACGCTAATTCATAATATTAATGACTTCACGATGCGCTATATTGTGCTGGATTTAAAAGTTCTCTGTGCTTTTCTTACTCGCATAAATTACGATAATAATTTATTTCAGACATGTATATCTCTCTTTTTTCGTTCTTATTTCTTTTCGTTACCTTTAATTCTTGTCGGTATAATTTGTGGCCAAGTAATTAATCACGTGAACTGTGTTTGTAACTTTATTGTATGCTACATTCGTTTCAGTTGCTTTCAAAGATTGCACCTATGTAGCGTCTCTGTCTTAGGTACGACGTCATTGCTCAAAGCCGACGAGTGGAATCGGACAGTTGACCCTCGTAAATTATAAATGAAAGTAGCATTAAAAGAATGAAACTGTGTACGCACTTCGTCGTTGGTCGTCGTTTTAAAGAAACTGTGTGTTGCAGAGCCATGAATTTTATGTTACATAGTTACGGGAAAATCGGAATACTACAACTTATACATTCTCCAACTAAGTTACTATACCAAGTGCTTTCTGTATTTAGTCGTAAGATATCATGTTCAACAAGTTGCGTACATCACAAGGGCGTTTCGAAACACACGTTTTCCACGGAAATATCGCAAGAAATAGCATATTTTTGTAAGAATTTGTATCGCATTAAAGAGGATTTCATGCAGTAAGCTATATTTTTTGTCAGAAAACTAATTTGCTTTTCAAACCATAGGTGACTTACGTATTACTGGAAGAAAGTATTGTTAGTAATCATAGTTTCTGTTTACACGTAATTAAATAAGATGACTCAGCTTTCATCTTATCAGAGTAGTTCGTATCCTCAGTCACAGTACAGCGCTTTCACACTGTCTTGGCTTCTCGTTTTCCAATTACGGTACTGAATCGGTCCAGGTCGTTGGAATTCGAGGTATTAATGTTGATCCCTTAAGACATTGGGGATCAAGTGATTTTATGTGCCAAAGGCCTGAGATGTAGTCGTCATTGTTTCATGCTGTGCTTAATCTCAGAAATAAGTAATTTATAGCAGAGGATGTCATATATACATGACATCCTACGTCACTGTGTAGCCCTGATCAGACACAACGGGCGTTAGACGCCATCGCCAGAAGTCGCCCGATAACATCGGACGACAACTTGTCATGGCGTGTCCGATCTCATTCGTCAGATTTGGCGAGGTCGAGCATACTTCTATGTATGAAGTAGTTTAGATTTTAGCCTCCATGGGTGGGAGGGACACCACAACGCCTCTGTGTGTGGAGATGAGTGCTACAATGCGGCGTTTGCTATTAAAAAGATGCCGAATGAGCAGTATCTGTCTCGAAAAGACCGTTTCGAGAACTATACACTCTGTCTTCAGTTATTGGAATTACCAGACAAGTTTTACGAAGTACCCATGTGTTATGAAAATATGTAGTTTCAATGATACACTGCACTGTTCAGAGTATGGTTTGTTATGCCACAGTGGCGACTTCGCTGTATACAAGTTTTGCCAATGAGGTTATGAGCACACAATGGTTAATATACAGGGTTATTACAAATGATTGAAGCGATTTCACAGCTCTACAATAACTTTATTATTTGAAACATTTTCACAATGCTTTGCACACACATACAAAAACTCAAAAAGTTTTTTTAGGCATTCACAAATGTTCGATATGTGCCCCTTTAGTGATTCGGCAGACATCAAGTCGATAATGAAGTTCCTCCCACACTCGGCGCAGCATGTCTCCATCAATGAGTTCGAAAGCATCGTTGATGCGAGCTCGCAGTTCTGGCACGTTTCTTGGTAGAGGAGGTTTAAACACTGAATCTTTCACATAACCCGACAGAAAGAAATCACATGGTGTTAAGTCGGGAGAGCGTGGAGGCCATGACATGAATTGCTGATCATGATCTCCACCACGACCAATCCATCGGTTTTCCAATCTCCTGTTTAAGAAATGCTGAACATCATGATGGAAGTGCGGTGGAGCACCATCCTGTTGAAAGATGAAGTCGGCGCTGTCGGTCTCCATTTGTGGCATGAACCAATTTTCCAGCATGTCCAGATACACGTATCCTGTAACGTTTTTTTCGCAGAAGAAAAAGGGGCTGTAAACTTTAAACCGTGAGACTGCACAAAACACGTTAACTTTTGGTGAATTGCGAATTTGCTGCACGAATGCGTGAGGGTTCCCTACCGCCCAGATTTGCACATTGTGTCTGTTCACTTCACCGTTTAGAAAAAATGTTGCTTCATCACTGAAAACAAGTTTCGCACTGAACGCATCCTCTTCCATGAGCTGTTGCAACCGCACCGAAAATTCAAAGCGTTTGATTTTGTCATCGGGTGTCAGGGCTTGTAGCAATTGTAAACGGTAAGGCTTCTGCTTTAGCCTTTTCCGTAAGATTTTCCAAACCGTCGGCTGTGGTACGTTTAGCTCCGTGCTTGCTTTATTCGTCGACTTCCACGGGCTACGCATGAAACTTGCCCGCACGCCTACAACCGTTTCTTCGCTCACTGCAGGCCGACCCGTTGATTTCCCCTTACAGAGGCATCCAGAAGCTTTAAACTGCGCATACCATCGCCGAATGGAGTTAGCAGTTGGTGGATCTTGGTTGAACTTCTTCCTGAAGTGTCATTGCACTGTTATGACTGACTGATGTGAGTGCATTTCAAGCACGACATACGCTTTCTCGGCTCCTGTCGCCATTTTGTCTCACTGCGCCCTCGAGCGCTCTGGCGGCAGGAACCTGAAGTGCGGCTTCAGCCGAACAAAACTTTATGAGTTTTTCTATGTATCTGTAGCGTGTCGTGACCATATGTCAATGAATGGAGCTGCAGTGAATTTATGAAATCGCTTCTATCATTTATAATAGCCCTGTACATAGTGAAGGTAGATGTTTCTATTATATGATGAATGGATGAAATTTGTGTGTGAGAAAGCAAATATTATTTAATTAACTAGAAGTAGATATTCAGTTTCACAGCAGCTCACTTTATCCGAATACACCAACTTCAATAATATACACTGTTTTCAGAATAATCAGATTCTAGTAGTGGAAACTTCACTGCTCTTTTGAACACCAGTCCAGTGGATTTGAGAAAAGACGTAACAGGATTTCTGATGGCAGTAGGGGAAGGTGGGGGAATTACACGCATGTCGGTAATCCGATGCAGGCTGATTTACTCACAAGCACAAGCTGTTCCTAGAGCTAGCTATTCCTAGAGAGCCTGTATTCTAGGAACAGCTAGAGAGCCTGTATAGGGAGAGAGTGGCCAACCGGACAATATGGCGGACATTTTTCTGCCAAACTGCGGGCGGAACTTTTGAATGGCCAGTAGTGGAGTACACACTCACCGAATCAAAAGCACAAGACAATATGGCGAAATCAATCGTTAAATGCCTTTGTTTATAAGAATAATGTGTTATAATAATTTTCACACAGTCAATTTACAGATCTGTTTTCAAATTTAACTATGTATATTGCAAGTTGTTTTATATGTAGTAAAAAGTAAAAACGACTCACTTCGCATAGATAAGAGTACTTGGTTGGTTTCCACAAGGCTCGTGTTTGATTTATGTGAGCCCTGTTGACTGTGACTGTCCACTGCTTTCGTCTTTCTTCATTGAGTGGAAATGCTAACATGCGAAATCCACCTTCGCCTCTATTGGAACAACCAAATGCAGCACAACTTGGCATCGTTTACGAACGTCTGCAGAACGAATTACAGATGTCAAAAACAATACTGTACAATTACTAACGTGTTTACTTCAAACATGTAGGCCTACCGACTTCATCACAAAACGCTTCGTTATTTCAACTCGTATTTAAGATCGCAAACGCTAATTACGTACTAAAAGCGATATACAACTAAATCGAACATGCATGCACAACACATAACAAGTGTCTAATAATTCAAATACCTTTTAATCGCTTCCAAAAGTCCTCTGAACTTCAATTCAACTCAAAAGCACGGCGTACATAGGAAGCGCGAGAGACGTTTGGCGCCATTTTTCTGCCAAAGCTAATCAACCAATCACGGGCAACTTCACCTATGGCCACTCTCCCTAGCTGTTCCCAGTTGGTGCTACACCCTGCCGGCAGGAGTAACAACTACTAGCGGCTTACGAAAGCCATTTTCCAGTGGCATTGTTGGAGCAGTGAAGTATTGTTTATTTTCGGCGTGTTTCGTGTAATTTTGTTCAGCTGTATTTTGCAAGGTAAGTGCTACTATAAGTTGCTTTAATGTAATTCTTGCGTATCAACTACTAACCCTAGATGAAAACTTTAATTTAATTGTAGATTTGTCCCACTATTTGAATTAGGTGCCAAGTTATGCTTAGGTTAGTCATCGAACTTACATTGGGGTAATGCCATGCAGCTGTTGAAGTGCGTGGTATTCCCCCTTGCAGGTTATATTTTCAATACTAACGAGTTTTTTTTATTAACTTTCAGATGGGTAGATATTATAAAAGAAAAACCCAGAAAGCAAAATGGACGCAAGAGGAACTTTGTAAAGCTCTTGATGCCATCATATCTCGAAGAAAAATAAGAGAAGTATCAAGAGCTTTCGGGATTCATGAAGCTACTCTGCGAACTAGAATGAACGTTAAAAATACCGAGGGTCCGAAACTTGGAAGAAACCCAGCATTTTCGACAGAACAGGAAAATGAGATTAGGGATCATGTTATTACAATGGCCAAGATGTTCTATGGCATTACATGCATTCATCTGCGAAAGATTGCATTTGAGTATGCAAAGGCTAACAACATTGCAAACAAGTCATCTAGGTTAGCTGGAAAGGATTGGCTAGCTCTATTTTTTAAAAGAAACCCAAGTATTAGCATGAGAAAACCTGAAGCAACTAGCATTAATAGAATACAGGCATTTAATGAAGGAGAGATTAACGCATATTTTAAAAACTTAGAACATCTCTTTGAAAAACATAAATTTAAAGAGGGGCGAGTGTTCAACGTCGATGAAATGGGCATAAATAACGTACGAAAGCCCGAGAGAATTTTGGCCCGTGAAGGTGTTAAACAAATACGTGGGGCCACGTCTTGGGAAAGGGGGGAAAAACGTGACTGTGATATGTTGTTTCAGTGCTGCTGGTACCTACACCTCCCCCCCCCCCCCCTATATTTATCTTCCCCAGGAAGAGGATGTCAAATCTCTTAAGTAAAGGTGGAGCAGTTGGAGCAATATATAGTTGTTTCGTCAATGGCTGGTCCAATGAGTTATTATTTTTCGAATGGATCCAACATTTTCAGAACAATGTAAAATCAACTATTGATGACCCTGTGCTGCTGATTTTAGATAATCACAGCAGCCACATTTCACATGATATTTTTGAATTTTGTAAAAAACATGCTATTGTCATGGTAACCATACCTCCACACACTTCTCACAAGCTTCAACCACTAGATGTTAATTCTTTTCTTCTTTGAAATCAGCCTTCAATCATGAATGTGACATGTATATGAAGTCACAGGTGTATCAAAAAATTACACCATGTGAGTTAGCAGAACTTTTTAATAAGGCATATATTAAGGTCGCTACCATGGAAAAAGGGCAGTCAGGGTTTAAGGCATGTGGGATTTGCCCTTTCAATCCAAACAAATTTCAGCATGACGACTTACAACAATGTGAGATCTTCAGAGATGTTGTCCTTGAAGGTGAAGAGGTTCAGAATGCATCAAATGGAAATGAAGTGGTTGCATCTACAAACAATCCACATATCCCCAAAAGGAGTCAAGAACAGATTCATGGATCTTCAGCCGAAGATGTTCCACTTCTAGTAGGCCTATAAGAGGTCACAACAACCTCAAATAAAAGTGCATGTGTCAAGCACGTTAGTGTATTTGACATATCTCCTGTTCCAAAACAAAAGCAAGTTCTTACTAAGACGAAACAAGCCAAGGGAAAGCCTAAGGGAAAGTCAGTGATCCTTACAGGAACTCAAATGTTCAAATGTGTGTGAAATCTTATGAGACTTAACTGCTAAGGTCATCAGTCCTTAAGCGTACACACTACTTAACGTAAAGAATCCTAAGGACAAACACACACACACACACCCATGCCCGAGGGAGGACTCGAAACTCCGCCGGGACCAGCCGCACAGTCCATGACTGCAGCGCCTAAGACCGCTCGGCTAATCCCGTGCGGCCTTACAGCAACTCCAGAGAAGAATAAACTGCTAACGGAGTTATCAATAAAGAAACAAAAAGAAGCCATGAAAAAGAAAGCTGAAAGAAACAAGAAAAGAAATCTTAAGGATAAAGCCGATAAGTGCAGAAATCTGCAACTTAAAGAAGTCTCGAAGAAGAAACAGACATTATATAAGAAGAAACACCACCAAGAAAGTGAAAGTAGCAGCGGGGATGACCTAGATCTGGACTTGCAGAACATTTGTGTTGAAGATGAAATGGATGATATTGATTCATTGGCAATTTCAGAAGATGTCTGTTTAGTTTGTAGAGAGTCTGGGAAAGATGGAGAACTATAATACCGATGTATTTCTTGTAGCAGATGGAGTCATCAAGAATGTAGTGGCTGGAACACACCAAAAGGTTACAAGTTTGATCTTTGCTGTATGAGAAAATGAGCTCTTTTCACATCAATAAAAATGTAAAAAACCAAAATTATGAGAGATGTTTGTAGAATTACATTATTTCGTTCTTAAATATACTATTTACTATTTGTAGTAACTAATAAGCAAATAAAATAGCAAGTATTGTACATTTTTATGGTTTGTTTGTTTTACGTGTTATTACCCAGTACTTTGCGTGTCATTACCCTCAGGGGTGGGGAATACCACGCATTTGCACTTTTTTTGTTTTAATGTTCAAAATTAAGGTACTGTTTATAACTATTTACAGACGATTGGAATATGTGGAGAAATGTCCATTGTATGGTATGTACTTATTTTCGTAGGTTTTAATGACGTAATGAATGGTTCACATCGATTTTTCCTTAGGTGCGTGTATTTCCCCCACTCTTCCCTATTGTTTCAGATCCATTGTAACATAAAAAAATCAACTATATTACAATGTGTTTTAGGGCATTTGCACGAAGCGTAGCTCTAAAATTCAGTATGGAATAAATTAAAAATTTCGAAGTATTTGGGGTACAAAGTGAAAATATTAGCATTTAAATTAGTATTTAGGGCATGGTAAATAACATCCAACATATCTCACAGAAAATCTGAAACTGTACTTTCCAGAACGCGGTATAGGCCCGATCACTGGATAGGTATAATCGCCAGACATCAAATATCAAAGTGTCACTTTTAGTTCTATTGGAGCCAGAATTACATCTTAAATGTCGGTATCGGATACTTTAATAGAACCCAAATCACACCTCTAGGCAAACACAAGAAATCTGTTTTGCTGAATTTTTTTGATGTGCAGACATGTCAGTTAACCTTCAATTACTGTCATTCAGCATATGTGTGAAAGAAAAACATGATGTCTGGAATAAGATGCTCTGAACACTAAGGGCACTGTAAAGTGGAAAAACATATTTGCTTCATATTTACAAACCACTTCATGTAACAGAATAATCAGCCCGTTGGCATAAAAAACGCCAGTAAGCGGTATCGTTAATTTGTGCACAGGTAATGTCCACCTATCACAGCCCAAAAAGATCCACTACAGTAACTTTAATCATAAAATACACCATCCTTGCCACTTGAATAAATTATTCTTCGAGATTGTAACTAGACCTAAAATTTCCCATAAGGATTTTGCCTACTTGTGGTTTCGAATAAACCTGTGATTTCAGTCCATAGATTCCGAGATATATCGCAATTACGGTACTTTTCATCCTCAGGATGCTGCAAACTACTCCTTTAACTAACTCATCAGTTTCCTACAATCCATGTCTCGTGTCGTGTCGGCCATTATGATCGAAAAAAAAAAGATTTTAATTTCACCGATTGTCTTCCGAAATCTGTACGTTCGGGCGATGCGATCTGCTGCATTGTGACCATACGTGTAGAGGCTTTCTAATCTGGAAAGATATGCTGTCTTCAGGCTATTTCAATCGTCGGCGGAATCCACTGATATTGGTGCCACTGACTGCAGCCTAAGAGCCCCATTCATGAGCACTGTACCACTGGGAATTTTGGAAGAAATTATCGCCGACAATCAGCTACGAAGAATGATTTTCCAAGCAACTGCAACCTATATTTCGATTGCCCTCTCCCCCACTACCTAGCCCCCACTCACCCACTCCCATGAACCGCGAACCATGGACCTTGTTGAGGTGCAGTTTGGTTTGCGTGCCGCAGTGCAGCCACAATGGAAGAAACCAGACAAATCTGTGATTCCTGGAGGAGTACAGCACTTTTTTCAATAGTCGGAAGGGTGACTGACTATTATGGCTTTGTAAGATTGGCCAACATAGTTTTGCAATCAAACAAAAGAAATTATTCAGACAGTTAAGAGAAGTGAAAGTTTAATTGTGCTAGGAGAATGGAAATTGATAGAAGGAAAAGAATAAAAGAAAAAAATATTAGCAGAACATGGTAAAGAAATGAATGGGGAAGCCATCTGGTAGAATTTTGCCACACAGCACAATTTAATTATTGCGAAAACTAGATTTTAGAGTTATGAAAAGAAGGTGTATATATGTGAGACATCTGGGGACACCATAAAGCTTCAGGTAAATTATTGAATGGTAACAGAGGGATTTTGAAATCATATTTTAAACTGAAAAAGGCTTAAGCAGGTATGGCTAGACATCATATGCAAGGCTGCAAAAACTGTGTGTAAATAAAGGAAAGATAGATGCTGCCTATAAGAAAATTAAAGAGATCTTTGTAGAAAAGAGAAGCAGCTATATAAATGTCAAGAGCTCAAATGGTAAGCTGGTACAAAGTAAAGAAGGAAAAGTTGGAAGTTAGAAGGTAGAAGAAATACGTAGAAGGGCTGTACAAGGGAATGAAGCTGAAGGCAATACTATAAAAAGGGGAAAGAAAGTAAATGAAGGTGAGATGAGATAAAATGAGCTTGTAATGAGGATTTGATGGAGCACTGAAAAACCCAAATCGAAAAAAGATATTATTGACATCATTATCTGTGACAAAACAGTTCCACCTAATGTGCAAGTTATTTGAGACAGGTTAAATACACTCTGACTTGAAGAAGATATAATAATTCCAAATACAAAAAGGCAAATTCTGACAGGTATCAATATTACTGAGCTATCAGTTTAATAAATCATTGTTACAAAATAATGATGCAAATTACTTTAATCCAATCTCAGAGAAGATCAGTTTGGATTCTGAAGAAATGTACAAACACATGAGACTCACTGTGATAAATATAACTAGTTTTGATAAGAATAATATATATTTTTTGATGATTTCAAATGTTTCATTAGTTGTCTTTTCAGTAATGTTACCAGTATTTTCAGTTCCTACACTTGCATCATTTGCAAAAAATATAAAACCTTGATCTACTAAAACTGCTAGCAATGGATCCTTTATGTGCATTAGAAACAACAAAGGAATCAAAATCAAGCCTTGTGGTACACCATGTCTGATTGCTTCAAATGCTTCGCACGGAATTGATACACATTCCTTTCTGTCATTCAGGTAAGGTAAAAACGATGACCTGCTGTGTCTTCTACTCTGTAATAATTTAACTTTTGCAGAAGGATGATACAGTTCACAAAATCACAAGCCTTAACCAAATCACAAAGCATTTATCATGGTAGTAATTTCTGAGTTATTTGTTGTAGTATATAATCTGTCAAAGCAAATATATCCTGTTCTGTAGACAGTCCTTCTCAAAATCCAGAATGTTTGCTACTGAGTATGTTTTCCAGTATTGTGTGTTATAATGTCTTTTGTGTGTACATTATCATCTCTCAAAATTTTTGAAAATGCTGGCAATAATAAGATGAGTTGGCCGTTCTTCACTGGTGCCTGTCTCCTTTCTTCTAGGGGTTTGGTAAATGCTCCCTGGGGAAGTACAACTGTGAAAATGTTTGTTACACAAGTAATTAATTGTACTGTGACTTCAGCTGAACAATATTTCAATATTTTATTACTGATTTCATGACAACCATCTGAATATTTATTTTTAAAAGAGTTGATAACATTGAAAACTTTTGATTAAATTGCATTTTATCAAACTTATTTTGGAAAGCTCTTCTTAGGAACTGTAGGCTACCTACTAGGTAATTGCCCAAACCTAAATTATGTGCTACAGACAGCAAAAAAGTTTTTGAAACCATTTGTAATTTTAGGGCTATCTTTGATCAGGTCATTATTTATCTATAAAGGAATTCCCTCATTTTTTTGATTTCATTTTTATGTATTCCAAATATTTCTAATCTTGTTGCTTGAGGAGCTCACCATTTGTTGCGAGTATATACATTTTGATGATCTGATGTCTTTAGCATAAAATTCTGGAGTGCAGTTTGTAATGTGACTGGACACAATCATCAATTGTATCCCTTGATGCCAAGAACAGTCTTTTCTTAATTTTGAATGACATTCTAATCCCATTTTTAATCCATGATTTAGCTACTTTTAATCTGATTCCACCACCTAAGTTCTTAAGAAAACATGTAGATCATGGATGCTGTGTGCATCTATCTAGCGTGTATCAGGGAGTTTCTTCATGAATTCCTCAATTCCTTTTTCATTTATTATCCTTATAGTTTTTCAAATTATTTTTATTCATGTAATGCACTCTGAAATTGAATGCTAGCAGTTGACTATTGTGGTCTGAGAGGCCATTAATGACACTATGTCTTTAGAGTCTTGATGTTTCTATAAGGAAGTTGCCAACAGTAGTGTAGCTGATTCCTGTAACGTATGGTCTACACTACAAAGAAACCTATGTGACTGCTCTGAGGGTTCATTACACCACCTACAGACTAATTCTCTACTGTTCCATTCCTTAACAATGCATGGGAAAAATGAACACAAATCTTTCTGTGAATGCTCTGATTTATTTTATTTTATTATGATAATCAATTCTACCTATTTAGGTGGACATCAACATAATATTTTTGCATTGAAAGTCTGTGATTGAAATTTTGCAAAAAAAAATCTTACCACAGCAAAAACCGCCATCCTTTTAATGATTTCCACCTCAACTTGAATATCGTACCTGTGATACTCTCTCTCCTATTTCACAATAATGAGCTGTCCTCCTTTGACCTGTTTTGATATCCTCCATCAATTGTATCTGATAAGAATCACATACTGCACAGAAATACTCCAGAAGAGGATGGACAAGTAAATGTAGGCAGTCTCTTCAGTATATCTGTATCATCTTCTAAATGTTCTCTTAAAAAAACCAGTCTTTGGTTTGCCTTTTAAACAATATTCTCTATGTGACTGTTCCAATTTAAGTTGCATGTAATTGTAATTGCCAGGTGTATAGTTGAAATGACAGCCTTTAGATCTGTCTGATTTATTGTGTAACCATTGCAAATTGTATGAGGGAACTGGATTATATGAAATGCAAAGAAGCCCAAGTATGGTTGTGGAATGGGCGTGATCAAATATATTTAAATTAAAATCTTGACTTGATATTACCTCATTTTGCTTGGTGGTGAAGAAGTTTGGCCAATGGCCTTGCCACAGCAGTAACACCAGTTCCCAGCAGATCACCAAAGTTTAGCACTGTGAGGCTTTGGTAGCACTTGGGTAGGAGACCATCTGGGTCTGTCAGCATGTTGGCAAGTGGGGTGCACTCATCCTGAGTGAGGCCAATTCAGGAGCTACTTGATTGAGACAATGTGGCCTCAGTCATGAAAGCTGACAAGGTCAATAAGAGTGGTGTGTTGACAACATTCCCTTCCATGAGGATGACACAATGGTCAGTCATTACCATTGGGTCTTCCAAGGCCCATTTGCACAGAGTTTGGTTTTAGTTTAGTAGTCAAGAAGCTTAATAATGTATCAAATTATTTCATAAATAATTCAGTTACCAGATGGAGCCCTGTGTATTGTGACTATTATTAACTTTTCATAAAACTTTGCTTCTACAGCACAAGCTTTAAAATACTGATCATTACAAAATCAATGGGTATCAATGTTTTTATATTGGTATTCCTTTTTTTATGTAAGGTACAACTTCTTTCTCCACCATTAATCTGCAGTAACTTGATGCTAAACTGGAAACACTTGAAGCATCTACATTATTTGCAGACTACATTTCATCTAAACATACCAGAAGTTCATTGATTTTACTTTTTAGCTGTCTAATTGTTTCATGCAGTATGTTCATTTTAAGTTCTGTAACTTTGTCGATAAAATTTTTCTACATCTACCTTTTCTGTATATGCATGGTCTCTTTCGAAATATTCTCTTCCACTGTTGATAAACTGCTCCCAATGTCGTTTCCACTTCTGGAAACAGTCTTGGTATGGCTCTTGCTGGATCATGCAAAGCACTATCTGCAAATTTTCTTTTATCTCGTCTATTGTTGCAAATCTTCATCCTTTCAATGGGGTTTTCAACTTTAGTCATGCACCAGCAGAGATGAATGTGTGGGTACATTATCGTGATGCAAGAGCCACGAATTGTTGTGCCACATTTCAGGCCGTTTCTTTCTCACATTTTCTCACAGATGTCACAATACATCCCAACACAATGATTGATTAATAGTTTGAAGGATTAGTTCATCCTGAATTTGTGCCACAGGGGCAAAGTCAAAGAAAACTAACAGAAAAGCTTCAACATTTGGTCTGATCTGACAAGCTTTTTTTGGTCTTGGAGATCCTTTCCCAACTTGTTGTGAATATTGAACCTTGGTCTCAACATCATAACAGTAGACCCACATTTCATCACTAGTTATGATTCTCTTAAGGAACATCTCATTCTCATTTGCACGATTCAGAAACTCTTCACAGATTGCAAGGCGAAGATCTTTCTGGTCTTGACTCATGAGCCGTGGGACAAACTTGGCAGCAAACCTATGCATTACAAGGTACTGTCTCAGGATTTCATGACATGATCCAACTGAAATGTTACATTCTCCTGCAATTTCTCAGACAATCAGTCTTTGATCATCACACACAATTTTGTTGACCTTCCAGACATGAGTATTGTCGGTAGCCGTTGAAGGCCGTACTGAATGAGGATTATCTTTAACTTCTGGTCTGCCATTTTCAAACCGTGTTAACAATTCATAACAGAGTATGGTTCAATCACTTATCACTGTAGGCTTCCTGCATCATTTGGTGTGTCTCTGTAAAGGTTTTCTTGAGTTTCACACAGAATTTAATGCATGTGTGGTGCTCCTCTAACTCTTGACATCTCGAAATTCTCAAACTGTGCGACACAACGTTCTACTCAATACAGCACTGAACAGTAACTAACAGACTACAATAATGAAATTTCCAGCAGTTAGACACTAAACACAGCTATGTGCAGGGACTGCAACTGCATTTTGCTTGAACACATTATTGGCGCAAAATTGTGAATGTTCCGGAATGTTTTGAAAAGACCTCGTATTTACATCTTTTAATTATAATAGCTTGAAATCCAAGTTTTCCTTACAAAAGGTGCTGTTCTCACCCCAGTGATTACTGTGAAATGTCCATGGGTGTCAGTGTCCCTCCTTAAAGATTCTGCTATTAATCCAACCAATTTTCCTTTCCCATTCATATTGAGATGCAGTTACCACATTTGCAGCAGTTTTTTTTTTATATCAGTCACTTTTGACAGTTACTTATACTCAGTCATCAATGCTCTCATTCTCCCTTCCTCCTCAGTCTTACTTATTATGGATAATATGATTGTCTTATAAACAGTTTTCTCCTGAGATGTCCATTTTATTTGACAATGTGGCCAGCATCACTCATCACATCATCTAACAATCCTGCTCTTGGCCTCATTCATTTTGATGTTACTTATTTTCCTTCTGTTATGGCAATGTATCAAAATGAGTGATGAAATAAATGACTGATTCAACTATTGCATGGTTTTGCAGTCACCATGCTGTATTGGTCCGGATTCAATGAAAATGTGCTCTCTATAAAAGTGAGAGGAAACAATGAAAACATAAAATTTCTGTTAGTTTTTATTTTAATAATGGAATTTTTAATTCTGTAATTTACAAATTATTTCACTTTCCACCAGAAAAATGTGACAAATACAAAAAATATTATCCTGCGTCCGACCATCCTGATTTAGGTTTTCCGTGATTTCCCTAAATCGCTCCAGGCAAATGCCGGGATGGTTCCTTTCAAAGGGCACGGCCGACTTCCTTCCCTGTCCTCTCCTAATCCGATGAGACTGATGACCTTGCTGTCTGGTCTCCTTCCCCAAACAACCCAACCCAACAAAAAATATTATCTAATTTCATATTGATGTGGTTAACTTATTCAGTTGCTAAAGTTATATGTCACATATTTGGGAGGGGGGAGGGGGGGGGGGTGCAACTCAAAAACAAGCTAGTAGAAATGAGCTGTGATAGTCGCCTGGCTAGTTGAGAGCATTAAAGTGCCCAATTCCAGGAAAAGGACAGATGCTCTGGTTTTAGACCAATCCACATGGTTGATTAACAACAAGGTTGGTTGTGGTAGCCAGCTCAGCCATTGAATATTGCTAATGCAAGGCAAGATTCCAGGCTTGTGTTTCAATATGTCACATACTTTTAATCTGTCAGGAAGTCAAAAACAGTTGACAGGCCATCGGTGTAAACAATACACTTATTAATTTATTTTAGAGGTAAAATGTAAATCAGTTTAGAAAAAAAGCTTCATTGATGCTTTATTGATTGGTAGGCAGTACTGATGGAGAGGTGTTAAACATGTTGTGAGTATCTTGCTTTTCTTTTCAGTGTTTAATTCTTTGTATTTTTCCATTTCTGGAATGTTTGTGTATCCAATGCAGTATTTTCCTGATAAGAATGGGGTAATCATGGTGTGTGCAGCCTTTTGTATTCTCACAGTGTCATTATAAGTGTGTTTCTTCCTAAAAATTAGACATTTTTTTCAAATTTTCAACTGACACAAAGTCTTGCTAGGCCATTTGTTTCACATGAAAAGCCTGTTTCTTCTTGCATGTTTCTGATAATCTGTACCAACCTTTTGATATATATAAGGGAGGCATTTTCCTTTTCTTGTTTTCTATAATACCGCAGTCACAGTCACAGGATAAAAATGCATGCCCAGGGATAGGAAATTTGTGTTCCACTGTATGGAATAATTTCCATACATGAACAACATAGTACCAAAAAGATAGCAAATTCACATTTTTGTTTTGACCTCCATATGAGACCAACCAAGCAATCAAGTGCTTGGCTTCTGTTGACCCTTGTAGTTATTTTAGGTGTGCATATAAATATCACAGTACTTCTTATGATCTCTGACCAGGTATATCCTCTGACCACACATGCATGTGAGATTCTCCTTTAGAGTCATGGACTCCAAGATTTTGTATCCACAATTACCTGGAATCAAATGTGACATTGGTTTGTATGTGTGGAGTTGGTAACCTTTGCTGTGTATCAAATGCTACTGTGAAAGGTATTTCACTCCCAGCAGCATTCTGAAAATCTGTTTTCATTTGTGTCTGGGCTTTTACAGCTTTCTGAATGTGCACCTCTTTGTCTCTTAGGATACTCCTTTCCTCTATTTCTGATTTAGTACTTCCTACAGTCATTTCTAGAATGTCACACTGCTTATATGTGTCCAAACTTGTTTGCTCAACATGTAAATTAAATTCTGTTCTGAAAGTATGTGTGAAGAAAGTGCATGTTGTTGGTCCTTGTGTGTTGCACTCAATATGTAAGTAACATAGAGTCTTGGAGATAAGTATTTTCTATTATGGTTATGTCTCCTTGTGAAATGACTCTTGTATCTGGGTATTCTGTTAATAAAGTCTTGAATAATATTCCTCTTTTTTTTTCTTTTTTGATCTTGATTGGTGTTTTGTCATTGTTCCATTCATTTTCATCACATTGATTACATAATTAATTTTAATTACAAGATCACTGGGTAGTGCTTGTTTACAAATTATAATGTTTTCTTTACTTACAAATAGGCTGTATTGTACACTGACACCTCTGTTTTTTTTTTTTTCAATAGAATAATGTATATGGAGAGAAATAATCTCGGAGCAATGGCACCGAGAAGGCTGTAATATTGATTTGGACCTCACATGCTCTTGAATGTTCTGGAAGTATATCTTCAAGGAGTTGCATGGTTTACCTTCTTTAATTTTAGCAACTTGTCTGAATTTGTACTATATGTACTTCTTTCCTTCTCTAAAATTCATCGCTTGTTTGATCCTGTGCAAGGGTGATTTGTCATGCTTATGATTCCTTTCTCTTTCTTTAGATGTTGTCTCACCTGAAATTAATATGGAAAATAGAATGTTATCAACACTAATATTTAAATTTCACTAGTTCATTCTCTTTTGCTACTAGTGATGACATGGTACCCACCCTCTGTTATGTTAAATTGAATCAGTAGATTTAACTAATAAGTTCATATTTTTATCCAGTTAATAATATATTTCAATAATTTAAATCCAAAATACATCAGCTGGTTCATTTGACTCTACTAACATTGGAAAGCCAAGCTTTCTAGCAGCAGAAAACCTGTTGTTACTTTGTTCAGCCGTTTCCCAAGGGTTACCAGGCTCTTGCACAAAATAACGATTAATTAAAAATAAACGCTACCACTAGTGGCCTCTGTGGAGTGAAAATGCAAACAGATATGAACTCTATTATTTAGCAAATGATAATAGATGGTATTAGCAGTAACTCAGTTTATTAATTCATTTTTTAGCAAAAATGTTGGTGATGTTCATGCAACATTCCACAGAATTCAGTAGCACTTAATGTATATTTTGATCTAGTTGCTCAAAAAGACTTACATAAATTTGCCAGATATTGTTTTATCATTTACAGAGTAATCCATGAGAAGGCTCATTTTATGTATTACAAGAATTCAGCCAAAAACTTTTCAATAGATGAAATCAAGCTTAGCTTTTTTGATGGAGAGCCACTGGCTTTTGCCCATTGATTTGATCACTTTTTTTTTATTTCTGACTTGCAGTTGTGGACCAAAAGCTCATCTCTAGTAACAATTTGGCTTGCTAAATAATTTGAATTCTTATCAAAATAATACTCATACAAATATTTGTTTTTACCCTTGTTTTTGGTCAGCATTTGACAAAAGCTGTACCCAACTTACACAAAGCTTTCTTTTAATTAATCCATCATCATTACTCTGATATACCAGTGGCATAAACTCTGTAGCCACCTGATAATTAGATTTTTTTCTATCTCTATTGCAATTATGTCAGCTAGTTCTGGTTCTGATATTCAGTCTCAAGTCTGGCTTGATGCAGCACTCCATGCTAGTCTGTTCTGTGCAAGTATCTTCATCTCTGCTTAACTACTGCAACCTACATCCATTTGGAACTGCTTACTGTACTCATGCCTAGGATTTCTTCTACAGCTTTTACCCCCTTCTCTTAGTCAAGTTGTGCCATAAAATTTTGTTATCCAATTTGGGTCTGTACCACCTCATCAGTTACGCAATCCACCCATCTAATCTTCAGCATTCTTTTGTAGCATCAGATTCGTGAAGCTTCTAGTTTCTTCTTGTCTAAACTGCTTATCATCCATATTTTGCTTCTGTACAAGGCTAAAGCCCAAACAAATACTTTCAGAAAAGACACTTAGATTTATAGTAGATGTTGACAAATTCTTCTTTTTCAGAAATGCCTTTCTTGCTATTGCAAGTGGGCAATTTATATTCTCTCTACTTTGACCATCATTGATTATTTTGCTGTATGAGTAGCAAAACCAATCTACTATTTTTACTGTCTCATTTTCCAATCTAATTTCTAAGCATCACCAGATCTGTTTAAACTGCTTTTCATTTCCCTATTTTTATGTTTGTTGATACTCTTTTTAGAGCCTTTTTTCATGATACTATTCATTCCATTCAAACTGATCTCCTAACTTCTTAGCCATCTCCAACAGAATTACAATGTCATCAGCAAACCTCAAAGCTTTTATTTCTTCTCATTGAACTTTGATTCCCTTTACGAATTTCTCCTTGATTTCTTTACCAGTTACTCAATGTACGACATTTGAGATAGGCTACATCCCTGTCTCACTCCCTACTGCTTCTCTGTCAGGTCCTTCAACACTTATGTGTTTCTGTACAAGTTGTAAATAATATTTGAATTCCTGCATTTTATCTCTGATACTTTCAAAATTTCGGAGAGTGTTGTACAGTCAATATTGCCAAAAGCTTTTATAAATCTAAACATGTTATAAATGTAAGACTGCCAATCTTCAAACCTATCTTATAAGAGTTCCCATTATTCTGTAAATAATTTATGTCAGAATTTCCCAAATACATTCGCCCATTTCTGGTTTATGAGGTGCTACACAAAATATCCAAGAATTTTATTGTGCTGGGCAAAGCAGCAGCAGTACAACATTCTGTCACTAGATGTCTTGAGGTACATGTCTTAGCTACTGTGGCATAAAGCTGTGTTATCTTTGGTGCATAAACTCATTAGTTGTAGTGATACTTGTCAGGACATATTTCAGTGCTTCTGTGAGCTGTAGAAGGGATAAGAAGAAGGAGCAATGGATTTTCGTTAGATCCTGTTCCAAGTTGAAGAAAAAAACTGCAGCTGAGAGTGCAATGAGTCAAGTAAGAACATTTGAGTGCTTCAGGCACTTCAAGGAGGACTAAGAGTCTGTGGAAGATGAACTTTCTGCTTAACTGTCAACATGCACAACATGGAAATGATCTTGGAAGTGCATGACGTGATTCACAAAGGCAGATGGCAGAAAATTCATGATGTTTCTAACAGACTGGTGCTGTTGTATGGTAGATGTCAATGAATTCTAGCTGATGAACTGAACATGAGATGAATTGCAAAATTAGGTTTTTCTCTCATTCCTGAAATGATTATTCTATTGGAAAAAACCTGTGTTTCTCAGGAATGAAACAGACTGAAGGATGTAATGCACATAAGGTGCAGCCAATGAGAAGAGCAACATCTTTCCATCTATCTGCTGAAGCAGTGTTAAAATACCTGCAGAAAACTGACCATGAAATACTACAGTCAGTGAACTAATAAAAGAGGAACATTGACTTATTTCCCAAAAAATTGCATTTTGTGGGCTGCTTCATCTGTGTCACTGCTGTAATTAAATAATCATTTCTGAGATGTTACACTATGTCATGAACAGTTTTGCAACAGATTCAAAAATTTTGCAACTGATTCTATCTCCTTTCCCAATTTTCATTCAGCAATGACAGCTGATAGTTTTGTTTGCTTCTGTTTCTGCAAATACACAAATTTTCATATTCCACCAACTTAAATCAAAATATCTGCTTATAATCTGCTTTAAACTGTGTATTGGGGTATTGCTATGTAATATTCAATATTTAAATCAGTTTTTCTGGGGCAGGAAGAAAGTATACACAGATATTGATTTATTGACCTATTGCTGTGCTGCCTTAATTGTATACACAATAAAGTCTTAATAGAATTAAAAAACAGAAAATTTTGTAACAAATCATGAGAAAAACTACAATATTCTGACAACATATACTACAAAAATATAAAACTTGAGAGAGTAAATGTTCAGAAAGCAAAAAGAGTAAATAATTGAGTGGGAGATGCAAAATGGCAGAAAGCAGAAAGTAGAAAATAATTCCCTTAAGGATGGACACAGACACAGCCTCAACTATGAAGGGTAGCAGTGGTTCATGTCATTGTGTTTATGTGCTTCCTGTCAAATCAGTAGAATTGTGTGTATAACTGATGTTGAATATGATTTTTTTCATGTATTCAAACATGTTAGGCAGATCCAGTCATGAAGGACAGCCCTCAGTAATGTTGAATGAGTGAAGTTAAAGGGCAGAACCAGCCACTGTTGGCTACTTCAGTAAAGTATACCAACAATAATTTATAGCCATTGTAGATCTAATCTCATTGATAACTATGGGAATTTTTGTAGATCATACTTACAAGAAACAATCAGTTACTATGAAAACACCACTGCAATAAAAACTGTTGACAATTCAACATACAGCTACAAAGAACTATGTACTTTACACATGCTGCTGCTACACGCCACTGGACAGAAAATCAGTGGAACTATGCATAAATTTAAAAATAAAATGTGAACAGGTCTAGATGAGGGTCTAATGCATATACTAAAAGATCACATTAGCAGCATAAAAGCACTTTTAACAGACATTACAATTGAGTCATTCACATATAGTTGCTTCCCTGACTACCTAAGCACGTAAAAGTTCTTCCCATTCTTGAGAAAGATGATACAGAAAATACAGAGAATTACAGACCAGTTTCAATACAGTCCTCTTTTAAAAAAATAATAAACATCTATTATGAAAAACAGACTTACAGATTATTTAAATAAATTTCAACTTCTGTGCAAAGAATAGTTTGGTTTCAGATCTGGGAAGGGTGCAGAAACTGCAGTAGCAGTTGTTGCAAAAGTAGTTTTAGAAGCCTTGGATAAAGGAGAACATGTAACAGATGTTTTCCTAGATCTCAGTAAAATATTTGATACTGTTGGTTACAAAATATTTTTAAGATAAACTTGAAGCACTAGGAATAATAAAGGGTGGTAAATAAATGGTTTCGGTATTACTTAGGAAACGCCCAAATTTGAAATGGCTCAAAATATGTGGTGAAATATCTTTCAGGTGCAGAATATTTGAACACTGGAGTCCCTAAAGGCAGTGTGTTAGGCCCAGTTCTGTTTCTCATTTACATTAATGACTTCCCACGAAGGGTCACACACAGTGAACCACTATTATTTGCTGATGACAGCAAAATAATAACTACAGATAGGACACCAGAAATGTTAGGAGTAAAAGCTGAGTAGGTAGTATAAAAACTAATAAGATGAACTTCTACATAAGTAAAAACCTGGATGCAACAAGACTTAAAGTACATAATGAGCCCACAGATTGGTAAGTATCAGAAAATTTTTAGGCATGTATATTGATCAGCAATTAAATGAGATGTTCATACAAAAGTAATTTGCAAATGAATTAGCACACTGAATATTAACCATAGTGTGTAATAGTTCATTCCTAAGAATAATATGCTTTGCACACATACATTCTACTATTAGTAATGGTATAACTTTGTGTGGTACAAATGCTCATAATATGGAAATGGAAAAAATGGGCAATCGGAATAATTGAGCAAGGCTCACAACAGTGTGCACTGCATCAAGCTGTTTAAAAAAATAGGAAATTTTGACAGTAGCAAGTGAATATATCTTTCAAACTACAGTTTTTATATGGGAAAACATTGAGCTATATTTCCTAGTTGATCAAAACCTGCTTCTTGAGAACAAGTATGAAACACCACCAATATTATTAACAACACACACAACAGAAATTTGACTGAAAACAGTTTCAAATTTTTCTCATTCATTTGTTGTTTTACACATTCATATAGTAATCTATGGACATGGGTTAGACAGATGAAAAATAAAATAAAATAAAGGAATAATTGGGTTTCAAACATGGGGTGCAAAAAAGGGTAACCACGATGCTAGCCATAGTTGCATGCTGAATCGGATATGAAATAACTCAAACATTTTGACTGGCATTTTCTTAGAAACTGTCGAGCATCTATGGATGAGCCGAGACATGTGAGGGAAGTTTTACAGAAGCTGGGTTATGGTACTTGCCATGTTTTCCTCATTGGTTAAAGAGTCCATGCAATAAAATTTTATTACAAATAAATAGTCAGGTTGAACATAACAAAATAGCCAGAGAGGATGGAATATGTAAGCAACACAATAGGCCTACATGTCTAGTATGTAAATTATTCCATGTACTCTAAAAACAAGGTGTATTTTTAGAGGGGTGTTATGAGTCATTTCTCTTGTTTGTATCAGGTTCTTTCTGTTCCTTTAATCTTGTCATAGATAATTCAGTGATAAACAGTGTATATATGCCTGTATCACAAATTTCTTATATCATGGTAGTTCATAATATTATCTTTTGCACCTTTGTTAGAAAAAATGCATATATGTATGTATAATGACGGCATCCACACAGAGAAATTTGTCTGTGAATGAATGAATAAATGAATAAATAAATGTATTGCTTTATACTAAGCACTTACACCGACGAGCTAAAACGTTATGACCATCTGTTTAATAGCATGTTGTTCCACTTTTCAAACACAGTACTACAGAGATTCTGCTTTGTATGGATTCTACAAGTTCTTTAAAGGATTCCAGGGCACAAGGTGTCTATGCACAGGTCAAACAATTCATGCAAATTACGGTATTGTGGTTTACGATCATGCAGCTGGCGTTCAATGTGTGTTCCAATGGTTACAGTTCAGGTACATATGCTGGCCAAGACATCAATGTTAGCTCACTAGAATGCCCCAGAGACCACTCTAGCACAATTCTGATTTTGCAACATGGACAGTTATTCTGCTGAAAGGTGTCATTGCAGCAGTGTGAACTTAAAGCATGAAGCGATGCAGGTGGTCCACAATAATGTTCACATAGTCCACTGCAGTCATGATGCCTTTGATTACCACCACAGATCTGGTGGATGCCCAACTCAAAGGGCCCCATGGCATAATTGTGTCCTCACCAGTCAGCACCTGTGGTGAGGTGCATGTTTCATGCAGCCATTTGTCTGGATGATGGTGTGTAAGGACCCAACCATCAACCTGCTGTGACAAGAAATGAAATTCATTCAAGATGTGACACATTTCTGCTGAAACCTCAGTGATGCTGTGCCCACTGGGATCATAACTGATGATATCGATGGGTCAACACAGGAATACTTAGGGGTCATGTGATGTGGAGCTCCATGTTCAACAATGGCCTTTGACGGCATGCTCCAAAACACTTGTGCCTGCACAAGCATTGCACCCTGTTGTTAAATCTGCCACAGATCACTACCTATCTTGGATTACAGAGAGAGGGATCCTCCAACTTCTTCACTTTGTGGTGAGTCATGTTCACTCAATACCATACAGCCCACTCCGTATTTCACATCCTTTAGATACTTTCCATAGGTGCTCATGACAGTACTACACCATTTCACACATTCTCATTTCTAGTCACATCACAACAACAATGTGCTCTTTGTGAAAGCCACTTATATCAGTGGATTTCTACATTTGCGTCCCATATCTCTGCTATAATGACTGTCCAATCATCTCTCTTCCACTTACTTCCTTTCCTTACTACATTATCTGCCTGCAACATCATGAGGAGGTATACAACATCATGGTGGGGAGCATTCATAATGTTTTTGTTCATTGGTTTACACATAACATGAGCTGTCTGTACACAGAAAAAGTTAAGACCTGTTTAATACAGACGTTAGAGTTAAGTGGAATTTCATTCATTCATTACATGTTGTTTGCTGTAAATGCTATCACAAAGGTGAGCAGGTGAGCATTAAGGAATATGGTATGAATCTAGTTATAAATTAACAAACAGAAGCTACCACAGCTGGATACTTCTGTAAATTACAATAACAGCAAATTATAGCTAGTTCTATTTTACTTAAGGTGGCAACTGTTGTTATTATTTATACATTACTTTATATGCATATGTTAGGAGAAAAATAGCTACTTTGAAAGAAAGGCGCTGCTTCTCTTCCTATACTACTCAGCTAACAATTTTATTTAATATTTAAGCAAATCTGTTGTCCAACTTTACGCGCATAACTATCAGCTGTCTGTGTACTGGCAAAATCAGGATTTCTCTAATAGAAATTTTAGAGTTATGGTTAATGAGGTACAATATTATTTTACTTTATTTTTAAATATGTTTGGCTTTTCAGTTTCTCACCTGATGAGCATTGGCACCTGTTTGTTGCCTGGTTGATTTGGGGAAGAGACCAAACAGCAAGGTCATCAGTCCCAACACCTGTTACAGACACTTGCATGAGGGTATAAACTTCCATTCTGACCCTAAGTAGGGATACTTAGTCTATATGAAAATTCCTGCCTCTTATAGTACTGTGGTTGTGAACTGCTGAGTTCATTCCAAATACACTCCTGTTATTAGTGTGCAAGCCTAAGAATCTCTAGGTCCTTATAGAGGATTCAGTAAGATGGTCAGTATCAACCTTACTCAATATTCTTATTGCACACTTCACTGCAATGCCCCAGAAGATCACACAATGAGACAGAACTGACTGGAAGCATACTAGTAATCTTCTCTGCAGCTCAACACAGTGAGAGATTTCTGAATGCAAAGCAGGCAGAAATGAGCCATTTGATTAATTTACATGGGGTGTTCAATAAGTAATGCAACACATTTATTTCTCATCCAGTTTTGGTTGAAAAAATGCGGATTTTTTTGTGGAACATGGTGGTACATTCCCACTTCAGCTCCTGTAGTTTTATGAAGCTGCAGTTGGTAGTAGCACTATGCATCACCTTCAAAATGGCATCTGTAATGGAGGTGCATTCCAAGCAAAAAGGTGTCATTGAGTTTCTTTTGGCAGAAAACCAGAGCATTGCAGATATTCATAATCACATGCAGAAGGTCTGTGGAAATGTGGCAGTGAACAAATGCGTGATGAGACATTAGGCGAGGCATCTGTCATCATTGCAATGAGGTCTTGCAAACCTGTCTGATCTCCTGCATGCTGACTGGCTGCACATGGCTGTGACTCTTTGTGTTGGAACTTGTGCACACTCTCATTTGCCTAACAGAAGACCATAAATAGCTACACAGGGCTATCTGTGCAGAATTTATTGCGCGTTAAAAGACTGTTCATTACATTTTTTGTCAAACTTTGTCACAAGTGACGAAACCTGGGTTCATCATTTCAACCAGAAAGAAAATGGTAATCCATGAACTAGTGCCACATCATTTCTCCTCCAAAGAAAAAGATCAAAACTGCACCCTCAGCCAGTAAAGTCATGGCAACAGTCTTCTGGGACTCAGAATGTATTATGTTTGATGTCCCCCCTCATGATGCAATGATCAACTTTGAATTGTATTGTGCTACACTCAGGAAATTGAAGAAATAACTTTAGTATGTTTGTCACCACAAAAATGCAAATGAAATTTTCTTTCTACATGACAACACAAGCCTGTGCACCTGAAAGGAACTCATAAAACTTCGTTTGTCTGTTATGCCTCATCCACCTGGCAGCTCAGATTTCACACCTTCAGACTTCAAGCTGTTCACTCAATCAAGGAAGCACTTCATGGGAAGCAGTATGTGGATGTTGCGGATGTTATTGATACAGCAATACATTGGCTCCAGTGTCAAGCAGTAGAGCAGTATCATGTAGATGTCCAGGCCCTCACAATAAGGTGGCGTAAGTCCATCATACTGAATGGCGATTATGTTGAAAAAAAAATTGGGTTTTGTAGCTAAAAGAGTGGGGAATAATTCTGGATAAAACAAACTTGCTTTCAGAAAAAAAATATTGCATTACGTATTGAATGCCACTGATATCAACATGCTGGAGTCCCCCAAGCTCATTACGCATATGAATGCCCAGCAGCCTCACCCTTTGGAACATCATCCAGGGTATGCTCATTTCTGAATCCAAATATTCTGAAAAATTATAGAGGGACAGACTAATGAAGTTCTCTTTACATTGTCTCTGAATATTTTGAACTGTCGATATCCTGTGTGTCTACTTGCAACCTGTCATAGACTACCACATCACAATATAAAACTTATTATTAATCCAAATACCATTAGAGAGTAAATGTTTTGGCATATTAGTGTAAGTACCTAAAGGCTTCTGAAGAGGCTTCTGCAAAATCTTTTGGCTGAAGTACGAAATGTGACACTCTCATACAAGAACAATTCTTAATACTTTGTTCACACATGCACAGGAAGGCAAATCTTGTTGAGAAAGAATACAACTTTGATAACTTACTTTACAGTAGAATTATCACTAAAAAGACTGACAAGTCAACTGATCAGTTACTAAGAATTATTTATCAAGAAAGGTAAAAGGCTCAGTCTAAGAGCAAGTGTGATGTCATTGTGTGCAGCCCCTCTGTTGGCTTCCATGAAAATATTTTGACAGCCCAATATAAATAAGCACTTGTGGCACCATACAACACTGCACTACACTAAGGAGTGGTGATCTCAGCTGCTACATCAGGCACTCAGAGAAGTGGGCACGTCAACCCAATCTTCTTGTACATGCTGGAGGTCTGTCTGCACTAGCTTGTGAAGGTTTTGGTGTTGGTATTGGTGTTTCAGTATGTGAGCATCATGGTACACCAGTAGGCAGCTCCTATTGAAAAACATCTCATCAAGAGAGACAGTAGGGGGCTTGTTGTTAACAAGTACATTGATAGTGCACGCTCCCCGTCTTGTGACTTTATGTGGGCTTGCATATGGTGGTTGTAGTGTAGGCTTAACAACATTGGTATGAAGCACGATGTGCATGCACTTATCTAGATCCTGGTCTAGTAGCTGGAAATCATGTTGTGTCTTCATGCTCGTTGAGGACAAATGCGAGAAATGTGTTCCATCAGTTAATTAATAAAGTTGCGCTTGTTATGGTTGGGTAGCTGTAGGGAATTTGCATCCAGAAACTCTTTTAGGTGTAATGCTCTGCCATTTACTAATTGAGCTACTGAAGAATCTAAAACTGGTTTGTAGGTATTTCTCATGCCAAGTAAAGTATCATCCCATTACTGGCTGAGTGGTTACTTGTGGACTTATTGTGTACTGTGGCACAAAATTTAGTAAACTGGGTGGGCAGGAAGGACTTGAAATAGCATCCAAGTCATTTGTGATGTGCAGAGGATGACAGACAAAATGCAACATCCAGGTGGAAACAGAGGTGGAAACTAAAGTCTCTCCTGAAATGTTACCCACTGGTGCTGCTTATGGTCGGTGAGTGAAGTGGTTGATCACTGTCAATAGGTAATGCTGGCCACCGAATGGAGGTAAAGGGCCTACAACATCAATATGGATATGTCCAGAAAGACTCCCACTGGTGTACGCACATGGTGGTTAAGTTGCCGTGTTGACATTTGATTCATGTTTGTGTCCATTCTTGGCAACCTTTTTGGATGCCTGGTCACAAAAAGCAGGGTGAAACTAGGCTAGTTGTTGTTCAGGCTCCAGGTTTGCATAGATTATGTAGCCTATTGAATGCACATCTTCAGAATGTGGTTGACAGGAAAGGACAAGTTTTAATGTTTGATATGTCACAATATAACTTGATGTCAACCCCAGGAACATCAACTAATTGGAAGTCCAATTTTGTAGCTCTTGTTTAGTGTGTTGTGCTTTGGCAAGTTGGGCAATGTCAGTTGAATGTGAGATGATGCTGACATAGGACAGGCAGTTGGCTACTGTGTTCTCTATCTCAGAAATGTGTCAAACACCCATGATGAACTGGGCTTTCTGTACAAGTTGACTGTGCTACCGAGGGGAGCAATATAAGCATATGTAAGTGGCTTATTGCTAGTGTAAATGGTGACCTACCAGGCTTCTGGTTGTGACCAAAAGTATTTAAAAGCCTCATAGATAGTCAGAAGCTGTCTGTCATAAGCACTCTATTTACAATGTGACGGCAGCTGCTTCGGGGAGAAGAAAGTTAGTAAACACCACGTGCCATCCCACAGTTGTTGTAGCATCATGCTAGTCATTGTTTGGCTCACATTGACCACTAACACCAAGTGTGCATTCAGCTTGGGGTGCACAAGTAATGCAGCATCCACTGCACTGTGCTTGGCTACCTCAAAAGGGGACATGATGTTGTCTGTCGAAGAAACTGGCAAGTTGCTTTTGTTCTTGGGGCCAGTTAGTGTGGCTGTTAATGATTCTTGCAATTTTGCCACATGTGTCAAGTGTCAGTGATAGAAATTAAGCACACTGAGGAAACAACACAATTCTTTAAAGGTTCTTGGTTGTGTGATTTGCAAGATGCTTTCAACTTTCTCAGGTCTAGGTAGAGATCCAGATGGTGAGATCTTATGGCCAAGGAAGTTAATCTGCAACCGACCAAAGATACATTTGACATTGTTCAAAACTATGCTGTACTGTTATAACCATTCAAATATCTAAGTCAGGTGCCATGTCATGAATTGCGCAGCCCCTACCACCAGAGGGTTGGGCCACCTGGTGCAAATGTGTAATTGTGAATGCAAGACAGATGTATAGATATGTTTCCATATAGAAGGATTAGCGGCATAATTTAATTTTTATTATCAACTGCCCCTTACAATAAAAGCACCAGAGATGTTGATGGGATGCTGCACCTCTAAAACAACATGATCAACAGTTGCTCGCAGCCATTCCAGTGGAATTCAAGCAATGTGTCTCTGTATATTGGCCTTCAGATCAGGTAGAGACTGAAAGTGTTGCAGATAAACATGTTCTTTAGATATCCCTTCAGCCAAAAGTCACATGGATTCAGATCACCTGACCTTGTAGGCCACGCATCTGGAAAACTTTTGGAGACAATATGTTTGTGAAAGGTTGCATTAAGCAGATCTGTCACTGGGTGAGTGAAATGAGGTGTTGCCCCTTCTTGCATGAAAACAGAGGTTCCTACATAGCTCTGCTCTTCCAAAGCAGGAATCATATATCATACACAGCAACCTTATCAATAACTTGCATGGGGATAGGATACCTCCATCTTCTAGGAGCCACACCAAGTCCATCCATGTTTTTGAATTTCATTATCTTCTTAACATGCAGTCATCACAGTACACATGACAGGCCCTCTGGGTGTATTCTCTTCAAAGAAGAACAGATCAAGAATAAACGTTCTAGTGGATCTGCACCACACAGTCACATAAGGCGAGTGCAATGGCTCTCTGTCCACAACATGTAGTTTAACAGTAGCCCAAATTCAGCAGTTCTGTGTATTTGATGCAGCCAATAGTGTAAAATGTGACTCATCATCCCATAGAATATTGTCTGATCACATATCATGAACTTTTCTATGCTAGAAACTGAAGAGCAAATTCAGAATGTTGTTGCAGATTACAAGATTCCAGTTGCTGCATTGTCTGGATCTTGTACAGACACCAGAGTGAAATAGGCCACAAAACTTTCTGTATTGCTGACCATGAGATGGACAATTTTTTTGACACTGTATGAACACTAGCATTACCTGAGGCACATGCTGCATGGTTATTTACAGCAACAGCAACTTGTCTTTAAGTTGCTCTTCCTGGTGCTACACCAACCTCACCCATGTTTTCAAATTTCATTATGACTTCTTTATACCATTTAATTATGTTCGGCCTCTCCTCAGATCTTTTAATTGGTGGTGCACTGCAACATTGTAATTGCTGCTGTTTGCATAAAACAGTTTCATTATCAGTGCACCTTCTCCCTTCCCAATAACCATGCTGTTCACACTTATTATAGCTTGTCAAATGACATTGTGACTGTCATACAAATAGTGTGCAGTGCCAGTTTTGCACCTGGTGGTCCTACTTGGAAGGAATTTGTTTTCCATTGTAAATCAGTTCTGCATTAACAGATTAGCATACCTTCCAAGTTTCACTGCCGTATGATAATTACAGCACACGCTGGACCCCCATGACTAGCTGCACTTTAATTATAACCACCCCACACATTTAAAAGCCTGGTCTCCAAATCTCTTGTGGTACTAATGGACAATGTAGGCCTGTCCCAGCATTGAGGAGATAGTTGAGGCAACAGTCTCTGTCTTTGCTGTGATCCCAATGAATTAAAATTTACCATTCTGTTTAGTCAACAAATCAACTTTGGCAGCCAGAATGTCATAATTGGCACATGTCACCACAGGCATCGACAAATTGTTGCATGATGCCGTCACTGCAGTTACCAGTGTGGGCATTATTGCATCAAATGTTTTATCGCCCAATTCAGCCACTGCATGCAAGGCCAGGTTGGACCGAGATGCTATAATAACTTTCATTAAATGCAGCAGACGGCTACTCCAGAATTTACACAGAAGACTATCATGTATGGTGCCAGTGTCAACCTTATTTCATAAGTGTCTCAAGTATTGCATTGGTCCCCAGTTGCCAATGTCTTCTTGCATCAAAACTAGCTCGATGCATTCTTCTTTCAACACAGATACCCTAAGGTTCAGTTCCATCTTCAGTTTTTTGTAAGTGTCCATCACAGGTGGAGCATTGATCACATCTTCAATCTCTGTGGCATATTTATGGTCCAGATGACTTACCATGATCACAAATTTGGTGGAATCCATTGTAATGCTACATAGAGAAAACTGGCTTCCACTTGCATGAACCACAATGCCAGATTATGTGGCCAGAAGGATGGTGAAATATGCTCACTATTTTTATTTACTTATATTTGGCATATTTCGTGACAGTACATTTTCTGTGAAATGGTTACAAGATGATATTTGTCTTGGCTTCAGTCGTCTAGTGGAAGTATGATTCCACAATGCAGTTTTGTCGGCTGCAGAAATGACCTGGTTCAATGCGTTTGCCTCATTTTTGGTGCTTCAAATACCATTTCTTCGAATGTGGTTTCTTCTTAAAGTTTATATAAAAAATAGTAACATAATTCATTTTTTCCTGTTCACTAGCAAATTATTTATAATGGTGACCTGCACATTGTTCTACCATCAACACACACCAACAGTTCACTGCCGACTGACTACAGTCAAAGACAACTCCAGCGTCAAAGACATTTTACACAACACACAAGCTTCCACTTGTAATCAGTCTCTTTGATATTCTTCGTCACATTTACTAATAGTAATCAATATGCTGTCACTCTCAAAAATATAAGTAAATTAGCATATTATAAGGCAAATTACAATAAAAAAATTCTGACAAAAATATAAGAAAACATTTACAATTATGTTATTTTCTACTGGATTTGTTGATACCATTCTCCCAGATCCATTACAATGGTAAGCATGCAGTGAGCATAGAGACAACAGGTACAGGCTTAGTGGTTCTATCATGTTATGAACTTGTCCTTCCAGTTTTCATCATGTTGGGATCACCTGTTTTGGAGTGGCTGTGAGTGAGAGACTGTCTGATCAATTTACCATTCATGTTTCAATATAGTCAGCTGGCATTCGAATTGTGACACTCTCGAACAAGAACAATTCTTAATATTTTGTTCATCTGTGTACAGGAAGGCAAGTCTTGTTGACAGAGAATACAGCTTTGAGAAGTTTTAGTTTATGGTAGAATTATCCCTAAAAAGAACTGACAATGCAATTAGCCTGTTACTAAGATTTATTAAAAGGAAGGTAAAAGGTTTCTTGTTTCTTCATAGGCACACAATGTCTCTGGTGGCTGACACAAAGATATTTTGACAGTGCAATGTAAATAAGCATTCACAGCCCAACACAACACTACACTACACTGAGGAGCAGAGATCTTAGCTGCTACCCTGTGAACTATTTGTGAGCCTTCGATGTTTGGTACCCTGTTACCTGTTGTTGCTGCTGTTGAGCTCGTTTTCATGAATCTTGAAGTATCAGATTGTGATGTATTGAAAAGACGTTGTATGAACTGCTAACTGTGAAGGAAGTGCCAAATGATGTAACGAGATAACAGGTGAATTTTAAAAGTGGCTCATTGTATTTTATTAGCTCTGTAACATTGTTGATGGCCATTTCCAGTTTTGCAGAATCCCATTTGTAAAGAGACACACATCTCTTCCTTTGACTAATACTTGACTGAGTTCTCCTCTGAATATGTTTACAGAGACACAGTACTTGTTGACCTTCACAGTGGCATAATACACAGTGGTAAACACATGAAAATAGTAGAAATTACTTGAAATGTAATCACCAAAATTAATCACACTGTTCATTACATATGGTATGTGGTTCATTAGCACTTTTGGGTTACATATTTACTCACTTGCCCAAAATTTTAAGACATGAAGATATTACAATGTTTCATACTCTTTACAATACATATTTGTTGTACCTATGAGGTGGGGGCTCATATTGTCATTTTAACTGACATTGTTTTTGTGTGTTCACTTACTCAACCAAATCACTAATATGAACTGACATAGAGATATCCATCTGTTTGCTCAGTGGTCGTAGACTGGCAATTTTGGGGAAGATGTGACTATTTAAAGACAGGCTTAAGAATATGATGTGATTTCTGAAACTACTTAATGTTTTGATATTTGGCTAAGTTAGATTGTACTATTCTGCATGAACTATTAAGACTTTGCTATTATCTGGCTTAAGAAAAATGTTTCAGGTTAGTGAATCATAAAAGTACATGGAACATTATTATTCGTCCCTACTCTGAAACCCTTTATTTACAGGTGTGGCATCCTTATTGATACAAATCTGCTATGATCCTAAGTTAGTCAAAATCTTAATTACTAACTGAATTAATTAGAGAAATGTGTTATCCAACTACAAAAAATTATTAATAAAAATATATTGTCAGAGTTCAGAACATTGAAGGCATTAACACAAAATAAGCAATTGAATTTTTTAGGGTCTGAACTTTTAATCTCCATTATTTCACAAGTTAATTAATTTCAGATAATTCAAAATATGTTCTTAAAAAGTTGGGAATGTCTACTTTTGAATGAGTGGTAACAATACATCCTATGCCATCTATTAGCTCAAAATTTTTCTCATCATAAGACGATCTTGTAACTTCAGTTAGCCATAACTCTTAAGGCTTCTAGTGAAACCAGTTGTAATCAAGGAGATAAGCATAAACAATTGGACTGTAGATTTAATGGAATTTCACATAAATAACAATTCAAAATACACTCCTGGAAATGGAAAAAAGAACACATTGACACCGATGTGTCAGACCCACCATACTTGCTCCGGACACTGCAAGAGGGCTGTACAAGCAATGATCACACACACGGCACAGCGGACACACCAGGAACCGCGGTGTTGGCCGTCGAATGGCGCTAGCTGCGCAGCATTTGTGCACCGCCGCCGTCAGTGTCAGCCAGTTTGCCGTGGCATACGGAGCTCCATCGCAGTCTTTAACACTGGTAGCATGCCGCGACAGCGTGGACGTGAACCGTATGTGCAGTTGACGGACTTTGAGCGAGGGTGCATAGTGGGCATGCGGGAGGCCGGGTGGACGTACCGCCGAATTGCTCAACACGTGGGGCGTGAGGTCTCCACAGTACATCGATGTTGTCGCCAGTGGTCGGCGGAAGGTGCACGTGCCCGTCGACCTGGGACCGGACCGCAGCGACGCACGGATGCACGCCAAGACCGTAGGATCCTACGCAGTGCCGTAGGGGACCGCACCGCCACTTCCCAGCAAATTAGGGACACTGTTGCTCCTGGGGTATCGGCGAGGACCATTCGCAACCGTCTCCATGAAGCTGGGCTACGGTCCCGCACACCGTTAGGCCATCTTCCGCTCACGCCCCAACATCGTGCAGCCCACCTCCAGTGGTGTCGCGACAGGCGTGAATGGAGGGACGAATGGAGACGTGTCGTCTTCAGCGATGAGAGTCGCTTCTGCCTTGGTGCCAATGATGGTCGTATGCGTGTTTGGCGCCGTGCAGGTGAGCGCCACAATCAGGACTGCATACGACCGAGGCACACAGGGCCAACACCCGGCATCATGGTGTGGGGAGCGATCTCCTACACTGGCCGTACACCACTGGTGATCGTCGAGGGGACACTGAATAGTGCACGGTACATCCAAACCGTCATCGAACCCATCATTCTACCATTCCTAGACCGGCAAGGGAACTTGCTGTTCCAACAGGACAATGCACGTCCGCATGTATCCCGTGCCACCCAACGTGCTCTAGAAGGTGTAAGTCAACTACCCTGGCCAGCAAGATCTCCGGATCCGTCCCCCATTGAGCATGTTTGGGACTGGATGAAGCGTCGTCTCACGCGGTCTGCACGTCCAGCACGAACGCTGGTCCAACTGAGGCGCCAGGTGGAAATGGCATGGCAAGCCGTTCCACAGGACTACATCCAGCATCTCTACGATCGTCTCCATGGGAGGATAGCAGCCTGCATTGCTGCGAAAGGTGGATATACACTGTACTAGTGCCGACATTGTGCATGCTCTGTTGCCTGTGTCTATGTGCCTGTGGTTCTGTCAGTGTGATCATGTGATGTATTTGACCCCAGGACCATGTCAATAAAGTTTCCCCTTCCTGGGACAATGAATTCACGGTGTTCTTATTTCAATTTCCAGGAGTGTATTTGTAAAGCAAACCACCAGATGGCAGTACCGAACAGAGAAGACTAACCCTAATATTTAAAGACATATTGACGTGTCATTTTACCTGTTGTGCCAAATTCCCCCACTCTTCTCTATAGCTCCCAGTTTCTGGACAAATTCTCTTAATACGCATTTTGCTTCTATTTAGCTTTATGTCTCTTTTTACACTCCCTGTTAAAAGTATATTTTAATTTCCAATTTTGACGTGATTTGAGATTATCACATGTTTTACAGTTTCATTATTATTTGATTATAAATTAACGAATTATGGTTTTTCTTTCTTTCCTTTGTAGTTCCATTTTCTCACTATCTCATTCAATGAGGATGTGTAAAGGGCAAACATGTTTATCTTTTCAGCAATTTCTATTGAAGCTGTCATTTCTGGAAGCACATTTGATGTTTAACACTCGAGGACCACTGTTCAGTGTTTATTGTACCTTATTAGTCAAATGTTTCATTATGATCTTATAACAGGGTTTATACCATTTGTCAGCTTTTAATTTATTTCTCCTCACTCATCATAAGAATGTGAGCCTGAAAAGATACTGATCCTATTACATCGCATTAAGCAGTTCACGCCACGCGAAGTTATCTCCTACTTGCCAGCGACTTCACTGCACAATAAGTTTGAATGATCACTATTTCGAAACCGCATTGCAATGCCAAAGTTTGTATCCACATTTGCGCCAAATTTCAAACTTGCTCAGTAATGGTGCAAAAGCGCGTCGCCCTGTGACCTTATCCTCGGGCTCGGCGGTGCTTCAAACAGCAAAGTGCTGACACATGCAGAGAGAATGTTAGGGTTATTTTGGGGGAAGAGACCAAACAGCGAGGCCATCCGGTCTCATCGTGCGAGGGAAGGATGGGGAAGGAAGTCGGCCGTGCCCTTTCAAAGGAACCATCCCGGAATTTGCCTGGAGAGATTTAGGGAAATCACGGAAAACCTAAATAAGGATGGCCGGACGCGGGATTGAACCGCCGTCCTCCCGAATGCGAGTCCAGTGCAGAAAGAAGGCCGCAGCTGAGATGTTCCAGTGACCTGCCAGTTGGATTAATGATGTAGCGTTGGCACCGTATTTCACCACAATTTTGCCCAATGCCACCACGAGGAAGGCGACACACCCTCTCTCACCCACAAATGTTCTCCTATTGGCGAGTCTGCGACACCCAGAACTGAAATCTCCCGGTTTCCTAAAGAGTGGCCGGCAAAACATTTCACACACACCGACACTCAGAATCCCCACAAAAACACCCCAGTGTGTGGCATAAAGGCGTCAATAAAACCACCCCTTTGTTCTGTGACTTACCGGGGTGACTTGCCGAGATGAGGGGCAACGTTACTACTCTCTGCCTGCCTGTATTGGGGATCAGTTAGGTCTCAGTGAAGAACTGCCAGGACCGTTACATCCCCGGCAGCAACGTTACGATCGACGAGAAACTGTAGAGTTTCCGTGGGCGATGCTCTTTCATTCAATACATTCCGACAAAGCCGGCCAAGAACGGCAAGGAGACCTTCGCCATGTGCGACTCCGAGGTGCTCTACACTTCTTGCATGGAGGTGTACGCTGGAAAGCAACCTGGCGGAGCTTTCCGCAAGACCAACTCCCCATCTGATGTGATTGCATGCCTCATAGCCAAGTTATGTGGATCGGGAAGAAACCTAACGACGTACAACTGGTACATTTGCGTTCCACTGGCCACTACGTTCCTACACAAGCACGAGATGACCCTGATTAGAACGGTTAGGGAGAACAAGAAAGAAATCCCTTAGGCATTCACTGGGACCACAGGCCGCCCAGTCTCCAGCAGCATGATCGGATTCAGTGCCCAGACCACACTGGCGTCCTACTCTCCAAAAATCTGCTTCTTCTCTTCACCTTTATCCGTGATAATCATACAGACGAATCGACTGTGGGCAAGAAGAAGCCTTAGGTGATTACCAGCTACAATTAGGCCAAAGCGGTGACGACACAGTCTTTCAGTTGTGCGGAACTTCCGACGTGAGCCGCACGTGCAGAAGACGGTCACTCACGATCTTCTTCTCGCTACTTAATGGGCAAGTGGTACACTTCTGCAACTAGCATCAGGAAACCCTTACACGACGACAATTCCTCAAAATCCACGCCCTCGCCCTCTTTCATTGTAAAATGTTATCAAGATACTAAATTTTTACATTGTAAATCAGAGGTTCCCAAACTGGTGGGCGCGCCCCCTCGGGGTGGCGTGATGATGATGCAAGGGGGAGCGGGTGGAGTTAGCAGTATAAACCTAATATTTCTTTTTAATATCGATATTTTAATAAAAATGAATATGCAGGTATTAATGATAGGACTGCAGGAAGTGGGACGCCAAACGATTGCATTTAGCACCATAATCTATCTCAATAACCTATCCTAGAACATACATCATTTGTGTGACATTCTAAACGTGATCTTCACAGAAACTCTCAAAATTACGAAGGCGATATGCGTTAATTCTAATATATCAGATTTGTAAACAACTTACTTCTGACAACTGGAAAACATAAAAGGCAGGTATTAACTATTCCGTACATTTGTACACATGAACAGAACGTAATCATGTTATAAGTTTTAGCCGTAGTAGGCTATGTCCATCAGAGTAATAATCACTTATACTGCGCAACTGCAAAAATGCCGTTTTATTACCCTGTCAACCCGCGGATCCCCATGTGATGCGATTACAGTGACTTTAACAGACTGTATACGCTTCAAATAAACTGGCGGATTCGTAATTTGGACGCCAGGATTATGCCCTTAGTCACCAGAAAAATGTGCACGACGTGAAAGCGAAACTAGAACAAGTGTTCGTTCTAAGCGGAGTACTTCACGCCGTTCTGGAACCATTGTCGTGAGTGCTAACAATGAAACATAACCCAGCTAGGTAGACAATGAAGTCCATTAGTGAGGCTATTTTTTTTCCGAACGGTCAGTACTACAGCTCTTTCATTCGGATTACTTATTTGACAAAACAGTTATTTTTCTTCTGCCTTTTTGAAATACGGCATAATTTCGTTTGAAATTAGTGTACGTTCTTTGCTGCGACAATGGCTTCTTTTGGTACGAGTACAAAGGTAACTGCTTGGCACTGTGCACAGTTTCCGCGATTTCTGAGGTGTATCCATGACCTTTCTTAATTACTGTGAAATTTGACAACCAATTCATTGGTGTTCTCTCAAAACATATAACGTTTCGTTTATAAGTAACGAAGGATAGAGGCACGAAAACGATTTTCGCATAAAACCCCAGGCTGCACTGCTCAGAACAGCTCCACAGAATAGGTAGCAAATTCTTACGGTGCCTGTCGGCTGTTTCCGCCCTAATCCGGGAAAAGCCCTTTTCTCCCAGCAAGAGCCCTGCTCGGCTACCAGGTCGCAGACAGTGCGCTGACTACCTGCGCTGCGGCTGGGCTTCCACGTTCTTCGCCCCACTCATCAAACGGATGAAGTTGGACACTGCTGGATCCTTCACTCAGACATTAGAAAAGGTACTGGAAGCCTCGTATGAGTTATCGCTACTTATTTCAAGGACCAAGAAAAGTCATATAATCGGAGAGACACTAGTCAAACCCTGTTTGTTGAAAGCTGCTGATATTGTTCTTGGGTCATAAAGTAAATAAAAACTTTCACAAATACCGCTTTCTGACAATACTGTGAAACGTCGGATTGATGATAAGGCCGAAGACATACAAAATCAATTAGTTGCGGCCGCCAAACAATCGCAGTTTTTCTCAATACAGTTAGAAGAGAGTGCCGACGTTGCGAAGTGTTGCCAACTGCTAGGTTTCGTTCGCTTTATTGAAAATGAAGCAATTAAAGAAGAGTTGCTTTTGAAGCTGTCTCTAACTCTGTAGAAAACAGCAATTCATATATGGCAGCCGTCTCTGAATTCTTTTGTAAAAATGAGTTATAAAGGCAGAAACTGATAGGCGTATGCACAGACGGCGCCCCATCAATGCTTGGATGTTGCTCAGGATTCGTGCAGATGATCAGAAAAAAAACCTAGTGTTACTGCTATCCACTGTGGAAGTGTCTTAGCTGCTTAGCGGTGTATTAAAAAGGAACTCAATGATGTCTTGAAATTATGCATCAGAATCGTGAATCATATTAAAAAGAGTGCTTTAAATTCCACGTTATTTACGGCTCTTTGTGAAGACTTTGGAGCAGAGTATAAAACACTTATTTCATACAGAACTACGCTGGCTCTCCAAATTCAAATAATCTTCCTAGCATATTGCATTTTGAGACGAAGTGATGCAGTTTTTGGAAAATAACAAACAAACTGAATTGTATGTGGAAATTAGAAAGCGCGGTGTTCATGTTGCATTGGCTTATCTGTCAGATATTTTAGAATCTTTAAACACATTGACTCTCCACCTTGTAATTTCAAATTCAAACATAATTTTTCATCGGTATGCAATCAAAGCAAACTGATAAGTTGCAACTATGGAAACGTAAAATTTTAGCCTGCGATTATTCCTGCTTTCCCAGATTGTTTGGAATCCTGGAAGAAGTCCGATTTCAAAACGATTTTAAGGATACTGATACTAAGGGAAGTATTGTTCGAATTCATCAATGAGGTGCTGCAAATGGTTCGATATTTTACTCTAACAGTTGTGATGATAAAATTTATTATTGGTTAGCGACGGATCCATTTCACGTTGACGTGGATGTGTTGCCAGACAGACTACAAGAGGAAGTCTTAGAAATTAAAAATGATTGTGCAGCAAAGTATGACTTTGAGAAGATGGATACGCCTTTATTGTGGGTGAAATATCTCATGGTGTATCCCAGCACAGCAGAACAAGCACTGAAACTGTATTTACCATTTTCAAGCACTTATTTGGGCGAAAGAGCATTTTCAGCGGTAGTGGTGATAAAAAATAAGCTTAGAAGCAAACTCAGTATTGCCAATGATTTACGTTGCGCAGTTTCTACTATTCAGCCAATAATTCAAAATCTTGCAAAAAATATGCAAGCTGATCCTTCACATTGATTTATTTGTTTGTTACTTGCCATATGTGTGTGGAAATAAGTTCTCTTATAATGTGACGTATTTATTATAAAAGTATTGTTATTTTCCTCCTAACTATCCTTACATGTAGGTAATACTGTAAAATTATAAGAAACTATTTCGAAGAAACAATATAAAATAAACATAGTGAATGTGATTTAAATATAAATACTGCGTGTGATCCCTATGGATTCTGATGTTAAGTGTGGTATGTTATTTCAACTAATAATAGTATTTCTTCTGGATGAAAACACAGCGAAAGTTTATCCTAGATATGGCAAGCGAAGAGTAGTCCTAAAATCGTATACTGGTGAAGAAATGGCGAGCAGCAAGGGAATGTAATCAAGGTAAGGAAGTTGTTTTATTCATATTTTTTAAAGTTCTGTTTAGTTTGAAAAATTATTTCGTAAAACTTATTTTGTATTTTTTGTCTGGTTCTGGGAACTGGGCCTTTGCGCATAGGTTGGCATTTGTCAATGACGACAGTTACCGAACCGCGACAATGACAATGGGGAGCGCTATAGGCGTACAAATCAGTGATGTTCGTTAACACCGTGACTGAGTGACTATTTTTGATAATGAGTGAAAGTAATAAGCTACACTCAACTTAAAATAATGGCCCGCATCCACTAATCTGCAAAGGTCGCTAATATTTTTCCTTGTTTACCAAGGACTTTCTTTACTTTAGGAGTGGCTTCTAATCACTAGACTGATGACGTAATAATTGCGACTCGATACATTAACAGCCCACCATGTTACATGACGTCACCATCACAAATTTTTCAATAGTTTCTTGATAATTAATAAAAATCTCTATATTTTTTTAGGGGAGGCACGGAAGTTTTGTTTGTCACGCCTCCCTTCTGCCGAAAAGAAAAGTTTGGGAACCTCTGTTGTAAATTGTTCTAAAGCTGTAATAAAGCTTAACAAGAAACGAAACGTAAAGCAAAAATGTAGTAGAGGTCTTACACGGAAAATCAGTGAGGCAGGACAGTTGTAGGCATAGAGGTGTACTGCGCCCACCCTTTCTGTTTTTGTTTTAGGATGCACCTTTCTAACGGAGGATACAACAGAATTATCGATCTGTGTTTCTTGTTTTCCCAGCCTCATAACCTAGCTAGTTGTACATTACAAAATTCCCTTGTGAGTATAATTCACCTTTTCTGTACAATCTCAGTTCTCACGCCAACGCGTACTTATCATTTAATACCTTACTTCCGATTCACACAATCGTTCAGATTAATAAACAAATTAACAATAATTAATGACAGTCATAATAAGCATAATAATAACAGGTTTTTTCCAAATTATTTTTAAACTACTTGCTAGTTTCGTAGTCCACAAGAAGCTGACGTCTTTCGGCGACGGGAGGACGACGATTCAATCCCGCGCCCGGCCATCCTGATTTAGGTTTTCCGTGATTTCCCTAAGTCGCTCCAGGCAAATGCCGGGATGGTTCCTTTCAAAGGGCACGGCTGACTTCCTTCCCCGTCCTTCCCTAATCCGATGAGACCGATGACCTCGCCTGTCTGGTCTCCTTCCCCAAAACAGCAGCAGCAGCAGCAGCAGCAGCAGCAGCTATCGGCGACAGTCGTAACCACTTGCATCTAGCTACTGCGTCAGAGTGTATCTGTCATGCGGTAACCGTGACTCATGGTCTGAAGCTGTCTTCTCGCTACCATCACGTACTTAACAAGGTTGTGGTACAAAGTACTAAGTCTCATAGTCATTATAGTTTTCTTTATTTTTCTTTTTTAAGTAGAACTGCTCCTACAGAGCATGATGATTCAGTTAATTGTGCAACTGGCGAAAATAACAGGATACAGGTAGCGATACCTTCAATGTAAATGACGACGTTCCTAGAGAATTCATATAAAAATTTACCCTGATGGCTTCAGCGTATAGTAAAATATTGGCATCAGAATGAAAAAGTAACTGAGTGAAGCTAGTTTAGCTTCATTACCCCAGTATTGCATAATCACGATAGATCTAATCATAAATTACTGAAAGACATTACCGAGATGTCGCTTACACTCTACCAATTAGTGTATGAAAGCTATTAATCATGTGGACAAATACACAGGATGCACATTCAGTAACAAAAAGTGTCTGGCCAATAATACTATCACCGTTGTAGTTCAGCTGCAATTTAAGTGAATCATAGCAACAAGAAGTGGCGCTGTACAATTACCAACACTTTTCTGTATTCTGATCTGCTACGAAACTTGTGGAAAGATTACTACATAAATTTTCGTACACAATTTTTCATAACTTGGCACAGCAGTTTTCGTTTAGAAATTTCTACTTGCCTGGGGCGACATGAAACAACAATCATAAAAGATTACCGTTTCTATATATACCTTCCACTTTTTCTCCTGCAAGACGACAGCAGAAATTGTTATGAAAATTTTGCACTTGATGTTTTGCCAATCAACTGCAGTAAACTATTTTGCCGTTATGTAGTCAGAAGACAATACAGTCACTTGTACCGACTATCTTATGCGTTTGTTACAAGCATTCAGCTCAATATTTCCGAAATGCAAATTCTAATGGGAATAGCTGTAATTAAGGCTACCTTCATTTCCAGTCGTCGTTTGTGGATTGATTAGTGCAAATTTTGGAGTAAGGTACGTTTTTTACGTGAAAGGGAAATTGGCGGTGACACCACAAAAAGCAACAATTCCAGACACCACACTTGCTAGGTGGTAGCCTTTAAATCGGCCGCGGTCCGTTAGTATACGTCGGACCCGCGTGTCGCCACTATCAGTGATTGCAGACCGAGCGCCGCCACACGGCAGGTCTAGAGAGACTTCCTAGCACTCGCCCCAGTTGTACAGCCGACTTTGCTAGCGATGGTTCACTGACAAATTACGCTCTCATTTGCCGAGACGACAGTTAGCATAGCCTTCAGCTACGTCATTTGCTACGACCTAGCAAGGCGCCATTACCAGTTACTATTGATGCTGTAAAACATGTACCGTCAAGAGCGGTGTTCACCAATTATGGCCGGCCGGAGTGGCCGTGCGGTTCTAGGCGCTACAGTCCGGAACCGAACGACCGCTACGGTCGCAGGTTCGAATCCTGCCTCGGGCATGGATGTTTGTGATGTCCTTAGGTTAGTTAGGTTTAATTAGTTCTAAGTTCTAGGCGACTGATGACCTCAGAAGTTAAGTCGCATAGTGCTCAGAGCCATTTCACCAATTATGGATTAAAGTTAAGTGTTCCAGAAGATACGTACGTTTTTTGCTAGTCTCAATTCCTTGTCCTGTTCCAGACCTCACGCAAGCCTGCGTGAGTTTAAACGCGTGCCTTTCGGCTTCCTTATAGTGGGTTGGTTGTCTTGCCAATCCACAACACTTTTAATCAGAAATTGCAATATATTTAAAATGTATGTATGTCTGACTCTTACTGATCACATAAAGTTCCGAACAAAAATATTAAGTTTGATGACTTTACCTCACACTATTCCTAACCCGTGACGTCAGCTCCTAGGTGACGATGTAGGCGTATAGCATTCTCAAAGGAAGCACATCGGGTAAGTGAGATGAAACACGTGGTTACCACACAAAAATGAAGTTTCCGAATCAAAAGCTCCTGACATCCAGCGCCTACTTGATTACATGTAAAGATCGAATAGAAAGTCATTTACATTGCAGAAGCCACGGCACACGCAACAATGAAAGACAGTTGACGATCGCTAAGTTCATATCCGCGGAAACGCATCCCTTCAGTCGCTTTAAGATGACAGAGCGTGTCGGAAGTAATCATGTCGCTGTGCCCGAGGTAAAGAGGAAGCCGTAGTACGTGCCGTGGCTCGAGTACGGAAAGGTAAGTGATGTGTTGCACACGGTTTCAGTAAATACCTAGGAGTGGAAAGCGCACAGTTTAGAAGCTACAGAATTCGGATGCGGTGTCCACCGCTCCGCTTCCAAAAACGACTTTAGTATGGACTCAGCGACTTTGGAACTTACATTCAACGATATTACTTATAATGAGAGACATGCAAAGATGCTGAGACACTGAGTAGTTATTATTTCTTTGCTGGAAATGAGGATCGATATTGTGTGGATTTGTGTGCTACGCAGTTCGTAAATAGATGAAATGAAAACGACGCGACTTGTCATTCTCAAAATTCCTTCATGACCGATACACATTTCGAACTGCAACGGTTTAATCACTGTAGCTACCATTTTGTATCCATATTGCGTTTCATTAAGAATCTGTTGAGCTGATGTGGCCTTAAAGCGTGTGCGACTCACCCGTTGGATGTTCCTGTTGGTAATTCGTTGCCGTACGTCGTAGTAAGCCTGGTGATAGTACGCAGTATCAACTGAAAATCTATCTGATGTTGGTATTTTCCGACAGTATCTTAATTTCCGTATTTTGGATAAAAATTGCCGCGAGTGAAAGAAAATACCCGCCAACTTCATTTATGAAGCACAGGAAGTTAGGAAGTGGACACGGTGAATAATTAATCGGATGTGGATAAAGAACCACATTGCTTTTTCCTATCATTCATCATGGGAACCCTTACCAATAAAAAGGCCTTGGACAGAGTAAGTGCACGTTTATCTTTTGTTGTGCATCTCTCACGTCACACTACCATTGCCTATGTGTATGACTTGTAATCTTTGTTTATGTTTATGTCAGCAAACGCTGGTTGTATGCGATATCATTTGCCTAACATTAGTAATATTACAATGTGCGCAGCAAATATGAGCTAGAAAAAAGTGAAACCCTAAAAAATATTTCTCAACTTCAGTTTTATAGTTAAAGTCAAGAACGTGATACTTCCAAAAACACGCGATACTACCAAAAACACGCAATACCATAAAATCTGAACGTAATGGTTATCCATGACCACACACTTAACCATTCGAATTTTAGTTCACGATTTGCTGGAGAATTCTACGATCTGGCATTCTGATGAGGTTTCTTGTCAATTTTCCACATAACCTGATTTAAATGTTGAACAGAATTAAATATTTTCGAGTATCTTCATTTCCAATCACACGTCAGTTTTTTTTTCGTGGTAACCGAAATTTCACTTCCAAAAAGTAACAAAGCAACCATCATCACTTTGTAAAAATTCGAGGTGGTTTCGTTTTGCAGTTTAGGGGCCAATGTTCTGTTATAGACGGTTCGAATATTTATTTTATTTTCAACATCATTTTCGATATCGTCGCCTAAGTAAAAGATACATTTCCATTAAGTGTTTATAGCAGTTGTATATTACTCTGATGTGTATGGGATGTTATATTTTGAGTAGTTTGTAGGAAGTTTCCTATATGGAGAGAAATAAGTAATTACATGCAGTCGAGAGGATAGTATATGATAAATTTCAATTGATTTCCTTTTTAACCCTATCTTCTTTTATCAAAGACAGGGCTAATATTTTTCTGCACTTCGCAGAATTAGTGTAGCCTACATACAAACAGGTGGTGTACATATTCCCCTGATTTCAGCTCTTGTCCAGAAGTTTTATCATCATTCTTATCTCTCTTACATTTATGCAGTTATGGTGTGGATTGGGCTAGGAAACTATCGTATTCACTGCAATTACATCGTCATTTGCGTAGTTAACGTAATTGATAACAAATTTTCTGTACATTTTGAGTGTCTAATGTTAGACTTATTGCCAGTTTTCGTGACAATTATTTTGCATAATACAGAGCATAATGTTACGGGATAATCGGTCTTAAACATATATAGTGCTGAAACACTCCTCAATGTTGCGGGCATCTTTGCTTCATATCCCCAAACTTGTACGTCAGTCTCAGGACAAGTCATGTTGTGAAGGAGAGATCAACAATTTAGAAAAATAGTAGCACGGAACGATTAGAAAACGTGCAGAAACAGAAATACCGCAGGTGCTTATGAGTTGCCGCTGAAACTAGTTTGGAAGTAGTAAGCCAATACGTCTGCATTCAGGTAGATCCATAAATCGTTAACTGTGTTTAAAGTGACGTCAATACGTTTGTCGAATATCGACTATTAGTTTCGTACCACATAGTACCAATTTTAGGATCTTTCATCCGTTGTATAACAATGACTTAAGGTTTGGGTCAACATGTGGAAGCGAGCAGTGGTACTCAACACCAACTAAGATAAGTTACAAAATTACAAAGCAAACTTTCTATAGAGTATGCGAACTAAGGTGACAGTGTGAATACATTTTAGTTTCCTGTCAGCAGCGATTTGAATTGTGTGTGTAGAAGGTGAAGTAGTTAAGGAAGGAGACCCAAAATACGAACTCCTGAATCCGAATTTGTGAAGTTCTTCGTGTGCAGTTTATGAGTATTCCAGAATAAGGGTTTCGTGATCACCAGCCGTTCGTTATAGAATAATAATGTAATGATGATTTTTTCAACTTTTTACAACATTTACCTACGTTTCTTTGCGTATCACACGATTATTTACTGTTGTGAAGATACTTTCAATCAACAGAAGATCCGAAACACAACAGTGTTACGCAAAAACCCTCAGACGGCGCCAGAGTACAGTGACGTGTTCCCTGTGGCTGCGGGAACAGTCAGCACGGAGTAGTCGTGGCCGTCTGCCACCGCACTCATTCAGCCCAGACACCAGGGGAAAGTCGGCCTGTTCTTCGTCAGTGCTCTTGTATACACCGCTGTGTATCACTGTGAAGATACACCTATCACTACTGCAATATCTGTAATACAGCTCTCGTAACTGTTAACCAACATCTGTGAAAAGAGACATCATGAAGTTAGAATGCATGCGTTCCGATATAGACGCCCTTAGTTTCCTCATCTCGATATATTACATAAATTCTATTGAAAACAGAAATATTATTACACAGGAACTATTGAGAGCTGCGAACATGAATATAAATCAGCTGTATAGGGGAATGACGACAGCGAAAGTTTGTGCCGGGCCGGGACTCTTGTCACACATCCTCCAACCGTACGCACGATATGTAATTCCTGCGCAGGGGAGAACGTTTTAATTAAAGTCGCTTCCTAGTATTAGAGAACGATGCAATATTCCTCCGAGCATGCACCGAAGGAACATTAGCTTCAATAATATTTCTGAGATATCGCAGTACCTGTGATCTGATGAATAACGATGCAAAGCTCATCCTAGTTAACAGGCGATCTCATACGTCCATGACAGTCACAGCAGTCTTCATACTGGTGACTCAAGAAAACAGCATGAGAGACATGTAACGTTGGCCTGAATGTGGGAGAGATTAGCCACAAAGAATAACTGACTCTCCTGTTTGTCAGACGAGTGTAATACCAAGGTTTTATATCTGTTCAACATGACAGGCGAGTACAGTCATCCATAAGCCATATCGTACCGAGCGAGGTGGCGCAGTGGTTAGCACACTGGACTCGCATTCGGGAGGACGACGGTTCAATCCCGTCTCCGGCCATCCTGATTTGGGTTTTGCGTGATTTCCCTAAATCGTTTCAGGCAAACGCCGGGATGATTCCTTTGAAAGGGCACGGCCGATTTCCTTCCCAGTCCTTCCCTAACCCGAGCTTGCGCTCCGTCTCTAATGACCTCGTTGTCGACGGGACGTTAAACCCTAACCACCACCCCATAAGCCATATCACGTGCAACAATAATTGATTACATTTCACGATCGCTAAGTTCGTAGCTGCAGAGACGTCTCTCATCAGTTCGTTCACAATGGCTGAGCGAAGCGATAGTGTTCCAACTGCTGTTCCAGATGTGAAGAAGCAGGAGTCAGTATGGAAAGGTAAAGAACACGCCCCATGCAGTATTACAAGTAATTACTGTAGCTACGCACTTTATGTATCAGAAGTAAACATAAAATTTCGCGCACAATGATACTCAGTTCGATCGTGACACATTCAGCGTCAGGAGGAGTTATATTATTTACTACAAGACCAATACAAAGACGCAGAATTGAGCTTGCTATAGTAAGCCTCTCTGCTTCCGTTGAAAATCGATGTAGTACTTGCGTCTGTGTGTCTGGACTGAAAATGCGTGTGGGAGCTAGTGTTAGTTCGTGTTCCTGGCCAGCATCCAAAAAGTTCGTATCTACTGTTAAGTTAACCGAACTAAAAATACAGTAACTCTAATCGTATTAATGTTAGCTGGGAAGACCTTTAGTCGAGTGACAATAAATTGTTAAACTCTAGCAACCTTACCGGAATCCGTGTCTGCTTTGCTCGTCAGCAGATGATGGGTTTGCGTTTATTATCGCGACGCGAATAATGATTCATATTTTACACACATCAAAAAAAAGTTTTGCATCACCTGGGTTCCAATTTTCTGTATGGGTTCCCGAACTCTCAGAATAGAGATCAACATAAACATTGATGTGTATGGGCGGTACGAGGAATATAAAGGGCAGAAACAATGTGTGGTTTTCATGACATGCAGAGTAATATTCAACTGCTATAAACACTTAATGAAATGCATCTTTTACTTAGGCGATGATACCGAAAATGATGTTGAAAATAAAATAAATATTCGAACCGTCTGTAACAGAACATTGGCCCCTAAACTGCAAAACTAACCATCATCACTTTGTAAAAATTCGTGGTGGTTTCCTTTGTTACTTTTTATCGTGGTAACCGAAATTACACTTCCAAAAACAACTGACGTGTGATTGTAAATGATGATACTGGGACCCCTCATGCTTCCCTCCAGTATTAAATTGGTGATCAACTGATGCCTCAGAATATGTCCTACACAACGATCCCTTCCTCTAGTAAAGTTGTACCACAAATTTCTCTTCTCCCCAGTTGTATTCAGTACCCTTCTCATTAATTACGTGATCCACCCATCTAATCTTCAGCATTCTTCTGTAGCACCACATTTCAAAGGGCTCTATTCTCTTCGTGTGTAAACTGTTTATCGTCCATGTTTCATTTCCATACATGGCAACACTCAATACAAATAAATTTTTCAGGAAGTCTTTTCTGAAAGTGTTACCATGGAGTAAGGATTTCTCTTCTTCAGAAACGTTTTACATCCTCTCTGTCTCGACCATTATCAGGTATTTTGCTGCCCAAATAGCAAAACTCATCTGCTACTTCAAGTGTCTCATTTCCTAATTTAATTCCCTCAGCGTCGCCTGATTTAATTCGGCTACATTCCATTACCCTCGTTTTGCTTTTGTTGGTGTTCATCTTGTATCCTTCTTCCAAGACACTGTCCATTCCAATTTTGTTTATCGAAAAGGATATTCCTTTTCAGGTTGCACGGGCTAGAAACCCACAAATGTTGTGATGCACCACACTAAATGGTGTCGGTAGACAAATCACGATTAGAAACGTTTACTTCGTTTGGGTGTTAAAATACTTTTGTATCTCAAAACGCAAGGAAATTCAACGAAGGTGACAAGAAGTGTCGGTTAATGGTAATGGCAGCGTATGACACGTAATCAGAGATTAAATGGCGAGAACACAAATATCAAACACAGTGGAAGAGCAGACCGACGACGGAGGTTCCCCTTTGGGTCGGCCTCCTCATCTGCTGGTCACTTTCAGTAAAACAATTTTCCGTCTTCAATTACGTATTATTGTAATGTTACAAAATGATAGTTAGAAAAGCAAAAGAAATTAATTCATACACCTGAGTTATGGTGTTTGCGAGCTACAATTTTTCTTAATTTTGGTTCGTAAAGTAATATGAATAAAGGATAGTCTCCTAGTAGATGTTTGGTGTTGCAAACCGTGTTTAAATAATCGATCGCGATTACCGCTTAACTCTTCCTATAGTTTCGTGGTCCTGTTGCGTTTCTTCATACAGCTTGGTCTCCGATAAATAGTCTGCAGCTTTGCTGGTACAGAAATAAAAATATATGACGTTACTTCAGAAAACCTTTCCGTGATATTATTTGGTAATTTAATAGGAGGTAGGGACATAACTAGATATATGACTAATAATCATTCATTCGATGTTCTTTATACGTAATTTACAGAATAATCTTCAAAGTTTCACTTAGCACGGCCCTGCAAGACGCTTTATCTTGTTCTTATTAATGATGGTGCGTGATGAAATACTTTTTATAATAATTACTAAACTGAATGTTGACAAATTTCGATTTGAGTTTTACAATACGTTGAATACTAGTGAGAAAATACCGTCGCTTTTGATACAGCATAATACCCCACAGCCATTGCATTCTGTGTCTCTGTTCCAGGTCGTAAGTACTGCTGCCGAATGTAGGTACATTCCACCGACATGCCCTACTCGGAAACTATCGTCATGATTTACAAATGGCTAAAATAATTCCTTTTATATCGATGCAAGCAGGCGTTTTTTTCTATTTTTCGCATTAACAATATTACATATCAGTTTGTCCTAATATCACTGTATTGGATTGAATATCGGTCAAAAGTTTTTGCTGAGGGTTTTAGGAACATTTACTGCTATTCGTAAAATTCCGTGTCTTCTAATTTAGCGTAACAACAATTACTTCATTCCGTATCTCTGTTACAGGTGGCGAGTAGTGATGTAGAGTGTAGGCCCGTTCCACCTCTACGGCCTGTACGGGAGAAAGACGTGGAGGTGTTGTTCCAATACCGTGAGTACCTTTTGGTGTGCCGAGGATACGAGTAGTAATGATTCAAGTAGTGTAATGGTTTTGATGAAGTGGCTTTGTTACACAACTTACGTTTAATATCAAAAACTTGTTTCCCTATCCCATCTGCGTCTGCTCAAGTAAACACAAAATGAATGTAGCGTTGGAACTTATTTGTTACTTTATTGTAGTCTGCTTTATACGTAACGTGATCTGGGGATTCTGTGACATTAGCACAACTGAATATCCTTCCCATAGCTAGTCTTACAGCAAAAAGCACTGTACCGACCGCCGGCCGGTGTGGCCGTGCGGTTCTAAGCGCGTCAGTTTGGAACCGCGTGACCGCTACGGTCGCAGGTTCGAATCCTGCCTCGGGCATGGATGTGTGTGATGTCCTTAGAACTACTTAAACCTAACTAACCTAAGTTCTAGGGGACTGATGACCTCAGTAGTTAAGTCCCATAGTGCTCAGAGCCATTTGAACCATTTTGAGCCACTGTACCGACCACTTGTATTTGAGTATCAACTTTTTACAGGCCGTATTCTCTTCATTAGGCTGACAGACGCAATTCGTGGACTTTGTTACTACCACATGGATCTAGCTGATAGTTCCATCAGGAAGGAGTGCACTCACTGACAGCTGAGTAGCTAGACAGAGTTAGAGAAAACGATGAGGAGATCTTAACAACCCACCGTAGTAGAACCACAGTAGTGTATGTCATATTTCCACTAAACACTGTACTGCTAATGGGCAGTACAGTGTCCTCTGAGATGGTCATCACTGGTGTTTCATAATTATTTGATCATGTCAAATAAATTTCTGTTAACAGACGGTACTAACTTCATTATTATTCGTCTGCCTACTGTGTCAACAACGATGGATAGCAGTAAGTACCAGAAGATGTATTCACTTTTTCTGACATGCAAGAGCAGTAATATTAAGTATTCTCGTTGTCGAAACCTCCTGACAGATTAAAAGCGTGTACCAGAACACAGTTTTAATCTGTCAGGAAGTTTCTTATCAGCGCACACTCCGCTGCAGAGAGAAAATCTCATTCTGGATTATTGCTGTCTATGTACATACTGCAATGATGACACATTATTAGTCTGTAGCAGTGGATGACAGTGAGCTTTGGCGGATAGATGTTGTTTATACCAATGGTGAACATTTATTTTACAGGCCACTTCTACCGCCACGACATGCAGTCTGAGCCATCCCCGAGACCTGCGCCCACGTATGTGGTACCAAACGTGGCAGCAGGTAAGGTGCAAGAGAGGCAAGGTGGAGGCGAAACAGCCCAGCAGCAGCAGCAGCAGCAGCAGCAGCAGCCGCCGCAGCAGCAGCACCGTGATGTGGTTGAGGCAGAGTGAGGAGGAGGTGAGGGAGGCCAAGTCCAGCCGCGGCCTGCTACGGCGGCTGCTGGCCTGCCTCTGCATTAGGCAGCCACGAGGCCGCAATTCCAGGACCAGCAGGTGAGTCTCGCCTGTTGTGCTATGTGTACAGAATTTTTCAGCGTGGAACTTACCACGTAGCGCAGCTCAGTTTGTGAATATGCCGTCAATACCGTCCCACACAGTGACCTCTAGGGTAGTGGGTGGGGGGGGGAGGGGGGGGGGCGTTTCGGCTTATACAAATTTATGATCTGAAGCTGCGTGCTGGGACTTGAGAGTTAGTTATCATTCTCCAGAATTCTGATTGTAGGGAAATAGCTCAATCAAGTTCAAAGAGTGCCTATGAAGAATGTGCAAAATCCAAATTGTAACAGTAACTCAAGTATCAACGAGTTTGGGTTATTTATGTGAGATAATCATGTATGTGTTTTAATCAAATTAAAGTAAACATAATTATACAACAGTTTTTGATGGCAGCTACATGCGTAGTTTCTTGTATGAATAATGTGTGTAAAAACGATTTAAAATTGAAATAAATTAAATATTTTTAATTTTATTCATAAGAGTTCATCCTGAAGAAACGCCGACACCAGGTAGTCAGGCTAAGGAAGTGAGCGCAGCCAACAAAATCCCAGTATGTATTGAAAGAAACACATACAAAACTTGTAACGTCTTACATGTCTTTACAAAGATGTCATTACTTGTTCACTAGCCATTTCTTTAGTTTGATTAGTAGTTATCTGAGTAATGATAGAAGGTACTCGGCATCATTTCACCTGAAGGAAAATATATGGTTAATTGTACTCATCACAACGGAAGCCTAGCGAAGCTTAATTTAAATAAGACTAGCAGTAAATAGTACCTCAGTCTGTGTATGCGGTCTAATCTATGAGTCACGATGTAACCATGGCTCTACCTGTAAAAGAAATATTTTGCAGTTAAGGAAATGGGACAAAGTGAAAATTTGAAATTATCGTCTATTTATAATTTTTATTCCTTACCACAGAAAGAAGTGTTGATAGTTTGAGGTAGGATCCACAGCCACAGTCAGTTAAATGGCAGCTGACATGGTAGTAATCAGATGGTTCCCCATCTGGAAATATTTAGCGAAGTTTTCCAGATTGGAATATGTTTTTGAATTAAGGTCAACTTTTGGAAATACTTGTTTCGAACTGGGGAATAGGAATAATTTTTAATTCGAAATACTTGTTTGCAACTGGGGAATAGGAATAATTTTTAATTTATTTTACTGAATGTGACATTTTCTTAGACAAAGTAACACTCGTCAGGAAAAACACCGACTCTGCCTTGTTACACATGCTTAGGAATATGCCCTTGGTAATTCCTGCTGGGTCATGTTTCTATCTAATCAAAATTAAAGAGGTTACAATTTCCTGGTTCTGTCCACTGTTTTCGGAGATCTGTCTTGTTCGTAAGCTATTGAAATCACCTCTCCGATATTCGAAATCAAGAAATCCCCTGGCTACATTGAACCTTCTGGGTATCACATAGGTCAAATTGTACCTGCGTTAGCTGCTGGCTGGTAACATCCAAATCGATGTGTTCTCATATGTCAACCAGAAATGCTACATATTTAAGGACACAAGGACTTGAGTTAGACGTTGGGATTTCCTGCAGATAACGACGGACTGGTATGTTACATACTAGTATACAATCTGAATAATTCCTGTCTTTATCGTTTGACGACTGTTCTGTATGTATCAACGTACGATATAGACGAATAATGAGCTACGTAATTTGCTACGACCTAGCAAGGCGCCATTACCAGTTACTATTGATGTTGTAAAACATGTACCGTCAAGAGCGATGTTCACCAATTATGGATTAAAGTTAAGTATTCCACCACCTACGTCCGTTTTTTCTAAAGTCTAATTTCCTTGTCCTGTTCCAGACCTCACGCCAGAATGCGTGAGCTAAAACGCGTACCTTTCGGCTTCCTGTAATAATACAGTGTCGGCTCTCCTGCCAACCCACAATAGTTCGAATGCATAACATGCTAAGTATTCGTCTATAAATTACGCTACCAGGGATGTGCAGTCTGTAGGTTTGGGGAAGGGAAACTCTCGTGGTATAGGACGCTACGTGCAGTCGACGCATTGTCAACTACCGAATAACTTATTACTAGGATAAAAAAATACCCGAAACCTATAGTTTGGAGATGTTCTGACACGGTTGTGGGGGCCTGTCAGAGTTGGGCGGTGTAAACAAAAGTAGCGATGCTCATATGGTAAGCGATAAGAGCACATAAACATGGAAAGAAAGAATATCAGTGGCAGCAGAAATCACTTCTGTACACTTGTCCGCTCCCTGTTGCAGATCCCTACAAGATACAGGGGAAGTCAGATGAACGTATAGAACTGTGGCAGACTTCGAGTTTCCATCAATTGTGTGGCTACATGAGTCTGCAGACAAGCTCTCGCATGTGTCACAGCAGTACACGGATTTGTTTCCAGACTACGAGTTTCTAATCTGCATCACTCTCTCGGTCTCATCAAGGTATGAGTCGAGTGTTACTATACTTTTCATGACCTTTCTATGCAAATGCGTGCATGTAGAACATCAGGAGGAGGGGAATTCTTAGGGTTTTTGTTTAAGAGGCATGTGTATAGGGGAGGCAGATATCCTCGTATAAAGTCTTACAAGACATGGGCATGCCGGCAATATGACTATATATACAATATATTTTAAAATTTGTCACCATAGCGAATGGGGTAACATACTTGCGGGGTGGTTGTCATGTCGGATGTTGGAAAAATATATACTCCGTTACAGTATTAAGAGCATTGCATTCTACGTGACTAATACTTCTGATAATGCATGGCTTTAACAGTATAGCAGTTTTAGGTGCAGAACCGCGTAATCATTAAAGTGTGCTTTTATGCTCTCTGATCATTTCTCTCATGCCGGTAACTCCTGGGTACTGACTCCAGATGGTGGAATAATTCTTCAGAAACGATTGCACAGTTGATTTACATGAAATGTTTCGAACTCCATGTGTCTGGACCGCATAGCAATGCAACACTTTCAAGTCTATTATACACGAATAAGAGGTGCGACCCTCCATAATACGCACACATACGGGGAGATCTTGTGCTTTTGTATGGGTGCCGTGGGTAAGACCAGTGTTGCAGGAAGGATTGGTCAAGGACAATGTGGGAGGGAATTGTCAATCTCAGACTTTATCCTACGAAGGCGACAATACTCTGTGGCGCCCATACACACAGGGAAAGATCACCAGTCATAACCGTAAATTGTGCACTATGATTGATGTGCTGGAAATATGTAGATAACCTATTTTTATCGGTATAGGACGCTGCTTTGTATTCTTTGGTGTATGTCGTCGACGGGATGCACTGTAGTCATCTAGCTGCATTCGCTACCTAGTATATGGCACTTGCAACATAGTAGTGGAGGGGTGATGTAGCGATGATGCATAAACTTGGAAGTGCTCTACCGTGTCATTGACTGGAACTGCTCTCACTATCAACTGCAGTGTGTATTACAGTACATCGTCCTATATCAATGGTCTCTTTTCCATCCTGACCATCCACTGGGTATGCTTTGATCACCGCATAATGATCGGCTGACATCACTGGATATCTGCTACTTGTCGCTGTGGAGCATGCGATTAAATGTAGAGGTCATTACCTTGAACCAGTTGTTTGGAAGCGTTCCGCAATGCTGCAGACTACTCCTATTTCCATACGCTGCTGCGATGCTTTTATTTTTACTACCTCACGCGTGTTGTTTGTGAACAGCACCTTCCGGCGATGGTCAACACTGGAAAAGTAATCAAGTACATGACTGCAAAATGAAGGAACACTGCTCTTCGAAATGGAATACCCTGTCGATGGGGAAGATGAGAGTGACTGTACAGGTCATGCATGACCTTCGAATAGCTGTTGGAAGTGCTCTAAAATACTGCAAACTCTTCCAGTTTCCATATGTTGCGATATCTTCCACATTTTTGTCAATGAGAAACATCACCTCTGTGTTTTATTTCTTCCAGCCTGTTGTGGCAGCTGTATGGTTTACCCCATGCGATCCTCGGTCTTCTTTGAGAGCCAAAGGATCGAAACATGTTAGAGGTCTGTTTCAGCTGCTGCTAAGCTGACATTAAGTCTTGGTAGAAAAAACGAAGTGTATGGCGGTGTCCACTGATTGGATGTGTTACAACTGGAAAAAAAAGAACAATGTATTAAACTGGTTATGGAGGAAGAATACAAGAGCCATCTCATGTGATAGTCTGTTGGATGTGATCCTTCTACAGTACAAGTGATGCAATTTTACACTGGTCTTTGCAAGTATTGGTTGATTGGAGCACGAGGTTCGTGATCGAAGTTGCTTCCATTTTCAATAGGATTGCCACATATGATCAATGCTGGAAAGCAGACTGTATTTGTTTCATATGTATCAGGAGACAGAGAAATCGATAAGATATTACCAGGGCCCTAACAGATGATATAAAATAGCGATGATAGAAAACCTAGAAACTTTGTTGGATGGTACCAAATACTGAGGTGGGAGAGAAAGTTTCGGTATAGACGTGAATGCTCCCCGAGAGACGCAGATCTCTTCAGACTTCTGTACCTGTATGTAGTTTAGAGTTGTATCGCAATGCACTCGCAAAATTCTCGTCCTCCTCCAACGCCGTGTGATGTGTACTCTTCCTTATTTTCCCAACAAGAAACACCACCATAACTGCTCGTAATAATTATGTTTTCTGCTACCTCGTGTTGCAGGGGAAAGCTTCGTTCGATGCTGGCCTTACACATTGTACACGACTGGTGGAGCTATGACAACATGTTCCCATTTCCACCGAGGGGTCAAAACGTGGTCCTGACGCATTAACTCAGTCCCTCTTCTGTGCGGCTGGTCCCGGCGGAGGTTCGAGTCCTCCCTCGTGTGTGTGTGTGTGTGTGTGTGTGTGTGTGTGTGTGTGTGTGTGTGTGTGTGTGTGTTTTCATCCTTAGGATAATTTAGGCTAAGTAGTGTGTAAGCTTATTGGACGTAACTGCTAAGGTCATCAGTCCCTAAGATTTCACACAAATTTTTTACAGTCAGTCAGTCATGTTTCTCCACGGGATGCAGAATGTAAGTCTGACTGAACGGAAGTCAGACAGCATTAAACTGGAACGATCACATGGACAAAGCTGCAGCGAGACGGCAGAGATTGAGGAACAGTTACAAGATGCACAGTATCGTCTAAAAAAAAAAAAATAACATATGCTAAGGATCCCACACAGCAAAAACTCCAGCGCTAAGTTCCAGAAAGGTGACTCGTTTCGAGACATGAGTAGGCCACGAGTACAATTCAACCGTGCCATAATCATTAAACGATGTTTCTACAGCTCAAGTACGTGGTTGAATGGATACAGTTGATTCCAAATGGTGAACAGCATTTCTACCAAAAACCTTAGTCCTATCAGCGAACCATGTGTGCCTGTAGACTCGAAAGTACTTTTATGCAGAGTGACAGTAACATAGTCTTCATGCTTGTGTTTTTAATAGTGCTGACCATACGTGACATGTATGTTGTTTCTCAAAAGGTGACACTCGCGGTGACACTCGCGGTGACACTCGCGGTGACACTCGCGGTGACACTCGCGGTGACACTCGCGGTGACACTCGCGGTGACACTCGCGGTGACACTCGCGGTGACACTCGCGGTGACACTCGCGGTGACACTCGCGGTGACACTCGCGGTGACACTCGCGGTGACACTCGCGGTGACACTCGCGGTGACACTCGCGGTGACACTCGCGGTGACACTCGCGGTGACACTCGCGGTGACACTCGCGGTGACACTCGCGGTGACACTCGCGGTGACACTCGCGGTGACACTCGCGGTGACACTCGCGGTGACACTCGCGGTGACACTCGCGGTGACACTCGCGGTGACACTCGCGGTGACACTCGCGGTGACACTCGCGGTGACACTCGCGGTGACACTCGCGGTGACACTCGCGGTGACACTCGCGGTGACACTCGCGGTGACACTCGCGGTGACACTCGCGGTGACACTCGCGGTGACACTCGCGGTGACACTCGCGGTGACACTCGCGGTGACACTCGCGGTGACACTCGCGGTGACACTCGCGGTGACACTCGCGGTGACACTCGCGGTGACACTCGCGGTGACACTCGCGGTGACACTCGCGGTGACACTCGCGGTGACACTCGCGGTGACACTCGCGGTGACACTCGCGGTGACACTCGCGGTGACACTCGCGGTGACACTCGCGGTGACACTCGCGGTGACACTCGCGGTGACACTCGCGGTGACACTCGCGGTGACACTCGCGGTGACACTCGCGGTGACACTCGCGGTGACACTCGCGGTGACACTCGCGGTGACACTCGCGGTGACACTCGCGGTGACACTCGCGGTGACACTCGCGGTGACACTCGCGGTGACACTCGCGGTGACACTCGCGGTGACACTCGCGGTGACACTCGCGGTGACACTCGCGGTGACACTCGCGGTGACACTCGCGGTGACACTCGCGGTGACACTCGCGGTGACACTCGCGGTGACACTCGCGGTGACACTCGCGGTGACACTCGCGGTGACACTCGCGGTGACACTCGCGGTGACACTCGCGGTGACACTCGCGGTGACACTCGCGGTGACACTCGCGGTGACACTCGCGGTGACACTCGCGGTGACACTCGCGGTGACACTCGCGGTGACACTCGCGGTGACACTCGCGGTGACACTCGCGGTGACACTCGCGGTGACACTCGCGGTGACACTCGCGGTGACACTCGCGGTGACACTCGCGGTGACACTCGCGGTGACACTCGCGGTGACACTCGCGGTGACACTCGCGGTGACACTCGCGGTGACACTCGCGGTGACACTCGCGGTGACACTCGCGGTGACACTCGCGGTGACACTCGCGGTGACACTCGCGGTGACACTCGCGGTGACACTCGCGGTGACACTCGCGGTGACACTCGCGGTGACACTCGCGGTGACACTCGCGGTGACACTCGCGGTGACACTCGCGGTGACACTCGCGGTGACACTCGCGGTGACACTCGCGGTGACACTCGCGGTGACACTCGCGGTGACACTCGCGGTGACACTCGCGGTGACACTCGCGGTGACACTCGCGGTGACACTCGCGGTGACACTCGCGGTGACACTCGCGGTGACACTCGCGGTGACACTCGCGGTGACACTCGCGGTGACACTCGCGGTGACACTCGCGGTGACACTCGCGGTGACACTCGCGGTGACACTCGCGGTGACACTCGCGGTGACACTCGCGGTGACACTCGCGGTGACACTCGCGGTGACACTCGCGGTGACACTCGCGGTGACACTCGCGGTGACACTCGCGGTGACACTCGCGGTGACACTCGCGGTGACACTCGCGGTGACACTCGCGGTGACACTCGCGGTGACACTCGCGGTGACACTCGCGGTGACACTCGCGGTGACACTCGCGGTGACACTCGCGGTGACACTCGCGGTGACACTCGCGGTGACACTCGCGGTGACACTCGCGGTGACACTCGCGGTGACACTCGCGGTGACACTCGCGGTGACACTCGCGGTGACACTCGCGGTGACACTCGCGGTGACACTCCCGGTGACACTCGCGGTGACACTCGCGGTGACACTCGCGGTGACACTCCCGGTGACACTCGCGGTGACACTCGCGGTGACACTCGCGGTGACACTCGCGGTGACACTCGCGGTGACACTCGCGGTGACACTCCCGGTGACACTCCCGGTGACACTCCCGGTGACACTCCCGGTGACACTCCCGGTGACACTCCCGGTGACACTCCCGGTGACACTCCCGGTGACACTCGCGGTGACACTCCCGGTGACACTCCCGGTGACACTCGCGGTGACACTCGCGGTGACACTCGCGGTGACACTCCCGGTGACACTCCCGGTGACACTCCCGGTGACACTCCCGGTGACACTCCCGGTGACACTCCCGGTGACACTCCCGGTGACACTCCCGGTGACACTCCCGGTGACACTCGCGGTGACACTCGCGGTGACACTCGCGGTGACACTCCCGGTGACACTCGCGGTGACACTCGCGGTGACACTCCCGGTGACACTCCCGGTGACACTCCCGGTGACACTCCCGGTGACACTCCCGGTGACACTCGCGGTGACACTCCCGGTGACACTCCCGGTGACACTCCCGGTGACACTCCCGGTGACACTCCCGGTGACACTCCCGGTGACACTCCCGGTGACACTCCCGGTGACACTCCCGGTGACACTCCCGGTGACACTCCCGGTGACACTCCCGGTGACACTCCCGGTGACACTCCCGGTGACACTCCCGGTGACACTCCCGGTGACACTCCCGGTGACACTCCCGGTGACACTCCCGGTGACACTCCCGGTGACACTCCCGGTGACACTCCCGGTGACACTCCCGGTGACACTCCCGGTGACACTCCCGGTGACACTCCCGGTGACACTCCCGGTGACACTCCCGGTGACACTCCCGGTGACACTCCCGGTGACACTCCCGGTGACACTCCCGGTGACACTCCCGGTGACACTCCCGGTGACACTCCCGGTGACACTCCCGGTGACACTCCCGGTGACACTCCCGGTGACACTCCCGGTGACACTCCCGGTGACACTCCCGGTGACACTCCCGGTGACACTCCCGGTGACACTCCCGGTGACACTCCCGGTGACACTCCCGGTGACACTCCCGGTGACACTCCCGGTGACACTCCCGGTGACACTCCCGGTGACACTCCCGGTGACACTCCCGGTGACACTCCCGGTGACACTCCCGGTGACACTCCCGGTGACACTCCCGGTGACACTCCCGGTGACACTCCCGGTGACACTCCCGGTGACACTCCCGGTGACACTCCCGGTGACACTCCCGGTGACACTCCCGGTGACACTCCCGGTGACACTCCCGGTGACACTCCCGGTGACACTCCCGGTGACACTCCCGGTGACACTCCCGGTGACACTCCCGGTGACACTCCCGGTGACACTCCCGGTGACACTCCCGGTGACACTCCCGGTGACACTCCCGGTGACACTCCCGGTGACACTCCCGGTGACACTCCCGGTGACACTCCCGGTGACACTCCCGGTGACACTCCCGGTGACACTCCCGGTGACACTCCCGGTGACACTCCCGGTGACACTCCCGGTGACACTCCCGGTGACACTCCCGGTGACACTCCCGGTGACACTCCCGGTGACACTCCCGGTGACACTCCCGGTGACACTCCCGGTGACACTCCCGGTGACACTCCCGGTGACACTCCCGGTGACACTCCCGGTGACACTCCCGGTGACACTCCCGGTGACACTCCCGGTGACACTCCCGGTGACACTCCCGGTGACACTCCCGGTGACACTCCCGGTGACACTCCCGGTGACACTCCCGGTGACACTCCCGGTGACACTCCCGGTGACACTCCCGGTGACACTCCCGGTGACACTCCCGGTGACACTCCCGGTGACACTCCCGGTGACACTCCCGGTGACACTCCCGGTGACACTCCCGGTGACACTCCCGGTGACACTCCCGGTGACACTCCCGGTGACACTCCCGGTGACACTCCCGGTGACACTCCCGGTGACACTCCCGGTGACACTCCCGGTGACACTCCCGGTGACACTCCCGGTGACACTCCCGGTGACACTCCCGGTGACACTCCCGGTGACACTCCCGGTGACACTCCCGGTGACACTCCCGGTGACACTCCCGGTGACACTCCCGGTGACACTCCCGGTGACACTCCCGGTGACACTCCCGGTGACACTCCCGGTGACACTCCCGGTGACACTCCCGGTGACACTCCCGGTGACACTCCCGGTGACACTCCCGGTGACACTCCCGGTGACACTCCCGGTGACACTCCCGGTGACACTCCCGGTGACACTCCCGGTGACACTCCCGGTGACACTCCCGGTGACACTCCCGGTGACACTCCCGGTGACACTCCCGGTGACACTCCCGGTGACACTCCCGGTGACACTCCCGGTGACACTCCCGGTGACACTCCCGGTGACACTCCCGGTGACACTCCCGGTGACACTCCCGGTGACACTCCCGGTGACACTCCCGGTGACACTCCCGGTGACACTCCCGGTGACACTCCCGGTGACACTCCCGGTGACACTCCCGGTGACACTCCCGGTGACACTCCCGGTGACACTCCCGGTGACACTCCCGGTGACACTCCCGGTGACACTCCCGGTGACACTCCCGGTGACACTCCCGGTGACACTCCCGGTGACACTCCCGGTGACACTCCCGGTGACACTCCCGGTGACACTCCCGGTGACACTCCCGGTGACACTCCCGGTGACACTCCCGGTGACACTCCCGGTGACACTCCCGGTGACACTCCCGGTGACACTCCCGGTGACACTCCCGGTGACACTCCCGGTGACACTCCCGGTGAGACTCCCGGTGACACTCCCGGTGACACTCCCGGTGACACTCCCGGTGACACTCCCGGTGACACTCCCGGTGACACTCCCGGTGACACTCCCGGTGACACTCCCGGTGACACTCCCGGTGACACTCCCGGTGACACTCCCGGTGACACTCCCGGTGACACTCCCGGTGACACTCCCGGTGACACAATAGCACTGTTTACACCAGCAATGTCCAATATTGCGAAGAAAATAGCCATAGGTCATCTCCTTGTGCGTCTCGAAGTGGTGTATGTACCAGACAGCTGGTCAGGGGTATCTGGCCCACCCTTCGTCTCATTGTAATTGATTATCATTTTAATTTTTCTATAGTCTGCAATCTTATGGTCTTGATGCATGCTGGACAATAAAGTAACTGCTTTGTTGCTCTTTGGAACACGTGAACAATGCGTGATGTCTGCATTATGTCCAAAGACAGTAGATCCAATTTGTCTAGGCCAGCTAGTTTTGAATTTTTGTGGAATTTCAGGTTTGTTGGCTCTCACTGTTCCTAGGATAGTGAGCTGTGTTTTCTATTTCTCAGAAAGTTCAATGGAGGTGAACTAATTGTCGACAGTCACATTACGATTTGTCCCTTTGATGGTTTCAATTATTCACAGCACTGTTTGAAGTTTGCAGAAATATGTCAGTGCGAAAGCACTTTCTGGACCAATATAGATGAAAGCGTTATTGATATAAAAGTCACTGGAATCTGCGAGGCGTAGAACTTTTAAAATGTACATTCCTAAAAAAACCTAATAAATGTGGAATAAAAGGGTACCAGCATTTCGTCAACAGTCACAAAGCTTCCAACAACAAAATACTGAATACAATTATGGATGAATGCATCCCGAATTTCACTAATAGGAGCAAGTTTATTTCTCTCCCTTCGCTCTACTCTTGTCTGGGCACACTGAAACGGCAAGGCTGCAAGATTGAACAAGTATCTCGTGACACTCATAGTGCCCCAGAAGATCTCTCTACCTGTACTATCTGAAGCAAAAGACTAGAAACATCTTCGTTTCCTGATTTCAATACACCTGCCAAGTATAACAGACCTAAAACTGCTTTGATTACAATCATACAGAATACCAAAACCGCCAGCGCCATCTGTTGCCTAGATAGAGAGGTACGTGTAGAAAAAGTGCTGGGGTCTGTGAGACCCCCACTAGACCAGTTAAGGGTTAAGTCTGCTTACAACTTACTACAGATAAAGAAGTGTTGGATTAGCTTTTGATGTTTCCACGTTCTGATGTTGAGATTGTCGTTGCAGACCCATAAGATTAAAACCCACCTGAAATCTAATCTGTAATTGTTAAGCCTGAAGTCCATGCCAGTCAAAAAAGCTTGTACATGTTATTCTGCAGTTTCGAAGTAGCATTCGATGTCTATTAGTAAATCTCTTACTGTTTATAGCAAGTGTCCTATCCTTGTTATATTAGCAGTTTTAGTACTGCAGTAGTCTCCATATAATTAAAAGCTTTCCTTAACTTGTAACGTTTGCTAAGCAATTACTTAAGTTACTTTGAGTCTTAAAAGACGTGAAGATCTTGTTGCCGACGCTCTCGACTTTAGTGTCTTAATGTGTATGGTATATGCAGGCAGCCTCGGCTTCTGTAATTCACGCGGCGCTTGCCTGCGTGCACGTACCCGTGTACTTGGGCCTGCGCTTGTATCCGGACGTCGTCTCCGTTGACTGTTAGCTCTCACTGAAGTTTTGATTACTGCTGCTGCTGCTAAACAAGTTAAAATCTCCCACCAGGCAGCATATCGGGAAAGCTTAAGTGACTGCCTTTTCGAGCTTGCTCTGTCTTGTCTTCTAACGTAACGAACCCTAGAGTCTATTTTTGTATCTGAGTGTACGAACGTTTACCATACTTAAGTTTTGAACGTTTAAATTCCATCCGTAACTAACTGCTCTCTATGGTCAGCTTGGCCTAACTTGCTTACATACTTCTTGAAACTCATTGGAAGATTACCAGAACATAAGGTTGTATATTTTCTCTCTGCCTCTGAGGACTGATTCTTGTTCTTGGTTGTTGTGTAAATTAAATTACGAATCTTTGCTTAATTCGACTGTTATACCTGTGTGGGTGTTATTTAAGGGCCTTGTTGTCTACTGAGTTCTAAGAGAGGCCCCTGCAGGGGTAAGCGTGGCTTCGGCCTACTTATTGTGATAAACAGTAATCATTTCAATTATTGTTTCTTTTTTAAACTTACATATGTAAGTGAAGGTTGTTGTTTAACTGAAATTTCTCTTGTCTTACAGACTGCTTATGTAGGAGAAAACTTGCTGTTCATTATTATGTATGACGTGCAATAGAAGATCGCGGTTTTATTTATCGCTCTGTTGGCATATTCTGAGATACATTTGTTATTTCTTAAAGGAAAAAAATGTGCCCAGCCTGCGTTCGCCGTTCCAAGTCTCCTATCCTTCGTCCATCCTATGTTTGGACATTTCACTACTCTTCAGGAAAAGCTGGTGAGTAATTGTCCATCGTTGTCCTGAGTGCTCATCATATTTGGGGTGAAATATGTGTGTGTGTGTGTGTGTGTGTGTGTGTGTGTGTGTGTGTGTGTGTGTGTGTGTGTGTGTGTGTTTGTTTGTTTGTTTGTTTGTGTGTGTGTGTGTGTGTGTGTGTGTGTGTGTGTGTGTGTGTGTGTGTTTGTTTGTTTGTTTGTTTGTTTGTTTGTTTTTGGGCATAGTTTTATTGTGCCTCCTGACCTGTAAGTGAGGAAGATTTTGTCTTATTCGTTGTTTGAAAATACAGTCAAAAATTTGGCCTCGCCTTAGTGAAACGGTACGGATAGGAGCTTTCCAACGCTTATGGTTTGTGACGTGCTTAAGATCTGGGTGTGATTAAGTTTTTGTGAAGATTTTCGGACACAGTTGTTTTATTACGCAAATGTATGATTGACATCCCTCTGCCTTCCCCGTAACATAAATGACAGTTATTGCACAATGTACACAACATCCTTTACATTGAATTTCATCCAGCATTTGTGAGGAGAAGAGTTTATTTTACTTTTTGAAGAGTGTGGTGGAGTTTGTTGCTGCGCTGAGTAAATAGATCGTGACGACGTCTCAGGCAGCGGAAACGTCCCACATTCATCTTCACTGCTATTTATTAGCATTCAGGCACTTCTCCTTGATTGTCTCCAGAAGGCAAATGAAAATCTCAAGAGGGTAGTCGAAAAGGCAGACTAAATATTCGTCCAACTTTCTCAATGTTAGAGAAGGCAGAGGAGCGCTACGGTAAGACTCAATTTCTTTCTCGTCTTGTTCAATGACGCCATAGTCATATCTTTTTGAAACTATTATCTGTATTTTTAAGAAGTCGGAAGAGATAACGAAATTCATTATTGAAGATCAAATCAGTAATTGCGAAAAGAAGTAAGGTGCGACAGCACGGTCGGTGAGAGAAATAATCGTTCGATTAGAACTGCTAAAGTTTGACCTGTTTTAGTAAAAGACCAGAAAGCTGTTCTTGGGGAAAATTAACAGTCCAGATTAGTCGAGGCTAACGCTCGGTAACTGGAATTACCGTAAAAGAGACAAGATGAACGAAAGAACAGCTGCTCAAGAAGTCGCAATCCAGATTAAAGAGCATACTGAAATGCACGATGCTACACATGATAGAGACGAGGTTGTTTCTGTGTCTGGTGAGCATGAAGTGCAGGTTAACCAGATGACAGAGGATACAGTTAACGAAGCAAATTACGGAGCACATTGAACTGCAGGATGTTACTGACGATCTAGAGAAGACTATTTCTGCACCTGAAGAACGTTCAGACAGGTTACCGAGAAATTAGAAGATGTAGCTCCCTTCGTGTTTATTAATAACTTATCAGAAGTAAGACAGCAATGCCAGTTCTAGCACATGTAACTATCATCACATGTGGTGACGTGTTACACACCTGGCGTCAGTCACCTACCCACCAGGAATCGATCGAGGTCCCACAGGGGGATCACCCAGGCAATTGTGCTACTCCTATTCTAGGATCAAGCTGCTGCTCCTCCTGATCCCCTCACCCCAAGCCCTCTTTCTGGACCGATGGGGATCATGCAGCTTTCTGCTTCCCCTCCTCCTCCGCCACCCCAGTCGTCTTTTATAACGACCTATTGTGGGAAGGGGGTGTCAGTTTGGAGCTGGGCGACAGACACATTTTCTCCCTATTTCTTAATACAAATATTATGCGACACCAGCAGACACCACACTGATTTTGAGATATTTTTCCGCATTCTCCTGAACTGTACACACATTTCACACACTTTCCCATTTTATAACTGGAGGAACTCTGTTTGTTTATAACAGCCTACCACCTCTCCCTATGCTTCAAATTACGTCACATGATGTCAGAGTTTAGTATTACGTGGCACCAGCCAAGACTACACCCAGGCTGATACGTAAGCACTCATCCGTCACCCGTTTTATGTATCTTTACCGGATTTTTCACAGTTTTAAATATTTTGTACAATTATGCAGGACTGTTCCCGACATCGCGTCGACGTTATGATCCAATGCAGTATGTGGCGGAATTAGATTTCACTGATACTGAAACACGCCTCCCAACACCATCTTTTATAACTGGGCACATAAATGGGCGCAACAGGCATAGAAAATCTGTTTGTTAATAACGAATTACGTCACATGAGAACTATTTGTTGATAAATTAATATTTCGAGGGACCAGCAGAAGCCACTACCGATTTTTAACCAAAGATGTTGTGTAAGAAATACCACACTACATTACTATATTGTGTAACGTCATAATAAAATTCTGATCCCTCCAGCCGAAGACACTGTATTCGTAGCGCAGCACAACAAAAATACTTCTCTAGAGAGTCGTTCAGCATTCGCAACAACCGCATCGAAAATCATGTGGCCTGCAGGGTGGACCGCCCACCTCAGACTGACGTGGGCGTGCGTAGGCGGGGACGCCGATGGAGGTGGGTAAGTTGGTACGGTACGGAACTTCTCTCTTTCGCGACCTGATGGCCACAATCGTACGAGTTCTCCACATTGCGGCAGACCATCTGCCCAGTAGTGGTCAGCCGCTGTGGCGGATCGGTTCTAGGCACTTTGGTCCGAAAGCACGCTGCTGCTATGGTCGCAGGTTCGAATCCTGCCTCGGGCATGGATATGTGTGCTGTCCTTAGAACTACGTAAACCTAAGTCTAGTGGACTGATGATCTCAGATGTTAAATCCCTTAGTGCTTAGTGCCGTTTCAACCCAATAGTGGCAAAGGTATTTGCACAACATGTGTGTTTTTTTTTTGGTTGGGTTTAAGGGCGCTCAACTGCTGAGGTCATTAGCGCCCAGTCACTGTTGTTAGAGCACATGGAATCTAGTAAAACTCAAGGGGATGGAGGGGACACCAGAAGGGCCTGACAAAGATGCAGACAAAATTAGTAAAAAGATTAAATGTCTTTGGACAAGCCAGTTAAAGTTATAAAACGCAGAATACGAGCAGCTGCTCGAGCGTCATCAGCTAAAACATCCGGTAAAGTAGATGGCAGGGACAGGACAACACGGAATTGACTAAAACGGGGACACGACAATAAAACATGGCGCACTGTTAATGCCTGACCACAAGGGCACTGCGGGGCTGTGTCACCAGAGAGCAGGTAGCGGTGGCTAAACCGGCAATGCCCAATCCGCAACCTGGTCAGAAGGACCTCCTCGCGCCGAGATGGTCGGGAGGATGTTGTCCAAGCAGTTGGGAGCGGTACAACATGTGTGTAATCACCTCCAGTATGGTAGCTGTCACAAACGATGCTCAGTCATTCAGCGGAGGTCACCGCGCTACAGAAGAACCTGTCGCAACTCGCGGACGTCTTTGCAGAGAAACGTTGCTGACAGAGAAAGGACGGAAGGGCGGGGAGTGGACTGCTTAGTGCTCACACTCTCTGGACATCCAAGACAACTGTCGTAACTCTGAGACAGCTATATGCTCAGCAGATAACCAATGCTAACAATTTAAGGGCTAAGAGCATCTGTAACCACCACACTTTGTTGCACCAGTCCTGCTGATGAAAGAGACATACCCCCCATTAGACGTGAACCATACCGTTAAGTCGGGGAAAATGTTACCGAACAAACATAGTCGTAGGACCAGATCTGCCAGGTGTAACTGTCGCAGTATTATAGTGCAGCCTTATTGTAACTCTCGCAAATGGACGCGGAAGCAGTCAGGAGTGTGTGCGACGCCGCCACATGCAAACGAGTCAGATGTGCTCAATGTGAAGCGAACCACTTCGTTTAACCATTAACATTTAATTTTAGGATGAAAACTCTTTAATAATCACAATTTTTCCATGCCTTGCAATGTGAAAGCTATTAGTGACAGACGGAAAATGGATACACATTTTAGTGGGAAATTCGATTTAATTTAGTTTTGCATCGGGAAACATTTTCGTTAGAAGTTGCAGTGTGTGTTATTCGAGAAAAACAACGTGACGTTCAACAGCCCGGCCCACCCCCATGCTCAAACCCCACCTGTGACGACTTTCGGTGTGTGGTTCGTGACACACCCTGCTGCCAATGTAGCAAATTTCGCGACTACAAGAATTTTGCCCGATCGACCTTATTCGGTCGTCCTTGACTGGGCTGTACTGTATATCGGCGTCACCTAGCTGCTCAAACCTCGGCTGACAGAAATCACTGTAGATGACCGAAACATCCGCGAGAGTGTAAACAAATCTGGTATTCGTATTCTAAACGAAAGTATTCATTGTAATTGCGAAAGAATATTGCAAAAGAATATTGCAGGCTTCAGTTTCACAAAGCGCCGACGTCCACACAGATAATGCGATCCCATTAATAGGAATTTGGTGTACTTTTAATTGTAACTAAACATGTGGAACGTAACTTACATTTCAGGCAGAACAATCTGCACTTTTTCTCTTGCACCCCACGGGCTCCACTCCTGTGCCGCCCCCCGCCGCCGCCCCCCCCCTCCCATACCTGCTGCTGCTGCTGCTGCTGCTGCTGCTGCTGCTGCTGCCAGCGCCCTCAAGACCCTCCCCCTGCCTCTGCCTCTGTGCGCAGCTTTCAGCCTCTGCACCACTCGAGTCATTCCTCGATGTCTTAACCCTGTCCCCCCACCGTCCCGTCCCGTATTATCAGCATGTCCCACATGTTCCTCTCCTCAACGATTCTGAGGAGAACCTCGTCATTCCTTATTTTATCACCTCTCAACATTGATTTGTAGCAGCGCATCTTCGATTCTCCCTGTTCCGGTTTTTCCAGAGGCCGTAGTTAACTTCTCTACAATGTTGTGTGATGTGTACATAGTTCCGCATAGTCAGCACGTACACAACTTTCCCACTAGAGCGCACCCCGCTAAGCACAATAGCGCAGGCGCAGCGCTCGTCCGTCTCCACACTAAGAGATGGCGCTGCCTTAGAGACGGACCAAATTCTGCTTCCGCCGATCCGCGTATAAATATGTAACGCAGCCAATGAGAGTGCTGCAAACGTAGAACCTTTTCTCCTCGTGGACCACATTCACGCAGTGATACCTGAACGCGCGAGGTATTATAACGAGTGTACAGACCTCCGATTAGTCAGTCTGCATTAGTCTATAGTCAAGTTTCAGTCTAATAAGATTATTCATTTATCTTCATGGCTATGGACAGGAATATGGTAGACACTTTGTGAAGTATCAGAGATATGTGAGAATAAGATTGAAGTTCCTTTGGTCTTGGTACGTTAGATTGTCAATTGTAAACAGCATCCAGAATCAAGTTGAAGTTCCTTTGGTCTTGGTACGTTAGATTGTCAATTGTAAACAGCATCCAGAATCAAGTGTATGCTTTTTTATTTTAATAAATGTGTGTGAAAATTAATCAAGTTCTGTTTAAAGTTGGTCACCGTCAATCTGCTACTCTAAGCGTGCAAGTGGCATTTCTATCGTCTGACCTAACGGCAGAAGATAAACACGCCACGATAAGATCACGAGACATATTGCTGACACTCCCCTACTTCGTTATAGCGACAAGTCAAATAATCGGATGGTGTGTGTACCGAAGGTCTTACAGTACGCACACCACATTGTGCTTCATTCGTACGGTCTCAGAAAATTCACCTGCAAATTAAGGCCAGCCTTTGCTACTACCAGACTTCTTTCGGCCAGGAATGGCACCTTTGCCACTGCCAGTTTACTTGTCACGAACGACAGTAGCTTCAACGGCGTGCTAGTTTCTGCCGATTAAACATACTGGCCTCACGACGAGGGCGTGGTGAAAAGTAATGACTCCACATTTTTGTGCGAAAACTGTTAAAGCTACTTAAATGAAACAAATTTTATGAGCATTCTACATATTTGTTCTTCACGTCTACGTATTTATTTCTCGACACAGTCATCCTGGCGATGCCCATATTTCTCCCGATGAGGACCAATTTGATACAGTTACTGTAGAGTGGTTGACTTTTGTAGTGGTGAAGCAGTACAAGCAGACTTAAGGTTGTTAACAAAGTTAAGTTCTCGAAGGTGTTCTCCCAGTTCTGGAAAGAGAGAAACTCGTATGTGGCCAAGACGGGATTATATGGCAGATGGTCGATGACGGTGAGCACGAGACGCCGGGCTGTTGCAGATGCAGCAGTGCCCGTGCGTCGTCTGGCACTGTCATGCTGAAGAAGGGGATTTACAACACAGAGCGCAACGTTACTCAGATGAACATAACTAGAAACTGATGCAGTTGTCGAATGGATGGCCGATAGCCTTTGTTAGATTGTGGGTATGTCAGGCGAATAAATACTAGTAATCATAATACGTCTATTACTCTGCTCTATCAAGTGTCAGACAATCCACAATTAATGCAAATGAGCCTTTAAATACTTAATGCTACATACGTAATTATGACAACCAGTGGCAACTTCTAAATAAACATTCAATAATGAGGACCTGTGGCAACGCAAATCTGATAAATCTTACGTGAGAGTCGGGAGGGGGAAATCGAGTATAATCGTGTAAGTATGTAGTGACTGTCATTAAAGTAATCCATACACAAGAAAATCTCTTAAAGTAATACATAGGACTACAGAAGGTAATACGTCACAGTTCTATATTTTGCAGGCAAATTGTTTACGGTGTCACACGGCAGATGTTCAGAGTGAGGCTCTGACACCGTAATATTATAAATTGGCTCAAAATTCCCTACGCCTCACACGGTAGCAGCTGTGGGCGACGGAAGTGCTGCGACGTCAGCGGCTCTCGCCCGCGGCTGAGTGTCGGACGCCCCAACATTTTCTACGATCAGCTGCTGGCTGAAGGTCGCGAATCAGCAGTCGAGGTTATGAAGTAGAAGTTATGAGACGAAGGTACGAAATTTAGTTAATAGATGTGATTTCTTTCCAACAAGGAATGCTAAATCTGATTGGCTGGGCTCTTAAGGGTCTGAGTTCTGAATGATCACAATTCTCCTCAGAGAGCTCGCGTCCGCTTCTCTGGGCTATGTTTCGCTCGGTTAAGCTTGCGAAGCTCGAGGCTCCGTTTCCACTTGCAAGATACGGTTCTTCAGCGCCCGTCCCCACGTTTGGCGGACGATAGCGCCGCTCGGCAAAGCTTCTGCCTCACTGCCGCTCGTGAGACCCTCCCCACGCGCTAACCTCCCACCCTCTCTGAAGGACGCTGCAGGCTGGCCGCCTGTGTTGGCCACTGTGGCTCCAAAACGTTTCTCTAGTTCCCTAGTGTCATCTCCATGTGTTTTAGTCTCCTCATTCTGCTTCTGCACAGAGACAAGTAACAAGTAGGAAAGTTACTAAACCTTTTGGATACTTGTACGACCGTCAGCCGAATACACTTACACCATACTACCGCAGAGTACGGGTGACTGACTGAAGAAAAATCAGCTACACACTGGCTAAAGAAAACTCTGCAGGTGAATGGGACCTCATGCTCTTCCAGATGTTCTGGTCGTGCAAGGATTTTCTAGTTATTGCATGTCCGGGCTTGTTGCAGTTGTTATCACGAATCATTTTGTAACATCGCTGTGTTGAGAATTAATTTCAAATACAGGGTGTTTCCATGTGTGAATTATTCACCATCACTTCTCAAAGCACAAGCAAAAACTAGTCAGACGTCCCAATACACATGGGTACATAAATCAACCGTTGTAGACATACAGCACATTGCCTCTTCCAGTTCATCAGTGTCAAGGAACACACGGCATCTCTAAACGTTAAAGTAAGTGTTCAAAATGTGGTCCATGCGTCTGAATGAAACAATGAACTCGTCTCTAAAATGAGTTACGAATCCTCTCAGGCAGTTCTAGGATATCCCGTACATGCTGGAGTGCTGCTTCAATCCGCAAGTTGGTTGGTTGGTTGGTTTGGGGGATGAAAGGGACCAGACTGCTACGGTCATCAGTCCCTTTTTCCAAAGACAAAGAACATCCACAGAGAATAAAAACGAGGAACAGAATAGACACAGACGATACAGAACAAAAGAAACGGAGACAAGGACAAGACAAAACGAACTAAAACCACACAGAGTGTGACAGTGATTGGCCGACCATAGAAATAAAAAAGGAAAAGCCAACCACTTAGAAACACATTAAAAGATCAGTGTAAAATCATAGGCCAAAGGCCAGAATCAAAACAAAAAATAAAATAAAACAGAAACACTCAGAGGAAAGAATAAAAACTCCCTGCCCGAATAAAACGTAAAACTAAGGCAGCCATAACAGGGTCATCGGATAAAACGGCAGGGAGCGTATCAGGCAGCGCAAATGTCTGCCTGACCACAGCTAAAAGGGGGCAGGCCAACAGAATGTGGGCCACCGTCAAAGCCGCCCCGCAGCGACATACAGGAGGGTCCTCCTGGCGCAGTAAATAACTGTGTGTTAGCCAGGAGTGGCCAATGCGGAGCCGACAAAGGACGACTGAGTCCCGGCGGTTGGCTCGCATGGAGGACCGCCACACAGTCGTCGTCTCCTTAATGGCACGGAGTTTATTGGGTGTAATCCGATCGCGCCATTCAGCGTCCCAAAGCGCAAAAACTTTTCGGCGGAGGACTGCCCGCAAATCAGCCTCTGGGAGGCCAACATCCAGAGATGGTTTATTCGTGGCCTCTTTCGCCAGGCGGTCAACATGTTCATTGCCCGGGATACCGACATGACCGGGGGTCCACACAAAGACCACAGAGCGGCCGCAACGCGCAAGAGTATGCAGGGACTCATGGATAGCCATCACCAGACGAGAACGAGGAAAACACTGGTCGAGAGCTCGTAAACTGCTCAGGGAATCGCTACAGATAACGAAGGACTCACCTGAGCAGGAGCGGATATACTCTAGGGCTCTGAAGATGGCGACTAGCTCAGCAGTGTAAACGCTGCAGCCAGCCGCCAAGGACCGTTGTTCGGAATGGTCCCCTAGAGTTAGCGCATACCCGACACGACCAGCAACCATCGAACCGTCGGTGTAAACAATTCCAGAGCCCTGATACGTGGCCAGGATGGAATAAAAGCGGCGGCGGAAGGTCTCTGGAGGGACCGAGTCCTTCGAGCCCTGTGCCAAGTCGAGCCGAAGGCAAGGGCGAGGAACACACCACGGGGGTGTACGCAGAGGCGCCCGGAAAGGAGGTGGAACAGGGAAAAACCCAAGCCCACAGAGAAGCTCCTTGACGCGTACGGCGATCGGACAACCCGACCGGGGCCGACGGTCTGGCAGATGGACGACTGACTGCGGGAACAGGACACGATAATTTGGATGCCCGGGCAAGCTTAGAACATGGGCAGCATAAGCGGCCAGCAAACGTTGGCGCCGGAACCGCAGTGGGGGTACACCTGCCTCCACTAGCACACTGTCCACAGGGCTGGTGCGGAAAGCACCAGTGGCAAGGCGTATCCCGCTGTGGAGAATTGGGTCCAGCACCCGTAACGCAGATGGGGATGCTGAGCCATAAGCCAGGCTCCCATAATCCAGACGGGACTGGATTAACGCCTGGTAGAGCCGCAACAGGGTAGAGCGGTCGGCGCCCCAGCGGGTGTGGCTCAAGCATCTCACAGCGTTGAGATGCCGCCAACACGTCTGTTTAAGCTGCCGGATATGAGGCAGCCAAGTCAACCGGGCATCGAAAACCACCCCCAAAAACCTGTGGGTTTCCACCACAGCAAGGAGTTCGTCGCCAAGATAAAGCCGCGGCTCAGGATGGACTGTTCGGCGCCGGCAGAAATGCATAACGCGGGTCTTGGCTGCCGAAAACTGAAACCCATGCGCTACAGCCCAAGACTGCGCCGTACGGATAGCGCCCTGTAGCTGACGTTCAACAGCTGCAATGCCAGTAGAGCTGTAATAAAGGCAGAAGTCGTCAGCATACAGGGAAGCAGAGACAGAATTTCCCACGGATGCAGCGAGCCCGTTAATGGCTATTAAAAACAGACAGACACTTAAAACAGAACCCTGTGGCACACCGTTCTCCTGGACGTGGGTGGAACTATAGGAGGCTGCGACTTGCACGCGGAAGGTACGATACGACAGGAAATTGCGGATAAAGATCGGCAGAGGGCCCCGAAGACCCCATCCATGAAGCGTAGAAAGGATGTGATGACGCCATGTCGTATCGTACGCCTTCCGCATGTCGAAAAAGACAGCGACCAGGTGCTGACGGCGGGCAAAGGCAGTACGGATGGCCGACTCCAGGCTCACCAGATTGTCGGCGGCGGAGCGGCCTTTCCGGAACCCACCCTGAGACGGAGCCAGAAGGCCCCGAGACTCCAGTACCCAATTTAAGCGCCGGCTCACCATCCGTTCGAGAAGCTTACAAAGAACGTTGGTGAGGCTAATGGGGCGGTAGCTGTCCACCTCCAGAGGGTTCTTTCCAGGTTTCAAAATGGGGATGACAATACTTTCCCGCCATTGCGATGGAAACTCACCCTCGACCCAGAGACGGTTGTAAAGGTCGAGGAGGCGTCGCTTGCAGTCCACTGAAAGGTGTTTCAGCATCTGACAGTGGATGCGATCTGGCCCGGGAGCGGTATCAGGGCAAGCGGCAAGGGCACTCTGAAATTCCCACTCACTGAATGGAGCGTTGTAGGGTTCAGAAGCGTTGGTGCGAAAAGAAAGGCTCCGACGTTCCATCCGCTCTTTAATGGAGCGGAAGGCCTGGGGGTAATTCGCAGAAGCGGAACTCATAGCAAAATGCTCTGCTAAGCGGTTTGCAATGACGTCGGAGTCAGTACAAACTGCTCCATTCAGTGAGAGCGCAGGGACGCTGGCAGGGGTCCGATAGCCGAAGACCCGTCGAATCTTGGCCCAGACCTGCGATGGAGTGACATGGAGTCCAATGGTGGACACATACCGCTCCCAGCACTCCTTCTTGCCTTGGCAGATAAGGAGGCGGGCCCGCGCACGCAGCCGTTTAAAGGCGATAAGGTGGTCCATGGAGGGATGTCGCTTGTGACGCTGGAGTGCCCGCCGGCGATCCTTAATCGCTTCAGCGATCTCAGGCGACCACCAAGGCACAGCCCTCCGCCGAGGGGACCCAGAAGAACGGGGAATGGCAGACTCGGCGGCAGTGACGATGCCGGCGGTGACCGATGTAACCACCACATCAATGTCATCAGTTGAGAGAGGCTCAATAGCGGCAGTGGAGGAGAACAAGTCCCAGTCAGCCTTATTCATAGCCCATCTGCTAGGGCGCCCAGAAGAGTGACGCTGTGGTAGTGACAGAAAAATCGGAAAGTGGTCACTACCACACAGGTCGTCATGCACACTCCAGTGGACAGATGGTAAGAGGCTAGGGCTACAGATTGAAAGGTCAATGGCGGAGTAGGTGCCATGCGCCACACTGAAGTGTGTGGAGGCACCATCATTCAAAATCGAGAGATCGAGCTGCGACAATAAATGCTCAACGGTGGCGCCTCGACCTGTTGCCACTGACCCACCCCACAGAGGGTTATGGGCGTTAAAGTCGCCCAGTAATAAAAAAGGTGGCGGCAATTGGGCTATCAGCGCAGCCAGGACATGCTGCGCGACATCACCCTCCGGTGGAAGGTAAAGACTGCAGATGGTAAGAGCCTGCGGCGTCCACACCCTAACAGCGACAGCCTCTAAAGCTGTTTGGAGAGGGACAGACTCGCTGTGAAGTGAGTTAAGGACATAGATGCAGACGCCACCAGACACCCTTTCATAAGCTGCTCGGTTCTTATAATAACCCCGATAGCCACGGAGGGCGGGGGTGCGCATTGCTGGAAACCAAGTTTCCTGCAGAGCAATGCAGAGGAAAGGGTGAAGGCAGATAAGTTGGCGGAGCTCAGCTAGATGGTGGAAGAAACCGCTGCAGTTCCACTGGAGGATGGTTTTGTCCATGGCTGAGAAAGGCGTGCCGGGACTGGGACGGCAGATTACGCCGCTGGGTCACCTGCTGCCTCCGATTGAGCACCCGTGCTAGTGCTATTGCTATTCACGGCGTCTGAGGGACCGGCGAGATCGAGGTCCTCAGCGGACGCCAGAATCTCCACCGCGTCCTCAGACGCAGAGCTAGAAGGTTGCGATGGGGTGGCTACCACCGCGCGTTCCTTGGGCTTAGAGCTGCTCTTCTTTGATTTCTCACGCTGCTCCTTGGGTTTAACTGGCTGGGAGGGCTTCACCGATTCAGTCTCCGGGACTGAGGAGGATCAGGAAGCCCTTCGACCTGCAGATTGTGGGCACTTACGCCACTGTCTATCGTCAGCCTTCCCGCCGGTGGAAACCTGGGAAGGGAGGGACCCAAGGGACCCCTTGCGAGCGTGAGAAGCCGAAGAAGTTGGACACTTCTCCGGCGTAGAAGCGGGGACCGACGTCCCCGATGGGGGGGATGGTGTTGCTCCTGAGGTAGGTGGCACAGGAGCAATCGGGTGGGTAGAGCCCCCCACTGGCAAGGGGGCAGGAGGAGTTGTACCACTCGTCGATCCGGCCGAAAGGCGCGAAACTGATGGGGCTAGCACAGGTGTTGTAACAGCGGCGTAGGAAGTTGTCATTCTCACTGGATGTAATCGGTCGTATTTCCGTTTGGCCTCAGTATAAGTCAGTCGGTCCAGGGTCTTATATTCCATGATTTTGCGCTCTTTCTGGAATATTCTGCAGTCTGGCGAGCAAGGTGAATGGTGCTCCCCGCAGTTGACGCAGATGGGAGGCGGGGCACATGGAGTATCGGGATGAGATGGGCGTCCGCAATCTCGACATGTGAGGCTGGAAGTGCAACGGGAAGACATATGGCCGAACTTCCAGCACTTGAAGCACCGCATCGGGGGAGGGATATAGGGCTTGACGTCACATCGGTAGACCATCACCTTGACCTTTTCCGGTAACGTATCACCCTCGAAGGCCAAGATGAAGGCACCGGTAGCAACCTGATTGTCCCTCGGACCCCGATGAACGCGCCGGACGAAATGAACACCTCTACGTTCTAAGTTGGCGCGCAGCTCGTCATCAGACTGCAAAAGGAGGTCCCTATGGAAAATAACACCCTGGACCATATTTAAACTCTTATGTGGAGTAATAGTAACGTTAACATCCCCCAACTTGTCACAAGCAAGTAACCTGCGTGACTGGGCGGAGGATGCCGTTTGTATCAGGACCGATCCAGAGCGCATTTTTGACAAGCCCTCCACCTCCCCAAACTTGTCCTCTAAATGCTCGACGAAGAACTGAGGCTTTGTGGAGAGAAAAGACTCCCCATCAGCTCTCGTGCAAACTAAGAATCGGGGCGAATAACTGTTACCTCCATCCTGGGACTTACGCTCTTCCCACGGCGTGGCCAGGGAGGGGAACGTTTTCGGATCGTACTTCTGAGCATTAAATTGAGCCCGAGAACGCTTAGAGACTGCTGGCGGCTGGCCGCCAGCGAGAGATGATGTACCACGCTTCATTGCGGGTCATCCGCCCTGATGCCACCTACTCCGACCAAGGGCCCTCCCCACGGGCGCCACCCAGCCACAGCAAAGGCCACCTGGCAGGATGGCCGTTGCCGGGAGTCCTGATACCCCAGGAGGATAGGCATCTACTCCTTGGCATACGTGGGGAGTTAACGGCGCAGGCATCAGTAGAGCGATCCCTGTGTTGTCAGGGGGCTACAACCAAGAGGGTACATGGCGGCCCCACCACAACGGACTGGCTACCGTGCTGGATCTTAGGTGCAAAACTGTCCAAGGTCGTCGCCGCAGTTAAAAGAAACACTGCAGAGGGCAGCGTGGTAATCGCACCCAGGGACGTATCCCCGCCCTAAAGATCGAAAACGAGCGGGACACCATGGCAACGACGTGAAAGCCGGCTAAAGGTCTAATTGCACGACGGATACAGTGCACCACGTAAGGCGCCCTTCCCCAATTGGCTCGCTCTTCGGAATAATTTAGAAAGATGGAGGTCAAACCCGAGAGGGGACCATCACATAAGGCCAAAACATGTGAGACTCCTTTTAGTCGCCTCTTACGACAGGCAGGAATACCGCGGGCCTATTCTAACCCCCGAACCCGCAGGGGGCCAATCCGCAAGTCTAGTTCCTCAAGAGAGCTGATCTCGGTAGCTTAGACCTGGCTTTAGACATGACCCCACCACAGCAATCCGTGAGATTTATATCCGGAGACTGGATAGGCAGAGCAATGCCTATGCTGTGGCCTCCACAATGTTGACCGTACGTCCAAATTAGAAGCAGGCGCACTCTTAGATGAAAATGTGCTTTAGTGCCGTCATGCATCAGCCACATGTTCAGGCGTTGGTTCAGTGGGACATCATCGTGTAAGTCTGGAAGTATAGTCCGCAGAAACCGCATGCACTGCTGTCCGGTTAGTCTTTGTGGTATGAAAAGTGGTCCAGTTACATGGTGTCCGAGCAGTACTGCCTTGAACTTCATCGAATAATGCTGCTGATGTTGTCATACATGTGTTCCGTTAGGACTGAAATCGGCCGAAATGTGACACTTATCGTAATTAAAAATACCCTCACGGGTAAATCCAGCCTCATCTTTGAACAAAATACTGCTTGTAGGCAGGGATTCAGGATGCACTGTTGTTTCACCCATTGGCAGAAATTCGCTCTAAAAGGGAAGTCTGCATTGTTGAGGACTTACACTCGCTGGAGATGATATGGATAGATGTAAAATCCGCCACACACTGCTACGGCTCAGGACACACTCTTGGGTAGCAATCCTCCTCGTTGAAGTACGCATTGTACACGAACATCAGAGTACCACCCTTTTCTCAGCATCGGGTGTTATGGATGTGGGTCGACCTTCTCGTACATGTGCGAAACTCGCGGTTTCTTTAAGGCGTTGATATAGCCAGATTAATGTACGCCTACTGGGCTGCCTGCAGAGAGAGAAAGCTTCTTCATAGTATACCGTGACGTCCGTTGTGTTGTATTTTAAGGTGCCACGTATACCGTTTGTACATGTATACGCGTATGTCGTCGTTGTCGTCTCTTCTTTCCCTCTTCCATGTCAGAGCATGAGAAATTTTTATGTTTGAGTGTACCTATTTGTTGTCGACAACACACAACTACACGGTCACGGTATCACCTGATTCCGGAATAGCTAGCTTAAGATATTATTCTTCACTTAACCTTTGAGACTTTAACGAGTAGCTGGTTGTTAATCAGGCCCAATAATTGACTTTTAACGACAGCACTTGTGACAGACTGATCGTAATATTAATAATACGTAAGGCTCTACACCACCATAAGAAAATATCACTGTTCATGAAATAAAATATTCGAATAAACTCCTTCATATTTTCCTTTTATTTAATCAAATGCTTTCAAATGTTTATATCGAGGTGTGCATGATTTGTGGGCGCGAAATATAGTGTTGCATGAAAAATAGTACACTGTTTCTGCTGATCACCACTTATGAGCTTTTGGGTTGATAGGCTACTTCAATCAACAGCATTTATATTGGATTTTGAAAATGATCTTTGTATCGAAACTTACGTCCCCCACAATGGCTCATCGAATATTCTACCCTTTCGCGATAACTAAGAATTCGCGTAAATTGTATATTCGCGAGTTTAAAGCAAACCATCGGCCGCGACACACTCGGGACGCTTACCAGCCTGTCACGAAATTGACCTGCACACATCTACAACCAATTTTCAAGGTCACAGTTCGCCCTACACGACTGTGTGCAATTGAACTTCGACCAATCAATTATTTCTGGAATTGTAATCACTGATCCCGACACTGACCGTCCATAAACGCACAATTAAAACTCGTTTTTCTTCTAAGAGTAAACAATGACGTCATCTACATAGAGATCATTTGGAATAATATTTTAACAATTAACATTTATCGTCATATGTTGATGGTAATCAGAAAAAATTTGATTATCGGAAAGTAACACATAACAGATAGCAAATCACAGGTAACTAATTGACGGCTTTCCATAGCGTCAGGACTTAATCACGCAAAACTATATAAAGAAATCCCCAAATTTCTCCATACCAACTGACAGATACAAGTAAGATATTCAACACGTCACAGATCAATCCCATGAACATCAACAAAAGCAAAACGAGGATAATGGAATGTAGTCGAATTAAATCGGATGATGCTGAGGGAATTAGATTAGGAAATGAGACACTTAAAGTAGTAAAGGAGTTTTGCTATTTGGGGACCAAAATAACTGATGATCGAAGTAGAGAGGATGTAAAATGTAGACTGGCAATGGCAAGGAAAGCGTTTCTGAAGAAGAGAAATTTGTTAACATCGAGTATAGATTTAAGTATCAGGAAGTCATTTCTGAAAGTATTTGTATGGAGTGTAGCCATGTACGGAAGTGAAACATGGACGATAAATAGTTTGGACAAGAAGAGAATAGAAGCTTTCGAAACGTGGTGCTACAGAAGAATGCTGAAGATTAGATGTTCTGAGGCATCAAGGGATCATAAATTTAGCATTGGAGGGCAGCGTGGAGGGTAAAAATCGTAGAGGGAGACCAAGAGATGAATACACTAAGCAGATTCAGAAGGATGTAGGCTGCAGTAGGTACTGGGAGATGATGAAACTTGCACAAGATAAAATAGCATGGAGAGCTGCATCAAACCAGTCTCAGGACTGAAGATTACAACAACAGATCAATCCCGACCTGTAATAATGTAATAGGATCGTGCAGTCTCAAGGGTACAGCCATCCGCTTTGCCACACATGAAGGTCATTCCAGCGTATTCTTCATTGGTGTAACCTCTCTCTCCATGATGTCTTCATATTCGTAACTGATTGTGAGGCCAGAGTGCACGGGGAGGGAGGGGGGTGGGTGGGTGGGTGGGAGGAGAGGGGAGGGAATTAGTGGGGGGATGCGTAAACGATTAGTCGATTCCAAACTTTAGGATACAAATGTAAATACCGTGGCAGCCATCGGCATTTATAGTTTGTTGCCATCTATAATTAATATGATAACCTGGCAAGCGACGATATGCGCACCCGCGTTTACTGGATCTCTTTAGCTACTTTTGGCCCGTACTTTCCATGTGCACTACTGAAACACCCTGTATATTGGTATGATGTAATATCGCTGTTGTGCACAACAGTGATCCTTGACGAGTATGTTTATCGTTCTACATGAATCTTTATCCCTTTTGAAGCGTTTTCAATGGCAGTATCGCTTTACTCTTTTTATTGTTACTATGAAAGTCGAAAACTGAGGTGGTTTATGAGACAGTGCCGCTTGTTACTTGAGGATAGAAACGTAGGGTTCCCTGCACGTCCCAGTACAAACACGCATGCGTGCCCTTCCACTTTACTTCAGCTGGTGGTTTTGGGTACGATCCTCACGACTATCCCCTCAGGGCTCGCCGCTCTTTGGCGAGTTGGTGCATGGCTACCACAGGGCCTCAGCCTTGGCAGCATCTTTTTCCTTCCCTGCTACGTGTCTATCCTCTTGCTTTTCTTTTTCCCATCCCTTGGGGAACATGTTTGGGATCTTTTTGGGAATATGCTCTGCATTTTCAGTAGCCTGACATCGCCACTTATTTTCGTTCCTTTCTTCTTTATTTGTTCCCCTTGCCTCATCCTTCCTCTGCTTCGGCGTTTGAGGTTCCTCTTTTCGTTCTTCCACCCTCTCCGCTCCCGAAGGCCGGCCCACTCATCTGATGCATAACAGGTGATGTGTAACGCGTAATTCCCAGCCCCAGGTGGAAAGGTAGAGTTTGCACATACCCCTGGTACAGGCCAGACCCTGGGAGGGGTGAGTGCCTGAGATGTTACCTTCTCAAATTGCCAATTGGTCCCCCTGTCAGGTGTTCGCGAGGTATGATCTGAGGTGTGAACAATCACCTAAGGCGGGTAAGCCCCTACTGAGGGGTGGCCCCACAGTTGGAAAGAGCGCGCCGTCAGAGACATTGGCAATCATTGGCGATTTTCTCACAATGAGTCAATCATCTTCTTCGGTCTACACCTACAACACACAAACGAAATATGGCTAACGATTCAAAGACCCTACCAGCTGCACCACGGTTCATTGTGGTTTCACGTGAAATCCTGCTCTACTTTACGATATGGCACTTGTGCTTGAGAATCAGTAGTAGTCTCCAAAAGCAAACAACTGCTTGCTGCTTTGCTCCTCCATTGCGATCATATTCGTGTCAAGGCCCATCGAATGCTCAGTTCTTCACGTTGTGGTATTTACTATAGGCTTTTTTTTGTTTTTTGTTTTGTTTTTGGTTTTTAGGGCGCAAAACTTCTATGGTCATTAGCGCCCAGCCCGTGACTTAAGACAGTAAAAAACCGAAATTGAAAACCAGCAGCAATGGGAACAAAGTCATAAAATTGGAGAAACTAAAAATAGAAGGAATGCTTAAAAATCCACTACAGAAAGGGGGTGGTTGTCCCCAAAAAAAGCTTCAAATGACTTACGTCATTTCACTGTCACTAATAAACTGGAGAACGCGGTCGGCTGAGCGCGTGTAATCTGCTAAAATCGATGATAGATCAGGCGAGAGCTGTAGACGGGAGCGTAACAGATTAAAATAGGGGCACTCAATTAAAAGGTGTCTAACCGTCCACAGCTGAGAGCAGTGGGGACAGAGTGGGGGAGGATCGCCGCTTAAAAGATGTCGATGGCTAAAACGACAGTGCCCTATCCGGAGTCTAGCTAAAATTACCTCCTCCCGACGACGCGTTCGGGAGGAAGAGGTCCAAGCGCAAGGAAGGGCTTTCACTTCCCGCAATTTATTACGGGAAAGTGTTGACCAATGCGCATGCCATAAATGAGCAACTTGGCGACATAAACCGCTCCGTAGATCGGTAAAGGGAAGCGACTGAATAGCTGGCCGAGGAAGAGAGACTGCAGCCTTGGCCGCTATATCGGCCGCCTCATTCCCACTGATACCAGCGTGTCCCGGGAGCCAGAGGAACGCCACCGAGACGCCCCCCAGGTGGAGCAAGCGCAGACAGTCCTGAATCCGGTGGACCAGAGGGTGCACAGGGCAAAGAGCTTGGAGACTGAGGAGAGAGCTGAGAGAATCTGAGCAGATAACGTACTGTATCCGCTGATGGCGGCGGATGTAGTGGACAGCCTGGAGAACAGCGTAAAGCTCCGCAGTATAAACCGAACATTGGTCGGGAAGCCGAAAGCGATTTGGGGTGTCGCCAACAATATAGGCACTCCCTACACCTAACGATGTTTTCGAGCCGTCGGTGTAAATAAATGTGGCGTCTGTCAGTTGTGCACATAGAGCAGCAAATGCCCGACGATAAACAAGTGTAGGGGTACCATCCTTGAGAAATTGACAAAGGTCACGGAGCAGGCAGATCCGGGGACGGAGCCAAGGCGGTACTGTACCCCAAGTTCTCCAGAAGGTTTTAGGAAAGCGGAAGGAAAGAGAATGGAGCAGTTGACGGAAGCGGACTCCCGGGGGTAGTAGGGAGGAGGAGCGGCCTGCATGCCCTACATCAAAGGAGGCGTCGAAAAAAAAGGTCATGGGCTGGATTAGCAGGCATGGAAGACAGATGGCTGAGATGGCTGGCATAACGGCTCAGAAGGACTGCTCGCCGATTGGACAGCGGAGCTTCAGCAGTCTCAGCATAAAGGCTTTCCACAGGGCTAGTGTAAAAAGCTCCAGACACTAAACGTAATCCACGGTGGTGGATAGAGTCGAGACGCCGAAGAATAGACGGCCGAGCAGAGGAGTAGACTATGCTTCCATAATCCAATTTCGAGCGCACTAAGGCGCGATAGAGGCGGAGAAGGACCACTCGGTCCGCTCTCCAGGAGGTACCATTCACGACACGGAGGGTGTTGAGGGATCGCAGACAGCGAGCCGAAAGATACGAAATGTGGGAGGACCAGCATAGTTTTCCGTCAAACATAAGACCCAAGAATTTAGCGACGTCTGAAAACGGAAGATTGACAGGACCTAGATGTAAGAAGGGCGGAAGAAACTCCTTACGTCGCCAAAAATTGACACAAACGGTCTTACTGGGTGAGAACCGGAAGCCGGATTCGATGCTCCACGAGTGGAGGCGATCGAGACATCCTTGAAGACGTCGTTCAAGAAGGCTGGTCCATTGAGAGCTGTAGTAGATCGCAAAATCGTCCACAAAGAGGGAGCCCGAGACATCAGGAAGGAGACAATCCATAATTGGATTTATGGCGATGGCAAACAGTACAACACTCAGCACTGATCCCTGGGGTACCCCGTTTTCTTGGGAGAAAGTACGGGAGAGAGTAGTGTTCACCCGCACCCTAAAAGTGCGCTCTGCCATAAATTCGCGAAGAAAAAGGGGCAGCCGGCCTCGAAAGCCCCAAGAGAACAGTGTGCGGAGGATGCCTGTCCTCCAACAGGTATCGTATGCTCTCTCCAGATCGAAAAATATTGCTACCGTTTGGCGTTTCCGGAGAAAATTGTTCATGATATAAGTGGAGAGAGCAACAAGATGGTCAACTGCAGAACGATGCTTCCGAAATCCGCATTGGGCTGGTGTTAAAAGACTGCGGGATTCCAGCCACCAAGCTTAACGGTAATTCACCATACGCTCTAAAACCTTACAGGCACTACTCTTGAGAGAAATGGGGCGATAGCTAGAGGGGAGATGTTTGTCCTTTCCAGGTTTCGGAACGGGAACGACGATAGCTTCCCGCCATCGTCTGGGAAAAGTACTGTCGGTCCAAATTCGGTTATAAAGGCGAAGGAGATAACGTAGGCTATGGGTTGATAAATGCAGCAACATTTGGACGTGGATACCATCCGGTCCTGGGGCGGAGGAGCGAGAAGAAGAGAGGGCATGTTGGAGTTCCCGCATGGAGACAACAGTATTGTAGCTTTCGTGATTTTGAGAGGAGAAAGCAAGATGTCGCACTTCCGCTGCACGTTTCTTCGGGAGAAACGCTGGCGGGTAATTTGAAGAGCTCGAAATCTCAGCAAAGTGCTGACCCAACGAGTTAGAAATTGCGACGGGGCCCACTAAGGTATCATGCGCGGCATTCGAGCCAAACTTCCGAGGAGGGAGTGAAGGTGTTAAATGAGCTAATAAAGAATTTCCAGCTTGCCTTCTTGCTATCGCGGATGACGTGACGGCATCGCGCACGGAGCTGCTTATAGCAAATAAAGTTGGCCAAAGTAGGATGGTGACGGAAAATGCGAAGAGCACGTCGCCGCTCACGTAGTGCGTCACGGCATGCCTCGTTCCACCAAGGAACTGGGGGGCGCCGGGGCAATTCGGAGGTGCGTGGTATTGAACGTTCCGCAGCTGTAAGAATAACGTCGGTAATATGCGTGACCTCATCGTCGACGCTGGGAAAGCGACGGTCATCGAATGTCGCTAGAGACGAAAAAAGTGTCCAATCGGCTTGGGCAAATTTCCAGCGTCGCGAGCGCATATATGGCAGTGGAGGCTGCCGTCTAAGGACACATGGAAAGTGGTCACTCGAGTGTGTATCATCAAGGGCGAACCATTCTAAGCGCCGAGCTAGCGGAACAGTACCGACCGCAAGGTCCAAATGAGATAAATTTGTCGTGGAGGCAGACAAAAATGTGGGGACCCCAGTGTTGAGGCAAACTAGATCCGCTTGGTGGAAGACGTCTAGCAATAGAGAGCCACGTGGACAAGGATGTGGAGATCCCCAAAGCGGATGGTGGGCATTGAAGTCACCAACCAGCAAATAGGGGGGTGGAAGCTGACCAAGAAGGTGAAAGAGATCAGCTCGTGCCATTGGTGTGGATGATGGAATGTATACAGTACAAAGAGAGAACGTGTATCCAGAAAGGGAAAGACGGACGGCGACAGCTTGGAAGGCACTGTTTAAGGGGATTGGGTGATAATGGAGAGTATCATGGAGAAGAATCATGAGTCCTCCATGGGCGGGAGTGCCTTCAACAGAGGGGAGGTCATATCGGACGGACTGAAAGTGAGGAAGAGCAAAGCGGTCATGGGGACGCAGCTTTGTTTCCTGAAGACAGAAGATGACCGGCGAGTAGGATCGTAAGAGGACCGACAATTCATCCCGATTGGCTCGAATGCCGCGGATATTCCAGTGGATAATGGACATAGGGTGAACAGAAAATGGAGGAATGTGACCAAGGGTGCTGTCAACTCAACGACTGCTCAGAGCTTGCGACCGACAGCATGGAATGGCATTCAGCCGAAGGCAGAAGATCCTGATCCATAGGTTGGTCAGGAGCAGCCCCTGCCACCAGCGATCGGCCGGTTGACCGGCCACCAGCAGTGCGCCTCGGCGACACAGAAGATGGTCGAGGGCGATTTCCGCCAGGTGGTGCTGTAGATGGGACACGCCTTGGCGGAGAAGGAGAGGAACTGGGTTTCTTTGTAGCCTTCTTAGAAGTATGATGTTTAGATGAAGGAGGAACCGATGGTTGTGAAGTTGCGGTACGTAAAAACTCTTCACGAGTATGCTCTTTTTTCGAAGACTTGGCGTCTGACTTTTGGGCTCGAGATTTAGCAGAACCCGACGAAGGGTGAGCCATAGAGTGGGCAGGCGAAAGTGGTGAGGTTGAACGGGCGATCTTTGCGCTGGCCGATCTGACGACCGTGGTACTAAAGGTGAGGTCGCAAGTCTGCGTGGCCGCCTCCTTTGTTGACCGAGGAGAAGCAAGGACAGTGCTGTATTTTCCTGTCTGAGGCACGGTGGGCTTGCGACTGGCGAATAATTTTCGAGCAGCAAAGGTCGACACCTTTTCCTTCACTCTTATTTCCTGGATGAGCTTTTCGTCCTTAAAAACGGGGCAATCTCGAGAGGACGCAGGGTGGTCACCCATACAGTTGATGCAGCGAGGGGATGGAGGTGGACAAGCACCCTCATGGGCATCCTTGCCACACGTAACACATTTGGCCGGATTGGACCAGGACTGGCTGGTGTGATTGAACCGCTGACATTGATAGCAACGCGTAGGGTTTGGGATGTAAGGGCGAACGGAAATTATCTCATAGCCTGCTTTGATTTTCGATGGAAGTTGAACTGTGTCAAATGTCAAGAAGACAGTGCGGGTTGGAATGATGTTCGTGTCAACCCTTTTCATAACTCTATGAACAGCCGTTACGCCCTGGTCAGACAGATAGTGCTGAATTTCTTCGTCAGACAATCCATCGAGGGAGCGTGTATAAACGACTCCACACGAGGAATTTAAGGTACGGTGCAGTTCCACCCGGACAGGGAAGGTGTGGAGCAGAGAAGTACGCAGCAAATTTTGTGCCTGGAGGGCACTGACTGTTTCTAACAACAGGGTGCCATTCCGTAATCTGGAAGAAGACTTTACAGGACCTGCAATTGCGTCGACACCTTTCTGAATAATGAAAGGGTTGACCGTGGAGAAGTCGTGACCTTCGTCAGACCGAGAAACAACAAGGAACTGTGGCAACGATGGAAGAATCGTCTGTGGCTTAGACTCAGTATACTTACGTTTGTGAGCAGACATAGTGGAAGGTGAGGAAACCATTGCAGAAGAATCCCCCATGATTACCGGCGTCTCCGATGGCGCGCTCCTCCCTTGTGGGGGCCCTCTCTGAGGGCACTCCCGCCTTAGGTGATTGTTCACACCTCAGGTCACACCTCCCGACAAACGGACGGAGGGACCAATCGGCACTTTCGGAAGGTATCAGCTCGGGTAATCACCCCTCCCTGGGCCTGGCCGTTACCAGGGGGTACGTACGTGTCCTACCTGTCTACCTGGGGCGGGGAATTACGCGTTACCCCGTCACCGGCTACGCACAAAAGGCGTGGGTTGGCCTTCAGACACGCACAGGGAGGAAGAAAGAGAAAGGGAAAGGAAAGAAGAGAGGTCTCAAACGCCGCAGCGGAGAAAAGGGTAAAGAGAAGAGGTAAGGAAAAGAGAAGGACAAAGGAAGGAAGAAGACATAAAAGCAAGGAAGGCGATGAATGCAGTACATTTTACGAGCGTCCGTCTCCGGACGTAGGCACAAACCATACTCCCAGATGGGGAGAAAGGGAAGGAAAGAGCCAGAGGTGAGGGGAGGAGGGGGCGAAGATAGGGATGGGGAAGGATGCGGAAAGGGAAGGTATGCAGCCCGGAAAGGAAGGAAGGCCACATTAGCTCAGGGTCCCGTGCTCCCTACGCACGTATCCACAAAAGAGTTGTGGTCCCCCTGGGGGGTTACTATAGGCTGCTCGATGGTCTAACCGAGGTAAAAATCCGAAGATACATCTCTGAGAAGGGCGTCAATGCAGTACATCGAATGATGGAAAAGGTAGATGCATCCTTAGTGCCCATAGGCTCTCTTTTCTCACTTTGATGGAAGTACTACTCTAACAAAAGATCAAAGCAGGCTATGAAGTTATCGCAGTCCATCTGTACAATCTGAAGCTGACGTGCTGCTACCAATGTCATCGTTACAACACTCTACCCATATGACCAGGAGTTGGCAGGATGTTGACCTGTCGTTGGGGTGCTCATGAGGACGATTGTCCACCTCCTCCTCTTCACTGTATCAATTGCTATGGCGACTTTGCAACCTCCTCCCGAAATTGTCCCATGTATCTCAATGAGCAGGCCGTCCAGGAGCTCCAGGTGAAGGTTAAACGCCTGACTAGCCAACAACTTGCGAGCGACAGGGTAAGGCACTTTTTCCATCTGGCACTTACAGTACTCTTTTTGCCACACCTCGCTCCATGAAGGACATGGCCACAGAGACATGCAACCTCAAATTCAGCACCATAGTTGTAAATGGCAGCATCCCCGTCTCCTCCTCCTCCTCCTCCTCCTCCTCCTCCTCCTCCTCCTCCAGCTGTGCAGAAAGCCACGAAACTTTCGCCTCATGGGGCGAAGTCACATGCTACACAACCAGCAGGCCGAAAAGGACAGAAGTAATACTCCTGCAAAAACTTTTTACGTCCCTCCAGCCAACAAACATCTGAATCGTCATCTGCCACCCGCAAAGGTTTCAAAAAGTCGAAGACAAATGGTCATCGTCTTCGCCGAATCAGAGCCACCACATGATACCCTCACCCAGCCGACCACCTTGTCGCCGGTGCGCACTGCCAACAGATTTTCTTCCATCGACTCTGCAGACCAATGGAGAGAGAATGCCAACGCCTCTGTAGATCTAATGGAGCAGGATCTTCGAGCCTCCTTGCTCTGTAGCAGTGAGTCTCAAGTTTGACTCTCAGCAGCCAATGAAAGTGTAATGTCCCCACAGAAAATAGCCTCTACCACGCACCAATTAATCATTGTCAATCAAACCATCCACATTCATTCACTTTGGAAAAGTATCTGATCTGATTTTCTTGTAATATATGCGGCGACAGCTCGTCTACACCCAAGTATTTTCTAGTACGTTTATTCTTTGGAATAACAGATGCATATATGGATTCTCCATGGTTGTTAGAGTGGTAACTAGGACAGCTTCTGTAGTATCTGTTGAGGGATTGACGTGTTTCTGAGAGATACATATTTTGCTTTTCTTCTCGCTAAAGCGAGCCATTAACATTTGTGCCGCTAGCGGTTTGGTTGAAGAGAGAGAGACTGTAAACGGAAAATAATTAAGACTTGGAATCACCGGAGATCTGGACATGTAATGGAGATGGATTGAATACACAATTTCCTTCATAAATGAGGTTTGTGACTTTTGTTCTGGAGAGAATGAACGAATGAGTTTTTTTCTGAATCATTTGATGATCACGTTGGCCCTGTAATTAGTGGGGAAGTTTCAGCTGTGTCGAAGAAAGCCTGCAATCACTGAGTCTGTGTTAAATCGTCCAAAAAGGCTTCGTACACATCTGGAATTCGCAATCTCTCGTAAAAGGAACAAATTGTCCACACGATTGATTCTCCCGACTGAATGCAGTGCTCAACAGTAATAATAAATGTAAAGATCTCTTACAGCAAGCCAGCCGCTGAATACCAAGACGAAGGACTCCACCAAAGATTCTATTTGGCTGATTTCACGTAATGAAATATTATATTAAAAACTGTACATAGATAAAGGAGACACACACACACACACACACACACACACACACACACACACACACACACACACACAGAGAGAGAGAGAGAGAGAGAGAGAGAGAGAGAGAGAGAGAGCGAGAGAGAGAGAGCGAGAGAGAGAGAGAGAGAGAGAGAGAGAGAGAGAGAGAGAGCGAGAGAGAGAGCGAGAGAGAGAGAGAGAGAGAGAGAGAGAGAGAGAGAGCGAGAGAGAGAGCGAGAGAGAGAGAGAGAGAGAGCGAGAGAGAGAGCGAGAGAGAGAGAGAGAGAGAGCGAGAGAGAGAGCGAGAGAGAGAGAGAGAGAGAGAGAGAGAGAGAGAGAGCGAGCGCGAATGGAAATAGAGAAAATACTAATAATCCTCCATTAGTCTAGCTTTTCGCCTGTCTTATCACGGATCAGCCGATGAAAGGGGAGGCTTTTACTTTACTGTATAGATTTGTGTGTGAAGTGTGAAGGTGAAGGGATCTTAAAGGCAACAGATACACGTCTATACAGACAAGACATTACACAAAGTTAGCGGCTAGCTGCATTCATCATCTATTCTTACATGAAGAGACGTCAACTTATTATCCTTAACATTTTAAAAAAATGTTAAAAAAATGACGCCTCTTCATTCTTTCCCTCTTCTCCTATCCTCGTCATGACTCTCCTCGAGTGGAATGTTTGCGGTGTTGTATCCAGCAAAGAGGACTTAGAATGGCAGCGTTCTCTGAGTAACAGTATGTCTCCAGAAAACAAAATTGCGTCTTCACGACTGCTTTGAGCTCTCGCATTTCTTCCTGGTATGCTTCAAACTTCCCCCCGAGGACGGCATTCCATCTCATGGGGGCGTCATGCTACTCTTCCCGAATGACGTTCATAGTCAACCCATCTCCCTGACTACCCACCTTCAAATTGTCGCAGTTTGTATGTTCCTTCCTCACTTCAGCTTTCCCTTTGTACCGTTTACATCCCTCTGTCATTCGTTGTCACAAGGGCGGATTCATGCAGCTTATTGGGCACTCCCCTCACCCCTTTCTGCTGCTCGGTGACTTTAATGAGCACCATGTCGTTTGGGGGCTCTCCCAGAACCTGTCCGAGAGGTGCCTTCTTGGCTGACCCTCTCAATCAATTTAAGCACCCACGTTTCCGTCCAACTCCTCATACACCAATTCCCATTTGGACCTCTTCTTCACTGTTCAGATTGCCCGTCGTCTCGAGGTCCGTTCTCTGACACGTACTCAAGCGATCGTTTCCCCATCTATACGTTTGGTGACTCAGCCTTATATCCACGTCCAAATGGCGGCTTTGTAAGTGGGATGTGAGAGGAGACTTTACTTCTCCCTAGCGCCTTTTGACGAACAGTATCTCCCAAGACCAGGCAGAATACCTTACGAATGCTGTCATTACCACCACAGAATGTTCCATTCCTCGCACTTCATCTTTACCACGCTGTGTTCTGGTCCCTTGGTGGACTGAGGTATGCCACGACACAATTTGCGCGTGAAGACGTGCTCTCTGCGTTTTAACCGTCATCCTACAATCGTTAACTGTATTCGTTATAAACAGTGGTGTGTGCCGTGTCTTCTCGTTTTTGGGATAGCAAAAAAGCTAGCTGAATTTCATTTACTAGTTCTTTCAACAGTTCCGCTCCCTCTTCCGTCATGTGGGCCTACCTCCCACGGCTCTCCGTGACCAAGGTCCATTCCCCAATATCCATCCTGACAGGAGCAGATGATAATACTGCTATCACCAAGAACTGGGATCGCTATTTTAACCAATATTAAGAACGCTGCTAGCTTCAAGCTTCCATCCACTATCACCAAGCCTTCCTCCATCGGAAACGAGTGGAGGCGGCTCAGATGATACCCCACTCTTCTCAGAATCTTGAGTGCTAGGACGCCGCTTTCACCACGACTGAGCTAGGTCATCCCAATCCTCCACGGCAGGTCCAGAAGATGTTAACATTCAGATGTTACAGCACCTTTCTCTTGCAGGCAAGAACTTTCACCGCCATACGTACAATCGCATCTGGGCAGAGGGCACATTTCGCAGATGTTGACGTGAAGCCACTACCATCCCTGTACGTAAGCCAGGTAAGGCTTATCCCTTTTCTCTCACCAGCTGTGTTTGCAAGGTGCTGGAATGTATGGTTCATGAGCGGCTGGTATGGTCGTTCAAGTCCCGCAATTTACTAACCACTGCACTATGTGGATTTTGAGCATGCCGTTCTGCAGTTGACCATTTCGTCACTTTGTAGAAAAACGTTCAGAGGGGGCCGTTTGACAGAGATACCAGACTGACGCCTTGTTTTTTTTATTTGGAGCAAGCCTGGAAAACTCGGTAGAGAACTGGAATCCTATGTGGAATTTTTTAAGGACAAAGAAACGGGGCAGGCGACTTCGAAAGCCCCACATTTACTACAAAGTTTTCAACCTTCGTGTGCTTTCTGCCTTGTCCGACATTACCCAGGGTGCCGCCCTGAGCGTCGTCCTCTTTGCTATCGCCATTAATCACATAATGGTCTTGCGTCCCGCCGGGCATCTCCAGCTCCCTTTTCGTTTGAAGATTTTGCCTTCTATTGCTGTTCTCCACGGACCTGTCTCATTAAGCAGCGTGATCAGTGCTTTCTCGATCGTCTTTACACATGGAGCATCGACAATGGCTTTCGTTTTTCCGCTGACAAAACCGTTTGTATGAATTTCTGGTGGCCCAATTGGTTTCTTCCACTGTATTTACATCTTGAAGCTGTCGCTCTTCCGTTCGTCGAAACTACAAAATTCCTGCGGCTCATGCTCGATAGGAAACGTTCTTGGTCCTCCCACGTTTGTTATCTGGCCGCCTACTGTACGCAGTCCCTGAACGTCCTAGGTGTCCTCTACGCTACATCCAGAGGAGCGGAACGGACCACCTTACTCCGTTTGTACCTGTCCCTTGTCCATTCGAAACTAGACTATAAGTTGGTGGTTTATGTATCTGCACGTTCGTCCATCTTATGCTGCCTCAATAGATTCTGTCACCATGGCATTTGTTTGGCCACTGGCGCCTTGTACACTACCCCAGTTGAGTGTCTGGACAGTAGTAGTTTGGACAACTGCTGCTGTCCAAACTGCTGCTGTGGTTTTTCTCCTCAGCAGATATGCATACTGTTTGATATTCCTAGCCACCCAGCCTATGCCTCCTTCGATGACTCCTTTGATTACAAGTACTGGATGCATCCCTCTTCTCTGTTACCTCCTGGTGTTTGCTTTTGGCTATTGCTCCAGGACCTTAACTCCACACTGCCTGTCACTTTCCCAGTTGGTGTGAGCCCTTCTCCACCATGGCTTCATGCAGTGACCCGTGTTCACCTTTGACTTCATTTGCTTCCTAAGGACACTGCCGCAGACTCGCTTTATCGCCGTAAGTTTCTTGACCTTTGCACGGAACTTCGCAATATTGCCTTTGTTTACATTGATCGGACTGACCGTTTTGTTCGGTGTGCCTTCGTCATTGGCTCTGACGATATGCCGTATCGGCTTTCGAAACACTACTCAGTATTTACAGCAGAGCTCTTTGCCCCATGTTAAGCCATGCAGTACGTCTGGCAACACGGAGCAAATGACAATCAAAAAGCCTAACTGTCTTAGTGGCCTTCAAAGCCGATATGTGCTGTACACCATCCCAGGTCCAGGAATGCTTTCACTCGGTCACTCTCGATGGGGCCACTGCGATGCTAGCGTGAGTTCCTGGTCACATCGGTCTGACGGGAAACGAGGCCTCCGACGCTGCTGTCCTCGTGCCTCAACCCGCTAGTTCTTCCGTTCCCTCCAGTGAACTGTGTGTTGCCGTCGGTCAGCAGGTGGTGTCACGTTGGCGTCACGTTGGCGTCACCACTCGTCTTCCCCTTCGTGGGAACGGGCTCTTGGTATATAACCCTCGGCCCTTTCGAGGCAGAATCATTCTAGCTGGGTTGCGTATTGGGCACTGTCTTTTTGACCATCGCCATTTGTTGAGCGGTGAACCCCCGCTACTTTGAACCATTTTTGAACATTGAGCACAAATGGCTCTGAGCACTATGGGACTTAACATCCGAGGTCTTCAGTCCCCTAGAACTTGAAACTACTTAAACGTAACTAACCTAAGGACATCACTCACATCTATGCCCGAGGCAGGATTCGAACCTGCGACCGTAGCGGTCGCGAGGTTCCAGACTGAAGCACCTAGAACCTCTTGGCCACACTGGCCGGTGGTTCTCATTGTCCTTTACCTTTGACAGTTCGCCGTTTCCTGACGGAATGCCCTTTTCTCAACCACCTACATTCCAATTTATGTCTGCCGTCAGAGCTGTCGGCAGTCTTAGCGAAAGACGCGCGAGCTGTCGACCGCGTTTTACTTATCAGTCGTAGCAATATGGCGAAGGACGCTTAATCTTTAGTTCACGACCTCCGTTGTCTCTATGACGTCTTTGATGGTCCTCTCTCTCTCTCTCTCTCTCTCTCTCTCTCTCTCTCTCTCTCTCTCTCTCTCTCTCTCCATGACGCTGCTTTTAGCTATCTTTCATTCCGTCTATTGGGTATAACGTGTAGTTGCTTTTTACTCCGTTTTCGTCTTCGTGTTCTTTGTTTTAGGGCACACATACAGCTAGGATCAACCGAACTCATGTCAGAACCAAACACAAAGAAACTGTAGCTGTCATGGCTGCAGTTGAATTGAGTAACAAAAGCAGACTAAAATAGGCCTGGAAGGCGTTTATGCAGTTAGCTTTAGTTTACATAATGCGACCTTTTCATGGAAAGGTGTATTATGTTTTAGGGGGCTCATGGTCGTATGCAGGTGGATTTATTCACCTTTACAGGGTTAAACATTGTCGGGTGCGTTCTTTTTCATCCCACTGAATTGCGAAGGTTGCATAAAACATTACAAATGTTTTATTTCTATTGGGTTTTCGCATTACTCAAATCCGTAAGTGTGGATTACCTGAATTACCTGTCTTAGTGATTTTATTGTGATATATTCGGTACTTTATGTTTCAATGGGACCTTTAGTCGTTATATGTTTAGTGTCTGCATGGAGGCTTGAAGCAAGCAGCGTTCTTAGTATTGGTTAAGGCCGTTGACATTTTTATATGCATTTATGACAATTGGCTTTCTGATGACAAGCTGTTCTTTTCGTTAGTTCAAGGTACGGGTACACGTTTCATTGTTAGCAGCAGCTTTGGGCAGCATTATCACTTTATATTGGAATATTATTTCACACATTTTTAGGACAAAGATAAAGCGACGACCAGCAGGAAATGTAAAAGTGGTGTAGCGTAACTCTCATGACAAGACATCACAGCTTGGTTTAGTGTTTAGGATTTGAACTACTGAAATAGCAAAACGCTTTAATTATTTTGCGTAGATTCTGAGACAGAGAGCTGTCACTCACAAAGACCAACCTCACAGAAGAAGAATCTCATGTTCTTGCTTCGCCTTCCTATTCAGTCTAAATGTCGCTGTTACTAGATGGACTGTTATCCAATTGGGCTAAGAAATGGAAGTCGAGCACATAAAGGTCGCCTCTTCAGGCTTGCGGGAGACACACGACATTGTCCACGAGAACGCATTATACCTACGTCATTAAGTACAGTATGGTGTCGTCAGCTACGATGCCACAAAGTAGGTGCGCTCTGCTAGGTTGGCACTACGACAGACACCGATGACAGCGTACTCTAGCCGGAGCGGGAGAGATCTACGAGCTCCTCTCCAGATTCTGCCCATTTGATCAAGAGGAGACGGCCGGGACACTTCGCACCTCATTGCAAAGATATATATTCTTCTTGCTAAAGTGAAGGTGATTTAAATTCATACTGCAGTACCGACGGGTATTACCTTTTCACGCTCCTACCCACGCACCGCCTTCCAGGTGGGATACAAAAGTGGCGACGAGGCTACTTTTTTTTTTCCATCTCCTAGCATTTCCTATTTTTGCTCGGTACTGCTTTCTTATCGCGCTAGCCTCAGTACAGAACTTTCATTTGTGTAAACCAAGGCTTCGTCACAGGAACAGGCTTCGCTGTCCGATCTTGTAGGTTTTTAGGCTCAGCAAAAGACGCTGCTGCTTGCTGCCATAAATGGACTGGTCACACTACAAACTGCAGCTACTTCGGCGCCTCCGACGCCGACGCCACCGCCTGTACCGACGCCGTCACCGACGGCGCCGCCATTTCGTGCCTTCAGTCCTGACGTTGAACGCTGGCCAGAATACATCGCCCAGCTCGAGGCACACTTCGCAGCATACAACATACCAGGTACAGAGCGGCTTGCTTTTTCTCATTGCCAACGCGGGTGTTGTGTTGTACCGTGTGCTCGTGAAGCTGTTTCCCACCACCCGCCCAGAAACTTACGATGAAGTGATTGAAGCTTTGAACTCCCACTTCCGTGACAGTGTAAGTTTTAATGTGGTAGCTGCACACTACAAATTCCTTCGCCTCTAGGTGGCCCTACTCAGTCCAGTAAATTTTGATTAGCGGACCTTCAGGGACTAACTTCTGATTGTGACTAATTGCTCATGTGGACGCTCATATGCGGATATAATGATTAGAGACGCTAATGCGCAGAATGTGGCTGATCACCGCATCCGCGAACAAGTCCTCAGTTTTAAAAAGCCGTCTTTGGTCAGCAAGTCCACTACTTCCTGCAGATACATTAGACATGGCTACCTCCGCTTTCGACGTGACCCCGGGTGCCGGTTGTGTGTACTGTCAGCGCCAGCACTGCCAGCCACGCCTCGCTGATCGCGAGCACCTAAACAAGTTTCACGCCTGGCACCTGCTCAGAAACTGAAATCATGTCCGAACTGCTTTCGTGCCCACCCACGGGACAGTTGCCCATCCTGTCAAACACAGTGTTATTTTTGTAGTAGGAAGGCCGTGTGCAAGTTGTGTGCAGTAAGAGAAACACTAATTCACAACTTCTCTCCCGTTCGCGTGACTCGCGTGGGCGTCACCGCAACGGAAACCGCCACGATCATGATCCACATCAGCCTATGGACGCCAATGCCTTTTATTCAAAGCCTTCTGCTTCACGTGCGTCAACGGCTCGTCGTGAGGATCAAGTTTTGCCAGACACTTCCTCTTGAATTCAGCGCGATGCGACGAAACTGTCACTTTGCACATTTGTGGACCTTCTGTTCGCCTGCAGCTGGACACTGGTGCGTCTGTTTCTTTACTGAACAGATCGACGTATGACTTGCTTGGTTCGCCCCCGCTTCGTCGTTCACGTTCCACACTGACTGCATTTACTGCACAAGAAATCTCAGTGCTCGGCGTGTGCAGTTTGCAAGCCACGTATGGTGCAACAACCCGTACAGTGTCTTTCCATGTACCCCGCTCTAGTGATACTATGAACATATTTGGCATGGACGCATTTGAACTTTTTGGCCTCGCAATTCAGGACAATGTACTTTGTCTGCATGGTCTCTAGCGCTGATGCAGTGTTGCGCCCTATGCGATGATTTTGCTGAACTCTTCTCTGATGGCCTTGGTTGTGCCACGGACTTTGCAGCGCATGTTCTAGTTAAAGGCAATGCCGTGCCTGTTTTCCGGCGCGCACGCCCGGTACCGCACGCACTGCGCGACGCCGTAGCTGCTGAACTTACGCATTTGCACGACAGTGGCGTCATAGAACACGTTTCTGCATCGCCATGGGCTTCGCCTAAATTGTGTGTGAAGAAACCAAATGTCGTCTCCGTATCTGTGCTGGTTAATTCTACAGTAAATCCCCAGACAGTGGTAGCTACGTTTCCCTTACCGCGTCCTGAAGACATTTTTATAAGCTTGGTGCGGGAAAATTCTTCTCCACGATTGATTTGCGGGACGCATACTTTGATTCCGCTCGACGAACAGTCGCAGCGCTATTTTGTGATCAACATCCACCTTGGATTGTTCAAGTTTCGCCAACTTCCGTTCGGTTGTGCTCCGGCTCCTATTTTTCAGTCTTATTTGCAGCTGTTGTGTGCCACTGTCCTTGGTTGTGCCAATTATCTGGACGATATAGTTGTATCAGATCGCATCCCTGACTAACATTCGCAGAATTTGCGTGCCTTATTTACTGTACTTCTACAGGCAGGGTTGAAGTGTAACAGAGACAAGTCCAAATTTTTTCGAACTGAGATTCAGTATTTAGGATATATGATCAATGGACAGGGTATCCACCCCTCGCCGTCGTATCTCAGTGCGATTAGAGACTTGCCAACACCCAGGAACTTGAAAGAACTTCAGTCAGGGTTGGGCAAAATTACACGTTATATTCGGTTTATACTAAATGCGGTACAGATTACAGCGCCTTTGCCTCGCCTTCGGCGTAAGAACGTCCCTTTTGTTTGGTCTTCGAAATGTTGCGCTGCTTTCCACAAGCTCAAATCTGCTTTGTTGAGTGATCGCTGTTTGATTCCTTTCGATCCCTCCAAACCAGTTGTTTTGGTTGTCGATGCATCTTCGCACGGCATCGGAGCGGTTTTCTTGTATCGCATTAACTCTGTCGATCGCCCGATCGCTTTTGCGCGTAAGTTGCTCAATTCTGCCCAGCAAAAATTCTCAAATCGAGAAAGAAGCTTTAGATATTGTCTATGGAGTAACTAAGTTTCATGATTTTTTTTGTATGGTCGTAAGTTCTATTTGGTCACAGACCATAAGCCTCTGACGTTTCACCCGCCAGAGCCAGTTCAGGCCTAGACTGCCCAAAAGTTGCAACGTTGGTCCTTGCTTTTGTCTAACTACAATTAGGAAATTTTGTTTCGGCCTGCCTATAGGTCCTGACGAAGTGTTTGATTCTTCCGAATTGTGCTGCATGTTTACCGGAAAACCATCAGCTAATTCCTTATCTTGTGAATTGGTAGATTTTCGTCGCATTGCTACCGTGACAGCTGCCGATGCTTCTTTGCAGATTCTTTTGCAGTATATTCGTACTCAATGGCCTCACCCTGTTATCATGTTGCGCAAAGTAACGCCGTACAAGGGATCTCTAATCTGCATAACTTTTCTGTACACCACGGTGTTATCTTGTTACGAACTGAATGATCAGTCGCGTGTGGCTGTACCTGGTTCGTTACAGTCGGAAATTCTCCGATTGCTGCACTCTGGTCATTGGGGTACAGTGCAGACGAAGCAATTCGCGCGTCGTCACTGCACTTGGGTCGGCATTAATAAACACATTGAGAATTTGCTTGCTAATTGTAGCTCTTGCGCCGAGCATCAATCCAATGGTATTCGCCATCTGACCTCAGCCCCGTTCTACCCCCAGTGGAACGGCGAGGCTGAACGCTTTGTGCGTACGCTTAAGTCGCAGATGAGCAAGTTGCGTGCAACGCACTCTCGCGAGCGCACGCTCTGGACTTTCCTTGCTTCCTATCTCTCAGCCACGCGGCACATTGCCACGGCCATCGGTCGCTCCTGCAGCTACTGCACCCGCCGCCACGCGCTCCCCCTGGCTTGGCGTCACACGATTTGGTGTTCTATCGCGTTTTCTCTGGCAGGCTGCGCTGGCGCATTCTTCGCCAGCATGGCCATGCCTTATTTGTCATTTCTGGTCCCTCCGGCACTGTCAAGCGACACCGGAACCAGATCCGTTCGTGCCGTCCTCTGTTTTCTGCTGCTGGAAACCAGCAGCAACGGGAGCAAAACTCAAAAAAATAGGGGAAACCAAAAACAGAAGGAAAGCTTAAAAAACCACTATAGAAGGGTGTTGTTTGTCCCCAAAAAGAGCTTCAAATGACAGACGTCATCTCACTGGCACTAATAAACTCGAGAACGCGATCGGCTGAGCGCGTGTCATCTGCTAAAATTGACATATCAGGCGACAGCTGTAGACGGGCGCGTAACGGAGTCAAATAGGGGCACTAAAGTAAAAGGTGTCTTACCGTCCACAGCTGAGAGCAGTGGCGACAGAGTGGGGGAGGATCGCCACTTAAAAGATGTCGATGGCTAAAAAGACCCTATCTGGAGTCTAGTTAAAATTACCTCCTCCCGACGACGCGTTCGGGAGGAAGAGGTTCAAGCACAGGGAAGAGCTTTCACGTCCCGCAATTTATTATTGGGAAGAGCAACACGACGACATAAAACACTCGGTTGATCGGCGAAGGGAATCATGCGAATACCAGGCTGAAGAAGAGACTGCAGCCTTTAACCTATATCCGCCGCCTCATTTCCACAGATACTAACATGTCCTGGCTTCCAGAGGAACGAAGTTTTCAAGGACGTTTTAGGAAAGAGAACGTAGCAGTTGACGCACTGATTCCAGTCTTACTCCTCACGGCATTGGCTGTCTCATGCTGCAAGGTTATTTACACACAAATGAGAAGACATTGCTGCATGTGGCCAAGCACTATTCTGGTTGACGTAATTCGTGTGTAATATTTTCTGCAATGCCTCATTTTCTTTTGTTAAATGAAGCGAACTCTGTATCTAAAGCATTTGTCACCTTTTGTTCATTTTTGTCTCTGTGTGCTGTAAAGCAGAACTTTTTACAGTCTAGATAAGATCTGAATGTCTATGATAATTATTGATACATCTTTATTTATAATTTCAGGAGTGCCTGATGAGATAAAAAGGAGATTTTGTAAGGGAGTACCTCGACGTTGGAGACACTACTGTTCGGAGTGGACAAAGAATGAAGGTACTTAGTTTCATTTGTTGTTCTTGCTGAAGCTAGTTTATTTACAGTTAACAATGAACTCACCATTGGCAAAACATTCTGAATTAGTCCCTCATTTCAATCTACCTAAGGGAAGGTAACTATGAGAAAAAGATGGAATAACCAATTTATTTAAAGCACATGTTAACAAATTTTCAAGATACATGTACAAACTACTACATTTCAACACAGCTTTCAAATGTAATATGACACAAAAGACAGTAGGTGCAATTTCAGAGGGTTACTTTTTAAATGAAAAGATTTGACATGAGATGACTTATTACTTCTTTATTTATGCTTTACAGATTACTCACACCTGTAGCTGCTATGTAGCTCACCACATTAATCGATCACCACATTAATCGATCACCACATTAATCGACCACCACATTAATCGACCACCACATTAATCGACCACCACATTAATCGACCACCACATTAATCGACCACCACATTAATCGACCACCACATTAATCGACCACCACATTAATCGACCACCACATTAATCGACCACCACATTAATCGACCACCACATTAATCGACCACCACATTAATCGACCACCACATTAATCGACCACCACATTAATCGACCACCACATTAATCGACCACCACATTAATCGACCACCACATTAATCGACCACCACATTAATCGACCACCACATTAATCGACCACCACATTAATCGACCACCACATTAATCGACCACCACATTAATCGACCACCACATTAATCGACCACCACATTAATCGACCACCACATTAATCGACCACCACATTAATCGACCACCACATTAATCGACCACCACATTAATCGACCACCACATTAATCGACCACCACATTAATCGACCACCACATTAATCGACCACCACATTAATCGACCACCACATTAATCGACCACCACATTAATCGACCACCACATTAATCGACCACCACATTAATCGACCACCACATTAATCGACCACCACATTAATCGACCACCACATTAATCGACCACCACATTAATCGACCACCACATTAATCGATCACCACATTAATCGATCACCACATTAATCGATCACCACATTAATCGATCACCACATTAATCGATCACCACATTAATCGATCACCACATTAATCGATCACCTAATTAATCGATCACCACATTAATCGATCACCTAATTAATCGATCACCACATTAATCGATCACCACATTAATCGATCACCACATTAATCGATCACCACATTAATCGATCACCACATTAATCGATCACCACATTAATCGATCACCACATTAATCGATCACCACATTAATCGATCACCACATTAATCGATCACCACATTAATCGATCACCACATTAATCGATCACCACATTAATCGATCACCACATTAATCGATCACCACATTAATCGATCACCACATTAATCGATCACCACATTAATCGATCACCACATTAATCGATCACCACATTAATCGATCACCACATTAATCGATCACCACATTAATCGATCACCACATTAATCGACCACCACATTAATCGACCACCACATTAATCGACCACCACATTAATCGACCACCACATTAATCGACCACCACATTAATCGACCACCACATTAATCGACCACCACATTAATCGACCACCACATTAATCGACCACCACATTAATCGACCACCACATTAATCGACCACCACATTAATCGACCACCACATTAATCGACCACCACATTAATCGACCACCACATTAATCGACCACCACATTAATCGACCACCACATTAATCGACCACCACATTAATCGACCACCACATTAATCGACCACCACATTAATCGACCACCACATTAATCGACCACCACATTAATCGACCACCACATTAATCGACCACCACATTAATCGACCACCACATTAATCGACCACCACATTAATCGACCACCACATTAATCGACCACCACATTAATCGACCACCACATTAATCGACCACCACATTAATCGACCACCACATTAATCGACCACCACATTAATCGACCACCACATTAATCGACCACCACATTAATCGACCACCACATTAATCGATCACCACATTAATCGATCACCACATTAATCGATCACCACATTAATCGATCACCACATTAATCGATCACCACATTAATCATCACTGTCAGAAATTCTTCAAAACGACCCTTGTAGGCGCTTGTGGGACATGTTTGTAACACATGAGCTACTATCTGCCATCACACCCCACAGTCCAAAGACGGTAATGAAAATTTACCTCACTTGTGGAACATGTTTACACATCTTCCATGCACCATTCAAATCCACAAATTTCTCAGGGCTTGTCAAGTCCATGGATTTTCTTGTGGGTGCAAGACAGTTTCAGACATGTCAGAGAACACTTTTGTTGCTGACAGCATTTCTGTTTATTGGTGGCATTGAATTCATTTTCAGGAAGAAACCCGGCCATGATAAGAATTCTGATGTGTGTGTAGTAGAGCACTTTTTCACCTTATGTAATGATGTGGAATATGACCTGAGATAGGTAACCAATGTGTGGAAATATATTGTACAGACCTACTGACAGTGGATGCAGATCAGTTAAGATATATGTACATCTTTTTCACATATGTACTGTTCCACTAAATGGGCACACAGTTGATGTACTGTGCTATTGACTGAAGAGTGTTTGCTGACACTGCCTCACTAGACCACAGAGCTTGTTCAGAATGTTGTATGTGCTTTTGAGCTTTCCAGGTGTTGGTGTTAAGTGCTACTTACAAGGAAGTGTCTGTCCCAAGGTATTTTGGGTGCATGTTATGATACTCTCTCTCAAAATGTGCATCAAGGGCTCTGTGTGCCAGTCTGACAGGTGAAAATGTGCAACTTAAGTTTTGCTTACATTAGGTTGTAACCTTTTTTTGAAGTATTGGTTGAATATGGCTATATCAGAAGATGTTGGCCAGTCATCTGCATAGCCAAATTATATGGGCTGTATTGGAGAAATATCACATTCATTTAAATTAAACAAGAGATAAGCAAGGACTGATCTGTGTGGTAAGCCATTATGCAAAACTTCTGTTCCGATGCTGTCATTCCTTGTAGTCATAGCAAATATCTTTCCAACACTATGTTGTCAAATAGTTTCAGTGTCCATTTTCATGGAATAAGTTGTAATAATTCATGGCAGAAATCTAAAGCCAAGAAGCAGAGGCCATCAGATAATTCCAAAGATTCCTTGGCTAAAATCAAATGAGTCACTGTGTATGTTCTAATCCCACAAGAGAACACTATGTTGTGACGGACACAATGAACTTTATTAAGCCTTGACACAGCTTGTTGTAATAGATACACTGGCAATGGAGAGGTGCACAATAACAGCGAGGTAACACACACATCAAGGCAAATGTGACTGAGTTAGAGCTGACCAGTCCTGTCTCCAAAAGCTGTCAGCTGGCGAGTAGAGTGCACAAATGAGAGGCTCTGAGCATCTCCGAGTGTCAGCCTCTGGCTGTTGTTGAACTTCTAGCTGTAGCTGCTGACTTGTGTGATGCACATTACAACTGCTTACCCAGATTTTGGGCGTGGATCTGTGCAGGTAAATACAGTGGGCAGTTCAGTAATAAGATTATGCTCATCAGAATTGACTGGGGAAAAAAACCACTAATGGTTCAGGTATATCTGCCAATGTCACAATCTGATAAAGAGAGTGAAAGTATAGGACAAAATGTTTATGAAAGGAGTATGGAAATCTAATAACCGTGAGTGATTAGAATGTTGTAGTAGGGGATGTAATAGAAGGCAGAATTTTAGAACAGTATGAACTTGGCAATGGGAGTGACAAAGTAAAAAAAAAAACAGATTCAATTGTTCTGTAAGTTTATTATTAATTATGAATATACTATTCGAAAATTAATAGAGGTGGTACATTTCGAAAAGTTGTAGAGTCTTGAGAAGATTCTAGCTGGATTACATCATTTTGAGACCTTTTTCAAAATCTGATATTGGATTGCAAGGTATACCCAGGAGCAGATATAGAGTCATATCACAATTTAGTAATTATGTTAGTAATGATGAAGAATAGACTGAAGCTTATGAGAATTATCCAGAACTATTGGTGGTGAAGGAAGTGGGGTACTTGGAAGAATGTGTGTGTTTGAAGTTCTCTGAAGCAGTAAATACTGTGGTAATGAATACTGCAATAGGCAGGTCAGTTGAAGAGGAAGGGATTTATCTGAAAAGGATAATCACAGAAGTTGAACAGGCCAATGTAAGTATGCACAAGGTGACTAAAGAAACATTGTGTTACAGAGGAAATACTGAAATTGATTTGTTAATTAAGGAAATAAAAATGTGCAGTAAGAGATAGAAATACATCATTATAAGTCATTTAAGTGTAAAATAAATAGGAAAGCAGAAAAGCCAAAGTGAAATGACTGCAGAAAAAAATGTGAAGAAAACAAAAGTGAAATAGTCATTGGTAGGACTATTGAGCATATAAAAAAGTCAAAGCAACCTTTGGTGAAATTAAACCAAAGGAACAAACATTAAGAGTGCAAAAGTAGTTTCACTGTTGAAGTCAGAGTATTGAGCTGATAGGTGCAAAGTGTGCATTAAGCCATCTATGTGGGGTACAATTTGTCTGATGACATGATAGAAGAGGAGTTAGAAGGCATTGGTTATCCAATGAAGATTAAGAGTTAAACAAAGTATTTGGAGACGTGCAATCAAATAATGCTGGAGGCACAGTTAACATTTCTTCATAAGTCATAAAAGACTGGGGGGCGTGGGGGAGCATTGTAAATTTGGAAGGACTACATAATTGTATAGATGTCAAGTATTGTGGGAAAACCAGAAAAGGACAGAATCAAAGTGTTAGAGATGTGGTTCTACATAGGAATGTTGAAAATCAGTGGCCCAAATTATAAGAAATGAAGAGTTTAACCACAGAAACAATGACAAGAAGGGACAAAATGACAGGCCACATGTTAAGAGAGCAAAGAGTATCTTCCATCATACCTGGGGGAGCTACAGAGGAAACAACTTCAGGAGAAGGGAGAGAATAGAGTAGTCCCGAAAATAATTGAGTGTGTTACACTGTGAGGTGAAGTAGTTGGGATAGAGTAGTTCAGGATGGGCCACAACAAACCAGTCAGAAGATTGATGAACTCTTCTGGATCATGTACAACAAATTTGATAAGAGAAAACTTTTACTGTAAATCTTTAGATAAAATACCTAGCCCCTTAATTTAAACCAAGGGAGAATACCACATTCTTATGGCATCCTGTTATACAATAATGTCTTGCTTCATGTGTCTCATTAAATCAAGTGATTCTGAGTGAATTAGATCGTTGAATTAGACTACTTTTCATTATATTTGTTTTGCTTTTGTTGTTCATCTTATAATCTCTTTAAAGAGATTTATTTAACTGCTCTCCCAAGTGATTTTCCATCTCACAGAATTAAAATTCATTCAAAAACCTCAATGTTTTCCTTTCATCTTCTTTTTCAAACTTGTTCATTATACAGACTGAATAGCATTGTGGCTCTCTCTCTCCTCCCATACACTGTCCCCCTTCCGTTCTTTTCAACACTTGTGTCTGGAGTGTGGCATCTGTACAATTTTGAAATAACATTTTTCTCCAGGTACACAGTGTCAAATTGAACACCTGTTAGCCATCTAAATTGCCAAATTGTTATTTTACCGAGAATACTGTTTTGGTGATATTGTGCATGGGGGCTGAAGATGGCACAATATGTGTTGGAAGATTCCCATGTCTGATCCAGTCAGAACAAAGGCCAATATTCAATGACTGTATCAAATATCTACAGGTGCCAGCGATCACTTGAAACATCACCTGCTGGCTGTTCAGTTGTACAGATTGGAAAGTCCGTACTGAAAATCCAAGGCCCACAACCATCTGTGAGCAGATGGATGTATACAAAACACATGGAGTGGAAGATTCTAGAGTTCAAATCCTCCATTTGTGTGTTTGTATGTGACATTCTGTATGTGGCTAATTTTTGTGCATTAAAACTGAAGGCCTACTCATTGTTCTTCACTACAGTATGTCCATTTGCCCTATTCTCTGAGTAGTGAGTCATGTTTATTTGTTAGTAAATATATCCATTTAAAATTGGACCTCCCCTCCCACCCACCTGTAGCTCTGTAAAATATTCTGCATGCCTCCATTATTGTGGTCAAGGCCTCAGAGATGAGCACCTTAAACTAGATTCACTCCAGTACTCCACACATAGTACTTGTATCATATTCTGAAGCTGATGTAAGTCTGGCCAACATTTTGCAGTATATGCTTCTGTTTGTTAAAAGTACACACATCTTTTCCTCATTTCTTTATAATTAACCTAGTGTTTAATTAGACTGATATGGAAAATGGAACATTCACATGAATGTCACCAATCCTTGTTACTTTCACCTACCTTCACTTTGCAAATGGAGCTGTTTTTATTTTATTTTTTTTGTTTCATGCAGTTTGTCTGATGTCTTGAACTTAACGTTGACTGTATCTGCTGGACACCTGAACCATAATTCATTTTATATTGTACACAGGGAGAGAATCAAATGGACCATGAAATAAGGTCATTTTGTATGAAAGATACCTGAGGAATGTACTACTTGTCAAAGAAAATTATTCGCGATAAGAATTTCACTTTCTGAAGGTAGGCACGTCCTGTCTGTTAATGTCTGGACATGAGGAATAACTTTTTTTTACTCAACTCTTCAATTCATCCGCCAGACCCAATGTCAGTTTGTGTCCTTCAAATACATCTGGTAGCCCGTATCTCACTCCAGCTGGCTTACAACCAATGTTTAGCTTTCTGTGGGTGCATAATGACCACCAAACTTCACATTAGAATGAAAGTCTGGTGCATCTATTGTTTGATTTGAATGTGTACAACATTTAAGAACCAGAACTGTAAAACAACTTTCTCTACAGCATGAGATTTGTCTCCTAAATTTCTTCTTTGTTTCCTCCACTTCCACGAGATTCCCACTCCGTGACATCCTTCAACCCCCTGCATCCCCTCTGCCACTTTATAACGTGTGTTTCATGTTGGGCAAAGTCTCTTCTAATTCTATGTTATAACAAGATACCAAATGGGGAACAAATAATTATATCTTTTTTCTGATGACTCTTTGTCTTGTCAATATACAGAAAAGGGCACTCTTCTGGGGTGGAATTCCTGCAGGGCACATTTTACACGGTTTATACACTAATATGTTCATTAGTGAGGCATAGTGGACTACTCAGCATTTTTTTCTCTCTTTAGTTTTGTTTGATTGTGGGCTACTTAATCAGAAAATATTTGAAGCAGGTGCTTTTGGTCTCTTCTTGAGCAACTAAGGAGGGATGACGGTTTAAAGTTCAGTTGGCATGTCTGTTGTGACAAATCTGACAGTTGCCTTTCCACCCCCCGCCCCCCCCACCACCACACCATCCTCATCCCCTTCACCACCCCATTAGCCAAACACAAGCACACACTAGAACAGAACGTCCTAGTAATTATTAATACATGCAACTTTATAAAATTAAAACAGTGAATACTAGCAAATAGTGTCAAACAACATGTTCTTTATATATACTGTACTTTTAAGGTTTTATTATTTAAAATGTAATTACATTTGAATCATATTTCAGTTACCTGTTTGGTTTTTTACCCATCAGCTGTGTTACAGGTGCACTACTATTATTTTTCAGAATTGTTATACATCTGAAATAATTTACATTTTTTATTTTTATCATAAATAAACCCATAACTAAGTAACAGTACACCACTAAAAGTACCATTATGCAGAATGTGCCTTTGTCTTATAGCAAATGACAGTGTTTTGGACCAGGCGACACTGCAAGCTGCTGGCATTAGAACAAGCAAATGTGGCCGTCTGCAGATCCAATGCATGAAACACTGGCTAGGTAGTAACATTATACTAATTTACATCTCTTTGTTGATTGTAAACAACTCTGATAGATACTCAGAATTATGTCATAATTTTTACAAAAATTACTCCTCAGATTCGAATTTTTTTGACTTATGGTAAGTGTTCAATACCTGTGGCTTCAGAAGCCGTGATAAATGTCCTCATAGTGAATGTTTCACTCCCAGTAGTGTCCCCCCTGCGGGTTCGGGGGTTAGAATAGGCCCGCGGTATTCCTGCCTGTCGTAAGAGGCGACTAAAAGGAGTCTCAAACGTTTCGGCCTTATGTGATGGTCCCCTGTCAGGTTTGACCTCCATATCTCAAAATTTTTCCGAAGAGCGAGCCGATTGGGGAAGGGCGCCTTACTTGGTGCATTGTGTCCATGTTGTGTTGAGAACTTTCGCCATCTTATTCGTCGTTGCATTGCAGTCCTGCCCGCTCTCCATCGCTTGGGCATGGATACGCTCCTGCGTGCACTTTCTGCCAAGCACTGTGCAGGGCCATTTTCTGCACTGACGACGCCCATGGACCACATGTCACCTAACATCCAGCACGGTAGCAAGTCCGTTGTGGTGGGGCCGCCATGTACCCTCTTGGTTGTAGCCCCCTGACAACACAGGGATCGCTCTACTGATGCCTGCGCCGTTAACTCCCCACGTATGCCAAGGAGTAGGTGCCCATCTCTCTGGGGCATCGGGACTCCCGGCAATGGCCATCCTGCCAAGTGGCCTTTGCTGTGGCTGGGTGGCGCCCGTGGGGAGGGCCCTTGGTCGGAGTAGGTGGCATCAGGGCGGATGACCCGCAATGAAGCGTGGTACATCATCTCTCGCTGGCGGCCAGCCGTCAGCAGTCTCTAAGCGTTCCAAAGCTCACTTTAAGGCTAATGTGTATGACCCCAAATCGTTCCCCTCCCTGGCCACACCATGGGAGGAACGAAAGGCTGTGAATGAGAGCGAAAGATACTCGCCCCGGTATCTCGTCTGTACCAGAGCTGACGGGGACTCGTTTGTGTCTGTGAAGCCTCAGTTCTTTGTCAAACATTTAGAGGACAAGTTCGGGGAGGTGGAGGGCTTGTCCAAGATGCGGTCTGGATCGGTGTTGATAAAAACGGCATCCTCTGCCCAGTCACGAGCCTTGCTGGCTTGTACGAAGTTGGGGGATGTGTCTGTTACTATCACCCCACATAACAGCTTAAATATGGTCCAGGGAATTATTTTTCACCGCGATCTCCTTTTACAGTCTGATGACGAGCTGCGCGCCAACTTGGAGCGCCGAGATGTCCATTTCGTCCGGCGCGTCCACCGGGGTCCGAGGGATCGTCAAGTTACCCTCGAAGGCCAAGATGAAGGCACCGGTGGCGACACGTTACCTGAGAAGGTCAAGGTGATGGTGTACCGTTGTGATGTCAAGCCGTATATCCCTCCCCCGATGCGGTGCTTCAAGTGTTGGAAGTTCGGCCACATGTCTTCACGCTGTGCTTCCGACCTCGTCTGTCGTGATTGCGGTCGACCTTCTCATCCTGATCATCCCTGTGCGCCACCTCCAATCTGTGTGAACTGTGATGCGCACCATCCGCCTTGCTCGCCAGACTGTCCGATTCTGCAGAAGGAGCGGAAGATCATGGAAATCAAGACTCTCGACCGCCTGACGTACACTGAGGCGAAGCGGAAATATGATCAGCTTCATCCAGTGCGCATGACAGCTTCTTATGCCGCAACTGTCACTCCTTCTACAATTCCATCCACTCCAGTCATCTCTCAGAGTCGAAGTCCCACACCTGCCCCCTTGATGGTGGGGGGCACTAAACCTCCTGTTGCTCCTGCTCCATCTACTTCAGGAGCAACACCCCCCCCAACCATCGGGGACATCAGTCCCCCCTTCCCAGCCGAAGAAGCGTAAGACTTCTTCGGCTACTCTCTTAAGGAAGGGGTCCCTTGGGGACCTCCCTTCGCATGTTCCGACCGGTTCCAAAGCTGACAGCCACAAGTGGCTCAAACAACCGCCAGTCCCTGGTCGTCGGGACACACGGTCATCGTCTGTCCCTGAGACAGACACAGTGACGCCCTCCCAGCCTGAACCACCCAAGGCGCAGTGCGAGAAGCAGAAGAAGAAGAGACTCCCCAAGGCTACCGACATTGCGGTGGCACCCATTCCACCGCTTCCTACAAGCTCTGCGTCTGAGGATGAGGTGGAGATTCTGGCGTCCACTGAGGACATGGATCTCGCCAGTCCCTCGGATGCAATAGATAGCTGTTGTCCAGGTGGTGACTCAGTAGCAGCAGGGGCCCCGGAGGTGTAATCTGCCTCCCCAATCCCTTCACGCCTTTCCCATCCATGGCTAATACCATCCTCCAGTGGAACTGCAGCGGTTTCTTCCACCATCTAGCTGAGCTCCGCCAACTTATCAGCCGTCATCCTTTCCTTTGCATTGCTCTGCAGGAAACTTCGTTTCCAGCAATGCGAACCCCCGCCCTCCGTGGCTATCGGGGTTATTTTAAGAACCGGGCAGCTTATGAAAGGGTGTCTGGTGGCGTCTGCATATATGTCCTTAACTCTCTTCACAGCGAGTTTGTACCTCTACAAACAGCTTTAGAGGCTGTCGCTGTTCGGGTGTGGACGCCACAGGCTATTACCGTCTGCAGTATTTACCTTCCACCTGATGGTGCTGTCGCGCAGCATGTCCTGGCTGCTCTGATAGCCCAACTGCCGCCACCTTTTTTGCTGCTGGGCGATTTCAATGCCCACAACCCTCTATGGGGTGGGACTGTCTCCGATGACCGCGGTCGGGCCGTGGAGCATGTGTTGGCTCAGCTCGACCTTAGCCTCTTGAACACCGGTGCTCCCACGCATTTCAGTGTGGCCCATGGCTCGTTCTCGGCCATCGATCTCTCTATTTGCAGCCCTGGACTTGTCCCATCCCTCCACTGGAGAGTGCATCCTGACCTGTGTGGTAGTGACCATTTTCCCATCTATTTGTCACTGCCCCAGTGTCATTCTTCTGGGCGCTTGCCCCGCTGGGCTCTCCACAGGGCTGACTGGCCAGCTTTTACTTCCGCTGCAACCATTGAGTCTCCCCCACAGGGTGACATTGACGAGGTGGTGCGTGTTTTAACCACGTCCATCATTTCAGCGGCCGAGGCTGCCATCCCCCGTCCTTCTGGCCACCCTCGGAGGAGGGCTGTACCCTGGTGGTCGCCAGAGGTTGCCGAGGCTATTCGTGACCGTCAGCGGGCTCTCCAGCGTCATAGGCGGCACCCGTCTCTTGAGACCCTCATCACCTTTAAGAGGCTCCATGCCTTCGCCCATCGTCTTATTGCACGGCGTAAGCAGGAGTGCTGGGAGAGGTATGTCTCATCCTTGGGCTCCCATGTCTCCCCCTCGCTCGTGTGGTCCAGGATCCGGCGGATTTACGGATACCAGACCCCTATGGGTGTCCCTGGGCTCTCCTTGGACGGCGCTGTCTGCACGGACGCTGCCGCCATTGCTGAACGGCTTGCCACGCACTTTGCTCAGAGCTCTGCGACTGCATCCTATCCCCCCGCCTTTCGCTCTCTAAAGGAGCGAGCCGAGCGGACGCCGTTCTCATTCCACACGCGTCGTTCTGAAACTTACAATGCTCCTTTCAGCGAGAGGGAATTCCTCGCTGCCCTCGCCGATTGCCCTGATACAGCACCAGGCCCAGACTGCATCCACGCACAGATGCTGAAGCATCTCTCCAAGGACTGCCAGAGACACATCCTCACCATCTTTAACCGCATTTGGAGCGAAGGCGGGTTCCCGTTGCAATGGCGAGAGGGTGTTATTGTCCCCATCTTGAAGCCCGGTGCGGACCCACTGGCGGTGGACAGCTATCGTCCCATTACCCTCACCAACGTTTTGTGCAAATTGCTCGAACGTATGGTGGGGCGGCGTTTGTGTTGGGTCCTTGAGCTGCGCGGTCTCGCTCCATCCCAGGGTGGCTTCCGTCGGGGCCGGTCTGCCACGGACAATTTGGTGCGGCTGGAATCTGCTATCCGTATGGCCTTTGCCCGACGTCAGCATCTCGTTGCTGTATTTTTCGATCTGCGGAAGGCGTATGACACCACATGGAGGCATCACATCCTCGCCACGTTGTGTGAGTGGGGTCTTCGTGGTCGGCTCTCGGCTTTTCTTCAAACCTTTTTATTGCGCCACTCTTTCCGGGTGCAAGTCGGTGCCGCCTCTAGTTCATCTTATTTACAGGAAAATGGGGTCCCGCAGGGCTCAGTGTTGAGCGTCTCCTTATTTCTAGTGGCCATTAATGGTCTGGCTGCAGCCGTGGGGTCGTCGGTGTCTCCTCCTTTGTATGCCGACGACTTCTGCATCTCATTTAGCTCCACGACTATGGGAGTCGCCGAACGCAGGCTGCAAGTCGCCGTTCGCAAGGCAGCATCATGGACTCTGACTCATGGTTTTCAGTTCTCTGCAGCCAAGACTCAAGTTATGCACTTCTGCAGGCGTCAGACGGTCCACCCTCATCCTGAACTTTACCTCGACGGCCACCTGCTTGAAGTGGTGGACACTTGCCGCTTCTTGGGACTCATGTTTGATGCCCGGCTCACATGGGTTCCTCATATTACTCAGCTGAAGCAAAATTGCTGGCGGCACCTCAACGCCCTCTGCTGCCTTAGCCATACGTCTTGGGGTGCAGATCGCTGCACGCTGCTGCGATTGTACAGAGCCCTTGTGCAGTCCTGGCTTGATTATGGGAGCCCGGCTTATGGGTCTGCATCACCCTCAGTGTTGAAGTTGTTAGACCCCATACACCACTGTGGGGTTCGGCTTGCAACTGGCGCTTTTTGTACCAGCCCCGTGGATAGTCTACTGGTGGAGGCCGGGGTTCCCCCGCTGCAGATTCACCGCCATCGACTGCTCACCGACTATGCTGTCCACGTGCATTGCTCGCCAGGCCATCCCAATCGTCGCCTGCTTTTCCCTGCCATGGTCCTCCATCTGCCCGAACGGCGACCTAGGTCTGGGCTTTCCGTAGCTGTCCGTGTCCAGTCCCTGCTGTCAGAACTGGAGTCGTTCCCTCTTCTGCCTCCCTTCCGGGTCTGTACACCTACGCCTCCCTGGTGTTTGTCCCGGCCGTCCGTCCGTCTGGATTTGGCACAGGGACCTAAGGACTCGGTTCCGCCTGTGGCCCTCCGTCGCCGTTTTCTTGCGCTCCTCGAAACATTTCCGGGCTGTGAGCCGGTCTACACTGATGGTTCCCTGGTTGATGGTCGCACTGCCTACGCTTTTGCTCACGCTGCCCATGTTGAGCAACGCTCCTTGCTGGCTGACTGCAGTATTTTTACTGCAGAGCTGGTGGCCATCTTGCGCGCTATTGAGCATATGCGTTTCTGCTCAGGTAGGTCTGTCGTCATCTGCAGTGACTCCCTGAGCAGCCTTCAGGCCATCGACCGCTGCTATCCCTCTTCTCCTCTGGTGTCCTCTATTCGGGAGTCTGTTTCCACCATTACCCACTCTGGTCGTTCGGTGGTCTTGGTTTGGACGCCAGGTCACGTTGGCATCCCGGGGAACGAACGTGTTGACAGGCTGGCCAAAGGGGCGATCGACGCCCCAGCTTTGGAGATCGGCCTCACAGCTCGTGACCTGCAGCTGGTGTTGCGCCGTAAGGTGCTTGGGGTGTGGTCTGTTGAGTGGCATGGCATGACAGCCCAGAATAAACTGCGGGCTGTCAAGGAGACGACCAATGTGTGGCGCTCCTCCCTGCGGTCTTCTCGCAGGGACTCTGTCATCCTGTGTTGGCTCCGCATCGGCCATACATACCTGATGCACGGCCATCTTTTACGTCAGGAGGATCCTCCCGTGTCGGTGTGGGTCCCGGCTGACGGTCGCCCATGTTTTATTGGAGTGTCCCCAACTGCGCACCCTTCGGCCGTCTTAATCTCCCGGGCACCTTGCCTTTGATTTTATGCGACGATGCCTCCATGGCTGACAGTGTTTTACATTTTATCCATGCTAGTCCTTTTTATGGATCCATTTAGGGGGGTCCTGCACTTTTCCGTTTCTGTGTCTTTTGTCCTCGCGTCTCCATATTTGTTGCTGTTTTGGTGTCTCATCGGATGGTTGACTCTTTCCCTTTTTTGTTGTCGTGGTCAGTCAACCAGTCTGCCTGGTGTTCGTCAGTACTCTTCTTTTCTGTAATGTTCGTTGCCTAATTTGTGTTCTTTTAGGGCCTGGGGGGGAGTATCCTTCCCCTTGGGGTTTTATCTGCTCCGTGCCTTAATGTCTCGCCTGTTTTTGGAATGGGGGACTGATGACCTTAGCTGTTTAGTCCCCCTTAAACATCCTAACAACCACCACCACCACCACCACCACCACCACCACCACCACCACCACCAAGTGGTTTCCTTTCTTCTAAAGGCTCATGATGATCATGGTGCTAAGAATGTAGTCTTGCAAGAGGACAACAGTCGTGTTCTTCGTTTGACTATTTTCATGCAAGTCTGAAACAAACGAAGCATTTAACATCCGCGTAATTTCTTTAGCACCTGGGGGGGGGGGGGGGGGGGGGGCAGTCTCCTTCCCCTTGGGGTTTTATCTGCTCTGCGACTGTCTCGCTTGTTTTTGGAATGGGGGACTGATGACCTTAGCTGTTTAGTCCCCCTTAAACATCCCAACAACCACCACCACCCAGTAGTGTGTGCTGTGATATGAAAATTGCTGGCAGGTTACAACTGTGTGGAGGTCTCCAACTAGCACTGTGAACCTTTGCCTTTCACTTGCATGTGTTCTGCTGACTGAGCTACCCAAGTAAAAGTCATTTCTGCCAATAAATTTCTTTCAGAAACGTTTTCATCTGTTTCTGTTCACATTTTAGCTATTCTACCTACATCTGTTCTTATACATAATGTTCTTTGTGCAGTTGAGGATAGTGCCACGTACATTGAGCAGAGGGTGAAGAGGATAAGACGAGCAGAGGAATAGAACATACTATAGAGGTATGAAGTAGATTATTAAAATATCTTTAAAATAATGAAAAGTAATTTGGCCACAAAATTTGTTGTTTAAAGCAGAAGTTCTCATTAATCTGTCCAACTCTCCAAGCTATCTTTCTCTGGGTTTACTTTCAGGATGGTAACTTGATTTTAGGATCTGTTCAATATAATAAACATGCAGGAACTTTTTACATTTTACACTAGTAAATTTTTGTGCATTATCAGAAATGATTACACTCCACATGTTGGCAATCAAGAAGTAATTTTTAATCACTTGTCATATTGTCATTGCACCAGTGGCACTTTTCAATATATGTAAGTTGACATATTTGGAAAATAGCTTTCATATTCCAACAATGGGTTTAACACCTGCACAGCCCCAGGAAAGGGGACCAGCTTAAGTGAATGGCAAGGATTTTCAGGGGTTTCTTGGTAATGATTAGGTGTAGCTCACCTTTGGAGCCATGGTTCGAAGATTCAGCATTTTGACAGACTAGGAATTTCTGGATAATTCATTACACACTGCTTTGGAGGAAAGAAAAACAGCATTAGTCATTTATTTTCCCAGCACATTTAGCCACTCCAGGATCCCCAGTGCTCTATGGGTGCACAAGATTAGCTTCTCCAGACTGTCCTGTGGAATTCAATTGCACCCGTTATCATACCTCATGAGACAGCAATAACGTAACTCATTATTGTGAAACACACAGTATCTAACTAGTGCCTCAGGTGGGTTAAGGGTAAATTGTATTCAGATTTCTCTCCACCTGGGGTCTCTGTCACGGAGATGCGACACGTAACTAAAGATATTTAATGCAGATGATAAATGTTATCTTGCATCAGTAAGATTTTATATTTAGTACTTTATCCCTCAGATCCCAAGTTACTACATCATTCTCTCCCATTATGTAAACTATTTCAAAACCGTATTTAGAACTGAACCAGTGTTGCGTGCAGAAATTTGCAATTGAGAAGTAAGCTTAAAGGCTGGTTATCACAATATACTTTGGTGTGATTACAAACAAACAGTGACTGAATTTCCTAAAAGTGCATATAATAGTGAAAACTAACTCAGCAGTCGTGTAGGCTCACTAGCAAAGAGTATTGTACAGACAGTTCATGTACTGTAAATGCCTCTGATTTGGAAGGGAGAAGCTCCCAACCTGGTGCATATCCAGATGGTACAACAATTGTGAAATAGCTAGTGCATTTTTTATTTTACTGAAAGCAGATTCGCATAGTTCTGACCAAATCTACGATATCTGTTTGTGTAGAAATTTCAGTAATGGTTCTGCATTAAATAATTGATCTGGAATGAAGTTACTCTGGAAGTTGGATAAATCTAAAGGTACTTTTGATTGCCTCTGTCTGGGATACTGGAAAGTAATGAACTGGTTGTATTTTTGTTGTCAGTTAGGACACAGGCTTAATAATGTGCCCCAAAAAATTCATTTTCTCACCACCAAGTTTCATTTTTTGATATTGCCTATTACATCATGTTGCTCAAATTAATATAAAACTTTCTCTACCATCTCCTCATGCTCTTCACAAGTTAGTGTGGCAGTCAACATATCATCCACAAATAAAGTAATTCTTTTTAGTAATTCTAGGCCTAATAAATAATCCATTGGTGCTATAATCAAACCACCACTCAGATAGAGTAAATGACATTCTAAACTGGTAGGTATGACCTGTAAAGATAGAAGCATGGTCTTTCTAGAAGTATGCGAGTATGACACACTCAAATTAATGGAAATGAAGTACTTGATCCCTTGGATCCACTGGACTGTTGATTTAAAATTTTCTTGTCCGATATACAGGATTACCATTTTATTGATTTCCCTCACGGGCAATACCAGCCTCATACTTCTACCAGCCTTAGCCCAATCTCTAACCTCTTGTTAGCTGCAGCTGTTTTATGTCACAATTGCTCCCCAATATACCATCATGTGTACCTCTTTCACTACAGCTGTCCGTTTCAAACAAGGAATGGGCAGAAAGGTAGAATGGTTAATGTGCTAGAAGAAAAAGCTAGTGTTACCTGAATATTCAAGTATCTCAGCTCATTTCCCTGAAATATGAACTAAACCTTTTCTCTGAATATCAGTTAAACACTGAGATTCTCATAACTTCAATTTAATTTTCTGTTCAGTACTCAGTCAAGTGAGTATTTCAGTATGCTGGTGTCAAGATTTGTTATTTTCTATGTCGACGAACTGCGATTTGATCACCTGGCAATTTTCATCCCAAAGAGATGAGACTGTGCTTTACTCCATGTAGGCATCTACTATAGCCTTCTTCTCACAAGACAAATGAACATCTATTAGGCAGTCCGTGATTAATGCTTTTACTATGAGCAACATGCCTATCATTGCTACATTCCCTATCACCAGCAGAACACAGGTCTGCCATTTAATTATCTGAGATTGTGTGCTATGCTATAGCCACTAAAATCCTGCCATAAATTAGGCACGTTAATCTGATGACACTATGTTTCAAACAGGCCTTGGGAAATAACACTTGCTGCGTCACCCGTGTCTACTGTCATTATTGTAAGTATGCCTCCCACCACAGCATGTATGGCAGCCTGCAACACAGTTTGGATAGTCTGACACTTTATGTTTCCATTAGATAGATAAAATCTACTCAGCAGGGCAAGAGGGGATGCACACAAACACACACTTTTGGAGCCACTGGTTCCGTCCTCAGAGAAGGGTTGAGAGAGAAGGAAGAGGGATGAAGGGAAAGGAACTGGAGAAGTTTAGAAAAAGGGATAGAGTTTGGAGAAGTCACCTAGAGCCTTGGGTTAGGGAAGACTTACCAGACAGGATGAGAACGGAAGACAGACTGTTTGGGACTGTACCAGACGAGATTCAAAACCCTGAGAACTTTGAGGTGGAAGACAGCAATCTGCAAGAAAGACATTAGTGCTAAAACATTGCGCATGAGTTAAGAGCAAAAAACTGAGTCAATTGTATATAATGATAACAGAGATGGGACAAGGATGGGGACAGTGGAAAATATACAGGTCAGAAAGTGAAAAATGTAGAAAACTAAAACGGAGTGAAGCAAGTAGTAATTAGTGTGAAGAAATGCTGAGATGCAAGACATTGATGTGCACTCGCAAACTGTGTAACTTTCCTGGCTGTGGCCTGTTATGGCTTGTTCAGTAGCATATACTGTGATCGTGTAGTTGGAGTTGTCTGCTAAGCAGAAGCAGCAGTACTTACTGCAGCATACATCCTTCTGAATCTACGTAGTGTATTCATCTTTCTCCACCTCTACGATTTTTACCCTCCACACTGCCCTCCAATGCTAAATATGTGATCCCTTGATGCCTCAGAACATTTCCTACCAACTGGTCCCTCCTTGTCAAGTTGTGCCACAAACTCCTCTTCCCACCAATTCTATTCAATACCTCTTCATCAGTTATGTGATATACCCATCCAATCTTCAGCATTCTTCTGTAGCACCACATTTCAAAAGCTTTTATTCTATTCTTGTCCAAACTATCATCCATGTTTCACTTCCATACATGGCTACACTCCATACAAATACTTTCAGAAACTACTTCCTGACACTTAAATCTATACTCGATGTTGACAAATATCTCTTCTTCAGAAGCGCATTCCTTGCCATTGCCAGTCTACATTTTATATCCTCTCTACTTCTAGCATCATCAGTTATTTTGCTCCCCAAATAGCAAAACTCCTTTACTACTTTAAGTGTCATTTCCTAATCTAATTCCCTCAGAATCGCCTGATTTAATTTGATGATATTCCATTATCCTCGTTTTGCTTTTTTTTATGTTGATCTTGTATCGTCCTTTCAAGACACTGTCCATTCCATTCAACTGCTCTTCCAAGTCTGTCTCAGACAGAATTACAATGTCATCGGTGAACCTCGAAGTTTTTATTTTTTCTCCATGGATTTTAATACCTACTCCGAATTTTTCTTTTGTTTCCTTTACTGCTTGCTCAATATACAGATTGAATAAAATCAGGGAGAGGTTACAACCCTGTCTCAATCCCTTCCCAACCACTGCTTCCCTTTCGTGCCCCTCAGCTCTTCTAACTGCCATCTGGTTTCTGTATAAATTGTAATTAGCCTTTCACTCCCTATGTTTTACCGCTGCCCCCTTTAGAATTTGAAAGAGAGGCATCTAACTCTTCATTAAACTGTGCCTGCCATACATGATTGAGGTTTAAATTATTGAACCTTATCGGGTTCCTACTCGTGGGGTTTAAGTTTCAGGTAACTATTTATTTCTCAATATGATTATAAACATGTCATCTATTGGATTTGACAGCTTTTTTGGATTCTGAGATTTAGGAATAATTTTTACTGGTTTGTTCTTTTGTTGGTAAGGGATTTATTATGAACCCGAGTGCAGAATTGTGAGTTGTATTGAGGTGTGGCTCCAACCACACCAGGTACCCTGTCTTATTCCCCATTCTGCTGAGATGATATCTGTTACGTAGTTAGTTTGATTATCAGTGCAGGAGAAGAAACGCTGTGGTGGAGAAGGAGAACTTTGCTTCCTATGAGCCTTCTTGGAAGGACATTTAGTCGAAGTACTGGTTGATGGTTGGGAGTTCGGGGGTATGTAAGAAGTCTTCATGGGACGGTTCCTTCTTCAAGGCCTGTGATTCTGACTTCTGGGGCAGAGTCTTGGCAGAAGCTGATGAAAGTGCTTGTGTCTTAGGGGTGACGGGACACAGAGGAGACGTTGACCGGGCGATCTTAGCACTGGCCGAACGGACGACCATAGCGCTAAAGGTCAGATCGCATGTCTGCGTCGACACCTCCCTGGTAGGCCAAGGAGAGGCTAGGACGGTACTGTATTTCCCCGCTGGGAGCAGCGTGGGCTTGCTACTAGCAAATAGCTTGTGAGCAGCCGAGGTAGCAGCACGTAAGTGCCAGGACTTAGGGGGGCGAACACAAATAACCTCACAGCCCACTTTGATGCACATAAGCAGCTGAACACTATCAAAGGTCAAGAAAAGTGTCCGGGTCGGTGCAAGGTCATTGTTTACCTTTTTCATGACCCTATGGACAGCCGTCATGCCCTGCTCAGTGGGGAAAGACTGAATCTCCTTGTCAGTCAATCCATCAAGTAATCTAGTAGATACCACACCATGCGATGAATTCAAAGTGCGGTGAGGCTCCACCTGAACAGGGAACGTGGACAGGAGTGTGGCCCGAAGGAGATTTTGTGCCTGAAAGGCGCTCTCAGTTTCTAGTAACAAGATACCATTACGCATCCTGGTACAAGACTTGACAGGTCCGGCTATGGCATCTATGCCCTTCTGAATAACGGAAAGGTTGACAGATGAAAAATCCTTTCCGTCCTCAGATCTAGAAACTACGAGGAACTTTGGGGCAGGCGGTGGTACGTTTGCCACTGGTGGCTGGTCAAGTTTCCGTTTTTGGGCAGAAGTCGAGAGAGAAGAGAAATCCATTGTGCATGAATCTTTCATTATTGCCAGTGTCTCTGATGGCATGCTCCTTCCTAGTGGGGACCCTCTCTGAGGGTGCTCCCGCCTTAGGTGAATGTTTACACCTCAGGTCACACCTCCCGAGAAACGGACGGACGGACCAATCGGCATGGTCAGAAGGTGTCAGCTCGGGCAATCACCCCCTCCCCGGGCCTGGCCTTTACCAGGAGGTACGCACGGGGCCTACTTGCCTACCCAGGGCGGGGAATTACACTTTACCCCGTCACCGGCAATGTGTGGGTTGGACTTCAGGCATGCATAGGGAGGAGAGAATAATAGGAAAAAAGAAGGGAGAGAGCAAGGAGAGCAAGGCAAGGTAAAAAGTAAGGAAGACAGCAAGAGAGGGAGAAGGACAAAGAAAGGAAAAACGAAGGAAGGAAGAAACCGAAGGAAGAAACCAGAAGAAGCGAAAAACCAAAATGACCCCAAATGTAATGCGTTAAACTGTCCGTCTCCGGACACAGGCGCAAACTACCCCTTTGAGGGGGAGGGACTCCTTTTAGTCACCTCTTATGACAGGCAGGAATATCTCTGGCCTATTCTTACCCCGGACCCGCAGGGGAGTCTAATTCATTGAGCATACTACTACTACATGCTACTGTGTTTTTATTATATTGTGGAAAGGAAAGTTGCTACCCACCATATAGCGGAGATTCTGAGGGGCAGATAGGCACAACAAAAAGACTGTCTCAAATATAGCTGGTAATAGTACACTACTAGCCATTAAAATTTCTACACAAAGAAGAAATATAGATGATAAACGGGTATTCATTGGACAAATATAATATACTAGAACTGACATATGATTACATTTTCATGAAGTTTGGGTGCATACATCCTGAGAAATCAGTACCCAGAACAACCACCTCTGGCCGTAATAATGGCCTTGATACGCCTGAGTCACAGATTTGTGTTTGCTTTTACTTCCAATTCCAAGAACATCTGCCAGCCAGGGCAAGTAGCTGTTTTTTTATGCTGCAAAGCGATGGGAACGACAGTGGCACCCATGACTGCCCTCACCAGCACCAACAGAATCAACCTCAGCCAGAGGCTGGCCAAAATTATATACATGTGGAATGTGGAAATTGACAGGAAAGGAATGCTGTGTTAAGCATGCTGTTCACAAATTAATGAGGTAGACCAAAAGGAAATGTGGGTAAAGCAGCTGAAGAAATTAATTATACTCTGTGTGCTCCCCAGGGACCCTGATTATGGTAAGCATAGCAGACACTCCACAAATGAGTCACATCTGATTTTTAGTATTTATGACAATTTTGTCTAAACAAATTATTGTGATTTCAGCACAACATGGGAAAAAGGAGGGGGGGGGGGGGATGGGATGGTGTGATCATTTTAGTTAAGAGTGGTTTATGGCTGTTGTGGAACACTGAACCCTGCTATTTCAGTGGACCACCTTGCTTATTTTGAAGGTCACTAAATATAAAAGACTGAGAATCCTGTTTTATTCAGTGAGTGGAACGTTTTGTAGCGCTGCTCTACGAGTATAATCTAAGCTTTCATTGTTATTCAGGGCACTTACAAACTTTTTCATGGTTCTTCCAAATCAGAAAATGTTTTGCATGAAATTCAGTGTGCTTTAGAGAAACCTGTTTTAAAAATACCCAAAGCTGTTGACATCCGATGGTTTAGTACCTATCGCACAGTGCATGCTATTTTCCTAACCTACAAGTCCATTATAATGGCATGTGAACATATACACAAGGATGGCACGGATTAACGAGTTTAGCTGGAGGAATCTTGTTAGAAATGATTAATTCCAATTTCATTGTAGGTTTAGCGATTTTAGACAATACATTAAATGCAGTCTCAAACTTATGTAAAAGTTCGCAAATCCCTCTACTTGTTCCTAGAACTCAAACATTTAAGACACATCGACTGTCTTTGTGACTGGGATGGACATAGTGCAGAAAATGAAACTTAATGAAATTAAAAAAACTGCAGGAGGCTGAAACAAAAGTTAAAGGTGTGCTATTCATGAATGTAGAGGAGCAGATTCGAGCTACAAGAAGTGCAAGGAAATATGTTGAAAGTATGATTGATTAAATTGGGCAATGGCTCGATGAGAAGGCAATAAAAGTGATAGAACTAAGAGCATATTATGAAAGTTTTAAAGAATTTCTGGATTTTAGTGATAATGATTGTAAAGAACTGTGCTTGATTTTGGGGCTTACAAACATCGACACTTATTAGACGATATGTCTTCTGATGTTGCTTCTTTCATTCCGAGAGCCGACATCATCTATGAAGCACTACAGACACTCACTCATTGAATGTGTACTGTGCATTCCAGTTTCGACTTGCAGTGTGGAAAGGTCATTTAGTACAATGAACAGGTTGATGACAAAATTAAGGAATAGGATGGGTCAGGAAACTCTCCAAGCTTGTGTGAGGATTTTAACTTCAGGGGACTACAAGCCAACAAAGTTTTATTGTTGACATCATCTAGAGATATGCTGTAAAAAAGCCTCTACGTATTAGTTTGATGGAAATGTGAGTTTTTTTGCATGCAATAAAATTATTTTATTATTTAATATAATAAACTTAGGCTTAGCCTAACAGCTTAGTACTTAAACTACATATTATTTAATTATATATTAGCTATTCATGAAAAATTGAAAATATTAATAGCACTGTATGAAGGCTTTCAGGACCGGATGACGTATCTTCTGGTAAACCTTCCGGGATGTAAGGTCGTGGTCCATGAAACTCTTCAGCTCCTAATGTTTCGTCCAGAGCTGCGCTGGACATCTTCAGAGGGGTGTTTCTCCTACGGTGAGTTAGGAGCTGAAGAGTTTCATGGACCACGACCTTGCATCCTGGAAGGTTTACCAGAAGATATATTAATAGCACTGCTTTGTCTTTAGAACGCTATCATTTAAATTTTAAGCCTATAACTATGTCCTGTTTTTATTAACTTATTTCTGTATCTCAAGAATGGAGGAACATATGACAACACAGTAACATTTGTTTCAGGAAATAACACTTTAACAAATTTATACAAAGTTCATGCACTTCTGCATGGGCCAATTAACTGATATTAAAAATGGAAGATATGTTCTAAAACTTGATGCAATAGAAACTAAAGAAAATCTCTGTCTAGTTCAGCATGCTAAAGTTTGTTAGAATAGAGATTCAGGAGCTCGAGTGAATGTCAGAAGTAATGATTGTCAATCACAAATTGTGTGGGATAGGTCATTTCAACATATTTTGTAATGCTTAAAACTGCTGGTAATAGTTACTGGTACTCCTTTTAGGGTATGCAGAATTTTAGTCCACTGTAACAAACAAATATTGAGAAATACTTAACACAGACATGTATTTGCTTTTACTTCCAGTTACAAGGATGTCGGCCAAGCAAGTGCTATAGAGGCTGGCAAAAATAATCGACATGGTGGACATCATCATAGAGTGAGCCGGAATGGTGTGTGAAGTGTGCTGTGCCATAATTAGTAAAATAGATGAACAGGAAACCCGGCTGAAGCAGCAAAAAGAAATAATAATCTTCCACGTTTCCCCAGGACCCTGATTATGCACAACCAATCAAAATTTGTTCTACGCTTCAGTGATTAAACTTGCCACAGCGAGTTAAGCATGTAATGTAAGATTGTATGTTTTAATAAGCAGATTACTACAGCATTTTATATTTTAAATTTTGGTCACTAATTATCAGAAATGTTGACAATAAAGGTTTATTTGCCTGGAAAGGCTTTAGATAGCCACCCTGGAGCTGGAATAAAGTTCTGGCTTTCTGGAACTCTACTCAATGATGTAAGAGAATCAACAGTACTAGCAGATTTTATGCTCAGTCACACACTGATCAGTAAGCACCCTAAAATATTCACATAATTGATTGTCCTTTCTCATTTCATGCTGAAATTATATTAGTTTCTCATTTGGTGGTTTTACTTTTGAAAATAAATTATTTGTTATATTAAATCAAAATTTCGTTTTTTTTTTTTTTGTCAGTCAGGCTCCATTGAGGAGGAAGGTCCAGCTCCTGTCACTGAAATGTGAGAAAAGGGGTGGAAGCACACCTGGTGCTGGCACATTGAGGGCGAGTTTCACAAGCAGTAAAAAGTTTGATTTTGTAACATAATTAACACCATCCTGTTTCCTGGCCTCCTTCCAGGGTGCTCACAAATTTCATCAGCTCAGGGCTCAGCCATTACAATACTTCCTCCTCTTGTGTGCTGCCCTGCACAATACTGACCAACTTAATCAAATAAACTCTTTTCTACATATCTTATTCATCTCGATTTCATTCTCATTACATCTACCATGCCAGTCTGTTTCCTGGCCCCACAAACTTAGCATTTCAGTTGTTAGTGCAAAAGAAGTTGCAATCTCAAGTCTAAATTATCTGCTAAATGATCCAAAATATTTCTCAAAGACCAAGTACATACTGGCTTTTAATTTACAACAAGAAACACTATCAATGCCATGTCATGTGTCAGTGAATAGTACACAGAATCTTAATGACAGGTCAATTTCATCCTCATCCTCCAGATGCAATGGCAGTTGTCATGGTTCTCACAGATCTAGGGGGAAGGCAAATTGCTGAACCAGAATGGAACAGCAGGGAATAAAAAGTGGTGAGACAGGATTGTGTAAAAATTGGGACCTTGTGCAGATGCTGATAACCATGCAGTTAAGTGCCCGCCTAACTAGATGTCGTCGAATAAACCTCTCAGATCATCAGGTACTGTGAAGAATAGAAATGCTGCATCAATCTGCACAATATTTCATGCACAAGAGGTAAAGCTCCAAAAGTGTATAAAAGTTTAAATGCACCATTTGAACTAAAAAAATGACTTTCTGTTGGCAACCATTGTTCATTGGTATTATAGAAATTACATTGTGAGATGTACAATTTTACCAAAGCGATAGGTTAAATCATAGTCAATACTCATTAAACATGACAACTGATATTATTCCAACTTATTCACTACTTACTGTTGCCTAAAATTTTTATTTATTGCATTTTGGAACTGAGCTTTCCTCATTTTTGAGCAAATATCACAAACATGAATGTATGGAGGAGAACAAGTGTATCATTTTAGAAGAGTACTTTGATGCATGTTTCCAATTTCGACTACCTGTCAATCATGGCCTGAGAAACCTCCAAAAGTCTTCTGAAAATACTTTCCAGGTTGCGAAGTAAGTACAAAGTGCACTTCAAGAGGTCTTCTTGTCTTAGTGGTTCTTGTGTGTGACACGTGTTGATTACTAATTCAATGAAACTACCTCAGTGTACTTCAGCACATGTGTCTCAAATTGTGCAGTGTGATATAGAAGTAACTTTTTAGTTAACTTCATCCTTTGAGATTTGCTACTGATAATATTAAGATATGTCTCTGGTACACGAAATAGACCATCGGAAGAATTATCATTTGATTCCTTCAGATTTTGCATTGACTTCTTTGCCAGCTGTCATCACCATGACCAACAGGCCATTATCTACTAAGTGGTTTCTTTTTTATACATCTTGTTCCATAGAACCAATTTGAGGAGCAAAGCTTGGAGGTCATGAAATGTGTCAGAAAATGTACAATGTTTATGAAACCAAAAGAAAGCCATAAGTTTATGTAAATACAATCAAAAATATAACAAGGAATCAGCTTAATTTTTCAAGCAACTACTCGACAGAACAGGAGTAGTGACCTGTGAGGAAACACTTCAATTTTGATTTGAAACCACATGGATTACTGCTAAGTTTTTTGAATTATTGTGGCAGCTTATTGGAAATAGATGCTGCGATATACTGTGCACCTTTCTGCACAAAAGTCAAAAAAGTGCCATCCAAATGCACACTGGATTCTTCCCTAGTGTAAACTGAGTGAATGCTGACAATTCTTGGGAATAAGCTGATACTGTCCACAAGCATCAAGGAGTGATTGAACCAGTGACAGTATCACTCTAGGCTTCACAGATGTTCATCTTGATGAAACCATCATCAGGTAATTTGCGACTGTGTGTATTTTAAAGCCACCGTCAATCCTGAATTTCTTGTTGCAACATTTCCTTCGCCACAACCAGAAGACTTGTTAGAAAAATATTTGCCTGGACCCAATTTGTCAAAGTTAAATCTACAAATGTATCAAACTTTTAATGATATTACATTGTTTAATAACGCTTCCCTCCATAATATACATCTAAATGCAAATTCAGGAAGATAGAAACTGCAAGGGTCTGTGGGACCAGCTGCATGTACTGCTATCTGTTTCCAGGTATGTGCACCACCACGTTAAGTATTTAAAGCAGTGGTTAAAATTTCCCAATACATTCATGATGGAATACTTTAACAAAGTGTGAACAAATAATGTACTTGTGTATCTACATGCAGCCATTAAAGCTCTAACGAATGAGCAACATTATTCAATTAGTTATGCAACATTACTGGTTCACCTACTTGTCAGAGGATGTTTATTATAATCTATTACATTTATTATGAACCACTAGAAAAAAGAATTCCAACAAAAGCTTCCAGATGCATTTAAACTCAGATGTTCACATCTTGAAGCTCATTCTACATCTACATCAGTAAATGCACTTAACTCAGTACTTAAGTTTGATATAGCTTGTTGAATACAAACCAAACATCACAAAGCATAAAAAACAGTAAAACTAAGGATTCACTGTACCGTCCAGTTGCTAGCGTAGGTAATCAAAGTATTGCAACAAAATACTTGATCGTATCTCTAACAGATCTCATCTGTCACATGTGCGAAACTTCACTTTCCATTGCTGTACTTGTGTATGATCCACTACAATGTAGACATTGTAAAGTGCAGTTTCACAAACATTTGTGGAAAAAAATGTTGAAGTTCATAAAGAAATGAAAATAAGTAAAATGGGGTTTACAATATTCATGTTTTCATCACATGTGGTTTGTATTGAATGTGAGACCTAGCACACTGTTGTTAATGTGCTTGTAAATAACTGCAGGTGCATCCACATCATGTGCAGACTACATGCTCCATAAAGGAAACAATGAGAAGGGGAAAATGAAGATGGTGAGGTGAGCTGCAGTCTTGTGATAGACCATCATAGCAATGATAATTGGGGCCACACAGGAGTGGAAGATGTCACAGGGAGCCTTTGAACACCAGTGAGACTCCAATTACTAGTAATAAACACAACAAATAAATATATAACTACACCTTTGGTTGTCATTACCCATGCCCTAGGTCCCACTCAAACCCTTGATGTCTCCTTAACTGTGATATTCTTATGGGGCCTCATTGTGAATGGGTGTCAGCAACTGAGGTATTGTCAAAGGTATTTATATCTTGTATGTCAGAAATGGCATATTAGTCCAATGTTGGTTTCTCTCTTGTTATGCTGTTAATGGTGAAAGTGTTTAAGGAAATTCCCTGACTACATGGCCTCTCCTCCAGTGTAAGCTGTTCAAAATTCAGCAACATCTGCAGTATGCAGATGATTTGACATTCCATCAACACGTCATGTATGTGGCATATTTATAAATTTCTAGGTATCCTGCATTCACATGACAACTATTAAGTAACAGTAACATGTATTGTTAAAGCTATACAAATTCACCTGAAGGACGACTATGGGAATGGAAGATGCCCGAGTCTTGGGAACATATCAACCTGTGTGATGGATGAATCTTTGGAATGTCAGAAGTCTATCCTTAAACTTGATGTCTGGACTCAATAACAAAGTTATTTAGGACAAACCAACAACAGCCTGACACACACACTACTTAAGTGTCTGCTGTAGCTATTTACATTCTTCCTTTTGCTTCAGAATTCAACATAGGACACACATGAATATTAAAATGGTTCATCCCTGGACCAAATTCAAACTAACAACCTCTGTCTTTCCACCTTAGTTCCATTTGTAACAGGAGGTCAACCAGACAAACTTTTTCCCTTAATCTATATATCTTTCAAAGACATCAGATTAGGACATGTCTGCTATAGCCACTGGCATTCAGCAACTTCACAGTAGTTATCAATTATTTGTTCAAATTTGACAGTTTGTTAAGAACTAGCTAACAAATTTTTATATAGGGAGAAAAACAGGTATGCTCAGATGAGCATAACCTCAAGGTAACATCATCCATGCCATAGGTGGGATTCGAATCTATGACCCCTGGAAAAGCATCAGTCTCACCCTACACCTTCACAGGCTGGAGCCACCTAGGTTTATGTCCAGACAAAGTGAGAAGTCTGTTGCCACTGCCACTCCTGATGGCAACACATTTACCTCCTCCCCCAGGCATCAGCACAAGAGCAGCAAGTGGAAATATCATGGTGAGCAGTCAGTTGCAATAACTCACCAGGAGCATTCGACATTCCGATTGAAAAAGACAAGTTTTTGATTAGAGATGCATATAGGATGTATGGCATGCCACTCACTACTCTAAAGAGATGTTGAAACCGTTATGTTGAAAGAGGCATATCAGCAGAACTCCTGGTTTGAGCAAGAAGAGACTGAGCACACAGGAGGATGACACGTGAGCGACCAACTTCCCAGTTCTGATGAGACAGTTCACTGAAGGCTGAGGAAAGCTGTACTGCATGCACAAATATTCACTATAAACCAGGAACTCTGTGAGGAAAATGTGTTGACTGGGTGGCAGTCGCAGAGCTCAACCTGAATGTGGTGTGGGAAATTTTACTTTTCACTGATAAGGCGTCTTACGATGGCCCGAGAGTAGTTTAATGGCCCTGAGGGTCGAGACATCGTGAAGAATAAGTGGTGACAACAAGTAGTACTAGCCGATTGTCAGTTTCCTGGAGGGGTTGGGTTTCTGTGAGAGGAGCAAGAATGCTTCCTCAATAGCAGGCAGTATGCCCACATTTTGAAGAAAGTGATGCTGCCTGTAGTGTGAATGCTATATTGAGGAGGAGAATTCATGCTACAGGAAGTACGCCCACTTGCATATAAGTCTACTTCATTAAACAGCAGCTGTCCAACACGGGCATTAATGTAATGAACTGGCTGTGAAACAAACCATTTATAGCTGATGTTCTTTGGGACTGATTTTTCGAGCCTCCGAGGAAGTTGCCTCTTCTGACAGACGCGTCCAATGCCTCAAATTTGGTGCCCGGGTGCATGACTGAAGTTAGAAATAATGGGGCATTCTGGATAAAAATTAAGGCACTGAAAACATTTTAATTTCTGTTTTTCTCTGTTCTGCTGCACAGTGTTCTGTCAGCGACAGCCAGCACATAATATTGAAGATGAGTTAAGAAAATTTGAGCTAGTTCTAATTGACATTATACTTTTAACTGAAATTTATTTTAATTTAGAGCATTATGTTCTCTTTACTTGTTCTATGTCTATATACATAATACATTGAATAAATCAAGAGTGCCTCTTTTTAAGACTATTTCTTGTTACTTCAAATTCATCTCTCCCCTCTATTGCCACCCATCAAACTGCCAAACACGGGCAAAACATATCTTCTGATTTTATATATAAAATCAGTAGGATGATTTGTTGTTTCGAACTTTATATATTGAAATTGGTCTGTGTGCTGCATTTATTTGATGGAGTGCACGTGTTTTCTCATGGTGGAAATAGAATAAGAAACAATATGACATTTCATTTGTGTTGAACAAAACATGTTTGTTGTTTGTCTGAAGGCTTAACTACAGCACATTTCCAGAGATCATTCTTCCTATAATAAAGGAAAAATGCAACTGTGGACACTGCATCATGTAATTTCCCCCTTGCATCCTCCACAGTTACACAAAAAACAGCTTTGTTAGAGGCCATCTGATCTCAACAATTGGTCATTTGGTCTAATCAGTGCTTCCTAATAGCAAGACCATGCACTCAATTTACTTACAAAGTCACAATATGCCTTACATCACTGCACCCTTCAGTAATAGCTATGGACTCTAGTTATCATTATCTTCAGTCTGAAGGTGGGTTTGATGCAGTTCTCCATTCCAGCCTACCTTGTGCAAGCATCCCTATCTCTCCATAATTTATTAAATTCATTATCATCTCTTTCAAGCTGGTAGGAGGCATACAGTAATTATCATAACACAGCACACACATGCAGTGACTTCAGTGCAGTCACCTGCACCAACTTCTGTGCAAATAACTAGCCAGAGAATTGTGTACTGCCTTCACACAGTGAATAGAAGTACTTGTTTCTCATGAGGTATTGCAGTGCTGGAAGTCAAGCCCCATCCTGTTAGCTACTGACACAGGCCAAGTAGACCAAAATCCATTTAGTTCACATTCAGAGGACGAATTCCAGATCACTGCTGTAGCCCCTCAACAAGCTATGGACATTTGTGGTCATGCTTAGATGTTCTACCTATTTTTCCACTGTTTCCATTTTAATTTGTTTTATTTCCTGTGTTGCAAGTGCCATTGGGACCCTCATCATTGGGCTGCCCCAGTCCAGTTATGTCCCTTCTCATGCCACTACTCTACAAAAATTTCTTATTTGCAGTTTCTTGTGTATTGGGCATGTTCATTAGTGTCACTGTTAATGCTGTCATAACATCAGCTTCCATCTGTTAGCCATGACCACAGAGATACAAAGAAACTTTAAAATTGTCCACAGGAACTGCTCTAGCAGCTTCCCAATTAAATGCTCAAATGTGCCAAAATGGAATAGTGAGGCGCTGTCTCTAGTTTTATCAAACTGTTTTCTTACAGATTATTTCAAAGCCATCAGTTTTGACATTTTCTTTCCCATCCAAGTGATGTAGGACTTTTCTTTTGCATATCACAGAATCCAAATTTACATTTCAGTTGGATTTTGTATAAATGTTTTATTAGTTTCTTGTAAAAGTTGTAACAGCAGTCCCTGTAAGGACTGCCTGATATTAAGTCATCAGTACTGAGTACCACACTTGTTGGTGATAGTTTTGCTGGTTAAGCTGCAAGTGTTGGAACTCTTATACCTGTATGCTGACTCTTTACAGAGTCACTGTTGCTCTCTCTTACAATGAACAAGTGTTAAGCTGTTACAGTATTTGTGCTTTATGATGCCATGTATCATTGCTACCAATGTCACATGGTGTAGGTGTCTTGAAGTGTACTATCTTCTTTGTAAATTAGATATACGTTTCTGCATATCACCTTAACACAGTCCACAGTATGAAGTGGCTTCTGCCTATTCATACATTATGAAACACACCAGTCTCACTTGTTCTGTGTGTACAGCTACAATGCAGTGAAGCTGATACACTGATGCCAGTAGCCGCAGATGCATTTTTACAGGAGAATGCCATTGATAGTTATTTGGATGCCTACAGTGCTATATTTCAATCACATTGCAGTCTGCTATAGCACTGTGAACTGCAATAGCTGTTGACTGTAGTTTGGGGGCTAACTTACCATGTGCTAATCAACACAACACACACAATTCACACAGAGAAAATAACTAGCCCAAGCCCTAACCAACTATGTACCTTGAACCAACTGCCTAACATGATTGTGTAACTTAATTGAAATGGAAACTTATGTGCTGGCCCTCAACACATTAAACTTCCTTACCTGTGAGGCAGCTGTTAGCATGTTGGAATCCAAAATATGAACTCTGATGATGAATTATTCTAACCCAGCAACACTCTGGAACAGGTTAGTACACCCCTAAATAGACAAATCTAATAAAATCAATGTATTGTTGAGGCCAGAAAGTGGGTCATATATGTATCTAAAGTTTTAAGCTGCCACAACTATTCTACACTACATGGCATGTGATTTGTGACATCTGCCACATGGAACTATGAACCGCTGTGACTCAATACTCTGGGATCTGTTGGTAATAAGTAACCTGAAATTCAATGTATACACTATCAGAATTATACAAGACAATTTCTCTATCTCCTAACTTTGACAGTCTGTAATTTTATAATGGTCTGTTAATCCTATCCCCTTTCATGAGGGGTGTTCATTCTAGCAAACTATGCTGTACTTTTGTTTTGGTCACTGAGAGTATTCTTACACCAGCATTCAAACATCTAGCAGTTATGGTCTCATTCCCAAAATGTTGACTTCCTTTTTGTGGGCACCTTTGTCCTGCTGTGTGACTGGCTGTGTATGGCAGCTGGCAGCTCTAGTAAATTCAGATTATCAAGCTCCATTAAAATTCAAATACAATCCTGGAAATGGAAAAAAGAACACATTGACACCGGTGTGTCAGACCCACCATACTTGCTCCGGACACTGCGAGAGGGCTGTACAAGCAATGATCACACGCACGGCACAGCGGACACACCAGGAACCGCGGTGTTGGCCGTCGAATGGCGCTAGCTGCGCAGCATTTGTGCACCGCTGCCGTCAGTGTCAGCCAGTTTGCCATGGCATACGGAGCTCCATCGCAGTCTAACACTGGTAGCATGCCGTGACAGCGTGGACGTGAACCGTATGTGCAGTTGACGGACTTTGAGCGAGGGCGTATAGTGGGCATGCGGGAGGCCGGGTGGACGTACCGCCGAATTGCTCAACACGTGGGGTGTGAGGTCTCCACAGTACATCGATGTTGTCGCCAGTGGTCGGCGGAAGTTGCACGTGCCCGTCGACCTGGGACTGGACCACAGCGACGCACGGATGCACGCCAAGACCGTAGGATCCTACGCAGTGCCGTAGGGGACCGCACCGCCACTTCCCAGCAAAGTAGGGACACTGTTGCTCCTGGGGTATCGGCGAGGACCATTCGCAACCATCTCCATGAAGCTGGGCTACGGTCCCGCACACCGTTAGGCCGTCTTCCGCTCACGCCCCAACATCGTGCAGCCCGCCTCCAGTGGTGTCGCGACAGGCGTGAATGGAGGGACGAATGGAGACGTGTCGTCTTCAGCGATGAGAGTCGCTTCTGCCTTGGTGCCAATGATGGTCGTATGCGTGTTTGGCGCCGTGCTGGTGAGCGCCACAATCAGGACTGCATACGACCGAGGCACACAGGGCCAGCACCCGGCGTCATGGTGTGGGGAGCGATCTCCTACACTGGCCGTACACCACTGGAGATCGTTGAGGGGGACACTGAATAGTGCACGGTACATCCAAACCGTCATCGAACCCATCGTTCTACCATTCCTAGACTGGCAAGGGAACTTGCTGTTCCAACAGGACAATGCACGTCCGCATGTATCCCGTGCCACCCAACGTGCTCTAGAAGGTGTAAGTCAACTACCCTGGCCAGCAAGATCTCCGGATCTGTCCCCCACTGAGCATGTTTGGGACTGGATGAAGCGTCTCACGCGGTCTGCACGTCCAGCACGAACGCTGGTCCAACTGAGGCGCCAGGTGGAAATGGCATGGCATGGCAAGCCGTTCCACAGGACTACATCCAGCATCTCTACGATCGTCTCCATGGGAGAATAGCAGCCTGCATTGCTGCGAAAGGTGGATATACACTGTACTAGTGCCGACATTGTGCATGCTCTGTTGCCTGTGTCTATGTGCCTGTGGTTCTGTCAGTGTGATCATGTGATGTATCTGACCCCAGGAATGTGTCAATAAAGTTTCCCCTTCCTGGGACAATGAATTCATGGTGTTCTTATTTCAATTTCCAGGAGTGTATTTTCTGATTCTTCACTTGGATCATTATGCAGTTTTCATCAATCTCACTTCTATAAAATTTCACATGTATCTACTTGTCATTGCACCTGATTCCTAATCTCCATCACTATTTTAGTTTAGCAACTTCAACACTAAGATGAGCATGTGCAGTGTTTATTACATACCACTGTCACATTACAAGGTGTTTGATTTACACTCAAATTCAGTTGATGTAAAGTTATTTAGATTTAATTTTTTTCAGGAGCCACAAGACGTACACCCAGAGGAGGTATTGGCAGGTGAGATTTTTGCTTTCTTCAGCAGCTTAATTACACATTAAAGTTTTCACTTAAATATTTTCTTATGTGGCACTTTTTTTCACGTTTTCTTTGACATTGATTCTTCATTGGTGGTGTGCTAAAATATTTTAGTGAAACAGTTCAAAATTTTCTACACGAGCTTGACACTGGATATTAATTACGTATTACATAATTCATACTGAAAATTGGCAGTGCCTTTGTATTGATAAAAGATTGGTCACAAGTGTGCAGTTGCGTTTAAAATGTGTACTGTGGTAGATTGTGAGGGAAATGTAATCAAAGAGAAGTAAGACAAATTTTTTAAGTAGCAAATTAACATTTAAAAGTAAGTCATTGTAAAGGTAAGCTAACATTACTAATTGGCACACTGCAATTAGTAGTAATGTTTAGATCACAGTCCCCTTATTCTTGTAGTTGTGGCTCCTATTAAAATCATCTTGAGAAAATATATTTAAGTATAGAACTATCACTCAGCATAGTTGAGCTGCTTAAAGAGGAAAATTGCCAGTGTTATGGGACTGGAACAAGTTAACTACATTCATGGCCAATGATTTGAAACATCATGTCTTGAAATGAAGAATACTGTCCCTGTAATCCTTCTCTCCCAAAGCAATATTTTGCCACCTGACTGATGTGTGAAATAGCTCAACATATCTGGGTGCCACAGTTATCCCTCACCTGCCAAGAGGGTAATAGACAACCCAATGACAACATGCTACTAAGTACTAGGTGCCCGACTTTTTGGTAGCTTCACAACCTGTGTACTGCTTTCTCAAGACCCATCTCCACTCCTCTCACCCCCTCCACTCCCATACCAGCTTCCCCAACTGCAACATATCGGAGTTCCCCTCAACTCATTCGTAAGTTCCATAATCCTCCTTCCTGCAATACTCATTACACATATGCTGCCCATTCCCATGCATAGCTCCATCCCTGTCCCTGTGCCTGTGCCTCTTATGTTACACCCTCTGCCACCCCATCCCCTCACTGACAGTCTCACTCAATCTGTCCACAACTCCTCACACAGTCGGCCTGCAGGCTTAAGACAATTTGATTGGCAGTGGGATAGAGTGTGGCAAATGTTATTCCAGGCTTAGCCTTTTAGTACTTGTTTCCAGATTAACCTTTTCATAGCCAGTGTAACATCTTAGGCTGACGCATAAGACTGTAGTGTTTTATATAAGTTAAAAAACACAGACTATACATAATGGGGACTTGAGTGAACAGTGAAGCAAATGTTGGAGTAACTTTCTGAATCCACAACTGTACAAATCATGTGGTTTTGTAGCAAATAACTTTTAGATCCATGTTAAAAGTGTATTTTCACCCCAAAATGAAGTATGCAAAGATCATTGAATAGATAGCAGAAAAGATTGAAACTGTAGGGTGCACCAGCTGCTATGACCGAGTGGTTCTAGGCACTTAGTCCGGAACCACGCTGTTGCTGCTGCTGCTGCTGCTATGGTCGCAGGTACGAATCCTGCCTCGGGCACGGATGTGTGTGATGTCCTTATGTTAGCTAGGTTTAAGTAGTTCTAAGTCTAGTGGACTGATGACTTCAGATGTTAAGTCCCATTGTGCTCAGAGCCATTTGAACCAGAGGGTGCAAGATCAGGTGAAAAAGGTGGGTGCAGAATGACTTCCCAACCTCATTGTTGTATAGTGTTCCTTGCCAGTCTAGCAGAATGCCAGCAGCTGTTATTGTGGAATAGCATCACTTCACACTGTCTTCCTGATTGTTGTTCTGGTACTGCATCTGCAAGATGTCTGTTGTTGACAAATGCCAACAGGAAGGTTGCACCTCATGCAAGCAACTCTTAGTACACAACATGGTAACTGCTCTACCATATTCGTAATATCTTGTGTGGGTGTGCACAAGTCTATGTGGGATTGCTGCTTTGTTTGGACTAAAGCATTCCTTTCTATTCTTTCCCTTACATTAGCATAAAGGCAAATTCTCTAGTCATCAGTAATGATACAAGATAGAAATGATACAGGATAGAAATGTTCAGTAGTGTTCACATCCTCATCGATGACAAGCGAGTGGGTAATGCACATACGGCCAACAACTGATTTTTATGGTTTGGCATGTGGTACCCAAATGCTTTATTGTTAAACCTTCTCCATTTTATTCAAATGCTGCACAATGATGAAATGATCATACTTCATCACATTGTCAGGTTCCTGAGTGCAGTGATTTGTATCATCATGAATTAATGCATTTAGATGATCTCCATCAAATGCTGAAGGTCTTTCTGAAAATGGAGGGTCATTAATGTCAAAACAATCATCCTTTAAATGAGAAAAACATTTTCTTGCCATGCTCTGTCCCATGGCATTATCCCCATTCATGGTGAAAATGTCACCATTGAAACCACTTATTCATAAACCCCACTATTCTCATTTTGTCCATTTAGCGATTTTAAATTGAACTCTAGCAGTTCTTCACGTCAACATAATATTCATAGATCGACTATTTACCTAAAAGTGTCCACATTAAGTGAGAACAAGGTAATGTACTTTATAAAAATGTTGAAAAAGCACACTGTATCCTTTGGGCCCTAAGCATATGAAGATGAGACAGTTCACAGTATTTACCATGAAAATGGGAATGAAAGAATATTGAAATACATGGCCTGGTTCATTTTGATTAACTGGAATGAGTATGCCCACGTCATGAAAATCACCTCCAGCCTAAACTACACTCTGCACACTGTGGGTTGAACACTATTTGGCCACTGGTGCAATGTATGACTCAGTACTTTGAAAGGAGGCTGAATTATGACTCGTCACATTGTGCTACACACCTCCAATGAGCTAAGTTTCAGTTTCATTGTTTGGCCTACTGAAATTGTGAAGCCTTATGTGCCACTGTGACCAATAGCCTTTTGCAAGGTATGAGACTCCTATCTTAGATTTTATGCAGTTTGCAAGGAAACGGGTTAAGAGATTAGCATTCACTCACAGCAGTAGTATTTGTGGAGTATGGATCACATTGTCATAAAATCGAGACGCACTTGTCTGGTACCTGTCAGGTAGAATATTTTTATGATCCTCTTCCTCTATTGTCTTAAATGGCTGTGAGTTTAACATTTATTTTAGACATGTTACATAGCCCATGTTGACACAAATCAGGGAATTTCTTCATGGTGTAGCCACATCCATCTCCAAACATGATACCTCCTTTATGCCATTCTCTTGCATCTCCCGTTAACTGTTTCCTCTGTGGCAATTCCATATGTACCCCAAGACTTTAATCAGCTCTGAGGATAGGAGCCCAACTGGTAACAGTTCTAAATTATAAAATGAGGCAGATTAAAACTGTCTGCCAGACCGAGACTCGAACTTGGGACCTTTGCCTTTCGCGGGCAAGTGCGCTACCAATTGAGCTACCCAAGCACGAGTCCCACCCTGTCCTCACATCTTTACTTCTGCCAGTACCTCGTCTCCTACCTTCCAAACTTTGCAGAAGCTCTCCTGCAGACCTTGCAGAACTAGCACTCCTAAAAGAAAAGATATTAAGTAATTTAAATGCTCTCGCAGCCTGTGTTACCCATGGTTATGTATGAAACATAGTGTTACGCAGATACTGGCTGTAAATGCAGCCACACTATTGATTTCAAGGAGTGTCCTTAACTTTTAGCCCAATGCGCATCTCTTGCTCTGGAACTACATACTGAACCTTGGTCTTCAGCTCTGGAAGTGATTGTGCTTTGGTGGGGTGAACATGGGATTTCAGGTACAGCCCAACAAAGAAACCAGATGGGTCTGTGCCCTGAGACATGGGTGGCCAGTTCAAGCCACCGTGTTGGGACATCACCCAGTTAGGGAATTTATCTTTTAACATGTCCATTGATGAGTGACAGATTGCACCATCGTATTGCAACGAATCTTGTGCAGCATTCACACAATCCAGTTTGGACTATAAACTCTGGATAGCAAATGCTACAATAATATTACGAGTTTCTGGTGCTATCTTCTTGGATGTATGGCCCAGTAACTCCCTCAGCCCAAATGCCACACCATATTTTCACTGGTTGTAGATATAATGGCTGTCCCTTAATTACTGTAGATCAGGCTGTTCCAGCTTGTCTGCTTTGCTGTGAGCTGTGGAGCGCTCGCTGCTCCAGGGAGCCGTGTCGCTCGCTGTGACCAAGTGGGCCGGCACGTGGCACGACTGGCTCAGGCAGGCAGCAAGGCGAGCGTTTTGATGTGCCAGCTGCGTCTTACAACCTCATTCTCTTAGCTGCTAAGACGTAGTGACATGCTACACCAGGAAATATGATGTTCAGGAAATAAATAAGAAACAACTATTGTACAAGAAATTGCATACTAAATTTATTGGGCCTCTGTAGCTTGAAATTTCCTTTTCATTACAAGATCGGAAATATCAGGCGTCAAAGTGTTCCACAGTTAATTTGGAGGATGGCCTTCATTGTTGCATCCCGAAGAAATGATCTTCCTTACTTTTTACTCTTTTCATTGCTGAGAAAAGCTGCTCACAACAACATCTAGATCCAAACACGCACATGATCTGAGTGGCATTGTTCTGAAGCTTGGGAAATGTTTTTTGCTGTAATGAATGATACCATCGTGTTGTAGTACCTCTCTTTCAACAAAGTTCAAATCAATAATGTCAAATGGAAGTGACGATGACAAGTCATCAGGGGAAACTGAAAAAGGAGTGCTGAACACCTTAAGTTCCATTTCCAAACTAGTAAGGACTCGGAATCGTGATCAAACGACGCGATGAGCTGCTTTAACTTTGCTTGGTAATCGCTGAAAGTAGTACCCTCAGGTAATTTTAAAGAAGCAAAGACAATTGAAGAATGTTAAATGTCCATTACTCATCTGCCTCTCAAATAAATGTAACTTTTCCATGAACGCTTGATCTGGTCGTGCATGTCAGCGATTAGCTGCCCTTTGCCCTAAAATGACAGATTTATATTATTCAGATGCATGGTTATGTCAGCTAGGAATGCCAGGTCTGATATCCATTTTATATCTTTCAGATAACGCATTTCTTCCCCTTTCATTTTGAGAAAAAGGGATATTTCCTCACGAATGGCAAAGAAAACATCAAGAACTTTTCCCAGACTCAGCCAATGAGCTGTACTGTGGTAAGGTATATCCCCATACTCGGCTTCCATATCTTTCAGGAATCCTTTGAATTGGCAATGATTCATACCGTGATGATGCAAAAAATTCACACACTTCATGACATCTTTCATTATGCCACCTAGCTCTACTGTTTCAGCACAGTGCCTGTTGGCAAACAATGAAGAGTCAAAATTTCTTTCCCGAATTCGTCCCCGAGTTTATTTTTCAAACGAGAAACAAAACCTTGGTGACGCCTGATCATTTGTGGTGCACCGTCTGTCGCTACAGAATGGAGCTTATCCCACTGCAAATTCATATTGTCCACTGATTCACAAACAGCTTAAAAAATCTCACATCCTGTTGCGTTGTAATCGAGTGGTACCACATATAAGAGTTCTTCAGTTACTTCCAGCTCCATATCGACACCACACACAAAGACTGCAAGCTGAGCACAATCCGATATGTTGGTGCTTTCGTCAGGCACTAGTGAAAATGCAACAAAGCTCTCCACCTTTTTCATGAGCTGTGTCTAAATCTGTTGCAATGTCCAGAATTCGACGAGACATTGTTTGCTTCGACAGGCAAACCCCTTCAATTGCCAGCACCTCCCTTGGAAACAAACATTCTGCAACTGCTGCCATGCAATATTTTACAAGTGATCCCACTGAAATCGGCTTTCCACTCGTCCCAATGATGTGAGCGACCCTGTAGCTTGCTCGAATTGCAGATTCAGTAGTGTTTTCTCCACTCTCATTCACCTGAATATTATAAACGCATTACAGAACACTAACTACATTGCATGTCTTGATACCCTCCGTATTACGAAACGGTTTTTAAACTTATGTCTCCTCGTTTGTCGTTCTTAAGCCTGGCTACCAGTTCTCTGCATGCAATGCCTTCTATCTGTGCTCTGCATGAAGACGTGTATAATGTCATTTTATATTGTAGCTCTTCCCAGAATTAAATACTTGATGACATACAAGACACTGTGGATGACCATCCCTCTCAATGAATAGAAAAGTATCATCCTCCAATAGAGGTACAGGGCTTCCGCCCCTAGTCATCGAACACTGATTATTGCGTCAGTTGCAGCTGCATGCAGCCAGGGGGCAGCGAGTTCGCTTTCCCCTCCACGCGGGCTCCGAGCTGTCGCAATGAGCACTCCGGAGCGCTCCGGCTCCCTGGAGCTTGGTTGGAACAGCCTGCTGTAGATTTTCTTTTTGCCCCACATTTTCTAGTTTTGGTTCATCACGAAGTCATTAAATGGAAAAGCAAGTCATCAGTGAACAATATTTGAGATTAAGCTGTTGTCCATTCAATTACATAAAACCCAGTCAGCAAATGGTAGGCGCTTTTGGTGGTTATTTGGTTACAGTTCTTTTGTCAATTTTGTTTTGTAGATAAAAAGATGCAGAAAATCTTCCAGAATTAATTGCATGCCAGTCCTGCCAACACCCAATGATAACATTGGCAACAAGATTTCATGGAAACAACAACATTATCCCTCACTATTGTGATGTTTATCACTGAGTGAACAACATGATGATACCTACAGGATTTTTTGTTTACAAATTAACTGGTTTTCTCAAATTTAGCGATCTTTCTTATGAAAGTCAACCTATCCAGTGCACTACATTGAGCAGTCATTCCACTGAATTTGCAGCCAGTCAGTCTCTGCACAAGATTTACCACATGTTCAATACATTTACACTGTTTAACATTCTGTTCTGCAGTTAAATGCTTTATTGCTAACTTCAATGAACCAATATGAAAATCATGCAGAATACAGTTAAACAGGAACAGTAGGCATTTCAAAAGTTGCATTCTTTATGGGACACCCTTGATGTAGCTATGTTCAGTTTCTCCATGCTATGATACTTTGATTGAACCATCCCACCTGCTAATTCACTATGTTTTTCATTTCCTGTGTTTACCCTCTTGCTATACTTCACATTTTTAATTTCCTCCCTGTAGTAAACCAAAGTTCAGTTAACACTCTTCAAATATCTTCTTGCTGAACTGCCTTAATCCTTTCTAATCAAACTGAGAGTTACAGGTGAAACTCAAACATAGTTTGACCCGCTCTTCCACTACCTCTCCCTTTTCTTCCTTCGTTGTTAACCCTTACTATGACGTTTTACTTCTTTTACAATGTATGTCTCCTTTGACTTTCCCACCTAGCCATAAGCAATATTTAGTGAGCTGCCCCTTTTATGTAGATATGAAATGTTCTGAGGAACTTCAAACAATGATGTCTGTACATTAATGGCTAACTGTAGCCCCACTTTATCAAGCACAGATCTGAGGGGGTAACGTGAAAATAATTAACATGCAACAGTTTTTAATCCAAGCTTTCGGTGCAGCTGGGCTGATTTACGAGTTGTTACAACATTTGTTGTACAAGAACATAAATGGTGATCTGAAGCTAGCGATGTGTAACAGTAACAGGAGTGAGCAGGAATTTTTTTACTTTTTGTTAGGTAACAAGCAACACTTCCTCGGCTTACTCAGTTAGCACTATGTATCTACGGCCTGGTAACACTTTGCGCTTAGCGTCAACTTGTCATTTATTAAAATACACAATGTTAGGTAACTAAACCTCATTGCACTCTTAACTCCAATGATTTAAACAGCTGATGCCAGAGAATTCACCAGGAGACAAGAATGTAATCTGCACCATTTACCTGGCAATGGTAATGGTAATGACGTCTCATGGCAACAGCTTGAGTTGCAAGCTGCTACATGAACCAGTGTGCAGCCCAGTGTGAACTGGAATGTGTGTAACTCTTTCCTGCATTTCTCTGGACACCACCTGAAAAACTGTACCACCATATCTGTTCTTGCAACCTTAATGTCTGTATGTTCCACATTGTGAAGTCATGCAGGAAGTCAACAGCAGCTCGTCTCCCATTAGTGGTAGCTCGTGGCAACCTGGCAATGCAGTTGGGCAGCCTCACACCTGTCTCCTGTGCACTAGTGAACCTCTCCATTACTGAAAACCCTATCAAAACCCCTTCAGTAAATTTCAGTGATTAGCCTTCACATACAGACAAAAACCTCAGTGAGATGCCTTGAATGTTTAAAATACGTGCTATGAATTAGTGCTCAAACTGACTGTGATGATACAGGTGACAAGCCAATATATTTCATGAAGCAATTGTGTCAGTAACAGCCTATTAATCTGTAGTTAGGTCAATCTATTAGCGTCTTGGGTACTGCATCCATACCTGGTCTAATTTTTTCTATTAATCATTACATAAAAATCATAAGCTGCTTTCAAAAAGCATAAAGAAATGTTGAGTGACATGCACATCTCAGTGACCAACATAGCTAAAGTAACCATGAAGAGCCTCAGTTGGCTATATGTGTGGAAAGGAACTCACCAATCCTCCTCAAGAGACAAAAGGCCATAAGAAAGTGTTTGCTGGAGACAGATCTTGTGCAGGATTAAGCACGATTTGAAGAGGCTCTAAGAGCTATACAAGCAACTCTGAGAAGAACAAAGGAATAATGTCACGGACCTCACTGTTGAGGCAGAAGTAGACTGGAGCAAATGAGAGCACAGAATTGTTCCTAATGGTGCCACATTTTATTAAAAGGGTGACTCACTACCAAGAAATTTCTGAAAAACTCCCATTATAAAATCCTTATGGATGACCGAAATCACTAGAAGATGGAAGGAGTACTTCAACAATCTGCAACTGTGATGAACCCAAAGTATGGTTGTATTTTACCACAGCTGACCCACAGTGGCCCCACCGACACTGGACAAGATCAAAACATATCAAATAGCTGAAGAAGAAGAGCCCAGTTGGAGACAATACAAGCCAAGATGATCCAGACAGGAGGTGAAGAACTTCCAGGAGACTACACCAGCTGATACCAATCACCAGGACTGAAGAAGAAATACCAACAGTATGGGAAACACTGCTTATCTATCCAGTCCATAAAAAGGGGGGGTGGGTATGGGGGGTGAAACAGGATTTTGTGCATTATCATTGAGTGGCCCTGCTTAGCTTAAGATGCCTGATCCTGTCTAACTGCCTCCTATATAGAACTCAACTCTTGACAATCTTTAATATCAGGGACTTTTCCAGCCAGGGCAGTCAATAATAGATCACATGTTCATTTTCGGACAGTTCACTGAAAAGCAGAGGACCCAGAACTACACATTTTGTTTCTCTATTGCAAGACTTCCTGTGTCTGCATCCATCGTGGAACCCTGTCCAGTTGTCAGAGTTCAGGAGATCACTGACAAACACTAGTACACCTTTACCAGGCTGATGAAACCCATGGTTTTCAACTTCCCATCTTCACACCACCAAGTTACTTCAGAGTTTTTCAGTTTTGCCCTTGAGAAGACTCTGTTAGAATTTTAAGGACAATTTTGACGGGATCAGAGTATGAGGGAAGAATGTGGAGTATGTGTAATGAGATATCTGATTATTTAGCAGCTCTGAACAAGAATTTTAACATATGACCAGGGCAAATTAGACTGCTGCCAGCACATTTTGGTTACACATAAGTGAAGCCAGGCTGGATTATCTTGTTACCACTCTTCGACAAGGTCAAATCTAAAGATCTGGGAGTTTTTCATGACTCATCATAGTAAGTAGAGATTGACTCCACATTCCATCCAGGAAACCAATGCTCCTACAGTTTAACTTAACTGCTTTGATCCAGGTGTCAAGGCAATTAAAGATAGCTATACAAAACATTGATCCTACCTATGGTACTGTATTGCTGAGACATCTAGTATCGATTGGAGACAATGGACAAGGGAACTTTTAGCTGCATATAGTCCATTGGGTCTGACTGCATGGAAGCAAATTAAGGAAAAACGTTCACCTTTTTTCGCTGAAAGAGTGTTGTGTGCATGTGTGTGGGGTATTGTCAGTTTTCCCCACATCTGCTATAGCCAGATTCATTTGTGTTTTCCATTCTAGGGGCATATGAATACTTAACTGTAAAGAGATGGGGTGAGAGGCTGTAGAATGTTCTATGTCTGAACAGCGCAAGTATGTTCGCATACCAAAATTTTGGTGAAGAAAGGGGAATGAGAATTGAGCAGTTAGTTCCTCACTTCACTCTTATTTTTTACAGAGGAACATATTCACCTTTTTTCACTCTGACAGGAGCATTCTTACAGTGCTTGTGTAGTACTTCAGTTCTATCTTCCATGTCCCTGTATGTGACTGTGTAAGGTCACTAAGTAACCAGCCCAGAGCCGATACCAGTCACAGATTGCTTATGTCTTAACTTTCAAGAACGAAAATTTCGTTATTTCTCCAAATTGACAAAATTCAGGAATTTAGAATGCCATAATTTACTCTAAGATGTGTAATATAGTAGAAGTTCAAACGAAGACAAATGGTACAGTTAGGAACTGGAGAAAGTGAGTGCTTGTCATCTTAACATGGATTGCATGCATATACCTTGACTTTATCCATCCAGTGTTCATGAGAGCACTTACCAACTTCCAACAAACTTTATGCTTAACATCAAACTTTTCCTGAACATTTTCTTGGCTACATGCACCAAGTAAATTGGTAACACATGAACTAATTTACTGAGCAATTAGTCTGCAGCTCTTTGAAGCATGGGTGATCAATTCTTTAGACAATACGGATTGATCAGTACATTTGTAAACCTGTATAAGGCATAGAATCTTCAGATACAGTACATAAACATGGTAATATCATTGCAGTAATATGTTTGAATTCAAAATAACTATGCAAGCACACTTCATACTAACTTCCAACAAACTTTTTGTTCCTCACAAGTGTCACTTGCAAACCAATATGTACATAATACTTTACTTTGTTCATAAACATTATCTGACTGCTAATACTAACATGAAAAATGGAAAATGTTTTGTTCACACTGATAAGCAATGAAGTCATTAGTTTAATTCATATGGGGAACTTCGGTATACATTTTACAGACTTGAGGTTTCATTGCAGAAATCCATCAATCTGGTAACTAATGAAAACAGGGTATTTCACAATTCCTATCACAGACTTGTAGAGTAAGTTTAATAGAGGTGGTTTTGGTAAGGAGACAATTTTGACAAATATGCAAAGTCTCCTGTACAACCTGTGAAAGCCTGGAACAGGAATTGTGGAACACCCTGCACACTGAGGAGAACAGTGAGAGCAAGTGACAGATTATGTCTTTTGCTTGCAGCGATGAGGGGAGGATTCCTTCACATTACCTTCCCTGCATCCCAACAGTGAACAGTAAGGCATCCTTAATGAATAGGTGCAACTCCCAAATTGTCTTTCTCGACTTTTCAGGAGAGTACTCTGTATACTTCAATTTAACTTTTGTATTAACACAAAATTACAACTGCTCTTCAGTTCTTGTACAACTAGGCAGTCTTATAGCTTTAACTGTAGTGCCACGACCAACAAGTGCATTACAGCAGGTATGGTTCAAATTCTGGGACATAATTTTAGTAATTAAAAACGGAGTGGAAAACTGGACTTTACAATGTTTATACAAGTCTCTGAATTTTCATGTTGTAAGGGGGTATTACATAGAAGCTTTACATTCATATAGTTATGTTTCACAAATTATTATATTAAAGAAACTTATTATTTCACTGTATCATCTGTTTAGGCAATCACTTAACTCACAAATATGACAATGGAAAACATAGCATCCTATATAAAAATTCGGCAGCACAGCTTGCTTAGAACTCATTTTGGTGTGAAATGACCATACCAAGCTAGCTAGCTAGCTATGGAGTAATAAAATTTAACAGCTTGGTGTGGTTTTTTATTGCAAAATACACCTCTCTTTCACATATCTATCAGCACTGAACATGACTATATAAATAAATATAAATAATTATTATTACAATATTATAATTATAAATTATAAATAATTATAAATATATAAATAAATGGCAAATATAGTGACACTGATTTCTTTCAGTACATTTAATTTGATGATCAAAGTAATCTGTCATACCTGTAAAATATATGTAGGTTTTTTGTTACTGTGTATTATAGATGCCAATTAACTTCATTTACCTGGTACATTCATTTAAATATGCTTATTACATACAGCAGAAGTTATGTTACTTGATACGTACATTAGATTAATTGCAGGCAGTAGTGTTAACATTTGATCACCTGTGTCAGTTGGGCTTCCACAGCTTCTGTGCTGCAGTATTGGTGCAGAATAGAGGTAGATAATTCTCAAGTAACAAATATTTATATACATAATATTCTATGGTTAAATATAATTGATGAGAAAAACAGCAAAGCTGCAGGAAAGGAATATACATAAATAGCTTGTTAGGAATATCTGAAGTGAAACTAAACCCAGATTTACTTTTTCCCAGTGACACTGCCTGTGCTAGTAAGATGGTTTTGTCCTCCTGGTCACAACTGATTTCATAGCACACATGTCACACCAGTGGTAACTGTAGCTGATATTACACTGAAGACAGGTTAACAGCAGTGACCAGGACGCAATTTACTCCTCATGATAACAGGTTACTTTGTACCCTTTTACCTCTTATCACGAATTCTGGAGTCTTTTGTGAATAGTTCATTGCGAAGTCTACACAGATCTTTGAAGACAGGTGGTAGTTTCAAGTGCCACACAGCATGCTGCATTCTTCTGGTTATCCAGTCTCCCTCAAGAAATATCGTGATATAAATCCTCAGCTGGGCCAACTTAGGAACGGCCACCCATAGAGCTACCACTGTTCTTTGAACTTTTTCTAGAAACACTCACAGTTCCACCACATCTCACTGATTGGCCCATGAAATGTCAGGATGGGAGTTCCACTAAGACTGGCATCTCACACTGTATTTATTATAAGCTGTCCGTTTCCTCGCCAGGCGAAATTAGCAGTCCACTGGTATTTGAGACTGCATTCAACTGAATATTCTTTGAGATATGACAATGTGTCACATGCAACTGATACACTTCTACAACAGAAAATCCACAGTATGTAGACACAGGCAGTCATTATTTACTGTTTGTTCCTTGGTTTCTTGGCTCTTATGATGGACATTTCAGCAAAGGTGAAGGAAGTGCATGACAGGAGGAAACTTGCTGTCTGGTTGGCAGGTAGAGCTTCTTTGTCAGAATTTTAACACTCTTGTGGAACTATGTTGGCCTACAGGTAGTTTATGTCCTTCTCCCAAATGGAAGATTGCAGGTAAAGGTGCTTTAGGTCTGTTGTCAAGCTGACTGGACATCATGTCTTCCTGTTAAAGTTCCAGAAGCATCTTCTTCAGTAACAGTCATATTTCTCTTATTGTGGTCACCAAAATACAAATGAAGACCATTAGTGCAGATGTCCATGACATATGGGATGACTGGCAACTCGGGACTCTTGTATCATCTGAGAGGCTGTGTACTGAAGTGTGTTTTGGCATTAAGTACATTGGTTCCTCGTCATTTCAGTAACAGTCCCCCATAGTTTGTCACTTTCACTTCAGTCTTCCCTTCACATTTGGCACCAGTAACATTACTTTCATTCTGTCCCTCAGGTATATCCAACCGGTGCATAACATCACATCTATTTTGGAACACCAGCCTCCTCTGTTGTACTTTTTCACTTGCCTCAGTGCCGTGGTGAAGTGCTGTGCTTCTATCCAGGATTGTCCTTGTAGTGACGGCACCAACACGGGGTTTCAAGTTTCCATTATTCCTAATTACTTGTTATGATGGTAATTCTTCGAAGACCTGGAACAGTTCCCATTTTATGTGGTCACCTACTTCATTTTCCATGCAGAGAAATGTCTCCAACTGCAGGCCACATTGTTCCCAAATGAGTGTCATCATGGGTGAATGATGGTAGCAACACTCCTGTCCACACACCCATTATGGTCTGTTCTGTTCTCACCATCTCTCTGCTCTTTGTCAGCCTTCCTACCCAGGGCTTATTTGGAAGCTTGTGAGCACTAAGATTCTTGCAAGGATAGATTACCAGCCATCACATAACTCACAGTTAGGAGGACCACATTTTTCTTACAGTTTCACACCTCTCTGAGGACTAGCTTCACTGCGTCCATGGAGACCCTCCTCCCCACGGAATGTAAGATTAGAGAAAGAAAATGAATGACACCCTCAGGCCTCGCAACCTAATACCATCGGGGTCGAAAAAATCAAGAGTTGGCCACGAGAGGCCGACAGGAGAGAAAAACAGATGTCTGCAAGTAAGCAGAAGCAGTGTCAGAGCAGTCAGACATGTGATTATCTTTTGGAAGATTGTCTAAGACTATCTGACATACAGAAGAAAGATTCTTGCATTAAGGGTTAGACTCCAACTATTACTTAGATTTTTCTTACATGGATTGTTGAGTAAGATCATTTTTCCCGTTAGTGCATAAAAGAATCTTAACTTTTAAGAGTAACAGTGCTGCTATTCAATAGCAGTAATTTTTACAACATGCAGACACTTTACAGAGACTTGTTACATGTTACATCCAATTAACAATGAAAGCTTTATGTTTATCTGCTACAAGCAGGTTACTCCTTAGCTAAAAATAGAAACTACTTCACATGAAAGTATTTTCCTCATTTTAATAGTTGAAATAGCTACTCTTTATGTTTTATGTGATCATAATACCAAAGATGATATTCCTCATAACCAAATTGAAATCATTCCATAGAAATGTTACAATCTATGTCTAAAATACTAAATTACATATTCAACGTGTATCTACAGAAAAGCATCATACAGCAGTAACACACTGCATGTTTAGTACAAAGCTGGGAGACTTTACAGCTGATTAGTCACCATCAATTGAAATATTTTGTAACAAAATGTTTTGTCATGATTGTAGCTCATGCATTTTAGATAATGCCTGAATTCTACCAAGACTAAATGTGTAGATTTTTACGTAACTAGGTTATAGAACACAGTAAACAACATTTTAGGAGTTCCTCTCACATTTCTATAATACTTACAGAGGCAGTGAAGGTTTCCCTAAATAAAGTTTAAATAATGACATTTAGAAGCACTAACACAGTCTACACCGTCCGCCGCTCGTGGTCTCGCGGTAGCGTTCTCGCTTCCTGAGCACGGGGTCCCGGGTTCGATTCCCGGCGGGGTCAGGGATTTTCACCTGCCTCGAGATGACTGGGTGTTTGTGTTGTTCTCATCATTTCATCATCATCCAGGAAAGTGGCGAAATTGGACTGAGCAATGATTGGGTAATTGTACGGGCGCTGATAACCACGCCGTTGAGCGCCCCACAAACCAAACATCATCATCATCATCATCATCATCATCATCATCATCATCATCATCATCATCATCATCATCATCATCATCATCATCATCATCATCATCATCACAGTCTACACCATCTTAGCTAACAATTTTTTCATCTACAGCTTACCAACTTTGACTAACATTTGTTATATGTGGGACACAGTCTTCAAATATTCCACAAAAGGAAACTTTTTTAGCCTGTACATTAATCATATTACTGGCCAGTTTAGACTATCGCACTACTGTGGAGCACCTATGAAAATACATCCCACCAGAGCAATATTTAACTTCTACCGTCGAGGGAAGTTAAAACTATATGAACAGTTTGCACTATGTCCCACATGATGTGACATACAAATTATCAGTCTACATATGAAGCCATGTATGCATAATAGCACACTTCTTATGAAATACCTACTCAAGGGCATTAAGTAGCTGAAGATATGTAGACAACGTAACTTATGAAGATTCTGTCCTTCCACTTCAGAACAACATTGTATTGTGCAAATCCCAACTAAACTACTAGTAACATCAACATACAGAGTCAAGAACTATCTAGCTGTTTTAACTTCTGCCAAAGATACAAAGACAACATACAGGTCTATCGATAATATATGAACCTGTGGCTGATGGTGTAATATACATCCTTAATGCAAACAAAGAATGTCTTATATAGCTGGGTAAGAGTTTCTAGCAACTGAGGAATATTATTTTAAATGTTTTCATATTATGGAACATGCAACCTAAATACTGGATGTTACATTAAGAGTAGAATACATTTTCTACATCAGTGCTTTACAATTTCCTGTAGTTCATAAATCTCCACATACTGTAATGTCTATGTTGGAAGTACAAAATATGACATTGTGTCATTTAATTTAACTTCATGAAGCTCTGATTGTTGCATACATTTGAACCAGACATTTTACAATGCTTGCAAGAATTGACAATAATGTAGGAGCTTCAGTAATGTGAATATGAAATGCTTCCTTTCAAAGGGACCAAATTTAAATGACTAATAGTTACAAATGTGAATTATGATACATTTGTGGAACAAAATATTTTTAAGTGTGCTTCTGGATAGCAACACTCCAAGCACAGAAATTCTGATTTCTGTAGCTATTTTGACAAATGCAAATTTGTACTACTAATTCAAGTTATCAGAATGTACACTTACATGAAATTTATTGTATTTTACACAAACTTTTAAATACATATCATATGACTGTAATAGAGTGTGAACAAGTCGTATCAAAACAGTGAAGACGTCAACAGAAATGTTTAACTGAGGAAACTATGGCTTCTTGAGCTAATAATTCTTTCCTCAGCCAGGTGAGAGTAGTGTGAGGTTACTTTATTATAACTGGTTTCAGTCATTTACCATCCTCACAGTACCAGTATTGTGTAAAAAACAAAACTGAAGAAAACTGAATAAAAAAAGAGTGCACATATTCTTCACTTATATATGCCATAACGAAAAAAGCAGTGTACCAACCCTAACTTAAGTAAACACACAAAACTGCCATGTCATAAGCAGCTCACTCGCTACAGCTAATCAAGTCCAATGTAATTACATCATGTCAAGGAACATAAATGTATTGCTATGTCTTATTTATGAAGTGTAATATTATGAAGAAATGGCCATCCGTGTGTCAAACAATATTAAACAACTGGCCACCCCTAAGCTTATACATAATCACATTAAATTCCCAGACAACACATATAAGTAAGTGCTTTTTGATGTAACCATACATCAACCTTTTTATTAGTCTGCTTAGGACAAGAGCTGGGCACTCAGTATTTCAGATCATATTATGAGTGCATCTAATATTCTATATGCACAGTTGTTCACTTCAAAGGAAACAATTCACAACTGAATCACAGTAGTGTACACAAATATATATTTACAGGAAAATGTATCATAAAAAGCCCACAAATTTGTGGTGTAAGCTCTCGTAGAGATTAAAAAGCACAGGAGTAACAATACATTCTTGTGTAGCTGCCCATGAAGATCAGAGCATATTTTCTGCTAACAAGGGAACATCCCCATCGCACCCCCCTCAGATTTAGTTATAAGTTGGCACAATGGATAGGCCTTGAAAAAACTGAACACAGATCAATTGAGAAAACAGGAAGAAGTTGTGTGGAACTATGAAAAAATAAGCAAAATATACAAACTGGGTTGTCCATGCGTAACATAGGCAATATTAAGGGCAATGTGAGGCGAGGAGCGCCGTGGTCCCATGGTTAGCATGAACAGCTGTTGAAGGAGAGGTCCTTGGTTCAAATCTGCTCTCCACTGAAAATTTTGCTTTCTTTATTTTCGCAAAGTTATGATCTGTCCGTTCGTTCATTGACGTCTCTGTTCACTGTAATAAGTTTAGTGTGCGTTTTGCGACCGCACCGCAAAACCGTGTGATTAGTTGACGAAAGGACGTGCCTCTCCAATGGGAACTGAAAACATTTGATCGCAAGGTCATAGGTCAACCGATTCCTCCACAGGAAAACACGTCTGATATTTCGTATACGACACTGGTGACAGCATGTGCGTCACATGACATGAATATGTTGTCGACCCACCTAACTAGTACACTTGGCGAATGGGAGAAAAGTTTCTTCTACCTTGCCCGATTTAGGTTTTCTTGTGGATGTAATAATCACTCCAAAAAAAGTGATGAAAACAAAAGAGTTTTTCACATAAACTGAAAATAAAAAGTTAAAATTTTCGGTCGAGGGAAGATTTGAACCAAGGACCTCTCGTTCCACAGCTGTTCATGCTAACCACGGGACCACGGCGCTCCTCACCTCACATTGCCCTTAATATTGCCTATCTTACGCATGGACGACCCAGTTTGTATATTTTGCTTATTTTTTCATAGTTCCACACAACTTCCTGTTTTCTCGATCGATCTGTGTTCAGTTTTTCAAGGCCTATCCACTGTACCAACTTATAACTAAATCTGAGGGGGTTGCGATGGGGATGTTCCCTTGTAAGTATGTCTATGTCTACGAACTACCATGTCATGTACTTAATATAACCTATTTAATAGCATGACAGGAACAAAAGTCAGATCACATTACAATTATTTATATGTTCTTAAAGCTTCAACAGCATGCAATAAAAACCTTGGATAATGGGAAGGCTAAAGGACACAAAGGAGGAACGTAATACATTTGTTGCTGTAAGTCTTTATTTCGAAAGTATGTGACAGAATTCAAAGGAAAGTGAAGTGTGCTAAACTCTCACATTGGTAATCTAGTTTTCATAGGCCTGGATTTATTGTAGCTCAAGCAAACCTTGAAAATGTTATGGAAGGCCACAAACAAAGGGAAAACATTTGCTATTGGGTTTCTAATTGCTATTATTGCTTCTAATGAACAAACTTCAAATTATTTGGAACTGTTTTAAACACTGCAGTTTCTTTGAACTTCTGTTACTTTGCAAATGATGTTTTAAATGTCTGCTATTAAGAATTTTGAAAAGGTTTGAATTTATAATCAATGTTTGTTGGAAGCAGCTAAGTGCTCTCATTATGAAACACTGGATGAAAATAGTGTGTGTTCTTTGTGCATCTATCTGCACTGGCTGAAGACATGCACACCCTTTAATACTTTTCTTCCTATGTTTAACCTCTGATTCAAGATCATACCTCTTATTGACTAAATTCTGACAACAGTTTGATTTCAGTATTTTGTAATTACTGACTACATTTTAAAAAGGAATTTTTCTGTTGACCCAGGACACTGTCATAAGCAATATGAAACTGGTACTGCATGTCATGAAGTTAGTATTTTAGTAATATGAATGGCATAGTCTGATTTCTGATAATCATCTGCCTGCTATTGTGAATGGTGTTGAGCATAAATATATCATGTTTGCAGATGGCAGCAGTATTCTAGTGGAGTATCTGTTTTGAGGATGAGTGGCACATCTGAATTATAGCCTCCTTGAGCTGTACTGCTGGCACCCTGGGACTCAAAGGTGAGCAATGTGGAATCAAGTGATGGAGTCTAGTTCAGCAGGACAATGTAAGGTCCCATGCGAAGGTCATGTAACTTAAGGCGATAGGGTTAGACTGGAGTAGTATCCTTAGGAAATGAATGAAGGCCAAAACAGAAGATGTACGAACCCTATACTGGCGATCAGACGATTCAAAGGAGGAGACACAGGATGGGTAGCCTTGCATGGCAGACAGACAGCATGTGTACCTGCTGAGGAGAAAGTCATGTGGGGACAGCTGTAGTTCAGCAGCTTCAGCATGCAGACATGTTAACAGGCTACCTTTTAAGGTGCCAGTGGCCAAAGGGATGCTACAATGGTGGATAGTAATGAGCTGGTGTAAGAGAGATGGATGCACATATGCATAAACGAAACACCCATAGTCCAGCCTGCTTTGAATTTGATGGAAGCACCTCTCTATGGAAGGTGAGAAAAATAGTGTGTGTGGGCACTAAGAAGTAATCTACCATCTTAATCACCCAATGGATGGCAATGACATGCTGATCAGAAAGGTATGTTTGGACTTTGGCCTTGGTCAGACCATCAAGCAGCGTAGTATAAGGACCACTGCAGAGGAGTTCAGAGTGCTATGATTGGTTGGTTTAAAAGGTGGAACAGGAGCAAACTCCAAGGTCATCGGTCCCTTGCTCCCAGTTGACAAATTACCGAAGGGAAAGAAAACAAAGAAGACATACAGCACAATAACAGAAGAAAGGAAGACCCAGAAGAATGACAGGAGGACAACAAACACTACAATGTACAGTACAGGACAAGAAAGCCACAGATACACACAACAGGGAGAAAAGATTAAAAACAAGAAAGCAGACTATCATGGCAGGCTGACCAAGAGAATAAGAGGAGAAGCTAGCCACTCTCCAACACATTAAAACCTCCACCCTACAAGCACTAGGGTGGAGGACACGCATGTACAAAGGACATGCACTAAAACTCAGAACAAATGATAAAACCCGCCCTCATGAATAAAACGTAAAACTGAAGCTGCTGTTGAGACACTGTCACCAAACACTGAAGGTGAGGTGCTGCGAAAGTTAAAGGTCCGCCACAGAGCATCTAATGGTGGGCAGTCCAGCAAGAGGTGGACAACTGTCATTTGGGAGCCACAGCAACATTGACTTAGGTCCTTGCAATGGAGGAGGTAACCTTGTGTGAGCCACATATGGCCAATGCGGAGCTGACAAAGAAAAACTGATTCCCTGTGAGAAACCTGCAGCAATGCCTTCCACAAATTCACACTCTCCTTAATGACACGTACCTTGTTATGCATACTTTGATGCCACTCCATCTCCCGAAGCTGAAAAACCTTGTGGCGCAAGACAGAACGCGGGTCAGTTTCAGAAATGCCAATCTCCAGGAGTGGTTTCTGCGTAGCCTGTTTGGCCAGCCTGCCAGCAGGTTTGTTGCCTGGGATTCCAAAGTGTCCTGGGGTCCACACAAACATCACTGAACAACTGGACCATTCCAGGGCAGAGATGGACTCCTGGATGTTTGCTTCCAAAGGATGGCAAGGGTAGCACTGGTCCATAGTTCCTAAGCTGCTCAGGGAGTCAAAACAGAGGAATGATTCACCAGAACAGGAATGGATGTACTGAAGTGCATGAGATATGGCCAGAAGCTCTGCAGAGAATACACTGCAGCCAGCGGGAAAGGAATGCTGTTTGATATGACCTCTGTGGACATAGGTGAAGCCAACGTTACCATCAGCCATTGAGCCATCAGTGTGAACAACTTGAGAGCCCCAGAACATGTCAAGAATCTAGATGAATTGACAGTGGAGAGGGGCTGGGTAACAGAGTCCTAAGAGCCGTGCAAAAGGTCCAGACAAAGCTTCAGCCGAGGTGTACACCAGGGAGGTGTACATGAATGGACCTCAATTAGAGGTGGTAAAGGGAAAGACTCCAGTTTGGAGAGAAGGGATCGCATGCGAACCACAATCATGAGCCATGACCTGGGCTGCCGGTGCGGGAGATGGACTGCCACGGGTGAGAAAAGGAGACACATTCAGATGCTCAGGTGAACTATGAATGTGTGCAACATAACTGGCAAGCAGCTGCGCACGTTGGATCCACAATGGAGGGACTCCGGCCGCCACCAGGACACTGGTCACCAGACACTTTCTAAAAGCTCCCATCACTAGGCCAACGCCACTGGTGCAATAGATCAAGTACACAATGCTGAGGGTGCATCAAACCATAAACTAGACTCCCTTAGTCAGGGCGGGATTGAACTTGGATTTCAGATGGACTAACATTTGTTGATGTGCTTTTAACTTCGCGAGCAACAATTGACATAACAATTTACATACACAGGTATGTCTTTATAATTGTACTATTGTTGTAAAATGTTCATAACAAAAGATGGAAACAAAGTAATACGGGTTACCCCTTCCGAACAGCATGACTTCAGCTCAGCGAGTAAAAAAAGTACATACACACTGACATTGTCAAATTGACATAAGAAAAACATATCTTGCCATAGAACAGATTCATTTCAGTCACTAACCCATGGTCATTATGCATTGTGAAACCTGATTGAAGTTCCTATCAACTAAACAAAAAAATTTTTTAAAGAAATCATTCATACTACAGCTAAATCCCAGCATACTGAAAAGGAAATTTATCTTTACATTGGAAAACAAATACATAATGTCTGCCTATCTCTCTTACATTATGCCTGGAAAGAAAAACTAACTACTAAATTGCAAAAGGAAAACTATCTTAAGTATGATTCATAGGTTTAATGAAAATTGTCTAATCAATATTATTTGATAACAGCATCTTCAATCTTCAGTTATCATGAAATTCCTTTAACAAATGATGATACATTCCTTTCACCTTTCCATTCTTCACATCCTTCAAAACGGCTGGGGTATTTTGGTAATCACAAATGGTCCTTGATACAATAATTGCCATTTTGTGTTCTTCCTCTGTGTAAGTGAAGCCTTAGGATGAGTTTTTACTAAAAGTTGGTCTTTCACTTTATATGTTTTTATTTTTCCAAGTCGATTGTCAAAATATATTTTCCTTTTCCTTGCCTTGTCCATTATATTGAGTAAGGATTGTTGTACTTTATTTTGTAGGCCTATTTTGTTAATAGCTACTTTAGGAATTGGTCAAATACAGTCATTCTGTTCCTGTTTTCCAAACATCAGTTTGTATGGGGTGTATTCTGTCTTATGTGGCATGTTTACAATTTCCTGAAAATCGTCAAGATAATTTATCCATTTGGGTTGCTGGTTGTGGCAATACATTCTCATGAACCAGTTTAATTCACGAAAAATTCATTCCATGGGATTTGCTGAAGGGTGGTACGCTGATGTTAGAATTTGTTTTATACCACAACTGGCTAATGTTTGCCTCCAACGAAATCCAGTGAACATTGACCCATTGTCAGAAAGAATAGCCTCTGGTCTGCTTCTTTGACTATATAATCCTTGACCAGCTTCTTGGCTATGGATGCACCAGTAGCTGATTTTAATGGATAAATTTTGACATACTTAGTGGATATATCAAGAAAAGCTACAATATATTTGCATCCTCTCCTTGATGATGGTAGAGGACCACAGACGTCAACCAAAATGACTGGCAGTGGTTTAGTGGGTATAATAGGATGTAGGAAATCTTTCACACAAAAATTTCCTGGATTGGCTAGCTGACAAATTTTACACTTCCTTCACCTCAAGACACAGAAGATTAACAGTGTTGTGTTTCTTTTGTGAACAGTGTTTAAATTCATTAAAAAAATATCGATGTTTTAAATTTTTTCCATTGTAATGCAATTAATTTTCATTGCAAATGAGAAATACGAGGATGGTAAATCTACCCTGAGGTTTTCCTTGGTTTTCCTTTGTGGGGCTTGGCCGAATGGCTAGATTACCCGTTTGAGACATCCCAAGGCATGTGACAGAAGCTTTGAGTGGGGATGAAAAGGTTTCTGATCACATCTCATGCCGTCCTTGACAAATTAATAAAAGCAAGCAAGTAAGCTATGCATATAAGCTGCATCAGGAATTTTCAAGCAGCACAGGCTTTGTCAGCAGTATATGCACCCAAATCTATGATTTCCATTTTGATAGTCATTCACTAATACCAAAATATCATAAGAAATATATTAGACATTAATACAGCATCATAAACAATCACCGATATAGTGTTGTGTGAAAGCTCGTGTTAGTTTTTGCCCAAAAACGTTCGTCCACAAGAGGGGCATATATGATGTATCGTGCAGCGTAACTTGCTGTGTGAGAGAGAGAGAGAGAGAGAGAGAGAGAGAGAGAGAGAGAGAGAGATAGATATTGTTTATTACTCTGTGGCGGTCAGCACTCACATAATTATTCTTAGGATAGAGCTTTTGTTCTGGTTAAGAGTAATTTTACAAGAAGAGAGTCATTCTTGTGATGTAAAAATTGACGCCATTGCGAGATTTTGATTCACATTGTAAAATATATGTGTATATGGAAGGAAATCAGTTAATAGAATAATAAAATATTGTTCATTTCAAGAAGTTACATGTTATTCTACAACCAGCATATACTTCTATTGTGATTTAATAACAAATATCAGCTTGAGAACAGTTCCAACGGGAATGTTCAGTTCTAGTGAAATAGTTAAATAGTTCGATGCTTTCTTCGGAAAAGATCTGATTGCTATGCAACAGAACCCTGAAGAATATTTCTCCATACTTTGGTTACTACTTTCAGCTCAACACCGTATATGCAGCACTGGAGCAGATTTCTACAAAAGCGGAAGCATGTAATCAGTATCAGTTTCACACATCGCCCTGTTTATGCTGTCTGTATTTACCCACAACAGTGAACATACAGTTACTCACACACATAGAAAGACAATACAAGGTGGTGTGGGAAACATTCCAGTATAAAGGTCCTTTAGAGCTAAACAGTAATTAGCCTAGTAGTAGTAGTAGTAGTAGTAGTAGTAGTAGTAGTAAACTAATTTTAATTTTTTTCAAAGGAGCCTTTATAGGCTACTCCAAGAGCATTGGAATTTCCTGAACCATACTAAAATGTGCACATTCGTATGTCCATATTCCCAGTGAAGTTGGCCAAGACCTTATATTACGCTTTACAATGTGGTTTTCGGGATGTAAATTTTCTTCGAGTACCCGTACTGTGTTCTCACGTTTGGTTCCTTATTATGGCATAATGCCATATGTGCTAGAAGTTGAAAACGTGCACCTGAAATGCAGTGAACCGTGTGGAATTAAACACTTAGTTTCAAATATATTGTCTGTCTCAGTAGAAAATATTAATAAACGAAAATTTCTTTAGCAAACCGACTAAAATAGCTTCATTGTTCTGCAAGGCAATTAATGCTTGACTGTCAAAGGTGAAAATAAAATAAAATCTGAAACTGGTAACATATTTCAGCCTTCTGTAATTATGTGAATATTTTAATTCACTTGATAGCTCCCAGCCACAGAAATCTTTTGTTTTCATTTGATTTGAGAGCAGTAAACGAAGAGGAAACACCAAAATCACTAAATATGAACATGGGTCATGTGGAGACTACCCACTTCCTCACTATAACTCAGCAGTTCATGGAAAGCCCGGATCATATTCTCAAAATGTACATGACAGCTGCAGCTGTATGTGTTAAGTTTGATCTGCTCAGAAAGTGTGGGACCACAAGGGACGGGGACTGGATGGATAAGCAGCCCACCAAGAACAAGAAAGCGGATGATGTCTTGGAATCAGAAAAGCAAGCCTTGACGAACATACAGTACATCGGGAAGGTTCTGACAATGATCATTGCTACCAAGGCCAGTTGGTGGCTGACGAATCACCATACTGGTCAGCAATGGATCACCACCTATGTGAAGAAAGTATATGAGGCATTGTTTGTCAACCAGCAGGGGGGAGCATACACAATCACAAATGACAAAATCCACTGCATACATACTATAGGCCACTGGGCGAACACTATATGCATATTGACAGTGGCAGGAGCACAGGGACTCAGGAGTACCACTGGTAATGGCAGGGGTGTGGTTGCATCGTTCTGTTTATCTGCCGATGCAAGACAGGTTCAGCTTGCTTCCAGTGGGGACACACACGTTAGGGGTTACAAGTGAGGCTTTTGTCAGGTTGGCAAGGTCTCCCCTCCTAGTTGCTTGCCCTGGACCATTTGACTTCTTCCCCTTGCCTGTCCAAAAGTAAGAAATCCTCAAGCACCCTGCCAAGTTTCACATTGGGCCACATACCTAACTAGAAACTAGAGATCTGAGTATGAGGACACTAAGTGGAACGATGTTCTGGAAAGGCTAGGCACATTCGTGAGAGTTCTGTACCCAAAATGCAAGCTAGCTTTGTCCCCTCACATGTCAGATAGAAGTGTGCAATCCTATGACGACAGACCCAGTGGGAGACATTCCTCAAGGCCTTCAAGGCTGAGTCATTTAAGGGTCTTGACCCAGAGCTTTCAAAGCAATTGAGCCAGATAAGCACAATATCCAAGGATGCAGTCACCTCCATCAGGGAATATGCAAGCAACCCCTCAGTAGAAGCTCTGCAGAAATTCAAAGACGAAATCTTCGCAAAGGCTCGTGGTGAGATTACAATCGCAGAGAAACCAACTGCACCAATCATACCTCCATTGCCAATTCCAGAGGACGAAGGGATGTCTACAGACAGCCATACCATAACACCGCGTACACCCAAGATGAGGGCAGACGATGAAGCCAAGGCTTCAACTTTTAACTTTCAGCTACTGCCCATGGACTGCAGTTACGTGGCCTTTGCGTGGTGGGTATTTAGACAAATTTTCGTCAATGCTGTTTTGATGGATAATCCAGTATCTACCATCGCAGAGTAAAGGGGGGAGGAAACCTGAAGCCTATACAGGTAGGTGGACATTTCATTCAAAGAACGAAAACACGCCACACCACTCATTCTTTGATTCCTGATGTGCTCCCTACCTCACCTAGGTAAACTTTCCACGCAGAACCCTGCGGACAGCATCGGACACCCAATGGCGCAACGTATTCCACAGCACACTGCAATAAATTTTCGCACCTAGGGAAACGCGGCGTCACCGGCGAACAACAGTCGCTGTGCGCCCTGCTTGAACTCAACAGTGGAACCAAAACTAAGGGCTGGACACCACGTGACCTGGCATGTGGCAACTAGCCCAACACTTCACCAGGGAGAAAATGTACACCCCGACGCTTCAAGTGCCTGATGTACCTAAATACTCAGTAAAAGAGAAAGCAGAACTAATGGCCCGCACACTTGCAGTGTCATTCACACTGAACCTGGTACCATAAGATGCAGTGTTCACAATTGCTACTGACCAGGAGGTTAAACGCATTTTAGCCCAACCATTGCGCAATGACATTATACATGCTAGTACAGCCGAAGTCTCCTGGGCTATAATGCATTCCGTTGCTAGGAAAGCCCCTGGCCATGATGGCATTCAAAACCGTGTCATACAGGAGTTCACGGAAAAAGCCACTGAATACCTAACACACACAACGAATGCCATACTAAAACACAAACACTTCCTTGCCTTTTGGAAGATGGCCAAGGTCCTGATGTTCAGGAAGCCGGGGAAAAACCACAGCCTCCCACAAAATTACTGACCCATCAGCCTTATGAGCTCACTCAGCAAGATTGTTGAGAATGTGATTCTCAAACGCATCACTAGGCATTGAATAACAAATGACATTCTGAGACTGGAGCAATTCGGCTTCAGGAATCACCACTCAACAACAACAACAACAACAACAACAACAACAACAACCACCTCTTACGGGTTGAACATATAACACATGGCTTCAAAACAAACAAAGCAACAGGGGTGGTGGTCCTGGACATCAAAAAGGCTTTCGACCGTCTATGGCACAACGGCCTCACCCGCAAACTCAGCAACGTGGTATTCCCTCACTGACTGGTGTGTCTCACACTCATATCTCACAGACATGGAAAACAACACGGCATGGTATACACGTGGGAGTACCCCAGGGAAGCATCCTAGGGCCCCTATTTTTTAACCTCTACATAAACGATCTCCCAACCACAAACACTATGATGGCAATCTACATGGATGACAGCCATCCTCATGCAAGATTGGAAACCATCAAACATTATGTCATGCTTACAGACTGCACTCAGAGTGGCTTAGTCTTGGTTGGAGAAAAGGCATGTTAGATTAAATGTCGACAAGTGCGAAGCCGTTATGTTCACTAGAAGATCGAAGCAACTGCGCAAACACCAATACTGCAGACCAATAACTCTACATGCATGCCCAATACCTTTCCGTGAGTAAGTCAAATACCTCTGTGTCTGGCTGAACCAGAAATTACTCTGGGGAGGGAGGGAGGGAGGGAGGGCACCACATACAACACATGACCAACTGAGCACCGAGCAAGTGCGAGGCTCAAACAGCTCTACCCTATGCTCAACAGGCATAGCGCACTGAAGAGAAGGGTGTCGAGGTCCATGTACATGACACTTATTCGACTCCTGATGGCGTAAGCAGCTCCTGTTTGGGGATACACTGTGCCCACACACCTGCGCCGTCTGCAGCTCACACAAAATAAAGTACTCAAAATCATAAGCAATGCTCCAAAATATATAAACATCGCAGACTTTCACCGGGATACGGACTTTAGACTCTCGCGACGGGAATACAGTAACTCGCCACAAGACCATGCATACAGTAACTCCAAACATTTGCAAAACCAGTTTATTCTGAATCTGAGGAACTACGACCACAACCATAGATGGAAACACAAAAGACCAAAAGACATACTTGTAAGGACCTAACATCTATGGCCAAACACACGCAAACAACGGTACAGGTGAGCCCCTGTTAATCAGACACACACACAAACACACACACACAAACACACACACACAAACACACAAACACACACACACACAAACACACACACACACACACACAAACACACACACACACAAACACACACACACACAAACACACACACACACAAACACACACACACACACACACACACACACACACACAAACACACACACACACACAAACACACACACACACACACACACACACACACACACACACACACACACACACACACACGAACACACACACACACACACGAACACACACACACACACACGAACACACACACGAACACACGAACACACACACACGAACACACACACACGAACACACACACACGAACACACACACACGAACACACACACACGAACACACACACGAACACACACACACACACACGAACACACACACACACACACGAACACACACACACACACACGAACACACACACACACACGAACACACACACACACACACGAACACACACACACGAACACACACACACGAACACACACACACGAACACACACACACACACACACACACACACACACGAACACACACACACACACACACACACACGAACACACACACGAACACACACACACAAACACACACACACACAAACACACACACACACACACAGTGAGATGATGTATGGCTGATCTCCCACTACTATATAATGATCTTGATTGTTCCAATCCAGGAATGCAGTGGCTGCAGCAAACTGGGCTACATCGCCATCACTTGCCACAGTAATGATGCATGATACCCATACCAACAAGCCCAACCTTGATAATTACTGCAGCTATTACTGCTCTTACTACCCATCCCACTGTCGCAGAGGTTTTTCCCCCACAGCAAAAGACTTGGCACTTTTTTTCCTCTGCTCTTCAAATTGCTAACCTCATTTTCAATTTGTCCACTATCACCTGATGGACCGTGTTAATGCGTTGTCTTATCCAGATGCACAGATATCCCAGCCCAGTATCCTGTGATCCACCTATTAGATAACTAACATGTTGACGGAGGTGACTATAACTTTTGGTCTGGTCACCACGTTGGTGCGGGTGGTGAGGGGTACCATCTCTATAGTGTGCCCTGCATGCGCCACAACTAAAGCCAGAACAGGCCACCGACGACTGCCAGTCGTGGCACACACTGCGACAGGCAACAGACTACAGCACATACCCACTCTAGCCATAGGAAACCAATTACAATAAATATTACAACTTTCCCACCGAAGACCAATTCTTTTTCCAATTCTGTCATGACATCCTAAACAGATCAGTCAGGACAAAATGCGACAAGAACATTAGACCCTTGAGGTAGTCACTGTAACCGTGGCCCAAAAGATGTTTTTCGTCACTGAGTTATTACCAGAGGGAGGTGAAGAACGTGATTAGTCAAGTTGGGGATGTGTTTATTTTGTTTTACAGTGCAAAAAACAACTGGGATCATACACACCCAAGTCAAAACTATAGAACATGAACACAGAAAGGAGGGAAATGACTATACGTCAGTCCCAATGGACAGACAGCTAGAAAAAGGCATGTGGAAAAATGGTTAAAAAATCATTCAAAAATGGAGGTTCAAAACTAAAAATTAAATTGCCTCCGCCATATTGTTTCAGTAGATAGAACGTAAAATACGATCGACAGTCCACCTGTCATTCACTAAAACAGTTGATAAATCAGACGGCCAACACAAGCCGGAACGTAACTTGTTAAGGCAGACCGACATGACCAGGGTCCCATAGAAATTTGACATTGGCTCCACCAAGAATGAGCAAGTGAGCATTCCTCGACCCACTGCACTAAGGGATGATCAGTGCTTCAAATGACTGATCAGTGCACAGAGACTTTGGAGGGCGTTGAGTGAGTCTGGTTGGTTTCAAAGAGGGGGAAGGGACCAAACCACTAAGTCATCGGTCCCTTGTTCCTAATAAAACAATGTCAAGTGTGAGAATAAAACAGACTAGATAACACAAAACAGAAAGAAAGACCACAAGAATGAAGGAAAGGCAACAAACACAAAGGAACAAAAGAGGACAAGAAAATAGATGCAAGAAACAGAAGAGAATAAAAGAAAGAAGCAGATTACAGTGGCTCGCCGACCACGAAAATAAAACGAATAGCTAGCCACCCTGTAACACATTGAAACCTTCACCCTAAAAGCACTATATTGGAAGACACGGACAAAGGACATCCGCAAAAACTTAGATCAAATGCTAAAACCCACCTTCATGAATAATACATAGAACTATCAACCAATGAGGTGTTGTCAGATAAAATGAGCAGCAACAAGCCTGATAACCCAAGATTTCGTCACTGAGCAGTCAAAGTGCGACAGTGAACCAGAATATGGGCCACTGTCAACCGGGCACTGCACCGACACTGAAGTGGGTCTTCATAGTGCAGGAGTTTTTTTTTATGGTTTTAGGGCGCAAAACTGATACGGTCATTAGCAACCGGTCTGTGACATAGGAAAAGGTAAAAAACGATATTGGAAACCAGCAGAAATGGGAACAAAACTCAAAAAAATTGGAGAAACAAAATAGAAGGAAAGCTTAAAAAACCACTATAGAACAGGTTTGGTTGTCCCCAAAAAGAGCTTCAAATGACTGACATCTCACTGTCACTAATAAACTCGAGAACGCGATCGGCTGAGCGCATGTCATCTGCTAAAATGGAAGATATATCAGGCGACAGCTGTAGACGGACGCATAACGTAGTAAAATAGGGGCACTCAAGTAAAAGGTGTCTTACCGTCCACAGCTGAGAGCAGTGGGGGACAGAGTGGGGGAGGATCGCCGCTTAAAAGATGTCTATGGCTAAAAAGACAGTGCCCTATCCGGAGTCTAGTTAAAATTACCTCCTCCCGACGACGCGTTCAAGAGGAAGGGGTCCAAGCACAGGGAAGAGCTTTCATGTCCCGCAATTTATTATTGGGAAGTGTCAAGCAATGTGCGTGCCATAAAAGAGTAACACGATGACATAAAACACTCCATAGACCGGCGAAGAGAATCGTGCATATAGCTGGCTGAAGAAGAGAGACTGCAGCCTTGGCCGCTATATTGGCCGCCTCATTTCCGCAGATACCAACGTGTCCTGGGATCCAGAGGAAGAACCACAGAGACGCCCTCCCCCCCAAGTGGAGCAAGTGCAGGCAGTCCTGAATCCAGTGGACCAGAGGGTGGACAGGGTACAGAGCTTGGAGACTGAGGAGAGAGGTGAGAGAATCTGAACAGATAACATACTGTATCTGCTGATGGCGACGGATGTATTGGACAACCTGGAGAACAGTGTAAAGCTCCGCAGTATAAACCAAAGACTGGTCGGGAAGCCAAAATCGATTTGGGGTGTCGCCAACAATATAGGCACACTACACCTAACGATGTTTTCGGGCCATCAGTGTAAATAAATGTGGCCTCCATTTGTGCACATAGAGCAGCAAATGCCCAATGATAAACAAATGAAGGGGTAACATCCTTGGGAAATTGACAAAGGTCACGGAGCAGGCAGGTCTGGGGACAGACCCAAGGCGGTGCTGTACCCCAAGTTGTCAAGAAGGTTTTAGGAGAGCGGAAAGAAAGATTGTAGCTGTTGACTGAAGCAGACTCCCAGTGGTAGTAGAGAGGAAGGGCAGCCTGCATACCCTAAATCCAAGGAGGCGTTGAAAAAAAATGTCATGGGCTGGATTAGCAGGCATGGAAGACAGATTACTAGCGTAACAGTGCAGAAGGACAGCTCGCCGATTGGACAACGGAGGTTCAGCAGTCTCAACATAAAGGCTTTCCACAGGGCTGGTGTAAAAAGCTCCAGACACTAAATGTAATCCACAGTGGTGGAGAAAGTCAAGACGTCGAAGAATAGACGGCCGAACAGATGAGTAAGCTATGCTTCCATAGTCCAAATTTCGAGTGCACTAAGGCGTGATAGAGGCGGAGAAGGACCACTCGGTCTGCTCCCCAGGAGGTGCCATTCAGAACATTTAGGGTGTTGAGGGATCCCAGACAGAGAGCCGAAAGATAGGAAATGTGGGAGGACCAGCACAGTTTTCTGTCAAACATAAGACCCAAGAATTAAGCAACATCCATGAACGGAAGGTTGACAGGGCCTAGATGTAAGGAAGGTGGGAGACACTCCGTACGACGCCAAAAATTAACACAAACGGTCTTGCTGGGAGGAAAGCGGAAGCCTGTTGCGATGCTCCAAGAGTGGAGGTGATTGAGACGTCCTTCAAAACGTCATTGAAGAAGGCTGGTCCATTGAGAGCTGTAGAAGATCACAAAATCGTCCACAAAGAGGGAGCCTAAGACATCAGGAAGGCGACAATCCATAATTGGATTTATGGCAAAGGCAAACAGTACAATACTTAGCACGGAGCTCTGGAGTACCCCGTTTTCTTGGGAGAAGGTACAGGGGAGAGTAGTGTTCACCCGCTCTGCCATAAATTCACGAAGAAAAAGGGGCAGCTGACAACGAAAGCCCCAAGAGAACAGTGTGCAGAGGATGCCTGTCCTCCAACAGGTATCCTATGCTTTCTCCAGATCAAAAAATATCGCTACTGTTTTCATTTCTGGAGAAAATTGTTCATGATATAAATGGAGAGAGCAACAAGATGGTCAACTGCAGAACGATGCTTTCGGAAACCGCATTGGACAGGTGTTAAAAGACTGCGGGACTCCAGCCACCAAGCTAAATGGCAATTCACCATACGCTCCAAAACCTCACATACACTACTCGTGAGAGAAATGGGGCAATAGCTAGAGGGACGATGTTTGTCCTTTCCAGGTTTTGGAACAGGAACGATGATAGCTTCCTGCCATCATCTGGGAAAAGTACTGTCAGTCCAAATTTGATTATAAATGCGAAGGAGGTAACGCAGACTATGGTATGATAAATGCAGCAACATTTGGATATGGATACCTTCCAGTCCTGGGGTGAAAGAGCGAGTAGAGGAGTGCATGTTGGAGCTCCCGCATGGAGAAAACAGTATTGTACCTTTCGCGATTTTGAGAGGAGAAAGCTGGAGGTTGCACTTCCGCTGCACGTTTCTTCAGTAGAAATGCTGGTGGGTAATTTGAAGCGCTCGAAATCTCAGCAAAGTGTTGACCCAACGAGCTAGAAATTGCGACAGGGTCCACTAATTTATCATGCGTGACAGTGAGCCCAGAGACCGGGGAGAAACTAGGTGCGCCAGATAACCATCGAATCCGACTCCTAACTTCCGAGGAGGGAGTGAAGGTGTTAAATGAGCTAGTAAAGAAGTCCCAGCTTGCCTACTTGCTATCGCATATGACGCGACAGCATCGCGCCCAGAACTGCTTATAGCGGATACAGTTGGCCAAAGTGGGATGGTGGCGGAAATCCGAAGAGCACATGGTCGCTCACGTATTGCGTCACGGCATGCCTCGTTCCACCAAGGAACTGGGGGGCGCCGGGGCAATTCGGAGATGCGTGGTATTGAATGTTCCGCAGCCGTAAGAATAACGTCGGTAATATGTGTGACCTCATCGTCGACGCTGGGAAAGTGACCGTCATCGAATGTCACTAGAGATGAAGAAAGTGTCTCATCAGCTTGGGCAAACTTCCATCGTCGTGGGCGCATGTATGGCAGTTGAGGCTGCAGTCTAAGGACACATGGAAAGTGGTCACTTGAGTGTGTATCATCAAGGGCGAACCATTCAAAGTGCTGAGCTAGCGGAACAGTACCGACCGCAAGGTCCAAATGAGATAAATTTGTCGTGGAGGCAGACAAAAATATAGGGTACCCAGTGTTGAGGCAAACAAGATCTGCTTGGTGCAAGGCATCAATAGTGAGCACTCCCGCCTTAGGTGATTGTTCACACTCAGGTCACACCTCCCGAGAAACGGACGGAGGGACCAATTGGCACTTTCGGAGGGTATCAGCTTGGGTAATCACCCCTCCCTGGGCCTGGCTGTTACCATGGGGTACGTACATGTCCTACCTGTCTACCCGGGGCATGGAATTATGCATTACCCCATCACGAGCTACGCATGGGAATGCGTGAGTCGGCCTTCAGACACGCACGGGGAGGAAAAAAGAGAAAGGGAGGAACAAAGAAAAGGAAATGAAAGAAGAGAGGTCTCAAACACCACAGCAGATAAAAGGGTAAAGAGAAGAGGTAAGGGAAAGAGAAGGACAAAGGACAAAGACTTACCAGCATAGAAAGCATAGAAAAGAGACCGATTTACAGTTTCGAGTGTCCATCTCTGGACGTAGGCACAAAACATACTTCCAGATGGGGAGAAAGGGAAGGGAAGAGGCGGAGGTGAGGAGGGGGGTATAGAGGATGGGGAAGGATGCAGAAAAGGAAGGTATGCAGCCCGGAAAGGAAGGAGCGCCACACTAGCTCAGGGTCCCGTGCTCGCTATGCACGTATCAACAAAGGAGTTGTGGATCCCCTGGTGGAGGTGTAGGAGGTAACCGTGGGTCGCCCAAGAGTGGCCAATGTGGAGCCGGCAGAGAACCACCGAGTCCCTATGGGAGGCCCGCACTGAGGTCTACCACACATTCGTGGTTCCCTTAACAGCTCACAGTTTGTTGTGCATATTAAGATTTTGCCATTCCGTCTCCAAAAGCCGAAAAACCTTGTGGCATAATAACAAACAGGTCAGTTTCAGGGATGCCCATCTCCAGAAGCAGTTTCCGTGTAGCGTGTGACCAGCCTGTCAGCAACTTCATTTTCTGCAATTCCGATGTGCCCAGGGGTCCATGCCAACACCACTGAATGACTGGACCGTTCCAGGACATAGATGGACTCCTGGATGGACACTACCAAAGGATGACAAGGGTAGCACTGGTCGATAGTTTACAAAGCTGCTCAAGGAGTCAGTACATAAATGAAAAAACTTCTCAGGGCGTGAACGGAGATACTGAAGTGCACGACAAATGGCCACCAGCTCTACAGCGAATACACTACAGCCATCAGGTAAGGAATGCTGTTCAATGTGGCCACTGAACGTAGGCAAAGCCAACGCGACCATCAGCCATCGAACCGTCAGTGTAAACAGCCATCAGAGCCACGGAACATGTCAGGAATCAAAAGGCAGTGACAGTGGAGAGCAACAGGGTTAACGGAGTCCTTAGGGCCACGTGAAAGGTCCAGACAAAGCTGTGGCTGAGGTGTACATGATGGAAGCGTACGTGAACGGACCGCAAGTAGTTGTGTTAAAGGGAAGGACTCCAGTTCGCAGAGAAGGGATCCATGAGAACTCCCATCATTAGCCCTGAACTGGGCCGCCGATGCCGGATGTGGACTGCCGCGGGCGGGAGAGGGAGACTAATTCAGATGTTCAGGGGAACTACGAATGTTTACTCTGTAACTGGCAAGCAGATGTGCACATCGGCAATGGAGGGACCTCAGCTGTCACCAGTATGCTGCTCACTAGACTCACCCTAAAAGCTGTCACTAGTATAACCCTGCAGTGGTGCACAGGGTCAAGTAAATGCAACGCTGAGGGTGCTACCGAACCATAAACACACTCCCATATTCAATTCAGGATTGGACAAGCTGCAGCAGCTTAGAGCCATCTGCACCCCAATTCGTGTTGCTCAGGCAACGGAGGGCTTTGAGGTGCCGCCAGCACTTCTGCTTAAGCTGACAACAAGGGAGCCAAGTCAATAGAGCATCGAAAACCAGACCTAAGAAGTGATATGTCTCCACTACAGTGAATGGATCATCATTAAGGTGCTAGAGCCCATGACTGCACCTTGTGGATTGCTTCCTGTAGGCGACTCAATAACACCAGTACTAATGGAGCAGTAGGAAATGCAGAAGTCTTCCACATACAGAGAGGGTGAGATGGACGACCCTACAGCTGCTGCTGGACAGTTAATGGCCACTAAAAACAGAAAATACAGAGCCCTGTGGGACTCCACTCTGCTGGATATGGATCGAACTATGGGAGGCACCAACTTGTACACAGACAGTATGGAGCGACAGGAAGTTTTGAATAATAATCAGGAGCAGGCCCCGGATACCCCACTCATACAATGTGGCTAGGATTTGATGTCACCAGGTAGTGTCGTGCTTTACCCAAGTGAAAAAAGACGGCAACCAGGTGTTGGTATCTGTAAAAGGTTGTTGGGATGGCAAACTCGAGGGACACAAGATGATCAGTGGTAGAGTGACCCTGGCAGAAGCCGCGCTGAGATGGAGCCAGTAGCCACGTGACTGTAGGACAACTGCCGACACCATATATTCCAGCAGCTTACAAAGATCATTGCTGAGGCTGATGGGCCAACAGCTATCCACATAAATCCGATTTTTACCCGGTTTGAGCACCAGAATGAGGTGCTCTCCCGCCATTCCTATAGAAGGATGCCATTGCACGAGATCCAGTTGATGACGAGGAGATGTCACTTAGTTAGATGAGAGATGTTTAATCATCTAACTGTGGATCCGATCTGTTGCAGGAGCTGTCTCTGGGCAATGTGCAAGGGCACTGACAAGCTCCCACTGTTAATGGAGCTTTACAGGGTTCACTGCGGCATGTAATGAATGAGAGGACGTTCCCTTCCAGCCATCCTTTGACAGTGCAAAAGGCTAGGGGGTCATTCTCTGACAGTGGCTCAGGCAAAGTGCTCAGAATTGCATATGCGTCAGTAGATGGTACGCCATGTATGGTAAGACCGGGAACACCGGTTGGGCTCAGTACCTTGCCCAGACTTGGCAAGGTGACATGACACCCATTGGTCGACACGTATTGCTACTAACACTCCTGCTTCCATCGTTTGGAAAGTTTCACCAACTGTAACATAATAGCATATAGAAACAGTGATCCAATACTGTAAACTGTTTTTTATTCCAGTCTCTGATCACAAATGAATTCTTTTCTGTGGGAGACATGTCACGATGTATGAAAAGTCCCCTATTGGTCGCGTTCTTACGATCAGTGCGCACCTACGGAAGATCCTAGGGGCCCACCCAACAGAGGGTGCTGTTCATTGATCTGTGTCTTTCAGCTGTCATATAGACATTTTATCTTTCATAAGCAATTTATAGGTTGCCACCGGCAATGTATTACACTATATTAATTGTTGACCATAAATTCACCATAAAAAAAGTCGGGCCTATACTCTTCATATATATTTCCTTTTGATAATTCTACATAGGTAACTGCATCCATCTTTTAATGTATCACAATTGGTTTCTATGAGTCATCAATTTTAATAAGTCTGTATTGTGCTTTTGTGTCATTCCACGTCAATTCAACAAATGAAAACATCATTTTCAACCTTACCCTTTTTGATTTAAATGAAATTAAGGATGCCTATAGTACTCATAAATAGTACCACAAATTATTTTTTCACATTTTTCTCATAAGAAGCTACTGAATAATGGACTTGCAAAAACTGAAAAGGAGACAAATTTTTGACTCGCAAAACAATGTTTTCTTTATAACTTGTTCTAATTAAGCTAGAACAATAAAATTTACTTCATTGGAAAGCTCTTTAAAAGAGCTTTTATATGATACCAAACATCATTAGTTTAATATAAAGATACACATTGTTTATAAAAAACATTGTTGAATTAATCGAATTTTGAAAAACTTTTACATCTACATATTCTGAAAGTTTCAACTTGGGAAGAGCATGCGATCACTATCAAAAGCAATTTTATGTTTACTACGATTCTCCAAAATCTCAGTCAGATAGGTGAATTTCTATTATTTTGCCACACATGAAAATATTACAGTGTTAAATTTTGTTACATGGCACACAAGTTGTACTTTTGAAACGAATAACTGCTTATTAAACTTTAGTGCTATCTATTAATAGCTGTAAAACCACAGGGGAAAAAGTAAGCTATCTCATTTTAAAGATTATATATAAAATGATTCTTTGGTGTTCCTATCTGCAATCTATTCAGTATTTTATTTTTGGTTAATATTTTCAGCAATTTTCACCTCTTGTTGAAAGTGACCCACACATACTTTTGTTGTGAGGCAGCTGTAGTGAAATTATGTGATTAACTCTGAAATGTTTTTTGAATCTAGCTTGAAGGTACTTTTGTTCAAACCTCACAAGAGTCTGTAAGTTTGTATGCCTACAACCAGTTAATGTTTGCATATTATTAACATAATGAATTTTTTTTTACAGGAAGTGAAAGAATAGAGAAGTAATATTGTGTAGGATTGAATATAGAAAGCTGGGGCATTCAACTTCAAAAACTTTTTAAATTAGTTTGTTCACTTGAGAAATATAAAATGCCTAAAATTTCAGCTTTGTGCTGTAATCGATTTAATGAAAATGGCCACAATAACCACAAGAAAAACTTACAGCCTGTTTCACAGTGGATGAGAGCAAGAAAACCTCTCTTAACTTTAAATCAAAAAGTGTGTGACAACTGCCATAAAAAAATTGCACAAGTAGAAATTTGTGATACGTCTAGCACAGAAAATAATGATGATCTACTGTATTCTGTGGTGAAACAAAGTGAAAAGGTTTTATGTGATAGTGACGTACAAGACATTGCAGCAAGTGGGGCCTTAGAAAGGTTGAATACTTCTTGGCAGTCTGTTGGTGAATCGCCAATTAAGAAGAAACGACTGTGTGAAGCTAAATATTCTAAGGAAAACACTAATTAAATTAACTTCAACAATTCAAACAAAGGTATTATTGCTTCCTTCCAAAAACGAAGATGTACATGATCATGCAGAATCTGAGATGATCAGTCAGCTAAAAGATAAATTTCGTACATGTACATCTCGAAGTAAGCAGATTGAAATTCTTACCATTTTACCTAAAAGCTGGAATGTTAAGAAGCTTCAAGATGAAGCTAACATAACAAATTACATGGCTCTAAGAGTAAAAGATTTGGTGAAGGCCAATGGAATTTTGTCTTCACCAAACCCAAAACCTGGCAAGACTCTTGATCAAACAACTGATTTTGTTAAAAACTTTCATCATTCTGATGAGATAAGCAGGGCAATGCTGGGGAAAAAAGATTTTGTGCTTGTGAGAGGTAACAGAAAAACTGCAAGTACAAAAACAGCTAGTTTTAAGTAATTTGAAAGAAATTTACACGAACTTAAATGACCATCCAGAGCTCTACATTGGATTTTCAAAGCATGCAGACCTACACCCCAAAAATTGTGTTTTAGCTGGAAGTAGTGGTACACATAGTATCTGTGTGTGTACTACTCACCAACACTTCAAACTGATGCTGACTGGATGTAACATTCCTCAGCTGACAAAGGATGAATATAATCCAATAAAAACTTACAAAGACTGCATTGCAAGAGTTTTATGTAATCAGTCATTACCTGCTTGACATTTTAGTGAACGAAAGTTCTGTTCTGTCCCAGAAACATTTAAGACATATTTACAAGATTTGTTGAATACAAATGATATTGATAATATAACTTATCAGCAACGGGTTTCTGTTGATCACACATCTCTAGAAACAATCATAAAATCATCTGACAACTGATTGTTTTTTGATAAATTAAAATCGCTTACACAACATTCATTTTTGCTAGTCAACAATCAACCTTTCAAAAAGAGACAGAAATGAAGGCGAGGTCTTGGCAATCTGTGACTTTTCTGAGAATTACTCCTTTGTCATCCAGGATGAAGTTTGAGGCTATCACTGGACAAATATGCAAGCAACGATTCATCCCATTGTTGCTTATTACAAGGATGAGAACAAACTTGAGCACACAAGTCTTTTAATCATATCAGAATGCCTAACAGGACACTGTTGCTGTGCATTTGTTCCAATCGTACTTGGACTTCCTGACAAATTCGGTAGAAAACTGAGAAAAATATATTATTTCTCTGATGGAGCAGCAGCTCATTATAAAAATAGGAACAACTTTATTAACCTGTGCCGCCATGACGATTTCCAAACTGAAGCTGAATGGAATTTTTCAGCCACCTTGCATGGGAAGGGAGCTAGTGATGGTGTTGGTGGAGCAGTTAAATGACTTGCAGCTCGAGCAAGTCTGCAAAGGCCATACAGTGATCAAATAATGACACCAAAACATCTTTATATGTTTGCCAAGGATAACATTGAAGGAATGAACTTCAAGTATGCTACTAAAGAAGTTCACAAAAAATGAAGAAATGAAACTTAAGGAGAGATTTGAGAAATGCTGAAAAATTGTAGGGACACAAAAACTTCATACTTTTATTCCTTTTAGCAAGGACAAAATAATAACAAAAGTGTATTCAACCTCTGATGATAGTAAAATTGAACTGGTGACAGTTTCTGACAGTGATACAATACTGTTCAAAGACATAAAAGGATATGTTGCTTGTGATTATAATGGACACTGGTGGTTAACCCGTGTACTTGAAAAGAATCAGGAGAAGGGTTAAATCAGTTAATTTCTTACATCCACATGGACTATCACCACCTTTTACATTTCAGAGTCATCCAGACATTCTTTCCATGAGCCGTAGGGAAGTAGTGGCAATTGTGAACCCTGAAACTGCTACAGGGCGAACATGTAAGTTACCCAGTGCAGAAATGTTGATGTGCAGCAGACATTAGTTCGAAGTATGAAGAAGAGCACTAATAGGACGCCTATTTGTAAATAATAGCAATTACTAACTGAATTTAGGTCTCATCTCAGGTATTCATTTTTTTCCTTTTTTTTATAAGTTTTCATTTTGTATTTATTAATTACAGAAGCATAAAACTTATGTTCTTTTGGCAATTATAAGTCATTTTTAATTTCCACATTTTACAACAACATGCAGCTGGTGAGAAGTAGGCCTAATATGTAAAATAAATTAGTTTTTAGGAATTTTTAAAGCACCACCCTAAACGTGAAATTGCTTTTGATAGTGATCCCAGGCTCATCCCACATTGAAACTTTCAGAATATGTAGATGTAAAGTGTATCTTTCACATATTTTTTAGAGAATTTTAAAAATACAGTTTTTCAAAATTCGGTAAATTCAACAATTTTTTAAACAATTTGTGTATATATATTAAACTAATGATGTTTGGTATCATAAATAAAAGCTCTTTTAAAGAGCTTTCCAAACAAGTAAATTTTATTGTTTTAGCCTAATTCGAACACGAGTTTGAAAGAAAACAACATTGTTCTGCGAGTCAAAAATTTGTTATCTTTTCAATTTTTGCCAGAAAAATATGAAAAAATTAATTTGAGTCGTGATTTATGAATAATATATGCATACTTAATTTCAAAAATATCTGAGAGGGTCAGGCTGTAGCACTTGTTGATTTGACATGGAATTGCCCTGTTATCAGATTATGTTTTTGCGTAAGTGATGACTACATATAAGCAAGCCCACAGTAGCGACACATAGGGAGGGTGTAGGCAAACAGGTTTCTGGATGCTACTGTACTTCAGTAGCTAGTTGGCAATGATCACTATGGGGACGATGTGGCCTATTCTACACCATATTTTAAATCTATGCGACGATGCTATGCTGATTATATTTAGATGTTTTGACAATGCCATTATGGCCATATCACTTTAGGACATGGTGTAAAAAAGGTACATTATACCATATTTTATCTGTAAATGTCCCTGGTTGTATGACACTATATTGTGATACATATTGCTGTTTTATGTTAAAAGACACTGCTCACTAGATGTATATATTTATATATTTTAGATCTGAGGATGGTCATTACAGACAGAAACCGGTCATCGTCTAAAGAATTCATTTGTGATCAGAGACGAACAAAAATGCAGTTTGGTAAGTTGGCGAATGAGGGCACAGAGCCATTTAAAGGCTATGAGGTGCTCCAGTAAAGGGTGCTGCTTATGCCACTGTAGAGCTCGCCAACTCTCTTCAATTGCTTCAGTGACTTCCAACACCCACCAAGGGACTGCCTTACACCTCTGGCACCCTGAACAGCGAGGAATCACGTTTTATGCCACAGAGACAATTGTAGTCACCTGTTGTACCATCACATCAATGTTACCGTGTGGGGGAGATTCAGCGGTAACAGCAGAGGTGAATGTTTCCCAGTCTGCCTTGTTCAAAGCCCATCTGGGCAGGCATCTGTGGGCCTCGTGCTGGGGCAGTAACAGGAAGACAGGGCTGTGGTCACTACCACACAGGTTGTAATGTGCTCTCCAGTGGATAGATGGGGAAGTCCTAGACTGAAAATTGATAAATCAATGGCCGACTCACTACCTCGATCCATGCTGAAATGTGTGGCGGTTCCAGTATTTAAAGAGTTAGAGGTCTAATAGACAGTAATGTTTCGGCATCTCTGCCTCTGTCAGTAAGCACAGTGCCCCCCCCCCCCCCTCCCACAAGGGGTTATGGGCATCAAAATCTCCCGAAAATACGGGAGGTTTAGGGAGTTGATCAGTCAGTACAGCTAACACATTCAGGGGTACTGCACCATCTGGAGGAAGATATACATTTTAGTCAGTTATTTCCTGCGTCATCATTCTGACAGCCACAGCATCAAGAGGGGTTTGAAGGTGCACAGGTTCACTACAGGCTGAGTTTAGAACATAAATGCAAACCCCACCTGACACTATTATAGTCGCTACAGTTCCTGCAATATCCCTTATTGCCACAGAGGGCAGGTGTCTGCATTGCTGGGAACCAGGTTTCCTGGAGGGCAATGCAGATAGCAGGAGTAAAGCTTAACAGTTGTTGTAGCTCAGCCTGTGGTGGAAAAAACTGCCGCAATTCCACTGGAGGATGACATCGTAAGACTGGGGAGGCATGGAACATTCAATGAGGCAGTTTACACCTCTGAGTCACCTGCTGCCACTGACTTATTACCTGAGCAGTCTATATCCATTGTGTCAGAGTCCGGCGAGATCTAGGTCCTCAGCAGATGCCAAAATTTCCACTCCATCCTCAGACACAGATCTTGTAGGTAGCAGTGGTGTGGGTGCCATCACTGTTTCCTTGGTCTTAGGGGGGTTTTCTTTTCGGATTTCTCTCGCTGCTCCTTTGGTTTCCCTGATGGAGGACTTCACTGGCTCAGTCTCCGGGACTGGGGATGAGCGTGAAGCCCTATGACCAGCTGCTTTTGGGTTCTTCAGCCACTGGTTTTTTTTAATTGTTTTAGGGCGCAAAACTGCTACAGTCATTAGCGCCCACTCTGTGACTTAAGAAAAGGCAGAAATGGGGACGAAACTCAAAAAAATTCGAGAAACTAGAAATAGAAGGAAAGCTTAAAAAACCACTGTAGAACGAGGTTGGTTGTCCCCAAAAAGAGCTTCAAATGACTGACGTCATCTCACTGGCACTGATAAACTCGAGAACGACATCGGCTGAGCGCGTGTCATCTGCTAAAATGGAAGATATATCAGGCGACAGAGTGGGGGAGAATCACCACTTAAAAGATGTCGATGGCTAAAAAGACAGTGCCCTATCTGGAGTCTAGTTAAAAATACCTCCTCCCAACGACGCGTTCAAGAGGAAGGAATCCAAGCACAGGGAAGAGCTTTCACGTCCCGCAATTTATTATTGGGAAGTGTTGACCAATGTCGTACCATAAAAGAGTAACACGACGACATAAAACACTCCGTAGATCAGTGAAGGGAATCGTGCATATAGCTGGGCGAAGAAGAGAGACTGCAGCCTTGGCCGCTATATTGGCCGCCTCATTTCTACAGATACCAACGTGTCCTGGGATCCAGAGGAACGCCACAGAGACGCCCTCCCGCCGCCCCCCCCCCCCAAGTGGAGCAAGTACAGGCAGTCCTGAATCCGGTGGACCAGAGGTTGGACAGGGTACAGAGCTTGGAGACTGAGGAGAGAGGTGAGAGAATCTGAACAGATAGCATACTGTATCCGCTGATGGCGACGGATGTATTGGACAACCTGGAGAACAGTGTAAAGCTCCGCAGTATAAACCAAAGACTGGTCGGGAAGCCAAAATCGATTTGGGGTGTCGCCAACAATATAGGCACACTACACCTAACGATGTTTTCGGGCCATCAGTGTAAATAAATGTGGCCTCCATTTGTGCACATAGAGCAGCAAATGCCCAATGATAAACAAATGAAGGGGTAACATCCTTGGGAAATTGACAAAGGTCACGGAGCAGGCAGGTCTGGGGACAGACCCAAGGCGGTGCTGTACCCCAAGTTGTCAAGAAGGTTTTAGGAGAGCGGAAAGAAAGATTGTAGCTGTTGACTGAAGCAGACTCCCAGTGGTAGTAGAGAGGAAGGGCAGCCTTCATACCCTAAATACAAGGAGATGACGAAAAAAATGTCAAGGGCCGGATTAGCAGGCATGGAAGACAGATGGCTAGCATAACGACAGCTCACTGATTGGACAATGGAGGTTCAGCAGTCTCAGCATAAAGGCTTTCCACAGGGCTGGTGTAAAAAGCTATCCTTCCACAGTCCTAATTTCGAGCGCAGTAAAGCGTGATAGAGGCGGAGAAGGACCACTCGGTCTGCTCCCCAGGAGGTGCCATTCAGGACACTTAGGGTGTTGAGGGATCCCAGACAGCAAGCCGAAAGATAGGAAACGTGGGAGGACCAGCACAGTTTTCTGTCAAACATAAGACCCAAGGATTAAGCGACGTCCACGAATGGAAGGTTGACAGGGCCTAGATGTAAGGAAGGTGGAAGAAACTCCGTACGACGCCATAACACAAATGGTCTTGCTGGGAGGAAAGCTGAAGCCTGTTGCGATGCTCCAAGAGTGGAGGTGATTGAGACGTCCTTTAAGACGTCATTAAAGAAGGCTGATCCGTTGAGAGCTGTAGAAGATCACAAAATCGTCCACAAAGAGGGAGCCCAAGACATCAAGAAGGTGACAATCCATAATTGGATTTATGGCAATGGCAAACAGTACAACACTTAGCACAGAGCCCTGGCGTACCACGTTTTCTTGGGAGAAGGTACAGGAGAGAGTAGTAAGGTTCACCCGCTCTGCCATAAATTCATGAAGAAAAAGGGGCAGCCGACCTCGAAAGCCCCAAGAGAACAGTCTGCGGAGGATGCCTGTCCTCCAACAGGTATTGTATGCTCTCTCCAGATCAAAAAATATCGCTACTGTTTTCATTTCTGGAGAAAATTGTTCATGATATAAATGGAGAGAGCAACAAGATGGTCAACTGCAGAACGATGCTTTCGGAAACCGCATTGGACAGGTGTTAAAAGACTGCGGGACTCCAGCCACCAAGCTAAATGGCAATTCACCATACGCTCCAAAACCTTACATAAACTACTCGTGAGAGAAATGGGGCAACAGCTAGAGGGGCGATGTTAGTCCTTTCCAGGTTTTGGAACAGGAACGATGATAGCTTCCCGCCATCATCTGGGAAAAGTACTGTCAGTCCAAATTTTATTATAAATGCGAAGGAGGTAACGCAGACTATGGTATGATAAATGCAGCAACATTTGGATATGGATACCTTCCAGTCCTGGGGTGAAAGAGCGAGTAGAGGAGTGCATGTTGGAGCTCCCGCATGGAGAAAACAGTATTGTACCTTTCGCGATTTTGAGAGGAGAAAGCTGGAGGTTGCACTTCCGCTGCACGTTTCTTCGGTAGAAATGCTGGTGGGTAATTTGAAGCGCTCGAAATCTCAGCAAAGTGTTGACCCAACGAGCTAGAAATTGCGACAGGGTCCACTAATTTATCATGCGTGACAGTGAGCCCAGAGACCGGGAAGAAACTAGGTGCGCCAGATAACCGTCGAATCCGACTCCAAACTTCCGAGGAGGGAGTGAAGGTGTTAAATGAGCTAATAAAGAATTTCCAGCTTGCCTACTTGCTATCGCGGATGACGCGACAGCATCGCGCCCGGAACTGCTTATAGCGGATACAGTTGGCCGAAGTAGGATGGTGCCAGAAAATCCGAAGAGCACATGGCCGCTCACGTATCGCGTCACGGCATGCCTCGTTCCACCAAGGAACTGGGGGGCGCCGGGGCAATTCGGAGGTGCGTAGTATTGAGCGTTCCGCAGCTGTAAGAATAACGTCTGTAATATGTGTGACCTCATCGTCGACACTAGGAATGTGACGGTCATCAAATGTCGTTAGAGACGAAGAAGGTGTCCAATCGGCTTGGACAAACTTCCAGCGCTGCGGGCACATATGGCAGTTGAGGCTGCAGTCGAAGGACACATGGAAAGTGGTCACTCAAGTGTGTATCATTAAGGGCGAACCATTCAAAGCACCGAGCTAGTGGAACAGTACCGACCGAAAAGGTCCAAATGACAAATTTGTCGTGGAGGCAGGCAAAAATGTAGGGTCCCCAGTTTTGAGGCAAACAAGATCTGCTTGGTAGAAAGCGTCTATCAATAGTGAGCCACGTGGCCAAGGATGTGGAGATCCTCTAAGCGGGTGGTGGGCATTGAAGTCCCCAACCAGCAAATAGGGGGGTGGAAGCTGACCAAGAAGATGAAGGAGATCAGCTCGTGCCATTGGTGTGGACGATGGAATGTTTACAGTACAGAGAGAGAAGGTGTATCCAGAAAGGGAAAGACGGACAGCGACAGCTTGGAAGGAACTGTTTAAGGGGAATGGGTGATAATGGAGAGTATCATGGAGAAGAATTGTGGTGTCACCGCCAGACACCACACTTGCTAAGTGGTAGCCTTTAAATTGGTCACAGTCCGTTAGTATACGTCGGACGCGCGTGTCGCCACTATCAGTGGTTGCAGACCGAGCGCCGCCACACGGCAGGTCTAGAGACACTTCCTAGCACTCGGCCCCAGTTGTACAGCCGACTTTGCTAGAGAGAGTTCATTGACAAATTACGCTCTCATTTGCCGAGATGATAGTTAGCATAGCCTCCAGCTACTCTTTTGCTACGACCTAGCAAGGTGCCATTATCATGTGCTATTTATCTTGTGATGCATGTACCATCAGACCGATGTTCACCAATTATGGATTAAAGTTAAGTATTCCAGCAGCTACGTATTATTTTTACTAGACTCAACTCCTTTAACTGTGCCAGACCTCAGGCCAGCCTGCGTGAGCTTAAACAACGTGCCTTTCGGCTACCGCTCATAGTGGCTTGGCTGTCTTGCCAAGTCACAACAAATTGGCGACGAGTATTTTGCGTTTGTCTTGCGTTTGCCCTAATTTACTTGTGTCATGGCTTCGCCACAATCTCCAGATGTACTGTCCGAATTTTATCGCTTGCAGAATCAGCAGACGCAGGCCTTACTGGATGCCCTTTGACAGCTCGTCCAGGGTCACCGTGCACTGCAAAACGAAGCGGCAGCCGCCGCTTCACCGCTACCCCAGCCACAACACGCAGTTGCACCACCTTTTCGTCGTTTTGATGCGGCACTGGAAAGCTGGAGTGTTCACGCCAATTTGGATTTCATCTCGCCGCCTACAGAACTCAAGGTAACGAGCGGCAGCCTTTCTTATTATCGTGTGTAGGGGTGCAAACGTACCGTGTGATAGTGAAATTGTTTCCCCGACGCGTCGTAGCAACTCTGTCCTACGACGAAATTTTGTCTGCATTAGATGCATATTTCAAAGAATCAGCAATGTAGTTGCAAAAAGGTATACCTTCTTTCGTACAAAACGTACGGCAGGTCAGACTGATAGGGAGTGGGCTGCAACTTTGCAAGGCCTTACTAGGGATTGTGCTTTTGAGTGTGAATGTGGACTCCCTTATTCAGATACTATGGTGCGTGATGCAATTGCAGAGAACGTTTCTGATGTTCGTATAAGGGAACAGATTTTGAAACTAGTCAATCCCTCCCTTCAACAAGTGATGGACATATTGGATCGGCAGGACACACTTTACTTTGCTCAGGAATCATTTGAAACTTCACCACCCGTGTGTCAGGTTAACCGGCCCACCGGGCGAGCTGCACTGAACAGTAAACAGTCCTCGCGCCCTGCCGCGCCAATGCCGCCTGGCTCTCAGCTAGGTGTCCCACGCCAGCATGCCCGCAGTGTGCTACTAGACATTCGCGTGAGAATTGCCCGTCACGCCAGGCTATTTGCTTATTCTGTAATAAAAAAGGACATGTTCAAAGGGTTTGCCAGAAAAAGCTCCGATCGGACACTCACAACCATTCCAGGCCCTTTGCTTCGCGCTGGAATCGGAATTGACCAAGGATACTCAGGCTCGCGACACTTCGCCTATGGAAATTCATGTAGTTCATTCCACTCCGCCCAGTGGTACTTTCTCTAAAGGTGACTGTGTTCGTCCCACAAATAGTGTGCGTCGACGTCGACGGAAAACTCCATCAAATCGCAAGTGATTCTGTACCAGTGTCAGTTCACGTTGTACGAGACAGTAGCTCTTGTCAGCAGGACAATAAACTTTTTGTGGACTTGGACATTCACGGCAAAGTGATCTCGTTCCAGCTCGATACCAGAGCTACGGTTTCCTAATCAATCACGACACGTACAAACAGCTGGACAAACCTCCATTGCATGCCGCCAATGTTAAGCTAACTAGTTATTTAGGTCACGAGCTCCCTGTGTTAGGACAGTGCAGCCTTCTTACAACATACAAGGCACAAACAAAACTTGTGTCATTTTACGTCCTTCGTTCTTCTTCTGCAGTGAACTTATTTGGTTTCGATTTATTTCATTTGTTTAACTTGTCTATAGTCAATCAGGTCCTATCAGTGAACCAGACTGTGCCTTCGGACAGTGTTTCTCGTCTATGTGAAGAATTTGCAGACATTTTTGCACTGGGCCTTGGTTGCGCTAAGAACTATAACGCACATTTGGAACTGAAAGTAAACACGCAACCGAAATTTTTCAGAGCGCGCAATGTTCCCCACGCATTGCGTGATGATGTCGCAAAAATATTACACAATTTGGAATCACAAGGTGTAATTGAACGTGTGCAGGCTTCTCTCTGGGCAATTTTGCCAAAACCTTCGGGAAAATTGAGACTGTGTGGACTTCAAGGCAACAGTGAATCCTCAACTAGTGACTACAACTTTTCCTTTACCCCGCCTGGAAGATCTTTTTGACAAACTGTGCCCGGATAAATATTTTTTGAAGTTGGACCTAGCAGATGCGTACTTGCAAATACCGGTGGACGAAGAATCCCAGCGCGTATTGGTGGTTAACACGCATCTTGGTTTGTACCAATTCAAACGACTGCCATTCGGGTGTGCATCCACCCCTGCATTGTTTCAGCAATATTTACAAACTGTGTGCGTCGGTCCCTACTGCAGCAAACTATCTGGACGATATTGTGATCTCCGGAAAGATGGAAGAACATTTCGCCAATCTCCGAACATTATTTCAGGTCTTGCGACAAAATGGTCTTCGCTTGTGGAAAGACAAATGTGTGTTTTTTGCTCGTGATTTGCCGTATCTGGGACATGTACTCAATGCCCAAGGCATACATCCCAGTCCAGCGCACCTCCATGCCATACAAGACTTGCCTCCGCCGCAGAATATCAGCAGCTACGGAGTGTGCTGAGAAAAATCAATTAGTATCATAAATATGTGCGCCACACCTCTTCCATTTCAGCTCCGCTTCATCGCTTACGCCGTAAGGGTGCTCCGTTCGTCTGGACGACGGAATGCGAACGCGCCTTTCGCCAGTTGAAATCGGCGTTGCTTTCCAATACTTGTCTTATGCCATTCTATCCCCGGAAGCCCCTTTTGTTGATGGTGGATGCATCGGATTTAGGGATCGGTGCTGTGCTTGCGCACAAAGATGGTTCGCACGATCGCCCTATTGCCTTTGCGTCCAAATTGCCCTCATCTGCGCAAAGAAATTATTCACAGATCGAGAAAGAAGCATTGGCTCTCGTATTTGGTGTTACAAAGTTTCATGATTTCTAGTATGGTCGTCACTTTATCATCATCACAGACCACAAACCTTTGACATCGCTTTTTCATCCAAACAAGCCTGTACCTCCACGTACAGCGCAGAAATTCATTCGCTGGTCTATTTTCCTCTCGCAGTACCGCTACGATATCTTGTATCGGTCCACTGCTAAGCACGGAAACGCCAATGCGTTGCCCCGTTTGCCTGTTGCTGAGGATAGAGCATTCGATTCCTCCGAACTTGCTTGCATGTTCCTTGATTCGGAAACCGATGACGTGGTCGAATCGTTTCCGATTGATTTTCGTCGTGTAGCTACAGCCACAGCTGCCGACCCTGTCCTTGCTACCGTTCTGCGTTTTGTTGCTACGCAATGGCCCTTGTCAAAGTCACGGATCGGGGATGCGTTGGTTTGCAGATTTTTTGCTCACAAGGAGAGGCTTTTTGTACGACGTGGTGTTTTGCTGTTGCGTGCTGATAATGATCAGTCCAGGGTCGTGGTCCCACGTTCGTTACAGTCCTCTGTCAAAGCTTCTCCACCAAGGACATTGGGGTATAGTGAGAACGAAACAACTTGCTCGTCAGCACTGTACTTTGTTCGGAATCGATGCTACGATTACAAATATGTGCTCTTCTTGCATGGCGTGTGCCGAACAACAATCCGCACCACCGCGGAAATTCTTTGCATGGCCAAAAGCCACTTCCCCTTGGCAACGCTTACACATCGATTTTGCTGGTCCATTCTGGAATGCTCGATGGTTGGTTCTGGTCGATTCATTCAGTAATTTTCCTTTTGTTGTCCGGATGTCTTCCACGATGTCTTCTGCCAACATCCAAGCGTTATCCGCTGTCTTTTACATTGAAGGTCTTCCACAGACCATTGTTTCCGACAATGGCCCACAATTCACGTCCGCAGAATTTCAGTCTTTCTGCAAGGCAAAGGGTATTCAACATCTGATGTCCGCGCCGTTTTCGCCACAGTCAAACAGTGCCGCTGAACGTTTTGTCAGGACTTTCAAGTCACCGATGTTGAAGTTGAAAGAGTCGCATTCTCGGAAGGACGCGTTATTGCTCTTTTTGTCCTCGTATCGCTCTCAGCCCCGAGATGGTCGCTCGCCGGCTGAGCTGCTTCACGGTCGCCCTCATCGAACCTTGATGTCTTTGCTACATCGGCCGCATCAGGTTCATGTGCAGCGGCAGACACCTGCTTTTGCTCCAGGCGACGTTGTATACTATCGCAACTATCGAGGTTCACGGCGTTGGCTGGAAGGGCGCATTCTTCGCTGCCTTGGCCGCGCGATGTATTTGGTTTTGGGGGCCTCTGGTGAGGTGTGTCGGCATCTCAATCAGCTGCGCCTCTGTCGTCGCACGGGATCTGCTGCTCCCCGTCTGCTTTCAGCAACGGTGCCGTCCGGTCAGCACCATGGGGACCCATCTACTGGCTCGCCTCTGCCCCAGGTGTTGCCGACGCTGCCTTCCATTTTGCCCCATAGCGACGCGCCGCCGCCGTCGCCTGTTCTTCCGCCGGCGACGCCCGAAGTGGACGCGTCGCTGCAACCGTCGGGCGCCTCCCTGGGTCACGCGCCGCCGATCGCTTCCCGTGACCCGTTGTCCTCCGCCATGGACTTCTTGCCCGCTCTGGACCATAGGACGTCTTCACTCGTCGGGTGCCCAGCCCCGATGGAGTTTGACCCTTCGGCCCCTCCTGTCTCTACGGGCGCGTACACCGCATTTTGGCGTGCATCATGGACTAGGTTTTCAGGCGTTTCCTAGCTGCCCTCGGTCCAAATGGCAGGGTGCGGGTGGCACAGCCTCGCCTGTTGTTCGGCTCCCCACCTCATCGCATACATCAACATGGGGTCATCACCACGGCAGGCGGAAGCCTTATAACACAACCGTTCACCGATTAGCGGGGGAGGAATGTGGTGTCACCGCCAGACACCACAGTTGCTAGGTGGTAGCCTTTAAATGGGGTAACGCATAACTCCCCGCCCCGGGTAGACACGTAGGACACGTACGTACCCCCTGGTAACAGCCAGGCCCAGGGAGGGGTGATTACCCAAGCTGATACCCTCCGAAAGTGCCAATTGGTCCCTCCGTCCGTTTCTCGGGAGGTGTGACCTGAGGTGTGAACACTCACCGAAGGTGGGAGTGCCCTCAGAGAGGGCCCCCACAACGAAGGAGCGCGCCATCGGAGACGCCGGTAATCATGGGGGATTCTTCCGCAATGGTTTCCTCACCTTCCACTATGTCTGTTCACAAGCGTAAGTATACTGAGTCTCAGCCACAGACGATTCTTCCATCGTTGCCACAGGTCCTTGTTGTTTCCTGGTCTGACGAAGGTCACGACTTCCCCACGGTCAACCCTTTCATTATTCAGAAAGGTGTCGACGCAATTGCAGGTCCTGTAAAGTCTTGTTCCAGATTACGGAATGGCACCTGGTTGTTAGAAACAGTCAGTGCCCTCCACGCACAAAAATTGGGGCGTACTTCATTGCTCCACACCTTCCCTGTCCGGGTTGAAGTGCACCGCACTTTAAATTCCTCACGTGGAGTCTTTTATACACGCTCCCTCGATGGATTGTCTGACGAAGAAATTCAGCACTACCTGTCTGACCAGGGCGTAATGGCTGTTCATAGAGTTATGAGAAGGGTTGACATGAACATCATTCCAACCCGCACTGTCTTCTTGACATTTGACAAAGTTCAACTTCCATCGAAAATCAAAGCAGGCTACGAGAATTTCCGTTCGCCCTTACGTCCCAAACCCTACGCGTTGCTATCGGTGTCAGCTTCAATCACACCAGCCAGTCCTGTTCCAATCAGGCCAAATGTGTTACGTGTGGCAAGGGTGCCCATGAGGGTGCTTGTCCACCTCCATCCCCTCGCTGCATCAACTGTATGGGTGACCACGCTGCTTCCTCTCGAGATTGCCCCATTTTTAAAGACGAACGGCTCATTCAGGAAATCAGTGAAGGAAAAGGTGTCAACCTTTGCTGCTCGAAAGTTGTCCGCCAGCCGAAAGCCCACTGTACCTCACACAGATAAATACAGCACTGTCCTTGCCTCTCCTCGGCCAACAGAGGAGGCAGCCACTCAGACTTGTGATCTAACCTTTAGTGCCACGGTCATCAGGTCGGCCAGTGCAAAGATTGCCCGTTCAACCTCCACACTCTCACTTGCTCACTCTATGGCTCACCCTTCATCTCGTTCTGCTAAATCTCGAGTCCCAAAATCAGACACCCGGAGTTCCAAAAAAGAGCCTACTCCTGAATATTTTTTACGTACCCCAATTTCATAACCATTGGTTCCTCCTTCATGTCAACATTCTGTTTCCAAAAAGGCTAATAAGAAACCCAGTTCCTCTCCTCCTGCGCCACGGTGTGTCCCATCTACAGCACCACCTAGCGGTAACTGCCCTTGGCCAACTTGTCGCCGAGGCGCACTGCTGGTGGCCGATCAACCGGCTAATCGCTGGTGGCAAGAGCTGCTCCTGAACAACCTATGGATCAGGATCTTCTGCCTTTGGCTGAATGCCGTTCCATGATATCGTTCGCAAGCTCTGAGCAGTCGTTGAGGGCAACCCTGGTCACGTTCTTCCATTTTCTGTCCACCCTATGTCGATTATCCATTGTAATATCCACGGCATTCGAGCCAATCGGGATGAATTGTCAATCCTCTTACGATCCTACTTGCTGGTCATCTGTCTTCAGGAATCAAAGCTGCGCCCCCACGACTGCTTTGTTTTCCACCATTTTCAATCAGTCCGATTTGATCTCCCCTTTGTTGAAGGCACTCGAGCACATGGACTCATGATTCTTGTTGTGACTTTGCAAGACAACCAAGCCACTATGACCGGTAGCCGAAAGGCACGTGTTTAAGCTCACGCAGGCTGGCGTGAGGTCTGGAACAGTTAAAGGAGTTGAGTCTAGTAAAAATAATACGTAGCTGCTGGAATACTTAATGTTAATCCATAATTGGTGAACATCCGTCTGACGGTACATGCATCACAAGATAAATAGCACATAATGGCGCCTTGCTAGGTCGTAGCAAATGACGTAGCTGAAGGCTATGCTAACTATCGCCTCGGCAAATGAGAGCGTAATTTGTCAGTGAACTCTCTCTAGCAAAGTCGGCTGTACAACTGGGGCCGAGTGCTAGGAAGTGTCTCTAGACCTGCCGTGTGGCGGTGCTCGGTCTGCAATCACTGATAGTGGCGACTTGCGGGTCCGACGTATACTAACGTACCGCGGCCGATTAGTTGGCTCTAGCATAAACAATCAGCTTAAAAATCAAATACAAATTCAGAGGAACACCAATGTAAGTAAGTATATTTTTATGCCAACAAGTAAAGAAGAAATAAAGTAGTGAGTAGCTTAAAGAATTCCCATGCAGCAGGACACTATGGTCCTAGTCTGAACACACTTAAGAAATGTATACATAAATTTGCATCACCTTTATCAACAGTTATCAACTCTCATGTGGAAGATGGTATATTTCCAGATGAGTTGAAAATTGCTTGAGTTGTGCCTATTTTTAAAAAAGGAAACAGGAATCTAGCAGAAAACCTTTGACCCATTTCTGTTCTTCCAATAATATCCAAAATCTTTGAGAAAGTAATATACGTAAGAATCTGGAACTTCTTGGTATGCAAAAAAGTGATTTCTAAGAGGCAGTATGGGTTTGACAAGGGGTTGTCCACCATTACAGTAGCATCCAACTTAATCGAAGCTGTCACTCAAGCAGTAGATAATAAAGAACATGTATGTGGCATCTTTCTCGACTTACAAAAAGCATTTGTGTTGATACAACCATATTGCTGGACAAACTGTGGAACTATGGAATTCAAGGCACAGCCCATAATCTGATGAGGTCCTGCGCGTCATTTATGTTGGCGGCTGAGTTTAGGTGCGTTCTGCGCATCTGACATCACAAAACACAGTCAGCCAATGAACAGAGAATGACGTTGCCAGATCTCGACTGCAGTGCAGAGCACGGACGAGTGTCTTCAGTTTTAGAAACGTTCAGTCATAAATAAAGTAATAGAACAAAAGCAATAGCAGCCTTTCTTTTATAGAAAGTTTGGAAAAAGCATTCTTTATACCAATCGCTTCATATTCTATTAATTAATTAAACCAAACAACCAATAAGCCTCCTAATTCAGGCGATAGCAAGGAAAGGTGTTTGTATCAATCTCACGAACCTTCTTTCGCAATAAAGAACAGCAGTAATTGTTTATTTCCTATTGTACTTCAGCGAAGAATGAGTAATTCATAGTCATGCCAACAGTGTTTGTCAGTATTTTGCGTGACGTGTTAGAGTCCTCATGGAGTTATTTTGCCAGACTAGTTGCGTTAGCGTAACTGTTAAGGTGTTGGGCTATTAAGTGAAAGGTTATGAGTTAAAACCTTGTGTGGTGCTTAGTATTTCCTTTATTTAAAAACAATAGCGAAGTGTCTTACTTCACGAATTTTATTCGTTTGATTGCAATTTTTTGAAATTTCTAGTGCTTTGCCTCTTTATTAACCCTTTCGCTGCTGCAGACACATGCTCCCCGCATTCCACGCTGTGCGCGATTTTGTCATCACTGCAACTATTTGGCCAGAAAATGTGATTTTTACACATCTTCTTGACTGATACCTTCCCCCCCATAAATGACTTAATTTTGTTTCGATGTTCAATGCAGTTATTGTGCAGCATTAAATATAGTAAACCATTGCAGGAAATTTTGAAGAGTTTGCAGAGGTAAAAGTCCATAGCGTATACTTTCCGTATGGTCGATTTTTAATTGCCACAATGTTGAGAATGAAATGTGGACAAGTTACCTAAATTTCATATAAAATTTACTGTATAACAATATCATTTAATTTAATTACCACATAGGTGTCTTATGTAATATTTAGAAATATTCCGTCTTTCGCGACTGTAATAAAAGTTTTATTTACACAGGGCGCGAATGGTAAGTGTCAAAGCAGTCTGAACACCATGTATCTGCACAGGCGAGCAGTGCAGTCGCAATATCATGCACAGCGCGGAATGCAGGGAGCACGTCTTTGTAGCAGCGAAAGGGTTAACGCGGCCGTGGTGGCTTTACTTCATGAACTGTGCACTCCCCCCTAAACGTAAGCTTGCGAACTATGCTATATTATGGCACTGCTGCTCTTGGCACGTGCGTCGTGTGCAACTGGCAACGCAGCAATCTCCCGCGTCTGGGCGTGCGTGCACGAGCTGCGAAGATAAAAGAATTTAACTATACTTGACAAATAGGAAGCAGTTTGTGTCTATTAGCACTACAGAGGGAGCATACAAATCAAACACCACTGACTAATTTTGTTATTCCACAGGGGTCAATATTACGACCACTATTATTTATGTTACTGATATTCAGTCCTTAACAAACCATGCAACAGCTATCTTACATGCAGATGATACCACGTTAATATGCTGCAATCCAAGCTATTCGCAGCTTGAAGTGGAATCCAATACTGCAGCAGGCTTAATTCATCAGTATTTTAATGAAAACAAACTAAAATTAAACACAAATAAATCTGTCTATATTGAATTTGATCTTGGGAGGCAAAAAACTCATGAAAACCAAATCTTAATGGGTGATGAATACATTAAGACAATACTCGACCTAATTTCTTGGCCTGACACTTGATGTGGAGTTAAACTGGTCTGATCATGTGAACGATATTGGCAAGAAGCTAAGTACGACCATATTTGTCCTAAGAAAAATGACACCTTTTTGTAACACCACCACTCGGAGGCAAATATATTTTTCACTATTTGAATCGCATCTATGCTATGGGATAGAAGTATAGGGATCCAGCAGTAAAGGCAATATGAAAAGTGTACTTATCTTACAAAAGAAGGCACTTAGAATTATGGGAAAGATGTGCCAGGGAGTCCTGCAGAAAGTTGTTCAAAGAATTTAAAATACTAACTGTTCATAACCTGTATGTGCTGAAGATAATCATTATGGCAGTAAACAGTAACAAAACACTTAATAAAGAAATACACGATCACAACACTAGAGGTAGAGAGAGACCCACATCTCTCATAGAACACTTCATGAGAAAAGCCCTCACTATGCAGGCATAGAACTACTGAATTGCTTCTTCCATCCTGATCTCCAAATTGCCCATTACAAAACTAAAAACGAAATTAAAATTATGGGGCCTAAACAATCCTGTATATTCAATAGATGAGTTTCTAGATTCAGTGAACTCGTATGATGGAAGACCATCTATCTAAAAATATATGTAAACATGGATCTTAGACTGTCACCAACTGTAAATATTTGAACGTCAGATATGAATACTATGTCACTAACTGTAGAATCCTTAATCTAAGTATGGCAATAATTTTTTATGTATAGTCCATATATGTAACTCTGTCCTCTCTCAACTAAATTTTGAAAAAGTTTTAGATAAAAGTGCCAGCCAATAATATGTAACCCTAGTAAGTAAGGCTCTGACTTATCCAGAAGAATGGAACAAAAAAAAAAAAAGCCTTTTTGTAATCAGTTGATGTTAGATCAAAATAAATAAATTTAGCGTTCACACATTCCATCAATTCATCTCACTACCTCTAACCCTCCTACAACCCCCCCACCCCCACCACAGCCTTAACAGCCGAGACGAGTAATGCGTCCAGAATTTGGGTCTAGAACATATGGCTGCTAATATTTTATTTAATTCAAAATTTTTAAATTAACAAATGCCTGCTAAATTGACCCGCATTCATATGGCTTATTTTTGGATTTGGAACACTTTAAATGGTTAATAAAAGTACGAGGTTTGAAATCCAAAGTACGAGACTAAGTAGTTCACGTACGAGGAAAGAAGTTCTATGTTTGGCAACCCTGGTAACAAGGCCAAAAAAGCCAAGAGAAATCTGGGCAAAGAAGTGTCTACTGCCTAATGTAAGGAAAGATTCACCTACTTTGTTACATAAACGGATGGGAACCTGTGATTTTCATAATCAAGCCATAACTGTCTAACATCAAACCATTTTTGGCGAAAAATACATTCGCAGTAGGTTGTGAGCTGCGAGGAGAGGCTGCTCACTACATTATGGTTTCTAGCCACTGGCGAAGTTAACCCAACCTCAAATACGGTGCTGTTGTATCCCCAATTACTGACGGGTCGACAGAGGCGTCCGATCTCGCGTGTCGGCTTTGACCCGTGACGTAAGGGTATTGTGGTGTGTGACGTCATTACGGCGCGGAGTTTGATTTGTGAGTGTGGCGTGTTTTAGATGTGTTGTGGTTTGTTGCGCCCTCTGGTGGTATGTTCAGGGTTTTCGTTTATTTGGTGTATTAGGCTCAGTTTGCTGTTGCTCAGTGGTGAGTGCTGCTTGCGTATTTTTGAAGCGGAATTTGTATCAGTGAGTAAACGGTTTTGTGGTTTTGTTTGAAGGTTAATGTAGTGATGATTGCTGTACGTCGGGTGGTTTTGTTATTAAGTTTAATCGGTTGTGGTGTTTTGTTCAGGAATGGATATGAAAGACAAGATCAATAGTTCGTAGTTGAGGGCTATGATGGGGGACACAGCTTTAGAGCTGATTAAGTTCTTACAGCTTTTTGGCTTAATTGCAGAGGTGGTGAAGTGCGGTGTGTGCCGTGAACCAATGAAATTGGTTAAAGTTCCGGCCTCTCGGACGAGGGACGGTTATATGTGGCGCTGTCGCGAAGATGACATGGCGTTCCATACGGCACGGTACCTGGTTCGAGAAGTCTAGGTTGGGCATGCGTGAGATTGTAGAATGAAGGCTTTCACGACGGGGTGACATGGCTGTTGATATACTTTCCGGGATGTGAGGTCGTGCTCCAAGAACTTTTCTGCTCCTTACGTTTCGTCCAGAACTGCGCTGGACTTCCTCAGAGGCGCTGCTCCGTTGAGTCTTGCCGACTCAACGGAGCCTCTTAGGAAGTCCAGCGGAGTTCTGGACAAAACGTAAGGAGCAGAAAAGTTCTTGGACCACGACCTCACATCCCGGAAAGTATATCAACAGCCATGCGTGAGATTGTGCTTGTTACATATTTTTGTTATAAATCCCCACAGAGTTTTTGCGCGCACGAGACTGGTGTGAGTGAGAGGAGCGTTTTAGATTGGTATTCCTTTTGTCGTGAAGTATGTTCGGAATTTATTAAGTACAGTGGTAAGTTGGGGGGCATGGGGTTGTTGTGGAGGTGGACGAGTCACAGTTTGGGAAAAGGAAGTTTGGGAGGGGGAAGTCTGTGGCTGGTCTTTGGGTGTGGGGGGCTGTTGTTCCGGGGGGGGGGGGGTTCCGAATGTGTTTTTAGGGCTGTGGAAGGGAGGTCCAAGGCTGAATTAGTGGGGTTAATTGAGGAATATATAGAGCTGGGGTCCACAGTAGTTTGATGCTTTTTCTTCTTATAGGGGGTTGGGTGAGAGGGCATTTAATCATTTAGTAGTGAACCATAGTTTAGAGTTTAAGAATTATGAGACAGGGGCTTGTACTAATACAATAGAGGGGATGTGGGGGGCGGTTGAGTCAGTTCTTGGGAGGGGGAAGAGGCGCACTTCCAACCTTCAGTCTCATTTAGATGAGTACTGTTGGCGGAAGAGTGTCCCAGAGGGCTATTGTATTGTTTGGGTTTTCTTAAGGGCTGTGGGTAAAATGTATAGACCGAAAGTGGTTGGTTAGTGTGGTCTGGGTAGGTGGGTGGGTGGCTGTGGCTCAGGGTGGGGTGGGTGGTTTATTTTGTTGTATAATATTTGTTAAGGTTGGGGGGGGAGAAGGGGAGTGTTTTTGTTGGAGTTGTGGAGGATCTATTTTGTTGAAGTTTTTGTTGAGTTGTAGTGTGTGATTGAGATGTTTATTATGTTGCATTTGGTTTTTGTTTGTGGGTTTTTTATTTTGGGGTCGGGGGTGGGGGGTTGAGGTGTGGGTGGGCTGGGTTTTTCTTTTGGTTTAGTATTTTTTCGTGTGTGTGTGTGTGTGTGTGTGTGTGTGTGTGTGTGTGTGTGTGTGTGTTTTATCTAGTTTGTGGGGCTGGAACTTTCTTGTGGTAAGTTCTATTTTTTGTTTTTGGCGTACGTGTTCTGTATTGGGGTATAGGGAAGTGTTTCATTGAAACTTGTGGCTGTGAAGGTTGGTATTGGGAGATGTTTTTGAGTTACATAGGTCAAGGGTAGTGGTCGATCCTAATTTATGCGATTGGGAACTGCTGTTGAGCTATATACACTCCTGGAAATTGAAATAAGAACACCGTGAATTCATTGTCCGAGGAAGGGGAAACTTTATTGACACATTCCTGGGGTCAGATACATCACATGATCACACTGACAGAACCACAGGCACATAGACACAGGCAACAGAGCATGCACAATGTCGGCACTAGTACAGTGTATATCCACCTTTCGCAGCAATGCAGGCTGCTGTTCCCCCATGGAGACGATCGTAGAGATGCTGGATGTAGTCCTGTGGAACGGCTTGCCATGCCATTTCCACCTGGCGCCTCAGTTGGACCAGCGTTCGTGCTGGACGTGCAGACCGCGTGAGACGACGCTTCATCCAGTCCCAAACATGCTCAATGGGGGACAGATCCGGAGATCTTGCTGGCCAGGGTAGTTGACTTACACCTTCTAGAGCACGTTGGGTGGCACGGGATACATGCGGACGTGCATTGTCCTGTTGGAACAGCAAGTTCCCTTGCCGGTCTAGGAATGGTAGAACGATGGGTTCGATGACGGTTTGGATGTACCGTGCACTATTCAGTGTCCCCTCGACGATCACCAGTGGTGTACGGCCAGTGTAGGAGATCGCTCCCCACACCATGATGCCGGGTGTTGGCCCTGTGTGCCTCGGTCGTATGCAGTCCTGATTGTGGCGCTCACCTGCACGGCGCCAAACACGCATACGACCATCATTGGCACCAAGGCAGAAGCGACTCTCATCGCTGAAGACGACACGTCTCCATTCGTCCCTCCATTCACGCCTGTCGCGACACCACTGGAGGCGGGCTGCACGATGTTGGGGCGTGAGCGGAAGACGGCCTAACGGTGTGCGGGACCGTAGCCCAGCTTCATGGAGACGGTTGCGAATGGTCCTCGCCGATACCCCAGGAGCAACAGTGTCCCTAATTTGCTGGGAAGTGGCGGTGCGGTCCCCTACGGCACTGCGTAGGATCCTACGGTCTTGGCGTGCATCCGTGCGTCGCTGCGGTCCGGTCCCAGGTCGACGGGCACGTGCACCTTCCGCCGACCACTGGCGACAACATCGATGTACTGTGGAGACCTCACGCCCCACGTGTTGAGCAATTCGGCGGTACGTCCACCCGGCCTCCCGCATGCCCACTATACGCCCTCGCTCAAAGTCCGTCAACTGCACATACGGTTCACGTCCACGCTGTCGCGGCATGCTCCCAGTCTTAAAGACTGCGATGGAGCTCCGTATGCCACGGCAAACTGGCTGACACTGACGGCGGCGGTGCACAAATGCTGCGCAGCTAGCGCCATTCGACGGCCAACACCGCGGTTCCTGGTGTGTCCGCTGTGCCGTGCGTGTGATCATTGCTTGTACAGCTCTCTCGCAGTGTCCGGAGCAAGTATGGTGGGACTGACACACCGGTGTCAATGTGTTCTTTTTTCCATTTCCAGGAGTGTAGTTGGAGGGAAGTGTTCAATCTCAATGTTTGGTGGAGTATCTTAGTTTTTGTAATGGGAGATGGGATCTGGAGGTGCTGTTAAGCTATATAGGTCAAGGGAAGTGTTCGATCCCAATTTATGGGATCGGGAGCTGCTGTAGATCTATATAGGTCAAGGGAAGTGTCCGATTCCAGATAATATTGTGTTTTGTGGTATTTGATGAGTTTTGTGATGTCGATTTTTTTCGTCGTTTTGCGTAGCTTTGAATGGGGGTGGGTGGCTAAATTTGTTTATATTTAGTTTCTCCCCACCCAAAAACCCCCCAGTTTCCCACGCTTATTCCGTTAGAGTCATTAGGCTTTTTGTGAATCTTGTGGTTTTTTTCAATGTATTTTCGTCTTTATGATACGTATGCAACGATTTTATATCCGCCATATTGGAATTGTCGTTTATGGTCGTTTCCGCCATATTTGTGACGTCATGGGTCAAACCCGACGGGTGGGATCGGACGCTTCCGTATTTCCTTACTAACTAATGACTCACTTTCCTGCAACGCGATTTATAGTTGACTGAGGAGATACAAAACGGGAAAGCAAAGTAAGACATTGAAATAAACTTAATTCCAGCGGTGAAGAGTGGCATTTTTCGTAGGGTAGGCTGACAATTATGAATTGCGAAAAAGGGAAATCTTAAAACAAATCTTGTAAAACAAACACCTGAAAAGTAACTTAGTAGAAATACTAGTACATAAATGCATTAAAATACTTAACAGATACACATTCATTAAAATGTAAGACATAGTAAAGCACCGTTACACCTTTTTATAAAATTGTTCTATCCACCTGTCCTTTTTCTGGGCATGAACACCGATGACACGAGGTATGAAATCCTGCTATTTGTTTAAGATTTTACAGTTCTCTCCATAGCCAAAATCAAAGTCTGATGGTGTCATTTGTGTTATGAAAGTAGGCCTTAACGCTTTTAACGTACTCATCCTTTTGCAAGAACCAACGACAGTAATTTCACACGTTTAGAGAACACATTTTAATCCGTTGTTTATAATGCATTTAAGGAGGTTCTGAGGATCTAGACGCTTATCCTCACTGCTGTAAATAAATGTAAGTTCTCTTTTCAGTTTTTCATTGTCAATAAAGGATATATTTTAAGTAGTTTTTCAACATAACATAGGGAAATTGTTTGGCCAACTATAACCTGAAAACTTTCTCATTTACAAGTTGTGTAAAATTGTTTCAGGGGAGTCCTGGAATCCCGTTTCCATGTGTACTGCTACTACTACCGTGTCAATTATTTCGAACACTAGCCTTCTCAATTTCTGAACACTTCTGTTTCGTTACAATTAATTTTTGCTACTCCTACTGAATTTGTAAGGCTCTTACCTTCCACAATGCATTTCAGAATAATTTCCTCACGTCTTAAGTCTTTCACCAGCCTTAATGCAGTTTTCAATTTCAAGATTACAGCGTCTTCTGTCCACAGTTTTACATTGCAAAATGTAAAACAAGATACTTGTAATGCAGGGAAATCTAATTGTACAGCGCATGATCCCTCGCTTCTAAACTGATACTGTCATTACTCAACTTAGCCGCGAGTCCATAGAGGGTGGTATATGTGACGTCCAGTATAACTGGACAGAATTCCACCCAGAATTTCTTTATGAAAACTGGTAAAAATGTATTCCTCACGTAAGAGGCACCTTACAACAGCTGCAGTAGAGAAAGATGTCTGGTCACCCAGAATACTATTTAGGCCAATTGCTCGATGTACGAAATTACCCCACCCTTCATTTTGTATCACATCATTAAATGCTGATCATGTCTATAGTGAATAATGGTTTGTATAGCATGTGAATGAAAATACCTTGTTTCACATGAACCTGGTGGTTTAAATCCTCATTCCCTCAGTAGTTCGCTTTTTTACTGGAACTGTTACAACGCGTGAATCCTAGTTTGCCAGAAAATGTTTATTCGATTAATTTTTACAAGCACTGAGGAGGTTTCAACTGATGTGCGTAGCCGTGGATAGAGAGGGCATGAGGATACGCTTGTTTCACGATAGAATGGACAATTTTTCCGTTCCACTGCACTGCAGCCGCTGTATGTTTGCGATACTCTTGTTTTTTATCAGTATTGCAACTGCTTAACACTTGCAACGAAACAGTGGCTATGCCTTGTGCACCCCGCTTTTTAGGTAAGTCATAAAATCTCGTGATTCATTATGTGCAAAACGATAATTTACATTTATTTGACTTCCAGTTGACACATCCGTTGTTTCGTCGGCTTGTACGCTTCCACTTAACCACCGTTTTGAATTGTACCCTTGTGTTTGGAATCATCTTACAAATTTTCGTTGATATTTTTTAGTGAAATGAGATGTCCTGTGGCCAGGGTAGCCTGGTTCAAGTGGACGCCACTTGGGGACTGGCGTATCGAGGAGGATGCAATGAAGAAAATACCCAGTCACTGAATGGAGAAAATCACCGACCCAGCCGAGAATCGAACCCGAGCCCCTTTGCGCGGCATGCAGTCGCGCTGACCACTCAGCTATGGAGGCGGACAGATTTTTTAATAGACAAACTTCACGTCAGCTTTCGTTCTTTCACCAGGAGTTTATCTTCCGAAGACAGACGAGAAAAATGCGTGGTTTTCCACTGAAAAATTCTGTGGGTCTTGTGATGAAATAAACGCGTGCATGGGAGTTTTAGTCGACAATATTGATTTAAATATTAGACATCTTACCGTTTTCCCTTCGACAATAGTGTCAAGACATTATCGATGACATCTGACGTCACTGGACACACTGGAACATAACATCACTTGTCAGTCACTACCACTACTTACATTTTAACTACTTAATTCATATTAGAGGTTTCACCATAAGCATGCCCATGTTAATCTCCGATTTAATCTGTACTGCTCGAAGTCACTGTGGATTCGCTACAATTCAGGAAAGAGCTTAATTTATTCATCTATAGTGACGCTCCTCAGATGACGTGTCCCACAACCATCTGCAATTTCTCCAGAAGCACCCACTAAACACAAACTTTTGACAGTCTGTTGGCACAATCGCCCAACATCCCGACAAGAAAAGTTGGTCGGTCGAAACGCCTACACGCGTTCAATACGTCGCTTGGTCGGTGCGTGTGCAAACTGATTCACTCACATCTATTACCTTCGCCAACTCACCTTTCAACCTAATCTAGACCTCTAGCTATGCTACAGAACGATCTAGAGCATTAACCATGATTTCATGGCGGGGGGTAGGGGGGTAGGGAGAGGGGGTCGCAATATCACAGTCTGCACTTCATACATGGTAACAATTTCGAAGGCAACAGTTGTCACGGAAACCACCAATCCCATCTATACTACAGACGCCAAAAGAGGCAGTTTGTCGCGAGCATAAATGTGAATTTAATGCTTCCAACAAATGAAGTAGGGGTGGCACGAGATAGACCATGGCCTGCACCCACTTCGTGGCGTTGGCTGCCTACACCCGAGTCATGGTCACAGCGAAGTCTGACCCCCTGCGCCGAGTCAAGCCCCATAAACAACCAATCTTTGACGAATACTCAAACAATGGCAAGTTTGATGAACAAACCCGTACAGGAACGAAGTTTGTCAGTTTAATCTCACTTTGAAGTATACACTGCTTGTATTTTGACACAGAAGCCACTAATGCAGATAAAGCAGTTCTGGCTTTCAAGTCGAAGCTGTTTAGTGATGAGAGAACAGGCACGTATCGAGTTTAGGAGGACAAAATTTTCGAAAATCTCACTTTTTGATCAGTTAGACTATGTTGATCTCTAAGATATTTATTTTCATCCCCGATAAAAACTTTATAATATATGGAGAAAAAATTTTCATGAAAAATTCTCATTTTTTGACCGGGCCATGAATGTTATTTGCAAACATCATTCGAGCTAAATCGTAGCACATCAAAGCCCTTGGATAAAATCTCATTCAGTTTACACTAAAATCAAATGACAGTGTATTAAAGTATTGGTTCGGTGTTTCTTCTAATTCTTAACAACTAGAATTTTCCCTGATTGGACCGAATTTCGTATGACAAATTTGTTCGACGTTTGCCGTGATAGTGATTCAGCTATCGAATGGGCTTTCGGTCATGGTTTGCTGAAACGTGAGAGATTCTGTGAAGATGGACAATGCCTTGGCGGTGCGGATAAAATGTTCTTAGAACGCAAGCAACCTGCCGACTGTCTTACTTTGCGCTGCTTTGTAAGACGCATTTGCAGGAAGAAGATTTCAATTAGCAAAGATTCTTTTCTTACGGGTAGTCATCTGTCTATCGAATGCATTATCAAAATGGCTTACTTGCGTAGCTTCGAACTCTATAAACAGGAATTTTTGATGCGTGAACTGAAATCTCGGCTAATATGGCTGTGGATTGGAAACAGTTCTGCAGACATTTGCCACGAGTATTTCGTGCAAGAACCGATGGTTTAGGCGGTCAAGGGCATACAGTTGAGGTCGACGAAAGCTGTTTTGTCCGAAAATACTATCGAGGTGACAAGGTTAAGGAACAGTGGGTATTCGGCGGATACGACACCAAGAACCAGAGAAAGCTTCCTCGTTCCTGTAGTTCGAAGAGATGCTGCAACTTGGCTGCCGATTCTACAACAATATGTGCGGCCTGGAACCACTATTGTTTCCGATTTGTGTGGAGCGTTTACAGTCCAGAATCTAGGTTATCAGCATTTGACTTAATCATTCCATGCATTTCGTTGATCCAATTACTCACGAAATTACTAATCGTGTTGAAAGCGTACGGCAGAAAGCAAAACGGAAAAACAAGCGCATGTTTGGTACTCATCGCAATATTCTGTCCAACTATTTGGCCGAGTTTCTACGGCGGCAACGCTTTGGATCAAACCCATTTCACAATCTGATCACATCACGTGCGTTTATCCGAATGCTGCGATTTAGCTTGCTGCAATTTAAGGAAATACGGAAGCGTCCGATCCCGCCCGTGTGCTTTCACCCATGACGTCACAAATATGGCGGAAACACACACACTTTCCACAAGAAGCCTAATGACACTAACGGGACAAGCGCGGGAAATGGGGTGTTTTGGGGGGGGGGGGGGAGCAAACTAAATATAAACAAATTTAGACGTCTTGCGTAGCTACAACGTGTAAGTGAAGACAGCCATGCATGAATACCCACCCACCTCCCCAGGGGTCGTAACCCCTGCAACCCATAGAAGAAAGATGCTTCAGTAGCTGATTGGTGTTTGTCTTTTTTAAAAAAATCTCACGGGATAGAACGAACAGATCAGAAAGATAAATATAAACTAAAACAGAAATTGGAGGAAACATACTTAAAATAAGTAATAAGCGTTTTTAAATTAAAAAAATCTCACGAGATAGAACGAACAGATCAGAAAAGTAAATAAAATAAGATAAAACAGAACTGGAGACAGCCACACTCAAACCGAACTCCGCGCCGTCATGACGTCACACGACAACACCCTTACGTCACGGGTCAAGGCCGACGCGTGGGATCGGACGCTTCTGTCGACCCCAATTTAATGATCTTTACGCATTGTTATATTTCGATCACATGAGAATGTTTTATTGTTTCAATCACATTGTTATGTTGTATTGTTACATTTTGATTAAATGACAATATGTTGCTTTACTGTTTCAAAACTGGTGACCTATGTCCTATTCGTGATCAGCATAGTCTAATTGACGATAATCCATAAAAAAATCCAAGATTTCATGGGTGTCCCTCGATAAGGGTCGAAAAACGTTCTGGGAATGGCTTAAAATGGGAAAAAGATTTATCCACGAAACTCCTAGTATACATAAATGGTAGAAACTGGTGAAAAAATTCTCTTCAGTTCTGCACCTCTAGGGGTACCGCACCAGTGTCAAGTAACATGGTGATGAAATACATAGGGTGGAAACTTCAAAATTCTTAAGCGTCCATATTATTGAGAATTTAAAATGGAAAACAGTTTGGGTGTCTCAAAAAAAACCTCGTTCAGCCACATTTGCACTTAGAATTTTGGGGACAAATCAGTAAGTTGACATTTTGCTTATTTTCATTCAGTAATATCATATAGAACAACGTTCTGGGGTAATTCATCTTTAAGAAAGATTTTCATGTCCCAAAAACGTGCTGTAAGAATAGTATGTGGCGCTCACCCGCGATCATCTTTTAGACATAGTTTAAGGAGCTGGGCACTGACTACTGCAGAGTCTACTAATTCCTCATGAAGTTAATTACAATACCAAAAGAAAAAATGACTTTCATTAATCAGCATTAAGGTTGTCTTTAGCACAGAAAGGGGGTACACAACGCTGCAACAAATTTTTGACCACTTACCCAGTGATGTAGAATGTCTGACAGCAAGGTAAACTTCGAAATAAATTTAAAAAGTTTCTCCTTGACAACTATTTCGTAGAAGAATTTGTGTTTGTGATGTGTAAAAGCTGGTGGGTTGGAACTGCTAATTCAATCTGTATACCTTCATTTGCGGAAGGGGGGGGGGGGGGGAGGAGAATTATATGGTGATGTTTGTTGTACAAATTTGCAATATGAATGTAAAATGACTCATTCCACATGATTTATCGAGCAAAATGATCCATGGATATTTAAAGTACTAACTCTCCGAAAGTAAATAATTTTCTTAAAACCTAATTACACAACTTTCTTCGAATGGTATATGAAACTTAATAACTTCGTTAATGCTGCTTTGTCTTCACATTGGAAGAGGCACACGGATGCGAAAATTTATCCCCATACTTCGTCCTCTTATGGCAGTTCCTTAAAATACAACATAAAAGCATACAGTCCACATTGTCCGTAGACGAACCGGAGAATTCTATCATTTCGTTGAGCTTCCACTTTTATGTTGTGGGTGGAATACATTCCCATCTTAATCTCTTCATGAAAGATGCGACAACACTCCCTTTTTGGTAATTAAGAGTGATACTTTCTTTTTACCTTTGTAGTTTCTATAGTTGTGGAAACTCACGACACAGTGGGATAAATTATAATAAAACTATGTTCACTGAACATGAGCGGCGAAAATTCGATAACTGCTGGCATCTTGTTAAACTTTTTGTCGAAAAGCTCTCGCAAACAGGATATATACTTGACAAGTTACACAGCACGGTAAAAATAGTTACGTTTATTGATTTTAGTGAAAGGTGTTTTATATCGTACGGGGGTGGGGGATCTTCACGCTACCCTAGACCACTACTCCGCCATAAACAAACGTTCTAGCCGCCACGCAATAGCTATTTGTAGAAGCTATGGCCGGCTCAACGCGTTACGCACCATTATTTACTTGTAATTACGGGACACCCTTTGCGCTCGTCTTCCAACACCATTGCCAACTGTGGTTAATCTTTCCAGTAAGTAATCCATGCAATGAAAATTCTGCGACATTTGACTACAGAGCGCAACAACGAAGCTAAATGTCCCTAAGCAATTATTGCACAAACCGTCAAAAATCCCGAATTAACACTTACTCCACCAAGTTTCACTACTAAGAGAATGCCGAAGCAACTAACTTTTCACATTTTTAAGTGAAAGTGAAAATTCTCTAAGGAGTTAAACCAAAGTTCGCTAAACACAGCAAGCACTGACATCACGCATTAGCTTCTCCGTTGCCCGCCGATAAACAGGGAATACTCTCTAACAGCTGCGCTGTGAGGCGCATCAGCAAAGAATGATCCGTACTTACCGTGAACTACGCAGTCAGACAGCAAACAGATACAGACCCAGGACACACTGCTCGTGGAATACGGAGAACCGCCTTCGTAGCTAAAGTCCTCGTCTCCGTCGCCGAACTGGGGTTAAATAAAAAGATTCGCGGCAGGCGGCCGAACACCCAGAAACGGAACTCCCGTCCAGAATACGCACATTTTACCATAAACTCTTGGTACAACTGCTCACACTCTCCACGCAAACGAAAGCCGCGCACCGAAAGGTCGAACTGCGGCACTCAACACCGTGAGAGTTAATGGGGTACCGCCGCTTGCACAGACACCACGTGAATCGACCCTAGCGCCTTCCGTACCAGCAATCGACATGGATCACATCTCCAAATCAGACAGATGTAGCAATCTACAAGTTAGTGGAGAACACAGTCTAACATAATATTAGACTGTGGTAGAGAACTCTAAGGGCAGATTTTCCAGTCATGATTGTCGATACCGGATGTATATTTTAATATGAAGAGTCTTGGTTTCTGGCACTGTGCAGCGTTTTAAGTTATGGATGAGGTGTTAGCTGTAATAATTCGCTAGGCTATGGAAAATAGTTTCAGTTAACCTATGAAGGAAATTTAATCAACGCGATTTTCGCCTTTTGTAAGGAAGATGGCAGACTAGCGTCTACCGTAACGTTTCTTTCCTTATTGGGAGGTAAAACTGAGAGAAATATTCAGATCAATAAAAAATATTCTGCGAATGGTTATGAGTTTGCCACGGGAAAGATATTTTACAAATGCACATCTACGCATATATCATTAAACTTTTTAGCATACTGAACCGTTTCAATTTTTTTAACCTTTAGGCCATCGCTGTTACTTTCTTTCGGCGTATTAGATCCTGGTTGTTACTGAGCACGATCGACCATCGCTGTTTGAAGCCTCGTTGACCGTAAAACACTACTGTGTATTCCACGTAAAAAGTTAGTATTCGATCGGACTTCGTTAAAATAGATCTTCAGGTCCGACATGTGGAGAAGAACATACTTAAACGGCACAACGCGATAAGCAGTCGTTCGTTTTGCTTTGAAGTAACGCGACCACAATGTCGTGACACATCTACCTGAAAAATATAAAATCATTAAACAAATTCAATATGGTAATACTAAAAGGTTCACTACAATAACTGCAACACCGATATTTATGAATGATACTCTTATTATTCCATCAAAATATGTAATATAGGGATTTGGGCAATCGAGGCTTACTACAGCGGATGCCAAAACAGAAGTGAATCATAAGAAGAGAAAGTCTCCGTTTCTTTCGAAAAATTAAGGTAGTTTTTCGTACAGAGGTTTCCTTTTTACGTTTCGTACATATAGTCTTTGAATTTTTCATTGACTCACCCTGTATATATAATTAAACCTTTTAGCACACTGAACCATTACTATTTTTTTAACCTTCAGGCCATCGATGTTACATACTTTCGGTGTATTAGACCTTGGTTGTTACTGAACACCAGCGACCATCGCTGTTTGAAGGCTCGTTGACCGTAAAACACTACTGTGTATTCCACATAAAAACTAAATATTCGATCGGACTTCGTAAAAATAGATCTTCAGGTCCGACCTGTGGAGAATAATATGCTTAAACGGCACGTCGCGATAAGGAATAGTTCGTTTCGCATTCAAATAACGTGACCACAATTACGTGATACATCTATCTGGAAAATATAAAATCATTAAAGAAATTCAATATGAAGGTGCTAAAAGGTTCACTGCAGACACAGACAGTTATGATTGATAACCTTATGTTCCACAAAAAAATATATGACATACAGATTTCGGCAACCTACCTTTTAGTACATCGAATGTCAAAACAGAGGTGAATCATAGAAAGAAAAAGTCTCCGTTTCTTTCTAAAATCACTTGTTTATATCGAAAAATTAACGTAGTTTTTGCTACAGAGATTTCCTTTTTACGTTTCATACATACAGTTTTTGAATTTTTCATTAAAATCTATTAGTTAATCATTGACATGGAGGTTTAACGATTTGAAAGTTTCTGCGTAAAGAAGGAGGGACTGAAACGTCTTTTTTTTAATTTACGCTTCACTAACCTCCTGAATTCTGCATGTTACCGTATAAGAGCACTTCACATCTAGCATTCGGCTGAAATTATTAAAATGGAAGTTTGGGGTGGTTACTTGACTAGAGTACACGCAGATTCCTTCGTTCACACAATCTTAAAAGTTAACAAAACCTACTATTTGCGCAAAACATTTGAGCGTTTAATGACTCATTCAGGAAGTCTGGAAACATTTTGTCCTTAGTCTGGGCAGATATTTTGGTTTTTTAACCAGTTTGGGAGCGTATTGAGGAAACCGGACTAAAAACACCAATCTGAATCCTCAGACTTCCTTATTTTCAATATTTTTGATTACACGACTTTCAGTAACTGGTACATTTATTTAACTTGGAAAACGCCACGGAATAAGCGCTCAGTTTGTGAAAAGGCAAAGAATATTTTTAGTATTTTTAGTTGCAAGATAAGAAGAATTAATTTTTGAGTAGGTTTCCTTGACGTTTTGTAATAGTACCTTGAAATTTAGAGTTCATTTGCGTTAAGGTGATGAATTTAAAGGTATTTTCTAGAACGACTTTTCTTTATGTTTCATTGTGATCGTATTATACAGTTTTGATTTCAGTTAGCACATTAGATAAGTATGTTTTACAGAAGTGGCTTTAATAGTGAATAAGAAAATAGGAATGCAGGTAAGCTACTGTGAACATCACAGTGGCCGTTTTACCGTAGCCAAAACAGACACGAAGCCCAGACTTACTACCGTAGTACAAGTTTACATGCCAACTAGCTCTGGAGATGATGATGAGATTGAAGAAATGTATGATGAGATGAAAGAAATTATTCAGGTAGCTAAAGAGGACGAAAATTTAATTGTGACGGGGACTAGTTTTTGACAGTAGGTAAAGGAAGCGAAGAAAGAATAGATGGTGAATATGGACTGGGAGAAAGGAATGAAAGAGGAAGCTGGCTGGAAGAATTTTGCACAGAGCGTAACTTAATCATCGTTGACATTTGGTTTAAGAATCATAAAAGAAGGGCATATACGTGGAGACACCAGAAGGTTTAATGTTAATTATATAATCGTAAGACAGAGATCTAGGGACCAAATATTAAATTGGAAGATTTTTCCAGGGGCAGATGTGGACTCTGGCATTTTATTGGTTATGAAATGTCGATTAAAACTGAAGAAATTGGAAGAAGATAAGAAATTAAGGTGATGGGACGTGAATAACGTAAAGAAACAATAATTATTTTTCTTGCTGATGTACAGATAATTATTCGACACTCATACCAAGATTAATTTGAAAAGGATTTAACACTGACGGACGAAAGAAGATTTACACTCTTCGTTTATTAGTTTTAGTAACAGTTACCATTCGTTGTTCTCATGTCCTGGTAATTAGACATATAATCGAAGTGCTCGGTATTGTCAAGTAAAATTATGCCAAATAATGAAAGCAACTTCTGAAACAATATGAGTTTCTCATTTACCATACCATGGATCCCAGCTCCTGTAATTATTATTATTTTAATTTTGGATGGAGAATTTAGGTGGAGGCGACGATCTTCACGACGGCGCTGCTCAACTATAGAGGTGCGTGAATGTGTTTATCTCTTTCCCTTCGTGCCCAATTTCAGTATTTATGTCATATTTGCCACGACATTCAGAACCTGCAATCTTTCTTTTCATTTAATTACGAAGTCCGATCATTTTCTTACTCAGGTGGATAAATGCATTTTAATTAAAAATACTTGCAAAACTATAGTTCTGTGTGGCGATTTTAATATTGACCTCTTAACACACAGCCACGAAAGAGAAAAATTCGTTAATATTATTCAAGAATATAACCTGTGCACTAAAATAAACTCCCCTACACACGTAACAAAAACTAGTGCTACACTTATTGATCCGATCTTTGTAAACACTGACATGCACACCTCAGAAAACTTTAATACTGCCTACAGTGACCACAATGCACAGCGACTTGCCGTATGCGGAAGTGTTGATTTGTCTAGGAATGGAAGTGTTATCTACAAGAGAAAATTCAGCATTCAAAATATTGAGCACTTCAAACATATGCTAAGTACCCACTCGTGGAATAAAATCTACAACAGTTACAACACAGATGAAAAGCTGGATAATTTCATGGAAATTTACAGAGATTGTTTCGAAATTGCATTTCCAAAAAAGAATATAATTTCTAAAGGCCCCAGCAAACCCAAAACTTGGATTATATCAGGGATCAAAGAATCATGTAGAAGAAAAAGAGAACTTTTTGCACTATCAAAAACAGGTGGCAGCCCTGAATTTGCTCACTACTTCAAAAAATACAAGTTAACTCTGAGTCGTGCAATAAGTGAAGCAAAATTAAGAGAAAAAGACAAACTTATTATGGAATCATCAAACAAAGCTAAGACAATGTGGAATACGGTACAGAGACTTACTGGAAAGGTGGAAACACACAAAAAAATTGTATTGTCACAGGCGGGCAGCAAGATCACTGATCCAAAATTAATTGCTAACCACTTCAATTCTTACTACACCAATATTGCTCGTGAGTTAGCGAAGGAACAAATGGGAAAAACATCAAACAAAATATTACAGGAAATTTCTGGAAATAGTGTAACAAATACATCCATGTTCCTCCGACCAATAAGTAGGGAAGAACTGTTAAACAGCATAAAGTCATTAAAAAATAAATATTCAGCCAGAGTCGACGATGTGCCAGACTATATTATAAAAGTATCAGCTGAACAGATACTCGCACCACTGCTAGATATATGTAATTCTTCACTATCAAGTGGTATTTTCCCACAACAGTTAAAAACTGCGAAAGTTGTACCCCTTTACAAAAAGGGCGATCGGCAGCAGATGGTCAACTATAGGCCTGTGTCACTCCTATCAGGTTTTTCAAAAATCATTGAAAAACTAGTTCTGCTACAACTAACTGATTTCTTTAACAAAAAAATATGATTTCAGGATGTCAGCATGGCTTCAGGCCTCAGTGCAGTACTGAAACAGCCACTTTTAGCCTCATAAATCGTATTTTAAATTCAGTGGATAATCACAAAAATGTTTCGGGGATTTTCCTGGATTTAACAAAAGCATTTGATCTAATAGACTATGAAATTCTCCTAAGAAAGTTAGAGTGGTATGGTGTAAGAGGCCTGCCACACGAGTGGCTGAAATCCTACCGAGAAAATCGCTCTCAGATAACAGAGGTAAAACACATGGGAAAAAACGAACTCCAAGCTTATCAATCGAAACCTTCCACATTAACTCACGGTGTACCACAAGGCTCAGTTTTAGGAACCCTTTCTCTTCCTAATTTTCATAAACGACTTCCCCCTACACGTTCAACACTCCGAACCAGTGCTAGTTGCAGATGACACAAGCATATTAATTGAAGGTGAAAATGAAATGGCTCTAAGTTTAAATGCTAAAGTCACAAGTGAAAATGTCTCAGAGTGGTTTATGAGGAATAAATTACTGATAAACCCTCAAAAAACAGTCGTCTTACACTTCCATACACAACAAAATAAAAACCCATTAAAACCAAACATGTCAATGGAAAACCAAAGAATTAACAGTGTCACTGAAACAAAATTTCTTGGCTTCTACTTACAAGACAATCTTAAATGGAATTCCCACATCACTTCGTTAAATTCTAAACTATCCAAAATGACTTATGCAATGAGGATTATATGGAACAACACAAGTCCTGAAACAGTTAGAGCAGTGTATTACACTTGCATACACTCCCTATTGAGATATGGCATCATATTCTGGGGAAATTCTCCTCATAGCATAACCACATTCTGGAAACAAAAAAAGGATTGTGAGGATAATGAAAAATGCCAACAGCGGAAAATCATGCAAACCATTCTTTAAGGAACTGGGGATTCTATCCCTACCATGTATCTATATACTAGAAGTTGTAATGTTCCTAAAAAAAAGCATGCTAAAAATGGAAATGTATTTATTCAAAATAAATCTGTACATGAACACCATACAAGGGCAAATAGTGACATACACAGACATTATTGTTATACCACACTGTGCAAGAAAGGTGTATATCACTCAGGTTCACATTTGTTTAATAATCTGCCAAGTAACCTAAAGGCCATAAACAAAATCGATAGCTTTAAAAAATCTGTAACATCATATCTCTTGGAAAACTGTTTTTACTCAGTAACATAGTATCTTGAAAATAAGTTAATTTTGGTTGTAACAATATAAAAAATGTAATATAACAATAAAGCAATATAAAAATGTAACAATTTATAAATGTAATGTATACAATCAATGTAACAGTATATTAATGTAATGTCATTTTGTCCAACATCTAAGGTATGGTATATGTACCACAAAGATTCAGGACGTAAATAAATAAAATACAATAAATTAAAACCACAATTCTTTATACTCAGGCCACGGGAAATGATGGTACAGTACTCAGAATGTACGTGCCTCTATCCCGATCTTGCGTTCGCATACAACTGAGTGTGTAACAACGTAACTATACTTATAACCTATTTCCCTAACAGTATTAATTCTTATTTTGAAGCACTCACTCACGAATGTACGTGCCCTTTTATTTTGTGTAGTCAGTCGGGTGTATTCATTAATAACATTACTTTTAACATTCAGTGGCTTAGTTTCCACAACTGGCCTTTGCCTATGTCGCAACGGCGCTTCACGCGAAACATTTATTACGCGATATTCGTACTAACCCATATTTCCAAATTACGACACCGGCTGACTACCTTTCTTACAATTTAACAGGGCGGTTGTTGTTAGGAGCAGAGGTTGCTGAAAGCCTCAGAGGGAGCATCAGGCAACAGTTGACTAGAACAGGAGAAAGAACACAGTAGAAGACGAATGCGTAGCTTTAAGAGATGAAATAGTGAAAACAACAGAGGATCAAATAGTTAAAGACATAATGCCTAGTGGAAATCCTTGGATAACACGAGATTCAGTTTAATTGATGAAAGAGGAAATTTAAAAATGCAGCGAATGAAGCAGGCGAAAGGGAATGCAAACAGGAAGTGCGAAATGGCGAAGTAAGACTGGCTAGAGGACAAATGTGAGTTTCAAGGGAACTAGAACCAATCAGATAGGCCATTCCGGCGTGCTGCTACTGGCTAACGCGATTGGCGTCCGCAGGTATACTGTACTACCGCTGAACTGATGCACATTATTAAGCATCGCTTAAATCTAAAATTATAATAAATGAACACCTCCATATCACAATAACAGCCATGTTGAAAGATTTAAAATTAAGAGCTAGAGTTCACTGTAAAACACAGTAATTCAGGAAGATCACGAAGCAACTCACTCAAGATTTTGCTTCATGGGGAATTTTATAAGTTCCCTGTTTCAGTTTGTGTGCACTTATGCCTTTTTCTAACGAAGGTTCTTGGTCTTACGTAGAGAGAAACCATTTTGCGATGAATTTCGGGAAACTTTGAAGATATTGTAGAAATTATCTTTTGCATCAGTCCGTCACATATAGCAATATGTCGCCCATGAAAACTGCAAAATATCACTTGAAACTCAATTAATTTATTAAACCGATCAATTGAAGGAGAAGAGAGCCTATACCAGTCATTAATGGTGATGTAGTCTGAATCCGGAAGAAGTTTCTGTCAGAGTGAACCCAAGAAACAGACAAATGTAAGATCGAATCTGGCCTGGTTTGAAAAACTGTCTAATTTGTTGTTTTATTGCAGAAAAAAACTGACGATGGACTGTAAATAGCGGAAAGTATGAAGTCATCCAGATGAGTACTAAATGAAATCCTTTAAATTCCCGTTACACGATGTTGTTGTCTTCAGTCCTGAGACTGGTTTGATGCAACTCTCCATGCTGCTCTATCCTGTGCAAGCTTCTTCATCTCCCAGTACTTACTGCAACCTACATCCTTCTGAATCTGCTTAGTGCATTCATCTCTTGGTCTCCCTCTACGATTTTTACCCTCCAGGCTGCCCTCCAATGCTAAATTTGTGATCCCTTGATGCCTCAGAACATGTCCTACCAACCGGTCCCTTCTTCTTGTCAAGTTGTGCCACAAACTCCTCTTCTCCCCAATTCTATTCAATACCTCCTCATTAGTTATGTGATCTACCCATATAATCTTCAGCATTCTTCTGTAGCACCACATTTCGAAAGCTTCTACTCTCTTCTTGTCTAAACTATTTATCGCCCATGTTTCACTTCCATACATGGCTACACTCCATACAAATACTTTCAGAAACGACTTCCTGACACTTAAATCTATACTCGATGTTAACAAATTTCTCTTCTTAGGGAAACGCTTTCCTTGCCATTGCCAGTCTACATTTTATATCCTCTCTACTTCGACCATCATCAGTTATTTTGCTCCCCAAATAGCAAAACTCCTTTACTACTCTAAGTGTCTCATTTCCTAATCTAATTCCCTCAGCATCACCCGATCTAATTCGACTACATTCCATTATCCTCGTTTTGCTTTTGTTGATGTGCATCTTATATCCTCCTTTCAAGACACTGTCCATTCTGTTCAACTGCTCTTCCAAGTCCTTTGCTGTCTCTGACAGAATTACAATGTCATCGGCGAACCTCAACGTTTTCATTTCTTCTCCATGGACTTTAATACCTACTCCGAATTTTTCTTTTGTTTCCTTTACTGCTTGCTCAATATACAGATTGAATAACATCGGGGACAGGCTACAACCCTGTCTCACTCCCTTCCCAACCGCTGCTTCCTTTTCATGCCCCTCGACTCTTATAACTGCCATCTGCTTTCTGTACAAATTGTAAATAGCCTTTCGCTCCTTGTATTTTACCCCTGCCACCTTTAGAATTTGAAAGAGAGTATTCCAGTCAACATTGTCAAAAGCTTTCTCTGAGTCCACAAATGCTAGAAATGTAGGTTTGCCTTTCCTTAATCTATTTTCTAAGATAAGTCGTAGGGTCAGTATTGCCTCACGTGTTCCAACATTTCTGCAGAATCCAAACTGATCTTCGCCGAGGTCGGCTTCTACCAGTTTTTCCATTCGTCTGTAAAGAATTCGCGTTAGTATTTTGCAGCTGTGGCTTATTAAACTGATAGTTCGGTAATTTTCACATCTATCAACACCTGCTTTCTTTGGGATTGGAATTATTATATTCTTCTTGAAGTCTGAGGGTATTTCGCCTGTATCACACATTTTGCTCACCAGATGGTAGAGTTTTGTCCGGACTGGCTCTCCCAAGGCCGTCAGTAGTTCCAATGGAATGTTGTCTACTCCCGGGGCCTTGTTTCGACTCGGGTCTTTCAGTGCTCTGTCAAACTCTTCACGCAGTATCGTACCTCCCATTTCATCTTCATCTACATCCTCTTCCATTTCCATAATATTGTCCTCAAGTACATCGCCCTTGTATAGACCCTCTGTATACTCCTTCCACCTTTCTGCTTTCCCTTCTTTGCTTAGAACTGGGTTTCCATCTGAGCTCTTGATATTCATGCAAGTGGTTCTCTTTTCTCCAAAGGTCTCTTTAATTTTCCTGTAGGCAGTATCTCACAATCACTGCATTTTTATATTTTCTCCTTTCATCAATTAAATTCAATATTTCTTCTGTTACCCAAGAATTTCTACTAGCCCTCGTCTTTTTAGCTACTTGATCCTCTGCTGCCTTCACTACTTCATCCCTCAGAGCTACCCATTCTTCTTCTACTGTATTTCTTTCCCCCATTCCTGTCAATTGTTCCCTTATGCTCTCCCTGAAACTCTGTACAACCTCTGGTTTAGTCAGTTTATCCAGGTCCCATCTCCTTAAATTCCCACCTTTTTACAATTTCTTCAGTTTTAATCTACAGGTCATAACCAATAGATTGTGGTCAGAGTCCACATCTGCCCCTGGAAATGCCTTACAATTTAAAACCTGGTTCCTAAATCTCTGTCTTACCATTATATAATCTATCTGATACCTTCTAGTATCTCCAGGATTCTTCCATGTATACAACCTCCCGGGGCCTTGTTTCGACTCGGGTCTTTCAGTGCTCTGTCAAACTCTTCACGCAGTATCGTACCTCCCATTTCATCTTCATCTACATCCTCTTCCATTTCCATAATATTGTCCTCAAGTACATCGCCCTTGTATAGACCCTCTGTATACTCCTTCCACCTTTCTGCTTTCCCTTCTTTGCTTAGAACTGGGTTTCCATCTGAGCTCTTGATATTCATGCAAGTGGTTCTCTTTTCTCCAAAGGTCTCTTTAATTTTCCTGTAGGCAGTATCTCACAATCACTGCATTTTTATATTTTCTCCTTTCATCAATTAAATTCAATATTTCTTCTGTTACCCAAGAATTTCTACTAGCCCTCGTCTTTTTAGCTACTTGATCCTCTGCTGCCTTCACTACTTCATCCCTCAGAGCTACCCATTCTTCTTCTACTGTACTTCTTTCCCCCATTCCTGTCAATTGTTCCCTTATGCTCTCCCTGAAACTCTGTACAACCTCTGGTTTAGTCAGTTTATCCAGGTCTCATCTCCTTAAATTCCCACCTTTTTACAATTTCTTCAGTTTTAATCTACAGGTCATAACCAATAGATTGTGGTCAGAGTCCACATCTGCCCCTGGAAATGCCTTACAATTTAAAACCTGGTTCCTAAATCTATGTCTTACCATTATATAATCTATCTGATACCTTCTAGTATCTCCAGGATTCTTCCATGGATACAACCTTCTTTTATGATTCTTGAACCAAGTGTTAGCTATGATTAAGCTCTATGCAAAATTCTACCAGACGGCTTACTCTTTCGTTTCTTAGCTCCAGTCCATATTCACCTACTATGTTTCCTTCTCTCCCTTTTCCTACTCTCGAATTGGAGTCACCCATGACTATTAAATTTTCGTTCCCGGGTTCGATTCCCGGCGGGGTCAGGGATTTTCTCTGCCTCGTGATGGCTGGGTGTTGTGTGCTGTCTTTAGGTTAGTTAGGTTTAAGTAGTTCTAAGTTCTAGGGGACTTATGACCACAGCAGTTGAGTCCCATGGTGCTCAGAGCCATTAAATTTTCGTCTCCCTTCACTACCTGAATAATTTCTTTTATCTCATCATACATTCCATCAATTTCTTCATCATCTGCAGAGCTAGTTGGGATATAAACTTGTAGTACTGTAATAGGCATGGGCTTCGTGTCTATCTTGGCCACAGTAATGCGTTCACTACGTTGCTGGTAGTAGCTTACCCGCACTCCTATTTTTTTATTCATTATTAAACCTACTCCTGCATTACCCCTATTTGATTTTGTATTTATAACCCTGTATTCACCTGACCAGAAGTCTTGTTCCTCCTGCCACCGAACTTCATTAATTCCCACTATATCTAACTTCAACCTATCCATTTCCCTTTTTAAATTTTCTAACCTACCTGCCCGACTAAGGGATCTGACATTCCACGCTCCTATCCGTAGAACGCCAGTTTTCTTTCACCTGATAACGACGTTCTCTTGAGTAGTCCGCACCCGGAGATCCCAATGGGGGACTATTTTACCTCCGGAATATTTTACCCAAGAGGCCCACATCATCATTTAACTATACAGTAAAGCTGTATGCCCTCGGGAAAAATTACGGCTGTAGTTTCCCCTTGCTTTCAGCCGTTCGCGGTACCAGCACAGCAAGGCCGTTTTGGTTAGTGTTGCTAGGCCAGATCAGTCAATCATCCAGACTGTTGCCCCTGCAACTACTGAAAAGGCTGCTGCGCCTCTTCAGGAACCACACGTTTGTCTGGTCACTCAACAGATAACCCTCCGTTGTGGTTGCACCTACGGTACGGCCATCTGTAACGCTGGGGCACGCAAGCCTCCCCACCAACGGCAAGACCCATGGTTCATGGGGGTAGGCGTTACACGATAAATCACGCAAATCTAAAGGCTGTGAATTCAAGTAAATACTTAGGGACTACAATTACGAATAACTTAAATTGGGACGATCACATAGATAATGTTGTTGGGAAAGCAAACCAAAGACTGCAATGTATTGATAGAACTCTTAGAAAACGCAAGAGGTCTATTAAAGAGACTGCTTACACTACGCCTATCCTTCCTCTTCTGGAGTGTTGCTGTGTAGCGTGCGATCCGCATCAGACAGGATTGACGGAGGACTTCGAAAAAGTTTGAAGAAAGGCAGTTCGTTTTGTGTTATCGCAAAATAGGGGAGAGAGTGCCATGCATATGATATGTGAACTGGGATGGCTATCACTAAAACAAAGGATTTTTTCGTTGCAGTAGAATCTTCTCGTAAAATTTCCAACACTAACTTTTTCCACCGAATTGAAAAATATTTTTCTTGGCGCCCATCTACATAGTGAGAAATGAGAAGCGTAATAAAATAAGAGAAATCAGAGTTCGCACGGAAGTATTTACGCGCTCGTTTCTCCCGTGCTTTGTTTGAGAGTGGAATAATAGAGGAATAGCTTGAAGGTGATTGGATGAACTGTCAGCCACTTAACTGAGAAATCCAGTGTAGTCACGTAGATGTAAAATAAGCACGTCTCTTTACTTCCACAACATACTTCGAATACTTTGTTTGCAGGCCCTTCTTACTTCGTTCAAAACATGGCTCTAAGCACTATGGGACTTAACATCTGAGGTCATCAGTCCCCTAGACTTAGAACTACTTAAACCTAACTAACCTAAGGACATCGCACACATCCATGCCCGAAGCAGGATTCGAACCTGCGACCGTAGCAGCATCGCGGTTCCGACTGAAGCACCTAGAACCGCTCGGCCACAGCGGCCGGCCCTTAAGTCTTGTGTAGAAATGTGTGCAGTATACTGCTGCATCCATTTTCAATAAGCTACCACAAGACTTCAAAAATCTTAGCAGTAAACCACGCGCTTTCAAATCGAAACTGAAGAGTTTCCTCATGGGTCACTCCTCCTATTCTGTCGAGGAGTTCCTTCAAAAATTAAGCTGCTTCTTATGTTATATTGCTCATTGTGTTTACTAAACTTATGGTTTGCTCTTTATTCGATTCAAAAACATTTTATTTTGTCTGTATTATTTTTGTGTTGTAGTTTCATGCACTGACGCGTGCCATTACCATGGAGATTTGCTCGTCAATTTGGTCCTACGGAACTAGTCGTGTAAATAAAAATAAATAAAATAAGGGTCGAACGACACGAAGGAGATGCAGTGGTTGGGAAGGGAGTGAGATAGGGCTGCAACCTATCCACGATGTTATAAAATCTGTACATTGAACAAGCACTAAATGAAATCAAAGAAAAATTTGGAGTAGGAATTAAAGGTCAAGGAGAAGCAATAACAACTTTGAGATTTGCCAATGACATTGTAATTGTATCAGAGACAGCAAAGGACTTGGAAGAGCAGTTGAGCGAAAGAACAGTGTCTTGAAAGGGGGTTATAAAACGAACATCAACAAAAACAAAACATGGATGATGGGATGTAGTCGAATTAAATCAGGTGATGATAAGGGAATTAGGTTAGAAAACGAGACATTCGAAGTCATAGATAAGTTTTGCTTTTTGGGCAGCAAGAAACTGATGATGGTGGAAGTAGGGAGGATATACACTGATCAGCCAGGACATTATCACCACCTACCTAACCACCGGTCTGTCCACTTTTGGCATGCATAACAGTGGTGATCCATCATGGCATGGAAGCAATGATAGGTAAGTCGCTGGAGGGAGATGGTACCACATCTGCACACACAGGTCACCCAATTCCCGTAAATATTGGGGAGTGGGGCAATGAGCTCTGACGACACATTCAATGACATCTCAGATGTTTTCGATCTGGTTTAGATCTGGCGAGTTGGGGGGCCACCGCATCAAATGGAACTCGCCGCTGTGTTCCTCGAAGCACTCCATCACACTCCTGGTTTTCTGACATGGCGCATTACCTTGTTGAAAAGTGCCACTGCCATCAGGAAACATGATCGTCATGAATGGGTGTACATGGTCTGCAACCAGTGTGTCATACTCCTTGGCCGTTATGGTGCCTTGCATGTGCTCCACTGGATCCGTGGATGTCCACGTGACTGATCCTCAGAGCGTAATGGAGCCGCCGACAGCTTGTATCCGTCCTGCTGTACAGGTGTCACGGAGCCGTGCTCGTGGAAGACGACGAACTTGCGCCTTCCCATTGGCCCGATGAAGAAGGCGTTGGAATCCACGAGAGCATCCAACTCTCTCCACTGCGGAAATGTCCGATGCCGATGGTCAGGGGCCCATTTCAGTCGTAGTTGCCAATGTCGTGGCATTAATATTGGCACATGCGTGGGTCGTCAGTGTGGAGGCACACTGTTAGGAGTGTTCGATGCTCTGTGTGTTCAGACACACTTGTACTCCGCCCAGCATTAAAGACTTATGTTAGTTTAGCCACAGTTCGTCGCCTGTCCTGGTTTACCAGTCTGCCCAGCCTGCAATGTCCGAAATCTGTAATGAGGGGTAGCCGCCCAATCCCAGAACGTCTGGACGAGGTTTCACCTTGGTTTTGCCTTGTGCTAAAAACACTCACCACAGCACTCCTCGAACACCCGACAAGTCGTGCAGTTTCCGAAATGCTCGTGTCAAATCTCTGGGCCATCACAACCTTCCCTCGATCAAACTCAGATAGATCGCGCGCCTTCCCCATTCTACACACGGTCAGGATGCTTACTGATACAACATGCACTGTGCGTGTGTCTGACTAACAGTCATTCCTTTCCAAGTGATGCTGCTATAGCTTGGGTTTATACCGATAGTAGGCCGGTATCCATAATGTTGTGGCTGATCAGTGTAAAATGTAGATTGGCAATGGGAAGAAAAGCATATCTGAAGAGAAATTTGTTAACATCTAATACAGATTTAAGTTTTAGGTAGTCTTTTTTGAAGGCATTTGTCTGGAGTGTAGCCATGTATGGAAGCGACACATGGACGATGAACAGTTTATACAAGAATAGAATAGAAGCTTTTGAAATGTGATTTTACAGAAGAACGTTGAAGATTCAATGGACAGATCACGTAATTAATCAAGAGGTGCCGAATAGAAATGGGCAGACAAGAAATTAGAGACACAGCTTGACCAAAAGAGTGGATTCGTTGATAGGATACATTCTGAGACACGAAGGGATCGCCAGTATAGTACTGCAGGGATGTTGGGAGGTAAATAAGCAGGTTCAGAAGGATGTAGGTTGCAGTTGTTATTAGGAGATGAAGAGGCTCGCACAGGATAGTGTAGCATGGAGAGCTGCATCAAACCAGTCTTCGGACTGAAGACCACAACAACGAAACAATATTTTACAAAACAAGATTTTGTTGTATTTCTATGTCGGAAGGTTGCAATCGTTATTATGCGATAGATGGCACGTGTGCGTGGAATTCTGTGACATCAGCCAGGCTGGAATCGCGGCGTTTAGGCGATCGCTGTTGCTACTATGCCGCCTCTGTTGCGGGGTCGCCATCCGTTGAAGTCATCATTGCTCAGCTGCTCTTCATTGGTTAGAACAGTCGCTCATCCGGCTTTGTATGCAGTTCACTTGTAGGCCTCTGGTCGTGCATCCGTACATTTCAGTTTAGAATGTGTAGTACTGAAGGACTCACTGCCCTCCCCTTATTTCCACTCCCCAGTGATTTCAACAACCTTTACGTGGAAGTACTTTATTTCGTACTTCCTCACAAGTGCACAAAGTGAAAAATGGATACATTACAAATTGTGTCTCTTGGTGGTCGAGACATACGTCTGCTGGCTGCGATGTCTCCAGGCTACCTGAGGCATTCGCTCTCAATGGTTGTCTGGCAGTACCTGAGGGGAGAAAAGACCTGTGAAGTCCTGTTCCACACACATGATGTTACAATATTTCCTGACTGGGAGAGGATTATACTGGGCAGACTGACTGTCCAGTTCCCACAATGCGGCTAGATGGCACTTAGAGTGGCAAGTGAGTTAAGGAACACACCATATTCCGACTCTAAATTGAGTTGTCTCATTTCGCAAGATAAACACGAATTTAACACATAACAAAGTGAGAACGTAAATTCCAAACAAGAAAAAAAAAATAAAAAATTTAACTAGAGACAATATCAAGACATATAAAAATGAAATACTCTAAATGGTTCAAATGGTTCTGAGCACTATGGGACTTAACTTCTGAGGTCATCAGTCCCCTAGAACTTAGAAATACTTAAACCTAGCCAACCTAAGGACATCACACACATCCATGCCCGAGACAGGATTCGAACCTGCGCGGTTCCAGAATGCAGCGCCTAGAACCGCTCGGCCACTACGGCTGGCGAAATACTCTAAGAATTAGAATACACACACCAACAAAATATTACTATCACACTTCATATGAAACATGAAGGGTACTAACGTGCAATACATAAAAAAACTATTAATATTAATGTCATATTGCATAAGAGACAGTAAAGGTACTAACATTTAAGACATAAAAGCAACAAAAGTATTACTTTCACACAGCACGTGAAACTTAGGAAATCAACATCGACAACAGATTTTGCTATACTCCTCTTGATCTCCCCGTTAGCAGTTTTCACCACAACTACACGGACACACTTGTCAGGTCCAGGGAACAGCTGCTCGACGATACCCAACCCGGCCTCCATACCAAGGGAGCACATGATCGCCGATCTGGGGCTACCATGCTTCTTCCTGTGTCGATCTACTGTGTTGCTGCAGCTGATGCAGGTACTCAGTGGCCCGGCTGATGCAGCTGCTGTACAAGTTGTCACCTGTGCAACCTGTTGACAGAAATCTCAAGGATACGTCATGAGAGAGAGAGAGCCCACAACGGCATTGAATTTAGGCATGCTTCTACCTGTCAGTTCTTCAGATGTCTGTACTGTATTGCCAATGACACGCTTGAGATATGACTATACATTTGACTACTGCTTCCCACAATCGACCAACGTGGGGCGCACGAGGTGGAGTAAAATATTAAATGATACTGTCTGAGGTCGAAAAGTTCACTACACTTTCAACTGTAGCATTATCACAGAGAAAGCACCTACAAATGTGGTACCATTATCACTATACAAGTGAGGTTTTCCTCTTCTCGCAATGAATCACGTGAGAGCAGCCAGAAATGATCTATTTACCAAGTCGCTAACTCTAGATGTGTGGCTTTGGTTCCCACGTAAATAAATAAAGCAATATGGGCTTTGGTAGTAATGTTACTCCGCCTTCCACCATGCTTCACTGTAACACGGCCTGCATAATCCACTCCACTGGAATGGACGAGACTGGTTTACTCTAGATGCTGGTGGGTGGCCCATAAGTTGAACTGCAGTCTGGGACTTCAAGGGTTTCAAACATTTCCCGATAACTCCTTTCACTGTGTTGCGAACGAGGGAATTCAAAACCTCCTACGCAACATAGAAAGCGAAAACTATGACACAGCATACAACAAATATTCATATACATACACGATGATAATTTATGATGGTGTGATGTCGCTCATCGTACGGTGCGTTGGCACTCATCAGCCTCCCTCCAGCTCATAAAACAGCTTCTGGATCAATTGATGGATGCAAATCTCTTGATTCGCTATTATGAGGAATAGAAGAACTGGCCTTCAACAATTCGATCTCACTAGCATAATCATCATGTTGAACTATGCGAAAGGCTCTTTTGATAGCGTTTTGGCATTATTGTGGGGTGAGTGGCCCAGTTATCCTCTCTGTTTGTTGCAGCCTTGTATTGTTAACAAACCTTAGTGCATAAGCCAAAACCCTGTTGGTTTCCTTGAAAGAGGAATATTTGCACGACAATTCAGCATCAAGCTTAATAACAGACATCAAAGACAACTACACACACCTTTCTGTCGCATCTTCTATCACGCGTGAAGGACAAGTGCTGTAGTCCAGGTCACAGCAGAATAGCCATGATGGGACAGACCACCACTGCAAAAGTAAATCCATATGTGCAGCGCTGATGACACGTGATAAGCAATCAGCGGGATTGTCTTCTGATTTGACGTGTCTCCAGTTGGAAATAACTCAGTTCCTGAATTTCAGAGACTTTGGTAACAACGATGGTTTTCCAGTGACTGAGACGACGTTGCAGCCAGCTTCGAACTATTGCGGAGTCCGTCCAATGGATATCGCTACTGTTTACAATGTCTAAGGCACTGGACAACATATGAATGAGTCGAGCAAGAAGAGGAGCATCTCATAATTCCAGTCACGGAAGAGATTGTTGTTTGACAGAGGCTAAACGAGATTCGGCCACAGCCAATGAAACTACAATCTTGTTGTTGGGAAGAACACATATAATGTATACACATGCATCATATGAGAACTGTGAAACATCACAGAAACGTGAAATTTAGCATTTAACGTATTGAGGACAGGGAATGACCTGCTTCCTAATAAAAATATCAGTTCGAGAAGGCAGTTACATATAAAGGACGACATTCCATTCATCAGCTAGGTTGGATAGAAGAACTTCATCCAAATCAAGACTTAGTTGACACAAGCGCTGCAAGACAGCTTCATCTTGTGACTAATGGGCCCAAAAGGCCTAATGAGTCAAAAATCAATGCTATTGTAGACAGGCGATCTTTGAGCACCGATGATTCTTCAGCTGCGCGTGGAACTGAAATGGATCAGAGCTGTGGTACCATAAGATTCCCGATGTTTTTATTGCTTCTCCATCAATGAGATTACAATGCAACGACGTTTCTGTGTGCTGCACTGGAGTTTGTTCCACAACCTTGTCGCTACTGGAGCTCCATTTACTCAGTAGTAACCATCCAGAAGCAGATAGCTGAGTCACCTGGGTTTGAAGTTCCTGAGTTTCAGCTTCCATTGCTGACTCGCCTAGGAAGTCGTCCGGATAGAAACTAGACAACAAAGTTTACGCTGCCATTTTGATTTTCGAAACCCAACTGTTGGAGACATCTAGTCGCAATAAAGGCAGCACGAGCGGTTCTATAAGTGGCTGTGGACAATCCATATTCTTGTATCAGCTCACACAGTGATTCTCACCACAGAATTCTCTGAAAGTTACTACTATAAGGATGGAAAGACAGTTGGTAATACATGGCCTCGTTAAATGAGCGAAATTTTATAATAATGGAAAATAAATCTGGTTAGATAGTGGGACCAACCATCAAGATATCATTGAGACATCTCCATTAGAACTGGGAGCAGAGCCATCAAATACTAGCATCGATTTGGTAATGGCGCTGTATTCCTTGAAGACAACATGGCGTGGAAGATAAAACCTTGAACCAACAATATCCTGAGAATTAGAGACCTCCATGTGTCCTAGTCAATATAGTCACACGTGAATGCAGCATATTCCACATTTAGATTCGGTTGCGTTTTAAATGTCCTCTCAGGATGCTTCAGTCCTCGAGAGACCTGTTGCCGTGATTCGCCTAAGGGTTCACAGTCAGGTTTCACTGGCTCCGAACCACAAACCTCCCACTTTCATCTTGAGTTGTGTGTCACTGAAAGTGAGCCTCACACATTTTGTCCTGCTCCAAAAACCTTTGCAGTTTGGCGCCTAAACTCTCACTTCTAACAAAGCACGATATCACAGTAGAAACAGGCGTATTGCATGAAGTTGAAGGCATCCTACCAGACAAAATCCAGCTGTATTTAGTTTCAATCAGTGATGGATGATTTGCTTTCTCAGGGCTTTCCCTGCGCACAACATCAAAGTAAACTTCAGTACCAAGAATTAAGTCTAATGTGGCTAGTTTTTTGAACTCAGTATCAGAAAGTGGTTTATGCAGGGTGGTCCATTGATTGTGACCAGGCGAAATATCTCACGAAATAAGCGTCAAACGAAAAAACTACAAAGAACGAAACTTGTCTAGCTTGAATGAGGAAACCAGATGGCGCTATGGTTGGGCCGCTAGATGGCGCTGCCATAGGTCAAACGGGTATCAGTAGCTTTTTTAAAAAATAGGAACCCCCATTTTTTATTACATATTCTTGTAGTACGTAAAGAAATATGAATGTTTTAGTTGGACCACTTTTTTCGCTTTGTGATAGATGACGCTGTAATAGTCACAAACATATGGCTAACAATTTTAGGCGAACAGTTGCTAACAGGTAGGTTTTTTAAATTAAAATAAAGAACGTAGGTACGTTTGAACATTTTATTTCGGTTGTTCCAATGTGAACTTATCATTTCTGAGAACACATGCTATTACAGCGTGATTACCTGCAAAAACCACATTAATGCAATATATTCTCAAAATGATGTCCGTCAACCTCAATGCATTTGGAAATACGTGTAACGACATTCTTCTCAACAGCGAGTAGTTCTCCTTCCGTAATGTTGGCAAAATTGACAATGCGCTGACGTATGTTGTCATCCGTGATGTGAAAGGGAGAGCAATAGGACGCCTTCGCGCCCTGTATCCGCTGCTATACCCGCAGTCGTCATTGCCACCGCAACACGGCACCACGCTTTAGCTAACATTGGTTCGCCCACTGTTAGGAACCGCAGGAATGACAAATTTTGTCTAAACTGCACCACCTCGAGCCAAGGATAGGCTCGTCTTTCCAGCGTCAGCGTCAACGTGTAACGACATTCCTCTCAACAGCGAGTAGTTCGCCTTCCGTAATGTTTGCACATGCATTGACAATGCGCTGACGCATGTTGTCAGGCGTTGTCGGTGGATCACAATAGCAAATATCCTTCAACTTTCCCCACAGAAAGAAATCCGGGTACGTGAGATCCAGTGAACGTGCGAGCCATTATATGGTGCTTCGACGACCAACCCACCTGTCATGAAATACGTTCGTCATTCGGTACCGCTTCAACCGCACGCGAGCTATGTTTCGGACATCCATCATGTTGGAAGTACATCGCCATTCCGTTATGCAGTTCAAATGGCTCTGAGCACTATGGGACTTAACTTCTTAGGTCATCAGTCCTCTGGAACTTAGAACTACTTAAACCTAACTAACCTAAGGACATCACACACATCCATGCCCGAGGCAGGATTCGAACCTGCGACCGTAGCGGTCGCGCCGTTTCCAGACGGTAGCGCCTAGAACCGATCGGCCACTCCGGCCGGCTGTTATGCAGTGAAACATCTTGTAGTAACATCGGTAGAACATTACGTAGGAAATCAGCATACATTGCACCATTTAGATTGCCATCGATAAAATGGGGGCCAATTATCCTTCCTCTCATAATGCCGCACAATACATTAACCCGCCAGGGTTGCTGATGTTTCACTTGTCGCAGCCATCGTGGATTTTTCGTTGCCCAATAGTGCACATTATGCTGATTTACGTCACCGCTGTTGGTGAATGACGCTTCATCGCTAAATAGAACGCGTGGAAAAAATCTGTCATCGTCCCGTATTTTCTCTTGTGCCCAGTGGCAGAAGTGTACACGACGTTCAAAGTCGTTGCGATGCAGTTCCTAGTGCATAGAAATATGTTACGGGTGCAGTCGATGTTGATGTAGCATTCTCAACACCGACGTTTTTGAGATTCCCGATTCTCGCGCAATTTGTCTGCTACTGAACTGATGTGCGGATTGGCCGCGACAGCAGTTAAAACACCTACTTGGGCATCATCATTTGTTGCAGGTCGTGGTTGACGTTTACCATGTGGCTGAACACTTCCTGTTTCCTTAACGTAACTATCCGGCGAACGGTTCGGACACTTGGATGATGTCCAGGATACCGAGCAGCATATATAGCACACGCCCGTTGGGCATTTATATCACAATAGCCATACATCAACACGATATCGACCTTTTCCGCAATTGGTAAATGGTCCATATTAACACGGGTAATGTATTACGAAGCAAATACCGTCCGCACTGGCGGAATGTTACGTGACACCACGTACTTATACGTTTGTGGCTATTACAGCGCCATCTATCACAAAGCGAAAAAAGTGGTCCAACTAAAACATTCCTATTTCTTTACGTACTACACGAATATGTAATATAAAAATGGTGGTTCCTATTTTTAAAAAACGCAGTTGATATCCGTTTGACCTATGGCAGCGCCATCTAGCGGGCCAACCATAGCGCCATCTGGTTTCCCCCTTCAAGCTAGACGAGTTTCATTCTTTGTAGTTTTTTCGTTTGATGCTTATTTCGTGAGATATTTGGCCCGGTCACAATCAATGGACCACTCTGTATAGCTTGCCAGTAAGTCACTGGTGAATCTGTCCACAATAGCACAAGTAGTTCTAATATGAAAATCGCTAATCCTAGTCGACAGTTCAACGTCACAGGTAAAACACACTGAGGCTGGAAAGGCTCTGTTTACTCCATTTAGAGAAAACGACTGTTTATTTCGTTTTGATTTTAATTTATCTGCCATACCCTTAGATATAAAGGACAGTTGGCTCACACTATCTAGCAGCACCCTAGTGGACTGCTGGTTACCCATGCTGTCTGTAATGTTGGCAACAGCGGTTGCCAACGAAGCATTACAATTTATGTTACATATGATGGACCAAGGAGTGGCTTCCATATGCACCATTCTGTCTGTTCTATTAAGCAGCTGACTTTTGGGAAGTACGTTGTGCCTTCCCTTACAGTTCTTACGAGGAAAAATCTTGCACTTACTCGAGAAGTGACCAGTGCTAATTAACAAAAAACAAATCTTATCTCTTGTTACAAATGCCCGACGCTCGTCGATATCTCGCGCTTGAAACCCCTTGCACCTGCTGATAGCATGTGGCTCATTACAAAACTGACTTGCCCCAACAGCATCAGCATTAGCCAGATGTGCCTTCCTCATGTGCCTCGTTTGATTTGAGTTACCGGCAGTTTCTTGCGGATCTTTGAGATGATATCCCTGAGTCTGATCAAGAACCTGACACCTTTTTTCCATAAAAATTATCGGTTGATTCGATGTGGTGAAACTGGACACAGAAATCTTTGTCTCCCGCTCATGACGATCTGTATGTCACAAACCGGTCAGAATTGCTTCCAAAAGTATGACTTCGTGTAGTGGGACATCAGCTTTAAGAGCCTCTAAGGCCTTCAAATGGCTACTCACATGGTTAATTAATTGCTTATAATCGGTTTCTGTGCCATGGTTTACTGTGGGTAAGGCGAACAAAGCATTTTCATGTCTGGCTGCAATTATGTTTGGGTAACTAGTTATCTGAAAACACTGTAGCTGTTCGTTGCACATTTTTGACATGGTTTTCACATCTTCAGAAATACCATTTTTGACCTTATTATGATGATCTGAAAATAGCTCGCGGCCCGAAACGAGAATAAAAAAGTAAACTTTGCAACTTTGGACTGGTGTTTTCGTTTTACTGATTAACAGTAGTTGCTGACCCATAGCTATTTCAGCATGCTGGAAGTTTGTAAATTTTGTCTGTGTATAGCATGTTTAATCAGGTGCACCTTAAAATTGGACATCTTTTCCACTACGTGTGCCAAGTCTGGCAAGCTTTCAGGTAATCTAGTCAGAGCATCAGCTTTAATGTTATCCTCGTCACTTATGTGTAATGTTTCGAAGTTGTGTTCTTGCACTGATAACGTTCATTTGACCAAATGTGGGTGTAACAATTTACAACCGAGTAGAAAGCGTAAAGCTTTGTGATCACAGTATATCTTTGCGTGTTTTCCATATATGTGATTAAGAAATTTTTTGAAAGCCCAGACCATGTCCAGAGGCTCTAATTCTGTTGCTGAATATGACCTTTCACACTCTGTTAACATTCTGCAGGCAAAACCCATTGTATGTACCTCAGATGTTCCATTTTCTTCTATAGTTTGAAGGAAACATGATCGAAGACCCGAAAATGCAATGCAAGAGTCTGCTCATGTCTGGATGATGTAATATTTTTGAATAGACTAAGGCATGTTTACTTTTATTGACTGCTGCTGACATTCCTATGTCCAATATCATGGCACATTCTTTCTTGAAATCTTTAGTAAATTATCATTGTTCAGCAGTCTTCTAAGGAATTAGGTGAGGCCAAGAAAAGCTTTTAGTTGTCTCTGTGTTCTTGATGGCGGAAAACTCTTAATGGCTTGTTTCTTATTTGGGTCCAGTACATTGTCGCTTGGTGGTACGATACGATCAAGAAATTTTAGCTGGTCTGTTCTGAACTCAGATTTCTCTAGTTTAACTGTGACTCCACAGTGTACACATTGATGTAGTATCTTTTCTATTGACTCCAGCTGCTTCTCATGTATAGATGTAGCTATTAAAAATCATTCACATAGAACATCACTTTGTCGAGCAATTCTGGTCCTAATACTGTGTCCAGTTCTGTAATGAAATCTCCGGCACTGACATTTCGCGCAAAAGAAAGTACACTGAACCGATAACTCCTGCCCCCAAGAAGGAAAACTGTGTAGTTTCTGGAATTCTCTGATAATAGGATTTGTCAGTATGAAGCCCTCAGGTCGATACTAGTTAACTACCGACACAATTATTTTATTTATTTCTGATATGTCGATTACAAATCCTTGCTATTAGAGGACGACTTTCATTCATCAAAACACTGAGACTGTATATTGTTGATACACAGTAATTATTTCTGTAGTATGTGTAGCCAGTGACACTGGCAGTATCTGCCATGCTGTGCTCTAGGTTTCAATAGATACACCACATGAAAGGTTATTAATACTGCTCCTATAATGCATCAAATCTAACCAGTTATGCAACTCACAGTTAAGCTTTTAATGATTAGAAATGTGCATTTCAGTGCAACATTACCTATATTGAATTTAAGCTGCGCCTGCCACTTCGCACTTCATGATTTCGCACAAATAGTTCCCAAAATCTTGCGGTTCTCACTGGCGAAGTGGGTATACGTTGGGTCTCGCTGATCTTATCAAAAAATTTCTTACCATAATGTTTACATGGCGCTTGCGTTTAATAGGGAGGCTCCTTCCATTATTGCACTAACAGCCACGTGGACTAAATCCTGCACAGCCAGGTGTCCGGATACTTTTGATCACATATTGTATCAAATTAATTTACTAATTAATTAAATTGATTGAAAAAATGGCGACAAATGGCTCAGTTGTGTCACTTTCGGTATTCACGAGCTGCTTCAGGTTATTCAAATAGCTCCCCGTATCACTGTATCAATTTTATTGTCTAATTAATTTATTAATTACATAGATATCACTCAGCTTTCCTTGCCTACCTTCCCCTTCTGTTAATATTGATTGAGCTATTGTAGTATATGGAATATTGTTTAAACGCTTTAGACAATATGTGGAATATTGCTTATTTAAAGAAATTAATGGGATACAACGTGGTGTATGGAATACAGTTTATTTAAAAAATTTGTCAGGAACTCGATCGCAGTGTGAGGATATTTAAACAATTCCGGTGCCTTTTGCATTCCGATCACGAAAGGAAACGTGTAATTACACCGTCACAGATCGCTGAAACATACGTCAAGAACTTTCTCGCGTCTCGCCACCCCCGCAGGCCGCCCCAGCCACGCACCCCGGGGACCGCGCCACACAGACGACAGCCTGAGAAGCGGCGGCGGCGGCGCTAGGGCGTGCTCTGGCGCTGAGCGCCGGCCACAGCCAGAATACCTGACAGGGAATCGATACAGAAATACTGCTCAATAAATATTCAATGCTCGATCACGTGATCGTGATGTAAGGGATACAAGGCAGATGCACACACACAAACTGACGGTGCCACAAAGCTAGTAGCAGGCTGACTCGAAATACGGTGTAAAAAAAGATCGTGGCGAGAGACAGAGCTGCAGTTTGCTTCGCGGATGACAAAGGAACTAGCACGTGATGTTTCATTCCGCCATGGGATCTAAGCTGCCCTGCCTTCCTGGCGCACTTTCACGAACTGCTTCAGGAGTTGAAACTTCATGGCAGATTAAAACTGTGTGCCCGACCGAGACTCGAACTCGGGACCTTTGCCGAATTCGAGTATCGGTCAGGCACACAGTTTTAATCTGCCAGGAAGTTTCATATCAGCGCACACTCCGCTGCAGAGTGAAAATCTCATTCTGCTTCAGGAGTTATTTAGTGGAGAATATCACGTGTTAAAGATTCCGCAAATGTTGCTTCAGAAGACGTGCGACAGGAACTATAGGTTAAATTGTTAGTATACGTCTTCAAACAATTTGCTTCATACACTTTAAAACCATTTGAAGTAAAAAAAAGACCGACACAGCACAGTAGTTTGCGTGCATAAACAAGTATGTTATGTTTTTGACGATAAATTTCATTAAATAATCCAAACCTATAATTATTGGACGTCACAATTGGAAGCAATGATGTGTGAAATGATCGTTGGAATGTCAAATGTAGGCGTGAATTTATACCGTCGCGGGTATAGAGTTACGGACTGGGAATACATAAAATTAGAGACAAATACCACCAAAAGAGTACTGAGTAAAATCAATAAAATTGCGTGTTCTGAAGGAGGAGAGTAAACTGATGCTACGTACACACACCTTGATAGTGAAGAGAGGAGGCAGTCTACGTCAAATTGTCTTTGGCGAAAAATGTGCTTCATGATTCCATCGCTGACTAGAACCACTGAAAGAATTAAATACAATGTGTTCATAAATTTCTACCCCAATTTCAAGATTAAGTATTTATTATATTTATGATGGTAACGTTTCCTTTTTTCTTTTTGTTACTAGTCTACTTGGGAACCCATTAAGTTTCTATAGCACTGTTTCTCATTCAACACTTTTGCGAGAAGGAGCATCTTGTGAGCTACATTGTAAAAATTGGCTTCCCCCCCCCCTCCCCCGCCAGAGAAAAAAACAGTGTGTTATGTGGCTGGTAGAAACTAAATCACCGAATACAGTGTAGCGAAAGTTTGTGTCCCGTTATAGAAACAAATCACCTCAAGCAGCGGCAGACCATTTTTTTCGGGGGAGTCTATGCAGGCAGTTCAAACCGCATTCACGAGGTCTCCACAGAAATCGATTAGACAAGCTACGCGGCATCTTCGAGTGGTTCGCAAGCTTCTTAATTTGTATGCATACAAGGGCCAAATTTTTCGCGCGTTATAAGCAGATGATGGCCCAAAATATGAACGATTAGCAATGGACAGTCTGAACCGTTTGGATGACAGTGATTTCTTGAGTGTTTTACCGAAGAAGCTACATTTTATGTTTATGACAGAGCTAACCGACATAATGTCCGGATCTGGGGATCAGACGATCCTCATATTGTACGAGAACACATTCGGGACACTCGAAATGTTAATTTTTGGTATGGGTCAATGTGTGATCGAGTGACTGGCCCATTTTTCTTCCTTGAAATCAACATAAGTGCATATAAGTGCCTAGACTCGACGGTGAGTTAAGCCGTCCTCCATCTACAGGATATACAAGACACTATCATCTATGGCGCTCCCCATCATTGGACTCTGGAAGTCCGAGGTTTTCTTAATAAAAGCTTCCCCAACAGGTGGACAGGCAGAGACAGCCCAGTTCCGTGGCCGCCGAGATCACCTGACATTACCCCCTTAGATTTCTTTCTTTGGGGATATGTGTACAAAAACAAGCAGTTCCTAATACTGCTACAATGCAACACCGCATCAGAGAAGCCATTAGCACAATCACACCACACATATTGCAAAATGTGTGGCAAGAGATTGAATACTGGCTTGATATTTTGCTTGTTACCAGTAGTGCACATGGTGAAGTTATTTCAGTGTTTGAAGTCAATTACCTGTATTAAAATGTTTATGTAATGTTCGAAACTGAATGAGCAAAGGTCTAAGTGGTATAACAAATGTTTCATTTGTTGTATTCGATAAATATTTACATTGCTTTGTTGTCAGGGTAAACGTTGATGGACATCCTGCATTTATCACAAGATGTCAGAAAAAGGAGTGGCATGATTACAACATTTTGCTGCACTTGAGCCCACTAAAGTAAGCGTAGAGAGAGACAGCTTTAATTGTAGCTTGCAAGTCAGGGTAAATACTGGGTGGTTATAATTAAAATGCAAATACTTATGGAGGTCCAGTGTGGACTGTAATTATCCTATGGCAACGATACTGGTAGATATGCTAGTGCGTTGATGCGAAACTGATTTACATCGGAAAACTGCAACTGCAGTTTTGTCCACCAGGTGCAAACCTGGTGCTGTAAACGGTTTGTATGACGGTATGACATCCACGCTGTCATCTTGCAAGCCACAGCGTGAGTGAACAGTGTGGCTATCGAGAGGAGAGAACGTGCACTGTTAGTGAAACTGTTTTATGCGAGCGGCAGCAAATTTCAGTGTTGCATTAAGAGAGTATCGCTAACGGAAAGGTCTGAGGAGAGGTCTGATGTCATTACATGGTATAATGAAGAGGGTAATAAAATTCGAAAACACGGCTGTTTTTTATATGGCAGGAGAAGGCCTCCTATCGCAGTGGAAGTTACTGACGAGGCTGCTGTTGATGCAACTGAGCACGCAGCATGTGCCCTTGGAAGTGCCAGTGCATGAGCAGCGCCGCGAGAATCATCCATCTCATGGGCAACACTACGGAAAGTTTTGCTATTTATTTTACACTCATACCCATACAGGATTCAGAAGGGGCAGCATCTGAAACCTCACGATCCACAGCAACTTTCTGATTTGTTCTTCTGTTTCTGGCACAGATTGAAGTTGATGACATGTGGCCAGACAATATTCAATGGAATGACGAAGTATATTTTACATTACAGGGAGCAGTGAATAAACAGAATTGCCCAGTTTGGGGTACTGTTAAACCGTCTGTTGTACACGAGGAGCGGCTGCACTCGTATGTGACTGTGTGGTGTGGATTCTTGATGCGTTCTTCTTTGAAGAGAATACAACAACAGGCCCTGTCGGGTCTACTGTGGCGCCTGCACGTTATCGAGACCTGCTGGTAGAGCATGTGATTCCTACTGCGGAAGAGCGCACCTTGTGTGGATACCACTGTTTTCATGCAAGTTGGAGCAACACGTCATGTCGCTCCCCCACTGAAGGATCTGCTTAATGCAACATTCTACGAACGTGTTGTTTTCACAGGTTTTCCAGATGCACGGCCAGCAAGATCACCTGATCTGAATCCAGACGACTTTCGGCTCTGGGATTATCTAAGAAAAAATTCGGTTTCTACCTAATATGAAGGCCTTTACACGGGGACACGTGGCCTGGACCCGACCAGAACTGCTGCGAGCCGGCCGGAGTGGCCGTGCGGTTCTGGGCGCTACAGTCTGGAACCGAGCGACCGCTACGGTCGCAGGTTCGAATCCTGCCTCGGGCATGGATGTGTGTGATGTCCTTAGGTTAGTTGGGTTTAATTAGTTCTAAGTTATAGGCGACTGATGACCTCAGCAGTTAAGTCGCATAGTGCTCAGAGCCATTTGAACCATTTTTTTGAACTGCTGCGAGCAGCTGTTGTTCAAGTTATGTTATGGATGCAGCCTCTCTTCGACGCCTCCAGTACTCATATTGAACAAATTGTGTAAGCAGCACTTAATAATAAAATCAGCGTTATGCCATCCTTACTTATTTGACTTTCTTTGCCCACATTCCGTTCCTAATCCACTACATTCCTATACGTATTTCTTGCAGATTTGCACCTATGGGCAAAACTGGAATTAATTCCTTTTCGGTGTAAACCGTTTCCGCATTGACGCATTAGATTATCTTCCAAATTCCACTGCCATATGATAATTACAGCCCACACTGGACTTCTGTGAGCAGCTGCACTTTAATTATACCCATCCTATACCTGTCATGTTTTGTGTATTGTCCTCTACAGTTCCTTCTGTCCAATTAGTATCTGTCAAGAAAGTGGAGTACCTCGTCAGCCAGGTCCTCGCCACCACGTCGTGAATCGGGTGTAAATTCAACACTACGCTCTTCTGCTAATCGCAGTTTTTTGCCATGACACCACAGACAGCTTAAGTAATCATTGTATGCAGTATCAGGACTTGGTTCAACAATAGCAGTATAATACACTCCTGGAAATGGAAAAAAGAACACATTGACACCGGTGTGTCAGACCCACCATACTTGCTCCGGACACTGCGAGAGGGCTGTACAAGCAATGATCACATGCACGGCACAGCGGACACACCAGGAACCGCGGTGTTGGCCGTCGAATGGCGCTAGCTGCGCAGCATTTGTGCACCGCCGCCGTCAGTGTCAGCCAGTTTGCCGTGGCATACGGATCTCCATCGCAGTCTTTAACACTGGTAGCATGCCGCGACAGCGTGGACGTGAATCGTATGTGCAGTTGGCGGACTTTGAGCGAGGGCGTATAGTGGGCATGCGGGAGGCCGGGTGGACGTACCGCCGAATTGCTCAACACGTGGGGCGTGAGGTCTCCACAGTACATCGATGTTGTCGCCAGTGGTCGGCGGAAGGTGCACGTGCCCGTCGACCTGGGACCGGACCGCAGCGACGCACGGATGCACGCCAAGACCGTAGAATCCTACGCAGTGCCGTAGGGGACCGCACCGCCACTTCCCAGCAAATTAGGGACACTGTTGCTCCTGGGGTATCGGCGAGGACCATTCGCAACCGTCTCCATGAAGCTGGGCTACGGTCCCGCACACCGTTAGGCCGTCTTCCGCTCACGCCCCAGCATCGTGCAGCCCGCCTCCAGTGGTGTCGCGACAGGCGTGAATGGAGGGACGAATGGAGACGTGTCGTCTTCAGCGATGAGAGTCGCTTCTGCCTTGGTGCCAATGATGGTCGTATGCGTGTTTGGCGCCGTGCAGGTGAGCGCCACAATCAGGACTGCATACGACCGAGGCACACAGGGCCAACACCCGGCATCATGGTGTGGGGAGCGATCTCCTACACTGGCCGTACACCACTGGTGATCGTCGAGGGGACACTGAATAGTGCACGGTACATCCAAACCGTCATCGAACCCATCGTTCTACCATTCCTAGACCGGCAAGGGAACTTGCTGTTCCAACAGGACAATGCACGTCCGCATGTATCCAGTGCCACCCAACGTGCTCTAGAAGGTGTAAGTCAACTACCCTGGCCAGCAAGATCTCCGGATCTGTCCCCCATTGAGCATGTTTGGGACTGGATGAAGCGTCGTCTCACGCGGTCTGCACGTCCAGCACGAACGCTGGTCCAACTGAGGCGCCAGGTGGAAATGGCATGGCAAGCCGTTCCACAGGACTACATCCAGCATCTCTACGATCGTCTCCATGGGAGAATAGCAGCCTGCATTGCTGCGAAAGGTGGATATACACTGTACTAGTGCCGACATTGTGCATGCTGTGTTGCCTGTGTCTATGTGCCTGTGGTTCTGTCAGTGTGATCATGTGATGTATCTGACCCCAGGAATGTGTCAATAAAGTTTCCCCTTCCTGGGACAATGAATTCACGGTGTTATTATTTCAATTTCCAGGAGTGTATTTAGCTGCAATTATTTCTGTCACTATTTCGTCAACTACCTTCTTCCCAACGGTTCTGATTCATTCCTCGTATGTAGCGTTTCCAGAACCCTTCTTTTGCGACAGATGACCGGCAAGAAATGGTCTACATTCAGCAATAAGGTCCACACGCATTAACAAGCTGCCATTATGAACACTTCTATGTTCTTCATCATGACGACAGATAGACAGAATTCGAGTAGAAAGATTCTTAACAACAGTAGTAACTCCTTGTAACACATAATGCCAGCATTGTACTTTATTTCCAGGTTGTGGGAACAATTTTCCATCTATCCTGGTCAGAGCAGAGCTTCTGTTCTTAAGACTAAGGACTCAGTCTCGGTGTCCTGAACTGTTTTCATGAGTTGCAGTTACCTCCGGATGCTTCCTGTCCTAGTAATCACACAGGCCTGCCAAGTCTCTCGTACATGGTGCACACAATACTGTTCCCTGAATTTCTGAATACCCTAAAGAATCTCCATCAATGATTCCATTGACTGCAAGTGTTCTCTGAATAAATTCACTAGTACAGCGTCTTGTGGTACCATCATTAAACTTACGTTTTTATTTTAACAAATCATTTTATTTATTTTGTTTTATCCCTTTCATTGCAATGCAGTTCCGGATTTTTCGGGTTTTTCCAAAAAAAAAATGGTTCAAATGGGTCTGAGCACTATGGGACTCAACTGCTGTGGTCATAAGTCCCCTAGAACTTAGAACTACTTAAACCTAACTAACCTAAGGACAGCACACAACACCCAGCCATCACGAGGCAGAGAAAATCCCTGACCCCGCCGGGAATCGAACCCGGGAACCCGGGCGTGGGAAGCGAGAACGCTACCGCACGACCACGAGATGCGGGCGGGGTTTTTCCAAATATATATATATATATATATATATATATATATATATATATATATATATATATATATATATATATATATATATATATATATATATATATATATATATATATATATATATATATTGCAAGAGAAAAAAAATACGCATCATGAAGCAGCTATCGGATTGGGAAGGAAATCGGCAGATGTGACGTACAAGTACAGAAAACTTGGATGATTTCATCAAGAGCTTCACGAACTGAGAAAGTAGGTAATGCGTTGGTCTACATCTGACCCTTATGCAATCAGTTGTTCGGCCTGACATTGATTGACAGAGTTTTTAGATGTGGGATATCGTATCAAATTCTGTCAAACTGGCACGTTAGATCGTCAAAATCTCGAGCTGGTTGTAGGGCACATCCTGTAATACTCCAAACGTTCTCAATCAACGAGACATATGGCGGCCTTGCTGGCCAATGCAAGGTTCGGAAAGCAGGAAGGCAGGCGGTGGAAACTGTCGTCGTGTGCGGGCGGGCATTATCTTGCTGAAATGTCAACCCAGGGTGGCATCCCATGAAGGGCAACAAAACATGGCGTACAATATTGTCGACGTACCGCGGATGACAACCAAAGGGCTTCTGCTATGAAATGAAATGGCACCCAGACCTTCACGTCTGGTTGTTGGGCCGTAAGGCGGGCTACAGTCAAGTTGTAACGCTACCGCCCGCTCGCAGTTACGCAGCATGCCCCACTAGACACTTATAACGTCCCCGCTCGGGCGTGCGTTAGCTCTTCAAAGCCGGTACTGTAATAAGTTCACGGGCTTCACCTTATAAACAAGGATTTTAGTACATAAGTTGACCGCGTGTACCTAATTGGAAGCAATTCGGACTTATATCCAGTCAGTAACTACAGTGATGCGTCAAGCAAATGTAAAGTACAATTCTGCATTCGCACGGACAAGAAGTACACACAGCAGAGGTTACCAATGATTAATAATTCGGTCGCCAGCATAATTAGGCATTGAGTGAGTTTTTCCTTGTACAAGTGGGTGCATGTACAAGCATAACAACACGTAGTAATGTTGCGTTTTATGGCAAAATTTGGAACCAGAAAGAATCTACTGAACTAAGGTTTTCTTCTTGTGTACTAATTTGGACGAGCTAAAATTACACAACACCACACAGCAATGATTACTACGAACTGCATTTTGTATATTGATCAGACTGAAATCGGGCATAGATTACCCTAGATTTAGCAATTTTGAAAGCACACATACAATGGCACTATTAAAATTGGAAAAACACTAATACACTTAGGTTTAATATAGAACTTAACTTTGCTGTTCAAATCTGATCAGTACCCTTCAAGATTTGAAAGAACAGACAAGAAAAAAGGGGGGGGGGGCCTGAAACTGTTATGGTCGTTATACTGACACTATTAAGTACTGAAGGTAAATTAACACTCAAAATTATCAATCTATGGATAACTACTCTTTTGTCTCACTTCTGGATTATTTAACTATCATTCTTTCTATCTCAAATTAATTAAGTGTCATTGCTAGCTCAATTCAAAAAATTATCTTCCAATTTAATCAAACTGTTGTTCTTTACTAACATTTGCATTAACACACAGAACTTTAAACTTCTTTATAGCATAGATTTGTCTGCTGATAATTCTCATTAACATTAACATTAAACTTTCAGTTCGGGATACTCGGGTTGCACAATATGTGGTAAGGACCCTGTCTTGGTCAGTGATAAGGATGATTAATTGTTAGGGCAATTCTGGTAAAAGTCACATTATTATTGAACAGTTAGAAACATTTTCGACACTGGTCCATACAGATACAATTCTAAAGATGAATTAAATGTTTGACCTGTGCAAGTCGGTGCGGCGGATGGCGGGTAGCGAGATAGCGAGACGCACAGCACACATACAAGCGCGGCTAAGGCTCTTACTGCATCGGCACTTTCCTTCTTCCTTGCGTCATAATCTTTCCAATTTTGTGCCCAAGAATATAGCCATGCCATGAAGTCGTCGGGATCGGCACATCCGAGGCTCAATGGAATCCACTTTTCCTGGATAGCCTCCTCGATACGGTACGTGTTCCTCTGACCGATGCCCAACTCCGACTGTTCTACTGAGCCCGTTGTGCCGAACCGCGCCAGTGTGCGTTTTCCCGCGCTCGCCTGCCTCCACCTTTTCCCGCTCCCCTACAGGTAGGGTATTCACCACAGGTTTTCTATTTCACATATCTTAATACCTTTCCTACGTATGGACCAAGTGTATAAATTACAATTTTGACATCTTACAATAGTTTTAACATTAAGTACACTTCCTTTTGATTATCACATTGCTTGAAATCTAACATAAATAATAACATTCATTTTCAAAAGTTGCTTACAGTTTCTTTAACATGACACGAAAAGAAAAAGAAATTCAAAACATTGCTTACATTAATTCATCTAAATTCATAAAGAAAAAAAATTATTATATGCACAGTTGTCGTTACAAAGTCGGTATCCCACCACTGTCCAGGGCGTCGTCAGATACGTCTTCGCTGTTCATTCGGGCCTGGAATCTCATTGACTGGAGTAGAATTGTCTTCAGTGAGGAGTCCCACTTCGAAGTAAGTCCCGATGACCAGCGAAGACACGTCTGGAGACATCCTGGAGAGTGGTGGGATACCGACCTGTCCGCCACACACCGTACAGTCCGACAAAGTGATGGCCTGGGATGACATTCCATTTCATAGCAGGACCCCTTTGGTTGTCACCTGCGACACCCTTACAGCACAATGGCGCATCGACTATATTCTATGCCGCGTTCTTGTGCCCTTCGTGGGAAGCTATTCTGACCTTACATTTCAGCAATATGATGGCCGCCTGCATGCAGATGGAGTTTCTGTTGCATGTATCGTGCTTGCAAACCCTACCTGGGCCAGCATGGTCCCCAGATCTCTTCCAAGGTCAGAAAGTTTGGAGTATTATGGGCAGGACCTTCCTACCAGCTAGGGATTTTGACGATCTGAAGCTCCAGTGGGAAATAATTTGGCTCGACATTCCTAAGGAGGAGATGGTTCAAATGGTTCAAATGGCTCTGAGCACTATGGGACTTAACAGCTGTGGTCATCAGTCCCCTAGAACTTAGAACTACTTAAACCTAACTAACCTAAGGACATCACACACATCCATGCCCGAGGCAGGATTCGAACCTGCGACCCTAGCAGTCGCGCGGTTCCGGACTGCGCGCCTAGAACCGCGAGACCACCGCGGCCGGCTCAGGAGGAGATCCCACAACTCTGTCGTTCCAAGCCGAATAACTGTTTGCATAACAGCCAGAGATACACTAGCGCGTTACTTACTTGCTCTTTCTCTCGAATAAATCACCCACATTTCCTGAATTTGTAATTATTTGTTTGTCTGTACATGTTGTAACTCTATATTCATCGCGTGAACTAAAAATGGCAGGGGCTCTCTCTCAGCCAACGGGAGCACAATAAATGGCGGGAGCCCCAATAGACCAATGTGGATCAAGCACCTTTCCTCCTTATCATCGCTCATATCTAGCTCACCTGCCCATAGGCCTCTTCATTTGAGGTCTGAGCATTACGTGATAGAAGTGCAGGTTTGTTATAAGCAACAGCAGATTATCAATAATAATTTTCTCTCTGTATGTACAGCTGAAATGCATGAGCCGAGTCAGTTGTGCTCTGTAGTGAACGGGTTTCTAAATTATAACATTATTCAGCAATTTTTCTTAACTTTCCCTATTTTTGGTATCTTCCCCAATGTTTACTTATTTTTCACCCATTTTCGTAATTTTATCGTGTTTCCCATAATTATACACATTGTGTCCAACCACACAACATCCACCTCACTGTTCCGATGTCGCGTCAACGTTTTGATGCCCTCAAGCACTCACAATGCTGCATGGGTCTGATTTATTTATCATTGCTAAGCAAGGACTCCATCACTAGTGTGAATGTATACATGTGTGTGAGACGTCATATTGTATGTGATAGAAACGAATGCATTGCAGAAATTATGTCATAGCAAATTCTATAAGCACTATCGATTTCTAACAAAAGATATATTATAAGAAATACTACACTGCGATAGGTGAAACACTGCCAAACCACTATTACGTTACTAGTTGTGTGAAGTGATAATAGAATTCCGATGCGTCGAATGGGAGATACTGTTTCAGATGCTGTACAGCGGTACAAAATACGCAACTAGAGATACGCCACAGCGAATATTAGTTCGCCTAGGGTAGACTACCCCTCGGACTCCAAACTGTGGATGCATAGCCGCAGAAACTGCTGCTTGGAATATGATCGCGACACGCCGAGCATTTGCTGAGAACGTTGGGGCGCAGTCATTCCCAACCTGGTGGCTCACACCGATTTTGTATCAGTTCTGGCCGAGAAATCTCACGCCCGCTGTAGTAACAGCAAACAGATCCCAACATGTCGGTGGAAATTCGAAGAATGCTACAAATACACACCTGGATTAGGAGGGTCTCCTCCGCTGTTCTCACTGGATAATGGCGGTAGGGTATGGAACTCCGACTCGCGAATGGGAGAGCGTCACATGTCTGCCTAACACTACACCAGACCAACTCCCCAGGTGTGGCGGAGAAAATTGCATTGTTTAAACAATATGTACGTGTATTCACCTCCGACGCAAGCGACCTAGTGGCTGGCACGAATAGCACTCAATCATTTGGGGAGGGGACAGTCCGCCACAGCAAACATGTCGTAATGCACCGACGCCCTTGGACATAAATGTTGCTAACAAATTTAGCTCCAAGCACTCCCTTTCCCACCCCCTTTTCTCTAGACCAATCAGAATTTCCTCTCTCGTGCCTTTACCTTTCCTAAAGCCAAAATGATCGTCATCTAGCACATCCTCAGTTTTCTTTTCCATTCTTCTGTATATTATTGTTGTAAGCAACTTGGATGCATGAGTTGTTAAGCTGATTATGTGGTAATTCTCGCACTTGTCAGCTCTTGCTGTCTTCGAAATTGTGTGGATAATGCTTTCCGAAAGTCAGATGGTATGTTGCCAGACTGATACATTCTACACACCAACGTGAACAGTTGTTTTGTTGCCACTTTCCCAATGATTTTAGAAATTCTGGTGGAATTTAATCTATCCCTTCTGCCTTATTTGATATTAAGTCCTCCAAAGCTCAGTTAAATTCTGATTCCAATACTTGATCCTCTATCTCTTCTAAATCGACTCCTGTTTCTTCTTCTGTCACATCAGACAAATCTTCCCCCTCATAGAGGCTTTCAATGTATTCTTTCCACCTATCCGTTGTCTCCTCTGCATTTAACAGTGGAATTCCCGTTGCACTCTTAATGTTATCACCCTTGCTTTTAATGTCACCGAAGGTTGTTTTGACTTTCCTGTATGCTGAGTCTGTCCTTCCAACTATCTTTTGCCGGCCGGGGTGGCCGAGCGGTTCTAGGCGCTACAGTCTGGAACCGAGCGACCGCTACGGTCGCAGGTTCGAATCCTGCCTCGGGCATGGATGTGGGTGATGTACTTAGGTTAGGTTTAATTAGTTCTAAGTTCTAGGGGACTGATGACCTCAGAAGTTAAGTCCCATAGTGCTCAGAGCCATTTGAACCATTTTGAACTATCATTTCTTTTTTTCTTTTTCGAGCTCTTCACATTTTTTCCTGCAGCCATTTCGTTTTAGTTTCCCTACAATTCCTATTTGTTTCATTCCTCAGCGACATGTATTTCCCTATTCCTGAGTTTCCTGGAACATTTTTGCTCTGCCTCCTTTCATCGGTCAATTGGAATATTTTTTCTGTTGCCCATGGTTTCTTCGCGGTTACCTTCTTTGTACCTATGTTTACCTTCCCAACTTCTATGATGGCCCTTTTTAGAGATGTCCATTCCTCTTCAACTGTATTGCCTACCGAGCTGTTCCTTATTGCTGTATCTGTAGCCTTAGAGAACTTCAACCGTATCTCGTCATTCCTTACTGCTTCCGTATCCCACTTCTTTGTGTATTGATTCTTCCTGACTATTGTCTTAAACTTCAGCCTACTCTTCATCACTACTATATTGTGATCTCAGCCTATGTCTGTTCCTTGGTACGCCTTACAATCCGGCATCTGATTTCGGAATCTCTGTCTGACCAAGATGTAGTCTAATGAAATGTTCCTGTATCACCCGACCTTCTCCAAGCGTGCCTCCGCCTCTAGTGATTCTTGGAGGGAGTACTCGCCATTACTAGCTGAAACTTGTTACAGAACTCAATTAGTCTTTCTCCTCTCTCATTCCTTGTCCCAAGCCCATATTCTCCTTTTCTTCTAACCCTCCCCTACAACTGCACTCCAGTCTCCCATGACTGTTAGCTTTTCATATCCCTTTACATACTGTATTACCCTTTCAATATCCTCATACACTTTCACTTCATTTTCAGCTTGCGACGTCGGCTTGTATGCCTGAACTGTCGTTTTCGATGGTGGTTTGCTGTCGATTCTGATAAGAACAACCCTATCACTGAACTGTTCACAGTAACACACTCTCTGCCCTAGCTTCCTATTCTACTCCTTTAATACCATTCTCTGCTGCTGTTGATATTACCCTATACTCATCCGATCAGAAATCCTTGTCTTCTTTCCACTTCACTTCACTGAACTCTACAATATCTAGATTGAGCCTTTGCATTTCCATTTTCAGATTTTCAAGTTTCCATACCACGTTCACGCTTCTGACATCCCCCTTGGCAGTCCCACCACGAAGATCCGAATGGGGGACTATTCCGGAATCTTTTTCCAATGGAGAGATCATCATGACACTTCTTCAATTACAGGCCACATGTCTTGTGGATACACGTGAGGTGTCTTTACTGCAGTGGCTTCTATTGCCCTCTGCATCCTCATGCCGTTGATCATTGCTGATTCTTCCGGCTTTAGGGGCAGTTTCCCACCCCTAGGATAAGAGAGTGCCCTGAACCTCTGTCCGCTCCTCCGCCCTCTTTGACGAGGCTATTGGCAGAATGAGGAGTGACTTCTTATGCCGGAAGTCTTCGGCCGCGAATGCTGATTACTAATCAAAATTTAAGCGGCGGTGGGATTCGAACCCAGGACCGAAGACATTTTGATTATGAATCAAAAACGTTACCCCTTTTTTGTTCTCATTTTGTTCCATATTGTTCGTTGCATTTGTTCGGTGCTGATGTACCATGACACCCATTCAAGTTCAGTGTTGAGCCGTTGACTCAGTTTTTAATACAGACGGCAGCTAACCCTCTAACCGAACACGCTGAGCTACCGTGCCGGCCCCTAGACTACGGGGTTTACCATGTCATGTAATTCGCGTAAATAACGGGCCACTGGTTTGCGTACGAGGTGGTGGAGCCCGATAGCTACCCAGATGCGTTCCATAGTAATACATCAGGCGAATTTGGTCACCGAGACATCAACGTAAGTTCATTATAGTGCTCCTCAGACCACTGTAGCGCGGTTCTGCCTCCGATACGGACAGTTACAGAAAGATGACATCGCCGACGGGGAAGACATTAAGCATCAAGGGATGGAAGTGGTTCGCAGCTGTCAGCGTGTCTTCGGTTATTACCACAGGTCCCATGCAAGCGCAGGAGAATGTCTCCCATAACATACTGCTCCCACCGGCCCGTGTCCGCGGCGCGCCGCACATTTCGCGTTGCCGTTCACCTCGATGACGGTGTTTGTGGAAATAACCCTCGATCTAGTGTAGCACAAATATGATTCACCTGAAGGACTGACACGTTCCATTGCTCGACGGTCGAATCCCGATCTGTCCTACTTTACAAAGCAGACAAGCCTCCGAAACCCACCTTCTGTGAAGCGTTGTGGACGTCCTATCATTTAGTGCCTAGTGGTAGTTTCACTATCCTACCTCGTTCCGCAGATGCTCGCTACAGTAGCACCTGGACATTCGACCAGCTTCGCCATTTTCCAGACACTCGTTCACAGCCTGTGTAAAATGACAGTCTGGCCTTTGTCAAAGGCCCTTATTTCGATGGATTTCCCCATTTGCTGCCCACATCTTCGCTAGGGTGTTCTCCCGTCCGTGTCTGCTCCACTTAGGTACTTTTGTTACCATATCACATACCCACAAGGGCATTAGGCTGCATCCAAAGTCGCGGTGGTCATTGGTCGTAATGTTTTGGCTCTTCCTTCTATACTGAGAGGCCAGTGTCAGAATATCTGGAATAACGGAGCCGAGAAGAAGTTCGAGAAGTTACACCACTTATTGCCAGAACCGCCGGTTTCTGAGCCAAAAATACCCTTTGAGAATGGGAAGAGTTACCGCAAAATATAATATACACATCAAAAAAAGTTTTGCATCACCTTGGTTCCAAGAGCTCCGGAACCTGTACAGGAAATTGGAATAGAGATAAATATAAACGTCATTTCCGCCCTTTTTATTGCTCACAAAGACCACACACTGGACGTTATACGACCACACAGCGAGACCTTCAGAGGTGGTGGTCCAGACTGCTATACACACCGGTAACTCTAATACCCAGTAGCACGTCCTCTTGCATTGATGCATACCTGTATTCGTCGTGCCATACTATGCACAAGTTCATCAAGGCACTGTTGGTACAGATTGTCCCACTCGTCAATGGCGATTTGGTGTAGATCCCTCAGAGCGGTTGGTGGGTCACGTTGTCCATAAACAGCTCTTTTCAATCTATCCCAGGCATGTTAGATAGTATTCATATCTGTAGAACATGCTGGCCACTCTAGTCGAGCGGTGCCGTTATCCTGAAGGAAGTCATTCACAAGATGTGCACGATGGGGGCGCGAATTGTCATCCATGAAGACGAATGCCTCGCCAGTAAGCTACCGATATGGTTGCACTGTCGCTCAGAGATTGGCATTCACGTATCATACAGCCATTACGGCGCCTTCCATGACCACCAGTGGCATACGTCGGCCCCACATAATGCCACCCCAAAAGAGCAGGGAACCTCCACTTTGCTGCACTCGCTGGACAGTGTGTCTAAGGCGTTCAGCCTGACCGGATTGCCTCCAAACACGTCTCCGACGATTGTCTGGTTGAAGGCATATGTGACACACACCAGTGAGGAGAACGTGATATCAATCCTGGGCGGTCCATTAAGCATGTTGTTGGGTCCATCTGTACTGCACTGCATGGTGTTGTGATTGCAAAGATGGACCTCGCCATGGACGTCGAGAGTGAAGTTGCGCATCATGCAACCTATTGTGCACAGTTTGAGTCGCAACACGACGTCCTGTGGGTGCGTGAAAGGCATCATTCAACATGGTGCCGTTGGTGTCAGGGCTCCTCCGAGCCATAATCCGTAGGTAGCGGTCATCCACTGCAGTAGTAGCCCTTGGGTGGCCTGAGGGAGGCATGTCATCGACAGTTCCTGTGTCTCTGTATCTCCTCCATGTCCGAACCACATCGCTTTGGTTCACTCCATGACGCCTGGACACTTCGCTTGTTGAGAGCCCTTCCTGGCACAAAGCAACAATGCGGACCCGATAGAACCGCGGTATTGGCCGTCTAGGCATGGTTGAACTACAGACGACACGAGCCGTGTACCTCCTTCCTGGTGGAATGACTGGAACTGATCGGCTGTCGGACCCCCTCCGTCTAATAGGCGCTGCTCATGCATGGTTGTTTACATCTTTGGGCGTGTTTATTGACATCTCTGAACAGTCAAAGGGACTGTGTCTGTGATACAGTACAGGAGTTCTGGGAACGGGGATGATGCGAAACTTTTTTTTTTTTTTTTTTTTGTCTGTGTGTGTGTGTGTGTGTGTGTGTGTGTGTGTGTGTGAAATCTTATGCGACTTAACTGCTAAGGTCATCAGTCCCTAAGCTTACATACTACTTAACCTAAATTATCCTAAGGACAAACACACACACACCCATGCTCGACGGAGGACTCGAACCTCCGCCGGAACCAGCCGCACAGTCCATGACTACAGCGCCAGGCCGCTCGGCTAATCCCGCGCGGCAAACTTTTTTTGATGTGTCTACCATACTTTCATTCACATAAGTGAATGAAAGTAATCAAGGTAGGCTACTTTTCGTGTCGAACTAGCACTTACTTCAGATACTGTTCTGATAGTAAAAACGCCAGCATTAAGTCTTTCAACAAGATCCACAACAGTTTACTATCTATCTGAACATTTCAGTCTCACTGCCCATTCTGTGTAATTAGAACGTCAAGATTTGTTGAATTGTACGTTAAAAACTGTAAGAATCGAGTCTTATTGTGATTTAGTGTTAGTTTATTTTCTACAAGCCATGAACTTAAGTCTTTAACTGCGCTATCTGAAACAGGGGCAGTGCTGCACGCATCCTTCATTAGTGTCATCAACAAAGATAAATATTTTAGAAGGCATATCGTTTACATAAATGACGAACAGGAGTGGCCCAAGCACTGATCTCTGGGGCACCCCCCTCCCCCCAACCCCAGTTTAACCTGCCCCACTTGGACCCCACATCACAGTCGTTCTCAGAACTGTGGAGAATGACTTGTTACTGCCTGCTCTTAAAGTAAGAGGTCAGGCTATTGTGAGCTACTCCACATATTCCGCAATGGCCAAACTTTTGGAGCAATATTTTGTGATCAATACAATCAAATGCTTTAGTTAAATCAAAAAAGGTGCGCAGCGTTCGAAACCTTTTGTTTAATCCACCCATTACCTCACAGAGAAAAGAGAAGTCGTTCGACAATTGTGAATGCTATATTCTAACAGCAAAGTGAACATTTAGCAGCAAATTATGTGAAATGAAATGATCAGTTATCTTTACACACACTGCCTTTGTAATACTTTAGCAAGCGCAGATGGCACAGAAACAGGTATAAGATTGAAACTTCCTGGCAGATTAAAGCTGTGTGCCGGACCGAGACTCGAACTTGGGACCTTTGCCTTTCGCGGGCAAGTTCTCTACCATCTGAGCTACCCAAGCACGAATCACGCCCCGTCCTCACAGCTTCACTTCTGCCAGTACCTCGTCTCCTACCTTCCAAACTTTACAGAAGCTCTCCTGCGAACCTTGCAGAACTAGCACTCCTGAAAGAAAGACGGGACATGAGTCATGCTTGGGTAGCTCAGATGGGAGAGCACTTGCCCGCGAAAGGCAAAGGTCCCGAGTTCGAGTCTCGGTCCGGCACACAGTTTTAATCTGCCAGGAAGTTTCATATCAGCGCACACTCTGCTGCAGAGTGAAAATCTCATTCCAGGTCTAATATTCTCTACATTATCTCTTTTCCCCTTCTCCCTTTTTATAAAGCAGCTTTGCTACTTAGTACCTTAATCGCTCAGGAAACTTACCATTCCTCAATGAAAAGTTACAAAAATGGCTAAGTACAAGGTTAACGTGTGCAGCACAGTACTTTAGTATTCTGCTAAATATTTTGTCATATCCATGAATGTCCTAAGTCTTCAGTTATTTAATTAATGACTCAGTCTCCCCATCGTCAGTATCATGGAGGAGATTTCAGATATCAGTGTCGGAAAGCCATTTTCCAAAAGAGTTATATGATTCCCTGTGGAAATTAAGTTTTTATTTAATTCACCAGATATGTTCAGAAACTGATTGTTAAATACTGTATCTATATCTGTCTTATCAATAACAGAAACATTTTTTCTACGTACTGACTTAATATCTTCGACATTATGCTGCTGGCCACACGCTTGCTTCACGATTGACGATTTGGTTTTAATTTTTCACTGTGAATTAGCAATTCTTTTTGCTTACCACATTCTGTTTGCCTTCCTAACAACATTTTTAAGTACCATTCAGTACTGCTTGTAATGGGCTACTTAGCTCGTTTCTGATTACTTACAACATTTTGGTATAATTCCCATTTTATTTTACATGATATTCTTATCCTACTAGTCAGCCATCCAGGCTGCCTTTTACTGCTAGTGACCTGTTTTCAACGTTCTAATGGAAAGCAACATTCAAAGAGCATGATAAATGTGTTAAGGAAAGCATTGTATCTGTCCTGCAACTCTTGTTCATTAATGACATTTAATATACACTCTTCTGCCGTTGGATTAGTTTTTCTGTATAGTTTGGAATTATATACAACATTTGTCTGAGTACAAAAATTTGTGCATGATGGCCTGAAAGGTCATTCACCCTGACAGAATGCCCATCTAGTAACGATGAATGAATAAAAATATTATCTATGATTGTGCTACTGTTCACCCGCACCCTGGTTGGAAGAAATACAGTTTGCATGAGATCATATGAATGTAAGAGATCTTGCAACAACCTTTTTCTTGCACAATTATGTGCAAAATGAATACTGAAGTTACAACATAAACTAATTTTTGGTACCTCCTATAAAGTGGACCATGAAACCTCTCTAGCTTGAGCAGAAATATTACGAAGTCAGAGTTGGGGACCTATAAATAACTATAATTAAAAGTTAAGTTTCATTAAATTCAACTACTCCTCCACGACATTCAAATACGTGTTCAATGTAGTGTTTCGATACATCTATGGACTCAAATGTTATACTACTTTTAAGGTACATGACCACGCCCCTACTCAACAAAGAAATCCTTGAAAAACAGCCAGCTAATCTGTATCCTGGCAAAGGAAGCCTCTGAGTTGTCACACTATTTCAAAAATGGCTCTGAGCACTATGGGACTTAACATCTGAGGTCATCAGTCTCCTAGAACTTCCCAGAACTACTTAAACCTAACTAATCTAAGGACATCACACACATCCAAGCCCGAGGTAGGATTGTAACCTGCGACCGTAGCAGCAGCGCGGTACCGGACTGAAGCGCCTAGAACCGCTCGGCCACAACGGCCGGCAACGTCCCGTTCCCATACCTATAGAAGTGCAGTACACGCCTTGTAAAACCCGATCTATCGATAGGCTCTACAGGCACCGCTAAAACCTGAACCGTGCTCTCAACCACCAATGCCTTCTCGAGCCCCATGTTAACACGCCTAACAGCAACATTCTTTTCTAGGTCACCACCTGAATCATACTCCCTCTACATATCAAAACTATGCCCAGCTCCACCCACGATTCACTACCCGATCTTCTTTCACAAAACTCTTCATAACTCCCCTAAGTTGACTGTCAGTTGCGCCAACCCTGCACTAGGTTTCGCAATGCTGGTGGTCTGGTACTCACTCCCCAACACTTCCTGCTTGCCTACACCTCTGCCATGTGAACTCCCTAGTAGCAGAACCTCCTTCTATTTGAAACTGTGGCTGTCTTAGGGTTTTTAGCTACTGAGGTGTGCTGCATGTTTCCTACACGTATGGCTACAAGAGGTTCCTTCCTATTAAAATCCGACAGTTGGTCAATTCTATTGGTGATACGCAAAATACAGCTGTCTGAATATCTCTTCCTCCTAGCAGTCTTCTTACCAACTGCGTTGCCACACCCCAACACTCTTCCCCCTCCTCAACCTACCTCGTTTGCGATTTGTAACTGCACCTCAAGAACACAGACCTTTCGCTACTGCTCCTCTATTAACTTATTTCTGCTAAAAATTCTGCGTTTCCAGGAGAGGATCTCGCTAGAATGCTCACTGGTTTCCCCAGTGTATCCTCCCCCCCCCCCCCCAATGAAAATACTTTAATTAGATCTCACACCGTAACCCAATACTTTCAAACCTACGTCAAAGCCCACACTTTTCACTCGTAGTAAAAGATTTACAAATACTGAAAAATCTATATGTCTACGTTACCTAAGTTCAGTTACTACAGTAGAACGATTTAAAGAACAACAGTGATCTCGAATTTTGCTCTGTACTAAGAAAGAAAGTCCTTATATTACTAATACTAAACCACAATTAATACCACAATCAGGAAAACTTCTTGTGTAAAACAAAAAATTGAAGTCTACACCGGAACACTCAACGAAACTAAACACAATGAGCGAAAGTTTTTACATGAAGTATTTCACTAGAAAAATCAAGAAACACCGCCTGAAAACTACCGTACTAAATTTAATAAATGACTACAACGCGCGAACAACTTTATGAAACGCACGGAGCGGAAGATTCCGAAAGTTTATTCACCCGTTATTTCTCCAGAAACAGCACTAGAAACCGTTGAAAAGTATTAAATTTAGTAACAGAATATAGTACACAGATAGGTTTGTCAGTACTTTAGAACCACTACAGCTGCAACTGCACGTCGCGAAGTGTAAACACATTCTCTTTGCTCTGCAACGCCCCCACAAAGCGATCTCACAGGTCAGAAACACGTCATTAAGGGTGCAGTATCCTCTGAGTTACACACGTTACTGGCAGTAATAATATTCAAACATTAAAGAAATTTCAAATCCTTTCCTAAAATACGTCGACACTGAAATTATTTACAATAAAACGAACAGTACCTTAAAGAAATTCTATCCTCCGGCACTACCTCGATACAACAAAATCAGTTTCAGTCAAACTAAACTATTTACATCGAAACTGAGCTCCTCTACAGTACACACTTTACCGTAATTTCGATCCTCGAGGTGACTGTCCCATCTCGAAGAACTCTTTACAAAATTTTATCTCATTCAATTACCTTGCTTTGCACTTGACTTGGAGACTTCTCTCCTTTCACTTTGCTAACTTTTGAGTCACAAAGCCCTTTTATGACTGTCTCTGATGGCGATGCACTACTCTGACACTGGTCCTACCCGGCACTTGTCCCATTTAGTGCCCTTTCTCCTCCACTTTCGCTTGCGGTCGGCGAGGTCGCGAGTTATGTTTGGCGAGAGCGTTGTTCTCATGCAGTGTGCTGGGGCAAGCGCCGTGGCGTCAGCAGCATCGTTGGCATCCCCTTACAAGGGGGCAGACCGCACCCTGAATGAAGTTCCAAGTGTCTGGGCTAGGCCCAGAGGCGGATACGTTATGCCGGTGGGTGAGCGGGTGGGGGGGGGGGGGGGGGACGCCCCACAAGCCCCGTTGCTGGGCCGACCGCATTGCCACCTGCGCCGCCCCCGCGAGTCAGCCCGCACGGTATTCGTCGTTTCTTTTGTCAGTCGACTCGACGGGTAGCTGTATTTTCCTATGTAGCACGCGCGTTTCTGTCTGGCACATAGATAGCTAACATATACCTACGAGAAAAGTAGCGGCCACTCTAGTGATCTCGATACGTTATTCCGTCTGGCATTTGTTCGAGAAAAGTCGCGAATATTCATGTGGTGTGCGAACTGTAAGACCTTCGGTACACACACCATCCGATTATTTGACTTTTCACTATAACGAAGTAGGCGAGTGTCAGCAATATGTCTCGTGGTCTTATCGTGGCGTGTTTATCTTCTGCCGTTAGGTCAGACAATAGAAATGCCACTTGCACGCTTAGAGTAGCAGATTGACAGTGACCAATTTTAAACAGAACTTGATTAATTTTGACACACATTTATTAAAATAATAAAAAGCATAGACATTACGTAACTTGATTCTGGATGCTGTTTACAACTGACGATCTGAAGTTCCTTTGGTCTTGGTACGTTAATCTTATTCTCACATATATCTGATACTTGACAAAGTGTCTATTCATTTATCTTCATGGCTATGTACAGGAGTATGGTAATCTTATTAGACGCAGACTGAAACTTGACTATAGACTGGTACAGACAAATGTAGACTGGTACAGACTGGTGCAGACAAATGCAGACTAATGCAGACTGACTAATTGGAGATCTGTACACTCGTTATAATACCTCGCGCATTCAGGTATCACTGCTCGGGTGTGATCCTTGAGGAGAAAAGGTTCTACGTTAGCAGCAATCTCATTGGCTGCGTTACATATTAATACGCGGATCGGCGGAAGCAGAATTTGGTCCGTCTCTAAGGCAGCGCCATCTCGTAGTGCGGAGACAGACGAGCGCTGCGCCTGCGCTGTTGTGCTTAGCGGGGCGCGCTCTAGTGGGAAAGTTGTGTACACGCTGACTACGCGGAACTATGTACACAACAATTCACTGTTTTCTTGTACAGAGATCCTTCGATACGTAGCGTTATAAATACGAACTATTCACCGAATAGGAAGCTAGTTTACATTCAGAAGCAGGTATATTAAGACTAGAGATAGAATAAGTAAAAAGTCCTAGTTGTAGCAAGTGCAAGTGTGAAAATTAGTCAAGAGTGAGAGTTATCAATTGATTGTGAAGTATTAACAACAGTAATTCATAATAATTTCTCAGTAAAAATATTGTTACAACACTCTTAATAATATTTTTATTAATAATGTAAAAATAGTATCCATTACCAAATTCGTAATACCAGTTAGATATAGCAAACTATTGATGTGTATATGTACAGTAATAGTGAATTTCGAGAAAATTGCAAAAAAACGCACTGTTTCTATATAGGCTCTCTATCAAATGCACTAGAAAGGAATGGAATCGACAATAAAGGTTCCACAGGCATAAATTGCCAGATGATGTCATCACTGGAACCTCGCCCTTATATTATACGTCGTTAGGTACGTATTGGCTTGTCGATTTCGCAGTAGGTATTTGTATGTGTGTATAATCAGTTGAAATAAAACTTTCTCATACTTTGCATGTGACTTGATTATTTTTTATTATGGTAAAAGTAAAAGTAGCTCAAGACATCTTTAGTGCCCCCTCCATGATATTTTTCTGTATTCGGCACTGGTTAGGACTATTGGCATTTTTGAAAGTATCGGGAATCTGATATATTTAAAAAAGTATTGTTGTCAACCGTCAGCACATCTAAAAAGTATCACCTTATCGACGAAAAGAATACCGACGTCCGAGGCTATAAATATATCTACTGCACATTGCCTGCCGGTCTAGAGCTGTATCAGGGATGTGCACTAGCAGAATGACTCTGACAATGTTCTCGAAACTTATGCAATAGCCAGCACCTGCCTAATGGCGAGACAAATCCTGAGGGTGGCATTCGCCTCTTGGAGGGAAGTAGGAAGGGAACCTGTAGTAAGCAGTCACAAAGAAATTGCTGTGTTGCATCATCAATGTGAGGGTTCAAGGGTTACAGTAAACGGGCAGCGGTGCATCGGTTACAAACTACTGGCCTCCCAGGAGAGGTTCCTTGCGGTGACCTTAGCTGCGAAATATGGTAGATGTACATTAGCAGAATGACTTTGACAATGGCCTCAAGACTTATGCAATAGCCCTGCTCCCACCCAAATAGCGAGACAACTACTGGAGTCGGCATTACTCAGCAGGGAGCATGTTGTATGCAATAGTATTGGGTCTAGGCCAGTTCTATTCCAAAGTACCATTATCCAAGATGGCGGCGATGACGTCATCCAAGATGGCGGCGTTGACGTAAATCAAGATGGCGGATTTTGGCAGGAAATTTGAATTTTGGCGGGAAAGTGCCATGCCTCCCTCGCCCAGAAAAATGGTGCTAAGTTCAAATTCCAACATGATAATGCATCACACCACACTTCTCTCCACTAAGCAAAGAAAATGGCGGGAAAAAAGGACTTGTCTCTATTATTTAACCAGACAAGTGTGTTCTCCACTAGGTCTGGACTCCACTTGGCTTAGTTCATATCGTCGCCACCAGAGGACGCCACCGTGACATCAGATCATGATGCAAGTAGCATTATTCAAGATGGCTGTACCCAGTGTGTTCACCATGAGCTCCAGAGGCCAACTGGCTTAGTTCATATCAGTGCGACCAGACAGTGCTCTCCTGATGTCAGATCATGATACAAGTAGCGTTATTCAAGATGGCTGTACCCAGTGACATCACCACGAGCTCCAGAACCCAAATGACTTAGTGCATATCATGGCCACCAGAGGGCGCTACCGTGAAGTTGGGTGTTGACACAAGACTGGCTGCTCTCTCCCTCTCTCTCTCTCTCTCTCTCTCTCTCTCTCTCGTGCGCGTTAATAAGACGCGCGTGTCAGCAGCCCGCGAGTGATCGCTTACATCACAACCTCAAGCCTGCACCTTTATACTCCCGCGGGACATAGTCTTCTGTAAGTATGCTAACTAAAGTAACAACCACATCACGCTTCTAACCTATCAATTACGTAAGTACTTAATTCCATTTCAATTTTAATCATATTCAATAAGTCAATTTACAAGTTCAATATTCAATGACCAATTGAGAAGTTCCACATTTTCCAACCATCAGCGCAGTGTTCATTCATGACCTAGCACCCCCCACCCCTAGAATGCTGCACTCCTATTGGCTACTACATTAGTCACATGATTCGACTTCACAGAACCTAGGACTTGGAATCAATTTTCACCAATGACACACCCACCTGGGGTTGGAATCAAATAGTTAAAGTCTCCACCACGATCCTCAACCCATCACCATGTCCCCTTACTGACACATGTTGGTGGGCTAACGTGTGCTAACATGCACTGTACTAACATGCACAGCACATGACGTCATCCAAGATGGTGGGGCGAAATGGTGGGAAAACAGATCTGAACACGAGTCTTTATTTTACATGCAGTGTCTCCACCACGAGATTTACTGTCCAACTGACATAATACACATTACTGTCATCAGATCGTACTGTCATCCCTCCTATGACCTAATCCCAGATTGTGGTCTGTAGGGGCGACAATTATGCTAAAATTACTCAGGCTGCGTTATGTTGCTGGGGTGGAGTAAGGAAGGAGTCCACTCTATTTACTTTCGAACATTTTATTTAGAGATCGAATATATTTATCATACTGAGGCAAAACACTCTCCATCTTATCCTTGCGCTCACAATACACACTCTGCAGTCACACAGGCAACTCCTAATTTACACAGATAATTTAATTACAGACATTCACATTCATCGAAAATAATTCAGCACAGATATGTCTAGACACGCTCAGTACTCGCAAACTGTCCAAATAACTCATAGCACAGCCTACACACCTGTTCGCAAAATAATTCAATCAATGCCCAGAAGCACCCTCTGCCAGTGGAGTGCACAGACAGTCCCAACGATGTGGCGTAGCCGTCAACTGTCAAAGCAAGCAAAGGCCCCTGCCCGCGTCCCGCAAGCGGCCACATCTCGTTCATACTTCATTTCTGAGAAATTCCTGTCCAAATACGTGTTCGCCTAGACGCACGTGCTGACGTGATAGAGCGGGAATGCAGCTGCGAGCTGACCCCGAACGCAGGTGAAAGTTGCGTCTATACAGTTTACCTTATACCCACGTCACAGAACTGCAAGGTGCAGCCCCATACTCCAGACACCTCAAGCCAGCATTGTCTTTACCGCAGATGGCAGAATAGCGCAGCGTGCTTCCATCTAACGGAACATACATGTCGTGTTCAGCTGTGCTTGCTTGCCACAGCAAGGCTCACACCGCGTCTGCCGGCGAAACGTCGCCGTTGCTGCTCGCCATGTAACAACACTCCCAATCTTATTCTTACGTCACATTGCTTTGTAATGAAAAATAATAGCCAACTCGTCCTCTCCGGAATTGTATATTCTCTGAGAAATAGTTAATGCTAGCTTTCTATATGTTCCAGCTTGTATACACATAAATTCCTATTCTAACAGAACCTCCTTACGAAAATAACATCGAATGCACTCATGCCACCTCTCCTAACGTCTTTCCCCTCCAGATTTCAACATATGCAAACGTTCCCTCCGCTATGTTCAGACCCCTATATCCCAGCACAAACAATGGAGCATTCTGATTTGCTCTTATCCAATTTACACGCCAAATTGCTTATGCAGCCGGTATCAAAGCACCATCCACCTATTCTTTCTGATGCTTTCAGCTGTTATATTACACAGATAACTAAACTGCATTCACAGTTGAACCCGCAAAATTGTCTTGCCATTATCAAATACATACCAGACTCACAACAATATTGCAAGCCAGGAACATATTTACCACTGTAACTACAATTAAATATTATTATTCCTGCTACACTCTGACACTAATCAATGTACATGTAATCTCTCGTCTTGACGACTGTACTTCAGTATTTATAGCGAGTATAATTAGCCACTTAAAAATTCTCACTCATACCCTCATCGTTATCAACCTGCTCAATCTATATATCCCTCACAATAGGACATACAGTCATCCTCTCTAGTCATGCCATAACATAAACCGTACTATCTTTACTGTAACACTTCTGACGCTAAATGTAACTGGGTTTTCTCTTTTGATGCTAGTCAATTGGCAGGATGAGCATTTCTGCAACGGGCATTTGATTCTAAAGCATTATCTCAGGGTGAAAATACTAAATACACTCCTGGAAATGGGAAAAAGAACACATTGACACCGGTGTGTCAGACCCACCATACTTGCTCCGGACACTGCGAGAGGGCTGTACAAGCAATGATCACACGCACGGCACAGCGGACACACCAGGAACCGCGGTGTTGGCCGTCGAATGGCGCTAGCTGCGCAGCATTTGTGCACCGCAGCCGTCAGTGTCAGCCAGTTTGCCGTGGCATACGGAGCTCCATCGCAGTCTTTAACACTGGTAGCATGCCGCGACAGCGTGGACGTGAACCGTATGTGCAGTTGACGGACTTTGAGCGAGGGCGTATAGTGGGCATGCGGGAGGCCAGGTGGACGTACCGCCGAATTGCTCAACACGTGGGGCGTGAGGTCTCCACAGTACATCGATGTTGTCGCCAGTGGTCGGCGGAAGGTGCACGCGCCCGTCGACCTGGGACCGGACCGCAGCGACGTACGGATGCACGCCAAGACCGTAGGATCCTACGCAGTGCCGTAGGGGACCGCACCGCCACTTCCCAGCAAATTAGGGACACTGTTGCTCCTGGGGTATCGGCGAGGACCATTCGCAACCGTCTCCATGAAGCTGGGCTACGGTCCCGCACACCGTTAGGCCGTCTTCCGCTCACGCCCCAACATCGTGCAGCCCGCCTCCAGTGGTGTCGCGACAGGCGTGAATGGAGGGACGAATGGAGACGTGTCGTCTTCAGCGATGAGAGTCGCTTCTGCCTTGGTGCCAATGCTGGTCGTATGCGTGTTTGGCGCCGTGCAGGTGAGCGCCACAATCAGGACTGCATACGACCGAGGCACACAGGGCCAACACCCGGCATCATGGTGTGGGGAGCGATCTCCTACACTGGCCGTACACCACTGGTGATCGTCGAGGGGACACTGAATAGTGCACGGTACATCCAAACCGTCATCGAACCCATCGTTCTACCATTCCTAGACCGGCAAGGGAACTTGCTGTTCCAACAGGACAATGCACGTCCACATGTATCCCGTGCCACCCAACGTGCTCTAGAAGGTGTAAGTCAACTACTCTGATCAGCAAGATATCCGGATCTGTCCCCCATTGAGCATGTTTGGGACTGGATGAAGCGTCGTCTCACGCGGTCTGCACGTCCAGCACCTACGCTGGTCCAACTGAGGCGCCAGGTGGAAATGGCATGGCAAGCCGTTCCACAGGACTACATCCTGCATCTCTACGATCGTCTCCATGGGAGAATAGCAGCCTGCATTGCTGCGAAAGGTGGATATACACTGTACTAGTGCCGACATTGTGCATGCTCTGTTGCCTGTGTCTATGTGCCTGTGGTTCTGTCAGTGTGATCATGTGATGTATCTGACCCCAGGAATGTGTCAATAAAGTTTCCCCTTCCTGGGACAATGAATTCACGGTGTTCTTATTTCAATTTCCAGGAGTGTAAATTAATTTTTCTCTCTTAACAACATGTGGGCAGGGTGGGTTCTTCCTTGGCTCGGATATGAGGTAGAATGAAACAGCATTTTTACATAAGATAACTTTTATTGAAAGTTTTGTACAACTCTTTCCTTACTCGATTGTTCTTGCCGGGAGAGCGGCAGCTGTGTCGTTTCCGAAGCCTTCTGCTGCATGGGCGGCGGAATCTGATTACGCCAGGCAGTGTGTATCTCATGTCGCTGTTTCGCCCAGCTGACTGGAGACGCGCAGCGCGAGGTGGCCCGTTTAATTATTGGGAGCCAAGTCGTGCATCGGATGGTGATACCTTGGATGTGGTGCCGCAGTGTTTCTCTACGCTAAGCGGCCGCGTGTGTTGTGCGTCAGCCAGCGGAGCGGCGCGGCGGGGGAAGGCCAGTGTCCCGGACTCGAACAACGGACTCCCGCCTGCCAGTCTTCGACTGTCAGATCTTCATCCCAGCTCACAGGTGACTGCTGATGTGAGGCCGTCTCCTTCCCGTCCTCACGAGTCACCCGGGTACGTAAAAATCAGACTTCAAATACCTTTTAACTTCTGTCTTCTGGCGCCGAGGCTGCTGCTTGCTATTCCATTACAGAGGCGGACTTGGTGCGTCTGTGTATGATGTAGTCTCTTCTTGCATGACGGTCTTCAGCACCGAAACTAACTGAAAACTACTGCTACTCTCGTCGGGCCCACTGCGTCTCGCGTATTTATTCACTTCAGTTCACTGGAGGTGAACGACTTCACGGTCATTGCCTCTTCTGTCACGTTGAAAAGCTTCTCGAAGAATCTTCTTAACGTCGGTCATTGGCTCTTGGAATATAGTATGTGACAGTTGAGAAACACGTGAGGTTGTCGGGCGATGCCCTGACAGCTGAATCGACAGCTTCCGCTTATGTGGGGAGGGCGATGGCTTCTTCTAAACGTGCTATGCTGACTTGCAAGCGCCGGACATTGCCACTGCTGCTTTGTCCGCAGTTTGTAATTCTTCTAAACTAAACTAAGTTTTTAATTTATTTTCTAATTTCTACTTCACTTCACATTGTTTTCACTAATTTATTTACCTCGCGATAGCTAACGCAACATAATTCCCCGACATGTAGACTCCAAATCATTTCTCTACGAACACTAAACTTTAGCTACGTGGAGCGTCCTCTAGACCACTGAGTAACTAGAAACAAACATATGAAAAATCATTTTTCCAACCACGAATACTGATCTCTCTGATCTAACATAGTCCAAATCATCCATATAATTTACAAGCCAACTAAGGTCCTTCCCATGTCTAGAGAACAGGCAAACGTATCTTCCACACACCACATTCGATCTTCTCTCAACTAAATAAAGGCGGGAAATGTGCACAAACAGTCAACTGAACAATTTACATGGGCGGGAATAACACTCCATCACAATCATACCATCTTCTCAATTTTCCACTTGATCACAAAAGCCGCTCAACACACACTCAGTATTAGTTCGCTATCTGGCCGTCTAGACAAGGGCAAAGTTAACTCATATGCATTCCTACAATCCAACAGGCCTCTACATTCGCACGGATGCTGCTGTTAACAGGAAACGTGAATCATTACCTCCAAAGACTTTTCATACACAGATTCATTCCGGAAAACTGGTCTCATATATGTTTATCATTATACTTACAATTAAATGTTACTATCGCGCTGTGTATTGAACAGCAATTGAGAATGAGAGAAGTATCTGAAATACACCCTCTTGTCGGCAGTGGCTCTGGAAACAGCTGTACCCTCCTTACGACTAGACATACTCTTCCCTTCGCTATCACTGTACTCCAAGTCAAATCCATACCCTTCGTACAACAGCACATAGGCATTTCCTTTACACAAACACATATACTTTATAAACCTGATGCTCAAATGCGAACATATCACACACCCAGCACTAATACTAAGTATAATATTACCTCGTTAATAACTGGATGCATACGATACCAAATAATACTGACCGAAAATCAACGATGGGTGTGCATGTCTCTTAAGTTTTTCTTTCGAGTTCTACCGCCGTGTCCTAGACGTAATCAAGCAGATGATAAAGAAAAAAATCCTGATCCCAACAACTACTGCATGTTACTCACAATCAGTCATAGTTCTGCAGGTGCACACAAGCATCCGTGTTAAAAAGTAACCCCGCTTTACGAATCAAAGTACGACATTACCTCTGAATGAGGTGGTGTTTTCCAGATAAATACCGTGATGATGATTGTAGAAATGTGTCTATTAAGAGCCGAGGATGCAGCCTAGGGATAAAATCACTGAGCTTTGCAAGTGATTCGGCTAAGGAACGTGGTATGTACACGGTATTTGTGACTCTATCACACCACACCCAACTAGATAATTCTTTAGTATTTGTTGCGCACTCTGTCTCGACATCATATCAGAGGTTCTGTTATATATACACCGAGTTATAGGCGATGACTGATTGAGAAGGAACACAAACAGTAGTAGTAGATGATGTGCTGACTGAGGTCGTAAGAAGAAAAATGTACACTAGCTTCTCGGATCTCTACTGTTCCGGTATATGTTCAAAATGATGTCAATCATTTAGAATCCCCTCTCTCCATTCAAACACATGCCTGTATCGAATTACAACCACTACTCAATCGTATTTGTCGCACTCTCATATCTCTAAACGAGTCACCTTTCCTAAACCTAGCTTCTACAGTAAAATTACAACATGGTTTTAATCACCCCCTACATGTCCTGCAACTGATCCCATTTCTACAGCTTTCCGCAAGTGCTAGTTCCAATTTAAGTCGGAGAAAGACATGTCCAACATCTTTCTGCAACCCCTGTAGAAACAGATCGAGCTGCGTTATTGCAACAGTTCCGTGTTTTGAGCATTCGATGGAAATGCGCGCAATGTCGTACGTTCCCAAACTAGATACAAGTACTACAGATCTCCGACATGCTATCTTTGTTATTCTATACTCACCCCAACATAAAAAAATTACGAACTATAAGAGCTCATCCTATTTACAAGTCACCTAGGCGTCGATGTGAGTGCAATGACATATAGCTACGGTGGGCCTCCGGCGCGAAGAAAGAGATTTCACAATACTTCCCCTGAATAGCGTAGCGTCCAGCCATCCAGGCATTCCTAACGGTTCACCAAGTCCGAGACCTCAAACTGCAGCTGCCTATGTGGACACGATCATATTAAATATACAGACACCACAGAGACCACTTTAAAGTTTCATCACTTATACTCTAAGCGAATTATCGTATGACACGCTCCATCTGGTCCTGATTCAAACACTGTTTTCTAACACACTTTTGTACATTGCCAAACATTTCGTTTTCTGCCATGACTTCGAGGTCTGTGTCAGATCAAATGACATTAAGACTCTCTGATCCATGACCTCTCACAGAAAACTAGACATCGCAGGGTATAAATAATATTCTTACGGCAGATAGCATAATAATGGATCATTTTTAAATAAAACACGCTTACAACATAAGGAAACTAGAATAGTTTGGCAACATTGTGGAGAGTTTCCAAACTATAGTCCGAAAGTGATTGACGACCTCTACATTTAAACTCATATGTCACAGTGATGGAATAGGTGATGGCTCCACGTTCCATTTCGAGTTATTCTTAATTTTGCACTCCTGTATGCGATCGCTGTTTAGCTGCTAGCAACACCCAGAAGTTGTCACCCATCCACAAAACTTCTTCCCAAACTCAAACAAGCGATCTAACTCAATCATTATGTGATAACCAATGCAAGGAAGCGATGAAAAAGACACTGCCAATGTACTCTAATATTAAGCAACACACTTGATAATGCGAAGAATTTTACATTAACTCCAACACCAGCCAATCATGTGGCAGCATGTTTCCCCAATTTCAGTATCATAACTAAAGAATCCCTTCTCTACTTTGCAAGTATTATAGCGAACATGGATAGATGGTCATTCGGCAAGCACATTCACAGTTAATTCTCGAACACATAAATTATCAAAGTATACCAGAGTGCGCTCTACATATTTCTAAGATCTCGAGCATAGTACTTTGTTGTGACTTGGCAAGACAGCCAAGCCACTATGACCGGTAGCCGAAAGGCACTCGTTTAAGCTCACGCAGGCTGGCGTGAGGTCTGGAACAGTTAAGGGAATTTATAGTAGCAAATAAAGTACGTAGCTGATGGAATACTTAACTTTAATCCATAATTGGTGAACATCGGTCTGACGGTACATGCATCACAAGATAAATAGCAAATGATAATGGCGCCTTGCTAGATCGTAGCAAATGACGTAGCTGGAGGCTATGCTAACTATCGTCTCGGCAAATGAGAGCGTAATTTGTCAGTGAACCATCTCTAGCAAAGTCGGCTGTACAACTGGGCGAGTGCTAGGACGTCTCTCTAGACCTGCCGTGTGGCGGCGCTCGGTCTGCAACCACTGATAGTGGCTACACGCGAGTCCGACGTATACTAGCGGACCGCGGCCGATTTAAAGGCTACCACTTAGCAAGTGTGGTGTCTGGTGGTGACACCACATACTTAATTTACGATCCATTTCTCTGCGTGTGGGAGTCACTGAGCATTCTCGCCGTCTTAGGCAAAAGACCATCATCATATTGTCATTGGCCAACCCGCCCCGCAGCACCGTCACTGAATTAATATGCAACCAATCAGAAGACCGCTACACTCCACGTCTCGTGAATGAATAGAGCTTTCCGAGTCCTAACCCATCCAAGTGCATGAGATTTCTTGAGATGTGACCAAGTAGAGGAGCTTAGCACCCCTTATCGATGTATAGTAACATTCAAAGTGCATTGATGAAACAGCATACAGTTAAGAAGAAGAATAAACGACTGATTTTTATACACGATCGAGTTCCAGACGAATGGAGTTCCACACATTTTTACGTAAATCATTCAAGCTATCAACTCTAAAGTATTTTTTTTGGGTCTAGGATCGGTACCTGGAAGGTATTGGTAAGACAGAGAGAACAAAACACACGCACTCCTAAGACTACAACGTTCTCCACTTAAAAACTAGCTATAATGTTAGATCGTATACGTTTCCGACCTAACAGACGTACATCCTCCTTCCCAGTATCTCTACGCTGAACTATCTTATCGGATCGTAAAACGAAAAAACTACATCCGTAAAACAATTGCCTTGCATGACACGAGCACAATATAGCTTTGCGGAGACGTATAGTGTCCACTGTTCACATCTGATCACGGTTCAGAAATTATACAGTGCATGCATCAGGCCTATATAAAATGATAGTTAGTAGCGGCGGATACATCCTACAAGGAAACACATAAACGCACAGCATCAGTATCCGACATGTGAAAATTACGAGTCATTCTGTAAACAGCACATCTGTCAGGCAAATGTGTACACGGGGATTGCAGCGCCTCACAAGCTCCTACTGCTAACTTAGTTATTACGCTGAAGACTCGATTTTACATGCGACAGGAGGGGTCGCAAAAAATCAAGTATTGTTTAGAGGAATGTGTCAAGTTTCATCACACATGAGATGGAACTCTTCTCACGACTGACAGGTTTACCGTTAACGATTGCAAGTAGACAGTGCTTTAAAGCACATACAGAACACATAGATGTATACGAGTAGAACGCTGGCCATGTCACGTGACCGATGCCTCCGAACAGAACACTGGGAAAAAAGTGATCTACAGCAACTTCTCCTTCTCTAGAATGAATCAGTCAGCCATTAAATCGCATCTCGTTACAGCTCTAAATCAATCAACCCGTCCACTCTCTGTTATTCTTTAGAGCTGCAAGTAAATGTAGAGGTGAATGATTCTCTATCATCCTGAAAAGCACCAAATACAGTAGTCAACTCGCGTATATCACTGGTACCTCAATAGACATACACTATAATACTGCCTCAGTGGAAAAGAAATTGACCACCTCCCTCATTCCCCTCATTTTGATGTCATCGTTTTCCCGGATTCCTCTTGTTCCCATGTGCAAATTGTTCAGCGCGAACCAGAAGATATGCAAGTAGTACTGCAATTTCCCTGCATTTCGGTGTATATTCGGTCAATTTATGCCTATGCCCTCGTCATTTTCCGCAATTCCGCAATGAGTTGTAACTGAGTGCATAAATGCCTTTCCGTGAAATTTCCTCAACGCTGTAGTGTGTATACCCTTGCTGGAGAATGCTAGAGAGGTGAGGCTACATGTAGTTACTTACGCAGCTCGTAGAGTCTGTTGTAGTGACTATTGTTTACTTCTTTAATTCTTTGAACTTGATAAATATGCTCCGACAAGAAGTCACTGTAAATTGGAAATGAAATGTATGTCAATTTATTCCATAAAGGAAAAAAGAATCTATTATTGTATGAATGTTATGTAAAGAATGTAAAACCAACCAAGAGCAAGAAGTGTACTCATATAATTGAAATTGAACAATGTAACAAAATTATAATTTAACAAAATGTACTAAACAAAATGATAATCAGACTGTAATGTATATAAGCAATGATAATGGCATGTCAGCAAATGAACAGCATAAGTTTATTCTTGTAGCTGTATTTTTATTATTTTTGTCATGTGTATAGTATGTGGAAAGGACACTACAGAAATTTTGCATAATGCAACGGTATGAAAGACGCTCAAAAACAAAGCACAAAAACATATGAAACCTGCCTGCAAAGTGTTAAGTGTGTGTGAGAGAGATGTGGGTGTGCACGGGATGAACTAAAAAAATGACAATACTTCGTGTATATGAATTTTCTGTGCTCAACAACATTGTAAAAACATGAATTTTCTGTGCTCAAAATCATCAGAAAAACATAAATTTTCTGTGCTCGACAATGTTGGGCAAGAAACTGACCTTGTCAGTGGATGTCAGATGTATAGCTGCTATCCCGAGTACTTTCCAATTTTTTTTCAGTTATTGTTTCAAAATTTTCGTTTTAATTATTTAAACAGCAAATTTTTATTAGGATTTCCAATATGTATCACATTTCTACTGTAATGTTTGCATATGCATTGACAATGCGCTGACGCATGTTGTCAGGCATTGTCAGTGGATCACGATATCAAATATCCTTCAACTTTCCCCACAGAAAGAAATCTGGGGACATCAGATCCAGTGAACGTGCGGGCCATGCTATGGCGCTTCGATGACCAATCCACCTGTTATGAAATATGCTACTCAATACCGCTTCAACCACATGCACGCTATGCGCCGGACATCCATCATGTTGGAAGTACATCGCCATTCTGTCATGCAGTGAAACATCTTTTAGTAACATCGGTAGAACATTATGTAGGAAATCAGCATACATTGCACCATTTAGATTGGCATCAATAAAATGGGGGGCCAATTATCCTTCCTCCCATAATGCCGCACCATACATTAACCCGCCAAGGTTGCTGATGTTCCACTTGTCACAGCCATCATCGATTTTCCATTGCCCAACAGTGCATATTATGCCGGTTTACATTACCACTGTTGGTGAATGACACTTCCTTGCTAAATAAAACGTGTACAAAGAATCTGTCATTGTCCCGTAATTTCTCTTGTGCCCAGTGGCAGAACTGTACACAATGTTCAAAGTCATCGCCATGCAATTCCTGGTGCATAGAAATATGGTATGGGTGCAATCAATGTTGATGTAGCATTCTCAACACCGACGTTTTTGAGAATCCCGATTCTCACGCAATTTGTCTGCTACTGACGTGCGGATAGCTGCGACAGCAACTAAAACACCTACTTGGGCATCATCATTTGTTGCAGGTCGTGGTTGATGTTTACCATGTGGCTGAACACTTCCTGTTTCCTTAAATAACTTAACTATCCGGCGAACGGTCCGGACACTTGGATGATGTCATCCAGGATACCAAGCATCATACATAGCACACGCCCGTTGGGCATTTTGATCACAATAGCCATACATCAACACGATATCAACCTTTTCTGCAGTTGGTAAACGGTCAATTTTAACAGAGGTTCAAAAATGGCTCTGAGCACTATGGGACTTAACATCCTAGGTCATCAGTCCCCTAGAACTTAGAACTACTTAAACCTAACTAACCTAAGGACAACACACACATCCATGCCCGAGGCAGGATTCGAACCTGCGGACCGTAGCGGTCGCGCGGTTCCAGACTGTAGTGCCTAGTACTGCTCGGCCACCCCGCCCGGCTTAACACGGGTAATGTATCACAAAGCAAATACTGTCCGCACTGGAGGAATGTTACGTGATACCACATACTTATACGTTTGTGACTATTACAGCACCATCTATCACAAAGTGAAAAAAGTGGTCCAACTGAAACATTCATATTTCTTTACGTACTACATCTACATCTATACTCCGCGAGCCACCTTACGGTGTGTGGCGGAGGGTACTTATTGTACCACTATCTGATCCCCCCTTCCCTGTTCCATTCACGAATTGTGCGTGGGAAGAACGACTGCTTGTAAGTCTCCGTATTTGCTCTAATTTCTCGGATCTTTTCGTTGTGATCATTACGCGAGATATATGTGGGCGGTAGTAATATGCTGCCCATCTCTTCCCGGAATGTGCTCTCTCGTAATTTCGATAATAAACCTCTCCGTATTGCGTAACGCCTTTCTTGAAGTGTCCGCCACTGGAGCTTGTTCAGCATCTCCGTAACGCTCTCGCGCTGACTAAATGTCCCCATGACGAATCGCGCTGCTTTTCGCTGGATCATGTCTATCTCTTCTATTAATCCAACCTGGTAAGGGTCCCATACTGATGAGCAATACTCAAGAATCGGACGAACAAGCGTTTTGTAAGCTACTTCTTTCGTCGATGAGTCACATTTTCTTAGAATTCTTCCTATGAATCTCAACCTGGCGCCTGCTTTTCCCACTATTTGTTTTATGTGATCATTCCACTTCAGATCGCTCCGGATAGTAACTCCTAAGTATTTTACGGTCGTTACCGCTTCCAATGATTTACCACCTATGGCATAATCATACTGGAATGGATTTCTGCCCCTATGTATGCGCATTATATTACATTTATCTACGTTTAGGGAAAGCTGCCAGCTGTCGCACCATGCATTAATCCTCTGCAGGTCTTCCTGGAGTACGTACGAGTCTTCTGATGTTGCTACTTTCTTGTAGACAACCGTGTCATCTGCAAATAGCCTCACGGAGCTACCGATGTTGTCAACTAAGTCATTTATGTATATTGTAAACAATAAAGGTCCTATCACGCTTCCTTGCGGTACTCCCGAAATTACCTCTACATCTGCAGATTTTGAACCGTTAAGAATGACATGTTGTGTTCTTTCTTCTAGGAAATCCTGAATCCAATCACAAACCTGGTCCGATATTCCGTAAGCTCGTATTTTTTTCACTAAACGTAAGTGCGGAACCGTATCAAATGCCTTCCTGAAGTCCAGGAATACGGCATCAATCTGCTCGCCAGTGTCTACGGCACTGTGAATTTCTTGGGCAAATAGGGTGAGCTGAGTTTCACATGATCTCTGTTTGCGGAATCCATGTTGGTTATGATGAAGGAGATTTGTATTATCTAAGAACGTCATAATACGAGAACACAAAACATGTTCCATTATTCTACAACAGATTGACGTAAGCGAAATAGGCCTATAATTATTCGCATCTGATTTATGACCCTTCTTGAAAATGGGAACGACCTGCGCTTTCTTCCAGTCGCTAGGTACTTTACGTTCTTCCAGCGATCTACGATAAATTGCTGATAGAAAGGGGGCAAGTTCTTTAGCATAATCACTGTAGAATCTTAAGGGTATCTCGTCTGGTCCGGATGCTTTTCCGCTACTAAGTGATAGCAGTTGTTTTTCAATTCCGATATCGTTTATTTCAATATTTTCCATTTTGGCGTCCGTGCGACGGCTGAAGTCATGAATATGTAATAAAAAATGGGGGTTCGTATTTAAAAAAATGCATTTGATATCCGTTTGACCTATGGCAGCGCCATCTAGTAAGCCAATCATAGCGCCATCTGGTTTCCCCCTTCAAGCTAGACGAGTTTTGTTCTTTGTAGTTTTTTCATCTGATGCTTATTTCTTGCGATATTTGGCCTGGTCACTATCAATGGACCAGCTTGTATACAGTTCATACTGAATGCTGTACAATTGCAGCTTCGTTGCATCACTTGTGTTGCAAGAATGTCCCCTTTATTTGGACAGATGAGTGCCAAGTTGCTTTTCAAAACCTTAAGGATGCATTGCTCAGTGATCGATGCCTAGTTCACTTTGTTCGTGACAAACTTGATAAACTAGTTGTATTGCAATTTGTCAGTTCCTCTTATGGCTTCAGTGCAGTGCTTTCACACAGAATTGGTGATAAAGACAGGCCTACTGCTTTTGTGTCAAAAGTGTTGTCCAAAGCTCAGTGTAACTATTCACAAATTGAGAAAGTGGCTTTGGCTATTGTGTATGGTGCCACCAAATTCCACCACTATTTGTATGGCAGAAAATTCTACTTAGTAATGGATCATAAGCCTTTGCAGTCCTTGTTTCATCCAATGAAACTGATTCCTGTATGAATCGCCCAAAATTTGCAAAGATGGGCTTTGTTGTTGTCTCAATAGCAGTATGAGGTTGTGTGTCATCCAACACCTCAACATGATAATGCAAACACACTTTCACATCTTCCAATTGGCCCTGATACATACTTTGATGCTTCTGCTGCATCTTCTTGTCACATTGATGCTCAGGTTTCTGAATTGCTTCAATCTTCTCTGCTGATTTGAACACTTTGCTAACACACATTTACACATATTGGCCTCATTCCTTGCATAGCATAAAGAACTTTTTAGTGTGCCAATACTTTGCACATCGGCATGGCCTCACTATATAGAAAGAAGTGATTCTTGTTCAAAATGACAGTGGGTAGTCATGTGTGTTGATCCGTAAAGCTTTGCAAAAAGAAGGGTTGCAGTTACTTCACCAAGAACACTGGGAGATAGTTCGTACGTAACAGTTAGTGCACCGACACTGTACTTGGCAAGGTATGGGCACCCAAATAGAACAGATGATGTCACAGTGTCACACATGTGCAGAAAATCAGTCTGCTCCACCACAAAAATTCTCTGCTTGGGCTAAGTCGCAATCACCACAGCAATGTGTGCACATAGACCTTGCGGGACCTTTTTGGAACACTCGTTGGTTGGCTGTGGTTGACTCGTATACCAAGTTTCCTTTTCCTGTGCCAATGAACTTGACAATGTCACATAGCACAATTCAGGTGTTGCCCTATAATTTTTGCCTCGAAGGTTTACCTGAAGTCATAGTGTCAGACAATGGTCCTCAGTTCACATCAAATGAATCTGAAACATTCTGTGAACAGGGTATGTCCAGAAGCTTGATGTCCCCTACAGCTACAGCTTCCATTCCAGTGCAGTGTCCACCCTCCAGCCTCCCTCACTGCTGTCACGCTCCGTACATGATATGATTGTCCATTGCTTTGGGCGGGAGGAATGTTCTGATGTAACATCAAGCGCCATCATATCAGCCCGAAATATTGCAGCAGAGAAGGCTGAGAGATGACGTTAACCAATAGAACACTGACTAGGGCGACAAAACGATAGGAGTGGCACGTATACAAAGAGAATATAATCACCACTCCAGTTAGCCTCAGCCACACTAGAAGACACACTAGAAGATGAACTGTGATACAAACCCGATAGCAGTGACTTATGAACTTGTGTGATTTGCTTGCATGGAAATTGTATATGTCAAAGGACATTGGCTATTTGAAAGTCACCAGTTGTTTGTGACACCTCATTATAAATCCAAGTTAAGTATTCTCAATTCAGTTTACTGTAATAAAACTCCATTAATATTATTTGCTTCAATTGTTGTCTAGCTATCTGAGAAAACAGCTTCCTAGGCACCCCTTATTAGATGAGTAGGCAGAACACCACAGTGTGTAAATCTGCCTCTCTGAACACCATGTGACCACTGGTATAGGAACTAGGCCTAAGCACAATGAGAAACTCAGACAGGAGAGTACTGCAAATGTTAGAATAAGGAAAGGTTCTCATAAAAGTATAATTAAAAATAATGTAAGTATATTTCATCAAAATATTGGGAGTTTAAAGAATAAAGTAGATGAGCTTCTGGTTTGTTTAGAAGATTTAGAAGCTGAGAATGAAATAGATATACTATGCCTGTCTGAGCATCACATTGTTACTGATATGGATAAGGTAAATGTAAGTGGTTATAAGCTCTCTGCACATGTAATGAGAGAAAATATGGAGAAAGGAGGAGTTGCCATATATGTCAAAAGTTATCATTGTGCAAAAAGTATTGTGTAGAGAAACATATAGAAGCATGTGCCTGTGAGCTGAAATTAAATAAAGGCACATTTATAATTGTAACTGTATATAGGTCCCCATCAGGAAATTTTCATCTATTTCTGAAAAATTTGGATTCCTTGTTGTGCTATCTGTCAGACAGGGGGAAGCAAATTGTTATTTGTGGGGACTTCAATGTAGATTCTCTGAAAGAGGGTAATAGGAAAAATGACCTTGAAGTATTACTCGGTTCTTTCAATTTGACACCCATTATTGATTTTCCTACTCGGGTGGTCAAGGATAGCAGCTCACTAATAGATAACTTCTTTGTAGACCAAGATAAGTTTAACCAGATAAATGCTCAGCCTGTTGAGAATGGTCTTTCTGATCATGGTGCACAGCTAGTTACAATATATGACATAGCTCCATTCAGCAATACTAAACAGTCCTCCAAAGTAGTACGTTCAGTCAACGATTTAACAATTGCAAATTTCAGGGAAAGCCTACAGCAGTTAGACTGGGATGAGGTGTACCGTGAACCTGATGCCAATTTAAAATATAATTTATTTCATGACATTTTTGTAAATGCATTTGAAAACTGCTTCCCCAAGAAAATAGTTAAATATACTCGTAAGAAACCTTGTAACAAACCATGGCTTACTAAGGGTATAAAAATATCTTGTAACCGGAAAAGGGAAATGTATCTGACAGCAAGAAAGAGTAGTGACCCAGAAACTATCAAAAATTATAAAAACTACTGTGTTATATTAAGAAAAGTTATTAAAAAATCCAGGAGTATGTGTATCATGTCTGAAATCAGCAACTCTGATAATAAAATTAAAACAATTTGGAATATTATTAAAAGAGAAACAGGTCAACCAAGAGCAGAGGAAGACAGTATTACCATCAAATTGAATGAAAGCTTTACGAACAAAAAGTCAGAAGTTGAAAATATTTTTAATAATCATTTTCTAAATGTTGTGGATATAGTAGGATCCAGGTGTTCATTAGAAGATGCTAGGCTGTGAATGGAAGAGGCCATACCTATGCAATTTGATACAATTGAAATCTCACCCACTTCTCCCTCTGAAATTAAGAAAATAATAAACTTGCTTAAAAGCAAAAACTCACATGGAATTGATGGCATTTCCAGCAAAATACTAAAAGCTTGTTCTCAACAGATAAGTAAGATTCTCAGCCACCTGTGTAATAGCTCTCTGGAACAGGGCATTTTCCCTGATAGACTGAAATATGCTATTGTTATACCTTTGCATAAAAAGGGGGGTAGATCTGATGTCAACAATTACCGTCCAATCTCCCTTCTAACAGCTTTATCCAAAATTTTTGAGAAAGTAATGTATTCAAGAGTAGCTTCACATATCTGCAAAAATGAAGTACTAACAAAATGTCAGTTTGGTTTCCAGAAAGGTTTTTCAACAGAAAATGCCATATATGCTTTCACCAGTCAAATTTTGAATGATCTGAATAACCGAAAACCACCCATTGGGATTTTTTGTGATCTCTCAAAGGCTTTTGATTGTGTAAATCATGAAATTCTGCTAGACAAGCTCAAGTATTGTGGCATGAGTGGGACAGTGCACAAATGGTTTAATTCGTACCTAACTGGAAGAGTGCAGAAAGTTGAAATAAGTAGTTCTCGTAACATGCAAAGATCAGCACATTCCTCAAACTGGGGAACTATCAAGAATGGGGTTCCACAAGGGTCAGTCTTGGGTCCTTTGTTGTTCTTATTATATATTAATGACTTGCCATTCTATATTCATGAAGAGGCAAAGTTAGTTCTCTTTGCTGATGATACAAGTATAGTAATCACACCTGAGAAACAAGAATTATCTGATGAAATTGTCAATACTGTCTTTCAGAAAATTACTAAGTGGTTCCTTGTAAACGGACTCTCACTGAATTTTGATAAGACACAGTACATACAGTTCCGTACAGTGAATGGTATGACGCCATTAATAAATATAGACCTTAATCAGAAGCGTATAGCTAAGGTAGAATATTCCAAATTTTTAGGTATGTCCATTGATGAGAGATTAAATTGGAAGAAACACATTGATGATCTGCTGAAACGTTTGAGTTCAGCTACTTATGCAATAAGGGTCATTGCAAATTTTGGTGATAAACATCTTAGTAAATTAGCTTACTACGCCTATTTTCACTCATTGCTTTCATATGGCATCATATTTTGGGGTAATTCATCACTGAGGAATAAAGTATTTATTGCACAAAAGCATGTAATCAGAATAATAGCTGGAGTCCACCCAAGATCATCCTGCAGACATTTATTTAAGGATCTAGGGATATTCACAGTAGCTTCTCAGTATATATACTCTCTTGTGAAATTTGTTATTAACAACCAAACCCAATTCGAAAGTAATAGCAGTGTGCATAACTACAATACTAGGAGAAAGGACGATCTTCACTATTCAAGATTAAATCTAACTTTGGCACAGAAAGGGGTGAATTATACTGGCACTAAAGTCTTTGGTCACTTACCAAATAGTATCAAAAGTCTGACAGATAACCAACAAGTATTTAAGAAGAAATTAAAAGAATTTCTGAATGACAACTCCTTCTACTCCATAGAGGAATTTTTAGATAGAAATTAAGAAAAAAAATAAAAAAAATAAAAAGTAAAGAAAAATAAAAAACACACAAAAAATAAAGTTGTTATATTAACTTAAGTATGTTGTTAAATTAACCTAATTATGTCATGTATTGGAAAATTCGACTCGTTCCACATCATTACGAAATATCGTATTCATGATCCATGGAACTAGTATTAATCTAATCTAATCTAATCTAATCTAATCACTTACACCTTTTAACTTATCTACCAATTGGCCTTGTGTCTTGTCTACTGATGACACTCTTTGATTCAAGTTATTTATATTGTGGGGTAAGTCAGTGAGCTACTCTGCTTTTAATTCCTTTCTTATGTTTACAAGTTTACCTGTTAATTCAGGTCAGCAAACTGCTGTGTTAAATTAACTTTAAGACCATAAATTGCCTGTTTTTGTTCATTTTTAAGAGTGTTAAAATTTTGTGTTTGTTTTTCAGCAAATTGGTCAAATGTTTGCTTTTGTTCCTTTGTAAAATTATTTTTAAATCACTGAATTGTCATGCTTGTGTATTGAATTTTGCATCAAAGTATCTCATTATCTCTTGCATTAATTGCATCATGTTCATGGTACAGGGTGTGCCCACCATGTTTCGTTCAGTTATATTCCCATTAGGTGTCTGTGTCATAGGAAAAGTGTAATTTAATGAATCTGCACTATCACTCCTTTCATTCTCACCATGTAGAAAATGCATCCCAGTGAAAATTAAGAAGCCATTTTGTCTACTGTAATCATGGTAGCATCACAGATTACAACATTGCTGTTGTTTGTGTCCATAGCATTTAAAGGGTAAAGTTAGAAGTCAATAGGATGACCGACATTTTCAATTTCACTGTCATTTGTTGTTATTGTATTGTTGAATGTAGGTGGTATTGGCTGAGGTGGGGTGGAGGTTGAAATGGAAGGCCACACCAGACATGCTCTGTGCCGGTGCGAAGCTGGTTTGTGCATGTGGTGGGGTGGAAGCAGCAGTGACATTAGCATCTGTAGGAATGGCAGCAAGTGATCATGGTTTTCTGGATGCCATAATGATAAGAAAACCCTCAGTAGAAGAGCTGGATGTAATTGCTGCTAAATCTACATCATTTGAGAGTTTGGAGCTGCAAGTGAGATGTCTGGTGATAAAGCTGTTGTCAGCTTTCCATTTCTCATTCTTCCCTTCAACCATGAGGAATTTATCTGCCAACTTGACCAAGATGTCACCTTGCAGGAATTGCTGCTGTATATCAGGTTGTACCATGAATGTGTTGTCAGTATTCAGAGTGGACAACGCACGATTGGGTTCTGAAATGATGAGTGGTGGCATCAAGCTGTGTGGCCTCCACATCATTGGTATGAGTAACATTGCACAAGATTCAAACAGGTTTAAAACAGTTGACAGTCATGGTGGTATGCTTCCCATGGAGAACTGTATCAAAAGAAATGGTACCTCATTTGACGATTTAGTGGGGGCCAGAATAAGGAGGCTGCAGAGTTGAGATCACATGGCGCCATCCAGTAACATGGCACAGTCACAGTCTGCCAGTGCTTTATGAACAAAAATTTTCAGTGGGCTGTGCATCTGTGGTGGTAATGTTTTTTGAGCCATGGAACAAGCTGTTTAACTTGTTTTATGAGAGCAGGATGCTCCTTGATCTCTTGTGGCTGTATAGGCATCACAGAGTCTGTGGACAGAGTAAGCAACCCATTGCGTGGAGCCTCTGCCAGGTAGATGTGGAGGTCTTTCTACGTGGAACGTACACCTAGCAACATCGATGGTAATGCTCAGTTCAGTGGCCATCATGATACGAGTGCAGCCTTAAGTGTATGGTGCCAGTGCTCCACAAATCTGTTGCTATGCAGGTGATTATCCATTATGCAATAATGGTGTACACAACAAAGGTTACACAGTTCATTAAATAGTGCCACTTTGAAGTGATGCCCTTGGTCAAAGGCAAAGTATGATATACATATATCAACAAATATTATTGCCATCGTTTCTGCTGTTATGTTCTCCATGGATATAACCCATCACATCACACAGTCAGTGACAGACAGTGTGTAACAAAAGCCTTCAGAATCTGGGAGAGGATCTACCAGATCGAGATGGATGTGCTGAAATCAATCTTTCAGTATCTCATAGGAGCGAGTGGTGGCTGTGTGTGACAATAAACTTTGCTGCACTGACAAGCCATACGTGTCTGCATCCACATTCAGCAGTCTTTTTTGATGTTGGACCGCACAAAAAATGTTACAAATTGCATTGATAGGCATACATTGGAGTGAGATAGACTGTGTAACTGGTCAAATATGATCTTTCTCATAAGTGTAGGTACAAGAGGTCAGATCCAGTTTTGTGAAACATCACACAACACTTATATAATGGGTCCAGGGATTGAATGTTGTTCTATATGTATACTAGTTGTATTGTCATGAAGAAGGTCCATAATTTGTCATGCAGTTGCACCTATGATAATTTGTCATACTCAGTATGCATAGAAAGGGCACTGATTCTCAACAGATAGTCTTCTACAACATTGTCTGCTCTGTGGAGGTGTCTGACATCCATTGTGAGTTGTGCTGTGTTGTCCAAATGGGAGAACTGTCAGGGACAGGAGTCTTTTGATGTCATCTTTAAGCTGACAAACTGCCTCATATACTGCTATCACGGGCTGACCACTGGTGCTGAGAGTCTGTCATTTTGCAATAAAAGAAGCATGGGAGTTGTTGTATGCCAATCACTTCCTGCTGCAGCACTGCTCTGATGGCAAAGTCGCTCACGTCTGAAATGGTTGTCAGTTTTTTTAGGAATGGTTGTGCTAATGTCGTAGTGTGTGTAAGAAAATCCTTGATTTTGTTGAAAGCATGCTGCATTCATGAAGCCAATTCTAATCTTGTGTTTTCCAGTTGTGTTCTTCCCTGATAGTACTTTATTCAGTTGTGCCAGATGTCAATAGTAGAAGTTTAACACACCGAGGAAACAGCAAAATTCATGGAAGTCCTGAGGCCAATGTAACTTGATGTTGGCAAAGCTGATACTTACCACCATTGATGATGAAACTGGAGTCATTAAGAGTATAAGGAACTTATTTTGGATGCAGTTTATGATCTTCCTGTGAAGCAGAGAAAATCAGAATGTCATCCAGAATGTCATTTCAACAGAATAATGTCTATGAATCATTTCCATATCTGGGCTGCATTTTTGAGGCCATGAAGTATATACAGAAATTTATATAGTCCAAAGGGTGTTATAACAGATGCCTTTTGAATGTTCTACTTGAGATCTGCGTAGACACACACACACTTTTGTATGTTTCGAATCAGATAACTATTCTGCAACATGTGGGAGTTCAAAGCCTGGTGGTCGATTCATAGCCTAATAGTACCATCTGTCTAGGTTACTCATTTGTAGATGAAGTATACGAATTATCAGGAAGGTCTCACAATGCCAGTTTGTGATAGTTCATCAACAATTGCTTTAGCCACATGAAGTTTGTCTGGTACTGGTCTCCACATCTTATATTGGACTAGGTAGACTGGTGTGGTCATAATTTTATGGACAGTACTGTTTCATACAGTACTCTGAGTAAATAGCACTTGCAGATACGTGGTGGAATACATGCAGAAGAAACATTGACAGGGTGAACCATATTAACCTGGATTGCATGTGGTGCAGGTGTTGCCATGTGTACTGCCATTGTAGGTGTCCCTGTTGGATGATGCTGTGTGTGCCTTGCCTCACTGAAGTCAGTGGAATCAGAAAGTTGAGGTTGTTCCATTGTAATGTTATCCAAGTGGGAATGCGTAATAGCAAGTTCCTCCATCACCATGTGAATTTTTTGTTGGAGCTGATGATGTAGGGGATAGACTGACCTTATGTTGAAGTGAGCCACCTCTTAGATCTGGAGAGAGAGAAATGAGGCAGAGTAAATCAACCCTGAGCACCAGTTCCTTGACATCTGCAATGGGAAAGTTCCACAGAAATGTATCCTCAAAGCTGAGATCTAAGGTGTGAGGTGAGGATGCATAGATGCAAATAATACGATCATTCAATACTCAGAGTTAAACAGCAGCTACGTTCATCATCACTGGTAAGTGTATGGAACATACGTCTGTCATTGCTGGTAAGTGTTCAGGAGGTGAGGTTCTCACTTCTGAACTCATGTGAATGGGGAAATAGTGGTTCTGAATGTGGTCAAGGATGTAGAGTCTGCCACCCTGGTGAGAAGGCAGTGAGCAGGATGTTTTGCTGATGCATTGCAGAGTTAGGCCCATTGAACTGCTGTTACTATTCTGCACACCTATTGCCAATTACACTTTTCATTTGGGTGCTCACACACAGGTTTACAGTTCCACACTGTGTCACCAAATTGTGCTTGAAGCCAGCAGAGCCACAGCCTTGGCCCTGCATGGGGCACTGTTGCTGTCTGTGCGAGGGCATGCTATATTGTCTGGAGGCTGCTGCCCCATGGGTGGGGTTGACATTGCTCTCGGTGGCAGTCAGGTGTAGTTGGGTCAGTTTGGCTGCTTCTTGCTGCTTGGCGTGACGTAGATGCTGTGTGTCTCAGGTGCAGAGCACTGTCGTTGATGACAATGATACATTGTCTACATTGTAATACTGTAAAAATCCTAACTACCAATATTAGTTTCTGTTCCAATGATTTTCATTTGTGGAAAATTATTTCTATTTGTACTTTGAATGGCAGTTTGATGATATGCAGAGTTCAAAGTGTGTGATTGGGCATGAGATTCATGTCCACAAGAATACATAACAAGCACTAAAGTTGCAAGGTGTCCTGGTTCCCAGACGTTCGTCATGTATAACTTGTTTTAATTGCTGCTCCAGTGTCAGTGAAAGGCGTTGGAGTGGTGCTGACTTCACAGCACTGTATTTGTTGTCATTTGGGGATGCAATAATGATATCACTGATAATGTCTGCATGTTCATCTAAGTTGGACAGTATTGCAACAAATTTTTGTCTCTTGTTGGAAATGGCGTGGGTGGCAAGTATGCACTTAGCAATCGCAAACCACATAACCGTTTGGTCTGGACGGAATGGTGGTAACTTAAGCTGTGAACTAAAGCTTACAGGGTGCCCTTCATGTGCAACTGTGCTTGTGGTTACGACAGTGTCCAGTAAGGCACGATAGGACCAACTCTCAATTTCTGGACATGGCCCAGTTTTAACATTGGTGAGGATGTCGATAAATTGTCAAATCAGCTGGACCACATTGTGCAGTATGAACAGATTGATTGGATATGTATGTGGAGTGGTGAGCACAACAGTATTGGAGGACATACCATGATTTGCATTTACAGCAGTCTGTTGCACTGTCCTCATGGTATGCACGCAGTTTATAGTCACGGACAAAGTCACCCAGTGGATTGTCCATACGTACCCCTTGTTCAGTACTGTAGATAGCACAATAAGACATATAGCATTGCTCTGAAACATTTCATTTTCCTCTTTCACAAGCAGCAGCTATTGTACATGTTAATGCAAAGCAGTGAATTCATCTGTATGAAAGTCACTGCCTTGTTGTAAAAATTCAAGTACATGATAGTTGCGAGATGACTTCATCTTCAATGTGCAGTAGCTGGTTTGCAGAATGCAGACGGGTCCAAATTGCACAAGGTTATCACTGATCACCAATGTGAATTTTACCCCAGAAAAGGATAAAGACAATGATTAATAATGGCTCGGTTGCAGATAAAATTCACTTTATTATTTAAAGCAGTACAGTTTGATATGGTCCATACAGGTGTCAATCTCAAAGCACACTACTCTCCTCTCAAGATATTCCACTCATGGCCACTGGTGCACTGGTCAGAGAGTCTTATCTCTCCATTGCCAGTATCACTTGCAAAGTCCCCACAAGCTGCACATGGACAAACCCTTGTTGTCATTGGTAAGAGATGTAGCAGTTTACTTTTTAGGACAGATCATGATATCAGGTTCCCCTGCCTGATAAATGTCTCAACCAGTTTGGAGATTATGGCAACAGGTAGAGAGAAGACAATGAACCACACTGGAGAGCACACTCATCAGTAAGTGGAAAGAAAAAGAAATAGTAAAGACTAACATGATACAACTGTATTCACAATTATTAAGCCTTCATCCAAATATGTAGTCTATTAAAAATAAAATAAAGTACCTGGAACAGCACAGTGGATGCATTACAGAAAACAGGTATACAAACATGAAATACTGCAAGTAATGGTATCATCATGTCAAAGGGCCAGTTATTACTTTAGGACTGTTAAAAAGGGAGGAGGGGGGGGGGTTATCAGAAATGCGATGTACTTTAAAGATAGGTAAAATCTGATCACATTTAGTGAACTAAGCTTGCCATCCATAAGAATTTAATCATTTTGTGTGTATAGTGCCCATCTACCTGGAGATATATTTTTACAGATTAACCAATATGTTGTACAGAATCTCAGCTTCTAATACCAACATAACCTTATGTGGAGATGTGAACACAAGTGTTAAGGATGAAATTGGTAAAAACTTCCAAAACATTTCGAATGCTTTTGATATATAACACAGTCATAAAAGCTACAAAATTGTAAAATACATACTTTTTAAGGGTCTGGAAACAAAAGCTGTGATGAAGTGTGTACAGAAAATAGTGTAGATGCAAAATTCTGCACATTGTTTAAATAAATAATTTCAGAAGGCGGCCACTTCAGGAGCAGAAGCAGCAGCTAAGGTAAACAAACTATGGGTATTAGAAAGTCATCTGAAACACTTAAATATCTAAGATCTTTACAAAAGCACTATACTAATACAAAGTTCATAAATTAGTAACACATAGAAAAATATATATTAGAGTTTACTGCTACCCAAAAGAAGAATCATTTAACAATAAAATAATATGTAACATAAAAAATAGAACAGTATGAGACATCATAAAACAAGAAATTGGAAAAAAGGCAACCACAAATACAATAACATACAAATCAAAGATGGGAGTAAGTTAATAGACAATCCACAGTAACTACCGGTTTGTATAAATGACTATTTTTCAGGTATTGTTGAGAAGCTCCAACAAATATCCTTAAAGCAGGTATGGCACCCACAATGAATTACATAGTCAATACAGTGACGATATATCCAACAGAGTAAGAAGTCAGGACTAACAATAATAATAATAATAATAATAATAATAATAATAATAATGTCATCAGGCATAGATTAAATGCCAATCTGTTCTGAAGACATGCATACATAGCTTACACGCACTCCTCAGCTGAGTGAACTATTTGACAAACCTAAAAAAGAAGAGGATCCTATTGCCCTAGATTACAAGCAAGAAGCTTTTTTGAGAGTAAAGGGCCATCACACTAGTGTCCAGGGAAATAGTATTTCCAGTATCAACAACAAAAGCAGTGCAAACACCAGCAGTAGATCTTCTGACAGCAGCAGCAGCAGCACCTGGACCCATGTTAAGAAGCACCAAGAACAGGAAGCCCTCACAAAAGAATCAAAATTTTTGACATCCAGAGGTAGGGAAAAAATCAGTATAGCAAGTAGAGAAATAGATTCAAAGAAATTAAATTTAAAAATACTGCATCAAAATGTTAAATATACATCCAACAACAGGGGATTGCTCTCCACAGAGGATCACAAACTGTACACAATTTTGCTTTGAATCAGCAGCAGTACAAATAAAGTTCATGTGGGAAAAATTCCTTGTAATGGGAATATACTGATCACCTAGCTCATGCATTAAAAGATGTTTATTGGAAATTGATGTGTTACTGCATAAAGTCATGAAACAGTACACTTATGTAATAATAGCTGGTGACTTAAATATAGATATGCTTAAAGTCAGTGGCTACACAAGACATCATAAGGATATACTATCTCCGGTTTTCGTGCAACAAATCCAACAAGACATACAGAAGAATCTAGCACATTAATAGACCATGTTCTGTCAAATATACATACAGACACACAGACAAAAAGTTCACATTATAAATACTGTAGTTGCAGACACTTTTGGACAAACATTTGAGCTGAAAGAGCACATAAAAATCGAGGAAAATGTAGTGGCTGAATTTAAACAAACTGATGTTAGAAATCTGAGCAGGCTAGAATTTTTGATAAAAGAAGAAAAGTTGGATGATATGTACATAGAGTACAGTGTAGAAAAGAACTAGGAATCTTTCTGTGTTGTATTAAGACACCACATATGCAGAACTATTAGGAGTAAACCAAACAAAAAATGGTTCACCACAGAAATTAAAAAAAGATGAACTGATTGAACTCTTTGAAACATATCAGAAAGGAAATGGTCAGGTCAGTCATGAGGCTTACAAATGTAAGAAGAAAGCATGAACTAGAAAGATAAGAGAAGCAAATGCCAGCCAGAAAAATCAATCTTCTTCTAACATCTCTAAAACAGTCTGGACGTATATAAATGAAAACAAAAGAATCACATGCCTTGAAAGATACAAATATAGCACTGAAGGGAAGGGAAAGAAGTGACTGATCCATAACAAGTGTGCAATATTTTCAACCAGCACTATATAGCTATAGTGGAGAAACTTCTAAAACAAGATACATCAGTACCAAAAAGAATGGAAAGTCCCGAAAAGGTGGCCAAGAGTTTATACCTCCTCCCTACAGATGAATCAGAAGTTCTTAAAAAAAAACTGGATCACTGGAACTTGAAGGCATCTCTGCAAAACAGTCAATCACTGTGCTAGATATCTTGCTAAGCCTCTAGCATTCCTGGTAAATTTAGTAATGAAGCAAGGAGTATTCCTGAAATGTTTAAAGATGAGTAAAGTTGTGCTAGCATTCAAAGGAGGTAATAAAGAAGAGCCCAGAGACTATAGGCCCATAATGATCACACCTGTTCTGTCTAAAATGGTAGAAGCAGTGATTAAAAATAGATTTATAAATTTCATAGAGAAGCATAACATTTTAAATGATGCACAACATGGATTTAAAAAGGGAAGATCCACCAAGGCCAAAGTGACAAACTTTATAACTCACATTAGTGAGGCATTGGGTCATCAAACGAAAGTATCTAGTATCTATTTAGATGTTTCAAAAGCTTTTAACTGTGTCTGCCATAAAAGTCTTTACAGAAAATGGACTGCTATAGCATAAGAGGGAAAGCTGCTGATATTATAAAAAGTTTGTTGGAAACAGAAAACAGTGCATTGAAATTAAACATAGATCTGGAAATACAGAGAGAAATATCTACTCTGATTTTCTGCAGGTAAAATATGAAGTAGCTCAGGGTTCAGCACTAGGACCTCTGCTCTTTATTTTATATATAAATGATATGCCCACTGCTGTAAATGAAAAAGTGCTCATGTATGTTGATGACACAACTTTGCTAGTATGTAGTCACTCAATGAGGGAGTTGGAAAAAAGAGTCAATGAGAGCTTGCAAATGGCAGAAAGGTGTTTTAGAGAAAATAACGTATTGATCAACAGGAAGAAAACTATGTGTACAAATTTGAAACAAACAGAACCAACAGAGCAGAGGAATTTTCTCTGTGTATTGGGGATATATAAATGTGGACAAATTTCCAACAAGGGAAAACCGCATTGACAAGATCTCTTCCAAAATAAGTACAAATATATTTCTAATGAAAAAAATGTGATATGCGGTGGACACAGAAACCTTGCTTAGAATGTAGTACGGACTTATTTTTCCACACATATTATACTGCAACCCAATATGAGGTGATGCAGCAGATGTACATGTGCAAAGAATCCTAAAACTTCTTAGATGTATAGGCAAAGTAACACCTCGGGAATACTGCAAAAATAAATTCAAGGAATTTAAAATATTAACTGTACCAAGTTTGTACATACATCAGACAATACTTCTTCTAATGGTAAATTGTACAGCACCTCTAAACAGAGACTTTCATGACCACACCGCAAGAACCAGAGAAAATTGCCACATCTGCAGAAAAAGATTGAAAATGACAAACAGGGACCCTAAAATTGCAGGAAGCTCATTTTATAACAGATTACCATCTAACATCAAGAGTATAAAGGAACAGAGCACCTTCAAAAGAAAACTCAAGGAACACCTCATCTACGGATGGTGGTACAAGGTGAAACAGTAGTTGTTGGCAAGAGGACAAATGTAAATTGGAATATCAAATTTTCCTGAAAGAAAGAAAAGGAAAACAAAGTGTAGTGCTGAAATTAAGAAGAAAACATACAGACTAAGATGTAGCATTGCAATAATGTATAAATATTCTAATATTTCTATGCAGTGAGTTTAACATAGATGAACTAAAAAAAATTAATCTTCAGTTCTTCTAAATGTATTATTTATTAATATTAGCAGTATGACAAAAAACAATTAGATTACAGGCTTTCTCTATTTGTGCTAGACTGTTACATAAATCAATGCAGGCTATCATACATCAGTGAGTAAAAATATTATAAGTAAACATTACAACAGAATTATTTCATGTATAAAATGACAAATTTCCAAGATATTTGTTTATTTCTGCAACAGAACATGTGAAACCTATCAATGCACAAAAAATAAACTATAAGTATCAACAGACATAATAAAAGAGTCTTTTAGTTCAGCTGTTTTCTTAGAGTATCTAAGCACCCAAATTACAGGAAGATAAAATGGAACATACTGAAAACTACAGACCAATTTTCTTATTCTCAACCTTCTTAACAAAGCATACTTTGCAGAAATACAGTACTGATCATAACAGAGTTTATGAAAGTGGTACTTAATTCTCCCAGTAGTAATGAGTGTGTTAGTAGCGTGTTTTTAGACCTGCTCACAGGTTATTGTTAAAGAAACTAGAAGCACTAGGTATAAGAAGAATTGCTAATGAAAGATTCCAATCATACCTGGAAAATAACACGCAAAAGGTACAAAAAGCCTACACTTCAGATGATGCTTAATTTTTAGTCAACAATGTTCAGGCTCAATAAACATTAACATTGGTATTTCTCAGTGTAGTACATATATTAGGACTGGATTTGTTCTTGGTATATATATCGATGATGTCGCAGACAGTAAAACACAATGAAAAACAATTCTCTTTCATGATAGTAGTTAAAATACAGCCACAGATACACCAGGAAAACTCCTAGTTAAGAAGGCAAATGTAGACCTCAAGGATGTTAACAGTTGGACAGTAGGCAATAAAGTAACACTGAACATGAAGATAACAAATAGCATCAAGTGAGAAAACCCTTGTTATGTTTAAACATAAATGACAGTGTAGCAAATACAGAGTTTCATCAGCACGTTATCTCCTTAAATCATTAGTATGTAACAGTCCATAGCTTGTGATGACTCACTGTTCCTGTATACACTCAGCTCTTAGCCGCTGTTGTGTTCTTCAGTCCAAAGGGCACTCTAATGCTGCTCCTCACACTAGTTTATCCTGTCCCAGTCTTTTCGTGTATGAGTAACTACTGCAGCCTAATTCAATTTGAGCCTTCTTATTCCAGCAAAGCATTGATCCTGTCTACTTACTTCCAAAATAATAAATACTACAGTGAATTTACCACTAACAACATTCTTATAATTTGCTGAGATGGAGAACTTACCCAGCAATGGGGTACACTGTTTACTGTAAGAAACTTCTTAATCAAGCAGTTGTTGGAATGCAGGCAGCAGAAAAGGCTTTGCATATCTAAGTTAATTGGGCTGACTGTTGCCTCCATGTCTACTTGAAACTCAATTGGTAGCCTGCCCGTAACCAGTGTTAGCAGAATATGCTTGGGGCTCATGGGGTTTGGAGACAGCTTCCGATTCCAGGGAAAACACTGGGGCCTCCGTTGACCATACTGTGGCTCACCGTCAGTCACAAACTGACATCAAATGGTCTGCTTTCCACCATACACCACACTTGGTATCTACATGTGGGTAATGTATTGTGCTGGTGCATAAGCTTGTAGCATTTTTCCAAATGTATAATAAACACAACACATACACACAACAGAGAATTTAGTCCTCAATAATATTTTCTCCTTGAATATTTGCAACAGTTTGCTGATGTTGAAGTAACTTTTCAGTTCTGCAACTGTAGAAATTGAGTGGTTTTGACATGAAGAACATGTTGTGCTATGTTCAGAGACCATGTTCATCTAGAAAGGAAGTTCCTTGAAGGTTGTTTGACAAAGAGTGGAAAATATGAAAATCTGAGGGCACAAGGTGAATAAGGTGGGTGCAGAATGACTTCCTAACCCAACTCCTGTATAGCTTTTTTTGTCAGTTTAGCAAAATGCAAGTGAGCATTATCACATAGTAGGATCACTTCTCGCACTCTACCTGGTCATTTCTCTTGGATTGCATCTGCAAGACATCTCAGTTGTTGACAATAAATTTCAGTAGTAATAGTGATACTTAGGAAAAGCAATTCATAGTACACCACAATGTTGCTGTTGCACATCTTTTGTGGATGTGTGTATGTCTTTGTACAGGGAGTTGCTGCTTTGTTTGGGCTCAGCCATTCCTTTCTTTTCCTTACGTTAGCATAAAGACACCATTTTTCGTCACCAGTAAAGATACAGGCTAGGAATGGTTGGTGTTTCTCACGGGCCAATTGATGATGAGCAAGCAGAGATGCACATATGGTGATCCACTGATTTTTGTGATTTTGGCTTAGAGCATGTGGTATCCATACACCCAATTTTTGAACCTTCCCCATTGCATGCAAATGTCACACTATGGTGAAATTATCACAGTTCCTCACATTTGCCAGTTCTCAAACACACTGATGCGGATCATTGTGGATTAATGTGTTTAAAGAATCTTCATCAAATACCAAAGCTCTTCCTGGATGTGGAGAGCCAATGATGTTGAAACAATCCTCCTTAAAATGAGAAAACCATTTTCTTGCAATGCTCTGTTCATTGGCATTATCCCCATACATAGCGTGAATAATTCTGGCTGTCTCCACTGCTGTCACCCCTCTATTGAACTCAAACAGAAGAATATGTCAGAAATGTTCATTTCTCCACTTGTCACTTGATTTTCTAGCATCCACAGCTCCACTCACTATCTCCAGATGGCAATATGTAAACTCAAAAAGTGAAAGTGAACTACAAAGAAAAAATGACAATCAATAAATAAACACATAGCAACTGGACTAGCAACATGCACAACAAAAATGCTATGAACATATGCAACAAATGAAAATCAGGGCAGGGCCAACGACTTGCCCATTGAGTGGAAACAGACATGAAAGGAGAGCAATGCCAAGGGGCTGGCAAATGTCACTAATAGTGGTCACATCTGTTCAATTTACTTGTACCTGGCAGCTCACTACGGGTAAAGACAGGCAATGCCATGATGTCACTGCACTCGAATCGTCAATGGCTTCATCACATGGCAGCTCAGTGGAAGGGAAGGTCTCCAGGCCAACCCTTCATGGTACCAAGGGCAGTTTTCTGCATGTATCTTATTTCGCCACCTGCCAATTGTCAGTAAGAAAATCCCTTGCACTGCCCTAAGATCATGTGAGTCTTGCCAACTTTAGCTAAAGATGAATCAGATGAGGTCAATGACCTAGTTTTGACCTTGGAGTTGGATGCTAATCATATGATCATGTCCCTAATTAGCAAGTCTAAATACAAGGTAGCACACTGGGGATACTCAAACTGACACCTGTGTGACAGATATTGTAGGTAGGTGATCCAGGCCTCATATGACTGCCCAGGGCATTTGTGATGCTGATTAAAGTGCAACCGTGCTGCCACCATATCAGTTTGATGTCCAAAATACTGTGTGAGCAACTGACAGAGATCCTTAAACATAAGTTTCTCTGATATGGTAGAGTGCTCCAGTGGTGCATAGTTTCATACAACCTTCCTGGACAACAACAAGGTGGCCTTATCAGCTGGATCTGTGATACGCCTTCCCTAACAGGACAGCAAGAGCAGGCACAGGTAATTCTCCACCTTCCAAAGACTCGTCGAAAACAGCAAAAGGCTTCAGGGGTGGTGAACAGGCACCTGGCCATTGGCATGACATGAGAGCACATCAATCCTGCATTCTGTAAGTGCAGCACCTGAAGCTATTCCTGCTCACTTGTTTCTGAAGGTGCAACTGTTCCTGCCAGCACTGCAAGTGTGCTGGGCCCATTGGGCATAAATTAACATTATGAAGAAAAATAAAAAAGAAAAAGAGTACAAACATCAGTGTTCCGGCCAACGGTGAGTGCATGACCCGGAGGCCGGGGAGCTGGACACCGGAAGAGGAAAAACTCGATGTGCGTGTCAATCTATGGAGCTGCAGAGTGTCTAGACACTGAGTAGAGGCTGCCATGGAGAAAAGCACACAATTCGAGCACAATACATTACCAGCATGAATGATCAAAACACCTAACACACAGGACCAAGAACATGGCATGATGCAAAAGCAAGGTCTATGTTAGTCAGTCTCAGTGTAAGAACTGACTGGCTCATCCTATCAGTGCCAGCAAGTAAACACCTGGGTCAATGGTTCTACACATCCTCTCTAATAGCTTTATACACCATTCTTCCATGAGACTCATGCCAATTCATCTGCAACCATATGTATATATATCCGCTGGTGAGCATACTGAAATTGTAACCAAAATCACCTGTAACTTAAATTCTATTAAATTTATGAGTAGCCTGCCTGTACCAGCAGAAAGAGGAAGGAATTTTTGGGAAGAATGATGTTCCACATTGTTTGATAGTAATAATTTTTTGGCACTATTGATAATGTAGTATAACTGTGCAAACTTGCTAACTCACTGATTGTGGATGAACTACCATAGCTTAACTGTGATAAATCAAATTAATCGGCACAGAAATGTGTATCTTCATGTGTAATTAATTTTAATTATCATTAAGAATACAGCAATTGTAATTTTGTACTGGAGATAATTTGTGCCCAACAATAAGTAGTCAGAGAGAAGTCCGGACTTATTTGTAATAAAACTTCACAGTTGAGTTGTAGTTCGGACTGTGATTATATTTGTTGCTTTCTTGGACTGTGTATTTCTGAGAACTTGTGACACTTCCAGTTGTGTACATTAGTTGGATGTTTGAATTTTTCATGTGTTAGTGATGGTTGGAAATTATATTTATTTTTGTGGTACAACCATCAGTAAAGACTTGTATTTATTCTCCATTTGTTAAAGACAGATGAACCTGGAAACTTAGCTAGATAAAACAAATGAAAAAATCATACCAGCATTTTTAACTGGATACTAAACTTATATAATACTTTGACCAAGGAGATAACTCAACTAAATTTATTTATATAGGCAGTCAAGAGTTATTACTTAATTAATGTATATTACATAATTAAAGATTACTTAGAAAACAATAGCACAGATTAATTAAAAAAGTGAGAACTAAAACAACACTCCACATACATTCTGATCCATGCACAATGAACAGCTATGTGCCCCCCACAGACTGTAGGTGCAGCACCTTCTGTCCCTACATTCTGCCTGGTCCCTCCAACCAATCCCATCCAGGGCTGGTTTGAGGTCCATGCAACACAAGCCCCTGATTGGGGTGACAAGCTGAGAGGAGTGCAACAACTGCGAGAATTTTATACAAGACGTATCAAAATTAGTAGTAGCCACCAGGGGCACAAGTGCAAGATTTGTATACAGTGCATATCATGGTCAGTAGCAAAACCAGACCTGGCCGACAGTGTATAAAAGGAATGGGGGGAGGGGTGGTGCCAAATGATAAGTCATTTGTGTGCAGAAATATATTCTCAAACCAGCCCTGATCCCACTACCTCTTTTCGCCCATGCGTATTTTCACAAGTTTTCCTGGTACTCCCGGAATCACACATACTTTATTGCACCTCATATCTAACAGCTGGTCCTCCCTCCCCCTCAAATCACTTTCTTTTCACTATACGTCATCTGTTTTGTACTGTTTTTTTGTGGTGTTCCTACTATATATCAGGAATGAGGTTGTATAATTCATCAGCAGATCCTTTGCTATCATCTCTGAACTTGCCATCTCCATACACTCAAAGACTCAACTCGTCAGTTTCTGCTGCTGCCCATTTAACTGCAACCTTATCACATGGATCTGTTGTTGGGTACAAGTGGACTTTATCAGTGTAGAAAGGTGGACGAATACATGAATTTGTAAGTATAACCAAGGACTTGTGTCACTCTCATTACATACACAAATGTTGGGCATGACTATTACTGACCAACATATTAGCAGTGAATCATGTTAGTAGTGAGTATTGTTCTGTTTACATGTATATACACACATGTACAAACATACCCCTTTTATCTTCCTCAAGGAATAAGCGCTTGATGCAAAAATCCTAAACCTCATCAAATAACACACACACACACACACACACACACACACACACACACACACACACACACACACACACCTCTATACACCCTCCGAAGTAAGATTCTTGGGTGAGGTGTCAGAACATTTCCTGATCAAAACCAGTGTAGAACTTGTTGACTTACCTTCTTACTAAATGAGAAGAGAACCATTTTATTTGCATTGTACAAACTATGTTTATTTTCCCTGTGAAATGTGGGCTGCACCATCAAACTTTTTCTAGATATCACTCTTCCTCTTATAGAGCAAATTTGCAATTGTGTACACTGCATCATTTAATTTTTGTCTTACACCCTCCACAGTCTTACAAAACAGAGCTTCATTGGAGGACACCTGATCATGATAGCTGGCCTTTCTCACCATGTCAGTGCCATTCTACATCAGCATGATCGTGCACTCCTCTTCTGTGCTATATCATTGCTCTACACTCCTCCACGCTTTACTAAGAGGGAACGAGTTAACAAGTAAAAAGTGACCAAATGCCACCAACTCTCTGACTTATCATACTCAAGCAATTACAGCTGGGGGGAAGGAAACCAATGTAACACTGATGTAGCAGAAGCATTTTGATTTCAAATGTATGCAACCCTCAGCTTTCGATTCATTCCATTTTTGATCGCTAATTCCCATGTATTTTTACATATTCTTATATGTTTCCTTATTCTCCGTTATGGATCCTTGTTCCTTCCATCTACACCATTACAGAAAAGTTTCCCTGTTCCTAGAGATAACCTGGTCCCACCTACTATTCCTCGTTTATTGCTGCCTGCCTCACAGAGTTCCCTCAAACAGTGTGACCATCAAATTAACATATCCAGCTGCAACCCATCCTTCCACAACGACCTCTATCTATTCAAATTCGGTCGATCCACAGCCTCTGCAACCCCAAACTCCAACACCCTCTCTCCCTGACTGAAACCTTTGCCCTCCATGAACGAGAACAATATGCTCAACACACCTTAAAAGACTATTCAATCTCTTCATCTCATAGTTCCAACTTGGACTACCACTACCCACAACCACCACTACAAGAGCGTCCATCAGATCTCATCCGCACCCCTTCATAGCTGCCAAACCCTTGCTTGCAGACATATTATATTTGACACACACTCAGAAACTACCTCCCACCACCCCAAAGAACCCAAAGGTTGAACAGAACTATCACACAGTCATGAACCAGCTGTCCACAAGTCTCAGTTTAACAGAACTATCAGTCCTTATCAAAGACCTTAATTTTGACCAATTCCCAAATTTAATCATTCTGGGCTTATTACAAGCCCCCTCTACTTACCCCATTCCATGTGATAGCAACACCTCTTTGCTGCTAACCCTACCTGTTAGATTCAACCTAAAACCCTACATCTCCATTTAACCATAATCCACCTCCAATAACCCCAAATAATCACCTGCTAACTTTCCAGAATTTTCTAACCTTGAGCCTTGCATTACCATCATTTCCCAAAGACCAAAAGGGAAACCAATCTCGTATCTGCAGGAAAAACCACAACCACCACCCAAAACTGGATCCTGACCTTACAACCCCACATGCTGACAACGGCTCCGCCATTGTAGTTATGAACTGCACGGATTACCTGGTAGAACAACTCCACAAGCTGTCATTAACATCCATCTACAAGCCCTGCAACAGTTTCTATTCATTCTCAAATCCCTAGGACAATATCAGAACCTCTCCGCTGAGAGTCTCTCTCTCTCTCTTCAACCCCACCACTCTACACACTCCATTGTGGTTTCTTACTGTGTCCCCACAGAGGGAATGTCTGCCCTTGTGGACCAACACCTTCAGCTTATTACCACTAACCTACTGTTCTAAATGAAAAACTCAATTTCCCCTACTGACTGTCCACAGTTATTGTTCCTTTGCCACCCGGATTCCTGATTGTTACTATTGATACCACATCTCTCTTCACTAACATTCACAATACACACAGTCTTGCCACTAGTGGACAGTACCTGTCCCATTGCTTGATTGATTCCAAAGCTACAATCTCTTTCCTGGTCATTATGACCAACTACATCCTCACACGCAGTTACTTCTCCTTAGAAAACAGCATCTACAAACAAATTCATAGTGCAGCAATGGGCATCCGCATGGCTCCATCCTTTGTCAATCAATTCGTGGGCCATCTAGAGGAATCTTTCCTAACTATCCATAAATTCCTCACCTAGTACAGATTCACTGATGACATACTTATGATTTGGACTGAGGGCGAGGACACCCTATCCACATTCTTCCAGAATCTTAATGCCTTTACCCCATTTGCCACCCCTGGTCCTCCTCAGCCCAACAAGCCGCCATCCTTGGTGTCAACCTTCGCCCCAAGGATGGCTACATCTGTGCCTCTGTCCACATGAAACCTACTAACTTCTATGTTGAAGCCTTGCGCCTACTCAATCAGAAACCAACAATACAGATGGGTTATGTGGGCACAGACCTTGCACAGCTCTGTAGATGCCACACAATGGATGGCCGCACTCCACCCAGCCACCAGGCAGCAACTTTAGTGCAACCAGAGGTCACTGAACCCAAGGACATTTTCTCCTCCATGAGCCACATGATGGAAAAAAGCATCTACAGTATCCTGGCACCAAGGCAGCAGTTAGGGCAGCACTTCGACTGCACTCCAGAGCTCTGCCACCCCCCCCCCCCCCCCCCCCCAAAAAAAAAGGTTAAATGTGTGTGAATTCCCTAGGGACCAAACTGCTGAGGTCATCAGTCCCTAGTTTGCTCCAAATGAGTTTCCTGTGCCAGGAGTTGATTGTGAAAGTATTCCCACAATCAAGATCTCATTTTCAAGCTGTTGCTGAGACGACACCATCCACATTGATCTTCGCCTCCAGAAGCTCCTAGCTATGGAACTACACCATTCATAGCTTCTACACTGAAGAGACATGGCCTCCAATGTTGTGGTCGGCAATTGGATTTTGTAATATTTTCCTTTGTTTTTCATGAGCAATGTGCCAAACTTAAACTTTTGTTTGTCCTCTCAGTAATTTAACTTTTGGAAGCCCCTTCTAGAGTTTGATAGTGACACTTAGTGTATGAACATAGGATTTTGGAACTTTCAATTTGCTGTGACATTTTCAGGCCCTCAACTTTCAGATAATATTGTTGTTCTTTCAACATTTGAACAAGTGACTTGTTTTGAATTGCTGAATTCCAAACTAACTTCCATCAAAGAAGTTTGTTTATGTGTTACAATGAACTTCATATTCATTTTATGCCAGCGCTGCCTTCGGCGGGCACATCAGTTGCTGACAAGATATGTTTTTGGCTGTCTTTGTCCAGATGTTACTGTTCCAATACATGCAGTGCATCCACAAGCAGCTGGTGGCCATCTCCATGTCACCTTCAGAGCTCTCCAACAGCCTCTTCGGGATCAACTCCAGGGTCATGGGCTTCCACCCCACTTCCCCTCCCCCACCATTCCAGCAGTTCAACAAGAAGATCAAGCCATGGGCAAACTATGTCACAAGCATGGAACAATTCACAGCATCAGAGGTCATACTCAGCAGTGCACCTTCTTTCTGGCATAAATGGGCCCTGATGTTTTCCACTCTCTGCTAAAACTTAATCTAGAACTGGAACCCCACACTCTGTCCTATGACACGTTGAAGTCCAGTTTGTTAGAATACTTTGACTTCCAGGTGCATCTGGCAGCAGCTGCCATAAACTTAACAGTCAGTCATATCACAAACAGATTGTCCACATCTTCAAACAAAAAAGAAACTGATCACAGTGGGTATGTCGGAGATGGTAGATGATGCGAGAAAAAGTACCGGAGATTGGTTTCTGGTGAAAATGGGGAGTATAATTTTTGTCTTTGAAGAGCTCAGTGAGACTCTTTGCATATGTGGAGAGGAGCTGCTCATCACTATAGATGTGATAACCATGTGTTGCTAGACTGTATGGAGGGGCTTTTTGGTGTGGAATAGTTGGCAGCTGTCAAAGTGGAGATATTGTTGGTGGTTAGTAATGTGTCCGCCAAAGGCAGCACAGATAAAATACCTGTATAAGATAAATACGAAGTTTATTGTAACATGCACAAACAATGTTCCACAATGGGAGTTGGTTTGGAACACAATAATTGAAAATGTGCCACTTGCTCAAGTATTGAAACAATATTAATATCGGGAAGTTGAAGGCCGGAAAAGGTCACAGTAAACCAAAGGTTCCAAAATCCAATGTCCATACACTAAGTGCAATCAAAGTCTGAAAGGGCCATTCAAAAGTTAAATTACTGTGAGGACGAACAAAAGTTTAAGTTTAGCAGATAGCCAATCGAAAAAAAGGCAAATATTAAAAAAGCCAACTGCTGGTCATGGCATAGGCAGCCATGAAAGGTGTAGGTACATAGCAGGCAGCTCCTCATTGTGAAGGTTGATATGGGCAGTGGTGGCATCATCGTAGCAGTAGCTCCAGATCCTGGTCCTGGTTGTGGGTATGCTTTCACAGTCAGCACATGGACCAGGAAACTCCCAGAACATAGCCCAGGCTTGATGTAAATACTGCCTGGGCACCAGCATGCTGTTTTTCTGCTTTTGGTCACGTGGACCACGAAAAAGAAAAGGTCCACCCCGTGTCTCTGGTGGCACTTGGGTTGCCAAGTGTGGCCATCCCCTGTCTGGCAATTGGAGAGCTGTCCCCTGGAAGGTCTGTGCCTGCATAACTCGCCTGTATTGCCGGTTGTTGGTGAGTAGGGACAAGACCTCGATGCAGCATTTCCCCCAATGCCTAAAGGGCAGGATAGGTGGTAGCACATGTCAACATGGAAGGGGCTGGTCTCCCTCCATCAGTGTTGGTGCTAGTGTGGCATGTGGAGTAGCTGAGGGCCCCTGCAGGGAGACAGCAGCAGGCTGGGGCTAATAAAGGCCAGCAGTGTCTGGGAAAGGCATTGTGTAAAACTCTGCCTCTGAAATGAAAGATGATGGTTAGACTACCGGACCTAGGAAGAGGACCATGTCGAGGTCACAACTGGTTAATGTGCATATGGCACACTGTGCGGTCTTGATGCATTACCCCGGCCATGGTCCAGCCCAGAAGACTGTAAATAGCTGTGGAAACAAATGCAGTTGGCTTTTGATCAAGACAAGGGCCTACACAGGGTCTTGGAGAGAGAAATGGTGGCAGCTGAGCTCAATGTACATAAAAAATAAGGTAAGCCATTTCGATGCCTGGTAAGCACAAAATCCCCAGATACCCTTGCACATCTTAAAGTCACTTTGAGGACTTTCATGACCATGCATACAGCAGAACCCGGAAATGGTGGTGTGTACCTACAGAAAATAATTGTTTCATGTCTCTCACAAACTGCACCATGGCACAATCCATCAATACTGCTCGAAAGACAAACATTATTTACCCTGGTTCTCCCAAAGATGAGCATTTGCAACGCGAATGGATAGTGTGATGAAAATGCATGGACAAAGTGAATGTGAGAACTGTACATGCCACCCAACTGGAAATCTTCAACTTTAGCAACTACTTCACAGACTGTGCTATCTCGATTTTTCCCAGCAACCCCAGCTTGTCTGAATATATGCAATGGGAACTTTCTCTGAAACGTATCCTTTGTTCCTGTAACCTCAACCTTCACCAGTCCTTGTCCTCCAACTGCCTATCCCCTTCCTTGTTGCCACTCCAGTTGTCCATATGCTTTCTATCCTACCAGTACACAGTGCACCTATAGAGTCCTTTTGCCTCCTCTCCCCTTTTCTGCTGCCCCCCCCCTGCCCCCCTCCACCCCCCCCCCCCCCCTTCCCCAGCCCCAGCACAGCCTCCGGATGTTGTATTGGTCCCTGCACACTCCCACAGGCAGCATTAGCATCTTCCCCTGCCCCTGCCCTGCAATCTCTCACCTCGCCCATCCAACACTTGTTCTGGAACCCCAATACCTTTCCCAGCAAACATCACAACTCATCTCAGATGCAGTTGGGATTTGGTGTCTGGAGGTAACAGTGGCGATGTGTGCGAGAGTTGTGCTTTTGTGAATATTTTGTTCTGTCAGAGTTTGACATAGGAATTAAACCAATAGTTAATAGTATCTATCAACCTATTCCAATCTGCCTGTCTGCCAGTCAATTTGGTGGAGGATGGTGGTGGGAGGGGGGGGGGGGGGGGGGGGAGGGAAGAGGCGGAGGGCGGTACTAATATTTCAAGACTAAGCTTTGTGTAACCATTTCCCCATCTTATTATATAGAATTGCTTGAAGTATGTGTAAACATCAAAGCATCTCTGGGTGTGAATCTAAGTCACTGCAAGCAAATGCCGCAATCATTCCCTAAAACAGGCCATGGCTCACCACTTCTCCTCTCCTCATTGATTGCTTGAGTATGTATTTATATGTCTATAAATCTTACTTTTTTTCCTGCTCAAATTATGCTGACAAATCTTAAATCATCTTAAAATGATCCTTGGAAAAATAGCTACTACACTAATTCTTGTAATTTGCTCTCATCCTGGAATACTGGGTGTTTCCTGTTTCATAATGGATGACCTGTCTGATAGTTATCACATAGTTCAATGAGGAGAGCACACCTGTCCTTTTGTGTGTTCTGCCTGACCACATTTTGCCACATGTAGGCTGATATTTACACCATTCAATGCTGTGTTCAAACTTCTACCATTTCAAATACCTCATGGGATTTTAGAGTAACAAATAATAGTAAATACAGTATGTTTTCCAAATGCAGCCATATGCGGGGTGCAACTCATTTGACGACACTTTCATTGGTCCTCTTGAAAGGTTCTACAGTGTGAAAATAGATGGAATCACTGCAGGGCACTACACTTTTACTCTAATTAAGTGCAGGAAGTAGTTTGTCTACAATGGGGTAATCAATGACTTGCCTTACGTTCAGAGGATTGACTGCTTGCTGTGACGTCAAGGTTTCTCCCAGAAGGCTTCCCTTAGACCTCTTGGCATTTGTTTTAAGACCCTACTGTTCCATCAAGATCTTCCTGGGCAACAAATGAGAATACATTCTCTTTTTATTGCAACAAAATTCTGACACACTGGAATTGTCCTGCGACAATAAGTCATATTTACCTTTACTGACTACATGCCAAGAAGACCACCTCCAGATCAGATACTGATACAATGCAGTGAAAGGGGAAAGAGATGGTAATGATATCATTAGAAACTGAGCATTACTCTGATTAGGGAAGGAAATCATCTAAGACCTCTTCAAAGGAACCATTTTTACATAATTTGAGAAAATGGTGAACTTACATTTTTGTGGTAAGATGGAATTTGAGTCTGGATCCTCCTGAGTGGAAGTCCAATGTCTTCAGCCCCAATGGCCCAACCAAACTCCATAGTGGGAAAAAGCACTACAGCTAGTGATGGTAGTAAAGAGAGATGGTAATTTGGATTCTTTTGAGCATAAAACTGAAAGTTGTCCATTTCGCACATAGATGGCTTTCATACAAATGAAACTTTGGTTTTGTTGTGTTGGTATGTGTAGCATAATAATACAAGTCAAGTGCCGACTTGATCTGTAGAACAGTTCTGTTTATTTCTCACAAAAAAATCAATAGGAATATTAGGCTCTATTATAAAATCCCTTGCTTTGTTTCTTTTCTCCATATGGAAATTCATTCAGAGTTGGCAAAGTTTTGGAAGACATATGCTCCTTCACTTTCAATGGTTAAAGAAATATGTTGTTGAATTCAGTATCTCTCTTTACAATAAATAAATAAATAAAAAATAAAAATTTGATGATCAGTTGACTGCTTCACTTCATATATGTTTGGTTGATTGGGCATTTAACAAAAATGCACCAGACTATATACAGCCAAGGAGCACTGAAAATTAAGGAGAGCTCCAGTTTTGATAACAGCCTAAAACAAATATCAAAAATGACAATGTGAACAGAGGTCCCACAATGAGTGTGCTCAAACCTCTTGTCCTCACTCACAGTGTAGGTGTATCTTTGCAGACAGTAAAAACCTCTAGTATATATATTAATTAATATCTTTGAAACCAAAAATCAAATACCGACAAGAAAAACTACAAAGACCTCCAACCATATTGTTTTGTTGCAAAATATAATTATGACATATAATTAAAGAATAGGCTTTATATTAAAATAGAAAACCTCTAAACACCATGATCTGTTTCTTTCATCAGCAAATTAATTTGAATGAAGCACACACCCAATGAGATAAAAGTTTAATATTTCTCTTGACGACTGGGAGAAAGTGAAGCGTTTAGTGAGCTGAATGTTGGAATAAATACTATATTTCTTCACAAGGTGTGATCCTACTTTGAGCAGTTTATCCATGTTTCGCTGCAGCCTGTAAACCTGCTTTCCCAAAGAGGTATGAGGGGGCCAACAAGTTAATGTGGAATCTACCGGGTGATCAAAAAATCAGTATAAATTTGAAACCTAAATAAATCATGGAATAATGTAGACAGAGAGGTACAAATTGACACACATGCTTGGAATGACATGGTGTTTTATTAGAACCAAAAAACTACAAAAGTTCAAAAAATGTCTGACAGATGGCACTTCATCTGATCAGAATAGCAATAATTAGCATAACAAAGTAAGACAAAGCAAAGATGATGTTCTTTACAGGAAATACTCAATATGTCCACCATCATTCCTCAACAATAGCTGTAGTCGAGGAATAATGTTGTGAACAGCATTGTAAAGCATGTCCGGAGTTACGGTGAGGCATTGGCGTCGGATGTCGTCTTTCAGCATCCCTAGAGATGTCGGTCGATCACGATACACTTGCGACTTCAGGTAACCCCAAAGCCAATAATCACACGGACTAAGGTCTGGGGACGTGGGAGGCCAAGCAAGACGAAAGTGGCGGCTGAGAACACGATCATCACCAAACGGCGCGTGCAAGAGATTTTTCACGCGTCTAGCAATATGGGGTGGTTCTAATAATATCCCATGTCGTTTCAAGCACGTGTGTCAATTTTTACCTCTCTATCTACATTATTCTGTGGTTTATTAAGTTTTCAAATTTCTACTGACTTTTTGATCAACCGGTAAATTACAACAAGGCATTACAGTTTTCCATTTAGAAGAGAGTATGGGTAAACAAGAACGTCAAAATTTCTCTACACTAGAGATGTTGTTGTTGTGTGTGTGTTTGTTTAGGGTATTCAACACCATGGTTATCAGTACCCTTTTAATCACTGCACAGGATGAAGTAGGTTAAATCATAAACGATGCAGATATGCAAGAATGCCACAATGATCATGATTGCACTCTCACACTTATTCTCACTTTAGCACACACTTTTACTCTGAAAGGTGCAAAAGTGAAAACCGGTTTGTTGTATTGCAGCTTATTGATACTTCCAAAGCCGGTACCTCGAAGATTCCTTTGGGCGCTGTAAGCGGTGAACATCGCCACCAATGAAGAACCTACAGAACACCAACCAACGAAGACCACCAAGATGGTGCTATAAGCAAATGGCACTCGGGCACCAGTCTTCTAGTTCAAGGTTGCATCTTGTCAAAATTACTTGTGTTGCTAGTTGGTGCCTAATGTTACACAGAATTGTTGATACGTTAGCTCTACCTGCAAACATTCAGTGCACTTAGTCAGGCCTCTGCTTACAGCTAGCTGTGTCTGCCACAAGTTGTTAAACATGTAGCAGTTCTTTTGCACATATCGATTACAGTATATTTATTTAAAGTGCTCTATGTCTACTAAGCTGCTCTATGTGCTCTATGTCTACTAAGCTTTTGACAATGTTGACTGGAATACTCTCTTTCAAATTCTAAAGGTGGCAGGGGTAAAATACAGGGAGCGAAAGGCTATTTACAATTTGTACAGAAACCAGATGGCAGTTATAAGAGTCAAGGGGCATGAAAAGGAAGCAGTGGCTGGGAAGGGAGTGAGACAGGGTTGTAGCCTATCCCCGATGTTATTCAATCTGTATATTGAGCAAGCAGTGAAGGAAACAAAAGAAAAATTTGGAGTTGGAATTAAAATCCATGGAGAAGAAATAAAAATTTGAGGTTCGCCGATGACATTGTAATTCTGTCAGAGACAGCAAAGGACTTGGAAGAGCAGTTGAACGGAATGGATGGTGTCTTGAAAGGAGGATATAAGATGAACATCAACAAAAGCAAAACAAGGATAATGGAATGTAGTCGAATTAAGTCGGGTGATGTTGAGGGTATTAGATTAGGAAATGAGACACTTAAAGTAGTAAAGGAGTTTTGCTATTTGGGGAGCAAAATAACTGATGATGGTCGAAGTAGAGAGGATATAAAATGTAGACTGGCAATGGCAAGGAAAGCGTTTCTGAGGAAGAGAAATTTGTTAACATCAAGTATAGATTTAAGTGTCAGGAAGTCATTTCTGAAAGTATTTGTATGGAGTGTAGCCATGTATGGAAGTGAAACATGGACGGTAAATAGTTTGGACAAGAAGAGAATAGGATCTTTTGAAATGTGGTGCTACAGAAGAATGCTGAAGATTAGATGGGTAGATCACGTAACTAATGAGGAGGTATTGAATAGGATTGGGGAGAAAAGAAGTTTGTGGCACAACTTGACCAGAAGAAGGGATCGGTTGGTAGGACATGTTCTGAGGCATCAAGGGATCACAAATTTAACACTGGAGGGCAGCGTGGAGGGTAAAAATCGTAGGGGGAGGACCAAGAGATGAATACACTAAGCAGATTCAGAAGGATGTAGGTTGCAGTAGGTACTGGGAGATGAAGAAGCTTGCACAGGATAGAGTAGCATGGAGAGCTGCATCAAACCAGTCTCAGGACTGAAGACCACAACAACAACAATGTCTACTAATCTTTTGCTTGTCCGTCCAGATTCCTACGGTGACAAATCCTTTCCCACCCTCCACAAATTTATCTCAGCAGCAAGGGTGTAACATTTGGCTCCTCGGAATGTAGCAGGTGCCAATTCACATTGTAATGTCTGGCAACAAGCCTCGACAAATCTACAACACCAAATCATTTCACTCCCATTGCCACCTACTTTCTTTTATCACTCCGAACACTTTTGTTTCTGCTTTTACCATTGGGCTTGTGGATATTTCTGTTTCAGAGCTGTGCTTGCCAGTTTGTTCAAGTTACTTGTTTGTGCTGCCACATATTGTTATAGCTTTAGTATATTTGTTTTGCCACGACCGCCTCACTACCCCGAGCTCCACACGTACCAGCCTTGCACTCAACAATGGCATGCACTCAACAATGGCACAATTGTAAGTGTGTTTGGCACCATTGCAGATCTAACACAGCTTCTTCAGTTCCAGACACAATAAATGATGCAGCTTACCGAGGTGATGGGAGGCTACATTCAAATGCAGTTGGCAGCCCACTTTGCGGCCAGAACTTGTGAACTGTGAGGAATTAATCTGTGCTTTGAATAGATACTATGATGCAGTAATCCATGTGGCGGCTGCCAGGTCTAAATTTTCCAGACTAAAGAAGCAGTCAGGACAAAGTTGTAGACAGTGGGTGACAGACTCACAATGGTTTACTAGACAGTGTAAGTTTAAATGTGACTGAGACAAGTCTGATAATAGAATACGGAAACATATTCTCAAGTATCACAGCCCTTCCTTGCAGCAAATTTTGCAAACTACTGACAATCGAGAATATTGTGGCAATGCCGTGTATAGTTTTCAATCAATAAACATTTGTGCAGCCACATAAACAGGCTGCTTCCAAGTCAAGCGCACAGTGCCCTACTTGGGTTCAGCATAGCCAGTCACATAAAAGGCCAGGCCAGCAAGGTACTAGCATGGAGTCTTGCCTGCTTCTCACAAGGGAACCTCCCGATCGCACCCCCCTCAGATTTAGTTATAAGTTGGCACAGTGGATAGGCCTTGAAAAACTGATCACAAATCAATCGAGAAAACAGGAAGAAATTGTGTGGAACTATGAAAAAAATAAGCAAAATATACAAACTGAGTAGTCCATGTGCAAGATAGGCAATATCTTGGAGGGTGTGAGCTAAGGAGCGCCGTGGTCCCGTGGTTAGCGTGAGCAGCTGCAGAACTAGAGGTCCTTGATTCAAGTCTTTTCTCGATTGAAAATATTACTTTCTTTATTTTCGCAAAGTTATGATCTGTCCGTTCGTTGATTGACGTCTCTGTTCACTGCAATAAGTTTAGGGTCTGTGTTTTTTGACTGCACTGCAAAACTGTGCGATTAGTAGACGAAAGGACGTGCCTCTGCAATGGAAACCGAAAACATTTGATCGCAAGGTCATAGGTCAACTGATTCCTCTCTCTTCCGTGCGCTGTAGTCGACTGACGCGTGTTTCGATGTTTGTTTAGGTGTAGCGTCCCCATACTACAGCGCAGTTACCTCGCATCGGATGGACAGATAATAATTGTCTGAAAATAAAAAGTTAAAGTTTTCACTCGAGCGAAAACTTGAAGCAAGGAGCTCTTGTTCCGCAGCTGCTCACGCTAACCACGGGACCAAGGCACACTTCTGTTCACGCTCTCCTTGATGTTGCCTATCTTGCTCATGGATTACTCAGTTTGTATATTTTGCTTATTTTTTTCATTGTTCCATACAAATTCTTCCTGTTTTCTCGATTGATCTGTGTTCAGTTTTTCAAGGCCTATCCATGGTGCCAACTTATAACTAAATCTGAGGGGGGTGCAATGGGGAGGTTCCCTTGTCAGAACGTAAGCATCACTTCATATCACAAAACACAACTTGTTTTTCATGTGGCAAGAACGGATGTGTTCAGAAGCAATCTTACAGAAACAGAAGGACCCCTCCTAATATACACCCACAGAAATCAAAATTTGCTCAACTAGAGCTTCTAGTGTGATACAGAAGTATAGCAATTTTCAATTCAAGAAATCAGCAGCCTCTTCTTTGGTGCAATACCACTCTAACAAACGATTTGTGGATCTTGTGTTAGCTGGAATCTGGCACAGACTGTGAAATTTCAGGCTTCACATTCATGGAACTGTGCAAATATATTTGGTCTCGATTTGTTTTGGTTGCATGTGATAGACAATGTGTTGTCAGTTACATCCTTTGGTTTGAAGGACAGTGTTGTTCAGTTGTGTGCTGAATTCAAAGACTTGTTTGCTGATGGCCTAGGCAAAGCTTCTACTTTTGTTGTGCATAAGACACTGCACAGTCTCATATCTACAAGGCTTCCGTTGTACGTGTTGCTCAGGAACTTTCACAGTGGCAGGACAGTGGCATTATTGCACCCATCACAGCCAGTCTGTGGGCATCTCCGTTAGTGCTCATCAAGAAGACTTCAAGCAGACTGTGTATTTGTGCAGACTTTAAAGAAAAAGCGAATCCCAAAAAAGTGATTTGACTCATTTCCTTCACCTTGACCTGGTGAACTTATGGATCCCTTTAGATGAACAGTTACAGCAAGTGTTTGTCAGCAATATACAAAGGGGACTCTTGAAAGTTTCTTCATTTGCCTTTCAGAAGTACGCTTGCACCATCAATTTTCCAGTACTATTTGGAAAAATTAACTGTATCTGTGCTTGTGTGTACAATTATTTGGATGATATGGCGATATCAGGTCACATAGCAGATGAGCACCTTAGGAATTTGTGCACCCTGTTCCAAGTGCTATCAGAAGCAGGTTTTAAATGCTACACAGACATGTGTCTTCTTTCATATTGAGATCAAGTACTTAGGGCACGCAATTAATTCTCAGTGTTCATCCAATGCAGTCGCACTTGCATGCCATTTGTGACCCCAAAACTCCAAGGAACGTTACTTGAGTTACAGTCAGTTCTAGGAACACTGATGTATTACATCCATTTCACTCCAAGAGCAGCTCAGATTGCGGCACCATTACACCACCTTTGATGCAAGAATGTACCATTTGTGTTGTCCCAGGAATGTCACATAGTTTTTCGATAGGTCAAAGATGCTTTGCTCTGTGACTGTTGACTAGTTAATTTCGATCCTTCCAAACCTGTTGTCTTGGCCACGTATGCATCTTTGTACAGCACTGGTGCTGTACTCTCACACAGGATTGGTTCTGCTTCACCTCCAAATTGCATAAAAAAATGCAGATCAACTATTTGCAAATAGAGGAAGCACTCGCCATTATCTGTGGACTGACTAAATTTCATCAGTATTTGTACGGAATAAAGTTCTACTTGGGCTCTGACCACAAGCCTTTGCAGTCATTTTTCAAGCTGGCGAAGCCCATTCCGGATCACTGGACAGAAATTACAACATTGGGCTCTAATCTTATTGCACTATCAATATGAAATATGTATGGGCCCACATCCAAGCATGACAATGAAAACACACTCGGGACAGGATGCAGATTTTGACACATCAGAAGCATCTTGTTGCCACATTGATGCACGACTCAGACACGGTGGACCAGTTTCCATCAGATCATGGGAAGATCACCCAGTCAACAGCAGCAGATCCGGACTTGCAGATTCTTTTGTGCTATATTTGCACTGATTGGCCTTACACTGTGAAATAAATTGTTAGCCTAGTGGTTCACTGATACTGTTGGCATGAAGTGTCTATGCTAAAAGGTGTCTTACTGCTATGCACTGAATCAGAACAATCACGTGTGGTGATGCCAGAGACATGTTTTTAGTTTCCTTCATCAGGGTCACTGGGGCATGGTTCACAACAAACAATTACCTCACTGACATTGAACACGGTTTGGCATGGACTCGCAAATACAGCAGACGATGGCTCAGTGCCAGTGCCATGTTTGTGTGGTACACCCGGCAGCCTCTCCTCATTTCTTTGTTGGCCACAGCCTGAAGTGCCTAGGCAATGTTTGAATTTGGTCTTGGCTGGAGTGTACTGGAACACTCATTGGTTTACATATAGCAGATTCCTTTTTGTGGTTCCCATGCACCCTACAAAGGCATGTGGCACCCTTCAAGCCTTGCAATCCATATTGTGCCTTGAGGGTCTACCAGAGTTGCTTGTGACTGACAACGGACCTCAATTTGTGTTTGCAGAATTTCAAGGAGTTCTGTACAGCCAATGTGATTTGTCACATTACCAACATGCCCTTTCATCCACATTCCAATGGAGTAGAGCAATGCTTCATTTGCACTTTTAAGCAACAGATGGATAAACTACGCATCCACCAGGACCGAGCTTTGCTGCTCTTCTTGTAACCCTATTGCTCCCAGCTTCACAACGATGCATCGTTGGTGAAGTTGTTTCATGAATGGTGCCACCGCACGTTGCTCCAGTTGCTGCACCCACCTCAGCTGCCGGCACCTACTCTATCCACTCAGACAATGTATCAATTTTATGACTCATTTTTTTTCTTTTTCTTTTTTCCAGATCATACAGTAATTAAAAGCAGTGGGAATGTGGCACTGTCGCAAAGTTGCTCTGATACATGGTCCATGCAGATCGCAGCAATGGAATCTGAATCAACTTTGCATAGTAAATTCCATGATCTTGCCACAGACTCTTTGTTCCGAGATTCACTGCTCCCCAGATGATGCAGCCTACATCCCCTCTGGCTGTCTGGGGTCCTGCATCACCAGTAGCTGGCCCCGAACTGATCGATAAGGACCGTAAACCTCATCTGTTGCAAGCGGGCAGCAGACGCCACAAGTTTTGGTCCCCTCCATTCCACAGCCAGTCTTGAGGCTCTGAATCACTTCAAGATGCTGTTGCAATTAGAACACCAGAACACACTACACCATTGCTAGATGCAGGAGTGCACCCCCTCTCTCATTTCTCAGTGGCATTCTGCATAAGTCTCAAGTCAAATACTGGGGTGTGGACAGGAGCTCAGCACCAGATACAGCTTTGGCTCCAGTCTCCTCAATGCTTTCTGCATCCACACCTCTCCCCACCATCATTGCAGAAATAGTCATTACGGTGACAGTGAGGTGTTTCGAGGGGGGGGGGGGATAAGGGGGAGGGGGGTTGGCACTCCAAGCTCATAGCTTATTAATAGTGTCAGAGCCAATGCCTTGAAGATTCTTGCTGCCATCATGAGCCACACTTTGAACATCACCACCAATGACCAATGAAAACCCTCCAGGTAACCAATCAGTGAAGACTGTTAGGACGGTGTTATAAATGGCAGGCACCTGTATACCAGTCTTCTAGTTCAAGATTGCTTCTAGTCAAGATTGTTGCTAGTTGGTGCCAAACATCAAACCAAGTTGTTGATAGTTAGCTCTTCCAGCAACCATTCAGTGTACTCAGATGCATGCCCATTAAGGGGCTTCCACTTATAGCTAGCCACAAGTTGTCAACAGGGTAGCAGTTCTTTTGCACAAGTTGAGTAGCAAGACCAGAAGACATGATTCGCTGACCATTAACATGATAACAGGGTGACCCAACCGACCTCTACACACACCAAAACATTCTGTCTAGCAGCTTGGGTAGAAGACCAGATAAAACACAAAATTTTAGAATATGTGGCACACTCATCTCATTACACTTAAAATTGAAGAGGGTGTGCTAATAAACTGGCTTATACCCTCTAATCATTATATAAACTACACTCAGTTAAAATGTGGCAAACTGTAAGCAGCATGCCAAACATATCACAAACAGGTGGTCCATCTGAGAAGGAAGCTACGTGTCAGGAGTCTCCAACTTATTTGAAGATGTGTTAAGCAAACTCAATCACTTCTAACTGGCCAGAAGGTGGTGTTCACTGATCTTATAGTCTCTTTCAATGATCGCAGTTTGTTATCTATCACATCATTCCCAGCCCAGGCTCATGACAGACCTTCTCAGCAATGACAAGGCAGCATGCCGAGAAACAGGAATGCGGATTATGTCTGGAAGGGTGCAAGCCTTTTTGGCTGTGGTTCTGGCTATCTGTTGGCCACAAATCCTCACATGTCCTGTTACTAATCTCTGTATCTGCAATTGGAGAAGGGTATCCTATCTGTTCTTGACAATTTTATGTGCTGAGTACCTATGCTGGGTGGTCTGCAGACCACTGAGTGAATTAAAGCAGATCAGGATTTTCAAAGCACAATCATGTTTCATCTTGTATAGTTTTAAGAATCGCATAGATTTCTGCATAAAGTATAGTAAACTCATGGGGCAGGGGGATTCTGAAGACACAGGCAGGACAAATGACAGAACAACCAGTAATGACCCCCCCCCCCTCCATTTGGTCTCATTAGTGTATACAATGTTAAAATCATGGCACTCACTTAAAATGGTAAAAATGTCCTTAAAAATATAGTTTGGAGTAAACAGTTCTTTGCACTCCTGTCAAGATTAATATTATACTAGGCTTCATTAACAGCCACAATGGTGCTCTGTTTATCAGAGATACACAAGATTCATTAAATGCAGCTTTGCCTCTATGTTGTTGTTGTGGTCTTCAGTCCTGAGAATGGTTTGATACAGCTCTCCATGCTACCATATCCTGTGCAAGATTCTTCATCTCCCAGAACTTACTGCAACCCACATCCATCTGAATCTGCTTAGTGTATTCATCTCTTGGTCTCCCTCTACGATTTTTACCCTCCACGCTGCCCTCCAGTGTTAAATTTGTGATCCCTTGATGCCTCAGAACATGTCCTACCAACCGGTCCCTTCTTCTTGTCAAGTTGTGCCACATACTGCTCTTCTCCCCAATTCTATTCAATACTTCATCATTAGTTATGTGATCCACCCATCTAATCTTCAGCATTCTTCTGTAGCACCACATTTCGAAAGCTTCTACTCTCTTCTTGTCCAAACTATTTATCGTTCGTGTTTCACTTCCATAAATGGCTACACTCCATACAAATACTTTCAGAAATGACTTCCTGACACTTAAACCTATACTCGATGTTAACAAATTTCTCTTCTTCAGAAATGCTTTCCTTGCCATTGCCAGTCTACATTTCATATCCTCTCTACTTCGACCATCATCAGTTATTTTGCTCCCCAAATAGCAAAACTCCTTTACTACTTTAAGTGTCTCATTTCCTAATCTAATTCCCTCAGCATCACCCAACTTACATTGACTACATTCCATTATCCTCGTTTTGCTTTTGTTGATGTTCATCTTATATCCTCCTTTCAAGGCAATGTCCATTCCGTTCAACTGCTCTTCCAAGTCCTTTGCTGTCTCTGACAGAATTACAATGTCATTGGCAAACCTCAAAGTTTTTATTTCTTCTCCATGGATTTTAATACCTACTCCGAATTTTTCTTTTCTTTCCTTTACTGCTTGCTCAATATACAGATTGAATAACATCGGGGAGAGGCTACAACCCTGTCTCACTCCCTTCCCAACCACTGCTTCCCTTTCATGCCCCTCGACCCTTATAACTGCCATCTGGTCTCTGTACAAATTATAAATCGCCTTTTCCTCCCTGTATTTTACCCCTGCCACCTTTAGAATTTGAAAGAGAGTATTCCAGTCAACATTGTCAAAAGCTTTCTCTAAGTCTACAAATGCTAGAAACGTAGGTTTGCCATTTCTTAATCTTCCTTCTAAGATAAGTTGTAAGGTCAGTATTGCCTCACATGTTCCAATATTTCTACGGAATCCAAACTGATCTTCCGTGAGGTCGGCTTCTAACAGTTTTTCCATTCGTGTTAGTATTTTGCAGCTGTGACTTATTAAACTGATAGTTCGGTAATTTTCACATCTGTCAACACCTGCTTTCTTTGGGATTGGAATTATTATATTCTTCTTGAAGTCTGGGGGTATTTCGCCTGTCTCATACATCTTGCTCACCAGATGGTAGAGTTTTGTCAGTACTGGCTCTCCCAAGGCCATCAGTAGTTCTAATGGAATGTTGTCTACTCCCGGGGCCTTGTTTCGACTCAGGTCTTTCATTGCTCTGTCAAACTCTTCATGCAGTATCATATCTCCCATTTCATCTTCATCTACATCCTCTTCCATTTCCATAATATTCTCCTCAAGTACATCACCCTTGTATAGACCCTCTATATACTCCTTTCACCTTTCTGCTTTCCCTTCTTTGCTTAGAACTGGGTTTCCATCTCAGCTCTTGATATTCATACGAGTGGTTCTCTTTTCTCCAAAGGTCTCTTTAATTTTCCTGTAGGCAGTATCGATCTTACCCCTAGTGAGATAAGCCTCTACATCCTTACATTTGTCCTCTAGCCAACCCTGCTTAGACATTTTGCACTTCCTGTCGATCTCATTTGTGAGACGTCTGTATTCCTTTTTGCCTACTTCATTTTTATATTTCCTCCTCTCATCAGTTAGGTTCAATATTTCTTCTGTTACCCAAGGAGTTCTACTAGTCCTCATCTTTTTACCTTCTTGATCCTCTGCTGCCTTCACCACTTCATCCCTCAGAGCTACCCATTCTTCTTCTTATGTACTTCTTTCCCCCATTCCTGTCAATTGTTCCCTTATGCTCTCTCTTAAACTCTGTACAACCTCTGGTTCTTTCAGTTTATCCAGGTCCCATCTCCTTAAATTCCAACCTTTTTGCAGTTTCTTCAGTTTTAATCTACAGTTCATAACCAATAGATTGTGGTCAGAGTCCACATCTGCTGCTGGAAATGTCTTACAATTTAAAACCTGGTTCCTAAATCTCTGTCTTACCATTATATAATCTATCTGATACGTTCTAGTATCTCCAGGATTCTTCCAGAATTTGCCTCTATACTGAACATTATTATTCCCTGCATGCAATTTCTAGAGTCATCCCAGGGAACACAGATGTTACTTGTAACAGAGGAAAGTCAGTGAGATTGGAAATGAACACAGCTCGAATGCTTGTTTAACCACAAGAAATGTTTGCCAAGCAGATAGAGGCAGCTCACCTGCCTCTGTGCATAAGCTCAGTATAGGGCTTGTCCTGTAGGCTCCCATGGCCAATCTGATGCTCCCGTGCTGTACAGACTCCAGCATCTTCAAGTATATTAGTCCTGGTGAGTCCTTCCATGTTTTTTCAAGTCACTGACTTGCTGGAGATGTAGGTCAGAAAAATTGGTTGACTGGGATCTGATAGCCTGACCTTCACTTATACTGATACTTATTTAATACATTTAATCAATAGATCTAATATTGCCAACATCAATGTTTGTAGGTGAAGAAATAACTATTTAATGTCATGAAACATAGTGTAACAACTACTACGGCTTCTGACATCAAATGTAACAGTTGTGGTTACTAAATGTGACACTTCTGTCACTCAATGTAACTGGGTTTTCTCTTTTGATGCTGTCAATTGTCAGGATGAGCATTCTCAAGCATTCTGTCAGGGTGAAAATATTAAATAAATAAATTTTTCTCTCTTACAAAATGTGGGCAGGGTGGGTTCTTCCTTGGCTCGGGTATGAGGTCGAATGAAACATCATTTTTACAAAAGATAACTTTTATTGAAAGTTTCGTACAGCTGTTATCTTACTGGACGTTCTGGTTCGGAGAGCGGCAGCCGTGTCGTTTGCGTAGCCTTCTGCTGCGGCAGCGGCGGCGGCGGCGGCGGCGGCGGCGTCTGATTACGCGTAGCGGTGTGTATCTCGTGTCGCCGTCTCGCCCAGCTGACCGGAGACGCGCAGCGCGAGGTGGCCTGTTTAATTATTGCGAGCGACGTCGTGCATCGGATGGTGATACCTTGAATGTGGCGTCCCAGTGTTTCTCTTCTCTAAGCGGCCGCGTGTGTTGTGCGTCGACCAGCGGAGCGGCGCGGCGGGGGAAGGCCAGTGTCCCGGACTCGAACCACGGACTCCCGCTTGCCAGTCTTCGGCTGTCAGGTCTTCATCCCAGCTCACAGGTGACTGCTGAAGTGAGGCCGTCTCCTTCCCGTCCTCACGAGTCACCCGGGTATGTAAAATCAGACTTCAAAATACCTTTTAACTTCTTCTTCTGACACTGAGGCTGCTGCTTGCTATTCCATTACAGCGGCGGACTTGGTGCGTCTGTGCATGAGGTAGTCTCTTCTTGCATGACGGTCTTCAGCACCGAAACTCACTTAAAACAACTGCTACGCTTCTTCTTCGTCTTCTTCGTCGCTCGTCTCCGTCTTCGTCTCCGTCTTCGCCTTCGTCTTCCTCTCGTCTTCATCTACATCTCATCTACATCTCCCGGGCCCACTGCGTCTCGCGTATTTATTCACTTCAGTTTACTGGAGGTGAACGACTTCACGGCCATTGCCTCTTCTGTCACGTTGAAAAGATTCTCGAAGATTCTTCTTAACGTCGGTCATTGGCTCTTGGAATGTAGGCGAGGGCCTTTGCTCACATACGACAACTGAGAAACACGTGAGCCGGTCATTGCCTCTTCTGTCACGTTGAAAAGCTTCTCGAAGAATCTTCTTAACGTCGGTCATTGGCTCTTGGGATGTAGGTGAGGGCCTTTTGCTTACATGCGACCACTGAGAAACACGTGAGCCGGTCGGGCGATGCCCTGACGGCTGAATCGACAGCGCCCGCTTATGTGGAACTTGCTGACTTCACGGTCATTGTCTCTGCTGTTCGGCCCGCTGTGAGCCAGTATGTAACTCTCCAAACTAAACCAAGTTTTCCATTTATATTCTAATTTCTAGTTCACTTTGATTTCACTAATTTATTTACTTAAGTACCACTCAACATTCCTCCACCCTTCGGAGAAATTCGCCCTCGAATTTACCACTCAACATTCCTCCACTCTTCACACGGAAAAAACACAAGCACTGAAAACTCTCAACTTACACATGCGTCACATTAAGTATGTTGAAAATACTGTATCACTTTATAAAAGCCCTGTGCGCTCATGAATCACATAGTTTACACATAAATGGTTATAATAAGAGTAACAAATCTTGATGAGAATGAATAAACAAAAAATAGATTTTTCACTTAGAAAATTACATAGCAACAGCTGTTTAATCTACGCTATACTAATGCAAGAATATCTATTCTATAGTATTGTTTATTTTAACAAGAGACTGTTTAATGAAGAATGAAGTACAATAAACAAAATTAATACACTAATGCTCAAAAGTAACTACTGAAGTACACCAGTTAAGAGTGTGGTATCCAATTAACAGGGATTTGATGAAGTGGTATATTGTTATTTGGCTTATTTTTTCGTCTTAAATAAAAGAAAACTGTACAAAGCAGAAACACCAACACAAAGGTTCCAGATATACCCGTTCCTAGCATTATAATTTTAGTTTTGTGTTCACCTTTTAATTTTAAGACATGTTGCATCATAACATGGGCATCAATTTTGTCTTGCTGTGAGTTTATGAGCGTATCTAATGACTTCAGAAGGGAACTGTCAAGGGAGTCATTGAGGTAGGACAGGTTTTGTGCAGGAAATGCTTTGCATGGCGTTTTCTGAAAAAAGCAAACAACATGGTTATGGACCTACCAACCTAGTAAAAACAAAAACAAGAAAAAGAAGGAATACATTGTTAACTACAAGATCTACCTGTTTCTACGGTCAACTTTTTTTTCTTAAAAAATAAACCATTATCATTTATTAATTATTTACATATGTATACTATCTACAGTCTACTGAGATTCCACTAGGACATTCGCACTCTTGGTCGAAGATTGTATGGTGCCATGTCTGTATGTTGTGCTGGCCTGGCCACTCTTTTTCCTTTTCGGATACTTCCTCCACCCTTCGGAAAAGCAGACACTATTGTTGAAGGAATTACATCTGGAGCGCCCTTAAAAGGTTTTAAACGACTTACATGCACAACAGTAGTTCTGGTGGGCAGTTGCAATTTAACGTTGACTGGTGACGTGATCTCAATAATTTGATAAGGACCTCTGTAGTTTGTTACAAATTTCTTTGTTTTTCCTTTCGCTACGTAAGGAGTTGAAAGCATAACCCACTGACCGATTTTGTAATTTGGATATTTAACTTGGGTATTACCTAATCTTTCCTGTCGTTCCAAAGCCTTTGTATTAGATTTTTGAACCTTTTTCCATACATCTTTCATCATTCGACTGAAATCTCTTACTGTTTCTCCGACTTTTCCGTTTTTCTGCCTGATTACATCAAAAGGGGACGGCATTTTTCTCCCATAGACCACTTCATAAGGTGACATGCCAGTTGCTTCATGCGTTTTGGCGTTGTATACCGACACGATTATTGGTAAATACGTATCCCAATTAGAATGTTGTTCGTTAATATAATAACTAAGCATCTTGCCAATTGTCCGATGAACTCTTTCTGTGCGTCCGTTGCACTGAGGGTGTAACGGAGTGGTGCGTAATTTACGTATTTTTAGTAAGTGGCATAGCTGTTTCATTAGTTCAGACATAAAATTAGATCCCTGATCTGTGATAATAGCTTCAGGTACGCCAAATTTAAGTATCCAGTTGTTAACTAAAGCTTGGGCAACTGTATTTGCTTGCTGATCTGGGAGACTCACCATAGCTAGATAGCGTGAAAAGTGATCTATAATTGTAAGAACATACTTATTACCAGCAGGTGTTTTATGAAATGGCCCGTAGAGATCCACTCCGCAGATTTGAAATGGACATGAAGCCTCGGGGAGCCTCTGTAAGGGTATTTTTGAACGAGAAAGTTCAGCTCGTTGTGCGCACGCAATGCAATTACGAACGTACTGCGCAACATCCTGCTTTCTGGTTTGCCACCAAAATCGCTCTGCTACACGTCTTTCGGTTGTCCGTTGTCCACCGTGTCCTGCAAGGATATGATCGTGGGCCTCTGCCATTATTTCTTGTCTAAGGTGTTGGGGAACAACAATTCGCGGTCCAAGTTTTGTTTTACGGCATAATACACCATCTTCAAAGCAAAATTGTTTTTGAGATGCATATTTTTTGCATTCTGTATCCTCATTTTGTGCCTTTCTCCAGTCCTCAGTATCTCGGCCTGTTGCTTCCAAAAGTGCTATTTTCCGACTTAGACAATCTGCATTCGTGTGTTTTTTGCCTGGTTTATGGATAACTTCGAAATCCATTTCGGAAAGACATAGGGCCCAACGCGTGAGACGACTAGATGGATCCTTTAACCCAAGCAACCATTTTAAAGCTGCGTGGTCGGTAATAACCTTGAATTTCCTACCATACAAGTAGCATTTAAAGTATTTGATGCCATAAATAACACTTAACAATTCTTTCTCTGTTGTGGAATAATTTCTTTCTGCTGTTGTTAGTTGTCTCGAAGCGTAGGCTATGGGGTGTTCCGCGCCATTAATATTCTGACTCAAAACAACTCCTACTGAATGACCACTTGCGTCACAGGATAAAATAAATTCTTTGTTATAATCTGGGTAGACTAATACTGGACTGTGTGTTAACTTATCTTTAAGGGTTTGAAATGCTGATTCACAATCTTCAGACCAATGAAATTTTGCACCCTTTTTCAATAATTGGGTTAAGGGTCGGGCAATTTCAGCAAAATTTTGAACATATTTTCGGTAATACGATGCGAGACCAATGAAACTTTGTACTTCCTTAACGCGTTGTGGTGTTGGGAAGTCCTTAACTGCCGAAATTAATCGAGGATCTGTTCTAATTCCTTTTTCACTAATGACATGCCCTAGGTATGTAACCTCTGTCAATGCAAAACTACATTTTTCCATATTTAATGTTAATTTAGCTTTTCTAAGTCTCTGAAAAACATTACGCAGACGCACAGCATGTTCATTAATGTCTTTGGAGAATACAATAATATCGTCTAGATATACACAACATTGCTGAGTTTTTAGTCCTCGCAATACTCCATCGAGTAGTCTTTGAAAAGTTGCTGGTGCATTTTTCAAACCGAAAGGCATTCTTTTAAATTGCCAGTGGCCTCCAGGGGTAGAAAATGCTGTTTTATGCCTATCTTCAGGTGCAACTTCCAATTGATGATATCCGCTACGTAAATCGATTGTTGAAAAGTATTTACTGTTACCTAAACTGTCAATGATATCTGTAATGTTTGGAAGAGGATAAACATCTGAGATAGTTTGTTTGTTAAGGTGTCTGTAGTCACAACAAAATCTATATCGTTTCGTACCGTCGGGAGACTTCTTTGGAATAATTACAATATTTGAATTATAAGGCGAATCAGAATATTCTATGATTCCATCTTTTAGATGCTGTTCTAAAAATTCATCCAGTACTGGCTGTAAGTGATGCGCAACTCTATAAGGCTTTCTATAAACTGGGGGGCTATTTCCTGTTGGGATCCTATGCTGTGTGATATCTGTTGCTGGCAGTGGACCTTCTGCATTAAATAAATCTTGAAACTCAACTAAAACTGCTTCTATCGTGTCTCTATCCTTTCCTTGCAAATGCTCAATCTTCTGGCGTAATGCGGTTTTATAGGCGTCTGGTTTCTGACCATCATTAATATCTGACCAAATGAAATCTTCTTCTTCAAAAGTACTGACTGTAGCTACTAATATTCCCTTATGCAACTCTTTGTCCTCCACTCCAAAATTGTCAATATGTACCGGTACTTTTCTTTCTCCCTCAACGTCTTGAACCCGTACAACACTTCTACGTACAAAACAATGTGATACATCTAATTCCTCATTTTCCTCTAGTGGCTCTATTAGACATACTGTATTTATAGGTACCTCGGGGTCAACGGTCATCCAGAGAAGTTTTCCTGAGCCAGATGGTATCTGATCCCGCGAATCAACCTTCAAGGACGTTGCACGCAGTGTAGTTGATTTCGCCTTCCGGTTAGGGAAATCTTGCGGCAGAGGGCCCTTTGCAGCGGTGTCACCTAGCTGAAATACTATTCCGCTAAGTTCTACAGTTTGCTGTCTGAGGTCAATTTTAGCGTGATGTTTATTCAGGAAATCCAACCCTAGGATCGCGTCGTACCCGTCAGTTATCTTTGTTACCACTTCTACATCTTCTTGAAATTGTACACCGTGAATATAGAAAATCAATGATGTACATCCTAATGACTTCACTGTACCTCCTCCTACTCCACTCAATCTATACCTTGGAGGGTCATATTTCTTTTCTCCAATACATTCATTACTCACTATTGATACGTTTGCGCCTGTATCCACCAGTATCCTTACCTCTTTATCCCGTATGGTAGCAGATAACCAGCATTCCGCCTTCACATTCGCCTTAATGGCATGAAATTTTATTGGGAATGCCTGGCGGCGGCTCCGACATTCCCGTTTGAGTTTAACTGATTTCTATTTCCAAAAACTTTCTTAGACCTGCATTCCTTGAATGTGTGACCCATTCTTTGACAATTAGTGCATTGAGGTTGTCTGCAGTTTTTTGCTATATGGCCTTGTCGATCGCACCTAAAACATCGTACTCCTGCTGAAAATACATTTCGCTTCTCCTTGTATCTGGTGGCAATGTCAATTTCTTCAAAAGCTGTCGCCACAGATACAGCTTCTGCTAAATTCTTAGGAAACTCTGCCCTGACACGACGGGACGTTTCAGGAGGTAACCCACGTAAAAATGTATCGAGAGCTCTATCTTCTGCCTCTTGTAAAATAACTTTATTTGCTTCATCACTAGTTGTCAACTGATAGGTGTTAATATTAACTTTTCTAATCCTATCTACAAAGCTTTCTAATGACTCGTTTTGCTTCTGAGTGATAGTGTGTAATTTTTCTCTATAAAATCTACAGCTGTTCTGTTTTTGAAAACGTTTAACTAATCCTTTCTTCAATTCCTCAAATGTTGGAGCATTCCGTAATTCTTCATGGTATAATACGTGTGCTTTAGCCTCTCCTAGCAATCTTAACTTTGTCATTTGTAAGAGCTGTTCATCTGACCATGATCCTAACTTTGCAGCTGCTACTAAATCATCAAAAAAGGCTGTTATGTCTTCGCCAGGTTTACCTGAAAAAGGAGTTACCAAGGCCGCTGCTGAGGAATCTAGGGTAGGAGGGACTGAACTGGTTTGCCTAACCTCACACAACTGTTTGAATAATGCATTATTATCATTTTTAAGCTGTGCTATTTGATTAACTAAGCTCTGAATAGCTTCCTCAGTAGAAACCACTTGTGGTGCTGACTCTGACTTTGTACGATTTCGTGTCATCATTTTACAACTATTAGTTACACAATCTTACTACACTGAATTAAAAAGATGTTTAAAAATTTTCGACAAACTCTTAAAATCATGAGAGAATATACACTTCTAAAGAAAGAAAATATTACGACTGCTATGCAAACCTCTATCCTTTCACACATTAAACAATACTAACTGTGGATCTTTAGTGACTGTCATTCACACCTCATATTGAGCCAAGGGTTTTTTCTCTGACACCAAATGTAACAACTACTACGGCTTCTGACATCAAATGTAACAGTTGTGGTTACTAAATGTGACACTTCTGTCACTCAATGTAACTGGGTTTTCTCTTTTGATGCTGTCAATTGTCAGGATGAGCATTCTCAAGCATTCTGTCAGGGTGAAAATATTAAATAAATAAATTTTTCTCTCTTACAAAATGTGGGCAGGGTGGGTTCTTCCTTGGCTCGGGTATGAGGTCGAATGAAACATCATTTTTACAAAAGATAACTTTTATTGAAAGTTTCGTACAGCTGTTATCTTACTGGACGTTCTGGTTCGGAGAGCGGCAGCCGTGTCGTTTGCGTAGCCTTCTGCTGCGGCAGCGGCGGCGGCGGCGGCGGCGGCGGCGTCTGATTACGCGTAGCGGTGTGTATCTCGTGTCGCCGTCTCGCCCAGCTGACCGGAGACGCGCAGCGCGAGGTGGCCTGTTTAATTATTGCGAGCGACGTCGTGCATCGGATGGTGATACCTTGAATGTGGCGTCCCAGTGTTTCTCTTCTCTAAGCGGCCGCGTGTGTTGTGCGTCGACCAGCGGAGCGGCGCGGCGGGGGAAGGCCAGTGTCCCGGACTCGAACCACGGACTCCCGCTTGCCAGTCTTCGGCTGTCAGGTCTTCATCCCAGCTCACAGGTGACTGCTGAAGTGAGGCCGTCTCCTTCCCGTCCTCACGAGTCACCCGGGTATGTAAAATCAGACTTCAAAATACCTTTTAACTTCTTCTTCTGACACTGAGGCTGCTGCTTGCTATTCCATTACAGCGGCGGACTTGGTGCGTCTGTGCATGAGGTAGTCTCTTCTTGCATGACGGTCTTCAGCACCGAAACTCACTTAAAACAACTGCTACGCTTCTTCTTCGTCTTCTTCGTCGCTCGTCTCCGTCTTCGTCTCCGTCTTCGCCTTCGTCTTCCTCTCGTCTTCATCTACATCTCATCTACATCTCCCGGGCCCACTGCGTCTCGCGTATTTATTCACTTCAGTTTACTGGAGGTGAACGACTTCACGGCCATTGCCTCTTCTGTCACGTTGAAAAGATTCTCGAAGATTCTTCTTAACGTCGGTCATTGGCTCTTGGAATGTAGGCGAGGGCCTTTGCTCACATACGACAACTGAGAAACACGTGAGCCGGTCATTGCCTCTTCTGTCACGTTGAAAAGCTTCTCGAAGAATCTTCTTAACGTCGGTCATTGGCTCTTGGGATGTAGGTGAGGGCCTTTTGCTTACATGCGACCACTGAGAAACACGTGAGCCGGTCGGGCGATGCCCTGACGGCTGAATCGACAGCGCCCGCTTATGTGGAACTTGCTGACTTCACGGTCATTGTCTCTGCTGTTCGGCCCGCTGTGAGCCAGTATGTAACTCTCCAAACTAAACCAAGTTTTCCATTTATATTCTAATTTCTAGTTCACTTCGATTTCACTAATTTATTAATAGGCTGATACAATGTAATGTAACAAAATGAAATAGCCAGGCCAGCAGAGAAAGTATATTAGGAGCACAATGTCAAATATGAAGCTTATCGGCAGTCACTGTGTGTCTATTTCAACAGTAGAAGTTCAATAATGCAACTGACTGTCTAAATTACTGGAACACAATGAACTTACTTCAACATTTACTTTCCATTACTAGCAGGTTTCAGCCTGTGGCCATTTTCAAATGCAGGCTGTAATATCCAACATCAAAAAACTTATTTAAGTTGAAAAATGTTAATTCTTACAATATATCTTATAAAAGCAGTTGTAACTACTTACATTGTACCTTACTGATGACATGTATGCCACCATATTTAAGGCAAAGAGCATCTATTGCTATTTTGAAGCTGGATATTACAGCTGCATTTGAAAATGGCCAAATTGGTTTTGACTTCTGAAAATACACTGAGACTGCAAACCTGAATATGCGGAAACTAACAGAAAGGTATACGAGAAATAATGGCAAAAACAATTGTTAACCAAAAGCCACTTCCTTTAAAAGCACGGCATCTGTTTTTATGATGTTATCTTCGCTGCATATGTCTTTGGTATAAATGTTGTATAAACAAAATCTGGCATTCCTGAGTCAACTGTTGAAAGTAAGAAGATGTCTAACAGTTTTTATATTAACAACAAGAAGTACATTTAATTATCTAAACATCTCTTAATGTGAGAGACAGCAAACTACATCCTTGTGTATAGTGTGTGTGTGTGTGTGTAGTGTGTGTGTGTGTGTGTGTGTGTGTGTGTGTGTGTGTGTGTGTGTGTGTGTGTGTTGGGAAGGGGGGGGGGGCATTTAAATCATCATGTATGACTTGGCACAGAACATGGTTTAAACATATGACTAATTGAATACCTGATTATAGGGGCAGAAAAAATATTTGCGAAGAGTACTTTCTATCAGTGTAACACTCTCATTCACAGACTATACAGGAAAAATTAGTCAAATCTCATATCCCTGCTCCTGAAGACATGAAAGCTGCATTTGAAAATGGCCAAAATGGTTTTGACCTTCAGAAAAGACATTGAAGCTGTGTAAGTGTATCCTAATCTACTACGTCCCTAATTTCTTTCTTTCTTAGCTTCTCAAATCCAAAGAAACAGAACTAATTTGATATTCAAAGAATATTAATCACTTCTTTATATTTCCTCAAGTACAGAGGTAATCGCAAACAGTATTGTGGTGTGAAATAGACTTCAAGTCAACTACTGCAGTTCAATGCAGACAACTACTTTTACCTTTACAAATAAATGGATGTGTATAAATATAGGCCACTGGCAGGAAGTCAATAATAAGCTATAGGGGAGCAAGCTGAAGTATACCACACTTAATCAGGCGAGAGGGGAGTTCTGAATTATCACTACTTGTCATTTCTACGTGCATATGGGCTGTATGTGTAGAATTATGCTTTGATTAATCTTTTTCACTAAAAATGTAGAACCCATGACTATTTATTGAATATAAGTACAGAAAAATCAGTCGCTTCTTAGAATTATTTTTTATTCCATTAACTAGTTTTCTATCCTTTTCAGGCTCTTCTTCAGATGGGGCATATAGAAGTTACAAGATTATTTTCACAACATGATGCAATGAACATGTAACTTCCATGAGCTCCAGCTGAAGACGAGATGGAAAAGGACTGAAAACTAGTTAGGGGAATAAATGAACATTTTACAAAGAAAGGCGGGGTGGGGGGAGAAAGAAAGATTGGTTCCAGTTTTCTGTGTTTACACTATGCACAGATAAATACCATGGATTCTAAAATGGCTTATTATGAGAAGATTTCTAAAAGTAGCTTCTTAAATCGTCCTATCACGCCAGAGTCAGTACCTTCCCTGGCTCACAATTCCTCAATTAACTGTCCAAATATCACAGCCACCATGTCTTAAAATGTTGATACATAATCCATGAATGTTCTCTCTCTCTCTCTCTCTCTCTCTCTCTGTGTGTGTGTGTGTGTGTGTGTGTGTGTGTGTGTGTGTGTGTGTGTGTGTTTGAGAGAGAGAGAGAGAGAGAGAGAGAGAGAGAGAGAGAGAGAATGAGCATGCAGCCTAAATTGAATTACTATAAATTCTTTCTTTTACACACGTGTTAATTTCTAAGCGATGCAGTAATTTATTTACAGTACAGATTCTAATTTAAGTTCTGGTATGCTAAGAGAGCATAATACTTGTACAATGAGCTCATCCTTTTTATAATTATATACTGTGCCTGCAAGAAGTTGACAGCTTGTAAACACAGATCCTGTAACAAGTTTCCACCTAGTTTTAACACAATATTTCATTTTCTTAAGTAAGGAAAACAACTAAAAAAAATGATGTAACAGTATGTCCTGAGTGCACGAACGTTTATTACCAGTGTTATGGATTAGTTCCCATTAATATATAATACAATATGTGAGAGTTGCAGCAATGTGGAACACTGAATCCAGTTACTAAAAATAGGTCAATACAGTACTACTGTATTTTTACAGTTGAAGGAACTAAGCTTAATTACAGTTTCCTATGTTGCTGCAGCTTACAGAAATAAGTTTATTGCAATAGTCTTTTCTAACAACTTAATCACAAAACAGAACTCCATGCTAAAAATATAGGCTATCTGATAAAAGTACACATCACGCTCAAGCATACAGGTACTTCTAATATACAAGGGAGGGAAATTTACAAACTATCTCAATAAAATTAGAAAACAGATGCAATATTTTTATACCAGATAAGCAGCAATAATACAGCTAATTAAATATTACTATAGATACAAAATTTTTAACAATCCTCACATCTCTTTCTCCTTATACTAGAGTGGAATGTACACTAAAAGTTTTCCACAAATTTGCGAATAACATGTGCTGAATGAGAAGGCACTTAAATATGCAAAAAAGTCCATAATGTTACATAATAAAATAATAATAATCACTTTGTATTACATAGTAAAAGTCATGGAAATCAGAAAAGAATAAACAAATATTAAAATACACTATTTTCCACAAGAATGGAGCACACACACAAAACACATGGAGTAAACACACACACACACACACACACACTCACACAAAATTTCTATTACCTCTGCATTTTGTTACAGGTATGGAAAACTTATTGAACCCTAGCAGAGAAATCCTGTTTAATGATTCTAATTTATTGCAAAAAATGGGTATTTAATCAAGCACTGCATTAGCACAGGGACCAATATGACTGCATTTTGCCATTAAAGAAATATTATTAGTGCCACATGCCATAAGATGATATGAGGTTTCGACCATGTGTTCAATAAAAGAGTCAATATAAATTTTGATATATATTTAAATGAGTTCTGTTTAGTTTCTGCAGTTATGCAGTACTTCCAGACCACTTCTCATTGCCATTGTCAGAACTGCTAAATGAATGAATCTGCTATTATCAGGTGAGTTGCACTGTCTTATATACCCAGTTACAACAAGCTTCTGGCATTGTCTTCCCTGACACACAATAGCAAAATGCACCTGGCAGTCAATGCAATTTCTACAACTCTATCAAAATACAAGTGTACACATGCCTTGAAGAATGACGTAGGGAAACTACGTACACAAATCACAGTTGTCTTCAAATTGTGGAACACTCTATCTCTGCAAATATGAAATACATTGTTATATTTTTGATGCATGAATCCAACAAAATAATTTCTTCACAGATAGTAGTGACACCACTGTAATTTGCTTCTTGATAACTGATTATACGTTTTCATATTAAATCACCAAATTTCATATTGAGCACCTTTCCTATGTATAAATGTGCATTGTATGTAACCTGATGCACTTCCCTAATTCAAGTTTATTCACACAAAAATTTTCAAATTGTTGATCACTCCAAGCTGAGTGCAGTCATTTGTGCATATAGCTAATGAATATATTTAGTAACAAATTTATAAGCAGTAGTTAACTTTTGAATGAATATGGCAAAGATGTTGGAGTACTCATTGTCTTCATAAATTTCCTTTCATTATGTAAATTTTAAATACATTTTAGTAGCCTCCTTCAGTACCATGTGTGATACTGAATGCCACAGCTATAGATGAAATTAAAATGAACATTTTCCTAACAAACTATAAAGATTAAATATTCATCCTCAGTAGTGTGGTTTATCTAATGACTAAACTTTACAGTTTACCTTCTTGAGTGTTTAAGATCAAAACATTACATTTATCAATTTAAGAAAACTCATGATCCATAGAGATGAAAGAAGAAAATGTTTTCAAATGTGCATAATGAAATACAAAATCCTACAATAATGTAAACATTTAAGACAAAAAATGATGTGGATTTTATACAAAACTGAAAAATTTATTTTCAAATATAAGTGGCATTGTACCTCTATAACTATCCTACAAACACATTGCAGACTTAATGTAAATGAAAATAATGTATGATGTCCAGTGTTGAGTATTCAGTAAAACCTTAGTTAGTTTGTCTTCTTAATACTTGTTTACATTGTCTCCTTCTGTTTTGCTCTGTATATTTGCACCAAATGAAACCAAGCTAAGCACACTCATATCAAAAAAATCATGTCATACGTTCTCACAAAACATTACACAATCAGGGCCTGTCAGTACCAAGGTAAAGACTTGCTAGCTGGGGTAGTTGAGCACATGATGAAATCCTATAAAATAATGTACTATAATCCATCATTATATCATAACAAGGGCAAAGGCGAGAATATAAAAGCTATAGGACTTCCGCTTCACCAAAGTGAAAAAGACTACTGCTTTTGGTAAGACAAGGGATGGAACAATGCTCTATTTCAGAGACCCACACGAAGAATATAGCAAACATGAACTGAAGAAGCTGGATAATAAAAGTGCTACTGTTTTGATAAACAAATAATAGGACAGGGGTCTATTTCAAAGAGTCCTGTATAAAGAACACAAGAGCAATCGAAATAAAGAGCCCAGACAAAATATGAACAAAAGTGTGACACTCATAAAGAGGAAACATGAAACAGAAAACATACCTATTTTATACAAGGAAAAGTATAATAAGTTAAAATGAGGATATGATTACAGTAAAAATGGCAAGAACAAAGACTTGGAAACAAGTAGTACTTTGTGTACCAAATAAATACTTTTATATTCAAATTTCACATTAATATACACAATATATCAGTGAGTACTGACCAGCAGTATATACAAAATTTATTAGAATTGAGCAATGAAAAATATTTTGTACTAGTAAAAAGATAGTAATCTTAAATAAAAGTTGATAGAGACATGCTTATAAATGTATCTCTAAAATACAATAAAATCAAGTTTATACAATGCAACAAATATAATAATTTCATACACAAAACAATATTTTTCCTTTTACCTCATTTCCTTTAACAGTTAACTTCTCCCCCCCCCCCCCTCCCCAATACAATAATAATAATAATAATAATAATAATAATAATAGTCTGAGATAGGAAAGAAAAATAATAATAATAATAATAATAATGTCAACAGGATTTATCTGGTACATCTATTTCTAGTACCGTCAAGCCTGTTGCACAACAGATTGTAAGGTCTTGGAAGTACTAAACAATATCAAAGCAATGAGCAGCTTATTGGAAATACATATGCCTTCTACCTATCATCGCAAAATGTTCACAATTCATACAAACTAACAGACTTCAAACTGAACTATCCACATATGACAGTAATTCATATTTTATAATAAAAAACTGTAAACAGTTTTCTAACAAATTGCAGAAGTAACTTCAGTGGTGGAGTGGTATCTTTACACTTCTAATATTTCTTTTAAATAACAAAGATAAGTCACAAAAATTTTGGAGAGGATATACACTAAATGTGCCTCTTGCCATTAGTGTGTCAATATCACCTTTCTTCTTCTTCTCACTCGGAAGACAATGGGAAATGTTACGATTCATTTTGAAACAATGATAAGGATTTAAAATTATAGCGGAGGCTTGTCAGGAATTTGGATACTACAAGTTCTTTCAGTCCTAGAATTTTTTAGGCTCACTTAAGAAACTATCAAGTACTTTAAGTGTGAGAAAAATCAAGTTGTAACTTGATTTAGTTAAAATTATAAACCTCCTCTTATACTGGTTGTATGGACTGCTACTGAGTTCAAGAACTTCATGTGCAAATATAAAAGTCAAAGGTTAATTGCTCATTTACTTAATTTCCTTTGTGCTGTAAATTTGGCCAAACGAATTGTTGATGGTGGCCTGTTCACTGGATGGAGATCTTAAACTTCCCTTGATGATATTTGAGAGTAGTAGTCTTCTCTCATCATCAACAACAATAATGCAAACATGACACTGCGCAAGTCACATACTCAACGCAGTCACCTCTATGAGACAGTCACAGTTTACGATATATAACACAAGACCTGCCCAATCAACTAAAAGTACTTGCACCGAGTGTAAGCCCCCCAATAAATAAAGTATTACTGCAAACAAGTATAGTTAAACACCTATACAGTGACAACAAGTATTTACTAAATAAAAAAATCAGTGTCATACGTTTCTGCATCCAAATGAGGCTCTAATCAAAATTTTACGAAAAAAGTGTTCAAGCACATAATTTATATGTGTAAATGACATGTATATCTTTGTAAATGTAGTATTTACATGTGGATCATGAAATTAAATCTCAATTTTAGTTATAAACACAAATAATTAACTTATAATCTGACTGCATTTTGAGTTTCTTTTAGGAAAACTCTGCAGGTCTTTCAATAGATTTTTTTGTTCCTGTGAATCCAACTGAATGCCAAAATGATTACTTCAACTGATTCTTGACAGTTCCATCAACTGATTCTTGGCTGATTCCTTCTAGATCCTTAATGAAACTGAGGTCCAGCAGATGTCCAGTATAACAAAAAAGAGAAGAAAATAGTTTGTCTGCCTTTAGTTCTGGATTAAAGAGACTTTCAAGTACTTAAAGTATGAGAAAAATCAAGGTGTAACTTACATCGCACACACTCAATAAACAAGGCCCTTCTTCAGTTTCTGGATCTTATTATACAAAGCTTATATAACATCATGAGGCATGATGTACTTTGAATGTCAGCTATGTTACTGTCTAAATGTTTTCAATACAATCTCAGCATGCAAAATGCACAGAATATTACGGAGAAATTAACTTACTGGCATGAGGCACATTTAACATCCTATTTTAAGCCATGTTGATGCAAATATTGTTCCGATCTTAGTGTTAAATGTAAGATATTCTATAAATAAGAAAGTTAAACAAGTGGACAACATTTCAGGAGCAGTGAAAAACAAAAGAATTTCTTACAAATACAAAATTAACAATAGAGACTTGAAGGCAGCTAATTTTAGTCTTCTTAACCCATAAATATTATTCAGCTTATGGAATCTAATGATTTTGATGACTTGAGTTTGCACAACTATACACAGCAACTGATTTTTTTTTTCTTTTTTTTTTTTGGTGAAACTGAATTAACAAATCTGCACCCTTAAAAGTCCATTACTTGAATTTAACGAAACTCTGTCTATCATCGGCTGACATTGTTAAGTCAACTACATATAAAACAACCAACGAGCAAAATAAATAATCACAATCATTCATAACTATAATATGCATTTTTCTGCTAATGTTGGCTACTCTACAGCAAAAGTGGCTAAAGTTTTAGAAGGCAAAGCACTTTAAGAAGAGCAGAAACAAAGGTTTCCACTGGAAAACTGAGGCTGATTTTATTCATGTTTAAATACTTTTCTTGGGCATCAACTGGCAAAACCAAAGGCATAAATACCGCAGATAAGTAACAGAAAATTTACTATAAATCCAACAATGCACCATCAAAAATATGGGTAGACAGATTTTTTATTTTCACAGTGTATGGCAAGGACAGACCATTATATTACAATTCATGGCACATTGGGGTTATATAACTTTTTACCTATGAGCAGATACTTGAAAGATGAATGGAAACAAACAAAATCTTACACTGGTTTAAGGAAGTCAGCATCTATAACAGCTTTATGTCTCAATTTCTGATGGACGTGTATGAGTGTATTAGCAGACACATAATCAAACATGCACTTTCATACAAGTACACAAATGCCTGTGCTTTTACATGCACACATGTACATCACGGTCCCTGCCCATCCTGAAGTCATAACCCTCGACCTACAGTACATTTACACATATTAATGTGCTACATTGCACATAAGATGTTCTGAAAACCTAATTTTCCCAAAATAAGATACATACCTGTAAGAAACTAATAAAAAAAACTTAAATGAAATGATCCTGAGTTTTCAAGCTCTTGAAAAAAGTGTGCTAAACTAACCACTGGAACAATACAATCAATCTTTGGCACATTACTGTATTTGAAATATATGTACTTCAAGATCTTGTGACCAGTACCTTTCCCATCTAAATACAGTGTTACAGCATATTACACTATCACTTAAGTTAACATGAGTAAACCACAACAAATATCAACCAGTTCGTTACACGATGTCATACAGTGGATATAAATACTTTCTACTTTCGAAATACAAGGAGTTGAATTAGCCAAATAGTATTCACACAGTGAAATTCTATTTCATTAGTACAAAGAAATGTAGAATCATTTGTACTAACTGGAAGAATAGGGAGCAAAAAGTGATGGCACCCAATGAAGTTAGGATATTTTGCACTGATTCTTCAGTCATTCATATGTATAAATACAACTTTTGCGATACAGTTAATCAGTTATTATTAAATTGACATTGCCTACATAGCAGTTTATAATTTTGTAGATTAAATAGAAATGAAAAATGTAATATATAGTAAAATTAGAGAAAGTTCATAACTGTAGTATGGCAACAGGCCACACTGAATTTAAAATTCAATTATCTACATCTCAAAACTTAATCATGCATTAATGTTTTGCATGATGACTAACTACTAGTTTAAGAGTTGATCCTTCTATAAATCTCATGCAAGGAAGGAATGTTGTGTACCATTGCAAAGGACTCCGAAGTGGACGTCATGGGAGCACGATATAGTTCCAGGATAGCTCCTCAGGAATAATACTGATAATAGAACCATGTAGAAGCTACAAAACTTTATAGTCTTAAGCGTTTGCACATATTCCATTGCATTTATGTACCTGAGAGGCTGACATCTTAATATAATTATGAAATGAATTATGCACAAAACTGCATTCCTTCGTCTTTTGAAAAACCCAATAGATGTGACAAGATCCTCTGATCAGTATTAACACATTTAACCAGCAAATCACTCATCCATTAGCAATTTGTGAAACATTTCATCCCAGCAAGACTAGATACCATAATGTTAAAACGATTTCACTCGAGGCAATATCTCTTTTCCACTTATTTCTATGGACAACACACACACACACACACACACACACACACACACACACACACACACACAAGAGAGAGAGAGAGAGAGAGAGAGAGATTGAAGCCTCTGATGGGCATATGATACCTAATGTTACTCAAACAGTGTAAGGAACAATGTTTTTTAAAATGCATGTAGCAACCTGAGAAATGCAACTTGGCTATGAAGTTCCCTAGCAAATAGCTGAATATGAAACTAAAGTAATTAATTGGCTATTATGCTTGTAATTACTATTTTCATATGAAACCAATTCCATAACCTTACATTATAATAACGGAAATTTTTAGATGGATCAGTGCGTAAAATAGGGAAAGGCAACCAGTCATTTATAGTGCACATATGTGCAATATATGTAACAGAAAACAGTATTAACACTAGCTTTCAGGCTTTGCTCTTTTTCTAGAAAAAGTACACACACTGACACATACAGCCACACAGACACCCAAATGCACACTCTTGCAGCCACAGGAATGTGTGTCAGAGTGCCTGTGTGGTTGTGTGTGTGAATGTGTGGAGGTTTGCTAGAAAAGAAACAAGAGCTCGAAAGCTAGTTTGAATACTGTTTTCTGTTCTGTGCTACATATCAGTCCATTACACATGAGATGCAATTACAATGCTGTACAGATCTTATAACCATTCAAATCACGAACCTACTGCATTTGGAGGGGGAAAAAAGAAAGGAAAAAAGAGAGAAGGATAATTCATTACAACATTAATGGGTAAATCATCTACGCAACAAGCTATGTGTAGCAATGACAAAAAGAAGCACAGAATGAGGAATTATGTGGCTGTTATGAATGTTAAAAAGAATTCAATTCTTTATAAGATAGTGAAGGAGTTATGGTGCAGTACAGACTAAAAGGTGAAAGAAAGACAATGTGTAGCAGATACTGAATAATACTTACTTACAACCAGAGAATTTCCTACAAAAATAGAAAAGAGATTCTTCTGCCAATCATCATACAATGAAAAAGGGCATCAGGAACAGAAGCTTTCAATTAAGTTAGCTTGATTTGCTGAAAAAATATTTTGTGACTGACACAAATAACCTGTCACAAAATGTACGATTACAATGAAAATTTACACATACAACTGAGGAGGAAAGTAAAAGTCAGAATACCCAAATTAAATTTTATCAACAGTGCTATGGAAGACCTGAGTGAACGGAAACCTAGTTTCAAACACATTTAGAATACAGGACATAATATTTCACATCTATCTTCCACAAGCTGGGATAATTTTACATACAGCAGAAATTAGAGAATGAAATCAATTTTCAAACACTTAATCTTAAACTGCTATTCTCCAAAAAAGTTGAGATAAATGGTTGCAATGTTCTAAGAAGTACAAGACATATTGGGGGAAAACCTGAAACCGTTTCTGTAAAGAGTATTTTCAGGGTGTTACAGCAAGTTATCGTCTTTAATGAGAAGACTGCATCAAAATGTAACAGTCAATCCAATGAACAAAAGGGATGGAAAATGTGAATAAAAGTAAATGAATAAATAGTTCTTGGTGAGTTTACAAGTTTAAGAGACACATCTCTCATATAAAGAAACTACGCAAAGTACAATATGGCATAATACACTCAGAAAAAAGAAAACTATATTAGACATTTGTCACAAAAGAAAAACTGAAATTACATTACTTAAGTGATAATGGCATTCACGTGCAAACAGCTGAACAAATACAAAATAAGGGAACAATGCATGACTAGGATATGATTAACACATGTGAAACAAAGTGAAACGAAGATTTATGTCTCGTATTTGGTGGCCCATAACAGCGATGAAATGTGCAATCTGTACAAATTACAAACATATATTTGTGTAGTATCTACAGCATCAAATTCATGGTAATAAGATAATTGAAAACCATGATAAGTTTTCACAGATTACAGACAAAATGATATGATGTAAATATAAACACAAGGAAAAAGTTAGACAAGCTAAATAATATGCATGATACTGTTTTCAATAAATACCTATAAACAACATCAGTTAATATCACACATATCTGCCACTAAACTGCGATAACTAGCAACAAATATGAGGAACATAAACTACTACGACTGGCATCAGCAGAAAGCTTTCCTGAGTAACACATAGGAATGAGGATACAGCAATCCCTCTTATTTTTGTTTACTGTTTTGGGTAAATGTTACTTTGCAGAAAAATTTAGCACAACTGATGTAATAACTGTACAATTCAATCATATTTAGAAATGAAAGGGCTCAGATTCAATCTTTTTAGTGTGTGCAATAATAATGTTACTTATGGCTGGACTACATAATTTATACATGATGCATCATGAAAACAAGAAAGACAAATGAGAAATTACACTACATCAAGTTCTGGTTTTCACTATACTGAGCTTCTGGCTATTAAGTCTGCTCATGGTTTCAGCCTTTTACATTTACTATGTCTCTTCAAGTTCTTGTTGCTTAAAATTACTTGCATGTGCTCATGTTATTAACTAAAGACACTAACATATAAAAAAAGCAAGCAAATCAGAAAACAGCAACACACACAAATGACAATACAGCTCCTCTCAAAAACAAGAAGTGTTTTTAAATAATGTCAGCCAAACGTTGAGCCTTAAATTATAGAGTATACAAATCTTAAGTAATATGCTTTGTAGCCCACAGAGTTCCCCATTACATTAATGTTTTCCAAGTGCCTGTTGGCTTAGTTATTTAAGACCATGTGACAACACAGCTTCGAGCTTTTTAACCCGTGTAAACTAAAAACTATGCTGTGACAAAACTGGAGGAAATTCTGTAAAAAATGGGGAAGACCCTCAAAACAGTAAAGTAAACTGTGATGAAATATATTACATTTAAAGAGAATTGAAACATATGAAACATTAAGTTTCTATGGTGCTTGTAAAGTATCCTGCATACAGCAAATAAATGCTATTGAACAAAATGAATCAGAATAGACAAAACGCAACTAAAAAAGTTTTCAAAGTGAGGAATCAGTATTATATTAAATTTATAAATACCTACTGTAATGAATGACATTGGCACTATATAAAGTTTTGTTGTGCATTTCACCTAATTCAATTGACATTTAACCAAATATTGATTATATGCAATATGTACTGTAAAGATGGCTACATTACAAAATAAGCCTACACGGCTCACATTTCATACGCGCAGTCTTTCTCTATGAAATGAAACAATCAAACAATTTCATTCGAGACACAGACTCTAAGGAACACATTTACATCAGTACAGATTCTCTCTGTCTTATTTGTATGCACTACACAAACTTTACTTTTCAAAAATACACACTAATTCAGTCACTCCCTCACAATATGCTTTAATATCATTTCTATGCATCACTATACAATGAACTCCAAAGTATTAACATTTTACTTGGATTCTGATAATACAACAAAAAGTATAAATGCTCTTTTAAAAGGTAGATAAAAAATGGATGTCTCTCTGGTGTTTCTCATCCAATCAGGAAAATGAATCCTAATGCTTATGACTGTAATCCACTAGTCTTAAGGCTATCATTCAAAGTTGTCCATTTGCACTTATGATTTTTCTTCCCTTAACAGCATTTAATTCAACACACAGCAAAACCGTGTCTCATTGAAATCTGTTAACAAAATATACAAATAACTGCAACAAATTCAAAAAGTTTTGTTTCATGTTGTCCAAAGGGTGAATAGTTCATTCTAACAGCAAAATAATGTCTCACCTGGAACAAAAAACATAAGCTTTCACAACTCTGCATTTAGCAGAGCACATTTTGTCTAAACATGAAATCTAAAAAGTAACTCAAAGTGATGAAACAGACCTCTGTGAGTCACAGCAGTAATGTAACAGGGTGCAGAGAAATGTAAATGTAACCAAAGTTGGCACGAGTTGTTTTAAAGCATTGTAAGAAATAGCTCTGCATTACTGAATCTCATTTTACATATTCATAAAAAGTATGGCTAATTTTACATTTGCAATCTAACTCTCAAACTTGTATGTTATGGCACACAGAAATAACATTATAATCAAAACTCGTCTATAAAATCTTGGTGAAATGTCACACCATAAGAACAGTAACAGAGTCAAATCTCAAGCCCTAACATCACTGCTCATGAGCTATCAATAATAGAGTAATGCTGGTGTTCTTAACATGTATAAAAGCTACATGAACCGTAAACCGGCCAGGAGATAACACATCTCATATGCCACTATTAACAGGTACTGCAGACATATTCTTCAGTCTGAACATAGGTAAGAAATCTACAGCTGCCCTGCTGATGCACAACTATTGCTCAACAGTCATCAGCTTCTGACTTCTTCTGTTGGCACAGCAGGTGTCTGATCTACCACAGTCACAGGCCACGTGCGAGCAGACTGCTTCTTCTGAGAACAAAAAATTGCAAAACAAATCGATTAACAAATTTGAAGTGAAATTGTGTAAATTGCACGATTTTGAGTTAGTTAAGTTTATTTCAGTATAAAATGATACAAAATCATCTTCTTGAATATTTAGCTCTAGTTTTTTTAAGTAATCTACATTTTTGTATAAATAACTCACTAACTAAATATGTATTCGTGTTCCAAGATTTAGTATAACAAATTTTAAGTGAATAATTACTTGAATTATGTTGTGTGTTTTGCATTGATAAATTTCAGTGCCATTATGGAAGTACAAAAGTAAAATATTAAGAAAAATGAAAATAATATTACATGAATGAAAATACTTTGTAAATCTACTTTTCACCAGAACTATGTAAAGCACAAAAGAAAATGTATAAATTAACTGGTCACAAATGTATATAAAGAATTACAAATGTTAAATGTCCATATGTACAGTACATACAATTACATATTTTGTTCAGAGATAAACTCAAAAGATGACCATTTTCGCTTGGCTTGACATTTATACACATACTCTGGAACATCCCTTATGACAGTCCAGCAGTAATTTCCTAAAATGGTAGGGCTCCACTTTCCGGCATACCTCTTCTCAAATGTGGCGATATCTTGATGAAATCGCTCCCCATGTTTATTATTTACTCCAGCACAATCTTTGGGGAAGAAGTCAAGATGACCATGTAAGATATGCGTTTTCAATGACATGTTACAACCAAGTTTTTCATAAGATGTCAACATGTTATCTACAATCTCCTTGTAATTTATTGTTCATTTGTTCCGTAAGAACTGTAAATAGACTGTCTTAAAACATTTCCATGCATGCTTCTCATCACCTTACATGATTCTATCAAAAGTATGGCCTCCAAAAAGCTCTCTCAAATCTGTGGGTCTACGAAGATGCCCTCCTTTACTTTGGCATCACTTAAGTATGGGAATTTTTGCCTGAAGTCCTTAAACACGGCACCATATTTGTTCATTCCCTTAACAAAGTTTTTCATGAGACCCAACTTGATGTGCAAGGGCGGGAGCAGAATCTTTTCATGGTCTACTAGAGGTACACTCTGAATGTTCTTTATACCTGGTGGAAGACAGTTTCTGTGGTGGGCCATTCATGTTTACTGTAATGAGATGCGTGAGCTCAGCTATCACATTCAAAGAGAAAGCAGCAATATTTAGTATACCTTAATTGCATACCTAATAGCAGTGCAACCACTTTCATTAATAAAGTCACTGAAGTTGAAGAGGAATGGGACAAAAGGATCACTAAAACTGGTATATCCAAAATATTGCACACAAGTAAGACCAGGGACAGTAATATAATCCACTGTTACTAGTTATTATGTCTCTGACAAACCATTATAATATTTGATTTTGAACTTAACATAAAAATCTGTATGTAATTATCTCACCATAATACAACGGTGTAAAATGAAAACCAGAACTAATTTTGAATTGTCTTTGTGACATTCATGGTCAGCACATTAAAACTGGTAGGAATTGGCTATTTTCATTCGATTTACATTTTCATTGTTGCACGGTGTTATGAGATTACTTGACTTTTCTCTTATTTAATGAAACTCAAAAAAGAACAAAGGCAAAAATTAGAAAAGGCAACCACTCAATTACATCTGACTGGTGTAGCAAAGACACATATTGCAGTACAAAAATCTAATAGGTTTTTCAGCTACTAGTCTTTATCTAATGTAAGTACATATTCCTTCTCCCCCCCCCCCCTTACAACCACAGTCAGCCTTAGGCACCCACCTGCAGATGTGATGACATTCTAAATGTGGGTGAGTGCATTCGGGTGAGTTTGGCAATGTTGTTAGTGTGTGTTCTGCTAAACCATAATAACGAGCACAATCAGAAATGTAATACTCAAACTTCTAATGCTCCTACAGTCTTTGCTAGTTAAGCTGCAAACTGAGGTAAATTACCAAAAATGTACAAAACAATAGTTGTCACCTGGTCAATGATGACATTGGAGTTATAACAACAAAGTGTGCATCAAGTGCAAAATGTCATATTACAACCAAGAGAACTCATTTATCAAGAGAAAAAAGTTCCTCAAATAGAGTGTACTGCTACTTGTTCTGACTTCAGCATGTGATGGGATTTGAAATTTCACTGCAAATATGTTGTTACACACACAGAGGTTCCTCTGACCATAGAAGAATATTGGGAATATCCCTGTTTTAACTTGAAAGAAACACAATGTTTTCCAAACTATATGATTGTGTTACATTTCATAAGTAAGAATTACAGTGACCCAAACCTACCCTACTACATTCTTGCCCATAAAAATGCAGTGGAAGTCATCCATTTACATACGAAAGCACAATAATGAGCTGCTTACAACTGTTCTGGATTATTTATCTGACCATTCAATCAGAAATTATGTCTGTGACACACACTGGAATATCCACTGCAAAGCATTTTTATAGAATTAATGGTTGAACATCCCTTTGTAACTCAGTCTCAAAAAATAAGCTGTGAAAACATTGATGAATTTGTCTCTACAAGAGATGTGAAGTGAGCACGATTGACTTACAAATCTGAAGTATGCCCTCTAATGGCTGTTGGATCCAAAAATAGATCAACAAATTGACCTACATGGCATGGTGTTGGAAGTAAATATGGCATTTGCCACATGCATCATAACTATGTGCCAGATGTAGGTCTAAGACCTGTCTGATACACACACAGGATATCTTATTTCGGTCTGGTCACAGTCTTATTCTATGTGGGGCAGGGCAGCCTATGAAATCATTTTCTTTACACTGTGTTCCCAACTGTTCAAGATTCTGTTAAAGGCTAAAGTCACTGTTCCACCAGGACAGGACAGGAAATATTAAAATTTATTATTGTTCATTAAAGGCTTGTTTCAACTATTGTGCCATTTTCAAGTGATATACTATGATGCATATTAAAGGCATTTCAGTACAACCCACTAATTAATTTTGGTTAGGCACACATCAAGCACTTGAGCACATGCACAGTGGTAAGTGCCATCAAGAGATAATGTGAAAAAACAAAGTAGCCTGTTTTGCTGTCAACTGGTCCAAGTTATATACTGTTAACAGTAGCACAAATGCTGACATTATCTCTTGCTGCTCACTACTGTAAGTGTGCTCCTGTGCTCAATGCAATCCTAGCCAAAATTAATATGAGGGGTGGAGGTTATTGAAATGCCTCTGACATGCATATTACTACATAATTTGAGAATGGTGCAACAGACGTAAGATGCCTGCACTAAACATACATATTTTTAATTTCTGATGACAATCCAGGTGGAAAACTTGTTTTAAGCTTTAACACAGCCTGTGAAAGCAGTGATGTAACATACCGGTTCCATTGTAATTCCTGCACAGCATTTTATGTTGGAATGACCATAAACTATTTGTGCACCTGAATGAATGGCCACTGCCAAACTGAATGTACTTAATTCCAATGGCTGCTTCATAAACTATGTCACCTAGATCCCCTCCCATGCAAAATACCAACTTCACTGACTTATGGGGATGGGAGCTGCCCTTTCAACACATCCTCCAATCCTGTAATCCTCCTGACCTCAATCTTCATTAAACCCTGCCCCATGCGAACACCCACTCCTGCCCCAAGACCATAACTTCACTCATCCTCTTCTCCAGAGTATCCTTAATTCCGTATTTTCCATTGTCCCCCCCTCCCCCCCCCCCAAAAAAAAAAATTATTCCCCCACGTCACACGTCATATAGTGCACTGAGCACAACTCCTACTGCCTGGGGCCAGAACGAACTCACTGGTGTCACATTTCTATCCCAGGCCCCTGGTCTCCTTTCTCTGCAACCCCCGTGACACAAAACCCTCACCCCAACTGCATTGCTAGCACAATGTGGTCAACCAGAACAATGCAGTAGTACAGGTGTGTATACATGTGTACCCTACAGCTCGTAAGGGCAGTTCACTTGAAAGCTAGCAGTGTTCTCAGTCATATAGTACCTGGGGATGACTTGGCACTTCAACTATTCATTTTACAGATATCCCATCCACCAAGGACTTTACTTTCCATTACCATATGTTCATCAAGGTGTATTTGAATCTTTAACTGCTAGCACAGCGACCTCCATAAAAGTCACAAACTGGCACCATAGACTGTTCTGTCCTTTTTCTGAGCTAAGAATCTTCTTTATGGGTGTGTAGTAAGCAAAGTAATCAAGCTTCAGGGTTTCACTAAATGTTAGTATGGGTATTACTCACAGTGAAGATGGCAACATTGAGATCTACTTGTTCTTTTGCTGTAATGCATTGCTTTAACCTGCCTGATGACATTCTTCAGCACTTTGGCATACTGTCAGCAGCAGAATTCTATAACTGGTTGATAACTGTGTAACATGGTAAGGATACCAATTGTCAATGTGCATGTACTGTTGATGGACTTAACATGTAGTGAATTATAGTGGTGGTCTGAAAATTTTATCAGATAAGCATAGTACCAGCTCAATTTCAACTATATCAATGGACTTATATGTTCTATAAAATTTGACAGCTCAGCTTTAACACAGAACATATATCATCAATATATCGGAACCACATAAGGGACTAATGGTTTTTGGTTCCAGAAATGTCATATGTTCCACAGTCTCTATTATTAATATTTATACATGCATGTAAAATGACAACAATGAATCTGTTTCAATTAATCTGCCTGAAGAAAGGTAGGTGCAATATACAAAAAGGTTACTCCACTGATAATTTACAAATCAATGTACACTACATCTGAACATGACTCAGCAATACTGAGAGCCAGAAACTGCACATAGTCAGCCAAAAAGGACATATGCCTTGAGTAGTCCTCAAAGCATTACAAGATTTACAAACTAACACATATAATACTGGAAGGAATGTACCATTCTCCATGGTGGATAGAAGGGTGTTTGTGAACAAAATCAACAAAAGCATAAATTTGCACCTTTAACCCTTTAGATGATGACATTCATATATGGTATGAAAGTTATCAATACATAACATCATTTCACATATAGTGAGAATTTGATCCGATGTAGCATTACCAACAGGTGTTAGTTGCCATTTGCGGCCAAAATGCTGGAGTTTGATCTCTGGTTGATCATAGGATTTGTTTCTGGCACTTTACATGACATACACCTCTGGCAGTGTTCAATCTTATGTAACAAACGCCATATGATACTGTGGATCAAATAACAGATTAAACAGCAGATTCTTTCATACCGGGGTTGGTGCTCTGGTTAGCAGCTACAGGAAAATGAAGATCACACTATCTCTAACAGGACGATGACCTAATAAACACTGTGGTTTTTAATATAATGTTTCAATTAATTATAGGTGAAGATACGGTGGTGTTGTTCTGAGAGAATATTAATTTTTTTTTGGTCATTTATTCATGTTTCAAATCCTACTGCATGTAAGATACTTATTACTTTTTTGGAATACCTTTATATTTAGAGTATCAGTTTTCATTCTCACTTTTTAACCATTGTGGTTAAACAGAAATTAGTAATACAAGATCTACATGAATAATTAAAGCTGTGTTGCAATTTGCATGTCACGTAACTGAACATGAATGTGATTCTCTTATTAGAAGACAATGAAGAATGAACAATAAAGTCTGTTCCCAAAATTTTTCTGGCATTCACATTGCTGCATCTCATTATATCGCCTACTTTGAACACACTAAAATAAGTTGACTTACATAAAACTACGAAGGCAATAGTAGTAGTAGTAGCAACAGCTTTATTCATCCACAGATCTCTTTAGGATATAGGACATGTAAAGGGGGAAAAATCAACAGAAGCATTGATGAACTGATATGATTGCTTTCTCAATTTTTTGTCAGATGGTAGTGTGAGTGTAGCTACAGAGTTTCGAAGTTACAAAAAACTAATCCATGTTTTTGGATAATACAATAATAAATTAAACTGACAATGGAACACAAATTAACCAATTTGCTTGCACATGTCATGTAGTACAACAGGAAAATATCTGGTTAAATAAATGCTAACTTAGTTAACTGTACTCATTACAACAACTGGCTGATAACAAAAAGTGACAAGTTTCAGAGCAACCACTACTACAGATTAATCAAATTTCCTTCTCCTTCAGTCTTGCAGCCTCTCTTAACACAGAGATCCCTTGGTGTCTTTTACATTCCTTCCTAAAATTATCATGGAGACCACTATTTCTGTGTAATTCCCATATAATTTCAAGGCTATTTTTCTTACAACTTGTATATGTACAGCAGCAAAAGAAGCACTCATTACCATATACACTCTTTCAAGAGGAAACTGTAGGGCATCATTACTTCTAGCATTAAGGGTAATTTAAATATGAAATGCCTCTCCATAAGGATCAAGCTGCATCAGATTTTTCAGTGATGTATGTTAACAGTTTTGGGCTGCAGTGCCCTACAAAATTTTTTATCATTGAGTTTAACAGCAGAAACACACATACCTTTCTCCTAAAAGGAAAGCACCCTTTTTTATCAGGTTCTGGTAAAGCATCACTGATAAGGTCTGGAGTTGCAGTGTTGTTTGGACCAAATACATTTAGTTCCTTGAAGCATTCTGTCTCAATCATCTAAAAGAAAAAATAACAATACATAATATTTTACCTTATACTTAAAATTTTAACTCTGATGCACCATAAGCCAAATATAATTTTAAATATATGTTCGTTACGATATGAAAATATGTTGATCAGTTGTATTAAGTGTTACATGGCTAAGAATAATTTACTAATACTATACAAAATGAAAATGCAGTAACAAACCCAATAACTAACAATTAACATGGTATCAACTATTTCTGAAGAAAATATTTTGTTCCACTATGATGAATAATTCAGTTAAGCAACTCACTTCTCTGAAAGAGCAATATATCAGGAAAACAAACATAGGTATTCAGAAATAACTACTGGCTAAAAACAGTAAGAACCCCTGCACGGAGACGCATACAAATAAAATGCCAATGACAGTTTCTGTAATATGTTTTACGTCTTAAATTACAAAACTAAACACATTTTCAACTTTAGTTACTGTAACCAACAAATAATGTTTGGTGTGATGCATTTCAGCTGCACATTGCATAAGCTCACATATTGTTAATTATAAAGTGTATTAACATTTGTTATTTTGCATCAAGTTGTGCTTTTTATAATGTTTCATGGGAAGACTGACTTATGTCTGAGGAGAACACACAATTAATTTATGGCACTCTAAAAATTCTCACTTCCTTACTATGGACACAAACATTTAGCAGAAAATTGACATCCAGTGCACAGTAAAAATGTCTTCAGCTACAGGCAACCACTGAACCTGCAAGTTTTCAAAAATTGTCCACCCACTTTCCATTAGGTAGTCATCACAATCATTTCTCATCTTCTGGAATCCAATAAAGAACTTCCACGGTATATGTGCGACACATATGCCTGACTGTATGTTCTGCCTGCTTCTACTTGATTTTCATTATTTATAATTATATTTTCCACTGCACACCATTCTTTGATCCATTTACTTGTTTTGCTATCTTTCCAAGTAATTTCCAAGATGCACCTCTCTCTGCTCACTGAGCAAACCTCAGTTTTTGAATGATTCTTTCTTTTAAACATTTATGTGATACTGCTATGAATCAAAAATGGTAACACACAGATTGTAAACTTTCCTTTTTACATACATCAGAATCTTCATTTCAAAAATCCTATTCAGTTTATTGAAAGCACTTCAGATAATATTTACTCTTCTGTTTATTTCTTTTGCTGTCCATCACCAATTGATTCTATGACTATATTGTTAATTTTTCCAGTTTTCTTCATCATCATCATCATCAGCAGCAGCAGCAGCCAATTCAATCATTAAATGATGTGGCCTCTTCAAGTCATGGATTCAGGTAGGCTTTCAGCAGTCTTCTCCAAGTGGAACGGTCTTGGGCAGTTCTCTGCCAGGTGTTACCAGTGATCTCCTTGATGTCTTTGTCCCATCTGTCTGGTGGTCTTCCTCTAGGCCTCCGGTGCTCTCTCGGACTCCACTCCAGTACTAGCTTCGTCCATCTGTTGTCTTTTCTTCTTGCGACGTGGCCAGCCCACTGCCATTTTGAGGAACCTACTGTCTCTAAGATGTCATTAACCTTTGTCACAGACCAGCTGTCATTTGCCCTTTTCCTGTCCTTTCTTGTATAGCCCAGTTTTCTTACATGTTATTAATCTTATTTTCAAACCTACTTTTGAACTTGGTCTATTAAGTTTCACAAATTGTTGTTGATGTTTATCATCTGTACCAGAGGTAAATAATACAATGTTACCAAAAGAAAAGTACAGATTGGCATATACAATTTTTTTTCCACATCAAAGATTGAAAACTTTCTCTCTAGCAGAATAGTTTTGGTGATATGCGATTTCCTTCTAGGTTCTTCTTTCAATTCTAAATTTTTCAATATCCTAACACAGTTTGCTGGAAGATTTCATTTTAACTGAGTCAAAGACTTTTGCAATATACATGAATCCCACATAAAGTGGTAATCCATTATCATGAGTCCACTCTTAAAATTTTGTCACTTGCAAATGACCCTTCTGAGGTCAACTTGTTCCTCTCCAAGCTTAAAAACCAATGTTTTTATAAGCAATTGATGATAATTTTAGTGAAAACCTTGCATATTACAGAGAGAATCCACTGCTTTGTTTTCTTCATACTTTCAGTGTTTTCCATTTTTTCTCTTATCAAATATTCGCTGTTCATCTCACCTCTTCTTGTAGATATTTCTGAACAGTGATATTTATTTCCACATACAAGGGGATGCTGATAAGTCATCAGCTTTTACTAGTTAAACCTGCTATAGATTAATTCTGATGTTTTGGCATTAAACTTTATTCTTTACATTATATCTATTAATTGCATAGCAGAAACATTAGTTTTTATTTTTCTGTGCAGATTTGAAGCGAACATGGAGCAAGAAAATAGGGAATTCACAATGAAAGAGAGCCTGGCTGTGATTATGTATGTATTTTCTTCTTCTTCTACTTCTTCTTCTTCTTCTTCTTCTTCTTCTTCTTCAAGAGAAAACGGCCAAACAAATTTATCATGATATGGCAGGTACAAAATGGGTTACCAAATGTCTCAGTGCAGACTAAACTCATGAGCCAGAGTTGCTTCATAATACCTTTTCAGTCCAGTTTCACTGGGATCCTGCAGGATTTTTGAAGCGTCTCATCCCCATGGATGAAACATGGATATACACATATGATCCAGAGACTAAAGAATAGACACGGAGTAGTTCTCCACATCCAAAGAAGTTCAAAACACAAAGATCAGCAGACAAGTTGCTCATGTCAGTCTTTTGGAATAAAGATGGAATTATACGTGTTGGCTACTTGCATCTTGGTAAAGCCATGGCTGCAAAGTACTGTGTTGAACTACTAAACAAACTGAAGCAACGATTGGTCTCTGAACATCAAAAAAAGCCGAGAAAAGGAATCTTGTTTCTGCAAGACGATGCCCTGCCTCACACAGCAAGAACTGTCAGATCTTCACTTTGAAATCCTCAGACATACATCCCATTCACCTGACTTGGCCCCTTCAGACTATTATCTGTTCCCAAACCTCCAGAAACATCTCAAGGGAAGATGATTTCTAAACACTGAGGAAGCCAGAACGGTTGTAGATGATTAGTTTGCAGCACAATTCTTTTATTTATTTAGATTTTTTCCCCTAAGAAAAACATGGGTTAAACAAGCTGGAACAAAGATGCTATAAATGAGTTGAGCTCAAGGGGGAATATGTTGAGTAAATAATTTCTTTTTCAAAACCATAACACCATTTTTTATTTATAAAGCCAAGGACTTATCAGTACTCCCTTGTATTACGTCATGTGCTAGAAACTCTTGCTTCCTCTTTTATAGCTGCCTTGCACGACTTGGGATTTTCTTTCCTTTGGTATCTTCTACTTGTAAAATCTTCTAATCTTTACAAAAGTACCTCCTTTAAATAACTGCCTCTTTCACCTATACCTGTGTAGCCTTTATTTTCTAAGATGCTGACCTTTCTGGTTATTTAGTCTGGCATATCATCCTATTCATAAATAAATTCGTATAGTCTACATTTATAACTTGCTGAGTAATCTGTCCATTTGTAGCTATAAAAAACACAGACATTATTATACATACATATTAACATTATGGCAGATTTTATGACTTAGTGTTTTTGTTAGTAATGAAACATGCATTCAGCTGCAGTGAAATTCATGGAATTACTATCTACAGCTCATCAAATATTCTAATTGGCACCCCCAGTAAAAGCCATAGCACTGAAAAGAAGTATGCAGGACACACTGAAAAACAGATGCTCTCTATGCTAGTCTATCTTGAGCAAGACTCTTCACAACTACTGCAACCTACATTCATTTAAATCTGATTACTGTATACATGTCTCAGTCTCTCTCTACAATTTCTACCCCCTGCCCCCCCCCTCCACCACACACACACACACACACACACACACACACACACACACACACACACACACACACAAACACAATACCAAACTGAAAATTCCTTCATGTCTCAGGATGTATCCTATCAAACGAACCTCTCTTTGAGTTATATTGTGCATTAGAGGTGACACGCACATATAAACATAATACACTCCTGGAAATGGAAAAAAGAACACATTGACACTGGTGTGTCAGACCCACCATACTTGCTCCGGACACTGCGAGAGGGCTGTACAAGCAATGATCACACGCACGGCACAGCGGACACACCAGGAACCGCGGTGTTGGCCGTCGAATGGCGCTAGCTGCGCAGCATTTGTGCACCGCCGCCGTCAGTGTCAGCCAGTTTGCCATGGCATACGGAGCTCCATTGCAGTCTTTAACACTGGTAGCATGCCGCGACAGCGTGGACGTGAACCGTATGTGCAGTTGACGGACTTTGAGCGAGGCGTATAGTGGGCATGCGGGAGGCCGGGTGGACGTACCGCCGAATTGCTCAACACGTGGGGCGTGAGGTCTCCACAGTACATCGATGTTGTCGCCAGTGGTCGGCGGAAGGTGCATGTGCCCGTCGACCTGGGACCGGACCGCAGCGACGCACGGATGCACGCCAAGACCGTAGGATCCTACGCAGTGCCGTAGGGGACTGCACCGCCACTTCCCAGCAAATTAGGGACACTGTTGCTCCTGGGGTATCGGCGAGGACCATTCTCAACCGTCTCCATGAAGCTGGGCTACGGTCCCGCACACCGTTAGGCCGTCTTCCGCTCACGCCCCAACATTGTGCAGCCCGCCTCCAGTGGTGTCGCGACAGGCGTGAATGGAGGGACGAATGGAGACGTGTCGTCTTCAGCAATGAGAGTCGCTTCTGCATTGGTGCCAATGATGGTCGTATGCGTGTTTGGCGCCGTGCAGGTGAGCACCACAATCAGGACTGCATACAACCGAGGCACACAGGGCCAACACCCGGCATCATGGTGTGGGGAGCGATCTCCTACACTGGCCGTACACCACTGGTGATTGTCGAGGGGACACTGAATAGTGCACGGTACATCCAAACCGTCATCGAACCCATCGTTCTACCATTCCTAGACCGGCAAGGGAACTTGCTGTTCCAACAGGACAATGCATGTCCGCATGTATCCCGTGCCACCCAACGTGCTCTAGAAGGTGTAAGTCAACTACCCTGGCCAGCAAGATCTCCGGATCTGTCCCCCATTGAGCATGTTTGGGAATGGATGAAGCGTCGTCTCACGCGGTCTGCACGTCCAGCACGAACGCTGGTCCAACTGAGGCGCCAGGTGGAAATGGCATGGCAAGCCATTCCACAGGACTACATCCAGCATCTCTACGATCGTCTCCATGGGAGAATAGCAGCCTGCATTGACGCGAAAGGTGGATATACACTGTACTAGTGCCGACATTTTGCATGTTCTGTTGCCTGTGTCTATGTGCCTGTGGTTCTGTCAGTGTGATCATGTGATGTATCTGACCCCAGGAATGTGTCAATAAAGTTTCCCCTTCCTGGGACAATGAATTCACGGTGTTCTTATTTCAATTTCCAGGAGTGTATATGGGCTTCTGAAAATGGCATTGTGTTGCCAAAGTGTGTCATGGCAAACTACTTTTAACATTAAAAGTTTGTAAACAATGCAATATTGTACATTTTGCACCTCACAGGTCACAAAAAAAATGTGATAAATGAAGTTGTTCTTTAAATTGCATCTATAACTGTTATGTAAATGAAAAATGATTGCTATTGTTCCAGAGAAATATGGAAGCTTATGTTACAGTTTGGTTTTGCACTTGTGAGGAAACTCATAATTAAATAGGAACTGTGTGCAAATGTGATCTGAAAAGATACGAGATGGCAAAAAATGTTTCAGGCCATACAAGGCTGAGAGATAAACAATGAAGTTGCAAGTTTTGGATGTGCTTATTAGTAAAAGTAACAGCTATAGAGATCCAAAAACATTACATTATTTATTGCAAGAAACTTTGAGGTTGATCTTTTTAACTATATTATAAAGGAGATAAATGAGAGCAAATGTGGAGTTCACCATTGAGACACACACACGAACTGCTGAGAGTCAAAGTCGTATAACTCAGTTTTTCCTAATTCTGAGAAATGAAAAGTTTTGCACTTTGTTTAATGTAAATTCATGCTTTACAATAACTTGCGATTCATTTGATGAAATGTACAAATGAAATATTATAATTACATTTACTACAAACATTTTAGTTTAGTTCAGCAGTGCATTCATCAACAGATTACAAATTACTGTTTTTAAATAGTGAAGTTTCTTAAACTGTAATTCTTGTCGTGCTGATATTTTGAGACACTTTATAATGGAGCATGTCTGTTTACTCAACTTCACTGTTCACGTCATCATCTGCCGCTAAACAGCCAACATGCCCACGTCCAGACTCCTGAGCCAAACTTGTAGTTGTCAGCTGGATGATGAAAGCGTAGTGCACCCGAGGGATGTAGGGGGGGGGGGGGGGGGAGTGTTATCATGTCTCTACATTTTTGCCTTGGTGACAGGTCACACAGCATTGTTTAGACGGATGAGATGAACACTAGACAAGCGAGGATGGCCACGAGCATGATGTGAAGTTTTAATATTCAAAGTTTTCAAAGGGATTCCTGCATCACGAGATTCTTTGTATAAAATGAGATGTGGGCACTCTTTATGGAAAAGAAGCCAGGGAATGTGAAGCCAATTGAACTTTCCATTTGGCGTATTATTCTTTCTAAATGTCACACTTTCTTCTAGATCCTTTGTTGAGCCAAAATCATAAAGGGCCATTCTACAAATTGTAAAGGGTTGTTTTCTCTTTGCCTTTTGAATGACATTACACCAATCATCCAGAGCAAAAATTTGAGCAGATCTTGATTTTGTCTCAATAACTCTGAAATCCTGATTGTTTGGCGGAAAGGAATGTCCCAATAACAAATATTTATGGGCAACTCTACAGATCCCATTTCTTGAGTTCTTTACACTCTCTATCCAAATTGTGCAAGTTTCGGATTCTGATTTTGATCAGTTGCTGGGTCACTGTATGCTGTTACGTAATGAGCATTGTGGGTATGGAGTTCTACATGATTTAGAAGGTAGGAACCTACTTCTTGGGAGCCTTTTGATGCCGAAGTCTCATCATAAATGTACATAAAGCCTTGTCCGTTTTGAGATCATGAATGCTGCAGTTGTATACATATAAGTTATTCAAACAATAACGTTTTGATATTGAAACTTTAGGGAAAGACAATGCTTTCTGGAGATCAAAACTTATGGTTATGATATTCACATTGCCTTGACTGGGTTTGGTGTCCTCAGCCACACACTGCTATGCTATATCTGCTTTCTCCCATGTTCATTTTGTTTTTGCACTAATGCCAATTTAAGTGGCTCTTCTGCAGTCAAAATTCTCATCTTTAAGGAGTCACATGTAGCACAGGAATCCTTCACTGGGGCATGGAACAAGTTGGATCTCTCATTGAAAACATGTCTCTAGAAACTCTCCTTCACTGCACTTCTTTCTCCTAGTTTTCTTTTTCTTGTTGCCAGCTGTTTCTGGTGATTTTGAGGTGGCACGAGAAGAAGAATGCGTCTGGTACTCTCAAGCAGTGGAAGTGGAAGTTATTGTTATACCATTTCTCCACAACAATTTCTGTGCATTGTGAGTAAACTGAGTGGTATTACTCCAAAACTACAGGGTGACAGGAGGTCTGCAGTAAATATAGTACAGTTTGTCACGTCGGTTATTTTCAACACACACAACATAAAGGCGTCTTTTGAAAAAAGTAAAATACATATATTAACCCTTTTTCAGTCAACCATTTTGAGTGTTGAATGCTAAAAATGTCATACTTTTTGCTCCGTTATGCAAAGATACAGCAAAATACTGCATCATCTGTTAATACATCTCTTTCATCAGATACTGACTGTGAACAATATACAGGGTGGTCCACTGATTGTGACCGGGCCAAATATCTCACGAAATAAGCGTCAAACAAAAAAACTACAAAGGACAAAACTTGTCTAGCTTGAAGGGGGAAACCAGATGGTGCTATGGCTGGCCTGCTAGATGGCGCTGCCATAGGTCAAACGGATATCAACTGCGTTTTATTAAATAGGAACCCCTGTTTTTTATTACACATTAGTGTAGCACGTAAAGAAATATCAATGTTTTAGTTGGACCACTTTTTTCGCTTTGTGATAGATGGTTCTGCAATAGTCACAAACATATGACTCGCAATTTTAGACGAACAGTTGGTAACAGGTAGGATTTTTAAATTAAAATACAGAACGTAGGTATGTTTGAAAATTTTATTTCGGTTGTTCCAGTGTGATACATGTACCTAAAATGAGGGCCAATTATCCAACCTCCCATAATGCCACACCATACATTAACCCGCCAGGGTTGCTGATGTTCCACTTGTTGCAGCCATCGTGGATTTTCTGTTGCCCAGTAGTGCATATTATGACAGTTTACGTTACCACTGATGGTGAATAATGCTTCATCGCTAAATAAGAATGCTTGCAAAAAATCTGCCATCGTCCTGTAATTTCTCTTGTACCCAGTGGCAGAACTGTACACGACGTTCAAAGTCATCACCATGCAATTCCTGGTGCATAGAAATATCGTACGGGTGCAATTGATGTTGATGTAGCATTCTCAACACCGACGTTTTTCAGGTTCCTGATTCTCACGTGATTTGTCTGCTACTGGTGTGCGGATTAGCCGCAACATCAGCTAAAACACCTACTTGGGCATCATCATTTGTTGCAGGTCGTGGTTGATGTTTCACATGTTGCTGAACACTTCCTGTTTCCTCAAATAATGTAACTATCCGGCAAACGGTCCAGACACTTGGATGATGGCATCCAGGATACCGAGCAACATACATAGCACATGCCTGTTGGCCATTTTGATCACAATAGCCATACATCAACACGATATCGACCTTTTCCGCAATTGGTAAACGGTCCATTTTAACACAGGTAACGTATCACGAAGCAAATACCATCCGCACTGGCGGAATGTTATATGATACCACATACTTATACATTTGTGACTATTACAGCGCCATCTGTCACAAAGCAAAAAAAGGGGTCCAACTAAAACATTCATATTTCTTTACATACTACACGAATATGTAATAAAAAATGGAGGTTCCTATTGTAAAAAAAATGCAGTTGATATCTGTTTGACCTATGGCAGCGCCATCTGGTTCCCCCCTTCAAGCTAGATGAGTTTTGTTCTTTGTACTTTTTTCGTTTGATGCTTATTTCATGAGATATTTGGCCCGGTCACTATCAATGGACCATCCTGTATACAAACCAGAAACTTTTTAAATTTAATTCATGGCTAGAGCAGAATTTATGGGAAGAATATAGAAATGATTTTTGTGGGCAATTTGGAACTAACTGCAAAGACTTTGATTATCAACCATTATCTGATGTTGATTTATCTAAAATGTGTGATTTTTCATATAGAATTTGGTGATTATAACTGAGTATTAGCATTAAGTGAGAAGATCACTGATGAGAGGTGATAAGATTCAGGTATTCATTGTAAGTTCAAACTGTACCCTGCCACAACAACATAGGAAAAATTATGAGGTTTGCTGTTATGCTTCAGGTATTCTACAGTCTGTCCCCACTTAAGCACAATGTACTCGTAAAAACATCCATACAATCACATGAAACTGTTTGAAAAGTCCTTCTTTAGGGTGCTGTTAAACTTGTGAATCACACTGGCTTGGATATCAGTTATGTAGTCATAGTATCTACCCTTCACATGTGCAATTTGTCACTTTGTGCTATGTTCAAATTCATAACACCAACCCTGGTGACAACATTTTCCAGAAAAGAATTGTCTGCATATTGCATTGCAATCAAATCACCGAGGCATCCATGTGTTGTTTTTTTCTGGGAGTCAAAGTGTGCAGGACAAACTTTGCACATACTTTTCTCGTCTTAAAAACATTCTGGAGAATATCCTGAACACTCTATTTCGAGATATTGTTGTATTGCTACTTATGATACAACAATGTTGACACACTACGGTGGCACGTCTGCCCCTTAACACTGCCTGCTCACAACCAACTGGGTGAATGCACATATGTTGTATACACTTGTTAGTTCAAGCTGCCACTGTAGTTACTATGCTGATGTCACTTATATGTCAAGGAAAAAATCAGCCTCAGAACTTTTTAGACAAATGGTGCACGTTGCATAAAAAAAAAGAAAAAATTAAATATTTTTGGAGAATAAAGTAGAAACAAGAAAGAAGATTTGAAGTAGAAAGCAGAAGGTATCAGGCATACATTAAGCATAATGTGGTAGGTAAGTCGATGTTCAATCCAAAAATGAGTTTGGAATATACTTTCAGGCACCACTAGCAAGATGTTATATTTATATGTCGAGTCCTCGCAGGATTTACAGTTTTTGTGAAATCTGTAGACTGACACCTACAAGGATTAGAGTTGATCATTGTATTTCTTCACGTTTTGTTTACAACAGAATGGTCCTCCTATTATTCTACATACTTTATTTACATTTTCTTCTACTATCCCTAACATTTTACGTAAATGTGGTAAAGCTGGATATGCAGACGACACATCATGTTTACTGTGTGCATAAGAGTGTTGTATTCATTGTATTCAGATGTCGTTACTGGCAGTGCCAATGGCGACATACCACTTTCGGTTTGAGAAATACATCAGTTACACTTACATTTTATTAGTCCTTATCTTTTGTAAATGATTCTGCTGCACTACCATTCAACTCAATAACAGCAGCATGTTGCTTTCTTCGTCGGAATACTGTTCTTTTGCTTAAAGTTACAATGCAGGATTGAGTATTTTCTCTCGTAGGCATTGTGATGTTGCATTTAATATATAATTGGTCATTCATTATGATAATGATTGTTATTCCTGCACAAATTTGCAAAGGTCATTTATTTATTGAATATGGATGAATGGGATGGCAATTTATCAGTATGTATTTTGTCAAATACATCTAATGTTTCAGCAACACAAATATCAGATCGTATCAAAAGCTATTATGTTAATACAACACTGATGTACGTGTAAACTGATGTATCTGAAGTATAGAATTTTAATTTTTCTTGGCATTCACTATTAGAAATTTTTCATTAACCACACAAGATGACAACTGTACTCATCATCATCAGTTATCTGCTATATTAGCAGGTCCTTTGCCTCTCCATTTTCTGTGATCCATTGCTTCCTTCTTAAGGCTGCTGTATGTTGTACCATCCATCATGTCATCCAGTATCTGGAATCTCTTCCTTCCTCGCTTCCTTTTCCCTTCTACATAACCTTCTAAAACTGTTTTTTTCATTCCGTCATTCTTTCTTAATATATGCCCAATCCAATTTCTTTATCTTCTCTTTATTATATCTAGTAACTGTCTTTTCTCTCCCACTCCTCAGTACCTCTTCATTTTTTACTCTGTCCATCCAACTCATTCTTTCCATCTTCCGCCACATCCAGATCTTAAAAGCCTCCAGCCTTTCTCTGTCTTTTTTCCACATAGTCCATGTTTCAGTGCCATATAGAAGAACACTCCATACAAGACATTTTATGAGTCTCTTTCTGAGTTCTCTGTCCAGACTGCTGCAGAAGATTCTCCTTTTCTTATAAAACGCCTCTTTTGCCATTGCTATCCTTGTTTTAATTTCTGTGGTGCACTTCCAGTCAGTGTCTATCCTGCTTCCAAGATACTTAAAATTTTGCACCTGTTCTAGTGTTTCTCCATTCAGAATAATTTTTATTTCCTTATTTCCTCCTAGTGCCAACACTTTTGTTTTATTTGTGTTAATTTTCATTCCATATTTTTTTCCATTAGTTGCAATGGTGTCCACCAAATCCTGTGGCTAGAAGGACCATGTCATCATCAAATCTCAAGCACCCTACTCTTCTTCCTCCAATTTCTACTCCTTTGTCATCTAATGAGCATTGGCCAATCATATTTTCCAAGTAGAGGTTGAAAAGAGTAGGTGATAAACAGCATCCTTGTCTTACTCATTTTCCTAGTCTGATCCAGTTTGTACTTTCTCCTCTCACTTTAACTGAAACTTTATGATTAAGATATAATGAGTTTATAAGTCTTCTGGTTTTCCAGTCCACTCTCTTTTCCCTCATTATAGTCGCCAGCTTGTCCCAAACTACATTGTCAAATGCCTTTTCTAAATCGATGAAGCACATATACAGGTCTCTTCCTTTTTCAATAAACCTTTCTCCCAAGATTCGTAGGAGCCCTATTGCATCTCTGGTGCCCGTATTCCATCTAAAGCCAAACTGCTCCTTGCCGAGATTCTCCTCTATTACTTTTTCAAGTCTTTTATTAATTATTCTTAACATCACTTTGGCTGCATGTGAAATGAGGCTGATTGTCCTGTGCTCGCTGCATTTCTTGGTTCCTTGTTTTTTCGGTAATGGAATCATTACTGTTGTCAAAAAGTCCTCAGGCCATTCACCACTGACATATATTTTATTACATAACCTCAATATTTCTTTTATTCCATTGTGGTTCAAGCATTTTAGTATTTCTCCCGGTATTGTATCTGTACCTACTGCTTTGCCATTTTTCATTGCAGCAATGGCAGACTTTACTTCTTCCATTATGATGGTCGGTCCTTTCTCTTCACCACTTACACTGCTGTGTGATTCAAGTTCCAGAGTTTCCGGTTTGCTATTTGTGTCATATAGCTCTTTTATATATTCTTCCCATCTCTGGAGGACATCGTCACGATCTTTGTACACTACCTCTTCGTCTTTACTCAAAATTTCCATAGCACCACTTCCTGCTCTGTTTTTTTCCCATGTCATAGTCTTTACTCTGTTGTATAGTAAGTCATATCTTCCCTTCCTGTCCACTTCTTAAATTTCATCACATTCCTCTTTTAGCCATTTTTTCCTAGCCTGCTCTGTTTCTCTTCACAGTTTGTTATTTAACCTTCGGTATATCTTTCTTGCATCTTCAGTGTTCTTGTTTTTCAATTTTCTTCTCTCCTCCATCTTGGAAATCATTTCTTGTGTGACCCATGGTTTTTTTGACCTTTTCCCTTTTACATATCCTATATTTTGCTGTCCTGCTTTAATGATTCCTTCTTTCAGCATATTCCAGTACTCGTTGGCGTTATCAGGTGCTTCTTTGTCTCGTAATGTGTTTAGAAAGTCCCGAGACAGCATTTCTGTAATTTGTTCTTTGTTGGATCTTATCTTCTCTAGATCCCACTTCTTCACCATCGTTGCCTTTTTCAGTTTTTTTCATTCTTATTTCTATTTCTGCCATAAGTAAGTTGTGATCACTATTAATATCTGCACCTGGTAATATGTGCACCTCCTTGATTCCATTCCTGTATCTTTTTTCTACCAGTATAAAATCGATTTGGTTTCTGTATTTATCCCCTGGTGATTTCCAAGTGTAGAGCCTCCTCTTATAGTTCTTGAACCGTGTGTTTGCCACTATCAGCTGCCTTTCCCTGCAGAAGTCAATTAACCATTCACCTCTGTCATTTCTCTTTCCAAGACCATGACTGCCTATTATGTTTCCCTCTTTCCCTTCTCCCACAATGGCGTTCCAGTCTCCCATTACTATTTTGTAGCATTTTTTATTTTCGGCCATTATTCTCTATATTACATTGTACGTTTCCTCTACAATTTGGTCATCATGTTCTGAAGTTGGCATATACACCTGGACAATCAGTAAATCTTTTTGTGCTCCTTTCAGCCTTACACCAATAACCCGGTCATTTGCATAGTCTACATATTCCACACATTTAGCCAATTCCTTTGTCATAATCATTCCTACTCCATTAATTCCTTTTACTTCTCCTCCTGAGTAGTAGAATACATATTCATCTGACTGCAACTCTCCATGTCCATTCCATCTTACCTCAGCAACTCCTACGAGGTCCATATGATTCTTTTCCATCTCTCTTTTAAGGTTTTCTAGTTTTCCTGCTTGTAGCAGAGTTCTGACATTCCAGGTACCAATTCTCGTTTTGATTTTTTGCCTCCTTTCAAGTTGTCCCCCCCGGAGTTCTGAATGGGGGACTACTTTACCACTGGACACTGATTTAATGTGAGAGGAAGCCATTTTTTGTGCATAAAATGGAGACTGCATTATGCAGGGAAGATAATCTGCGGTGGTATTCCATTGCCTTCGGCAGTTCTGGAGGCCACCCCTAACATGGGATACAGACGCCTTTTGCAGCCGCCCGCTCCAGGTCAGACGCTGCATGAGAAGTATAGGTTGGAAAATGAAAGACCCCTAGCCCTCGAAACCTAATAGCGTCAGGGTCGGAAAAGAACAAGAGCTGGCCGAGGGTGGCCAGATAGGAAAGATAAAAGTGAGGAGCCTGGCATAAGTAAGTGGAAGCAATGCCAGGACTCAGCTCGGGGCCCCGTGGTCACCAGCCATGTATCACTAGGTGTGACTCCCTGAGGAGACTACCACATCACAATATAAAACTTATTATTAATCCAAATACCATTAGAGAGTAAATGTTTTGGCATATTAGTGTAAGTACCTAAAGGCTTCTGAAGAGGCTTCTGCAAAATCTTTTGGCTCAAGTACAAAATGTGGCACTCTCATACAAGAACAATTCTTAATACTTTGTTCACACATGCACAGGAAGGCAAATCTTGTTGACAAAGAATACAACTTTGATAAGTTTTACTTTACAGTAGAATTATCACTAAAAAGACTGACAAGACAACTGATCAGTTACTAAGAATTATTTATTATCAAGAAAGGTAAAAGGCTCAGTCTAAGAGTAAGTGTGATGTCATTGTGTGCAGCCCCTTTGTTGGATTCCATGTAAATATTTTGACAGCCCAATATAAATAAGCACTTGTGGCACCATACAACACTGCACTACACTAAGGAGTGGTGATCTCAGCTGCTACATCAGGCACTCAGAGAAGTGGGCACGTCAACCCAATCTTGTTGTACATGCTGGAGGTCTGTCTGCACTAGCTTGTGAAGGTTTTGGTGTTGGTATTGGTGTTTCAGTATGTGAGCATCATGGTACACCAGTAGGCAGCTCTTCTTGAAAAACATCTGGTCAAGAGAGACACTAGGGGGCTTGTTGTTAACAAGTACATTGATAGTGCACGCTCCCTGTCTTGTGACTTTGTGTGGGCTTGCATATGGTGGTTGTAGTGTAGGCTTAACAACATTGGTATGAAGCACGATGTGCATGCACTTATCTAGATCCTGGTCTAGTAGCTGGAAATCATGTTGTGCCTTGATGCTTGTTGAGGACAAATGCGAGAAATGTGTTTCATCAGTTAATTAATAAATTTGCGCTTGTTGTGGTTGGGTAGCTGTAGGGAATTTGCATCCAGAAACTCTTTTAGGTGTAATGCTCTGCCATTTACTAATTGAGCTACTGAAGAATCTAAAACTGGTTTGTAGGTATTTCTCATGCCAAGTAAAGTATCATCCCATTACTGGCTGAGTGGTTACTTGTGGACTTATTGTGTACTGTGGCACAAAATTTAGTGAACTTGGTGGGCAGGAAGCACTTCAAATAGCATCCAAGGTCATTTGTGATGTGCAGAGGATGACAGAGAAAATGCAACATCCAGGTGGAAACAGAGGTGGAAACTAAAGTCTCTCCTGAAATGTTATCCACTGGTGCTGCTTATGGTCGGTGAGTGAAGCGGTTGATTACTGTCAATAGGTAATGCTGGCCACTGAATGGAGGTAAAGGGCTTACAACATCAATATGGATATGTCCAGAAAGACTCAAACTGGTGTATGCACATGGTGGTTAACTTGCTGTGTTGACATCTGATTCATGTTTGTTTCCATTCTTGGCAACCTTTTTGGATGCCTGGTCACAAAAAGCAGGGTGAGACTAGGCTAGTTGTTGTTCAGGCTCCAGGTTTGCATAGATTATGTAGCCTATTGAATGCACATCTTCAGAATGTGGTTGACAGGAAAGGACAAGTTTTAATGTTTGATATGTCACAATATAACTTGATGTCAACCCCAGGAACATCAACTAATTGGAAGTCCAGTTTTGTAGCTCTTGTTTAGTCTGTTGTGATTTGGCAAGTTGGGCAATGTCAGTTGAATGTGAGATGATGCTGACATAGGACAGGCAGTTGGCTACTATGTTCTCTATCTGTCTGTTGTGCTTTGGCAAGTTGGGCAATGTCAGTTGAATGTGAGATGATGCTGACATAGGACAGGCAGTTGGCTACTATGTTCTCTATCTCAGAAATGTGTCAAACACCCATGATGAACTAGGCTTTCTGTACAAGTTGGCTGTGCTACCGAGGGGAGCAATATAAGCATATGTAAGTGGCTTATTGTTAGTGTAAATGGTGACCTACCAGGCTTCTGGTTGTGACCAAAAGTATTTAAAAGCCTCATAGATAGTCAGAAGCTGTCTGTCATAAGCACTCTATTTACAATGTGACGACAGCTGCTTCTGGGAGAAGAAAGTTAGCAAACACCACGTGCCATCCCACAGTTGTTGTAGCATCATGCTAGTCACTGTTTGGCTCACATTGACCACTAACACCAAGTGTCCATTCAGCTTGGGTGCACAAGTAATGCAGCATCCACTGCACTGTGCTTGGCTACCTCATAAGGGCACATGATGTTGTCTGTCCAAGAAACTGGCAAGTTGCTTTTGTTCTTGGGGCCAGTTAGTGTGGCTGTTAATGATTCTTGCAATATTGCCACATGTGTCAAGTGTTAATGATAGAAATTAAGCACACTGAGGAAACAACACAATTCTTTAAAGGTTCTTGGTTGTGTGGTTTGCAAGATGCCTTCAATTTTCTCAGGTCTAGGTAGAGATCCAGATGGTGAGATCTTATGGCCAAGGAAGTTAATCTGCAACCGACCAAAGATACATTTGACAGTGTTCAAAACTATGCTGTACTGTTATAACCATTCAAATATCTAAGTCAGGTGCCATGTCACGAATTGCGCAGCCCCTACCACCAGAGGGTTGGGCCACCTGGTGCAAATGTGTAATTGTGAATGCAAGACAGATGTATAGATATGTTTCCATATGGAAGGATTAGCAGCAGGAAATGGGTAGGAAAGGTCAAAAAAGTGAGAAAGGCATAATTTAATTTTTATTATCAACTGCCCCTTACAATAAAAGCACCAGAGATGTTGATGGGATGCTGCACCTCTAAAACAACATGATCAACAGTTGCTCGCAGCCATTCCTGTGGAATCCAAGCTATGTGTCTCTGTATACTGGCCTTCAGATCAGGTAGGGACTGAAAGTGTTGCAGATAAACATGTTCTTTAGATATTCCTTCAGCCAAAAGTCACATGGATTCAGATCACCTGACCTTTTAGGCCACGCATCTGGAAAACTTTTGGAGACAATATGTTTGTGAAAGGTTGCATTAAGCAGATCTGTCACTGGGTGAGTGAAATGAGGTGTTGCCCCTTCTTGCATGAAAACAGAGGTTCCTACATAGCTCTGCTCTTCCAAAGCAGGAATCATATATTATACACAGCAACCTTATCAATAACTTGCATGGGGATAGGATACCTCCATCTTCTAGGAGCCACACCAAGTCCATCCATGTTTTTGAATTTTATTATCTTCTTAACATGAAGTCATCACAGTACACATGACAGGCCGTCTGGGTGTATTCTCTTTAAAGAAGAACAGATCAAGAATAAACGTTCTAGTGGATCTGCACCACACAGTCACATAAGGCGAGTGCAATGGCTCTCTGAGCACAACATGTAGTTTAACAGTAGCCCAAATTCAGCAGTTCTGTGTATTTGATGCAGCCTATAGTGTAAAATGTGACTCATCATCCCATAGAATATTATCTGATCACATGTCATGAACTTTGAACTTTGATCTATGCTAGAAACTGAAGAGCAAATTCAGAATGTTGCTGCAGATTACAAGATTCCAGTTGCTGCATTGACTGGATCTTGTACAGACACCAGAGTAAAATAGGCCACAAAACTTTCTGTATTGCTGACCATGAGATGGACAATTTTTTTGACACTGTATGAACACTAGCATTACCTGAGGCACGTGCTGCATGGTTATTTACAGCAACAGCAACTTGTCTTTAATTTACTCTTCCTGGCACTACACCAAGCTCACCCATGTTTTCAAATTTCATTATGACTTCTTTATACCATTTAATTATGTTCGGCCTCTCCTCAGATCTTTTAATTGGTGGTGCTCTCTCACTGCAACATTGTAATTGCTGCTGTTTGCATAAAACAGTTTCATTATCAGTGCACCATCTCCCTTCCCAATAACCATGCTGTTCACACTTATTATAGTTTGTCAACTGACATTGTGACTGTCATACTAATAGTGTGCAGTGCCAGTTTTGCACCTGGTGGTCCTACTTGGAAGGAATTTGTTTTCCATTGTAAATCAGTTCTGCATTAACAGATTAGCATAACTTCCAAGTTTCACTGCCATATGATAATTACAGCACACACTGGACTCCCATGACTAGCTGCACTTTAATTATAACCACCCCACACATTTAAAAGCCTGGTCTCCAAATCTTTTGTGGTCCTAATGGACAATGTAGGCCTGTCCCAGCATTGAGGAGATAGTTGAGGCAACAGTCTCTGTCTTTGCTGTGATCCCAACGAATTAAAATTTACCATTCTGTTTAGTCAACAAATCTACTTTGGCAGCCAGAATGTCATAATTGGCACATGTAACCACAGGCATCGACAAATTGTTTCATGATGCCGTCACTGCAGTTACCAGTGTGGGCATTATTGCATCAAATATTTTATCGCCCAATTCAGCCACTGCATGCAAGGCCAGGTTGGACTGAGATGCTATAATAACTTTCATTAAATGCAGCAGATGGCTACTCCAGAATTTACACAGAAGACTATCATGTATGGTGCCAGTGTCAACCTTATTTCATAAGTGTCTCAAGTATTGCATTGCTCTCCAGTTGCCAATGTCCTCTTGCATCAAAACTAGCTGGATGCATTCTTCTTTCAACACAGACACCCTAAGGATCAGTTCCATCTTCAGTTGTTTGTAAGTATCCATCATAGGTGGAGCATTGATCACATCTTCAATCTCTGTGGCATATTTATGGTCCAGATGACTTACCATGATCACAAATTTGGTGGAATCCACTGTAATGTTTCCATAGAGAAAACTGGCTTCCACTTGCATGAACCACAATGCCGGATTATGTGGCCAGAAGGATGGTGAAATATGCTCACTATTTTTATTTACTTAAATTTGGCATATTTCATGACAGTACCTTTTCTGTGAAATGGTTACAAGATGATATTTGTCTTGGCTTCAGTCGTCTAGTGGAAGTATGATTCCACAATGCAGTTTTGTCAGCTGCAGAAATGACCTGGTTCAATGCGTTTGCCTCATTTTTGGTGCTTCAAATACCATTTCTTTGAATGTGGTTTCTTCTTAAAGTTTATATAAAAAATAGTAACATAATTCATTTTTTCCTGTTCACTAGCAAATTATTTATAACAGTGACCTGCACACTGTTCTACCATCAACACACACGAAGAGTTCACTGCTGACTGACTACAGTCAAAGACAAATCCAGTGTCAAAGACATTTTACACAACACACAAGCTTCCACTTGTAACCAGTCTCTTTGATATTCTTCGTCACATTTACTAATAGTAATCAATATGCTGTCACTCACAAAAATATAAGTAAATTAGCATATTATAAGGCAAATTACAATAAAAAATTCTGACAAAAATATAAGAAAACATTTACAATTTGGTATCGACAAATCCAGTAGAAAATAACACATCTCCCACATCCATTACAATGGTAAGCATGCAGTGAGCATAGAGACCACACGTACAGGCTTAGTGGTTCTATCATGTTATGAACTTGTCCTTCCAGTTCTCATCATGTTGAGATCACATGTTTTGGAGTGGCTGTGAATGAGAGACTGTCTGACCAATTTACCATTCATGTTTCAATATAGTCAGCTGGCATTCGAATTGTGACACTCTCGAACAAGAACAATTCTTAATATTTTGTTCATCTGTGTACAGGAAGGCAAATCTTGTTGACAGAGAATACAGCTTTGAGAAGTTTTAGTTTATGGTAGAATTATCCCTAAAAAGAACTGACAATGCAATTAGCCTGTTACTAAGATTTATTAAAAGGAAGGTAAAAGGTTTCTTGTTTCTTCATAGGAACACAATGTCTCTGGTGGCTGGCACAAAGATATTTTAACAGTGCAATGTAAATAAGCATTCACAGCCCAACACAACACTACACTACACTACACTGAGGAGCAGAGATCTTAGCTGCTACCCTGTGAACTATTTGTGAGCCTGCGATGTTTGGTACCCTGTTACCTGTTGTTGCTGCTGTTGAGCTCGTTTTCATGAATCTTGAAGTATCAGATTGTGATGTATTGAAAAGATGTTGTATGAACTGCTAACTGTGAAGGAAGTGCCAAATGATGTAACCGGATAACAGGTGAATTTTAAAAGTGGCTCATTGTATTTTATTAGCTCTGTAACATTGTTGATGGCCATTTCCAGTTTTGCAGATCCCATTTGTAAAGAGACACACATCTCTTCCTTTGTAAACATATTCAGAGGAGAACTAAGTCAATTATTAGTCAGAGACACAGTACTTGTTGACCTTCACAGTGGCATAATACACAGTGGTAAACACATGAAAGTAGTAGAAATTACTTGAAATGTAATCAACAAAATTAATCACACTGTTCATTACATATGGTATGTGGTTCATTAGCACTTTTGGGTTACGTATTTACTCACTTGCCCAAAATTTTAAGACATGAAGATATTACAATGTTTCATACTCTTTACAATACATATTTGTTGTACCTATGAGGTGGGGGCTCAGATTGTCATTTTAACTGACATAGTTTTTGTGTGTTCACTTACTGAACCAAATCACTAACATGAACTGACATAGAGATATCCATCTGTTTACTCAGTGGTCATAGACTGGCAATTTTGGAGAAGATGTGACTATTTAAAGACAGGCTTAAGAATATGATGTGATTTCTGAAACTACTTAATGTTTTGATATTTGGCTAAGTTAGATTTTACTGTTCTGCATGAACTATTAAGACTTTGCTATTATCTGGCTTAAGAAAAATGTTTCAGGGTAGTGAATCATAAAAGTACATGGAACATTATTATTCGTCCCTACTCTGAAACCCATTATTTACAGGTGTGGCATCCTTATTGAAACAAATCTGCTATGATCCTAAGTTAGTCAAAATCTTAATTACTAACTGAATTAATTAGAGAAATGTGTTATCCAACTACAAAAAATTATTAATAAAAATATATTGTCAGAGTTCAGAACATTGAAGGCATTAACACAAAATAAGCAATTGAATTTTTTAGGGTCTGAACTTTTAATCTCCATTATTCCACAAGTTAATTAATTTCAGATAATTCAAAATATGTCCTTAAAAAGTTGGGAATGTCTACTTTTGAATGAGTGGTAACAATACATCCTATGCCATCTATTAGCTCAAAATTTTTCTCATCATAAGACTATCTTGTAACTTCAGTTAGCCATAACTCTTATGGCTTCTAGTAAAACCAGTTGTAATCAAGGAGATAAGCATAAACAATTGGACTGTAGATTTAATGGAATTTCACATAAATAACAATTCAAAATATATCTGTACATATTACATGTTACATGTGCAGCTGTGTTAGATATAGGATAAGAGACAGAAAGAATTTTAACTCCTCTTTGGAGAAGAAAATATAACAGATAAAGGAAGTTCTACAACTTGCTATGTTTCAAGCCCATTCCATTATTATCCTGGCTGTGTCTGGTACTGATGTATTTGGATCCTTGATCGATATAACTGTGTCATCAGTAAGTGTCACAGTTTTGAAGAGTCCTCTCTATTCCTTACAAGGTATTTGTGTAGATCATGACCACAATAGGACCAAGCACTGAACACTATGTGATACCGTATTTGATGTTTACCCATTTCCTAATTTAGTCTTGTTCCTATGTTACCATTTGATATAATAACCCTTTACTTTCTACTTGTAAGATACAACTCCAGCCACGAAAGGAGATTGCCCTTAACATTATATGATTTAAGTTTCCCTATGAAAATTTTATTATCTATGCAATTAAAAACCTTTGCAAGATAACATGAAGTGCAAACAGTAATATTTCTTGTTTAGTTCTACCAGAAATGAATTTTTAAGAACATATTTTCCTTCCTGTGCAGGGAAACCTTTACAGTAGCCAATTGAGATGTTTGTCAACAGGTTATTCTTAGAAACGTAGTTCAGTGTTACAATATTCCAAAATATTTTGTGAATACAAATTCAAGGGTGATGGTTCTGTAGCTAGAGTTCTATTGATTATCTCCACTTTTATAAATGGGTGTTATCATGACATACCTCACTCTTTTAATACTTACCTTCACTAATTGCGAAGATTTCTCCTGGGTTCCTACCAAGGGAATGAATGAATTTCAGTTAATTCTTGTCTTTAGAGAATATTTGACTGTAGTGTAGCATAATTGTGCTGGAATTTACGAGGGTAAGTCAATTATTATACGCAAAGTAGCTATAGAATTGTATTGTAATCAAATAGGTAACTTACAAGAACACCATTTTTCGACATAGTCTCCTTGCGTTTCAATGCACTTGGCCCATTGTTGTACAAGCTCCCTGATGCCCTCATAAAAGAAAGTTCTTGGTTGTGCTGCAAGCCAGGAATGCACCGCTTCTTTCACTGCTTCGTCCGAGGCAAATCAACAGCCCCTTAATGCCTGCACCAAACAAGTGATAGTCAGAAGTGGCAAGATCGGGACTATATGGAGGATGCTCCAGTACTTCAAATTTGAGTTTATGGAGCCTGGCAGTAAGCATCTCACTGTAACATACACTGTTTAATGTTGTGCCCCTTTCCCCATAATATTCCAGTACTGGACTTTGTGCGTCCCAAAAAATGTAAGCATCAGTTTTCCTGCGGACAGTTGGGTCTTGAAATTTTTCTTGCGTGGCAAATTTGGATGCTTCCATTCCATACATTGCAATTTATCTCTGGCTTGTAATGATGGATACATATTTTGTCATTAACATTGAAATCCCCAAGCACAATTATGTATTTTGACTGACTATTTAGATAGTTCAGAAGATTTTCCAAATTTTCAGAGAACAGTTCAAAATTGCCAGATGGGGAGCTATATATACAGGCAATTATAATTTTACTGACTGTTAGTTCGCATAAACAATATTCAAAATCGTTTTTTCAATACAGCAAACATTTTTAAACATAATTTCCTTTGATTTAATATCATATGTACATGCTCCACCCCTTCTGTATGTTTCCCTGCAAAAGCTGCTGACCAACTGTAAGTCTGAAATCTCCAGTGCACATTTTTGTATTTCTTGCAGCCAGTCTTCAATTACACACAAGATAGAAATCTTCTTCAATGAACCATTCAAAAGGACCTCTAGCTCATATTGCTTACTGGTTAAGCCCTGTACATTATGACATAGGAGAGTTAAAGAATTTTTCAATTTGATGAGAGATATATTTCTTGCCTGGTTTGTTCTTTGAAGAGTAGGCCCTAGTCTTCTTTTCGCTTCTAACATGATTTTTACTTCCTGGGAGTCCTGGACTTCTTCTTAGTTGTTTTCTTCTGCAGTGGATTGGGCCATAAAAAATTGTTCGTATGTTGTTTGGATGCTAACTTCTGCCTGGTGCTTCATCATGATCTGTTGTTTTTGACTTCTGTCCACTCTGGTACAGCTTCCTCCTCAGTCTTTCTACATGGTGATATTGTCTTCCATGCTGGTTCCCTGTAATTTGTTCATTTCACTGCAGGCATATTCACTGTTAACTTTTTGGTTTCTTCTTCTGTTATTTTCGTATACTGTGGTGATATTGTCTTGAGTGTTGCTTCCTTGTCACTTGTTCATTCCATAGTATGCATATTTACTGTTAATTTTTTGGTTTCATCTTCTGTTATTTTCTCATATTGTAAGCATACAGTTCCAGCGAGTGACTGATTTGCCTGTTGCAAGCAGTAACAGAGATCAGTGACAGTGTGGTGGGCTGAATCATGACTGAAAAATGAAGATTCCTGCATAGTTTTTCTTTCGCTTTCAGCACCAAATGTAGCAAATGCTTCGTATAACCAGTCCTCCTTAAAAACAGATTAACATCTAGTTCCTTAGTGTGATTGTACTGGGCATCATATTCCATTGAGAATGTGTTCATATTGTATATTTTGTTGTTCCAGTCCACCCTGTCAAATCTGTATGGTGCTATACACAGAATTACTTTACTGTTCATAGTTTTTGTGAGTAGCAAGTTCACAGTGAGTGGGTAATCCTTGATATCTGATTCTACATCATTTGTTTCAGCCAGAACAATAACACAGTCAAATTTATTGAAGTCCTTTACCTTTTCTTCAATGTTATGAACAACATATTTCAATTGAACATTTGGTTTGACAATGGATGTCACAAAATAGTAGATGATACCACCAGATACAGCAGAAAAAGAGAAAGTACTATAGACCAAATAGTCATTGACAAATCAAAATGTGACTTTAAATCTGAGGTATTGGATACAGGTTTCTCTTATCATCAGGCAGTTAAACTGACTCTAGAGAAATCTCATGAGAAAAGTAACAAGAGGAGATATATTGAGAGAAGATTAATTAATGGTGACAGCATTAAGCTCTTTAATCTAATGTTCAAAGAAGTAAACTGGGATATGGAAAGCAATAGTTCTGTGGATATAAAAATCAACACGTTACTGTCAAATTATAAATTTTGTTGTTGTGGTCTTCAGTCCTGAGACTGGTTTGATGCAGCTTTCCATGCTACTCTATCCTGTGCGAGCTTCTTCATCTCCCAGTACCTACTGCAGCCTATATCCTTCTGTATCTGCTTAGTGTATTCATCTCTTGGTCTCCCTCTACGATTTTTACCCTCCACACTGTCCTCCAATACTAAATTGGTGATCCCTCGATGTCTCAGAACATGTCCCACCAACCGATCCCTTCTTCTAGTCAAGTTGTGCCACAAGCTCCTCTTCTCCCCAATTCAATTCAATACCTCCTCATTAGTTATGTGATCTACTCATCTAATCTTCAGCATTCTTCTGTAGCACCACATTTTGAAAGCTTCTATTCTCTTCTTGTCTAAACTTTTTATCATCCACGTTTCGCTTCCATACATGGCTACACTCCATACAAATACTTTCGGAAATGACTTCCTGACATTTAAATCTATACCCAATGTTAACAAATTTTTCTTCTTCAGAAACGCTTTCCTTGCCATTACCAGTCTACATTTTATATCCTCTCTACTTTGACCATCATCAGTTATTTTGCTCCCCAAATAGCAAAACTCCTTTACTACTTTAAGTGTCTCATTTCCTAATGTAATTCCCTCAGCATCACCCGACTTAATTCGGCTACATTCCATTATCCTCATTTTGCTTTTGTTGATGTTCATCTTATATCCTCCTTTCAAGACACTGACCATTCCGTTCAACTGCTCTTCCAAGTCCTTTGCTGTCTCTGACAGAATTACAATGTCATCGGCAAACCTCAAAGTTTTTATTTCTTCTCCTTGGATTTTAATACCTATTCCGAACTTTTCTTTTGTTTCCTTTATTGCTTGCTCAATATACAGATTTAATAACACTGGGGATAGGCTACAATCCTGTCTCACTCCCTTCCCAACCACTGCTTCCCTTTCATACCCCTCGACTCGTATAACTGCCATCTGGTTTCTGTACAAATTGTAAATAACCTTTCACTCCCTGTATTTTACCCCTGCCACCTTCAGAATTTGAAAGAGAGTATTCCAATCAACATTGTCAAAAGCTTTCTCTAAGTCTACAAATGCTAGAAATGTAGGGTTGCCTTTCCTTAATATTTCTTCTAAGATAAGTCGCCTACCCCCATGAACCACGGACCTTGCCGTTGGTGGGGAGGCTTGCATGCCTCAGCGATACAGATGGCCGTACCATAGGTGCAACTAAAACGGAGGGGTATCTGTTGAGAGGCCACACCAACGTGTGGTTCCTGAAGAGGGGCAGCAGCCTTTTCAGTAGTTGCAGGGGCAACAGTCTCGATGATTGACTGATCTGGCCTTGCAACACAAACCAAAACGGCTTTGCTGTGCTGGTACTGTGAACGGCTGAAAGCAAAAGGTAACTACAGCCATAATTTTTCCCAAGGGCATGCAGCTTTACTGTATGGTTAAATGATGATGGCGTCCTCTTGGGTAAAATATTCCGGAGGTAAAATAGTCCCCCATTGGGATCTCTGGGCGGTGACCACTCAAGAGGACGTCGTTATCAGGAGAAAGAAAACTGGTGTTCTACAGATCGGAGCGTGGAATGTCAGATCCCTTAATCGGGCAAGTAGGTTAGAAAATTTAAAAAGGGAAATGGATAGGTTAAAGTTAGATATAGTGGGAATTAGTGAATTTCGGTGGCAGGAGGAACAAGACTTTTGGTCTGGTGAATACAGGATTATAAATACAAAATCAAATAGGGGTAATGCAGGAGTAGGTTTAATAATGAATAAAAAAAATAGGAGTGCGGGTAAGCTACTACAAACAGCAAAGTGAATGCATTATTGTGGCCAAGATAGACACGAAGCCCACACCTACTATAGTAGTACAAGTTTATATGCCAACTGGCAATGCAGATGATGAAGAAATTGATGAAATGTATGATGAAATAAAAGAAATTATTCAGGTAGTGAAGGGAGATGAAAATTTAATAGTCATGGGTGACTAGAATTCGAGAGTAGGAAAAGGGAGAGAAGGAAACAATATGGATTGGGGCTAAGAAATGAAAGAGGAAGTGGAGATACTAAAAGGTATGAGATAAATTATATAATGGTAAGACATAGATTTAGGAATCAGGTTTTAAATTGTAAGACATTTCCAGGGGCAGATGTGGACTCTGACCACAATCTATTGGTTATGAACTGTAGATTAAAACTGAAGAAACTGCAAAAAGGTGGGAATTTAAGGAGATGGGGCCTGAATAAACTGAATGAACCAGAGCTTGTACAGAGTTTCAGGGAGAGCATAAGGGAACAATTGACAGGAATGGGGGAAAGAAATACAGTAAAAGAAGAATGGATAGCTCTGAGGGATGAAGTAGTGAAGGTGGCAGAGGATCAAGTAGGTAAAAAGACAAGGATTAGTAGAAATCCTTGGGTAACAGAAGAAATATTGAATTTAATTGATGAAAGGAGAAAATATAAAAAAGCAATAAATGAAGAAGGCAAAAAGGAATACAAACGACTCTAAAATGAGATCAACAGGAAGTGCAAAATGGCTAAGCAGGTATGGCTAGAGGACAAATGTAAGGATGTAGAGGCTTATCTCACTAGGGGTAAGACAGATACTGTCGACAGGAAAATTAAAGAGACCTTTGGAGAAAAGAGGGCCACTTGTATGAATATCAAGAGCCCAGATGGAAACCCAGTTCTAAGCAAAGAAGGGAAAGCAGAAAGGTGGAAGGAGTATATAGAGGGTCTATACCAGGGTGATGTACTTGAGGACAATATTATGGAAATTGAAAGGAAGTAGATGAAGATGAAATGGGAGATACGATATTGCGTGAAGAGTTTGACAGAGCACTGAAAGACCTAAGTCAAAACAAGGCCCCGGGAGTACACAACATATCATTGGAACTACTGATGGCCTTGGCAGAGCCAGTCCAGACAAAACTCTACCATATGGTAAGCAAGATGTATGAGACAGGCGAAATACCCTCAGACTTCAAGAAAAATATAATAATTCCAATCCCAAAGAAAGCAGGTGTTGACAGATGTGAAAATTACCAAACTATCAGTTTAATAAGTCACAGCTGCAAAATACTAGCGCAAACTCTTTACAGACAAATTGAAAAACTGATAGAAGCCGACCTCGGTGAAGATCAGTTTGGATTCTGCAGAAATGTTGGAACACGTGAGGCTGTACTGACCATACGACTTAACATAGAAAATAGATTAAGGAAAGGCAAACCTACGTTTCTAGCATTTGTAGACTTTGAGAAAGCTTTCGACAATGTTGACTGGAATACTCTCTTTCAAATTCTAAAGAAGGCAGGGATAAAATACAGGGAGCAAAAGGCTATTTACAATTTGTACAGAAACCAGATGGCAGTTATAAGAGTCGAGGGGCATGAAAGGGAAGTAGCGGTTGGGAAGGGAGTGAGACAGGGTTGTAGCCTCTCCCCAATGTTATTCAATCTGTATATTGAGCAAGCAGTAAAGGAAACAAAAGAAAACTTCAGAGTAGGTATTAAAATCCGCGGAGAAGAAATAAAAACTTTGAGGTTTGCCGATGACATTGCAATTCTGTCAGAGACAGCAAAGGACTTGGAAGAGCAGTTGAACGGAATGGACAGTGTCTTGAAAGGAGGATATAAGATGAATATCAACAAAAGCAAAACGAGGATAATGGAATGTAGTCGAATTAACTCTGACGATGCTGAGGGTATCAGATTAGGCTAGGAAATGAGACACTTAATGTAGTAAATGAGTTTTGCTATTTGGGGAGCAAAATAACTGATGATGGTCAAAGTAGAGAGGATATAAAATATAGACTGGCAATGGCAAGGAAAGCGTTTCTGAAGAACAGAAATTTGTTAACATCGAGTATAGATTTAAGTGTCATGAAGTCGTTTCTGTAAGTATTTGTATAGAGCGTAGCCATGTATGGAAGTGAAATGTGGCTGATAAATAGTTTAGACAAGAAGAGAATAGAAGATTTTGACATGTGGTGCTACAGAAGAATGCTGAAGATTAGATGGGTAGATCACGTAACTAATGAGGAGGTACTGAATAGAATTGGGGAGAAGAGGGTTTGTGGCACAACTTGACAAGAAGAAGGGATCGGTTGGTAGGACATGTTCTGAGGCATCAAGGGATCACAAATTTAGCATTGGAGGGCAGTGTGGAGGGTAAAAATTGTAGAGGGAGACCAAGAGATGAATACACTAAGCAGATTCAGAAGGATGTAGGCTGCAGTAAGTACTGGGAGATGAAGAAGCTTCTACAGGATAGAGTAGCATGGAGAGCTGCATCAAACCAGTCTCAGGACTGAAGACAACATCAACAACAACAACAAGATAAGTTGTAGGGTCAGTATTGCCTCAGGTGTTCCAACATTTCTATGGAATGCAAACTGATCTTCCCTGAGGTCGGCTTCTATCAGTTTTTCCATTCATCTGTAAAGAAATCGCGTTAGTATTTTGCAGCTGTGACTTATTAAACTGATAGTTTGGTAATTATCACATCTGTAAACACCTGCTTTCTTTGGTATTGAAATTATCATATTCTTCTTGAAGTCTGAGGGTATTTCACCTGTGACATACATCTTGCTCACCAGATGGTAGAGTTTTGTCTCGACTGGCTCTCCCAAGACTGTCAGTAGTTCTAATGGAATGTTGTCTACTCCGAGGGCCTTGTTTTGACTCAGGTCTTCCAGTACTCTGTCAAACTCTTCACACAGTATCATATCTCCCATTTCATCTTCATCTACATCCTCTTCCACTTCCATAGTATTGTCCTCAAGTACATTGCCCTTGTGTAGACCCTCTATGATGATGATGATGTTTGGTTTGTGGGGCGCTCAACTGCGTGGTTATCAGCGCCCGTACAATTACCCAATCTTTGCTCAGTCCAATTTCGCCACTTTCCTGGATGATGATGAAATGATGAGGACAACACAAACACCCAGTCATCTCGAGGCAGGTGAAAATCCCTGACCCCGCCGGGAATCGAACCCGGGACCCCGTGCTCGGGAAGCGAGAACGCTACCGCGAGACCATGAGCGGCGGACGTGTAGACCCTCTATATACTCATTCCACCTTTCTGCTTTCCCTTCTTTGCTTAGAACTGGGTTTCCATCTGGGCTTCTGATATTCATACAAGTGGTTCTCCTTTCTCCAAAGGTCTCTTTAATTTTCCTGTAGGCAGTATCTGTCTTACCCCTAGCGAGATAAGCCTCTACATCCTTACATTTGTCCTCTAGCCATCCCTGCTTAGCTATTTTGCACTTCTTGTTGATATCATTTTTGAGACGTTTGTATTCCTTTTCGCCTGTTTCATTTACTGCATTTTTATATTTTCTCCTTTCATCAATTAAATTCTATATTTCTTCTGTTACTCAAGGGTTTCTACTAGCCCTCGTCTCTTTACCTATTTGATCCTCTGCTGCCTTCACTACTTCATCCCTCAAAGCTACCCATTCTTCTTCTACTGTATTTCTTTCCCCAATTCCTGTCAATTGTTCCCTTATGCTCTCCCTGAAACTCTGTACAACCTCTGGTTCTTTCAGTTTATCCAGGTCCCATCCATCTCCTTAACTTCCCACCTTTTTGTAGTTTCTTCAGTTTTAATCTACAGTTCATAACCAATAGATTGTAGTCAGAGTCCACTCTGCCCCTGGAAATGTCTTACAATTTAAAACCTGATTCCTAAATCTCTGTCTTACCATTATATAATCTTTTAGTATCTCCAGGGTTCTTCCATGTATACAACCTTCTTTTATGATTCTTGAACCAAGTGTTAGCTATAATTAAGTTACGCTCTGCGCAAAATTCTACTAGTAATTCCCAATATTTCTAACTTTAATCTATCCATTTCCCTTTTAAAATTTTCTAATCTACCTGCCCAATTAAGGGATCTGACATTCCACACTCCGATCCGTAGAACGCCAGTTTTCTTTCGCCTGATAACGTCTCCTTGAGTAGGCCCCGCCCGGAGATCCCAATGGGGGACTATTTTACCTCTGGAATATTTTACCCAAGAGGACGCCATCAACATTTAATCATACAGTAAAGCTGCATGCCCTCGGGAAAAATTATGGCTGTAGTTTCCCCTTGCTTTCAGCCGTTCGCAATACCAGAACAGCAAGGCATATTTGGTTAGTGTTACAAGGCCAGATCAATCAATCATCAAGACTGTTGCCCCTGCAACTACTGAAAGGGTTGCTGCCCCTCTTCAGGAACCACATGTTTGTCTGGCCTCCCCTACATTGTGGTTGCACCTACGGTACGGCTATCTGCATCGTTGAGGCATGCAAGCCTCCCCACCAACGGCAAGGTCCATGGTTCATGGGGGGCAAATTATAAATACTGCTATGATATTTCATTCCCTCTGAAGAGAATGAAAATAAACAAAAAATCAAATTCATGGATAAAAGTGATATCAAAGAGTCATCAGAAAGTCTCACAATGCTATATAACTGCGCAAAGCAAAATATTATCTTGAAACCATATGTAAAGTTTTATAGGGAAAGGCATAGGGAAGCTATAGTTGCTCCAAAAAGAAGCACAATGTTTCATATATCAGAAAGCGTAACAACAAAATGAAATTTATGTGGAAAGTTATTAGTAATCATACAGTAAGTAATAAAATCACCATAAAACACAGAAATGAAATGGTTGATGATCCACTTCTAATAGCTAATATATTTAATGATCATTACATTAATGTAGCCCAAAATCTGATCACCGCTAGAGATAACCCCATGACAAAGGTACACTACTGGCCATTAAAATTGCTACACCATGAAGATGATGTGCTACAGACGTGAAATTTAACTGACAGGAAGAAGATGCTGGGCTATGCAAATGATTAGCTTTTCAGAGCATTCACACAAGGTTGGCGCCGGTGGTGACCACTACAGCGTGCTGACATGAGAAAAGTTTCCAACTGATTTCTCATACAGAAACAGTAGTTGACTGGCGTTGCCTGGTGAAATGTTGTTGTGATGCCTCATGTAAGGAGGAGAAATGTGTACCATCACATTTCTGACTTTGATAAAGGTCGGATTGCAGTCTATCATGATTGCAGTTTATCGTATTGTGACATTGCTGCTCATGTTGGTTGAGATCCAATGACAGTTAGCTGAACATGGAATTGGTGGGTTCAGGAGGGTAATACGGAACACCGTGCTGGATCCCAACAGCCTCATATCACTAGCAGTCGAGATGACAGTCATCTTATCTGCATGGCTGTAACAGATTGTGCAGGCATGTCTCGATCCCTGAATCAACAGATAGGGACGTTTGCAAGACAACAACCATCTGCACGAACAGTTTGATGACATTTGCAGCAGCATGGGCTATCAGTTTGGAGATCATGGCTGCGGTTACCCTTGATGCTGCATCACAGACAGGACTGCCTGCGATGGTGTACTCAACGACGAACCTGGGTGCACGAATGGCAAAACGTCATTTTTTCGGATGAATCCAGGTTCTGTTTACAGCATCATGATGGTTGCATCCGTGTTTTGCAACATCACGGTGAACGCACATTGGAAGCGTGTATTGATCATCACCGTAATGCGTATCAACCAGCGTGATGGTATGGAGTGCCATTGGTAACACGTCTCGGGCACCTCTTGTTGCATTGATGGCACTTTGAACAGTAGACATTACATTTCAGATGTGTTATGACCCGTGGCTCCACCCTTCATTCGATCCCTGTGAAACCCTACATTTCAGCAGGATAATACACAACTGCATGTTGCAGGTACTGTATGGGCCTTTCTGGATACAGAAAATGTTCGACTGCTGCCCTGGCCAGCACATTCTCCAGATCTCTCACCAATTGAAACATCTGGTCAATGGTGGCTGAGCAACTGGCTCATCACAATACGCCAGTCACTACTCTTGATGAACTGTGGTATCGTGTTGAAGCTGCATGGGCAGCTGTATCTGTACACACCATCGAAGCTCTGTTTGAGTCAATACCCAGGCATATCAAGACCGTTATTACAGCCTGAGGTGGTTGTTCTGGGTACTGATTTCTCAGGATCTATGCACCCAAATTGTATGAAAATGTAATCACATGTTAGCTCTAGTATAATATATTTGTCCAATGAATACCGTTTATCATCTGCGTTTCTTCTTTGTGTAGCAATTTTAAGGGCCAGTGGTGTATTAACTCCAATAAATGAAAGGATAATGTACCTGGATCCCTGCAATTCTTCTTGGTGTAGCAATTTTAATGGCCAGTAGTGTATTAACTCCAATAAATGAAAGGGTAATGTACCTGTATCCCGTAACACCCAAAGAGGTATTTTGCTGTCAGCAAAATAAATAGCAAAATGACCTGCGGATTTGATGGTATTCCTGAAAAAATTATTAAATATAGTACCAATAATGATGTCTCTCAACTTGTGGGCATAATCAATGACTATTTTGAAACTGGTGTGTTTCCTAGTAAACTTAAGCAGTCAACAGTAATACCAGTTTATAAAAGTGGTGACAAGTTTGACATTAAAAATTTCAGACCACTATCATTATTATCTCTGTTTTTGAAAATAATTGAAAGAAAAATTGCTAGACATACTAAACAAAATAAAATTCTTGTAAATGCACGGAATGGTTTTAGAAAACACAGATCTACACAAACTGTTCTCTTCAGTTTGCTAAAACTTGTTTACAAAGCTATTGAGGACAAGGAACTGATCTGTGGGTTGTTTTTGGACCTTTCTAAAGCATTTGATCTTATAAATCATAATCTACTGCTGTAAAACTGTATAATTATGGTGTCCCATGGTATTTGCTATGAGTGGTTCAAGTCATATTTAACTGATAAGAAACGAAGAGTACAAATTTCTCAGGATGGAAATGTGTCCCATTTTGAATATAGAAGAGTTAATTATGGGGTGCCCCAGGTCTTGGTATTGTGACCATTGTTAATCTTGATTTTTATTGATCACCTACTGCACAGTTTTCAACAGCTGACACCCTATTATTTTCTGATGATACCAGCTTTATTATAAAAGGGAAGAATGAATATGATATGCAGCAAAAAGTCAACAATACAGCAAAAAGTGGCAGAAAAATGGTTTAAAGATAGCTGTCTAGTTGTCAATGAGAAGAAAACTGTATGGATGAACTTCAACCATGTAAAAAAATGGTTCAAATGGCTCTGAGCACTATGGGACTTAACATCTGTGGTCATCAGTCCCCTAGAACTTAGAAGTACTTAAGCCTAACTAACCTAAGGACATCACACACATCCATGCCCGAGGCACGATTCGAACCTGCGACCTTAGCAGTCGTGCGGTTCCGAACTGCGTGCCTAGAACCGCTAGACCACCGCGGCCGGCTTCAACCATTAAGGACAAAAATAGGACCAATGTAAACTTCACATTATCAAATAGCCAAATTCAGCAAATGAATCACATAAAAGTTTTAGGATTACCAGTAGATGAGCACCTAAGTTGGGAAAAAACATGTAGAAATGCTTAACAAAAAATTAAGCAAGTACTGTTACATATTAAAAGTGTTTAAAGATTGCTGCAATACCAAAACAGTGTTAAGTGGTTATTACGCATACATGCATAGTCTCCTGAAGTATGGTATTGTGTTCTGGGGAAACACCTCCTTTGCAAAGCAGTCTTTTAAGCTCCAAAAGAAAGCTGTAAGATTAATAAGTGATGTTCTTGCAGAGCACCATGTAGAGGTATCTTAAAGGAATTAAAAATCATGACCTTGCCATCTATATTTATATCTGAAAGCATCTGATTCATTAAAACCATCAAATTTCAGTTTTGAATAGTGAGATCCACAACTATCAAACAAGGAACAGGATGACTCTTATAGGGATGTGCACAGAAAATCAATATATCAGGACAGTGCTGTTTACTGACCAAAAATTCTGTAAAAATAACATAAAAAATGCCAAACATTAATTCATTCAAAAAGAACTAAAAAAATCTACTAATAAACAAAGTTTCTACAGCAGTAATGAATACCTGGAATTTTGCTCAAATCTGTAGGTCTGCTTCATAGCTCTCTAAATAAAAATTCATAATTATCAACCATTCCTAGATAAAACCGAACTTCTTTCATCCATGTATGTATCTAATTATGCACCTAGCTTTTGTGCCATATGTTACTATGCCTAGTTAACTAAAGTACTGGTATTTAATAGTTTTGGTAAAATCAACCAAGGGGTTTCTCTAGCTTTTATTCTATCTGAATCTACATATATAATTTTATAATCCAATAAGCAGAATAATGTTTTTGTTATAAAGATGTGTTGATACCAATGATAAGATTTTGTACATTATGTAAATATGTAATATTTTATACTGTTCTGTACTTTGACAAGTCCAGCATCATGAATGTAATAATATGTGCGCTAAATAAATAAATTTTTGGAAGTTATTCAAAGCATAACATGGTATCACAGAAAGTTGCTGACCATGGTATATGACTATTTGGATGAGTTTTTTAAAAGTCAACGTTTTAAAAGAAGTAAAAACAATTCCAGAATCAATTTTCATTCTGCAGTGGAGTATTTACTGATATGAAACTTCTGACAGATTAAAACTGTGCGCCGGACTGAGACTTGAACTCAGGACCTTTGCATTTTGCAGGCAAGTGCTGTACCAACTGAGCTACCCAAGCATGACTCAGCTTTACTTCCACCAGTATCCTGCCTCCTGCCTTCCAAACTTTGTAGAGGATCTCCTGCGAAACTTGCAAGACTAGCGCTCCTGGAAAAAAGAATATAGTGGAGGCATGGTTTAGCCACACCCTGTACAAGGTAGGAGATGAGGTACTGGGGGAAGTAAAGTCATGAGAATGGGTCATGTATTGTGCTTGGATAGCTCAGTTGGTAAAGCACTTGCCCGCAAAAGGCATAGGTACTGATTTTGAGTCTCAATCTGGCACACTGTTTTAATTTGCCACAAGATATTGAGTAAATATGATTATATCTTATATGTATTGATGACTGTAAATTATATGACCTATATATTGTTATTTGGAGATAAAGAGGCTTGCATAGGATAGAGTAGCATGGAGACCTGCATCAAATGAGTCACCAGATTGAAGACTACAACAACAACATAATTGTGTTTGTTGTAAAAGCAAAAGCAAAATACAAAAAAAAAAAAAAAATCAAGATTTTGCTATCTAAGCAATTTCAAGTGAAAAACTTAGGTGAAGTATGGAATGATCTTAGCGTTCCCCTCCCACTCCGCACTGCCTCGCCTCCAAGCTTATCTGCTATGCTGGTACCATGCCACTTGCGGGGACGCTGCTCACAATTGCCGTGTGCCTTACACGTACCCAAAGGATTCCGGTGGGCACATTTAGGTACCATGTCCCACCACGATCCTTCATGGTACCTACTATCTGACACCACACCATTTGCTCCAGTGGCACAATGCGCTACGTCACGGACTTTTCATCGGGCATTTGCTTTCTCATCGACTCTGGCACCGACATCAGTATTATCCCGGCCAAGCACATGGGCAACATGCTTTCTCCTGCTAACCTTGCTTTGATCATTGCAAATCACTCTTCTATTGCAGTGCTTGGCTCCATCAAGATGTCGCTTTGCCTATCACCAGTCTCTACCTTCCCTTGGACTTTCCACATTACCGACATGGATGAACCTGTAATTGGGTTGGACTTCCTACAGCATTACGAACTTTCACCAGACCTGCAGGCCGCCACACTCTGCCATGTGTCTGGTTCTACCATTCCGTGCTCGAACGAGTTCAGTACAACTCCGCTCTCTGTCTCCTTGGCTACACTTTCCACATTTGCATTTCTGCTCAAGCATATTACTGCATGCCTCTCTGATTTATGGGATGTGCGTACACAAATTGACTAGCTCCGCACACATAATGAGGCATTACCCACTCGCATTGTCAGTGCCTCTGCTGAATTATCACACAAAAGGAGTATGATTCACAACCTGTCAACAGAACTGCAACATATAGAGCCATCACTCACATCTACTGCACCTTCACACTACATCGTTCCTGTGTCGAATTTCCCTCCACCTGCTGCCGTGTCGACATTGTTGCAGGCAAATCTATAGGACTCTCATGTTCTTGCTTCATGGGATTCCTCACACTGCATGCCTACCGCACCATGACATCCGTTGTCGTCTGCTGCCAACGCCCCACTCATGCCATTCCATCCCGCCAAGGTCAGTGAACTGTCATCACACCAGACCCCCCCTCTCGTCCCCCCCTCCTGCCTCCCTTCATGGGTATTGGCCATCAGCAATGGCACTTGTCATACAATCCGCACCATGGATGGCCCACCTGTACATTATAAAAGTAGGCATCTTAACGCTTCCAAACTTCCGTGTGTGAAAGAAATCGTTCAGGATTTATTGGCTTCTGGGGTGCTCCGACCATTGGACAGCACCTGATATTCACCTATCCACCTTGTTCCTAAGATGGGCAACTCATTACACATGTCTGGGGACTACAGGTCCCTTAATGCTTGGACAATTATCGATAACTATTTCGTTTCTCATATCCATGCAATTACTGCATGGCTTGAAGTTCTTCTCTGTCTTAGATCGTTCGAAGGTGTATCACCAAATTCCTATGCACCTGCCGTACATTCTGGAGATGGCCATCATCACACCCTTCAGCCTACTGGAATACTGTTATATGCCTTGTGGCTTGAAATATGCTGCGCAGACATGGCAAAGGTTCATTGATTCCATTTTGCTACCTAGGCCATTCGGTTTTGCTTATTTGGATGACATTCTGATTTTTTTCTCCTCTGCTGAGGAGCACCAGTTCACCTTGATGCAGCTCATTTGGCTCTCACGGACTATGGTGTGGTGATCAACCACGATAAATCTCAACTCTGTTCTACATGTTAGTTTTCTAGCCGTAATGTCTCAGCCGGTGGCCATTGACCAACGGATTCTTGTGTTGAAACCTTTCTCACACTGTCTCTTCCTGAAGATTATGCTCAACTCCATCATTTTCTGGGTGTGGTAAACTTTTATCGACGCCATATCCCTCAGGCTGCCTCCGTCCAACCGGCCCTTACCTATGCTCTCATCGGTAAAAATACCACAGGGAAACAAAAGTTGGACTGGACCAAACCCATGCTCGATGCATTTGGTAATCTCAAAACTACAATTGCAAAAGCCGTCACTCTTGCCCACCCCGATCCTGAGGCCCGTGTTTCTATTACAAATGATGCAAGCAAGTCAGCTGTGGGTGCTGTTTTACAACAGCAACCGCTGACTCCGTCCAGCTGCTCCGCTTCTTTTCAAAAAAACTAACCAGGAGCCAGTCCAAGTGGTCGGCTTTCGATCGCAAGCTTCTCACAGTTTATGAGGCAATCGAAAACTTCTGGAGCGACCTCGATGGGTGCCCTTTCACTATCTACTCAGATCACAAGCCTCTCATGGACACAATGGCAACCCAGTGAAGGACCTTCCGCCGCATTTCCGGCATATGGACTATATTTGCCAACATTCCTCAGATGCCTGCTACAGCCACAGTATGGAAAATGTTGTAGCTGACAATCTTGTATCTCGGTGCTTACCGCACCCTTGAAGTTAGATGGCCTTGCCTGACCCCAGACCGAAGACATCAATACACAGCGATTAGTTTTGGACAACGAGTTGCTCGCTATCCTAGCTTTCGACGTGCACAGGTCGTTGATCCCGGTCCCTTGGGACAAATCTATGGGCTCCCCCCCACCCCTTGGTACTGCCCGCTCTTTGGCATGGGATCTTCAACACTTTAAACAACTTCGTCCATCCCAGAATGCGAGCAATGACGAGACTAGTCACTGAACGCTTTGTCTGACCCGGCGTGTGGCATGATTGCCGCACTTGAACCCACGCGTGTGTTCCATGCCAATGTAGTAAAGTCTGCAGACACGTGCAGCCTCCTTTAGGCAAGTTCGCTGTCCCAAGGGGACGCCTTCGGCATGTCCACATCGATGTGGTCTGTCCACTCCCCCCTTCCGAGGGGTACAAACATATATTATCTATAATCGATCGCATAATCCGCTGGGTCGAGGCAGTCCCTCTCGTCAACATAACAGCAGAGTCCATAGGACACATTTTCTTATCTGCGTGAGATTTGGCTGCCCTCTTTCACTCCCTACTGATCAGGGATGATAATTCGAGTCCACACTTTTTGCTAGATGGTGCGAGCTCTGCGGTGTCTCAAACTTCCACACTACGGCCTATTACCTCCAGGCGAATGGCCCGGTTGAACGATGGCACTGAACTCTAAAAGTCGCGCTCATGTGCCACAGTGGTTTATGGTCCAAGGCCCTCCCTTGGGTCTTACTCGGCATCTGTTCCGCTCATAAGGAGGACCTGAATGCACCGCTGGCGGAGATCCTATATGGAGGACCCCTCCTCCTGCCAGCAGAATTTGTGGCTGACGCCATCGACCTTCCGGCCCTTGTGGAACGGGTGCGTGCACACGTCGCTCGCCTACGCCGCACCCCGCCTTGCCTCGCCCTCATACCACACCACCAGTGTTCGTCCACAAGGAGCTGGCATCGTGTGAATTTGTGATGCTGCATGACGACTCCGTGCATGCGGCATTGCAACCGCCTTATTCGGGCCCACACCACGTCTTATGTCACGGAGTCAATACTTTCATAATACATCTCAATGGACGACCTCAAACAGTTTCTGTTAACCACTTAAAACTGGCGTGGTCCCTCTCTGAACCGCATTCTGACGCTCCCGATCTGCCTGCTTTCACCTCCATGCCTCCTGACGCCACCGACGTGACCTCGAGCAACGTTCCGCCACCTACGCAGCAGTCTGACACATGTGACTCTGTTGGCGCGGTTTCTGATGCGCCCACTTCACGCACTGGACGCCGCTTTCAACCGCCGCGCTGGCACGATGATTTTGTGTTCGAGTGAGAAAGCTTCCCTCCATCATGCTCCGAAGTGAGATGGTTGGGGGGGGGGGGGGGGGCTCTGTGGCGCCTCTGGCTTAAAGCGCCATATCTTTGGACTCGATTATCTTTGATTTATTTTTGTCTATGTTCACTTGGGGCGCTGCGTTTGTACTACCATGTTGTATTCGCTTACTCCTGTACTAAATAAATGGATATTCGACGTCTAAAGTGTGTTATTACCACTCTAAGACAGGTAATAGCCACAAACCTGCAGATGCTGGGCGCATACTGTAGAACAGTTTACCACAATGTGTAAAAATGATAGAAAGCATGACTCTTTTTAAAAGATAATTAAAAAGACATCTGATCAATATTTTCCCTTACAGTGTTAAAGAATATCTTGAAATGAAAAGTTAAACAGTGTGTCAGAATACATTTTTTATAATGTACTTTAATTACATTGTCTGTGAAAATTCTATAAAATATATGTATATGTACTATCTTTTCGTAACTAGCTATGTATATGCGAGATTTATGTAAACATGAAGTGTCCAATATCGTTGTAAGAAATGATCCACGGACAAATAAATAATAAAGAACAAATGCCAGACAGAATAACGTATCGAGATCACTAGAATGGCCGCGACTTTTCTCTTAGGTATGTGTTAGCTATCCATGTGCCACACATAAACGTATAAAATACGGTGACGCGGACACGCGTACAACTACTCGATAACTCGATTCAGTCGAGTCGACTGACGAAAGAAACGAACTAATAGGGTGCGGTATTGTGGATCACTTGTGCTACACTTCTTGTGAACGTGCCTGATCTGCACTTTCCCCAAGTAGGCCTACTGGACAAGGTTTACTGTTTGAGTGGTCTCTGGTAGATTACAGTTAAAGGAGGAGCTAACTCAGCTGCCAATTCAGTATTGAATCTGACAGGGATTCCCTCGAGCCCTGGAGCTTTGTTGAATTTCTTCGATTTCAACTCTTTCTCGACTCCACTGACACTAATATCTACGTAATTCACTCGTCATCAAAGTTTGAGAGACTACCGGAATATTTTATAACATCCATTAAGAATTTTGTTTCTGCTGTTTATTTCTTTTTGTAATTGAAAACACATTGTCCACGCTACAGACTCTTTTCCTGCGTGTTCAGCTGCGGGAGGTCAGTGAACACTTTTGAGTCCCAAACAGATCAAGGTCCACAACAAGAGGATTTAACGTGACTGACGTACGGTATTTCTTCATTACTGATAAGCTAAGGATTTTAGCAATGTTATTTTTAAGTTCTTTGTTTCCTTAATATTGTAGTATATAGAAGTGAACTATTTCTCTCTCTCTCTCTCTCTCTCTCTCCCTCTGTGTGTGTGTGTGTGTGTGTGTGTGTGTGTGTGTGTGTGTGTGTTTCTAGATATCTGAAGATGTGATCATCGAAAGCGGTAAAAGCTGTAAATGTTGTTCGCGATTCTGACTGAAAATAAAATTGTTTAAGGAATTATTGCGGCTATCAACAAGAAAAAGCTTTTCTTTAGTTACTTTACAATGTTAAGTAGAACAAATAATTTAGTTTAAAAAGAACGAAAGATAACCAATAACAATGTATTCCAAGGTAATTCAAACAGAAATGTTAATGAAAGATTAAGCGTTATAATATACTGGATAATAATGAAGGGCTTCGAGTAAGCAGTATAATTCTCTCAGCGGAGTTAATCTGACGGGCTTCGGGATTATTGAAAACCTCATCAACCGCCAACTAATGAAACAGCGGGCTTCATAATACATGATACGATTACGCATCAATCTCGTAGCGATAAGCGAAACAACAAATAGAGAATGCGGAATTAAATTACGCTGCTGTTCGTGCGTGCAAATCCATCGAAAGCGAGCAGTTATGAATTCCGCTTGGTCTCCTCGGCTTCCAACCAAAAATTCTCCCAACCGCTATGTATGTTCCATGACCACAAATTCGAACTTTAGATTCACATAAAATTTTCTTACATTTCCCAAGAGACCAACCAGTACAAATTTCGATCCATGTTCAAGCATATAAAGGGTGATCAGAAGCAGTCTGGAACCCTTGTAAGTGCGTTGTGCTGAGAAATAACTGTTAAAAAAAAATTTGGTAGGCTGCGTCGTATCCAAGTTAATTAATATTTAAGTTAGCCAACCAGGCCGTTGCACGCGTAAGCTCAAGCGGCCAGCCACATACATTTGAAGAGCCATTTCAACAAAAGTCAGCAAACGTCATTTACATAATTTTACAGGAGTGGTAGTTTTAGCTATACTCAGTATCATTGATCCAAATAATTAATGTGACATACATGTAGACAGGGTTTGATGAAGGAATAATTGAAGTTCGCAATTAATGGCCTTTATTGAGAAAAAAATAATGCAAGTTACAAGTATTTACAAAACTCAACATATCCGTTTTGTCATTTATGTTTCTTCTTTACTTTAGTAAGCTAGATATTATAAAAATACATTCTAAGAATTTAAATTTAATGGGCTCTTTAGTACGTTACATTCTGTGAATAATATCAGGATAAGAAGTTAAAAATGTATTAATAAATATATATGTTTCTTTTAAGTTAATGCGTGAACCAGTTTCCACAACAACAAAATCTGTTTCATCTTAAACCTACTAAAAAACTTTTAAATATCAGCTGATACAATAGAACGTATTTTGATCACAATGTTTATAGATTTTCTGTTGTGTGAAATCCAAAACAATACTGAAACAGAGTCCCCTTTAATGCAAAGGTTCTCCATAACACAGAATTTTGCATTCAGAATCATGAGCATTCCCTCATACAAGTTTTGAACAGCACTCTTTACTATCGTCTGAATTATTTTCAAAATAACACATCAATTTCTTCATATAATTAGCTTTATTTTAGCTCATGTAATTCCCCGATGGAAGTTGAGGTACTTCAGACATTACTGAAGCATTTCTTTTTCCAGGCTTCAGCAGCTCAATGTCTACTGCTCAAGCAGGCGTTGTGCCCCACTCTTACGTTTTATTACGTAATGTAGTTATCTTAACTCAGTTTTCTTAAAAGACAATTTGAAGACTGATTTTATATTGTAACTATACCAGCACTTACCTCAAACTTTAAGGTTCCCAACTTTCCCTTAATATCATAACATTCTGAGAAAGAGTGATGGTGTCATGCTTTCCCAGTTCTTTTTCAATAAATACAAAACACTGACCAAAGCCAAGTAGGTATGCCCACATGTTGGAAAATAATGGTGAAATCCTTTAAATACGTTCGAGCTTTCAATGTAACTCATAAGCATTGACACCGGTGTGGAGGTTTTGGTTTGGGGCCACAAGAATCGGAAAATAGCCTGAGACTTTCTGCGTGTTCTTTTCATTATAATATGCTCTAAAGAATTTAAATAGCCTTTCACAGCAGGTGCAATTTATTTGCTCCCCTTCCCTGAGACAGTCTCAAGTCATATGTGTTTAAGTACTTTGTTTGCTTTCTTTTCTGAATATTTTAAGATTGTACAACTATACAACGAGACCTGTCTGGGGTAAAAGACTTGTCCAGTGGACAGTTTGGGTAAAGGTTGATTCTGCTGGTAGTCAAAGCAGACTGTCACAATAATGATTTTATTTTCATTCAAAATATTGAAAATTCTTTTTCCCTTATTTCGTGCAGTCTGTAATATGTTCTTATGTTATTTTTTTAATACCAAATCACATCAGGGGACATATCTCTCCAACTGCACACGCCCCACACCAGTACAGAGCCTCCGCCAGCTTGAACGGTCCCCTGGTGACATGCAGGGTCCAATGATTCATGAGGTTGTCTCCATACCCGAACACATCCATCTGCTCGACACAATTTGAAACGAGACTCATCCGACAGGGCAACATGTTTCCAGTCATCAGATGATCAGTCAGTGTTGACGGGCCAAGGCGAGGCGTAAAGCTACAGTCATCAAGGGTACACAAGTGGGCCTTCGGCTCTGAATGCCCATATTGATGATGTTTCGTTGATTGGTTCGCATGCTGACACTTGCTGATGGCCCAGCATTGAAATATGCAACAATTTTCAGAAGTGTTGCATTTCTGTCACGTTGAACGATTCCCTTCAATCGTCGTTGGTCCCGTTCTTGCAGGATCTTTTTCCGGCCGCAGCGATATCGGACATTTGATGTTTTACCGTATTCCCGATATTCACGGTACACTCGTGAAATGGTCGTACAGGAAAATCTCCACTTCGCTGCTACGTCAGAGACACCATGTCCCATAGCTCGTGAGCCGACTATAACACCATGTTCAAACTCACTTAAATATTGATAACCTGCCATTGTAGCAGTAACCGATGTAACAATTGCGCCAAACACTTGTCTTATATAGGCGTTGCCGACCGCATCGCAGTATTTTGCCTGTTTGCGTAAGGTATGTGAATACGCATACCTATACTAGTTTCAGTGTACAAGGTGATAATAATTAAAGTTAAACTTTCAATACGCTGTAGAAATAACACCATTGGTCAGAATGACGTCAAATTGCAATGGAATATTATCGGAGAAGGGGGAACACGTATGGCAGATGAATAAAAAAATAGTGTGAAAATTGATCAATAGATGGGGCTGTATGTGTCAGAATACGTAAATGAAAAGATCTGTCATGTGCACGACCTATTGAAGTTGGTATAAACACGCTGGGTACACCCTCGCCCTCGCTCCTACCCTCCAACGGTTCCAACGCCTTCTCCAGAATCACCTTGACCTTTTTGCCGCATGGTGTACCCAGTGGCTCCTGAAAATCAAACCTTCCAAGACCCAGGCAATCATCGTAGGTCGTACCACTCGCTCCTTCCGGCTCCTGGATTTCTCCCTTACAGTCTGCGCCCGTCCTGTCCGCCTCAGCCCCACCCTCACCTACCTTGGCCTCACCATTGACCGTCACCTCACCTGGATCCCTCATCTCCGCTCCATCCAGTCTACAGCCCACAACCGCTTCTGACTCCTCAAACTCCTCTGGCCGGACATGGGGGTTGCACCCCTCTACCATCCTCCACACCTACAAATCCTTAATCCGTCCCATCCTCTGTTATGCCAGTCCCGCTTGGATATCTGCCCCCCCCCCCCCCCCAAATTCTATAAGTCCCTCCAGATCCTTGAGCGTCATGCACTCCGCCTCGCCTTCCGTATACATCTCCCGTCCCCCACGCGGATCCTCTATGACCTCATTCCTTTCCCTCATCTGCTCCTATTCCTCAAGCATATCCACATACTCTACACCTCCCGCTGCCTTGATCCCCCCGACCCCCTGGTTGCTCCTCTCCTCTCCCATCCCCGCCCCCAGCCACGTCTTCACTGTTGTGTCCCCCCTTCCCTCCATCTCTACACCCTTCATCTCCTTTTCCAAGGTGGCTTGCATCAACTCTCCCTCCCTGATGATGCCCTCTCTCCCTCCATTTATCCCTCCTATTAACTCTGATCCTCACCCCCCCCTCCTTTCCTCCATCCTTTTCTTGGGCTCCCTCTCCCCCCTTCCATCCTCTTTTTTCCCCACCTACCCTCTCTCTGGCCCCCTTCTCTCCCCCGAGTCCTTTTGCATTTCCCTCATCTGCCTTTTCCCATTCCCTCTCGCGTCTGCCCTGCCCCTCCCACCCCTATGAGTCCTCTCCCTCCTTTGGTTCCCCCCCCTTTCGTTTTTCCTCTCCTCCCTCCTTGTTTTCCCCCTCATTTGTCCAGGTCCACCCCCCCCCCCCCCCATCTGCCCTAGGCTATGGTTTGTCCTCTTTGTGCCGACATTTTAGTGCAGTGTTTGCAGTAAGTGTTCAGTGTTGTGTGTCTTTTCTGAAGTGTTGCGAACGGCCATCATACTGTCGCTGGGTGTGATTTTATATCTCTTGCGAACAGAAATCAGACTGTCGCCATGTTTTTTAATTGTCTGTCTACTATGTTACCTGTTTGCATCCTGTGTATTTTATTCGCTTTGCCAACCCTTTGTTTATGTTTTAACTTTCCACAATTTTCCGCCGTTTTACAATGTAAGTCCCCGTTTTATCGCCTGCTTTTATTGTTTCTTATCTACTTTCTTACGTTTTAAAAAGTCTGTAGGCTGCAGAGCAGCGTAATAAGCTGCTGCCAGCCCGCTCCCTTTGGAGGGAATCGAAATACAATAAAGGAAAAAAAGAAACTGGGTACACGGCTTTTCCTCCATTCGCGTCTTCGACGTTCGTCATGACTGTTTCAACGTAGGATCGCGCTCTGCTTGTAAAGCTGTATTACAAGAATGATGGCTGTGCACACGTCGTTCTGCAGAATTTACAGACACTGAAGGGTTTGAAAAAAGGCGTTGGTCCGATGACTGCCGTGGGTCTGGAAAAAATTATTCGGAAATTCGAAAAGACGGGTTCTTTTGGTGTGCAACCTGGTAGTGAGAGGAAATGAATTGATTCGACGTCAGTGGAAGCAGTGGCCACAGCAATGCAGGAGGAGACGAGTGGTGGTGTGCAAACGTGTAGTGCATGGAGAATCGCCCGAACGTTGGACATACCCGTGAGCACGGTACGTAAATTCCTACGAAACATCCTTCTTTGCTATCCATTCAAAATTACCCATGTGCACGAGTTGTTTCCTGTTGAGCTGCCAGCAAGAAGTCGTTTGCTTTAGAATTTGTTGCTCGCATGGAAGTGGACAATGACTGGCCGTAGTGGACAGACGAAACCCACTCCCATCTGACAGGATATGTCAATACACAAAATTGTCGAATATGGGCAACGGAAAAACGGAAAATCCACAGGCAAATCAAGCAGTACCACTTCATCCTGAAAAGGCCACATTTTTTCGAAGAGACGGGTGCTTCCAGTCCTTTTACCTGTACCGACTTTGGAAGTGCTATGAGCGTCTTTTGCGCAACCACACCATTCCAGCTCTCCAACAGCGTGGATGTGTGAATGGGATCGTTTTTATGCAAGATGGAGCACCTCTTCACATTGCAAATCCAGTTAAGCAGCTGCTGAAGCGCCATTTCGGAAATACTAGAATTATCAGCCGCCATTTTCCTACAGCTTGGTTGTCCCAATCATCTGATCTTAATCCGTGTGGTTTCTGGCTGTGGGGCTATCAGAAAGATGTTGTGTTCAGTGTTCTGAGTGCAAACGTAGCTGTATTGAAGGCACGCATTGCACAACATATTCTGAACGTGAACCCGGAAACACTTCGATCAGTTGTGGAACATGCTGTTTCTCGATTTCAGCTTGTTGCAGAAAACGGTGGACAGCATATTGAACATGTTTTGCGCCAGTCACACGGAAATTAATAATCCGATTTCATTTTGATTGATGCTTTTTATGCGGTTTTTGGCCTCAGAACAATTAAAAACCGATGTTATTGATGCTTTTTATGCGGTTTTGGTTTGTGGCCTCAGGACAATTAAAACTCGATTTTTCCCATCCGATGTGACATGACCTTGCCGTGGTGGATGGGCTTACGTAACTAACAGTAATCACATCTGTACACCCGTACACACTAAGCAGTACAATTTAATGTCAGTCGTACACCTTAGGCATTGTTGTATGATTCTTTTGTTATTTGTAGTCGACCACTATTAAATTATGACACTCACAAAATACAGCAATGGATGGTGCTGTAACTATTTATTTTTTTTCTGCCATACGTTTTCCCCCTTCTCCGATAATATTTCGATGCAATTTGGCGTCATTCTGACCAGTGGTGTTATTTCTTCACCGATTTGAAAGTTTAACTTTAATTATACTCACTTTGTACATCTCAGCATAGTCTACCCTGCAACACAGTTACAAGCTTTACATACTGTTTCTGACCACCCTGTATACACGCTGATGAGCCTAAACTTTTTGAGTACTACCCACCGCAAGGCTGAATGCTATCTGGAGACGTTGGCAGTATGTGGCACTGTAAAGATAAGTATATAAGTTTAGTAGAGACAAATGACGAATCATTCTATTGACTATAGGACCACAAATAGGGGCAGCCATTTAATTAAGCGAGTTTGCCAAAGGAGAGATAATTGTGGCCTGGCGTCTGGAAACAAGCATCTCGGAATGCCGGAGCTGTTTAAGTACTGATGTGAGCATGTATGGAAACTGGCTGAAGGATGGTGAATGAAGACCCCCTGACAGTTGTGAACTACGAGGGTTGCCCAGAAAGTAATGCACCGCATTTTTTCTTCAACAATTCTTTGTTGAACATAATGAGGATTACACACATGAAGGAATGGTGTTTATCTACGCATCCTCTTTTTCCTCGTAGTCTCCATCCCATTCCATGGTCTTCCTCCAGCGGGAAACAAGGGCGTGTATGTCCTGTCGGTACCAATCCTTGTCTTGGTGGCGGAGCCAGTGCTTCACTGTGTTAATCCCCTCCTCATCGTCCTGAAAATGTATTCCACGAATGGCATCCTTTAATGACCCAAACAAGTGGAAGACCGAGGGGGCTAAGTCAGGGATGTAGGGTGGATGGGGTAACACTCTCCAAACCTGTCTTGCGATGTGTTCAGCAGTCCTCATACTTGTGTGAGGCCAAGCATTGTCGTGCTGCGCCAAAACATCTCCTGGGTTGCTGTGGCACCGAAGCCGCCGGAAGCGCGTCTTGAGTTTTGTTAATGTGTTGACATATGCTTCTCAATTAAGGGTACCGCCACTTGGCATCATATAAATGAGAATCACAGCATCACAATCTCAGAACACGGTGATCGTAACCTCAGCAGCGGAGGCAGTACTTTGAATTTTTTCTTCTGTGGGGATTGGGAATGGCGTCATTCCATCGACTATCGTTTTGTTTCTGGCTCAAAATGGCGAACTTGTAACGTGCGCGTGGGGCACACAATACTCATTAAAGCCTGTACTATGGTAAGTGAGCGGGGTTCACCTTACGAGACAGGATTTTCGTACAGATATTGACCGCGTGTACCTGAATGGTGGCAAATCAGACTTACACCCACTGTGTAATAACAATGATCCGTCAAGTAAGTTCAAAATGCAATTACACGTCAGTATGTACCAAAAGCAACACTGAAGATGCTACCAATTTGATAATAATACAGTCGCCAGCCTAATTAGGCATTAACTGAGTTTCTTCCCTGTACAAATTGACATATATTCATGCAAAACAACAAGTAGTAGCACTGCATAATATAGCAGAATTTTAGAACCAGAAAATCTATTGAACTGATAGTTTCACGTTCTGTACTGAATGGAAAAACCATGAATACATAACACTACACTATAACGTATACTACAAAACTTCGTACTGTCTATTGATCTGATTAAAATCGGGCATAGGTTACCCTAGAAATAGCACTTTCGAACCACACACAAAATGTCAATTTTGATAAAGATAAAACAATGATAAATTTTGACATATATATTGACTTTAACTTTTTCTGGTCAAATCAATGTGGAACACTTCAGAATTCAAATGAATAAAAAGGGGGGGAAGGACCCTGAAACTGTTATGATCACTATATTAAAAAAATTGATTACTGAAATTATCATGCGTTCAAGATTTCCAGTATATGAGTTACTACTCTTTTTATCTTATTTACTTCTCATTTAAATACCTTTATATCTGTCTCGAAACAATTAAACTTCATTACTATAGCAATATTAAAGTTATCTTTCAACTTCGTTAGGCCTTCGTTATTCATTTACTGGTTCGTTAATAAAACAGCTCTTTAAACACCACTCTAACATAACTAGGTCTGCAAGTAACTATTATTAACACAAAATTTAATTTTTCATTTCGGGACACTCGGATTGCACAACATTTGGAAAGGACCCTGTCTAGGTTAGTTGTGAGGATAATTAAATGAGGGAAAAGTTCTGGTAAAATTTAGGTTATTATTGAACAGTTCACTCTATAGTCCATACGAATACAGTACTAAAAGTTTCAACCTGCTTGTATCGATGCGGCGGTTGGCGAGCGGCGAGATGGCGAGGCACAGAGCACACATACAACCACAGCTATGGCTCTTGACGTATCGGCATTTTAATTCTTCTTAGCGTCGCAATACTTTTCCATTTAGTGCCTATCGAATTTTGCCATGCTGTGTGGGATTTGGAACGGCATTCCCGAGGCTCAGTGAAACTACGTCTTCCAGGAGAGCCTCCTCGCTCCAGAAGGTGTTGCTCAGACCAATGCCAAACTCCAACTGCTGAGCCCGTTGTGCCGTGCAGTGCCCGCGCGCATTTTCCCGCGCTCGCCTGCCATCCACCTTTTACCGCTCCCTTACAGACAGGGTATTCACCCGAGGTTTTGCATTCTGCATATCCTAATACATTGCCTACGTATGGACGAGACGCACAGTTACACATCCACGCCCGAGGCAAGATTCGAACCTGCGACCGGTGCGGTCGCGCGGCTCCAGACTGAAGCGCCTAGAACCACTCGGCCACACGGGCCGGCACGTTCTAACAAATCAAGACAAATGTTTTTTCTGTGTGATTTGTGATCCACCGTTAGACACCGCGGGACCCCCCCTTTTGAATATCCAAGAGTGCGGATAATTGCACACACACACTTCCTTTGGTGATTGACAGATGCGGCGCCACCTGCCGAGTCGTAATGCGTCTGTCCTCGCGAATGCCATCAGCTCGCTGCAACATGTGACAGCTGTGGATGGTCTCCCCGACCGCTGCAAATCGTGGAGCTCCGCTGAACCGCGTTCTGATGACCTCACCCTCTGTGTCCAGCGACTAACTGGACTTCTGTCGACAGCAGATGCCCCTTAGACTATGCGCAATCGTTTGTGTATATTCCCCACAGTTTCTTTCTCTGCAGTGAGAAATTCAATGACGGTACATTGCTTGTAAAGCCTAGTTTACACGACGCCACTAGGTTGCCGGCAACTGCGCTACCGGCCAGTGCGCAACTATTCGGTGAAACTAAACAGTTTCGGCGTGCAGAATGAGATTTTCACTCTGCAGCGGAGTGTGCGCTGATATGAAACTTCCTGGCAGATTAAAACTGTGTGCCCGACCGAGACTCGAACTCGGGACCTTTGCCTTTCGCGGGCAAGTGCTCTACCAACTGAGCTACTGAAGCACGACTCACGCCCGGTACTCACAGCTTTACTTCTGCCAGTACCTCGTCTCCTACCTTCCAAACTTTACAGAAGCTCTCCTTTCTTTCAGGAGTGCTAGTTCTGCAAGGTTCGCAGGAGAGCTTCTGTAAAGTTTGGAAGGTAGGAGACGAGGTACTGGCAGAAGTAAAGCTGTGAGTACCGGGCGTGAGTCGTGCTTCGGTAGCTCAGTTGGTAGAGCACTTACCCGCGAAAGGCAAAGGTCCCGAGTTCGAGTCTCGGTCGGGCACACAGTTTTAATCTGCCAGGAAGTTTCAGTTTCGGCGTGTTCCAACTTCGGCGACACTAGCTGCATGTGTTTTGACGTTATGTGTGTTCGTAGCGTGTAGGCAAACTGAAATATGAAGCGGGGAACGGAGAATAATGTTCGCTTTTTGGATATCTATGCTTTGCATTGGTGTTTGTGGGATTTCAGTTACGCTGCTTACAAAAATAAACAACATATTGCTGCTCCTGAGAACGTCATGTGCGATCAGTACATAGATAGTTTGAGCCGCAGGGCAAAATTTATTTAATTAGGAGCACATATACAATTGAATTAAGAAAAATACAAGCAAATGTAAATCTAGCTCCAGAAATGCTCTTGTTTACAACACTAAAATCCCATTGTTCGAGTTGGCCCACTCTTTTTTTTTTTAAGGAATATTGTTGACAGGAGGGAGCTACGCAAATCAAGAAGCTACATTCTGTATTCAATATTCATCTATTTAAAACGTCGCAGCAGTGGTCCCCATTCACAAATGTTTGAATTTTGAAATATTGCTACTGTACAGATATATCTTCAAGAGAGTAGTTTGCAAACCATTCTCTTCTTAATGCGGCCAGCTCCGAATAATTACTGCTGCTAATGTTAAAATTATTACTGTTAATAATTATCGGTGTTAATAAAAAAGCGTCATCACCAACTAAAACCACATCTTATAGCATGCCGAGTGTTCTCGATTGTAATGCATGCAATGTGATATGTAATTTCAGTTCTGCATGCATTACAATATCTTTATTACGTATCGCATAGTTGATTCTATTTAGAAGAAACGCCAACAATTTTGGTGTCGTTCTAAGATAAGTAAAAGAACTTGGGTCTTCCTTTACAAATTATTTCAGCAAGGATGCTGAGCCACCGACCTGACGTCTTTTCTTCGTTTAGTCGCGAATCGAAACACATTTCTTATTTTTTTCTTATGCAGCGATTCTACGCAACATGCTTTAACTTCATCACAACTCGTGCGATGTGCAGCTGCCAAAACTTTCATTTCAGACATGACTCGGGAACCCACGAAACGACGAAACTGAAGTATATGCTACCCTGTCCATCCATGTAATTTTATTTGATTTTCTCCTCCTCTTCCGGGTGCTTCACTTTTTTTTGTAAGACAGTCTATTTATCGCCTATTTGATCACAATATTGATTTACGATTTGCGTCTTGTGTCACCGTCTTCTGAAAGCATGTAGAAAATTTGAAAAAATCGACAATGAACCACGTTCTCGTGTTTGGCCTCTACTCTGATCTAGTGTATAAGAGGGTCATTTGGAAACTAAAGAATGTTTTGTTTTGATACGTGACAGCGTCCACCACCACCACCACCAATACCACAACCACCATCGACAGACCACTGACCTTGGTACTCATCCGTTGCAGTTTGGCGGCAGCTACGATCAAAGACGGTTGCTTACTGCTTAGCTGTCTGACAAAATTGACGTCCTTCCAAGTGTCAGTGTTATCTGCCTTTTAAAAAAGCAGAGAGTCAGATCTATTGCATTTTATAGACAGATAACTGAGGTTTATGATAAAGCGATGAACGAAGCGTCGATTTCACAATCAATGAACTGCACTCATTCTTTCCAGACATTTCAAGGACTGTGTTGTACGAAATTGTTACTGAAGATCTGGGCTACAAAAATGTGTGTGCCAGATTGGTTTCTCGAATTTGGTCATACGAACACAAAACCAAGTGAATGGCAACTGCACTGACATTTCTCAGTCGCTAGTGATGAGACTTGGATATCACATCTCACACCAGAAACAAAAGACCAATCCATGGAATGGCATCATTCACATCTCCAACGAAACTGAAAAAAGCAAAACAAATTTTGAACACCACGGTGTTTTGGGCTCGTAAGGGTGTCCTGCTCGTCGACCACATGCGTAAAGGTGAGACCATAAATGCAGCTGTGGTGTTGGCAGAAGAGCCAACACCGTGTTACTAGTGGAGGCCGAAATGCACGCGTTTTAGGTCACGCAGGCTGGCGTGAGGAGGGAAGGACTATACTGACGTGAGATCTGAAACATGACAAGGAATTAGAATTCAGAAAGCGGACGTAATTAGTTTGATACTTAACTTTAAACCATTAATGATGAACGTCGGTATTGACGGTACATGATTCACAGTATTATCTGTTCAGAATACATTCGTAGTAACTGAATATGGTGCCTTGCTAGGTCGTAGCAAATGACGCAGCTGAAGGCTATGCTAAACTGTCGTCTCTGCAAATGAGAGCGTATGTAGCCAGTGAACCATCGCTAGCAAAGTCGGCTGTACAACTGGGGCGAGTGCTAGGGAGTCTCTCTAGACCTGCAGTGTAGCGGCGCTCGGTCTGCAATCACTGATAGTGGCGACACGCGGGTCCGACGTATACTAACGCACTCAGCCTCGAGTGATTATCACTTATTCCCCAAACTGAACGACTTTTTGAGTGGGCAACGCTATAGAAGTAATGATGAACTTCAAAAAGCCGTTAACCAGTGGTTAAACAACTTGGCGGCAACTGAGTATGCAAAAGGCACAGGAAAGCTAGTAAAAAGATATGGCAAGAGCGTAAATGTGAACGTTGGCTACATAGAAAAGTAGCTTTGGTATCAAATTGTATGTAAAATACAGTTTCGTTTGATTGTATCAAGCACAAATTTCTGTAGAAGCAGACGTTCTTGAGACACTGAGTTGTGCCACTCTCTTGTACAGCTGAGGTGAAAGAGTAACAGTAATTACCTGGGAATCTCGTAATTATTAATTTGTAATAATAAACGACATTAATTCGATGAATAGTATGAATGCAAACCCATTTCTGGAGGTGCTTTTTCTGAGCCACTGTCCTGTACCAGCTAAGGTCAAAGAGTAATTGTGATTTACTGGGAATCTCGTAACTATTAATTTGGAACACAGTCCAATGATATGGAAACGTGAACTGCAGAGTCATCATCATGATCATCGTCACTGTTATTATTATCATTATCACCAACAACAATTACAATACCTCAGCAAGCTTCTGCCTTTCTTCTAATACCATTTCCTTATGAATTCTTCTCGTGTTATCTGCCGAGTGGTGGCGTCGTCTTGTCGCAACGTTTCAATGAGTTTCGTACCCATCATCTTCTGGCGAAGTGTTGGGATGCTCTCTCTCTCTCTCTCACCTTCTACTTTCCCCTCCTTCGGGAAGTATATAGAGGAGTTTGTAGCCTGTTGGCTTTTACTCCAGAATGTGTGTTGTGAGTGTATGATTGTCTTTGACTATTTTGGCTGTCTGTGTGTTGTGTTGGTGTTCTGGTGGTATCTAGTACTTGCCTGAGGTTGGTGAGATGTTGGGTGTTTTAAGAATTAAGGATTGGGGTTAGGATTTGGAGATTTTTGGGATTTTTGACTTCGACTCAGTCGTCGAAGATCGTTATGGGGCGTTTGTGCTTGTTGCGGGACATGTCATACCGACCTAAGGATTGGATAAGGTTATTTCCAGATCTGGAAGAGCTCTCATAGAAAGCCGTTGCCAGATCCTGGAATCTTTCTTTGAGCAGTGAGATTTCAGCAGTGGCGTGCAGATCGTCAGTGGGGAATCCCATGGGCACATACAGTACCCTCCTGAGGGCTCGGTTCTGCAGCCTCTGGAGTTTGTCCAGGTGCTGCTTTGCCGCGTATCCCCAGACAGGGCACGCATACTCCATTACTGGCCATAGGAGGGCCTGATAGACGTTTAGTCCTACCGAGTAGGGAAGGGAGCTGGCTGTGTTGACGACTGGGTATGGGATGGACATTGTGGCGCAGACCTTCCTGTGAATCTCGTCTATATGGGGTTTCTACGTTAGTCTCGAGTCCAAGGTTACGCTGAAATACTTGGCAGATCTGTGCCAGGGGAGTCGGTATCCATGTAGGTGCAGGTGAAAGGGGGGGGGGCGTTGGGGGTTCTGTGTGTCTCCCGAGTCTCCGGGTGATCAACATAGCCTGTGTCTTTTCAGGATTTATGGTGATGCGCCAGCGACAGGCCCAGGTTTCTGTGTTATCTAAAACCCTTTGTAACCTACGAATGACCAGGTCCTTATTCGCATTACGAGTGTAACAGGCGGTATCGTCAACTTACTGTATGGTGTGCACCAGGGGGGCTGTTGGTGTGTCTGCAGTGTACAGACTGTATAAAACGGGCCCCAGGAGCGATCCCTGTGGCACCCCAGCCTGGGCCGGCTCAGGATATAGCGGGCAGTACAGATTGGAAAGTGACAACAACACTGGGCACGGCACGCGGGAGTGCGCGTATTAGCGAGACGTTGGAGAGACGACAGCGAGCACGGTGTGCCTGACTGAGTTCGGGCGGCAGTTGGCGCCTGATCGTGCTGGGGTTAGTAACAGCGGGCCGGCGCTGTGGCTTCTTGGCAACCTCGTGAAGCTATGCACGTGCCCCCTTCCATGAAGGAACACGCTGTTACTGTCGGACTAAGCAACGTCTGGTGTCTTCGCCACATTGATCCAGCAGCTGGCATCAAGTTAAGTAATTCAAGTCCTACCAACGATTAGTGAAATATAATGATTGCTCTTGAGGCAGCAAAGCGTTGCTAGGACTGTGATGTGATATTTCATGCCCCTTATTAAATGTGTGCTTCGCTCCTTGATAGTATTGTTCTTACTTCAGTTGGCAAGTGTCTAAAACATCGATACGTGTACGCAGCCTTACCGAACGATCTATATTCCGTGTGTAAAGATTGCCGTGGGGTACCTTACAGGCCCACATAAGGTGCTCCATGTGATACTTGGGTTTTAATGAGCCAGTTCCGTTTGCATCATTCGTGTACGTGGTTCTGCTTAAAAGAATGAAATCAGTTTTATTATTGTCAAATTTGTGGAAGTAGTTTTCTGTATAAGTTTGAGTATTGAGGTGAAGGAAAGGATGTTTGGTTCCCTGTTGTTGCTTCTGATTTATGTTTCAGAGATCGGAAGCAGTGGGCCACCGAAGTGCAGAGCCTCCCCTTTTAAATTACTAGCGGGCGTATTGGCGGTGGACTTCGCCTGAGCTCGCGTGTGCTGTTTGGTTCCGATTTCGGTGTTCTGAACGGGGTGGAAGAACAAACGGAGTCCACATCTAAATTCGAAGATAAGTACTCAGTCGCCTCCACCGTTCGTGGCCAAGTCGCGGTCTCACAATCTCGGGCCTCGGTTATTGTACAAGCTGCAGTTTTCTAAAACCTGTGGTGGCTCTGCAAGGTTGCCCGGGTTAAATGTTTTAAATATTTGTCTTAAGAATTTTGAGGGCTTTCTACAAGAATGTGTCTTAATTGAAACCGTTTTCTAAAATTGCGGTGCAATTCAGCCTTAGTTGCGTATGTCAGTTTTGATGGGGAAATAACTGGGTTATTATTGATCAAACTGTCTATAACTTTGTAAAGTTGTTTGGTAATATCTCGCCCGGTATGTGCGGTTTTCAATCTATGTGGAAATAATAATTGATTTCCTGGTTATTTGATGTAAAGTGTATTTTAAATGATTTACTTGACCCGAGTAGCGGTTTTTTAAATGTTTGCAAAGAGATTAATTCATTTGTGGTTTCATACAACAAGCAGTTTATAAAATTGGCCTGAGTGGCGGGTTTTTAAATGTTTTCAAAGAGATTAATTCATTTGTGGATTTATATAACAAGCAGTTTGTAAAGTTTGCCTGAATGGCGTTTCTTAAAGAAATTATTATCCGATTTATGATTGTAATTCTCTTAATCATTTATCTATGATGCAAATAAATATGTTGAAATGAAATGGTCACTGTATGGGTCAAGTCCTTTCACTCCCTTTATATTAAAGGTTAAGGAATTTGCAATTCAAAAAAGAATTAACGTTCCACCAATTCCTGTTCCTCTTCCCTCCTCCATAATATCAATCATCTCGCCAACACAAGGCAAGTACCAGACACATACAGAACAATCATCACATCACACAGACAACCAAAATCACAGAAATAAACACACAAGAGGAGTAAAAGCCGCAAGGCTACAAACTCCCCAAAGCACTTCCCCAAAGAGGGGAAAGTATCAGATGAGAGTGAGCCGGCAGCATCCCGACACTTCGCCGGAAGATGATGGATACGAAACTCATTGAAACGTTGCGACAAGACGACGCCACAACTCGGCTGATAACCCGAGAAGAATTCATAAGTGGAATACGCCGAGAAAGACCGCATCGCATATACCATTTACTTATCTTCTTGAGGTTGTTTTCTCAACAGACTTCTGTGATATCTTGAAATCCTACATCCATTTGCACGGCCATGTGCTTCACCCACCCCCACTTCTTTTTCATTAAGATTCCAATCAAGTTTTCTGTTCCAGTCTGCTATCTAATCAACTGGTTTGTTTTCCTCTCCCTCTAGTAATTCCGAATCAACATCACTCAACTGCTTGTTTAGGAATGATCAGTTTTTGAAGGGGTTTCTGTAGTCGCTTATGTTACATTATGAAAACACTTCCGCTGGCCACCAAACTCAGCAGACATGAACGTGCTGTTCAGGAGAGATCTCCACCTACTCGTACTCTTACGGATTTGTGGACAGACCTGCAGGATTCATGGTGTCAATTCGCTTTAGTACTCAGACGTTAATCGAGTGCATGCCACGTCGTGTTGCGGCACTTCTGCGTGCTCGCGGGGGCCATACCAGTTTCTTTGGCTTTTCAGTGTATGAAATCATGTATTCTGAGACGTTTACTACAGCTACAGAGGGTGTATAGCTTCAGGACTGAGGACCGAAATCTAGACTGTCTGCATATTCTTTCATCAAAATACCCGTCTTAGGTCTACGAGGGCGTGTTGAAAAGTAATGCATCCAATTATCCCTACATATTTATTTCCCAACACAGCTACCCTGGCAATGAACTCATTTCACCCAAGGAGAAACCAGGTTCTTGATACCGTCACAGCAGAAGGTCTGACTTAGTAGACTGAGCCACAACCACATCTCTGCTCACATCGCTTCATCACTATCAAAGTGCATTCCTCAGAGGTGTTTTTTAAGTTTTGGAAACAGATGATCTAATGGGTGAGGACTGCATGGAGGGTAATCGATGACAGTGAACCCATGGAATTGGATTGCTACAGATGTGGCAACGCATGGGTGAGGTCTGGCATGGTCATGTTAAAGGAGAGGGTACTCCATGTGTGCCCGAACTCATCGAATTCGAAACTCTATACGGTTGTTGACCTTGGAAGTGGCATCTCGCATTTTTTTACATACTTCTTTCTAACTTTAGTAAATATACACCGCTAAGTATGAGTTTTTGGTGGACAGAGAGGCACTATGCAAGTTTCTTGTCGTTGCTGGACCCCATGGGCAGGGGTATCCATCTTGCAGCACACAGAAAACAGTGTAATTGGATTGCAAGTCAAATCACATTTAGAAGGTAAGATCGGATCACATGACTGGAAGTGCTGTTATCATGACCTTTACCCGAACGTTTGTCCTACTAGTATGAATAAACATCAACAGTAAAAAAAGCATTTGCTGTTGGTGATAATATTGCTATGGTAAGATGCGTTCCAGTGTTTGCCCTATACATTTGCGATTACTAAGACTGAGTGATGTGGAATCTAAACCAGCATCTGCGAGAGAATTAAAGTAACTACTGTTGACTTGTATGGATGTACATATATTTCAGGTAATCAAGATCGGTAATTGATTATAAAACTATGCTCTGTATATCTATAGTTTTAATTATTTAATCTGGAATTACATTACATGAGCTACCAAACAGCGATGCTGACAGTTCTGCTGTGGACTATCTCTGGGCGGATGACTGTCTATTCGTCTTAAGCAAATCTGTCTGTGATACAATACCTTCTCAGATGTTGTTTTGGGAGTGTTAAGAATGTGGGAAATTCTACCGACGTTAAATCTGAGAATGCAAAGGAGACTCCTGACTGTCTTGCTGGTAACGATATAGAATAAATTATTCCTTCCTTATCCATAAAGGAGGCAATGTATGGCGGGCAGACCTAGACCATTACTTATTACAGTTTTGGTATATGTAATCCTAAGGTCAAGCTGCAGTTTTGCCTACTGGGGTATTATACTGGCACATGTGATGTTCATAATGTGTTCCTGACGTCTTTTCTTCCTATAGCTACTAAATTAAGAATACATGAGTGTTAAATTTTTAGCTAGATGTTGTGGAAGACTATAGTTTTAATGGACAACTCAATTATGGCAGGACGCAATTCCATGTCACGATATTCTACTTTAAACGTGGACATCGACTACATGAAACAGCAGTCTGCCGGTGTGGCCGTGCGGTTCTAGGCGCTTAAGTCTGGAACCGCGTGACCGCTACGGTCGCAGGTTCGAATCCTGCCTCGGGCATGGATGTGTGTGATGTCCTTAGGTTAGTTACGTTTAAGTAGTTCTTAGTTCTAGGGGACTGATGACCACAGATGTTAAGTCCCATAGTGCTCAGAGCGATTTGAACCATTTTTTAACATGAAACAGTGGTACTGGCAGTTGTTTTGTAGACGATTTTATGGTGGAATTCAAAGTTACTCTGCCGGATGACCGAAATCAGTTCGCCTGGGGCATTGATTTCTATAATATCAAGACTGGGAAGCGTGCTGTATTATGCACTCACAGCTATGGTTGCAGAAACGTAGCCTTTCCGTATGTGTTATGGTTCCACCAGACAGCGCTCATGTCAGTGTGGTTTTATAAATGAATACCTACGATTACTCATTGAACCTAGAATTATTTATCACATGTGAAAGGTGTTTACGGTTTCGTAGTGTATTACGACAAATATACGGGATTTACTCATCAGTCTGAGTCCAGACCTGATTGGATTAATAGATGTGGGATATAATTATCACGCACCTTATCTTAAGCGTATGGTCTCAGAAAAATTAACCAGCAGAGCGCTATAAAAAGAAAACATCTCATGTAAGGATTATGGGCGTTTTCCAAACGGGTTATCACATTTACCGATTTCCAAGAGAACGAAAACGAGACTTGGTAATAACCTATCTACAGCGTTCTCATCTCGGCAACATCAGGCTCTGAACTTGACTCTGATAACAGCTGTCGATGGGCACTGTTAGAACTCTAATGATGCATGAGAACCAGGAGTGGGGTGGATTCGTGGCAGAATATTAATGTCCAACGACATACAAGAGCCGTCTAATAAAAATAATTTTAGAAAGTTTTAAGGTAATCATCATACAGGTTTTGGAGAGCCAGAAAACATTTCTGTCTGTGCGTGTGGGCTCCTACACTACTGGCCATTAAAATTGCTACACCAAGAAGTAATGCAGATGTTAAACGGGTATTCATTGGACAAATATATTATACTAGAACTGACATGTGATTACATTTTTACGCAATTTGGGTGCATAGATCCTGAGAAATCAGTACCCAGAACAACCACCTTTGGCTGTAATAACGGCCTTGATACGCCTGGGCATTGAGTCAAACAGAGCTTGGATGGCGAGGAGAGGTACAGCTGCCCATGCAGCTTCAACACGATACCACAGTTCATCAAGAGTAGTGACTGGCGTACTGTGAGGAGCCAGTTGCTCGGCCACCATTAACCAGACGTACTCAATTGGTGAGAGATCTGTAGAATGTGCTGGCCAGTGCAGCAGTCGAACATTTTCTGTATCCAGGCCCTTACAGGACCTGCAACATGTGGTCGTGCATTATCCTGCTGAAATGTAGGGTTTCGCAGGGATCGAATGAAGGGTGGAGCCATGGGTCGCAACACATCTGAAATGTAACGTCCACTGTTCAAAGTGCCGTCAATGCGAACAAGAGGTGACCGAGACGTGTAACCAATGGCACCCCATACCATCACGATGTGTGATACGCCAGTATGGCGATGACGAATACACGCTTCCAATGTGCGTTCACCGGCGATGTCGCCAAACACGGATGCGACCATCACGATGCTGTAAACAAAACCTGGATTCATCCGAAAAAATGACGTTTTGCCATTCGTGCACCCAGGTTCGTCGTTGAGTACACCATCGCATGCGCTCCTGTCTGTGATGCAGCGTCAAGGGTAACCGCAGCCATGGTCTCCGAGCTGATAGTCCATGCTGCTGCAAACGTCGTCGAACTCTTCGTGCAGATGGTTGTTGTCTTGCAAACGTCCCCGTCTGTTGACTCAGGGATCGAGACGTGGCTGCACGATCCGTTACAGCCTTGCGGATAAGATGCCTGTCATCTCGACTGCTAGTGATACGAGGCCGTTGGGATCCAGCACGACGTTCCGTATTACCCTCCTTAACCCACCGGTTCCATATTCTGCTAAAAGTCATTGGAACTCGACCAACGCGAGCAGCAATGTCGCGTTACGATAAACCGCAATCGCGATAGGCTATAATCCGATCTTTATCAAAGTCGCAAACGTGATGGTACGCATTTGTCCTCCTTACACGAGGCATCACAACAACGTTTTACCAGGCAACGCCGGTCAACTGCTGTTTGTTTATGATAAATTGGCTGCATACTTTCCTCATGTCAGCACGTTGTAGGTGTTGCCACCGGCGCCAACCTTGTGTGAATGCTCTGAAAAGCTGGTCATTTGCATATCACAGCATCTTCTTCCTGTCGGTTAAATTTCGCGTCTGTAGCACGTCAACTTCGTGGTGTAGCAATTTTAATGGCCAGTAGTGTATATCTGGCGGCCATCTTCAGAGGCGACGTGAGTTACCTGGCGAAAGCAGTTGCACGTGTTGCGAGCTGCTGAAAGGAATTCTGAACAATTATTAGGTCGGTGATTCTTCCCATTCACTAGCTTGCGTAGGATGTTTTCCGGCATTTACCATCAGCCAATGACTGCATTTTAAGACTGTTGTGGTTCTTCCCCAGGATTAGAGTTTTCATTTACGTTGCAACGCGTGAGAGTCACGCGGAGCCTTGCAGTGGTTGCAGGAATCAAGAAAAGACGGTGGTGTTTCTGCTGTTATCAGGTATGTGCAGCCCGTTTTCTCCAGCCCTCACTGCATTGTGTGTTGCTCGCAAGTTAATTCCTGATTGTGGTGCGTCTGTGTTGAATAGCTTTATTGACAGATGACGCTCGAAATTTACAGTTCTCTTAGTTAGCATTTTATCGTGTATTAGAGAGGTGTCATGAGCTCTGTGATTTGAAATAGTCTATTTTTGCTGCACTATGGCCATTGCACAGTATCATTTGGTTGAAAGGGATGTGTATATATACTACATATCTATTTACGTCTCCTATAGAGATTTTACGCACAATTGAGAGCGTTAGATATCTTTACATTCTGCCTGGGAGCCCTGGCAGATCTCACCATCATAGTGTGCTTGTTGGATTCTATTTGCGAGTCTTAGAGCATCGCCACATACTACTAATATTGCAGGGATTATTTGTATAAATACTGTGTGATGGCAAGTTAGTAGTAATGCATTAACTTACAGCTATCAAAGCATACATGTATATGTGATGTCACTCATTTGTAATGCACAGGTAAGTTTCCCGTAGCCGTAATTTTTTTAAATACTGCATATGATAGGTGGAATTCTATAGGTCAGTCGAAATTCCATTAAATGTCAAATATACTAATAATATTGCCGGCTTTATTTTGTCTAGATATCATAATTATATGTCTTCAATCTGTCTGTTTGGCTGAAACTGGGTCCCCAGCACATAAGCGCTAGTTTTAAAAGCATGATGGTTACAGTAGGAGGGGAAGCTTGTTGTTTATTGGTCCAGAGAGAACCAAGTCAGGGACGATTACACCTATAATTATGCAACTTTCTCGGGCGTTGCTGGGTTGGAGCTTGCGGCTGTAATCCACACATCATAGTTCGAAGAGTGCTCTACGCTACAAGGTGCTTTGGGGATTGTTTGAGATACTTCTCAACTCTCTAAGTGCGTATTTTTCGTAGAACTGTGTTATTTCTTATATTCACAGTATGTTTGGTTGTAAGCATCATAATTTTTCTATGATGTCATTATTTCCACCAATATGATAACGAACTCATTGTAACACACCCGAGTACTGTAGGGATGGCACTGTAAGAGTTTATAATTGAGCTAAGATATTTCCGCTAGGCATTCTCACGAAGCTGACCTCACTTGAGTGATGGATGCACACTGTTCACGTAGCTGTGTGGATGGACTAACATTCTGCGAGACATCTAATAATTCGGAAGAATCATGTTTGGAACAATGACATGTCTCTAGACGTGTATTTTGTAGACTGTACTAATTCTTATATATAATTTTGCTATGATTTCTCACAATCTAGTAATGCAGAGGTGACTTAGCATGGGTTTATCTATTACAGTATGACATTTCGGTTTATCTACTACAGTGTGATATTTCCTGTACATACTATACCTTTGTTTGGCAATTTGTAAAATGCCAGTAGTCATAGAATTTACTATGACATCATTATTTCCAACAATGTGATCGTTTCTAACTCATACACTATGTTATGGTGATCACATATGACATCATGACTGGCTTAGAGCATCATGATGTCGACACAATGATGACATAGTTTCGACAGCAATGGGATGGAACTCTCGTGATTCGATCAAACACATAATATTTGGAAAGATGCAGCAAATGTGGAGAAATTCGTAAAATTCGTGTGGGTGTGGTCTCTCCTGGTGGCTTGAATGACGTAATATTAAATTGTTATTAACAAAAAAACCACAAGTGACATGGCTTAAAGTAATCTGCTATTAACAAATGTACACAGCATCATTTTCTACCTGTGGTTTCACAGTGAATCCCACCTACTCAAGGGCCCCAGTTATAAAAGATGAAGATGGGGAGAAGTGCTTCAATCTCATTGGTCCAGGTGGCAGGGTGGGATAGCTAGAGGGGGAGGAGGGACGTGAGTGGAGACAGGGTGGAGGGGAGGGGTTGGGGTTCCCTGGAATGACCTCTATCAATTCTTAGTGGTTCTCTGAGGGGGTTGGTAGTGACCCTGAAAATAAGTCGCCCAGATGTGTACCTAACACCAGATATGTACCCCCTTGTCTTATCATTGACTTTGAGATCAGATCTGTATTTGCACATGTATAACCAGTGATAACCTTCTCTCATTTAACGGAAAATGATATTTTATTACTGTCTTAGAGATGCTAGAATCATAGCAATCATGAGGAAGGCCCTTGATGATCATGATGATGATAATGTGGTAGTTTATCTTCTGAGAGATGGAAGTGTGTGCATTGTCTTAAAGTAAGAGCAATGCATCATATGACACCCAAAGTGACAATATGTCACCAGTGCATTAACTGATTATGATAACATTGATGTATGGTGTAACTTAAAGGGCTATTCAGTTTTGCATGGGGAAGATGGGTGAAGTATTTACGGACAGCAGACATAAATTGTTATTATTATCACCACTGTAAAGTGATCAGAATCTTTTTGATGTATCATGTGTTGAAAACAAATGATGTATATAGCAGTGGTATTTTGTTTTGACATAGAAACCACTATAGGAGATGCATCATCTAAAATATGAAGACTGCTGACTTCTATGGCCTGCAGTAAGTTGATTTTATTTGCATCTGCAGAGATGTTACCCCACACTACCTTGTCATATAATACAATAATATGAAAATGGATGGATCTGAGTGTATTTGTATGTTCTGCATCACCTCCTAAACCAATGGATTGGCTTCAACAAATTGGCACACAGAAAACATATTGTCTGGAAAGAAGCATGAAGGGGTAAGAATCACCTAGCTTCTCTAGGGATAGGGTGGGGGGAAGGGTAAAAGGGTTGGTGAGATCTGACATCTAGGTTGCCCTGCATGCCGCATGTTGTGTGAGTAGTATCAGCCAGCATTTCGGGGGGGGGGGAGGGGGGCAAGCATTTGGGTGGGCATGCCTGAGCAAAGAGAGAGAGGGGGGGGGGCAGAAGGAGGACATGGCTAAAGACAGGGAGAGGAGAAGAAGGACAGATAGATGTCACAGGCAAAGATGCACAGAGAGGTGGAAGGAGGAGATGGTCAGAGAGAGAGAAAAGAATAAGATGGACAGAGAGAGTGGAGGAGCAGATGGCAAGAAAGTGAGAGGGAGATGAACAAAGAGACAGGGCATGAGGAGATAGGAAGACAGAGAGGAAGGAGGAGATAGACAGAGAGAAGGAGCAGGAGGGGCTATACAAAGTGAAAGGCGAAGTGGGGATGGCCAGAGCCAGAGGAAATGTAGAGATCGTCAGAGGAGGGAGGAGCAAATGAACAAAGAGAGGGTAGAGGTACATGGTTGGAAAGAGGGAGCAGGAGGAGATGAGTGCAATATATGTGACAATGTGAACATAGATGGAGCCATAGGTATAGTACATTTATAAAAGTTGATGTATCTCTCTGTAGACCTACTCAGATATTCATCCATGTCAAAGTGCAGTTTCTGCGAAGGGGAGATGCAGTCTCCACTGATCGAATCTCCCCAATGGATTAACAATGGGCGTTGGTATTCCGGCCAGTCTGGATGTGTTTTTTGGGCGGTTTCCCACTTCTTCCCAGCTGAGTAGCAGGTTGGTACCCAAATCCCTCCTCAGTTACATGATTCGCAAATGTTTACAAAACTGTCGCTCACTTTCGCATGAATAACGCTACATGCAGACAGTTGGGGTACAAATATTCCGCCGGCCGCAGTGGTCGAGCGGTTCTAAACGCTTCAGTCTCGAACCACATGACCACTACGGTCGCAGGTTGGAATCCTGCCTTGGGCATGGATGTGTGTGATGTCCATAGGTTAGTTAGGTTTAAGTAGTTCTAAGTTCTAGGGGACTGATGACCTCAGATGTTAAGTCCCATAGTGCTCAGAACCATTTGAACAAATATTCCATCCCAGGGGGTAACTGGGTTGCGACAGGAAGCGCATATGGTCATAAAATAAATTAAGCAAGCCAAATCCGTTATTAACCATGCCATAGCTGAGATGATGTGGGACAATCGCACAACAAAAATGAGATAAAGAAAATAAGATGTATTAGTGTGTTTGCAGTGTTCCACACCTCCTCCTAAAACAGTTGTGTGGAAGCAAATATAATGAGAGTAAGAACAAATTCCCATGGGGGTGGAGATGGAGTCTAAAATAGGATGACACAGGAGATTGAGAAAAGGGGCAGGAGGAGATGCACAGAGAGATGGAGGAGGAGGAGATAAAGAGAGAAATGGGAAGGGAGACTAGGACAGAGAGGCAGGGAAGTGATGAGATTAAAAGAGAGGGGGAAGGGGAAGGAGATTCGAAGAGAGAGAGGGAGGAGGAGTTGGGCAGCGTGGGGGTGAGAGAGCAGATAGAGATAGAGGGTGTGGAGGAGGAAATTGAAAGTAAGGGAGGGGAGTAGAGTTCGACAGAAAGAGGAGAAGGGGCAGACGGAAAGAAAGAGAGGAGGAGGAAGTGGACAGAGAGATGGGGAGGCAGAATGGAAAGAGAGGGGGACTAGGAAATTGTTACAAATAGGGGAGAAAAGTGTACAAGGAGGGGAGGGATAGGAGATTTGCCATGAGATGGGAAGGAAACAATGAAACTCGAGAGAGGAGAGGAGGAGATGACACTTAGATTGGGAAGGAGGAGATGGAAAGAAAGAGGGGAAAGACATGATGACACAGAGATGGGTAAGGAGAAGATGGACAGAGAGGGTTGAGGAGGCTGTTAATAGAGAAAGAGGGCAGAAAGGATCGACATAGACAGGGGGAGGAAGAGATGAACAGAGCAGTGAAGACAAGACTGAAGGAGACAGGTTGGATGAGGAGATTAGCAAGAGGGAGGAGAAGGAGATGGTCAGCGATGGAGGGAAGAAACAGACAGAGAGAGTGAGGGTGATGACGAGCTGTACAGAGATAGAGGAGGGTGTGATGGTAAGACTTGTTGGGAGGAAGAGAAAGTCAGAGAGGGATGAGGGTGACATTGACTGTGAGAGGGAGAAGAAGAAATAAATATGCGAGATGGAGAGAAAGAGAGGAGGAGGAGATAGAAAGATAGAGGGGGAGGAGAAGGTGGACAGAGAGAGGACAGATGAGGAGAAGCACAGAGATGCAAAGACCAGATGGGCAGAGAGATGGGGAAGGATGGGATGGAAGGAGAGATGGGGAAAGAGGAGGTGGACAGAGAGAGGACAGATGAGGAGAAGCACAGAGATGCAAAGACAAGATGGGCAGAGAGATGGGGAAGAATGGGATGGAAGGAGAGATAGGGAAAGAGGAGGTGGACATAGAGTAGGAAGTGGAGGAGATGAAAAGAGGAGGAGAAAATGAACAAATGAGAGTGAGGAGGAGGAGATGAACAGAGAGGAAAAGAAGATGAGCAGAGAGGGGAGATGCACAAGAGAGAGATGCACAGAGAGAGGGAGGAGGAGAAGATGAAATGAGAGTTGGTGAAGGACATGGACAGAAGGGAGAGGAAATGGATAGAGAGAGTGGGAAGAGGAGACAGTTACAGAGAGGATTGAGCAAGACATGGATGCAGAGGCAGAGAGGAGATGAACAGAGAGAGGGGTGATATGGGGGAAGAGGAGATAGAGAGAGAATTGAGGAGGACATGGATAGAGAGGCAAAGAGGAGATGAACAGAGAGAGGGATGAGACGGAGAGACAAAGAGAGAGAGAATAACAGGAGTTGGACGTAGGCAGTGAGGTGGAGAAGATGAACAGGGAGAGGGGGGGAGGACAGAGAAGGGAGGGGCAGAGATGGAGAGGGTGGGCAGACAGGAGGAGGTGATTGATAGAAAGAGGGAGGAGAGGGAGATGGAAATACAGGGCAGAGAAGTAATGGACAGAGAGATGTAAAGGATGACAGGGATAGAAAGGTGGGGAGAGGGGGAGGTGTAGATAGGTACAGAACAGGGAGGAGGAGATCGAAAGTGGGAGGAGACAGATTGAGAGGGCAAAGTAGGAGACTGACAGAGATGGGGACCGAGCGAGGTGGCGCAGTGGTTAGACACTGGACTCGAATTCGGGAGGATGATGGTTCAATCCCACGTCTGGCCATCCTGATTTAGGTTTTCCGTGATTTCCCTAAATCGCTCCAAGCAAATGCCGGGATGGTTCCTTTCAAAGGGCACGGCCGACTTCCCTCCCCGTCCTTCCCTAATCCGATGAGACCGATGACCTCGCTGTCTGGTCTCCTTCCCCAAACCAACCAACCAACCAACAGAGATGGGGAAGGAGTAGATGAACAGAGATAAGTGGGAGGTACATATGGGAAGAGATGAGGGGGAGGATACTATCAGAGAGGGAGCAGGATAGTCAGAGAGAGGGGGGAGATGTTTCACAGAAAGAGGGAAGAGAAATAGATGGAAAGAGAGATGAAGAGTAGTAATGAACAGAGAGAGGGTAGCAGGAGATGGTCAGGGAGAAGGAGGAGGAGGAGATAGAAAGAGGGCAGGAAGAAATGAACACAAAGAGTCTGGGGATGTGTTGGATAGAGAGATGGGAAGGAGGAGACGGATAAAGAAAGGGAGTAGGATTCGTTAGATAATACAGGGTAGGGGACCAAACAGTGAGGCGATTGGTCTCATCAGATTAGGGAAGGATGGGGAAGGAAGTCAGCTGTGCCCTTTCATAGGAACGATCCCGGCATTAACCTGAAGCGATTTAGGGAGCTCATGGAAAATCTATATCAGGATGGCTGGACGTGGTATTGAATCTTCATCCCCTCAAATGCAAGCCCAGTGGGTTAAAACACTGCACCACCTCACTCAAACAAGCAGGAGGATTTGGACAGAAAAAGAAGAAAGAATAGGAGGCTGGTAGAGAGAGGGGTGAGGAGGAGAGTGGCAGGGAGAAGTGGGAGGAATGTGAGGCCTTGGTGGCAGGTGAAAGGTGTGAAGTGGCAGGGAGAGGGAATGAAGAGGTAGGTGGAAGTGGGAGAGTCTGTGAGGAGATAGTTGGAAGAGGGGTAGGCTATGAGGAGGGTGGGGGAAGAAGTACAGACGGTGGGAGAAGGGCAAGGGGTTGTGATGCAGGTGGGAAAGTAATCAGACATAATATGTGTGAAATACGACGGTCGTTCAATACATAATGCCCCACATTTTTTAAAAAGCTATTAATATACATAGACAAATATGCTTGTTGGTGCCTCGCATTTGATGTTTATGCTGTGCGCTGGTGAAATTTCGAACCGTTCTGGCAGACGACAGAGCCGTAGTGCAGCGTCAAAATGGTGTCTACAGAAGACTCACGTTACAAGTGTGCTGTTATTGAATTGTTGTGAGCAGAAAAAGTAACTGTGGTGAACATCCATAAATGCTGTGTGCAGTGTATCGCGATGCTGCAGTTGATAGGAGTGCATTTGGGCGATGGCTAAAGAAAGTTACAGGCTCAAGAAATGCAGAAACAGAGCTGCATGATCAGTCACGCTCGGGAAGTCCTGTCACAGCCACTGCTCCATACATACTGAATCGTGCGGATGCCGACTGGCGTATCATAACCCGACAATTGGCTCTACAGTTGTCGGTCAGCATTGGAAATGCGTCTGCAATGATCGAGTCTCTCGGATATTCAAAGAGGTGCTCACGATGGATTCCACGAATGCTCACAGCGGACCACAAGATTCAAAGAAAACCATTTCATCTGAGTTGTTGGAGCGTTTTGAGACTAACGGAGAGGCCTTTCTGTCATGGATCGTTAGGGGGGACGAAAGCTGGGTGCACCACTCTGCACCAGAAACAAAAAGGCAGTCCATGGAGTGACATCATCCTCATTCACCACAAAAGAAGAAATTCAAGACGACCCGCTCTGCTGGAAAAGTCATGGTGACATTGTTATGGGGTTGTGATGGCGTCATTCTCGTGGATGTGGTGCCAAGAGGATCAACCATCAATTCAGACCCATACATGAAGACTCTTAAAAAACTCAAGATTCGTTTCAGACATGTTCGATCAGACAAGAATCCAGCAGAAATCTTGCTCTAACACGATAATGCACGCCCTCACACAAAATTTTCAAAATCTCTTCCATCATTTCTTGAAAATAGTTGTATATATATATATATATATATATATCCAGCGGTAACGTTAGGTGACTCACCCTGTATATATATATATACATATATATATATATATATATATATATATATATATATATATATATATATATATATATATATATTATATAGGGTGAGTCACCTAATGTTACCGCTGGATATATTTCGTAAACCACATCAAATACTGACGAACCGATTCCACAGACCGAACGTGAGGAGAGGGGCTAGTGTAATTGTTTAATACAAACCATACAAAAATGCACGGAAGTATGTTTTTTAACACAAACCTACGTTTTTTAAATGGAACCACGTTAGTTTTGTTAGCACATCTGAACATATAAACAAATACGTAATCAGTGCCGTTTGTTGCATTGTAAAATGTTAATTACATCCGAAGATATTGTAACCTAAACTTGACGCTTGAAACCTCCGACGTTCAGTTGCGTTTTGTAACAAACACGGGCCACATTCGGCGAGCAGCATCTGCAGGGACATGTTTACGATGACGACCGTGTTTACAAGTGTGGCTGTAGGGCACTGTTGTGGTTTGGTCTTGCTGTCGCAGTGTCCGCATGTAGAGCTTGCTGCTATTGTTATTCTGCATTCGTCTCCGCACGCAGACCAACTGTAGTACACCGTGTTACCAGACGTCTGTGATAGTGTAGTGTTGTAGGAACTGACACCATGGTGTATTCGAACTCTGAAAAGGCGGAGATGATACTCATCTATGGCGAGTGTCGACGAAATGCAGCTGAAGCCTGCAGGGTGTATGCAGAACGGTACCCGGACAGAGAGCATCCAACGTGCCGCACATTGCAAAACATCTACCTCCAACTGTATGCAACAGGTATGGTCGTACCACACAAACGGGTCCGTAACAGGCCCGTCACAGGAGAAGCGGGAGCAGTTGGTGTGTTAGCTGCTGTTGCCATGAACCCACACATGAGTACACGGGACATTGCGAGAGCCGGTGGACTGAGTCAAAGTAGTGTCATGCGCATACTGCATCGTCACCGCTTTCACCCGTTTCATGTGTCGCTACATCAGCAATTACATGGTGACGACTTTAATCGTCGAGTGAAATTCTGTCAATGGGCATTAACAGAGAATGCGTTGCAGATCTACCCGTTTACCGATGAAGCGGGTTTCACAATCCACGGGGCAGTGAATCTACGGAACATGCATTACTGGTGCGTGGACAATCCTCGCTGGCTCAGACAGCTAGAGCGACAGCGACCGTATACTATAAATGTATGGTGCGAAATCATTGGCGACCACCTCATTGGTCCTCACTTGATTGCAGGGGCCCAAACAGCTGCAACATACATCGCGTTTCTACAGAATGATCTGCCAACGTTGCTCGAAAATGTCCCACTGGAAACGCGATGTATGTGGTATCAGCATGATGGTGCACCTGCACATTCCGCAATTAACACTAGGCTGACCCTTGACAGGATGGTCGACGGGCGTTTCATAGGACGTGGAGGACGCATAAATTGGCCAGCCCGTTCTCCTGATCTTACACCTCTGGACTTCTTTCTGTGGGGTACGTTAAAGGAGAATGTGTACCGTGATGTGCCTACAAACCCAGAGGATATAAAACAACGTATTGTGGCAGCCTGCGGCGACATTACACCAGATGTACTGCGGCGTGTACGACATTCATTACGCCAGAGATTGCAATTGTGTGCAGCAAATGATGGCCCCCCACATTGAACATCTATTGGCCTGACATGTCGGGACACACTCTGTTCCACTCCATAATTGAAAACGGAAACCACGTGTGTACGTGTACCTCACCCCTCATGGTAATGTACATGTGCGTCAGTGAAAAATGACCAATAAAAAGGTGTTAGCATGTGGACGTAATGTGCTGTTGCAGTCCCTTCCGTACCTAAGGTCCATCACCGTTCCCTTTGGATCCCTACGTAATTCGGTGCTCTCCGATACACACGATCGAACAGCGGAGGAGTGGTACTCAAGCGTCAACTTTAGGTTACAATATCTCCGGATGTAATTAACATTTTACAATGCAACAAACGGCACTGATTACGTATTTTTTTATATGTTCAGATGTGCTAACAAAACTAACGGGGTTCCATTTTTAAAAAAACGTAGGTTTGTGTTAAAAACATACTTCCGTGCATTTTTTTATGGTTTGTATTAATCAATTACACCAGCCCCTCTCCTCACGTTTGGTCTGTGGAATCGATTCGTCAGTATTTGATGTCGTTTACGAAATATACCCAGCGGTAATGTTAGGTGACTCACCCTGTATATATATATATATATATATATATATATATATATATATATATATATATATATCACACTTCTCGTTAGTACAGCACGTGGTACCATGTTCCTATTAGTGTTTGCTTGAAATCCTGATCATTGTAATAGCTGCCTCAGTTCATGAGAGATTTTGTTTTCTTTTAGTTCCTTCATATGTGCAACATCACTTGCTCTTTTAAATGACAACTTCTTCATATAATTCACCAATTTGCTCTGTTTTCATAGCTTTTATTTTTTATGATGCTGAATTTGTTGCTTTATATAGTCCAGTAGTGGAAAATGGGGAATCCGGTGTACCTAAGGCATTTTGACTATAACCTTTATTCTATAATATCTATATTTTCGTATAGCATTAGCTGCATGTGTTTGCTGTAAATACGTACTGTAACATATCTTTAAACCGTAAATATATAGCTACACGTTTTAGAAAAAAACTGATGATTATGACATTATTGCATTACGTCATTTTACCCGATGTACCAGGTAAAATGAATCAGTAAGTGGGGTAATTAGTGTAAGGAATGCTATAATGTATTTAATTCCACGCATCCTATAGTACAAAATATATGTACTGAATAATATGTTCATTTAACAAAACACTGAACAATATAGTTTACAAAACGAAAATAGCAAACTATTAATTTAATTAACTGTGGAAAAAAGCGATAATAATTTTTTAATAAAATAGCAACAAAAATGAAGAAGACGACTCGAGTATATGCTTATTCAGTAATTGGCCTCTTGGATATTCGTAAAACTACTAATGCCTCTTCAGAGAGGAGTCACAGCTATAGTTTTCAGGACTGTCCCACCCACTACATTCAGAATGACTCGAAAAAGCACAATAAATACACCAGTATCATTCCTCGTCATCTTTGCTGAATTCACCACATACTAGACACAGGTGTATGTTGTGGTATGTTGTGCTGGATGGCGCTCTGTTTATTAGAAGCGTCATTATGAACAGCACTGATGGCATTTCTTAATTCACCTGTCCAAGAAGCTCTCTCTGTTTTGTGGGTGTATGTCTGCAGCATATGAGTAGAGGAACCCATTTTTATAAAAGCGATGCATTACCCTATTTTGACTTACATTAAATCTCATCTAGCTGCTTACTTTCATTAGCGCGAAACTGAAGTAGAGTAAAATGACGCACTTGGCCTCTGTGCATCAAATCACCCCAACCAGCATGGCTTATCAAACTATAGTCCCACACTTGTGTTTTGCTTAAGAGAAACAATACTTACATAATCGTGAGTGTGATTGTGCAGAGATAGCCATAACAACAAAAACTTTTATTTTAACATAACACGGGTATAGGTTACCTCTTAGAAACTAGACATCAAATATTAGAAGAAACAAAGATAAAACACATTCTTGTTTCTTGTGCAAAAAACTGGCAAGTAACAATTATTCCCACAGTCTGTATACATATTTGTATAGCAAACCACCAGATGGCAGTACCGAACAGGGAAGACTAACCCTAATATTTAAAGACATATTGATGTGTCATTTTACCTGTTGTGCCAAATTCCCCCACTCTTCTCTATAGCTCCCAGTTTCTGGACAAATTCTCTTAATACGCATTTTGCTTCTATTTAGCTTTATGTCTCTTTTTACTCTCCCTGTTAAAAGTATATTTTAATTTCCAATTTTGAAGTGATTTGAGATTATCACGTTTTACAGTTTCATTATTATTTGATTATAAATTAACGAATTATGGTTTTTCTTTCTTTCATTTGTAGTTCCATTTTCTCACTATCTCATTCAATGAGGATGTGTAAAGGGCAAACATGTTTATCTTTTCAGCAATTTCTATTGAAGCTGTCATTTCTGGAAGCACATTTGATGTTTAACACTCGAGGACCAGTCTTCAGTGTTTATTGTACCTTATTAGTCAAATGTTTCATTATGATCTTATAACAGGGTTTACACCATTTGTCAGCTCTTAATTTATTTCTCCTCACTCATAATAAGAATGTGACCCTATTGATGGATGTACTTTCACAGCTATCATGGACTAGACTTTGTTTATTTTTTAAAATAGTCTAGATATTCTGCAATACCTTCAATATAAGTAAAATATTTTTAGTTTTCTTGTCCACAATAAAACCTTCACTTGATTTGCTCGTATGGTCTATTCCTATGAAGTAAAACACATGATTTGATTTTAATTGTAATTTTTCTTAATTTTCACATATCTGATGTCACTGAAATATCCACATTGATCTTATTTATCTCTTATGACAAGTACTCTATCCTGTACTTAGATACTACAGTTAACTGTCCAAAAGTAAAAAAAAAATGTAGAAGATTAACATATAAAGTTAAACACTTAGATTCTCTTCTTCTTTTAACAGTTTACTTAAAAAATAACGCAGAAGATTAACACATAAAATTAAACATTTAGGGTCTTTTTTTCTTTAACAGTTTACTGCTGTTAGATACACACACACACACACACACACACACACACACACACACACACACATTCACTCACTCACTACAATACTGTTGGCTCCATTTTCTTGTAGGGCTTCTAAAATGTTTAACTGTTGGCTTATTAATAATAATATATCAATACCAGTGCTGGGAGTACCAATCACAAAAGGTTATAGTTTCATCATTATCTACCCAGCATCCTTTATGTGTCCTTGATGTGACTGAAAGTAGGGTACATACATATGACCTATGAAACATAGCTAACATATTTTGCTTTTGTGCAACATCTTAAACAAAAAGAAATTATTCAATGAATGCTATTATTTCTGTATTTTTCTAATAACTTTTTATCCTCAAAATTAGTGCATTTATCTCTTCTTCAAACCAGTGGGCAAAAATAGTCTGCTGGCTGCTAAGTACAAATCCTTTCTTTATCTTGCAGATTGTCAAGGACCTTTGTAAATAATTTCTTTCATCAATAAGCTCAAACAATTCTGAAAAATCTGTAGTGGTATTGGAAATTTAAATTATCAGTGTAAGTAAAACAGAAGGACATATAAGTGGTTGTATGTGCTACCAATAGCAGAAATGAATACAACATATTCCAATGTAGGTACTGGTTTTTAATCTCAGGTTTCTGTTGTGAAGATACAATTCTGGAAGAGATTTTCTTGGAAAATACATGCCAAATTTACATCTACAATCATCTGAAAATGGTTATATGTTACTCTGTATGAAAGAAGGGACTGCTATTGTCTAGTTTGCATAATTATAAAAAATGAATGAAATTAATTTTTTCCTTGCAATATCACAAAATCTATAATAATAGCAAGAAATGTAAATATCTTATCGCCATTTGTAACTGCTGGCTAGTCACATATTGCCTGACATTTGTGTTATCACTTTACTGTCTGTTGCATCTCTTTGTAGACTTTCCAAAGATAGGGAACATTTACTCCATATCAGTAAATGATGTTTAACTGTTGGTCTACTAATAACAGAGCATAAATTGTTAGTTCAAACAAAGAAAAAATGCAAAGGCATTTTTCTAAATTGTGACATACTGTTTGAAAACACATTGACACCAGTGCCAGGAGTACCAAGCACAAAAGATGGTGGTCTCCATATATTAACAATATGCTTCATAAGCTGTTATTCACACATGTTTTAATTTTCAAAATACAGCAATGTAAATTAAATTTCCTAGTCATTTCATCTTTGTGAAAATTGTATATGAAAATATACATTATTTTTATTATACATCTGTCAGGCAGATTTTCTAAGTATGTTTAATATGTAAATATTATTTCCATGTTGTAAACAGGTTTTTAGCAATTGTTATATGCCTAAAGACAGAGTTGGTATTTAGAAACTTAAATTTTTACCTATATCTGTCTCTATCAGCTATTTTATTATTATTCCTAGTGAGGAACTCAGAAGTATGTGAACAATTTAAAGACCACATTACTTAGGCATATCATAACATAAAATTCAGTTTGCCAATATCATAAATTGCAAGATTATTTACAAGAAGTATCATCGATTTCTTTAGCATTCAGTTTATTTAACATTGCTGAAGCTAAGCTGTACAAATGATCATGCAAAATTCTTCTAGGCTTTATAAATATTTGCAAAAATCCTGATGACCATACAGGAAAATATCTTAGAGGAATGCAGTGAAGGGTAGAAGACAAAGATTGTTTATGATTCAGATATACAGTAACAAAATATTGTATGCAAATATGAATAAATTAGTTACTTTAATGCCTCCAGGATTAACAGTGTTGAGAAATGACATAAATAAATTACTTGTACATGATGCATATATTTGTATAAATGTCACTTGTGATAAATGGAAGTTGGCCACTTGTTGTATGAATGTCATATTTCAAGCTGCCATGTTAAAATTCTGCATGGAAATTACTTTAGACAATTGTAATACTAAGAAAAGTCTTCCAGTGATATGTGGATTAAGTCTTATATATATATAATTATGATGATGTATCACTGAAAATATTTTTGAGTGCTAAGTTACATTAACACATCAGTCCTTTTATGTTTTGTGTTGACACATACAGATATTCATCCAAAAATCTAAATCATTAAATATCACAATTGTTTTGTTGGTTTTGTATTATTGCAATACATATCCACAATGGGATGCCGCATTTGCAGGTCAAGATTTACTTTTTTATTTACTCATAAATGTGTAATGGAATTGTCTTTCTCAAGTATTTAAAAATCTGTTTTTCTCTGTGTATTTCCCCAATAGTAATAATGGAATGTCCATCAGATTTACATAAATGTTAAAAGACTCTCTTTACAAATAAACTATATTCCCTGTATGTATAATCAACTTAAGCAGATCTTATATCTATTGCAGATAAAAAATTTATGATTGGTAGTGTCCTTCGAAGCAGAGCATAACTCTAAAAGCAACACTGAATATGGACTATGTGAAGGCCAAGTATCTGCATAACTTAGGGGGTTGAACTGTTACAGTTTCTCAAGAATTCTGTCTACAGACCAAATATTAAGTTGTCTGTACACATAAATGCACATTACTGTCTGTTTGGACTACCTTAGAGGTCACCCCACGAAAGAGATGAGAAAAATAACCTTTTCATGCTATAAGCAAAATTTTCGACTATCATTTGAGCTATGTCATTCACTGTTCACTTGTGTTATCAACAATAATGAGTAGAAAAGATTAGAACAGTTGTTTTAGTGCCTGATTATTTATAAACTTGTGAAAATCGGCACATATTGTATTAAATAAATAAAATATCAATAAATATATCACAAAACAAAATTATGGAAGAGGTTGTGTAAAAATAGAAACTGAACTTATTTTAACAATACAGAACGTGTAACAATAGATCCAGCACATATTTCTATCTCACAAGCATTTAAATGTGATATCAAAGTAATACTAATAACCACTGATTTAGTACCTACAAACTGACAAGTAAGTGCATATTTATGTGAAATACTTCAAATGTTTTAGTATTTATTGAATCATCTCTATCTGTTCTCAATTATATTGGTTTCACTGTGACTGAATTCTGGTGTGTAAGTTCACTATTTGTCTTTTGTCCAAATATCAGGGGAGTTATTTATTATCAACATTCACAATTAGTTGTGTAATTAATACTGAGTTATGCTCTGCTACAAGCTATGAATCCTATGTTTTATCACTTGATTACTGAGTAATAGTCACAACAAAGCATCTAACAAATTACTATAGGTGTGTATTCAGTCATGTACTTGTAATAAATGAGAATACTTCAATTATTCCTAAAATTTGATTTGTCAGAGAGACAGAATTACCCTCTGTAACATTTTTGGGCATTAATATGTTGCCCACTTACACTTTCCTGAAAACATGGAGCACTTCAATAAAATGACTGTTAATTTGATACATTAATGAAAAACATTCAAATCAATTAATTACTATGTTTGAACACACAAAGTAAGGCACCACATTTTCAGAATTAGAACTTTGTACTATAAGCACTGCTCTTAAATCAAAAGTGTTCTTTGACGATTCCCATAGGTACAGCATGAATTAGTCCCATGTGACAACCTACAGGTTCAGCTGGAGACAGCACATAAACTCACTTCATTTTAACAAAATTTAAAGGAGGAATAGGCTTTCATGAATATGATGAAGTTATTGACATTATAGTGTTGGAAAAAGCTTTCTTTCGTAATTTGCTAAGAACTGGAGTATAACATGCCTTGATAATTTGTAAATGAAAGGTTTTCTCCTGCAAACTGACACCAGAACTGTAATACTACTGTGATTCTTGAGTTTCTCCCGGCGTATTTGATAATCAAAATATCCACGGGTATGCTGCCGGTCTATAGTGTCCAACGGGCACAATATTTCGGCGATCAAACATGTCGCCATCATCAGGTGAACTGACGGACTGAGCTCCTGTGAACGTACCGGCACGGAGATCCGTACGCTATGGCTGCTCAGAGGGAACTGGGTTCGGTCGCGGCGGCGGCCGATTTAAATACCCTCCGCCCGCGGCGCGCTCCCTCCGCCGTCCGCGCCCAGCGCCACGGTCGCGCGGTGGAACAGATTGCGACGGCGTCTGAGATGACGTCGGTGTGATGGCTCTGTCCGCCGTGGTCGTCACAACTATACGTCTGCTCGATTTACTCTTGATTAACCCGATCGCTGGTTCCCAAGCCTTGCTAAGATTATAGCCACAGTCCCGGTTTATGAGGTCGTCATTGGTGCGAATTTCGATGGCCTCTCTAACAACGCTGTCCCAGTATCTCGACGTCTGTACCAAAATCCTCGTGCGGTCATACTCCCGTGGAGTATGACCGCACGAGGATTCTGGTACAGACGTCGAGATACTGGGACAGCGTTGTTAGAGAGGCCATCGAAATTCGCACCAATGACGACCTCATAAACCGGGACTATGGCTATAATCTTAGCAAGGCTTGGGAACTAGCGATCGGGTTAATCAAGAGTAAATCGAGCAGACGTATAGTTGTGACGACCACGGCGGACAGAGCCATCACACCGACGTCATCTCAGACGCCGTCGCAATCTGTTCCACCGCGCGACCGTGGCGCTGGGCGCGGACGGCGGAGGGAGCGCGCCGCGGGCGGAGGGTATTTAAATCGGCCGCCGCCGCGACCGAACCCAGTTCCCTCTAAGCAGCCATAGCGTACGGATCTCCGTGCCGGTACGTTCACAGGAGCTCAGTCCGTCAGTTCACCTGATGATGGCGACATGTTTGATTGCCGAAATATTGTGCCCGTTGGACACTATAGACCGGCAGCATACCCGTGGATATTTTGATTGTAATACTACTACCAGGTCAAGTATGAATTTTAGCACTTGAACTGAATGGATGCAGTACAGTAGCTAACTTGCCCACCGAGAAGGATCACTTTTGTGTTATTTTGTTAAAAAGGCTGTATAAATAAATTCCAGTCAGACTAGAAAATCCATCAGATTCTTTATATAAAACGAAGGAATTAGTTTCAGTAACTGACATAAGGACTGTCCCAAGCTTACATATAGATTCAAACACATTTTGAGTTTATGGTCTTGTAGTCTAATGAAACATGAAAATTGCACATAGTTAGCTGACCAAGATTAATAAGAATGTTATGAGCACGTGACAGAGCCTGCTAAAGTACATCCATCATCCTAAAAATGAAAAATATCAGAAAGGCTTGCACAGATAGAAGATTCGGAATAATCTGTGTATCACTTGTGAGTGTCAAAATGTTCCCATTTTGACGAATTTTTGAGTAGAAAAAACGGGTTGGTCCGCTCATACCTTTCTGTTATTTAAAAAATACAATTAAAGACCATTTACAGGTTTCCATTTGGCTATTTTATGAGATGGATGTTAGCACTATAATTCGTATTATAATTTCAGTTAAACAAAGAAGGCTATCTTAATTCGCTGTCGCCCTTCTCCACCATCTATATTTTAATCATTTAGGAGCTTTTAAAATATTACACAAAATGAATGTGAGAATGAGAGCAACTTAATTTCTCTTTGTGTCAAACTGACTTGCTAACAAATTTTTTATGAGAAAGATACCAACAGTTATCAGGCTGAGCTTACCAGTAAAAATGTGAGATGTGTACTTTTGAGAAGCATTTTTGCTCGAAATTTAGCACAACAGATAACGAAATTATTGTCACCCATAACATGCTTGAGATGGTTTCTCATACAACAATGATGTGTTTTACATCTATCTTTTTTGAACTCTGTAGAAGTTAGGATCAGTTTATCCACATTGAATACGCAGAGCTCCACAATCATTTCTGAAATAGTTGGTGCATCACCCAGTGTATTAGTGACCTAATTAAATTCAGATTTGACATGCAATGAAAAAGTTCATCAATCTCAAATTGTTTTCAGTCCTCATTATTTTTTTCCTTTATTATACAGAATAAATCCCTATGTATAAAATCTTCTCTGTCACTGTCAGAATGTGTAAACATTTTATAATTCACGTTTTAAGGGTGCAAAATGCTAAATTATGTATGTGTCTCAGACAATTTTCCGATTTAGTTGTATCCATGACGAAACACACGTTTATTATTGTAACTCTCTTCTATAGACAGGATTGATGTTGATAAGTATGGTTGAAGAAATGTATTTAACTTTGTCAAATTTTGTATTTTTCGCTGAACACTGTGATGCAATTTTTACCATTTTTCACTTAAGACACCTATGTATATTATTGTGAAAATATGTGTCAGGGGGTATCCCAAACTTTATACTAATGCTAACTGTTTATTAAAGGGAAAACAGTGAACTAGAGTGCTTCCAAATTTTATACTGTTATTAACATAAAACACATTGTAAATTTTTTCTCTTATCAAGTTCCATAATTTAGTGGCTCTAAAGTTAATATTTTCTCTTGTTTGTCAGTTTTATGGACATTGCCTTGGTGATTTCTTTTAGGGCATAGTCTTAAGCATAATTACATACCTAATATTTCGTCACAGGAGAAACCATCAGAGGTTTTTGAGGTAGGTATAGACGTTAATTGCCTTTTAAATAAAAATCTTCGAACAGTTTACTTGTCACAATAGCCAGAAGAGCTAATCTGTTTACTTGTTAGAAAGGATTCACGTTTAACGGAACTGAGTTTTGCCTTGCCACTGAAATTTAGATTCTCTTTGGTTTCTCAAAACTACTACAGGTTGAAATGATTTTTTTTAATGTCAATTTTCCTTCTCAACCCTTATCCATTGTGTTTTTGTTTTCTGTGTTTCTCCAGAAACCTCGTTCCTGATGGCATATCGAACAATGATCTTCGTATCTGCACAACTGCCACCGCATTGCGATGTTATCCAAACGCTGGCCGACAGCTGTTAGTAGAGTTGAAGAGCGTTCTGAACACATATGTGGAAATAGTAAGCAGTATCAGTTTTATTAATGCTACTACTTACAACCTGTAAAATTTGAGACCTCCTCTATTCTTGGTACTTTTGTTTCACGTCCAGAAATATTTTATATTCCTCTATCCATTATTCTATAGTAATAATTAAATTTGGGAAAAAATTTAGTCTCAGAAAATCATACCTGGTTGTCCAGTGGCTCTGGCTGTCATCCATTGCAGGAGGTAAATGGTGAAGCCAATAATTAAACCCAAGCCAATACCTGTGGTCCTGAGGCCTATAAGACAATACGCACTTATCGCGAAAATTTCTGTTTAGCAGCTATTGCTGGATACTTCAGGTACAGTGTAGGAAGAACACCTAGAAATGGAACTGAACTGTATCCACGTCGATTAAAAAAAGTGTTGATTACCTTTAGTCGGTCGAATACGATTAGAGTAAGTATGTTGTTAACATGACACCTTTTGCAGCTTTCCTGTCCTTTGTGAAACTTGCTGGTGTAATTTTTATAGCAAATACCCTGCTTTATCCCCAAATAGGAAATTTATCCATAAAAGAATCTTCTCTTACATTTCAAGATTAAGTTAGGCGTTCTTTTATTTATGTACTCACTCTTTCAGCTATGGCAAAATAATGTTAATAACACTCATCTAAAAGACAGTATTTTTCGATATATTTACTCCAGTTGGCGCCTTAGGTTTGTTGTATTGTATTCATGAAATAAGAACATTTTCAGCAGACGTCAGTAAGAGATATGCTAGGAGTACGTGAATCTCACTTATACTGTAGTGTGCATTACTGCCACATTATGATGACATCACAGGTTGGGTGTAATCCTGGTAATAGGGTAATGACCCATTCAATATGGCAGAAATGCTGTAGTCGGGCCTTGAAAAAATGGCAGGTAAATAGCGCCCAATTATAGGCGACTGTGACATTGTGAGAAATCTGCCAGCCTCACTTACGGTGTACACTGCACCGTAAGTGAGGTCCCCCTTCTGTTTATGATGTCCACTTCTTCCCACGATCTGCATAAACGACATTTCCAAATGGTTTGAAGTTTATGCAAGGTAACACCAATGCTACACTTGAAGATCTTGTGTACTGTCATTAGCTATGATTATGTCTAGTATTACGGCACGAGTTTAGATTAAGACCTGTCCCAAGGCACTTCAGAAGTTGACGGCTTGTATGCCGAAATTTTTGCGGAATTAGTTGCACATCATATCCCTTACAGTCTGCAGACAATACAGTGATTTCATAAAAGACGGTACTTTTATAGTGAAGAAGGATAAGTCACCTCAGAAGCTCTCACACGCAGCAGATTCATAGAGCGTGGGAAGGAAGGGCCATTGCGGGAGTGGGCAGAGAGACGTAGGGCGCGAACTCCTGGAAGTTAGGGTTGTTGAGGTGTCCTATTAGTCCACCCTGATATCAGGTACACGTGTGGCTTCAGTGAACTGAAAGCTGTTCGACGTGAGCAGCGACACAGTTGACGCGACAGGTCAGCAGCAGCTGGGCCTACCAGACGGAGCACTTGTTGGTGGGGTTCATGGGAGACCCGGGCGGGCAGTGGTAGGCGCGAGCGAAGTCCCACGAGTTGCTCAGTGGTCCCAGCACGCGCACCGGGCCCGGCGAGTGCACCGACGAGCGGATCTTGGTGAGCGCGTCCTCGGGCCGCATCGAGCCGCACCAGATCTGCGCGTAGTTGAGGAAGAACAGCTGGTCGTGGGTCAAGTTGATGCCGGGCAGCAGCGGCTCCTCGCCGTGCCGCGACACCCACTTGCGGTAAGCCTGAAACATCGCACCGCCTCCGTTACACCAGTGGGCAACTAAAGGGCTCTGCTCATGGACAAACCGACCTACCAACCAAAATTGGGCGTGTGTAAGCACTTTGGCCAACCGACCGACCAATTTTTGTTGTCGAGCAGTTGGTTGGACATGATCACCACGAGACAGTCTGACGCCCTCCCCCCCCCCCCCCACCCCCCGCCCAATTCACCAACAAACAAATTACGGCGTGTATAGCGCCGACGGCCTGAGACGGAAGTTCGTCTTCTGCCACTGCACGCCGGATTCGCCGTTTAAGTACACTGAGGTGACAAAAGTGATGGGATAGCAATACGCACATATACCGGGTGATCAAAAAGTCAGTATAAATTTGAAAACTGAATAAATCACGGAATAATGTAGATAGAGAGGTACAAATTGACACACATGCTTGGGATGACATGGGGTTTATGCACGATGGCGTTCCACCCCATGTTGCTAGACGCGTGAAAGATCTCTTGCGCGCGTCGTTTGGTGATGATCGTGTGCTGAGCCGCCACTTTCGTCATGCTTGGCCTCCGAGGTCCCCAGACGTCAGCCCGTGCGATTATTGGCTTTGCGATTACCTGAAGTCGCAAGTGTATCGTGATCGACCGACATTTGTAGGGATGCTGAAAGACAACATCCGACGCCAGTGACTCACCATGATTCCGGACTTGCTTTACAGTGCTGTCCACAACATTATTCCTCGACTACAGCTATTGTTGAGGAATGATGGTGGACATATTTGGCATTTCCTGTAAAGAATATCGTCTCTGCTTTGTATTAATTTATTATGCAAATTATTGCTATTCTGATCAGATGGAGCGCCATATGTCGGACATTTTTTGAACTTCTGTATTTTTTTGGTTCTAATAAAACCCCATGTCATTCCAAGCATGTGTGCCAATTTGTACCTGTCTGTCTACATTATTCCGTGATTTATTCAGTTTTCAAATTTATACTGACTTTTTGATCACCCGGTGCATATGGCGGTAGTACCGTATACACAAGGTACAAGAGCAGTTCATTGGTGGAGCTGACATTCACACTCAGGTGATTCCTGTGAAAAGGTTTCCTACGTGATTATGGCCACACGACGGTAATTAACAGACTGGGAACGCAGAATCGTAGCTGAACCTAGACACGTGGGAAATTCCGGGACCGTTAGGGAATTCAATATTCCGGAATCTACAGTATCAAGTGTGTGCCGAGAATACCAAATTTCAGGCATTGCCTCTCATCGTGGACAACGTAATTTCCGAAGACCGAGAGCAGCGGTGTTTGAGTACACTTGTGAGTGCAAACAGAAGACAAGCGACACTGCTCGAAATAACCGCAGAAATCAATGTGCGACGTGCGACAAGCATATCCTTTAGGATAGTGCGGCGAAATTAGGCGTTAATGGACATTGGCAGCAGACGACTGACGCGAGTGCCTTTGCTAACAGCACGACATCGCCTCCAGCGCCTCTCCTGGGGTCGTGACCATATCGGTTGTACTGTTGACGACTGGAAAACTGTGGCCTGATTCGATGGGTTCCGATTTCAGCTGGTAAGAGCTGAATGTAGGGCTCAAGTATGGCGCAGCCCCACGAAGACGTGGACCCAGGTTGTCAACAAGGCACTGTGCAAACTAGTAGTGACCCCATAACTGTATGGGCCTTGTATACATGGAATGGACTGGGCCCTCGGATCCAATTGAAACGACCATTGACTGCAAATGGTTATGTTCAATTACTTGGAGTCCATTTCCAGCAATTCACAGACCTCATGTTCTCAAATAACGATGAAATTTTTATGGATGACAGTGCTCCATGTCACCGGGCTGTAGTTGTTCGCAATTAGTTGGAAGAATATTTTGGACAATTCGATGGAATGACGTGTCCACCCAGATCGTCCGCCATTAATCCAGTAGAACATTTATGAGACATAATCGAGAGCTTAGTTCAAGCGAAAATTTTTGCAAGACGCACCAACGTTTGTAACTGAGTGCGCTTCTGTTCCAGGTGATGATGGATGGTGGTACGCGAGTACAGATCCGTGTAGGTGGGTTTTGTATAAACGCTGTGGCTATCACCCGGCACAGAAGAGCACTGCCAGACGTTGGTGCATCGTGCGAGAATGATATCAGAATCTGATAACCTGCCCCATGAGCCGAGCGACCTACGAAAGGTCTTCAGCCGACCGGAGTCGCCGTGCGGTTCTAGGCGCTACAGTCTGGAGCCGCGAGACCGCTACGGTTGCAGGTTCGAATCCTGCCTGGGGCGTGGATGTGTTTGATGTCCTTAGGTTAGTTAGGTTTAAGTAGTTCTAAGTTCTAGGGGACTGATACCTCAGAAGTTGAGTCCCATAGTGCTCAGAGCCATTTGAACCATTTTGAAAAGTCTTCAGGAACAACGACTATAACGCTCATCAAATAAATGAAGTGATTTCGAGCAGTAAGAACACTGACGAGGAGCAGGAAAAGAAACTTGCTTTCTTTCCATTCTGTGGCTTCCGTGTTGGGCAAGATAAGCAGGTTGCTGGGAAGAAACAAGATCAAATCAATCTTCAAGCTTCTGATAAAAATCTGAGACCAGTTAAAGACGCAGAAGGTCTCAGAACACCTGAAGTCAATAAGATACCTTGTGAATGTGGCGAATCTTCAGTTGGACAAAAAGAACGAACTATCGTACAATGCAGGAAGTAGTATAAGATGATGTCTGGCCTACGCTACTCCGATAAATCCGACTTAGCTGAGCGTGATTTATAAAAAGTTCACCGGATATAATTAGACGAAACTTCTGTCGTAGCTCGCACTAACGGCTTCTGGGACTGTGTAGTTACAGTAGCCATTGAAATAAAAATCCGACAACACCCCAAATAGAGACGGTAGCCTGCAGCTGAGCTCGGAATCGGATCCAGCATTTGCGTGTGAAGTGGGTACATCGAACGCCGTATGCACATATATGGCGATGCCGCTAGCAGCAGTGACGTCATAGCCCGCCTCGTGTGCGTGTGTGCGTGTGTGTGTGTGTGTGTGTGTGTGTGTATGTGTTTGTGTACAATGGCGCACCAGCAACCCACTGACAGTTATACAACTCGACAATGGCCAAAGGGCGCTTGGACGAAAGCTCAAGTAATTTTAATCACTTGACACGGCTGGAAACCAGAGAACTTTTCGTTCACGTATTATTTCAGTTTGTGTTTGAAGTTATTGTTTAGATCAGTGGGTGGCGCGTTAATATAGAAAGATAGATGTAATTGTCACAGAATAGTACAATGGACAACCGAAAGAAATACGCAAAGAAATGAACAGAACTTACACTTTTATTCAAAGACAATAATTACACTGAAGTCACTGTGATTTCTGATCTACATCTACATTCTACATCTACATTTATACTCCGCAAGCCACCCAACGGTGTGTGGCGGAGGGCACTTTACGTGCCACTGTCATTATCTCCCTTTCCTGTTCCAGTCGCGTATGGTTCGCGGGAAGAACGACTGTCTGAAAGCCTCTGTGCGCGCTCTAATCTCTCTAATTTTACATTCGTGATCTCCTCGGGAGGTATAAGTAGGGGGAAGCAATATATTCGATACCTCATCCAGAAACGCACCCTCTCGAAACCTGGCGAGCAAGCTACACCGCGATGCAGAGCGCCTCTCTTGCAGAGTCTGCCACTTGAGTTTGTTAAACATCTCCGTAACGCTATCACGGTTACCAAATAACCCTGTGACGAAACGCGCTGCTCTTCTTTGGATCTTCTCTATCTCCTCCGTCAACCCGATCTGGTACGGATCCCACACTGATGAGCAATACTCAAGTATAGGTCGAACGAGTGTTTTGTAAGCCACCTCCTTTGTTGATGGACTACATTTTCTAAGGACTCTCCCAATGAATCTCAACCTGGTACCCGCCTTACCAACAATTAATTTTATATGATCATTCCACTTCAAATCGTTCCGCACGCATACTCCCAGATATTTTACAGAAGTAACTGCTACCAGTGTTTGTTCCGCTATCATATAATCATACAATAAAGGATCCTTCTTTCTATGTATTCGCAATACATTACATTTGTCTATGTTAAGGGTCAGTTGCCACTCCCTGCACCAAGTGCCTATCCGCTGCAGATCTTCCTGCATTTCGCTACAATTTTCTAATGCTGCAACTTCTCTGTATACTACAGCATCATCCGCGAAAAGCCGCATGGAACTTCCGACACTATCTACTAGGTCATTTATATATATTCCCTGGTCAGTACGCAAAGCGGGAATGAGTCTTAATATGGTATGTGATCACCACAGATGGCAATGCATGCTCTGCCATGTATGTTCTCACGCAGGCCACTAGACTGTTAAAGGAGTTCTTGTGACAGGGCGATCCATTCCTCCACGAGTGCAGTTGAAAACTGCTGTATGGTCGTTGGTGCAAGTGGACGTGTTGCAGTGCATCACCCCAACGCATCCCACACCAGCTCGTTAGGATTTAAGTCGCGGGAACGACTATCCAGCAGCTGTTTTTTTTTTTTTTTTAATTCATTGGATTTTGGGTCATGCACATGCAGCCATATCAACAGTAGAATATCAATTATGACGATACGAACGTAAGGACAACAGCCAGTCTCCGAGCGGAGAAAATCTTCGACCCGGCCAGGAGTCGTGGCGACTTCAGTTTAATTTTTGTCTGTTAATCAAACTGCGATTTCTGTTCGTCTCACTGCGTATTTCTTTTTATTACCTTCTGCAGTATATGGCAGCAGTTCTTTCTATGTATGGCGCAAGTTCGATCGAGTTATGTTACTTGATAGTGACAGATAATGAAAAAGTTACTTTCGCCCTTAAGTTACGTACACCAGGTTATTTGTTAACGTTACTGTTGTTTCCAAGCTGCAACTTATATTTGTCAACAAACCTGACAAGTGAGTAAATGCACTGTAACTCTGTCCTCAGTAATCCCACCCGTTTAAAGGGCTGCGTACAAGAGGTTCTAGAGTGGACACTACATATTGTCCTTATACGCTTAGATGCAACAAACACTTCCATCCTCAACGATAAGTTATACGAGAATACGATGGAACAAGACATTATTGAATGAATGTTGTTTGGTAGTAAGTTTAGGCACAGGCATTTGTCGTGAAACCTGAAAACTATTTAGTCATTCAGCGCGAAACTAACTTGTCCCCACCCCTCTCCCTTAGCTCCGATTGTAAAGTGTGCCATCAAACTGAGGATTCTCAAAGTGTTTCCTTAAAGAGAAAGTTTGGAAACCCCTGCTGTACTGGCAATAAAAACTGCAGGGGTTGGAAACACAATAATCACACGTCCCACGACCATACACTGAGGTGACAAGAGTCAAGGGATAGCGATATGTACGTATGTAAAAGGCGGTAGTATCGCGTGCACAAGGTATAAAAGGACAGAGAACTGGCGGAGCTAACATTTGCACTTAGGTGATTGATGTCAAAAGGTGCCGACATGATTATGACCACACGACGGAAATTAACAGCTGAATGGTAGCTGAGGCTAGGTGGTGGGAAATTCCATTTCGGAAATCGTTAGGGAATTCAGTATTCTGGGATTTGCAGTGCCAAGTGTGTGCGAAGAATACCAAATTTCAAGCCATACCTGTAACCAAGGATAACGCAAAGGTCGAGGACCGACAGCATCGGTATTTGCGTAGAGTTGTCAGTGCTAACAGACAAGCAACACTACTTGATACAACCGCAGAAATCAACGTGGGACGTACGACGAACGTATCCGTTAGGACACTGCGGTGAAATTTGGTGTTAATGGGGTGTGGCAGCAGACGACAGACGCGAGTACCTTTGGTAGCAGCACGACATCGCCTTCAGTGCCTCTCCTGGGCTCCTCATCAGACATCGATTGGATCTTAGACGGCTGGAAAACCGTTGCCTGGTCAGATGAGTCACGATTTCAGTTGGTAAGAACTGATGTTAGGGTTCGAGCGTGGCGCAGACCCCATGAAGCCATGGACCCAGGGTATCAACAAGACACTGTGCAAGCTGGTGGTGGTTCCATAATGGTGTGAGTTGTATTTGCGTGGAACGGACTGGGCCTTGTGGTCCAACTGAACCAACCACTGACTGGAAACGGTAATGTTCGCCTACGTGGAGACCACTTGCAGCCATTCATGGTTGGAATTTTTATAGAAAACAATGCGTCACGTCACGTGGCCACATTTGTTCGCGATTGGTTTGAAGAACATTCTGGGAAATTCGAACGAATGATTTCGTCGCCAAAATCACCCTACATGAATCGCACTGAACACTTCCGGGACATAATCGAGAGGTAGTTCGTGTACAAAATCCTTTCCTGGCAACACTTTAGCATTTATGGACGGCTACAGAGGCAGAATGGCTCGTTATTTCTGCTAGGGATTACCAACGATTTGTTGAGTCCATGCCACGTCCAGTTGCTGCACTTTTTATTTTTGAGTCATCAGTCTCCTGACTGGTTTGGTGCAGCCCGCCACGAATTTCTCTCCTGTGTCAACCTCTTCATCTCAGAGTAGCACTTGCAACCTACGTCCACAATTACTTGCTGGATGTATTCCAATATCTGTCTTTATCTACAGTTCTTACCATCTACAGCTCCCTCTAGTACCATGGAAGTCATTCTCTGATGTCTTAACAGATGTCCTATCATCCTGCCCCTTCTCCCTGACAGTCTGGAACCGCGCGACCGCTACGGTCGCAGGTTCGAATCCTGCCTCGGGCATGGATGTGTGTGATGTCCTTAGGTTAGTTAGGTTCAAGTAGTTCTAAGTTCTAGAGGACTGATGACCTCACAAGTTAAGTCTCACAGTGCTCAGAGCCATTGGAACCTTCTCCTTGTCTGTGTTTTCCACATGTTAATTTCCTCTCCGATTCTGCCCAGAAACCCGCTATTCGTTACCTTATCAGTCCATCTAATTTTCAACATTCGTCTGTAGCACCATATCTCAAATGCTTCGATTCTCTTCTGTTCTGGTTTTCCAACAGTCCATGTTTCACGTCCATACAATGCCGTGCTCCAAACGTGCTTTCTCAGAAATTTCTTCCTCAAATCAAGGCCTATGTTTAACGCTAATAGAATTCTTTTGGCCAAGAATGCCGATGCTAGTCTGCTTCTGATGTCCTCCTTGCTCCATCCCTATTTTTCACAGAATTTAAAACATCTTGCACCATTTTACATTGTCGAACGCTTTTTCCACGTCGATAAATCCTATTAACATGTCTCGATTTTTCTTTAAATTTGCTTCCGTTATCAACAGCAACGTCAGAATTGATTCTGTGGTGACTTTATCTTTCCTAAAGCCAAACCGATCGTCATCTAACACACTCTCATTTTTATTTTCCATTTTTCTGTATTTTTTTCATGTAAGTAACTTGGATGCATGGACTGTTAAGCTGATTGTGCGATAATTCTCGCACTTGTCAGCTCTTGCAGTCTTCGGAATTTTGTGGATGATATTTTTCGAAAATCGGATGGTATGTCGTCAGATTCATACTCTCTACACACCAACATGAATAGTCGTTTTATTGCCACTTTCCGCAATGTTTTTAGGAATTCTGAGGGAACGTTCTACATCTACATCTACATTTATACTCCGCAAGCCACCCAACGGTGTGTGGCGGAGGGCACTTTACGTGCCACTGTCATTACCTCCTTTTCCTGTTCCAGTCGCGTATGGTTCGCGGGAAGAACGACTGTCGGAAAGCCTCCGTGCGCGCTCGAATCTCTCTAATTTTACATTCGTGATCTCCTCGGGAGGTATAAGTAGGGGGAAACAATATATTCGATACCTCATCCAGAAACGCACCCTCTCGAAACTTGGACAGCAAGCTACACCGCGATGCAGAGCGCCTCTCTTACAGTCTGCCACTTGAGTTTGCTAAACATCTCCGTAACGCTATCACGCTTACCAAATAACCCTGTGACGAAACGTGCCGCTCTTCTTTGGATCTTCTCTGTCTCCTCTGTCAACCCGACCTGGTACGGATCCCACACTGATGAGCAATACTCAAGTATAGGTCGAACGAGTGTTCTGTAAGCCACTTCCTTTGTTGATTGACTACATTTTCTAAGGACTCTCCCAATGAATCTCAACCTAGCACCCGCCTTACCAACAATTAATTTTATATGACCATTCCACTTCAAATCGTTCCGTACGCATAATCCCAGATATTTTACAGAAGTAACTGCTACCAGTGTTTGTTCCGCTATCATATAATCAAACAATAAAGGATCCTTCTTTCTATGTATTCGCAATACATTACATTTGTTATCTATCCCTTCTGCCTTACTTGATTTTCCCTCCTCCAAAGCTCTCTTACATTCTGATACTGATACTGGATCCCCTATCTCTTCTAAATCGACTCCTGTTTCTTCTTCTATCACAGCAAACAAATCTTCCCCCTCACAGAGGCTTTCAGTGTACTCTTTCCACCTATCAGCCCTCTCCTCTGCATTTATTTTCACCGAAGGTTGTTTTGACGTTCCTGTATGCTGTGTCAGTCCTTCCTACAATCACTTTTTTTTTATTTCTTCACATTTATCATACAGACATTTCATCTTAGTTTCACTACACTTTCTTTTTATTTCATTCCTCAGCGACTTATATTTCTGTATTCCTGAATTTCCCTGAACATTTTTGTGCTTCCTTCTTTCATCGATCAGTTGAAGTATTTGTCCTGTTACTCACGGTTTCTTCGCAGTTACCTTGTTTGTACCCATGTTTTCCTTTCCTACTTCTATGATTGGCCGTTTTAGAGATGTCCAGTTCTCTTCAACTGTACTGCCTACAGAGCTGTTCCTCACTGTTGTGTTTACAGCATTAGAGAACTTCAAGCGTATCTAGTCATTCCTTAGTAATTCCGTTTCCCACTTCTTTGCGTATTGACTCTTCCTGACTAATCTCTTAAACTTCAGCCTACTCTTTATCACTACTACATTGTGATCTCAGTCTACATTTGCTCCTGGGTACACCTTCCAATCCAGTATCCGATTTCGGAATGTCTGTCTGACCATAATGTAAACTAACTGAAATCTTCCCGTATAATACGGCTTTTTCCAAGTATACCTCTTCCTCCTGTGATTCTTCAACAGAGTATTCGCTATCACTAGTTGAGATTTATTACAGAACTCAGTCTTTCTCCTCTCTCATTCCTTGTCCCAAGCCCATATTCTCTTGTAACCTCGTCTTATGCTCCTTCCCTTACTACTGCATTCCAGCCCCGAATGACTATTAGATTTTCATCTCCCTTTACATACTGTATTACCCTTTCAACGTCGTCATACACTTTCTCTATCTCTTCATCTTGAGCTTGCGACGTCGGCATGTGTACCAGAACTATCGTTATCTGTGTTGGTTTGTTGTCGATTGTGATAAGAACAACCCTATCACTGAACTGTTCACAGTAACACACTCTCTGCCATACCTTCCCATTGTAACGAATCCTACTCCCGTTATACCATTTTCTGCTGCTGATGATATTAGCCTATACTCATTTGACCATAAATCCTTGTCTTCTTTTCATTTCAATTCACTGACCCCTACTACATCTGGATTGAGCCTTTGCATTTCCCTTTTCAGATTTTTTAGCTTCCCTACCACATTCAATGGCAACGGTCTTGCCGCAGTGGATACACCGGTTCCCGTGAGATCACCGAAGTTAAGCGCTGTCGGGCGTGGTCGGTACTTGGATGAGTGACCATCCAGGCCGCCATGCGCTGTTGCCATTTTTCGGGGTGCACTCAGCCTCGTGATGCCAATTGAGGAGCTACTCGACCGAATAGTAGCGGCTTCGGTCAAGAATGCCATCATAACGACCAGGAGAGCGGTGTGCTGACCCCACGCCCCTCCTATCCGCATCCTCCACTGAGGATGACACGGCGGTCGGATGGTCCCGGTAGGCCACTCGTGGCCTGAAGACGGAGTGCTACCACATTCATACTACTGACATTCCACCTCCCGGCACGTAGAACGTTTTCCTTTCGTTGGTTATTCAATATTTTTCTCATGGTCACTTCCCCTTTAACAGTCCCGCCCCGGAGATTCGAATGGGGGACTATTCCAGAATCTTTTGCAATGGAGTGATCATCATGACACTTTTTCAATTACGGGCCACATGTCGTGTGGATACACGTTATGTGTATTTAATGCAGTGGTTTCCATTGCCTTCTGCATCCTCATGCTATTGGTCAGTGTTGATTTTTCCGCCTTTGGGGGCAGTTTTCCCACCCCAAGGACAAGAGTGTGCCCTGAAACTCTATCCGCTCTTCCGCCCTCTTTGACAAGGCCGTTGACAGAATTAGGGTGACTTCTTATGACGGAAGTCTTCAACCGTAAATTCCGATTATTAATCAAAATTTAAGCGGTTGTGGGTTTCGAACCGCACGTCGGGAAAAAGGAGGTCCTACATGACTGTAGGAGGTATCCCGTGACTTGTCATCTCAGTGCAGATCGCTCTTCGTACTGCCTTATACTGTAGATAGCAGTCGGCCAAGTTGGAACAGGCCTAAGGCCTAAACCCTAGTGGTGTTTACGTTTTACTCATGTCTCGGTAACATATAGAGTGTAACAAAAAGGTACTGCCAAACTCTCAGATACCATTTCTCACACGTAGCAGGAGAAATCATATTAAAGGGACATGTGTCTGGAAACCCTTCATTTCAATGTTAGAGCTCATTTTCTATACAGCTCATTTTCTACTTCTCTTCATAATCACAGTAAACATGAGAAATAGAGAGAAAGAGAATGTACTAGCATTACAGCAAACTCTTTGAATATGGAACATTTTACTGACTGAAATGTGCACAATTCCCTCTATTAGAATGATCCATGCATCAACCCGTCGTCGCACTGAATCCCTGTTGAGCTTATATATTCTCGGAGAACTGTATATTGTTTTGCAGCCTTCGGCAATATGATCACGAAGAGTCTGTACATCTTGTACCGGGGTTCCGTACACACGAGATTTCAAATGCATCCACAAAAGAAAGACTAGTGGGTTTATGTATGGAGAGCAAGGAGGAAAAGGAATTGGTCCGCCTCTACCTATCCGTCACGCGATGTGTTATTTAGAAGCACACGAACAGCAACTGAAATGAGGAGAAGATCCACCGTATATGAAGCATGTGTTTTGTCACACAGTTAAAGGCACATGTCGTAGCAGAACAGGTGAAGCATTCTTTAAGAAACCTTTGCACAGTCTCACGAAACAAGACGGAAATCAGCTTGTTGTTGTTGTGGTCTTCAGTCCTGAGACTGGTTTGATGCAGCTCTCCATGCTACTCTATCCTGTGCAAGCTTCTTCATCTCCCAGTATCTACTGCAGCCTACATCCTTCTGAGTCTGTTTAGTGTATTCATCTCTTGGTCTCCCTCTACGATTTTTACCCTTCGCGCTGCCCTCCAATACTAAATTGGTGATCCCTTGATGCCTCAGAATATGTCCTACCAATCGATCCCTTCTTCTAGTCAAGTTGTGCCACAAATTTTTCTCCCCAATTCTACTTAGTACCTCCTTATTAGTTATGTGATCCACCCATCTAATCTTTAGCATCCTTCTGCAGCACCACATTTCGAAAGCTTCTATTCTCTTTTTGTCTAAACTATTTATCGTCCACGTTTCACTTCCATACATGGCTACACTTCATAGAAATACTTTCAGAAATGACTTCCTGACACTTAAATCTATACTCGATGTTAACAAATTTCTCTTCTTCAGAAACGCTTTCCTTGCCATTGCCAGTCTACATTTTACATCCTCTCTACTTCCACCATCATCGGTTATTTTGCTCCCCAAATAGAAAAAACTCCTTTATTACTTTAAGTGTCTCATTTCCTAATCGAATACCCTCAGCATCAACCGATTTAATTCGACTACATTCAATTATCCTCGTTTTGCTTTTGTTGATGTTCATCTTATATCCTCCTTTTAGTACATTGTCTAAACCGTTCAGCTGCTCTTCCAGGTCCTTTGCTGTCTCTGACAGAATTACAATGTCATCGGCCAATCTCAGAGTTTTAATTTCTTCTCAACGGATTTTAATTCCTACTCCGAATTTTTCTTTTGTTTCCTTTGCTTCTTGCTCAATATACAGATTGAATAACATTGGGCAGAGGCTATAACCCTGTCTCACTCCCATCCCAACCACTGCTTCCCTTTCATGCCCCTCGACTCTTATAACTGCTATCTGGTTTCTGTACAAATTGTAAATGGCCTTTCGCTTCCTGTATCTTACCCCTGCCACCTTCAGAATTTGAAAGAAAGTATTCCAGTCAACATTGTCAAAAGCTTTCTCTAAGTATACAATTGCTAGAAACGTAGGTTTGCCTTTCCTTAATCTATTTTCTAAGATAAGTCGTAGGGTCAGTATTGCCTCACGTGTTCCAACATTTCTACGGAATCCAAACTGATCTTTCCTGAGGTCGGCTTCTACCAGTTTTTCCATTCATCTGTAGAGAATTCGTGTTAGTATTTTGCAGCCGTGGCTTATTAAACTGACAGTCCGATAATTTTCACATCTGTCAACACCTGCTTTCTTTGGGATTGGAATTATTATATTCTTCTTGACGTCTGAGGGTATTTCGCCTGTCTCATACATCTTGCTCACCATATGGCAGAGTTTTGTCAGGACTGGCTGTCCCAAAGGCCGTCAGTAGTTCTAATGGAATGTTGTCTACTCCCGGGGCCTTGTTTCGACTCTGGTCTTTCAGTGCTCTGTCAAACTCTTCATGCAGTATCATATCGCCCATTATATCTTCATCTACATCCTGTTCCATTTCCATAATATTGTCCTCAAGAACATCGCCCTTGTATAGACCCTCTATATACTCCTTTCACCTTTCTGCTTTCCCTTCTTTGCTTAGAACTGGGTTTCCATCTGAGCTCTTGATATTCATACAAGTTGTTCTCTTTTCTCCAAAGGCCTCCTTAATTTTCCCGTAGGCAGTATCTATCTTACCCCTAGTGATATACGCCTCTACATCCTTACATTTGTCCTCTAGCCATCCCTGCTGAGTCATTTTGCACTTCCTGTCGATCTCATTTTTGAGACGTTTGTATTCCTTTTTGCCTGCTTCATTTACTGAATTTTTCTTTTTTCTCCTTTCATCAATTAAATTCAGTATCTATTCTGTTACCCAAGGATTTCCACTAGCCCTCGTCTTTTTACCTACTTGATCCTCTGCTGCCTTCACTATTTCGTTTCTCAAAGCTACCCACTCTTCTTCTTCTAGTGTATTTCTTTCCTCCATTCTTGTCAATCGTTCCCTAATGCTCTCCCTGAAACTCTCTACAACCTCTGGTTCTGTCAGTTTATCCAGGTCCCACCTCCTTAAATTCCCACCTTTTTGCAGTTTCTTTAGTTTTAATCTACAGTTCATAACCAATAGATTGTGGTCAGAGTCCACATTTGCCTCTGGAAATGTCTTACAATTTAAAACCTGGTTCCTAAATCTCTGTCTTACCATTATATAATCTATCTGAAACCTTTTAGTATCTACAGGCTTCTTCCATGTACACAACCTTCTTTTATGATTCTTGAACCAAGTGTTAGCTATGATTAAGTTATGCTCTGTGCAAAATTGTACCAGGCGGCTTCCTCTTTCGTGCCTTATCCCAATTCCATATTCACTTACTACGTTTCATTCTCTTCCTTTTCCTACTATCGAATTCCAGTCACCCATGACTATTAAATTTTCGTCTCTCTTCACTATCTGAATAATTTCATTTATCTCATCATACATTTCATCACTCTCTTCGTCATTTGCGGAGGTAGTCGGCATATAAACTTGTACTACTGTGGTAGGCGGGGGATTCGTATTTATCTTGGCCACAATAATGCGTTCACTATGCTGTTTGTAGTAGCTTACCCGCATTCCTATTTTTTTATTCATTATTAAACCTACTCCTGCATTACCCCTATTTGACTTTGTATTTATAACCCTGTATTCGCCTGACCAAAGTCTTGTTCTTTCTGCCACCGAACTTCACTAATTCCCACTATATCTCACTTTAACCTATCCATCTGCCTTTTTAAATGCTCTTACCTACCTGCCCGATTAAGGGATCGGACATTCCACGCTCCGACCCGTAGAACACCAGTTTTCTTTCTCCTGATAACGACGTCCTCTTGAGTAGTCCCCGCCTGGAAATCCGAATGGGGGACTATTTTACCTCCGAAATATTTTACCCGACGCCATCATCATTTAACCACACAGTAAAGCTGCATGCCCTCGGGAAAAATTACGGCTGTAGTTTCCCCTTGCTTTCAGCCGTTCGCAGTACCAGTACAGCTAGGCCGTTTTTGTTAGTGTTACAAGGCCAGATCAGTCAATCATCCAGACTGTTCCCCTGCAACTACTGAAAAGGCTGCTGCCCCCCTTCAGGAACCACACGCTATAAATAAAGGAAAGGGAAAATTGAGAAATTTGTCTTAGTTATTGTAACATCCATCCTATGAGGTTTGACAGCCTCAGAGTTCTACCTGTTTTCACATCTGAGAATAGTAATCGCTGTAAGACGTTTTGAGTCCAATGACGGGACTATGCCAGCAGTATATGAACAATTTGCACCCCTTTTCTCAATCACGCTTCAGTGATGGAATCTACAAGCTGGAAAAGCATTAGACATCGCGTTGACACAGATGGGGGGCGCTCACCCGGAAGGACTGCTTGAGGCCGCCGTTGTCGGCGATGTTCTCGCCCTGCGTCATGCGGCCGTTGACGAAGAGGCCCACCTCGTCCAGCTTGTAGCGCGAGTACTGGTCGATGATGCACTGCGCGCGCTCGCGGAAGGCGCGCACCGTAGCGTTGTTCCACCACTGCATCATGTTGCCGTCCTTGTCGAACTGCCGGCCTGCAACACAGTTACTGCCGTCAGCCCGGCCACCAGGCTCACCAAGTACATCCAGGGAGTCAAACAGGTGTCGAATATTCTGTGAGGTGGTAGCACTCAGCGCGAGAGGAAAAACAGATTGAATAGAAGTGGGTCCGGAAACCGATACTTTCTGAGGTTTCATCTACATCTTCATCTATATGTACACGGATACTCTGCAGATTACATTTAAGTGACTGACAGAGGGTTCATCGAACCACCTTCCCAATAATTCTCTATTATGTAAAGTGTTTTTTTAAATAACCGCTACCAGTCACAAACTTTGTCAACTGTTGTATTACTTATTTATTTAGCGACATGTTTCGAGGTAAACCTCATCTTCTGGCTAAAGGACATTACAAAAAGAACTTGTAATGCCATTTAGCCTGAAGATGAGGGTTACCTCGAAACATGTAGACAGTCACAGTCGAAAAATAGTCAAAAGAGCTTCAAATTCTCTATTATTCCAATCTCGTACACCGCGCGGAAAAAAAGGACACCTATATCTTTCCGTGCGAGCTCTAATTTCGCTTATTTCATTATTATGATCGTTTCTCACTATGTAGGTCGGAGTCAACAAAATATTTTCGCATTCGGAGGAGAAAGTTGGTGATTGAAATTTCGTGAGGAGATTCCACCGCAACGAAAACCACCTTTTCTTTAATGGTGTCCACCCCAAATCCTGTATCATGTCCGTGATACTCTCTCACCCCTATTTCGCGATAGTACAAAACATGCTGCCCTTCTTTGAACTTTCTCGATGTAGTCGGTTAATCCTGTTTGGTAAGCAGCCCAGATCACGAAGCAGTACTCCAAAAGAGGACGGACAAGCGTAGTGTAGCCAATGTCTTAAGTAGATCTGTCCTGCCAATAAAACGCAGTTTTGGTTCTATTCCCCACAACATTTTTTATCTGTTCCTTCCAATTAAAGTTGTTCGTAATTGTAATTCCTAGGTATTTAGTTGAATTTACGGCCTTGAGATTTGACTGATTTATCGTGTAATAAAAGTTTAACAGATTCCTTTTAGGACTCATGTGGTTGACTTCAAACATTTCGTTATCTAGCGTCAATTGCCAATTCTTGCACCGTACAGATATCTTTTCTAAATCGTTTTGCAATTTGTTTTCATCTTCTGATGACTTTACTAGACGATAAAGGACAGCATCATCTTCAATAAACCTAACTCGGCTGCTCAGATTATCTCCCAAATCGTTTGCATAGATAAGCAACACAAAGGGCCTATAATACAACAACATACCTTGGGGAACGCCAGAAATCATTTCTGTTTTACTTGATGACTTTGCGTCAATTACTACCAACTGTGACCTCTCTGACAGGAAATCACGAATCCAGTCACATAACTAATTGTGAGACGATACTCCATAAGCACGCAGTTTTACTACAAGCCGCTTGTGTGGTACAGTATCAAAAGCCTTCTGGAAATTTAGAAATACGGAATCAATTTGAAATACCCTGTCAATAGCACTCAACACGTCGTGTGAGTAAAGAGCTAGTTGTATTTCACAAGAACGATAGACTATTCTCTTCGAGGCGATTCATAATGTTCCACCACAATATATCTTCCAAAATTCTGCTGCATATCGACGTTAATGACATGTGCCTGTAATTCAGTGGATTAACTCCTGCTGCCTTTCTTGAATATTGGTGTGACCTGTGGAACTTTCCAATCTTTGGGTGCGGATCTTTCGTCGAGCGAGCGGTTTTATATATGATTGTTAAATATGGAGCTGTTGCATCAGCATACTCTGAAAGGAGCCAAACTGGTTTACAGTCTGGACCGGAAGACTTGCTTTCGTTAAGTGATTTATTTTGCTTCACTACTCCGAGGATATCTATTTCTCCTTTACTCATGTTTCCAGCTGTTCTTGATTCGAATTCTATAATATTTGCTTCATTTTCTTTGGTGAAGGAATTTCGGGAGGCTGTTTGGCTGCTTTGGCAGCACTGTCTTCGGTAGTATTTCCATTGCTATCGAGCATAGAAAGCATTGATTGTTTCTTGCCGCTAGCATACTTTACGTACGACCAGAATCTGTTCGGATCTTCTGCCTGGTTTCGAGACAAAGTTTCGTTGTGGAAACTATTATAAGCATCTCGCACTGAAGTTCGCGCTAAATTTCGAGCTTCTGTAAAAGATCGGCAATCTTGGTTTCAGCGCTTGCTCATAGAAGGTATTTTAGTTATACATTAGTCTGGGCATTAGGTAGTTCGCAGCCAGTTGTGTGGTTCGAGTTGTGTTGTACTGTATTTTCAGTCACGTCGCTGTGTTACTGTACAGCAGTGTTATACGCAACACTTCGGTATTGCAGTGTCCTCCGGAAGTTACGGGACACAGCCTACTTGGAAGAACGACAAGTGGCCTACGACTGAGGCTGGACTACAGACATGGCGTACTGGACTCAAGAGTGTTAACGGCAAGCGCCAGCGCGAAGATGAAGAACGATACAGCAGAGAGGGTTGGGAGACGACGTCAGCCAACAGCACGCTGACTAGGACGTCACCACGACAGGAGCGGCATCTACACGAAGAGAATAAAAGCCGCGGCCGCATACTGGACCCGGAATAGAAGAGAGCACTAGAAGAGCCGTGACTTGTGATCCATATTAACTTGTGTGATTAACTTGCATGGACATTGTATATAGCGAAGGACACTGATTATTTGCTTGTCGCCAATTGCTTGCGATCCATCATGTAAAAACGGAAGTTAAGTATTGTGAATTTAATTACTGTAATAAACTCCATTAATATGATTTGCTCGTATATTGTCCAGCTATCCGAGGAAACAGCTTCCTAGACAGTGGGCAGGATCCCACAAAGAGCAATGCTAGGCATCCACCCTACGTCACACATTTATAATGACAGAAAATAAAAATGCGACAGCATCATGGACACGGTAATTTTATTGACAAATGAGGTGACACGTAGTTCGTCATTGCAAAAGTGAATGATAACAAATTCAGACCAAATGAAACAAACATGTCACATTAAAGACTGCCCAGACAACTGTATCAGTACACAATGTTGTCGTGAATCACAATAGAGCAGTTATTAGCAGTCTAACAACTTTATTACATAGTCACAGAACATACAATACAAGTCAAAGATACATTGTCCTAAGAGTAAACAAACAGTCTCTCACTTGCAAGAAGTACATCACTCTGTGACATCCTTCCCACCCTGGTCGACCTCCAAAGTTACGGCCAGCTGCACAGGACGACTAATGATGTGACCTTCTGGTGTCCGGAGTATTATCGTTCTTACCCTGCCGTCTCTTCCTGGTAGTACCTTTTCTATCCTGGCCTTCTTCCACATATGTCGCAGACGAAGGTCCTCTTGGATCAGCACGATGTCGCCAGGGCGAAAGGGGATGACTCGTCCCGATGGGCGTTTAACTTCATGGTAGTTCCGGAGCTCCAGTAGGTATTCTTTAACCCAACGGTTCCAAAAACTGTCACAGAGTCGCTGTCTCAGTTGGAATTCCTTTTTTAAATTCGTGCTCGCTAAAGGCTCTGGTCCCATCGGAATAGTCGTAAGTTTTTCTCCCGTCAGAAAATGGGATGGTGTGAGTGCATCACAATCATCTCCTGTTGTGATGGGCCTGGAGTTCACCGCGGCTTCAATACTGATCAAGGTGGTGTTCAGTTGTTCCTCAGTGAGCTTTGCGAGTCCCAATACCTTCCGTAGGCAACGCTTTATACTGCCCACCATTCTTTCCCACCATCCTCCCCACCAAGCCGCACGGGAGACAATGAATTTCCAAGTAATACCGTGGTGGGCGAGGAACTGATAAGATTTTGTGGTGGTTAATGCCTTCCAAAGTTGGGCTAGTTCCATATTCGTGGCGTGGAATGTTTTCGCGTTATCTGTATATATCGTGTGGGGTAGTCCGCGTCTTCCGGCGAATCGCTGAAGTGCCATAAGAAACTTGTCCGTTGACAAGTCTGTACAGAGTTCGAGGTGTACAGCTCGTGTGGTAGCACATGTGAAAAGAGTGATATATGACTTGTGCGTTTCCTTCCCCACTTTGATGAATAGTGGGCCAGCAAAGTCTATTCCGGTTATAGCAAATGGTTTGGCAGGTGAAACTCGTTCAGGTGGCAGCGGTGCTTCGATCTGTTGCCCTCGTGGATTCTTCAAGATCTTGCATGCGAGGCATGAGTGTAGGATTCTTTTGATGGCCTGACGAGCTCTAAGGATCCAAAATTCAGTTCGCAGTTCGGATAGTACAGAACGAACACCAAAGTGATGGAGGCGGATGTGTGTCTCTCGAATAACCAGTTGTGTGAAGTGGTGGGAACCGTCAAGGAGTACAGGATGTTTTTGTTCCCTATTTAGGCTAGTGCACTGCAGTCGACCTCCTAGACGTATCAGTCCATCTTCTAGGAGCGGATTGTATCGTGCGATTTTTTACTCTCTTGGCAGCGGTAAGTTATTCTGAAGTGCATGTAATTAGTTGGGGAAGGAATCTCTGTGGCCCACTCGAATCCAATACATTTTGGCAGCTGATAATTCGGTGGCTGTAAGTTCCCCTGAAGATTTATTCTTCTGACGAATGTTGTGTAGGAAACGGAGAGTCCATGCTGTGATACGAATGAGCTTCCAGTACGAGCTGAATTTAAGTAAGTTCAAAAGGCTGGTTGGCGTAGGTATCGACAAAACTTGGCTCTGGGTTTTCTTCCTCTTTTCTTCGGGAGGAAGTCGTACCATCGTTGCAGTATCGTTTGGCCAGCATTCCGGAGGGCGTGTAAGCCAAGGCGGCCCATGCCACCAAATGTCCAAAGAATTCATTTGGTAGCCGAGGAGTCCACGTGAGAGGTGGTCAGCAGGATTGTCTGGTCCTGGGCAGTGTTTCCATTGCGTGGGAGTCGTGTGTGTTTCTATCTCAGTTACCCGATTACAAACGAAGGTCTTCCATCTGTTAGGATCACAGCGAATCCAACTTAGTGTTATTGTAGAATCCGTCCACAATATCGCATGGGCAATTTTAAAGTCTGTTGCGCGGCAAAAGTAACACAATAGTCTGGTCCCAACTACTGCTGCTAAAAGTTCGAGTCGAGGCAAGTCACCTTCTTAATAGGAGCAAGTCTGTTCTTGCTACAGACTAAATGGGTTACGACGTAGACAGTACGAATGTACAAAGCTGCTCCATATGCCTTTTCGTGAGATGAGGCGTCAAAGACTATTCTCCACTTAGTGGTTCCGTATTTCTCCTTCCTCACTGCATGATGAGGGAGATAAAATAGGTCCTTTCCTGAGAGTGGGGTGGGAGCGACCTCTACTTGCCCCCTCGTAATGTAGTCTAGCATAAGATCGAAATACATTTGCTTAAATGTCTCTTGACGTTGAAATCTTTCCCTGAGGCGCTTGAATCGTTTTTCGGCGATAGGTCTGTTACTCGAAAGCACTTTATGTTGCATTTTGGGAAGTGTGACGACTGCTCGATGATCCTTTATAGAGAAAGATGCTCTAAACTCTTCAAGAAGTCTCGTATCCTTGTTGTTCACAGGTAGATCCTGATCGGCAGTAATCCCTATAGTTTTCAAGTCCCAAAAGCGTCTGAAATCATTGTCAGAGTGCAGAGGAGATCGGTCAGTCTGAGCAAAATTTACCACGGTTGCATGAACACAGGCTTGTGACTTGTTACCACTAAGTATCCAGCCAAACAGAGAAGGAACTAACACTAAGGTTTCAGAGGTGCGTATGGGCGAATTGTGCTTCGCTGTTGTTGTTGTTGTGGTCTTCAGTCCTGAGACTGGTTTGATGCAGCTCTCCATGCTACTCTATCCTGTGCAAGCTTCTTCATCTCCCAGTACCTACTGCAACCTACATCCTTCTGAATCTGCTTAGTATATTCATCTCTTGGTCTCCCCCTACGATTTTTACCCTCCACACTGCCCTCCAATACTAAATTGGTGATCCCTTGATGCCTCAGAACATGTCCTACCAACCGATCCCTTCTTCTGGTCAAGTTGTGCCACAAACTTCTCTTCTCCCCAATCCTATTCAATACTTCCTCATTAGTTATGTGATCTACCCATCTAATCTTCAGCATTCTTCTGTAGCACCACATTTCAAAAGCTTCTATTCTCTTCTTGTCTAAGCTATTTATCATCCACGTTTCACTTCCATACATGGCTACACTCCATACAAATACTTTCAGAAATGACTTCCTGACACTTAAATCTATACTCGATGTTAACAAATTTCTCTTCTTCAGAAACGCTTTCCTTGCCATTGCCAGTCTACATTTAATATCCTCTCTACTTCGACCATCATCAGTTATTTTGCTCCCCAAATAGCAAAACTCCTTTACTACTTTAAGTGTCTCATTTCCTAATCTAATTCCCTCTGCATCACCCGACTTAATTAGACTACATTCCATTATCCTAGTTTTGCTTTTGTTGATGTTCATCTTATATTCTCCCTTCAAGACACTATCCATTCCGTTCAACTGCTCTTCCAAGTCCTTTGCTGTCTCTGACAGAATTACAATGTCATCGGCGAACCTCAAAGTTTTTATTTCTTCTCCATGGATTTTAATACCTACTCCAAATTTTTCTTTTGTTTCCTTTACTGCTTGCTCAATATACAGATTTAATAACATCGGGGAGAGGCTACAACCCTGTCTTACTCCCTTCCCAACCACTGCTTCCCTTTCATGTCCCTCGACTCTTATAACTGCCATCTGCTTTCTGTACAAATTGTATATAGCCTTGCGCTCCCTGTATTTTACCCTTGCCGCCTTTAGAATTTGAAAGAGAGTATTCCAGTCAACATTGTCAAAAGCTTTCTCTAAGTCTACAAATGCTAGAAACGTAGGTTTGCCTTTCCTTAATCTTTCTTCTAAGATAAGTCGTAAGGTCAGTATTGCCTCACGTGTTCCAGTATTTCTACGGAATCCAAACTGATCTTCCCCGAGGTCGGCTTCTACTAGTTTTTCCATTCGTCTGTAAAGAATTCGTGTTAGTATTTTGCAGCTGTGGCTTATTAAACTGATTGTTCGATAATTTTCACATCTGTCAACACCTGCTTTCTTTGGGATTGGAATTATTATATTCTTCTTGAAGTCTGAGGGTATTTCGCCTGTTTCATACATTTTGCTCACCAGATGGTAGAGTTTTGTCAGGACTGGCTCTCCCAAGGCCGTCAGTAGTTCCAATGGAATGTTGTCTACTCCGGGGGCCTTATTTCGACTCAGGTCTTTCAGAGCTCTGTCAAACTCTTCACGCAGTATCGTATCTCCCATTTCATCTTCATCTACATCCTCTTCCATTTCCATAATATTGTCCTCAAGTGCATCGCCCTTGTATAGACCCTCTATATACTCCTTCCACCTTTCTGCTTTTCCTTCTTTGCTTAGAACTGGGTTTCCATCTGAGCTCTTGATGTTCATACAAGTGTTTCTCTTATCTCCAAAGGTCTCTTTAATTTTCCTGTAGGCAGTATCTATCTTACCCCTAGTGAGATAAGCCTCTACATCCTTACATTTGTCCTCTAGCCATCCCTGCTTAGCCATTTTGCACTTCCTGTCGATCTCATTTTTGAGACGTTTGTATTCTTTTTTGCCTGCTTCGCTTACTGCATTTTTATATTTTCTCCTTTCATCAATTAAATTCAATATTTCTTCTGTTACCCAAGGATTTCTACTACCCCTCGTCTTTTTACCTACTTGATCCTCTGCTGCCTTCACTACTTCATCCCTCAAAGCTACCCATTCTTCTTCTACTGTATTTCTTTCCCCCATTCCTGTCAATTGTTCCCTTATGCTCTCCCTGAAACTCTGTACAACCTCTGGTTCTTTCAGTTTATCCAGGTCCCATCTCCTTAAATTCCCACCTTTTTGCAGTTTCTTCAGTTTTAATCTACAGGTCAGAGTCCACATCTGCCCCTGGAAATGTCTTACAATTTAAAACCTGGTTCCTAAATCTCTGTCTTACCATTATATAATCTATCTGATACCGTTTAGTATCTCCAGGTTTCTTCCATGTATACAACCTTCTATCATGATTCTTAAACCAAGTGTTAGCTATGATTAAGTTGTGCTCTGTGCAAAATTCTATCAGGCGGCTTCCTCTTTCATTTCTTAGCCCCAATCCATATTCACCTACTACGTTTCCTTCTCTCCCTTTTCCTACACTCGAATTCCAGTCACCCATGACTATTAAATTTTCGTCTCCCTTCACTATCTGAATAATTTCTTTTATTTCATCATACATTTCTTCAATTTCTTCGTCATCTGCAGAGCTAGTTGGCATATAAACTTGTACTACTGTAGTAGGTGTGGGCTTCGTATCTATCTTGGCCACAATAATGCGTTCACTATGCTGTTTGTAGTAGCTTACCCGCATTCCTATTTTCCTATTCATTATTAAGCCTACTCCTGCATTACCCCTATTTGATTTTGTATTTATAACCCTATATTCACCTGACCAAAAGTCTTGTTCCTCCTGCCACCGAACTTCACTAATTCCCACTATATCTAACTTTAACCTATCCATTTCCCTTTTTAAATTTTCTAACCTACCTGCCCGATTAAGGGATCTGACATTCCACGCTCCGATCCGTAGAATGCCAGTTTTCTTTCTCCTGATAACGACATCCTCTTGAGTAGTCCCCGCCCGGAGATCCGAATGGGGGACTATTTTACCTCCGGAATATTTTACCCAAGAGGACGCCATCATCATTTAATCATACAGTATAGCTGCATGCCCTCGGGAAAGTTACGGCCGTAGTTTCCCCTTGCTTTCAGCCGTTCGCAGTACCAGCACAGCAAGGCCGTTTTGGTTATTGTTACAAGGCCAGATCAGTCAATCATCCAGACTGTTGCCCTTGCAACTACTGAAAAGGCTGCTGCCCCTCTTCAGGAACCACACGTTTGTCTGGCCTCTCAACAGATACCCCTCCGTTGTGGTTGCACCTACGGTACGGCTATCTGTATCGCTGAGGCACGCAAGCCTCCCCACCAACGGCAAGGTCCATGGTTCATGGGGAGGTGTGCTTCACTATCTTCCAATAAAAATCGCCTCCTACAAGAATCTCCACGGGAAGATCTTCTGTTGAATCGGTTTTCGGATCTGCTAGCTTAATCTTACGGGCATCTGGTAAACTCTTTATATGGTGTGGAACTGAAGGCTGGTGAGAAATAACGTGAGTACTTTCGAAGGCAGTAAGTGGCACTGAAGAATTCTGCCAAAGCCCCTTCATATTAAACTGAACAAGCCTGCGGTGGCGTGGGCGTGTAGGGTTTGATTCAAAGGAACAAACGGTTAGTTCTTGTCGATCTACCGTTTGCAGTTTGAGATCATCAATCAGCGATTTTGCTATGAAGCTGGACTGACTGCCTGCGTCCAGTAGACATCGCGTTGTCCTGCTCAATCCTGTAGGACCTGAGACGCATACTTGGGCTGTCTGAAGGTACGTGTATCCGTGGGGAGCGACAGATACCTTTCCCACGGAAGTAACGTTTGTCTGACCCGCAGGACCCCTAATATCCTTTCGTTCCTCACAAATGGACTTATGATGCAGTGTTTTACAGTTAACGCACCGAGCCTTTTCCTTATTTTTGCAATTTGACACTTTGTGCCCACGTTGCAGACAAAGAAAGCATCTGTTTGCTAGTTTCAATTTATCTATTCGATCATTAACGCGTACGATCTTCTTACAGTCTTGCGCCCAATGACCGCCAGATTCGCAAAAGACGCAGAATGGTTCCTTTACGCTGGTATCCTTCGGAGTCGATCTTTTAGATTTCGCGTGTACGTGAAGTGTGGACGCTGTGGGAAGGTTACTAGAAGTGCTTGAAAATTCACCGCGGATCTTCTGCGTGGTAAGCGCCCCGTCGACTTCCTCGTTCAGAAACTCCATTAGTTGCAAAATGTCCCCTTCGGATATTCCTGTACGCTTGGCGTGAATTATCCAGCGGCGGCATATATCATCCGGAAAAGCGCGTAAAATTTTCGGCGCGAGGACTCGACCGTATCCGTTCACGTCTTCCCCAAGTGCCCGCAGAGCTTGAATACGTCGCTGGCATTCAATGAATGTTGAATTAAGTTCCTCTGGGGTGGACAGCTTAATTGGTTTTATGGCTTCGAGATAATTTAAGTGGGCTTGAATTATTCGATCCTTGTTGCCATAACGCGCTCGGAGAAGCCTCTTCGTTTCTGCGTACGTCTCGGCCGTCACCGCAATACCGTCCACTAAATGCTTTGGTTCTCCCGAGAGATAGCCGCGAAGAAAAATGTGTTTATTGATTGTAGTTACTGCTCAAACTGCTCCCAGAATCGCGCCCATGTCTCAATATCGCCTGAAGAAGGCTCAAGTTTGATCGGCGGGAGTTTTACTGAAACTGTGGGAACACTCATTGTTACAGATTGTACCGGCGGATTGTCGGGAATCTTTATGTCTGCTGCCGATTTCGCAAGCTGTTTCTCTATTTCGTGAGACAATCGAGAAATTGTGAGTTTCGCGGTGTCTATATAATCTTCGCATTTAAGAACATCTTCTTCGTATTCGTCATCGTCTAACAACTCGTGAATATCCTAATCTAATTTAACGAGGCGGTCCAGAACGCTTCCCAATCTGTCATTGTAATATTTATAATCCGCGATTTCCGATGTGTGCGGACAACCTTGCAACTTCCGCTACGAGTCGAGTAATGTTTGCTCTTTCTCTCATACGTTTTCTCTTTAGAGAGTGTAACTGCGCTTCTGGTTTGTGGTCTGGCACGTCCATTCCGTCCGATTACTCCAAAGTTTAAAGCAGTGTCGGCTAGCGATCAGCTGGTCCTAGTAAGGCGTTATCTTTGGATCGCTAGTCGAAGTAGTTCAATTGATGGTCGCTAGATGGCAGCACTAGTCATAAACAATCTACAGGCGTAGCGTAGGATCTGATAACTCGTTAAAGCGCTAATCGAACAGCTACAATAGCAGTACGCAGCGGCAATAATGTAATCAGTTGCCTTTACAAACGGCACTACAAAACATGTTGCGTGATAATTCAATTGAACTTAGCTGTGTATGATGGCGGTTGTCGTCGAAGAGCTTGTTGCGTGGTGTAACAAATCGCTGCAGTAAACCCCGTCGTAGTATTGCCGCGTGACGTGCGTCCAGAATTCGGTTCACTACGGCAATCATGGAAGTTGTCTCGGGCAAAGTATATCCCGGGTTTCGGCACCAAATTCTTATGTCGTGAATCACAGTAGAGCAGCGATTAGCAGTCTAACAACTTTATTACATAGTCACAGAACATGCAATACAAGTCAAAGATACATTGTCCTAAGAGTAAACAAACAGTCTCTCACTTGCGAGAAGTACATCACTCTGTGACAAATGTAACCCCCTCTGGCGGCAACACAGACACATATTCTCGCATGAAAACGGTCATAAAGGTGCCGAATGCCATCTGGTGATAGACTGTCCCAAACCTCTTGCGGTTTTTATTGCAATTCGCGCAATGGTTCTTGCAGGAATTGGAGAACGAGTAAGTTCTCACTTCATCGTGTCCCATATGTGTGGCGAGAGATCTGGTGATCTTGCTGGTCTGGGCAGTTCTTGTGCACGAAGAAGAGCACGTTGAGTCCCAGCATCGGTATGTGGACGTATATTTACCTGTTAAAAAGTACATCGCGGTCCTGTCGAAGAAATAGGAGTAGCGCAGGGTAACAGCCTGTGCGAAAATCGGTTACTTTACCCTGCAGAAACACCAAATCTGACCTCGAGTTGTAAATGATAGGCCCCAACACCAAGAAGCCAGATCCAAATCCTTCCATCCGATTGCCACAGCGTATAGCTTGATTCATGACTCCAGATCACTCGTTCTCAGTCACTCACTACCCAGTGTCGTCGCTCTTTATACCTCGTCAAACATCGCTTAACACTGAATACAGAAATGTATTGCTTATGAGGAGCTGCTCCAGCAGTGAACTTCATACTTTTTAACTCCCTATGGACAGTAGGTGTGCTAGCTGGACTGCTGGTACACTTTGGAAGTTACGAATTATTCCTTCCGCTTATTTCATGCCATTTTTTACAACCATCCTTTGCTATGCTCAACGGTTCCTGTCCGTCAAAACATGTCGTCTACCTGCTGTCTGGTCTTGGTTTGGTAGTTCCTTCGCATTTCCACTTCACACTCACATAAGCAACAGTCGACTTGTGCAGCTTTAGAAAGGTTGAAATTTTCTAGATAGATCTGTTACTCAGGTGACATCCAATGACTGGTCCACGTTCGAATTCAAAGAGATCTCCTGACTAATCTTTTGTGGAAATGAACAGCAAGATTCCGACACATTTCCATGAGGCACTTTAGGATTTAAACCTATACTGACTGATCCACCACAGTATTTGGTGCGACATGTTTACGTTAAATGTTGACTGTGGCTTCCAGTAGTAAGTTTATTAATAAGGATTTCACGTTGAAGCGTAAACAATATACACTTGCCTTATAACTTTTTTATTTGCTGCACTGTGTTGAGCAAATGCTCCGAAGCGATGTACACTACCGGCCATTAAAATTGCTGCACTACGAAGATGACGTGCTACAGACGCGAAATTTAACCGACAGGAAGAAGATCCTGTGATATGCAAATGATTAGCTTTTCAGAGCATTCACACAAAGCTGGCGCCGGTGGCGACACCTACAACGTGCTGACATGAGGAAAGTTTCCAACCGATTTCTCATACACAAACATCACTTGACTGGCATTGCCTGGTGAAACGTTGTGGTGATGCCTCGAATAAGGAGGAGAAATGCGTACCATCACGTTTCCGACTTTGATAAACGTCGGATTGTGGCCTATCACGATTGCGGTTTATCGTATTTCGACATTGCTGCTGGCGTTGATCGAGATCCAATGACTGTTAGCAGAATATGGAATCTGTGGGTTCAGGAGGGTAATACGGAACGCCATGCTGGATCCCAACGGCCTTGTATCACTAGCAGTCGAGATGACAGGCATCTTATCCGCATGGCTGTAACGGATCGTGCAGCCACGTCTCGATCCCTGAGTCAACAGATGGGGACGTTTACAAGACAACAACCATCTGCACGAACAGTTCGACGACGTTTGCAGCAGCATGGACTATCAGCTCGGAGACCATGGCTGCGGTTACCCTTGACGCTGCATCAAAGACAGGACCGCGTCCGATGGTGTACTCAACGACGAACCTGGGTGCACGAATGGCAAAATGTCATTTTTTCGGATGAATCCAGGTTGTGTTTACAGCATCATGATGGTTGCATCTGTGTTTGGCGACATCGCGGTGAACGCACATTGGAAGCGTGTATTCGTCATCGCCATACTGGCGTATCACCCGGCGTGATGGTATGGGGTGCCATTGTTTACACGTCTCGGTCACCTCTTGTTCGCATTGACGGCACATTGAACAGTGGACGTTACATTTCAGATGTGTTACGACCCGTGGCTCTACCCTTCATTTGATCCCTGCGAAACCCTACATTTCAGCAGGATAATACACGACCGCAGTTCTAGTATAATATATTTGTGCAATAAATACCCGTTTATCATCTGCATTTCTTCGTGGTGTAGCAATTTTAATGGCCAGAAGTGTACAAAGGTATTTCTATTTCCCATCCTTTAAGTCATGAAATTACTCTTTGCACTGGTGTTTTGCTCCTCCTTGCAAAGTAACCTTTAGGTGTGGTGGCGTAAGCTATTGCCAGCACACTGGTCAGCAAAGATGAAGCGAAGATCGATTAGTTGGTGCTGGGTTAAGCACACCTATCACGAGAAAGGGCAGAGACACACCGACAAGCAACACGCCACCAACGCTCTCTTGACAGCATGCAGCTGACCAGAGGTCCTCACTCACTCACGCACTCACTCAGTCATCCAGTTTGGCATCTGACAGTTTATTCACAGAGCTGGTTTAGTTCATCACGGGGGTACAACAGTCCATAGCGATCAGATTAGTAACTATAGTGGGACCAGTTCACCTCAACCAGAATTATTGTGCTTTTTCATCGGTCTGCAAAAGGACTATTACTGATGAGCTTGTACCACAACACATGGGCTCTATTCAAGCGAAGTAAACTGTTCAGTTCATGTAAATAAAGAACTGTATTAATCCACATATGTATTTGTGTTGTAGAAAGAGGATAATACTCATAACAAGATCCCCTCCCTTGCTTCCTTGTGGTATAAGACTCTACATTAGGTCTGATGGTAGCAGTTTTGCCGGCCGAGGTGGCCGAGCGGTTCTAAGCGCTTCAGTTTGGAACAGTGCGACCGCTACGGTCGCAGGTTCGAATCCTGCCTCGGGCATGGATGTGTGTGATGTCCTTAGGTTAGTTAGGTTTAAGTAGTTCTAAGTTCTAGGGGACTGATGACCTAAGATGTTAAGTCCTATAGTGCTCAGAGCCATTCGAACCATTTTTGGTAGCAGTTTAATACTTGTACCTCTTTGAGTGGCCGTCCTTGCTATGTCATTGTCTGTGTCAATACATTTAATGTCCGCTTATCCATGGAGCGACATAAATTTTAACCTTCTTCAAACGATATTTGGTTCCTATGTTTGCTTTTATTATATCATATATCTGTACTGAACACAGCGATCGGGATAGTTGCTACAGCCATGTGACAGCTGGCACGAGACAAAAAGTCGAATGCAGAGGAGGTACCCAAGCCACCTTCAGCACAGAAATTACGAACATGGCTTCAACACAGAAATGACGAAAATCTCAAAATAGATGCCAGAAGACAGATTTTGGTCCATGCGTGGTGTACGCTGGAAGACTCCATTCAATGATTATGTGTAAACTAATTTACAGTGCTGAGTTAAAGAAGTAGCAGGACGTGTAACACACACACACACACACACACACACACACACACACACACACACACACTGATGAGCCTAAGCAGTATGACCAACTGCTTTCACAACATGTTGGTCCACATTTGGAACGCAGTACAGCAGCGATACTGCGCGGCATGGATTCGATAAGACCATGGTAGGTTTCCAGAGGTACGTGGCACCAGATGTCTAACCACAAGCTACGGAATTCCGATAAAATAATAACTGGTAGTTTGTGGATGTGCAACTGGCGTCGTATAGCGTCCTATATGTGTTCATCGATCAGGCGAATTCGGCCGCCAAGACATCAATGTGAGTTCATCATTATCCTCCTGAAAATCTTATATCAGGATTATCGTCTTGTAAGGCGAACCGTTATCCTGCTGGGAAATGCAACCGCCGTGGGGCAAGAAATCAAGCATGAAGGGTTGAAGAAAGTCTTCAACAGTGTTTGCGTAGTCTGCTGCTGTGTTGGTGCCTTGGGTTACTACCATAGCACCCATGGAGATCTAGATCAACGTCTTCAATAGCATTACACTGCCCCCAACAGCCGACGTCCATGACGCGGTGCATGTCTCGAGCAGCCGTTCCCTTGGAGGCCACTGCATCCCCACACGACCATCGACCTGATGTATCACGAAACGTGATTCATCTGACCTGACGACAAGTTTCCATTTATCCGTGGTCCAATTTCGATGATACCGTTCGCGCTGCTATCGTAATTCACGATTTCGTTGTGTGAACATGAGGACACATACGGGTCGTCTGCTGTGGATTGCCATACCCAACGATGTGCGTTGAAGAGTGTGCTCCAAACGTTAATGTCCTCTGTCGTGAGATCTGACACAGGTCAACACCTATCTTGCTTTACAGATCGGGCAAGGCTGCGACCGAGCGTGGGTGTCCCACACCTTATCGTCTACTTGTGGTTTTACCGTACTTAGGCCACTTTCGATAGAGGCTCACAATGAAAACAGCCGAGTAACATCTGCGTTCCTAGATCCTCTTTCCGAGGCGCTCGGCCGTAACAATCTTTCCTTTGTTTAAAGAAGCTAATGCCACTGGATTTCGCCATCTGCCTCCCTTACCGTCGCTACAACGTTCCCCTATTCGTTTCTTCGCCTCTTACGTCCTTTCCTTACCGCGTCACGTGCCCCATGCCTCCAGGCGGAATTCAGTCTCGTAGCGGGCAGTGCTCATAGTGTTTGCGCCTGTCATTGTAATCTGCCTTGGCACTTCTTGTCCGTTGTTCTTTCCGTCAGAAATGCGCTACTCAGTTGAGGACTTACCCTTGTCGTCGAACCCGTGCGTGATCTCGTGGCCGATGACGACTCCGATGCCGCCGTAGTTGAGCGACTTGGGGAAGTGCTGGCTGTAGAACAACGGCTGCAATATGCCCGCCGGGAACACTGAAACACAGAAAATCCTTCCTTCAGAAGCGCCTTCAGTCTAGGATTGCAGCGCATGCCGCTCTCTGAAACATCGCGGAAACTTGTATCGAATTCCTACTGCACACTTTTATCAGTTGTACAGATGATGTAGATTGTATCATTTAACGTGTGAAATAATCAGCCAAAGAAGTCCGTTTGCGTATTAGGAGGAAAACAAAATCGACTCATATTTTAACTCTCTAATTAATATTGATGTTACTTACGTATGTAATTAAAAGCTCTTCTATATGACGACGAGCAGGTTCGCTCCACAGATTTTTTCTGCGCTATCAGGTATGACACACCGAGACAAAAAGTACTTCATGAATGGTGAATTATTTCTTCCATATCCATAGCTCACGTATCAAGGTCTATCTCTGGATATACAGGGATCTCGTAAACAAGACTCCTTATGTAGCTTCACAAGTAATCGACTAAAGCAGTCAAATCCCATAATGTTAGTGACGAATCAGGCTTTACCTGAATATCGCGTGGAGATGTTGTCGAAGGGAGACCTTAAAATCAGCTGCCGCGCCATCGTGTTGCAAGCACTTCCCTTCAAGAATGTTTCAGTGCCACATTTTCCAGGACCTCTTAAATATTTCTTGCAGAAAAATCAGGTATCTACACGGAAGAGCCCAAGAAACTGGTACACTTGCCTAATATAGTGTAGGGCCCCCGTGAGCACGCAGTAGTACCGTAACACGACGTGGCCTGGGCTCGACTAATATCTGAAGTAGTCCTAGAGACAACTGACACCATGAATCCTGCACGGATGTGCATAAATCCGCAAGAGTACGAGGGGGTGGAGATCCCCTCTGAACAGCACGATGCAAGGCATCCCAGATATGCTGAATAATGTTCATGTCTGGGGAATTTGGTGGCCAGCTGAAGTGTTTAAACTCAGAAGAGTGTTCTTCGAGCAACTCTGTGAGCAATTCTGGACGTGCGGGGTGTCGCATTGAACTGCCGGAATGGCACAAGTCCGTCAGAGTGCACAATGTATATGAATAGATGTAGGTGATCAAGCAGGATGTTTACGTACGTGTCGCCTGTCAGTCGTATCTAGACGTACCAGGGGTCCCATATTACTCCGACTGCATACGCTCCACACTTATTACAGAGCCTCCACCAGCTTGTACAATCTCCTGCTGATATGCAGCGTCCATGGATTCATGAGGTCGTCTCCATACCCATACACGTCCATCCACTAGATATAATTAGAAGCCGCCCGCTGTGACCGAGCGGTTCTAGGCGCTTCAGTCTGGAATCGCGCGACCGCTACGGTCGCAGGTTCGAATCGTGCCTCGGGCATGGATGGGTGTGATGTCCTTATGTTAGTTAGGTTTAAGTAGTTCTAAGTTCTAGGGGACTGATGACCTCAGATGTTAAGTCCCATGGTGCTGAGATCCATTTTATAATTTGAAACGAGACTTGTCCGACCAGGCAACATGTTTCCAGTCATCAGCAGTCCAATGTCGGTGTCGACGGGCCCAGGCGAGGCCTAAAGCTTTGTGCCATACAGTCATCAAGGGTACTCGAGTGGGCATTCGGCTCCGAAAGCCCATAACGATGATTTTCCGTTGAATGGTTCGCATGCTACGCTAGGGTTGCACTTCTGTCACGTTGAACAGTTCTCTTCAGCTGTCGTTGATCCCGTTTTTTCAGGATCTTTTCCCGGCCGCAGCGATGCCGGAGATTTGATGTTTTACCGGATTCCTGATATCCGCGGTACACTCGTGAAATGGTCGTATGGGAAGATCCCCTCTTCATCGCTACCTCAGTGATGCTGTGTCCCATCTTTCGTGCGCCGATTTCAACACCGCGTTCAAATTCACTTAAATCTTGATAACCTTCCATTGTAGAAGCAGTAACCGATCTAAGAACTGAGCCGAACACTTGTTGTCTTTTATAGGCATTGCCGAACGAAGCGTCGTATTCTGCCTGTTTACATATCTCTGTATATGAATACGCATGCCCATACTAGTTTCTTTGGCGCTTCAGTGTATAATACGTTAGGAGAGGTGTAAGGTGTCTGTTCCACTCAAACCAGCATCAAGGATGTCTCCTTATAAATACAGGACATTATGTGACGTCGATGTGAGTGTATCATGTAAATATTCGTAGTGGTTAGCATGTCGCGCAGAAAAACAACGTTAGAAACTATAGTATTAAGGCGAGAGTTTAAAAAGTGAGTCGATTTGTTTGTGACAATGTGTATTGGTCTTGTTGTAATACTGATCTCCTTACGACTGATATGGGATCACGGTGCATTATTTCATCTGACAAGGGAACCTCCCCATCGCACCCCCTTCAGATTTAATTATAAGTTGGCACAGTGGATAAGCTTTGAAAAACTGAACACAGATCAATCGAGAGAACAGGAAGAAGTTGTGTGGAACTATGAAAAAATAAGCAAAATATACAAACTGAGTAGTCCATGTGAAAGATAGGCAACATCAAGGATAATCTGAGGCTAGGAGCGCCGTGGTCCCGTGGTTAGCGTGAGCAGTTGCGGAATGATAGGTCCTTGGTTCAAGTCTTCCCTCGAGCGAAAATTTTACTATATTTATTTTCGCAAAGTTATTATCTGTCGGTTCCTTCATTGACGTCTCTGTTCACTGTAATAAGTTTAGTGTCTGTGCTTTGCGACCGCACCGCAAAACCGTGCGATTAGTAGACGAAAGGACGTGTCTCTCCAATGGGAACCGAAAAAATTTGATCGCAAGGTCATATGTCAACCGATTCCTCCACAGGAAAGCACGAGTGATACATTCTATGCGACACTGGTGACGGCATGTGCGTCACATGACAGGAATATGTTGTCGCCCTACCTAACTTGTACGCTTGGCGAATGGGTAAAAAGATTCTTCTACCTTGCCCGATTTAGGTTTTCTTGTGGATGTGATAATCACTCCCAAAAAGTGATGAAAACATAAAAGTTTGTCACATAAAGTGAAAATCAAGAATTAAACTTTTCACTCGAGGGAAGACTTGATCCAAGGACCTCTTGTTCCGCAGCTGCTCACGCTAACCACGGCGCTCCTTCGCTCACATTATCCTTGATATTGCCTATCTTGCACATGGACTACTCAGTTTGTATATTTTGCTTATTTTTTCATAGTTCCACACAACTTCTTCCTGTTTTCTCGATTGATCTGTGTTCAGTTTTTCAAGGCCTATCCACTGTGCCAACTTATAACTAAATCTGAGAGGGGTGCGATGGGGAGGTTCCCTTGTGAGTAATGTCTTACACGTTACAAACTACATCACAAAAAGCTTTGTCACAGGTGCTTCCCAGCAGAAGGAGATTACCAGGAAGAAGGAAAGAGTGCCTCTTACCTATATCGTTCTTGTTGGGGTTGTAGAAGGCGTTGACGACGGCGGGCTCTGTGGACCACTTGTCCTTGTTGACGGGCTGGCGCAGCTTCTGTAGGTTGTGGTAGGCGTCGTACCGCAGCACGTTCAGGATGTTCACCAGGAACTGGTCCTCCGTCACGTTCAGCTGCAGAAAGACATTGCTATGCATTTAAAGTAAAATATGGCGTGAATCTGGAGGGCAGAATGGACTGTTCGACTTCCGACCCCCAAACAGCGCAATCATTATCAGCTAAATAACAAGCTAATCGATACTGGGGCATAGGGGACCCCAGCTGGGAATATCTGGGAGGGCATTTCCGAGATTAGAGCATGGTCCGATTCCACCTGTTTTCTTTCATCCATGATGTTGTTACAGTGAAACACCGAAATCTGGAGAATGCCGACTTTCACCGATGAATGTCAACATTCACATAGTCGCTTAGTGTATGTCCGAAATATTTGCTAAATACCCTTATTTATGACTTACACCGGTAAATGTTGAAATTCACCATGCACTAAAGGTGAATGTTCAGCATGCTGGAGATTTATATTTTCTTCTCCGTAATTCAGTCGCTATAAAACGTTACAAGGGTGACGTAACTTTTTCGCCCCTCTTTCTGAAAGGAATGACCAAGAATTTAAAATACACAGTACATTCTACACGAGAAAAGAAAATAATAGTTATAAAAAAATTACTTACTTATGTGATTCAAATCTTATTTATTGCAACAACTTAAATTATTATGACACTTTAAATTGCACAAGAGTCCCTTGCTTTTACAACTGCATGTATTAGTGGAACACTTCCTTTTGCAATGACAGCGTGTATAGCCTTGTCCCCCGCTTCTCGGATTAGTTCCAGCTGCTTCTCTCAGCGACATTTCTTGAAAAAAAAATATCATCTATGGAAAGTAACTTTTCTTTACAAGTTACGAACTGATTACGTGTGTAAAGCTGCTTGAGGGTACCATTTTTATTTGCCAGTTTATAGAAGTTGGAGTCTTCTATTCCAAAAACAACCGCTAACATATTTCGGCTATCTGTACGACCACGGTCGACATCAGGGACTTGCATTCGTACATTATCACCAATTTGAGCAGGAGGAAATTGTTTTTGTGAGGTTCGTGACATCTTTGTTACTTGCAGTGGAAGCTTTTCGTTCGCGGCCGCTCTTTTTTTTTAGAAATCAACTCGTGTTTTCAGACAGAATTTGATGTGAAGACGTTGTAGGTTGTAGGTCCTCTTCAGTAGTTTTCTTTGGAATATGGTTTTCGGTATGACCACCGCTCAAATTTTTTTTATGAGCATTAACAGTTTCTTCAAGCTGTTCTTCGGTTTCAGAAGTATTGGCAATTTCTTCGAGTTGTTCTTCAGTTTCATATTTGCTATTTGTTCGCCAGGCAAAAAAGACGATGCTATGCCTCTTTCTGCTTTAACGCCAAACATGGCTTGATAAGGACTTTGGCGTATTCCTTCGTGGTATGTAGCGTTCTTGGCAAATTGAACAAAGGATAAACCATCTGACAATTTATTTGTATCGTTATCGTTCATCCATGCAGTTAGCATATTATGTATATCCTGATTGGCCCTTTCAACTGAGCCTTGTGTTTGACTGTGACGAGGCTTTCCATGAACTATTTTAACATCTTTCCACATAGCGCATATTTCGGATATGACTTGATTACTAAATTCTCTACCATTATCTGATTGCAATATTGCTAGTGCACCAAATGTTAAAAATATTGAAAGGACGTGATGCGCTACTTCTTCAGCTCTTTTAATTTTCAAAATGTCGTAGCTGGACAAACTTAGTTAAATGATCTTGATACACCATTATGAACTTATATTCGCCATCTCTGTTTGGCTGCAGATCTATCACATCAACTTGACATTTGAGTTTAATTCAGAACCATTGGCTTCACAACAATACCTTTCTTAGGTGCACTGTGTTTCATTTGATACTCTTTGCATAAATTTAAATACAACATTACAACTTCATATGCAATATTTTTGTATTTAACTTGCAACTCTTTAAGAATACGTGTTCTTCCTCCCTGGTCTATTCTGATGTGAGTTTCATATAGTATACCGTACAATTCTTCATTGGTAACATAATACTGTATGTTCGTTTCCCCTGGTTTTAATGGTACAATTAACTTCTCTTCATCATTAATTTTTAAAACATCAAAACGTTTTAATCGTCTGTAATCCAAAGGCGTGTTGCATTTAATTTTAGCAGAAACCACTTCAGAAAGTGAGAAACATAAAAACAATTGTCTTCTCGTTTACTCGAATTAATGCATTTAACTTTTCATGAAAAAGATCACGATTTACTGCAGTATCCATTTAGTATAAAATAGGGTATCGGAAAAAAATTAAGATAACGTTGCTCGCGTTATCAAAGCTTGCGTAAGACTAACAGAGCAGAAAAAAGGATTTGGCGGGAGAGAGCCAGTCGCTTGTTTTTTGACTCTTCTGTTTTGGACCACCGCCAGAGCCAATCTGTGATTGTCGACACACAACGGAGAGGGTCCGAATGAACAACAATGTAATGAAATATTCGATCTTTCACCGACATATTTGGTATCTGTTGACATTCAACGGTGAAAGTCGACATTCTCGAATTTCGATAATTCACGGTAACTTAGTCATATTTCAAGTAAACAGCATAGTTTTAGATAAGATTGTAAGACAGCCACAGATAACATTTAATGACAGGCTGATTACATACTTGGAGGTGGCGACCACAAGTTAGGTCACTACGATCGAAAACAAACATAAAAAAACCTGAAATATGTCAGTCAGCTAATGAAACGAAACTAACGTGATAACAGTGTGAAAAATGGGATTTGGTGCGGGTATAAACTGAAAAAAAGACAGTGAAACTAAGATCATATCAAAGTAATAAAAACATAGAAAAAATCGCGCACAAAAATTCCCTTAGAATAAACCAAAAGAAAAAAATACAGAAAACAAAATTGGAATCGAATATTTCGATTAATCTATGCTAGCTCAAACGAATATATCGGTACAAGACGCTCCACCATAAAACAAGATACTCGAAAACTGACACATCTCCACGTGTCAAAAAATGGTTCAAATGGCTCTGAGCACTATAGGACTTAACATCTATGGTCATCAGTCCCCTAGAAGTTAGAACTACTTAAACCTAATTAACCTAAGGACACACAACACCCAGTCATCACAAGGCAGAGAAAATCCCTGACCCCGCCGGGAATCGAACCCGGGAACTTGGGCGCTCGATGTGCCCAGAAAGGACAAAGAAAATTCAAAATCACACAACTGGAATCAAATATTCCGCTTTACCTGTACATCTATCTAGCTAAAACGCACACACCTATAGACTTATATGCCTTCCACCAAATGAAACTAAACAAAGCCATACTTGAAAACCCTGTTTTCAAAGAGAATTCCATTCAAGAAACAAACTACAATCTCACAATAAATAAAGGCGCTCACACTTATTGACTACAGACGACTCAAAATTAATCAAGGCTGGCCACAAAACATGCACATACATAGTGTGTAACCATTCACGAGCATACACACACACACACACTATTCCATCTATCTATCTGTCGCTTGAGCCTTGTCCCGCAGCTACGCAGGGTGCCATAGTTAATCGGATTTGGCATGTTAATGTTGAAGGGGTGGCCGGATGCCCTTCCTGCAGCCACCCCATACCCCCGGGACGGAATTAGTGTACCCTAACTCTCTGTGTCGAGTGTACTTCATGGAATAGTGTGAAAGTGTTCAGATGTCTGCGAGCCGTGGAACTGAGGCGGAATATGGGGACCAGCCCGGCATTCACCTAGCGGGATGTGGAAAACCGCCTAAAAACAACATCCAGGCTGGCTTGCACATCGGCCCTCGTCGTTAATCCGCCAGACGGATTCGATCCGGGGCCGGCGCGCCTACCCGAGTCCAGGAAGCAGCGCATTAGCGCTCTCGGCTACCCTGGCAGGTCAAGCACGAACTCAACAAGTCTTTGAAAATCCCCTGCAGACATACGCAGCCATTCTGCCTCTACAGCCGTCCATAACTGCGAGAGTGTTGGCGCTGCAAAACGTTATACACGAACTGACCTCTTGATTATGTCCCATAAACATTCGAAGGGATTCATGTCTGGATGGTCAGATTTTTCGCTCGAATTGTCCAGAATGTTCTTTAAACGAATTACGAACAATTGAGGGCCGATGAAATGGCATTGTCGTTGGGGAATATGAAGTCCATAAATAGCTGCAAATGGTCTTCAGCTTTTTAAAAGAAACTTAAACATGGACGTGAAAATGGTAACAGATGTGCAACTGAGTGAAAAAAAACTGTTACCACAGCGTAATTATAATAATGATGCTTCATCTTTATGTAAGTACAGATATATTTCCGACAGATGCTGCCTTACCACTTACAATTGTTCCACTTGTATCTGTTTAATCACCAGTAAATAATTTTCTTTGTATTCAAACAATGATCTCCACCACTATAAACATGTACATGAATCTATAAACACCTGAGGATGGTCACAATCCAGAAACCGGTCGTGTAACGAATAAATAATCTTTTATTGTGACTAATAGCGGAAATTTTTCTACACCTTAGGCCATAATAATGCCTAACTTACTTTTTGAACTCCTCTCGTATTTTCGTTTAGCTGTTGCTAACCCTATTTGACCCTGTGGCGAGGATTTATAGGTGCTGTGTACAAGCATGCCACCTCCTAACAGAAACCACTTTCTGTGGTACAGGGTTCTCTTCCTGCCATCTATTTATGTCGCTGCCAAGGTCGCTGATGTCGAAGTAGAGTGTGATTTTGAAGTTATCTCGACACGTTTAACAGGGCTAGGGGAAATAAAGTTAATTGTGGGGTTTTATTACCGGCCACCAGGTTCCACCGTGACAGTTCTAGAATAATTCAAAGGGAGTCTACATTCTGTATCGCAGAAGTACCCGGATCATGCTATATTAGTCGGAGGCGACTTCAACCTACCTAGAATAGACAGGGATGTCTATGGATTCATTACAGGTGGTACAGACAAGCCGTCGTGTGAATTACTTTTGAACACATTATCCGAAAACTGTCTTGAGCAACTAAATCGACAGCCAACGCGCAATGGAAATATTTTAGATCTGGTAGCCACGAACAGACCAGACCTCATCGACGGTGTCAGTGTTGAGACAGGGATTAATGATCATGATGTTGTCATTACGACTATGTAAGTCGGTCATGAACGCTAGGAGAGTATTCTTACTAGAAAGAGCAGATAAGCAGTTGTTAGCAACCCACTTAGTAAATGAATCGACTTCATTTACTTCCGGTACGATGGACGTGGAAGAATTATGGGCAAATTTTAAACACATTGCAAATCACGCATTGGACAAGTATGTGCCGAAAAAGTGGGTTACGGACGGAAAAGACCCACAGTGGTTTAACAGCGCAATTCGGAGAATGCTCAGGAAGCAAAGGCAGTTGCACTTGCGGTACAAGAAAGATCAGGAGAATGAGGACAGGCAAAAGTTAGTAGAGATTCGTGCTGCAGTAAAAAGAGCGATGCGCGAAGCATTCAACCACTACCACCGTCATACCTTAGCAAAAGATCTTGCTGAAAACCCAAGGAAATTCTGGTCTTACGTAAAATCGGTAAGCGGGTCGAAGGCTTCCATCCAGTCACTCACTGATCAGTCTGGCCTGGCAACGGAAGACAGAAAAACGAAAGCTGAAATTTTAAATTTAGCGTTTGAGAAATCTTTCACGCAGGAAGATCGTACAAACATACCGCCGTTTGAGTCTCGTACAGATTTCCGTATGGAGGAAATAGTGATAGACATCCCTAGGGGTTGTAAAGCAGCTGAATGGGTTAAAAATAAATAAATCGCCAGGTCCTGATGGGATTCCAATTCGGTTTTATAGAGAGTACTCTACTGCGTTCGCTCCTTACTTAGCTTGCATTTATCGCGAGTCTCTTGCCCAACGTAAAGTCCTGAGCGACTGGAAAAAAGCGCAGGTGACGCCTGTATATAAGAAGAGTAGAAGGACGGATCCTCAAAATTACAGACCAATATCCTTAACATCGGTTTGTTGCAGGATTCTCGAACATATTCTGAGTTCGAACATAATGAATTTCCTTGAGACAGAGAAGTTGCTGTCCATGCATCAGCACGGCTTTAGAAAGCATCGCTCCTGCGAAACGCAACTCGCCCTTTTTTCACATGATATCTTGCGAACCATGGATGAAGGATATTAGACGGATGCCATATTCCTTGACTTCTGGAAAGCGTTTGACTCGTTGCCCCACTGCAGACTCCTAAGGTACGAGCATATGGGATTGGTTCCCAAGTATGTGAGTGGCTCGAAGACATCTTAAGTAATAGAACCCAGTACGTTGTCCTCGATGGTGAGTGTTCATCGGAGGCGAGGGTATCATCTGGAGTGCCCCAGGGAAGTGTGGTAGGTCCGCTGTTGCTTTCTATCTACATAAATGATCTTTTGTATAGGGTGGATAGCAATGTGAGGCTGTTTGCTGATGATGCTGTGGTGTACGAGAAGGTGTCGTCGTTGAGTGACTGTAGGAGGATACAAGATGACTTGGACAGGATTTGTGATTGGTGTAAAGAATGGCAGCTAACTCTAAATGTAGATAAATGTAAATTAATGCAGATGAACAGGAAAAAGAATACTGTAATGTCTGAATACTCCACTAGTAGTGTAGCGCTTGACACAGTCACGTCGATTAAATATTTGGGCGTAACATTGCAGAGCGATATGAAGTGGGACAAGCATGTAATGGCAGTTGTGGGAAAGGCGGATGGTCGTCTTCGGTTCATTGGTAGAATTTTGGGAAGATGTGGTTCATCTGTAAAGGAGACCGCTTATAGAACGCTGGTGCGACCTATTCTTGAGTACTGCTCGAGCGTTTGGGATCCCTATCAGGTAGGATTGAGGGAGGACATAGAAGCAATTCAGAGGCGGGCTGCTAGATTTGTTACTGGTAGGTTTGATCATCACGCGAGTGTTACGGAAATGCTTCAGGAACTCGGGTGGGAGCCTCTAGAGGAAAGGAGGCGTTCTTTTCGTGAATCGCTACTGAGGAAATTTAGATAACCAGCATTTGAGGCTGACTGCTGTACAATTTTACTGCCACCACGACCGATCCATCGGTTTTCCAATCTCCTGTTTAAGAAATGCCGAACATCATGATGGAAGTGCGGTGGAGCACCATCCTTTTGAAAGATGAAGTCGGCGCTGTCGGTCTCCAGTTATGGCATGAGCCAATTTTCCAGCATGTCCAAATACACGTGTCCTGTAACGTTTTTTTCGCAGAAGAAAAAGGGGCCGTAAACTTTAAACCGTGAGATTGCACAAAACACGTTAACTTTTGGTGAATTGCGAAGTTGCTGCACGAATGCGTGAGGATTCTCTACCGCCCAGATTCGCACATTGTGTCTGTTCACTTCACCATTAAGAAAACATGTTGCTTCATCACTGAAAACAAGTTTCGCACTGAACGCATCCTCTTCCATGAGCTGTTGCAACCGCCCCGAAAATTCAAAGCGTTTGACTTTGTCATCGGGTGTCAGGGCTTGTAGCAATTGTAAACGGTAAGGCTTCTGCTTTAGCCTTTTCCGTAAGATTTTCCAAACCGTCGGCTGTGGTACGTTTAGCTCCCTGCTTGCTTTATTCGTCGACTTCCGCGGGCTACGCGTGAAACTTTCCCGCACGCGTTCAACCGTTTCTTCGCTCACTGCAGGCCGATCCGTTGATTTCCCCTTACAGAGGCATCCAAAAGCTTTAAACTGCGCATACCATCGCCGAATGGAGTTAGCAGTTGGTGGATCTTTGTTGAACTTCGTCCCGAAGTGTCATTGCACTGTTATGACTGACTGATGTGAGTGCATTTCAAGCACGACATACGCTTTCTCGGCTCCTGTCGCCATTTTGTCTCACTGCGCTCTCGAGCGCTCTGGCGGCAGAAACCTGAAGTGCGGCTTCAGCCGAGCAAAACTTTATGAGTTTTTCTACGCATCTGTAGTGAGTCGTGACCATATGTCAATGAATGGAGCAACAGTGAATTTATGAAATCGATTCAATCATTTATAATAGCCCAGTAGATATATTTGGCAAATACTATACTGAGACAATATGTTCCACACCAAAAGATGAAGCACTAGTGCCGATCGCTGTGGCCGAGCGGTTCTAGGCAATTCAGTCCGGAACCATGCTGCTGGTATGGTCGCAGGTTCGAATCCTGCATGGATGTTTGTGATGTCCTTAGCTTAGTAAGGTTTACGTAGATCTAAGTCTAGGGAACTAATGACCTGAGATGTTAAGTCCCATAGTGCTTAGAGCCATTTGAAGCACTAGTGCATTTTAGAATATCTGTTTATGTGAGCAGTAGAGTAAAGGTGGTATCTTTCATGACATGTACAGTATATCTACATCTAGTGTACGAGTGGGGTTATTCGTAAAGGGAGTTATAGTTCAGATAACTACAGGAGTTTGCAGGAGTTTGTGTGCACTACAACAGGCGTGTTCGGAATAGGAAAATATAATCATCGACACCTGTGTCTGATTTTGGGAACTATATGCAAAGATGTTAGAGATAGTGCTGTAATATGACAGACAAGTTATAAAATTTTCTAGGCGTGTTAAAACAGGTTATGAGGAGCTTCAGTATAAGCAATGCAATGGTGAGGCTTGCAGGGTGAGTTAGTGGGCGCATAGGAAGAGTCCGCCCCGTGCACCGTGCCGCGTGACCGCTACGGTCGCAGGTTCGAATCCTGCCTCGGGCATGGATGTGTGTGATGTCCTTAGGTTAGTTAGGTTTAAGTAGTTCTAAGTTCTAGGGGACTGATGACCACAGATGTCAAGTCCCATAGTCCTCATTGCCATTTGAACCATTTTCGTGCACCGTGGCCGGTAGGTGTGTAGTCGGCAGGGAATGCGTGGGACAGCAGTAGTAGTGGGGGTTACCAGTAGTTGCTGTAGGGAAAATGCCGAGCGCTGGAGCGGAAGAGCCATTTTAAACTGAAACCTACGCTCATATTTTTTGGAAATACGAGGGTCGTTCAAACAGTAATACACCACATTTTTTCAAAGAAGCCTTTAATATACATAGACCAATGTCCTTGCTGGTGCTTCACATTTGATGTTTGTTCTGTGCGTCGGTGAAGTTTCGAACCGTTCTGGTAGATGACAGAGCCGTAGTACAGCGTCAAAATAGCGTCCACATACGACTCACGTTACAAGCAGCGTGCTGTTATTGAATTCTTGTGTGCAGAAGAAGAAACCGTGGTGAACATCCATAAACGTTTGCGTGCAGTGTATGGCGATGCTGCAGTTGATAGGAGTACTGTTGGGCAATGGCTAAAGAAATTACAGCTTCAGGAAATGCAGAAACTGAGCTCCATGATCAGCCTCGCTCCGGGCGTCCTGTCACAGCCATTGCTCCAGACATGCTGAATCGTGCGGATGCCATTATTCGCACCGACCAGCGCATCACAAATCGACAATTGTCTCTACTGTTGTCAGTCAGCATTGGAAGTGCATCTGCTGTGATCGAGACTCTCGGATATTGAAATAGGTGCTCACGATGGATTCCACGAATGCTCACAGCGGACCACAAGATTCAAAGAAAGGCCATTTCATCTGAATTGTTGGAGTGTTTTGAGACTGATGGAGAGGCCCTTCTGACACGGATTGTTACGGGGGACACAATCTGGGTGCACCACTTTGCACCAGAAACAAAAAGGCAGTCCATGGAGTGGCATCATCCTCATTCACCACGAAAGAAGAAATTCAAGACACCCCTTCCCCTTGCCCCCCCCCCCTCCTCTGCTGGAAAAGTCATGGTGACAGTCTTCTGGGATTGTGATGGGGTCATTCTCGTGGATGTGATGCCAAGAGGATCAACCATCAATTCAGAGGCATACGTGAATACTCCGAATAAACTCAAGAACCGTTCTCGACGAGTTCAGTCGGAAAAGAATCCAGCATAAATCTTGCTCCAACACGATAATGTACGCCCACACTCAAGTCGAGAAACCGGGAACACATCGCCAAATTGGGTTGGTCATCATTGCCTCATCCACCCTATAGTCGAGACCTGGCACCCTTGGACTTCCACCTCTTTGGGCTGCTTAAAGATTCTATATGGGGAACACACTTTGAAGATGACGGGAGCATCACTCCTGTAGTGAAAACATGGCTACGCCTACAGGACAAGAGCTTTTACCAGCAGAGTATACATCCTCTTCCACAACGTTGGCGAACAACCATAGAGCGTGATGGAGACTACGTTAAAAAATAGGACATGCACATGACGTGTTGACGTACACTCCTGGAAATGGAAAAAAGAACACATTGACACCGGTGTGTCAGACCCACCATACTTGCTCCGGACACTGCGAGAGGGCTGTACAAGCAATGATCACACGCACGGCACAGCGGACACACCAGGAACCGCGGTGTTGGCCGTCGAATGGCGCTAGCTGCGCAGCATTTGTGCACCGCCGCCGTCAGTGTCAGCCAGTTTGCCGTGGCATACGGAGCTCCATCGCAGTCTTTAACACTGGTAGCATGCCGCGACAGCGTGGACGTGAACCGTATGTGCAGTTGACGGACTTTGAGCGAGGGCGTATAGTGGGCATGCGGGAGGCCGGGTGGACGTACCGCCGAATTGCTCAACACGTGGGGCGTGAGGTCTCCACAGTACATCGATGTTGTCGCCAGTGGTCGGCGGAAGGTGCACGTGCCCGTCGACCTGGGACCGGACCGCAGCGACGCACGGATGCACGCCAAGACCGTAGGATCCTACGCAGTGCCGTAGGGGACCGCACCGCCACTTCCCAGCAAATTAGGGACACTGTTGCTCCTGGGGTATCGGCGAGGACCATTCGCAACCGTCTCCATGAAGCTGGGCTACGGTCCCGCACACCGTTAGGCCGTCTTCCGCACACGCCCCAACATCTTGCAGCCTGCCTCCAGTGGTGTCGCGACAGGCGTGAATGGAGGGACGAATGGAGACGTGTCGTCTTCAGCGATGAGAGTCGCTTCTGCCTTGGTGCCAATGATGGTCGTATGCGTGTTTGGCGCCGTGCAGGTGAGCGCCACAATCAGGACTGCATACGACCGAGGCACACAGGGCCAACACCCGGCATCATGGTGTGAGGAGCGATCTCCTACACTGGCCGTACACCACTGGTGATCGTCGAGGGGACACTGAATAGTGCACGGTACATCCAAACCGTCATCGAACCCATCGTTCTACCATTCCTAGACCGGCAAGGGAACTTGCTGTTCCAACAGGACAATGCACGTCCGCATGTATCCCGTGCCACCCAACGTGCTCTAGAAGGTGTAAGTCAACTACCCTGGCCAGCAAGATCTCCGGATCTGTCCCCCATTGAGCATGTTTGGGACTGGATGAAGCGTCGTCTCACGCGGTCTGCACGTCCAGCACGAACGCTGGTCCAACTGAGGCGCCAGGTGGAAATGGCATGGCAAGCCGTTCCACAGGCCTACATCCAGCATCTCTACGATCGTCTCCATGGGAGAATAGCAGCCTGCATTGCTGCGAAAGGTGGATATACACTGTACTAGTGCCGACATTGTGCATGCTCTGTTGCCTGTGTCTATGTGCCTGTGGTTCTGTCAGTGTGATCATGTGATGTATCTGACCCCAGGAATGTGTCAATAAAGTTTCCCCTTCCTGGGACAATGAATTCACGGTGTTCTTATTTCAATTTCCAGGAGTGTATATTGTCTCCAAATTCTGACTCTTAACAATAAATATGTTCTGAGAAAGAAATGTGGGGCATTACTTACTGAACGACCCTCGTATTAAATGGAGCCCCTCCACATCTACACTTGCATGGTCACCATTCAAAAAGATCCACTGTCAGCTCTACTACGTTTAGCATCCAAAAAGAATTACGATGAAAATGCAACAAAAGCAGCGATATATTTTCGTCCGGCTTGTTAACCATTTGAAACTTTTGGAGAAGCGCCATGAGTGGCGAATTTTGAGTAAACCTTACATGTTTCTCTTGTTGCCATGTTAAAATTGGCTTCTTTTGCCATAACACAGAGGAGTTTACACAGTGTCACCTCACTAACACGTTGTGCAAACGCAATTGCGACAGAATATAGAAACAGTGGTTTATGAAGTGAAAAACTCAGGAAAAGTAAGGTCAGTACCTTCTGAAAAAGCTTATCCTTGATAAAAATTAAACTTCTAAGTCTTCACTTACGTTGTTCCAAAACCCATAGCATTTCTCGTTTCACCAGATATCGATGGCCCTTAAAATTACATTATTTCATCGAAAAAGTCTGTAATTAGCGGAATAATATGGCAGAGTAACACGGTAGAGTATAAAGTTTTGCATAATAACCTTACAGCAAAATACTTTCCTCCTTGTGTGTTATCATTTGCTAAAATCTCATTTCGAGATCTCTAACCGTTTAGGAAGCATTTGGAATCTTGTGAATGTTTCACTGTGGCTTTATCGCTGTCAGAGTGCGATGGCAAATGAGTGTACTACATCACATCAATTTTCTAAAGACTGATGACAGAGAGAGACCATCACCCATGTCTAAAGAAAAATTCAGTATGTTAGGTTCATACAAAGTAACATTTTATATAATATGCACCAAATGCAAAATCATAGCGACCCCTGCTTTTCATTGCAAACTTTTTCGAATTTCGCTCAGTGTCTTACTTCCACATAAATATCACAATAACTATGACCATTAACGAAATGATGAGCACGAACCTGACATATAAAGCTGTAGGTAACCCGAAAATGATTTTTTTTATTAAATAGTTTCTGCAGAAACCGTGTGACAAAGATGGCAGGGTGTGCGTCTCTATTCTGTCATCGTCAACTGGCCGAAAGGTGGCAAATACACTACTGGCCATTAAAATTGCTACACCAAGAATAAATGCAGATGATAAACGGGTATTCATTGGGCAAATATATTATACTAGAACTGAAATGTGATTACATTTTCACGCAATTTGGGTGCATAGATCCTGAGAAATCAGTACCCAGAAAAACCACCTCTGACCGTAATAACGACCTTGATACGCCTGGGCATTGAGTCAGACAGAGCTTGGATGGCGAGTACAGGTACAGCTGCCCATGCAGCTTCAACACGATACCACAGTTCATCAAGAGTAGTGACTGGCGTATTATAACGAGCCAGTTGCTCGGGCAATATTGACCACACGTTTTCAGTTGGTGAGAGATCTGGAGAATGTACTGGTCAGGGAAGCAGTCGAACATTTTCTGTATCCAGAAAGGCCCGTACAGGACCTGCAACACGCGGTCGTGCATTATCCTGCTGAAATATAGGGTTTCGCAGAGGCCGAATGAAAGGTTGAGCCACGGGTCGTAACACATCTGAAATGTAACGTCCACTGTTCAAAGTGCCGTCAATGTGAACAGGAGGTGACCGAGACGTGTAAACAATGGCACCCCATACCATCACGCCGGGTGATACGCCAGTATGGCGATGACGAATACACGCTTAAAATGTGCGTTCACCACGACGTCACCAAACACGGATGCGACCATCATGATGCTGTAAACAGAACCTGGATTCGTCCGAAAAAATGCTGTTTTGCCATTCGTGCACCCAGGTTCGTCGTTGAGTACACCATCGCAGGCGCTCCTGTCTGTGATGCAGCGTCAAGGGTAACCGCAACCATGGTCTCCGAGCTGATAGTCCATGCTGCTGCAAATGTCGTCGAACTGTTCATGCAGATGGTTGTTGTCTTGCAAACATCCCCATCTACTGACTCAGGGATCGAGACGTGGCGGCACGATCCGTTACAGCCGTATGGATAAGATGCCTGTCATCTCGACTGCTAATGATACGAGGCGGTTGGGATCCAGCACGGCGTTCCGTATTACCCTCCTGAACCCACCGATTCCATATTCTGCTAACAGTCATTGAATCTCGACCAACGCGAGCAGCAATGTCGCGATACGATAAACCGCAATCGTGATAGGCTACAATCCGACCTTTATCAAAGTCGGAAACGTGATGGTACGCATTTCTCCTCCTTACACGAGGCATCACAACAACGTTTCACCAGGCAACGCCGGTCAAATGCTGTTTGTGTATGAGAAATCGGTTGGAAACTTTCCTCATGTCAGCACGTTGTAGGTGTCGCCACCGGCGCCAACCTTGTGTGAATGCTCTAAAAAGCCAATCATTTGCATATCACAGCATCTTCTTCCTGTCGGTTAAATTTCGCGTCTGTAGCACGTGATCTTCGTGGTGTAGCAATTTTAATAGCCAGTAGTGTACTAACCGCCTCCTCTTTCGAACAAAAGAACAAACTCGCCCAGCGCCTTGGACGCAAATTGGTCACTGCGCATCAGCCACTGCATCGTGCAAGGACTCTAATACAATGGACTCACATTCGGAAGGATATGTAGAACATCCCATCTGATCATACAGGTGTAGGTTTTCCCAGGATTAGCCTTAATCGCGTAAGGCGAATACCTCTTCGTTCCTTTGAAAAGGATACGACCTATTTTCTGTCCGATTCTTTTTAATTGGAGTTTGTGAACCATCTCCAATGACACATCGTCGTCGGATGGGACTTCTTCTCGGATGAAAGGTGCACATGTGAAGCGGTTACGATGTGCTTGACACACAATACGCCGATCCTCCCTGGTGGTGGTCAGACGTGGATGATTGGAACCCTGACGACGGCTATGTCTGCCTTCACCTTCCCATGCAGCACAACATTGGGCTACTGTCACATACGAATGCCCCACAAATCTGGGTCAGGCACTATTCAACCAACCGACCAAATGGAGACCCACAATCTTTTGAACTCTGTCAGCTGCTGGTCGGGCTGTTTTGGAAGACTACCTGGCATGTCAATGTCTTTCACAGTGATCACTCAGCATCTGACACTGTTCATGACACTTATATGCCCTACGAGGTCCACTAACAACACTAAACAAGAACAACACTAAATGCACTCCAGTGGCCGATCTACCTGTTACACAGAATTAACATACCTGTTGATGGTGTGTACGTATTCGAAGCTACATTACATCCGACCATGTTTTCTGCGTGTTTCACTTTTTCTTTTGTGAGGCAGTATATTTCGAGTCGCTGATGAAATGGCTGGCTCTGAGCACTATGCGACTTAACTTCTGAGGTCATCAGTCCCCTAGAACTTAGAACTACTTAAACCTAACTAACCTAAGAACATCACACACATCCATGCCCGAGGCAAGATTCGAACCTGCGACCGTAGCGGTCGCTCGGTTCCAGACTGTAGCGCCTAGAACCGCACGGCCACTCCGGCCGGCAGTTGCTGATGATGTCTTTAAAAAAAAAATAAAGACAAAACGCGTTATGCCATGGTGAAATCGGCTTTTTCAGTTGCACATACATCTACATAGATACTCTGCAAGAGACCGTGCGGTGCGTGGCGGAGGGTACTTAACCACTACTAGTCATTTCCTTTCCTGTGCCAGTCGCAAATAGAGCGAGGGAAAAACGACTGTCTATAGCCTCCGTATGACCCTAATTTCTCGTATCTTCTTGCTCCTTAGACGCAATGTGTGTTGGCAGCAGTAGAATCGTTCGACAGTCAGCTTCAAATGCCGGTTCTCTAAATTTTCTCAAATATGTTTCTCGAAATAAACATTGCCTTTCCTCCAGGATTCTCATTTGTGTTCTCGAAAATTTCCGTAACGCTTACGTGTTGTTAGACCCTACCCATAACAAATCTAGTAGCCCGCCTCTGAATTGCTTCGCTGCCTTCCTTCAATCCAATCTGATACGGATCCCAAACATTCGAGCAGTATTCAAGAATATGTCGACGATTCGCATTCCCTACCACAGTTCTCACATGGTCATTCTATTTCATATCGCTTTGCCCAGATATTTATACGACTTTACTGTGTCAAGCAGGACACTAGTAATACTGTATCCGAACATGGACATAACTTGCAATTTATCAACATAAGACTAATAATTGTTTTATGATAAGAAGTTAAAGGATGTTATTTTGACATGTGGCTCGGGATTTCGTCTTTATTCCCATTTAGAAGTTATGAAAATATTAGGCTCTGTGAAATTCCCTGACCTTTCGAAGAGATAATGGTTTGATTAATAGGACTGCAACTGAAGCGAGAGAAAGAATTTCCAATTGCAGCGGCGTGCTGCAGAGTGAGCTCCACCGCAAACGATGGTAATGAGAAGGACCGAGGCTTTGGTCTGAATAGCGGGGCTGCTTCTCGTCTGAGACCCGGAATGAGGCCACTCCAGAACGAGAGCGGCTTTTGTGAGGCGGGGACCGCGAGCTCTTCTTCATTTTCTGGATTTGAAGACTTCCTGCTCTATCAGCGCATTCTAGTCTCTCTTACTTAGCGTAGGGTGGGGAGAACGTCTTTACATTTCGATTTAAAAGTGGGCGAAAATACTTCCAAAATTTTCAGAATTTTTAAATAATTGTGTGTTTTGGAGATCATTAATTCAAACATTTCCTGTTTTAATTATCCAAAATAATTAAAGACACTTTATTTATACCAGGACACTGCCATTTTTTTAAGCGTTATTCAAGAGTTGTACAGATAGGCGATAAATTTATTTAGTTTGCATAGTCATTTTCAAGCGATCTTCAATTACATAGCGCTATTACTGTATACAATTTTTACTTTATATATCTAATTCGTTTCGTAACAGTATGCCGAGTACTTATTTCCGCATGTCATCGTTGACGTTGCAGCTGTCAAATATATCTCCGTATTGTATTTGTAGCGCTGACTCAGTTAGTTTTATTTATATATATGGTCGAACTGCAAAAAGGTGGGAATTTAAGGAGATGGGACCTGGATAAACTGAAACAACCAGTGGTTGTACAGAGTTTCAGGGAGAGCATAAGGGAACAATTGACAGGAATGGGGGAAAGAAATACAGTAGAAGAATGGATAACTTTGAGGAATGAAATAGTGAAGGCAGCAGAGGATCAAGTAGGTAAAAAGACGAGGGCTAGTAGAAATCCTTGGGTAACAGAAGAAATATTGAATTTAATTGATGAAAGGAGAAAATACAAAAATCCAGTAAGTGAAGCAGGCAAAAAGGAATACAAACGTCTCAAAAATGAGATCGACAGGAAGTGCAAATAGGCTAAGCGGGGATGGCTAGAGGACAAATGTAAGGATGTTGAGGCTTATTTCACGAGGGGTAAGATAAATACTGCCTACAGGAAAATTAAAGAGACCTTCGGAGAAAAGAGAACCACTTCCATGAATATCAAGAGCTCAGATGGAAACCCAGTTCTAAGCAAAGAAGGGAAAGCAGAAAGGTGGAAGGAGTATATAGAGGGTCTATACAAGGGCGATGTACTTCAGGACAATATTATGGAAATGGAAGAGGAGGTAGATGAAGATGAAATGGGAGATATGATACTGCGTTAAGAGTTTGACAGCGCACTGAAAAACCTAAGTCGAAACAAGGCCCCTGGAGTAGACAACATTCCATTAGAACTACTGACAGCCTTGGGAGAGCCAGTCCCGACAAAACTCTACCATCTGGTGAGCAAGATGTATGAGACAGGCGAAATTCCCTCAGACTTCAAGAAAAATATAATAATTCCAATCCCAAAGAAAGCAGGTGCTGATATATGGAAATGGAAAAACTGGTAGAAGCCGACCTCAGGAAAGATCAGTTTTGATTCCGTAGAAATGTTGGAACACGTGAGGCAATACTGACCCTACGACTTATCTTAGAAGAAAGATTAAGGAAAGGCAAACCTACGTTTCTAGCATTTGTAGACTTAGAGAAAGCTATTGACAATGTTGACTGGAATACTCTCTTTCAAATTCTGAAGGTGTCAGGGGTAAAATACAGGGAGCGAAAGGCTGTTTACAATTTGTACAGAAACCAGATGGCAGTTATAAAAGTCGAGGGGCATGAAAGGGAAGCAGTAGCGGGAAGGGAGTGAGACAGGGTTGTAGCCTGTCCCCGATGTTATTCAATCTGTATATTGCGCAAGCAGTAAGGGAAACAAAATAAAAATTCGGTGTAGGTATTAAAATCCATGGAGAAGAAATAAAAAGTCTGTGGTTCGCCGATGACACTGTAATTCTGTCAGAGACAGCAAAGGACTTGAAAGAGCAGTTGAGTGGAATGGACAGTGTCTTGAAAGGAGGATATAAGATGAACATCAACAAAAGCAAAACGAGGATAATGGAATGTAGTCGAATTAAGTCGGGTGATGCTGAGGGAATTAGATTAGTAAATGAGACACTTAAAGTAGTAAAGGAGTTTTGCTATTTGGGGAGCAAAATAACTGATGATGGTGGAAGTAGAGAGGATGTAAAATGTAGACTGGCAATGGCAAGGAAAGCGTTTCTGAAGAAGAGAAATTTGTAACATCAAGTATTGACTTAAGTGTCAGGAAGTCGTTTTTGAAAGTATTTGTATGGAGTGTAGCCATGTATGGAAGTGAAACATGGACGATAAATAGTTTAGACAAGAAGAGAACAGAAGCTTTCGAAACGTGATGCTACAGAAGAATGCTGAGAATTAGATGGGTAGATCATTCAACTAATGAGGAGGTACTGAATAGGATTGGGGAGAAGAGGAGTTTGTGGCACAACTTGACAAGAAGAAGGGATCGGTTGGTAGGACATGTTCTGAGGCTTTAAGGGATCACCAATTTAGTATTGGAGGGCAGCGTGGAGGGTAAAAACCGTAGAGGGAGACCAAGAGATGAATACACTAAACAGATTCAAAAGGATGTAGGCTGCAGTAGGTACTGGGAGATGAAGAAGCTTGCACAGGATAGAGTAGCATGGAGAGCTGCATCAAACCAGTCTCAGGACTGAAGACCACAACAACATATAGGTATTACATGTAGTGTTTTCACTGCTTGGTCCTGTTTCGTCCTGTTTCACCTGTATAGAATTTTTCACAGCCATTACAACTGATTTTATATATACCTGGGCACGTGTATGTTGATGGTTTTGTTTTACTGGAATGGATTTGTGTTTTCATGTTGTGTAGAGTGTGATATGCAAATCCATTCCAGTAAAAATAAAACCTGTCCAAGCGGCCGCTGTGGTTCCTGGTCCTATGCTCCCATACGTTTGTTTGACGCGGATGTGACCCCCCCCCCCTGCCCTCCCAATGACTGACTGGTCCGACCGCCAACCATTTATGTTCCCATAATTATTTGGTGGTACCTGAAGATGAAGCTTTACGCATCGAAACCGTTCGTGCAATAAATTAAGAAATTATTGGCAACTGAAGCGGATTTTTATTCTACTAATATGTTCCTCAGTTGCGGATGTTCACTTGATCAGATATTGTGCGGCAAAAATTCAAGTCACATAGTGACTAGAGACCTATTATGGTCATGCGCAGGTAGCATTAAGTATCTATGGCCAGGTCACTTATCTGACATAGAGGTAATTCTCTTTACGGGCCATGGCTTGGATTTACGATTAGAATTCAGACTATAGTGCTCAGTAACTGAATATCATCATTATCGGCTATACACTGAATAGCCAAAGAAACTGGTACATCTGCCTAATATCGTGTAAGGCCCCCGCAAGCACGCAGAAGTGCCGCAACAGGAAGTGGCATGAACTCGACTAATGTCTCAAGTAGTGTTGGGGGGAATTGACACCGTGAATCCTGCAGGGCTGTCCATAAATCCTTAACAATACGAGGGGGTGAAATCTCTTCTGTATAGCATGTTGCTAGGCATTCCAGATATGCTCGATAATGTTCATGTCTGGGGAGTTTGGTGGCCAGCGGAACTGTTTAAACTCACAAGAGTGTTTCTGGAGCTACTCTGTATCAATTCTGGTCGTGAGGGGTGACGAATTGTCCTGCTGGAAATGTCCACGTCTGTCGGAATGCACAATGGACATGAATGGATGCAGGTGATCAGACATGATGCTTACGTACGTGTTACCTGTCAGAGTCCTGTCTAGACGTATCAGGGGTCTCATATCACTCCAACATCACACGCACCACACCATTACAGAACCTCCGCCAACTTGAACATTCCCCTGCTGACATGTGGGGTCAACGGGTTCATGATGTTGTCTTGATACCGGTACATGTCCAACCGCTCGATACAAATGGAGATGGGACTTTTCCGACCAGGCAGCATGTTTCCAGTCATCAACAGTCCAATTTCGATGTTTACGGGCCTAGGCGAGACGTGAAGCTTTGTGTCATACAGACATCAAGGATTCACGAGTTGGCCTTCGGCTCCGAGAGCCCATATCGATGATGTTTCGTTGAATGGTTTGCACGCTGACACTCGTTTATGGCCCAGCAGTGAAATCTGCAGCAATTTGCGGAATGGTTGCACTTCTGTCACGCTGAACGAGTCTTATCAGTCGTCGTTGGTCCCATTCTTGCAGGATCTTTTTCCGGCTGCCGTGATGATGGAGATTTGAAGTTTTACCGGATTCCTGATATTCACGGTGCACCCGTAAAATGATCGTACGGGAAGATCCTCACTTCATCGCTACCTCGGAGATGCTGTGTCCCATCACTCGTACGCCGACTACAACATGACGTTCAAATTCACGTAAATCTTGATAACCTGCCACTGTAGTAGCAGTAACCGATCTAACAACTGCTCCAGACACTTGTTGTCTTGTATAGGAGTTGCCGGCCACAGTACCGTATTCTATCTGTTTACATATCTCTGTATTTGAATACGCATGCCTATACCAATTTCTTTGGAGCTTCAGCGTATTTGACGTTAAAAGTGGAATAAATCAACATCTGAATTCTCTGCCCATGAACAGCTTCTATTCCTCGCTTCTGTATCCACTAAAGAACGACACGGTGTGCAAGGAAGTCATAACAGCTTGTAACAATACTTTCTTCAGTAATACTGTAGTAGCCATAGTTGATTATGAAGTTTCATTTTGCTGTGCTCAGATCATGTAGATATTACAAATTCCTCTTTGTCTGCGATGGAATGTTCTCTAACTTTTGTAGAAACAAGGTACTGACTAGGTCCCATTCAGTGACCAGTGTAATGGCCGCAGGAGTTGTTTGTCCATTGTCCTGCACCACGCACTTACTTTCCATGGTTGATAACGGCTCTGTTATCAAAACTGACGGAATTTATTACTGTGAGACACAAATAGAAAGGTAGGCGTGATTTCAAAGAAAGTAGTAATACTTTCTGAGTGCAGTGTTCCTGAAATATAGTTGTAATGTAATGCACCTAAGATAGTTACAACAATTTGTGTTAAATTTTTCATCTTGTCAATTCGACGTCTGTGGTGAAAGCGCTTGAAGCCAGAAATTGGAGCAAGAAAACGGCTATTTTGATGTAAAAATATTAGAAGAGCTTATGAAACGTATAAAGCAACAAAGTAGAAGAATTACACTGGATTAGAGTCGCTGTGGAATAACTGTTAATGAATATTTTGAACAGTTGCCAAAGGGGACAACTAAAAATGAGTTACGTACCACGCATAGTGAATTTCAGAGTCCTCTGACTTCTAGAAATCCGTATTGACAGCGAGAAGAATAGAACATGTCGAAAGTAGTTTTGGAAGGCAACACACGCAGCTGCAACCTACAAACCCATAAAATTCCTAGTCTAAAGGCAGTAAGTCGTCAAGGACATTTGAAAATGAGATTTGGTCATGGGTAGTTTTATTCACATCTGCATAAAAATAACATCACGAAAACGTTCTTCTGTGATACGTCACGTAAGCGCAACCTTCCGTCACGACTATCCGAAAGTGATTACAGCGCTTACTGATTTTCTACCATAAAAAAGCATACTGTATGATCTAGTGTGTAAGTTAGTCTAGTGTTTCAGCCTCTGTGATACAGCCCCACGAAAACATTGATATGTATTATTTACATATGTGATACCGTTTGTTGCGTATTTTAGCTATCTTGTTGAATAGCGTTCAGTTCCACAATTACATCTTACGAAATTTAATTCAAGTCGTTGGCTATGCAAGAGATACTGAAACGTGGAATTAACAATTTACGGCTACGACCGCTGTAAGATCGAATCGCACAAAATGTCAGAGAAAAATGAGTGTCACAATGTTATCTCGTGAAATTTTACTAAGTTTGTTTAAGTTAGGTTAAGCAGTGTGTAAGCTTAGGGACCGATGACTTCAGCAGTTTGGTCCCACAGGATCTTACCACAATATTTTCCAGATTTCCAATGATGATCATGAATGGCAGTACAACAGGCCGAATCGCCAGATTTACCGACATATTAGCAGTCAGGGTGTGTAGGACGATCAGAGTGTTCCTGCTATAATATGAAATCGCACCCCAGGCCATATCTCTAGGTGTACGAGGTGCATTCAAGTTCGAAGGCCTCCGATTTTTTTTCTCCGGACTGGAATGATATAGAAACATGCGCATTATTTTAAAATGAGGCCGCGTTCATTGTCAATACGTCCCAGAGATGGCAGAACCGTGCGGCAGATGGAATTTTACCGCCAGTGGCGAGAATGAGAACTGTTTTAAATACTTAAAATGGCGACGTTTTCCTTACTTGAACAGCGTGCAATCATTCGTTTTCCGAATTTGCATGGTGTGAAACCAATTGAAATTCATCGACAGTTGAAGGAGACATGTGGTGATGGAGTTATGGATGTGTCGAAAGTGCGTTCGTGGGTGCGACAGTTTAATGAAGGCAGAACATCGTGTGACAACAAACCGAAACAACCTCGGGCTCGCACAAGCCGGTCTGACGACATGATCGAGAAAGTGGAGAGAATTGTTTTGGGGGATCGTCGAATGACTGTTGAACAGATCGCCTCCAGAGTTGGCATTTCTGTGGGTTCTGTGCACACAATCCTGCATGACGACCTGAAAATGCGAAAAGTGTCATCCAGGGGGATGCCACGAATGCTGACGGACGACCACATGGCTGCCCGTGTGGCATGTTGCCAAGCAATGTTGATGCACAACGACAGCATGAATGGAACTTTCTTTTCGTTGGTTGTGACAATGGATGAGACGTGGATGCCATTTTTCAATCCAGAAAGAAAGCGCCAGTCAGCTCAATGGAAGCACACAGATTCGCCGCCACCAAAAAAATTTCGGGTAACCGCCAGTGCTGAAAAAATGATGGTGTCCATGTTCTGGGACAGCGAGGGCGTAATCCTTACCCATTGCGTTCCAAAGGGCACTACGGTAACAGGTGCATTCTACGAAAATGTTTTGAAGAACAAATTCCTTCCTGCACTGCAACATAAACGTCCAGGAAGGGCTGCGCGTGTGCTGTTTCACCAAGACATTGCACCCGCACATCGAGCTAACGTTACGCAACAGTTTCTTCGTGATAACAACTTTGAAGTGATTCCTCATGCTCCCTACTCACCTGACCTGGCTCCTAGTGACTTATGGCTTTTTCCAACAATGAAAGACACTCTCCGTGGCCGCACATTCACCAGCCGTGCTGCTATTGCCTCAGCGATTTTCCAGTGGTCGAAACAGACTCCTAAAGAAGCCTTCGCCGCTGCCATGGAATCACGGCGTCAGCGTTGTGAAAAATGTGTACGTCTGCAGGGCGATTACGTCGAGAAGAACGCCAGTTTCATCGATTTCGGGTGAGTAGTTAATTAGAAAAAAAATCGGAGGCCTTAGAACTTGAATGCACCTCGTATGTCCTGTGTGTCTAGCATGCACACAGACTGGTTGACAGCCCTCGACTGGCCTACCGAGGCAGAAGAGATTTCATTATAAAACAGAACAGACCTTCACCCTGCTCTCCAATGAGCTCTCGCTTGACACCACTGAAGTTACAAATGGCGATGGCTTGAGGCCCGTGGTATACCACCACCACCTAGAGACAAGGCCGCGGCGCGAAATTCATAGCAGGTCGTGACGTCACTCCAAGCGGGCCACCATGTTGTGTTTCGAAGCGTTTGTTTATCTACACGTTTGTTGGATCGAGTGCTATATTCATGCTTAAAACTAGCGATTACAGTGTTTACGTGTAGTGAAGCTACTGTGAACATGGTTTACAAGTGTTGTGTGCCAAGGTGTCGTGGGAATTACGGAACTCGACCAAAAGTAATGTTGTTTTCCTTTCCGAAAGATGCGAATCTGCGTTGGAAATGTCTTTCAGCGATTCATCGGGACAATTTCCAACCCACTGAGGACACGAAGGTATGTAAAAACTATATACCTAGTACAATTGTTATTTTTTCTGGTGGAATATCTTGCATTTTGGATACATTTGACTAAAATTGTGAGCAAAAGTTCGCAGTAAATAGGCCTAGTATTCGTTATCAAGTGGCTTTATTTTGATTTTTAAAACGAAATATAAATTTGTGGCTCGTGTTACTTTTTATTCGTGTTTAAATTTCTCTACAGTTCGTATTTTATTACGCATTACCGATACATTTTATTCTCTATTTGTGAGTAGGTGTTGTTTTTCACTCTCGCATTAGTTAGCATGAGTGCTAACGAATGTTGAAACTGCTGTTTTCATGTTTAAAAAGCGATCTCTCTGTATGAAGCATATCTGTGTTATTTTTCAATGTGTCAAACAATGGAACAAATTAATCTAGAAATAGGTTGAATTTATTATTGACGTTTTTAGCTTGACACATTGTTTCATTCCAACTGCTGCAAATGTCTGCTGAAGATTTGTAGATTTTCACTGTTGACTTATGCTCAAAATCTGCCATATTTTTACAGGAAAGAAAATTTACATTACAATAACAACGCATAATTGTTTTTGTGAGGTGAGTTGAAAGTGATTGTTTGCTTGGGGAATGTACCCAGCTTTCCTGAGGGAGCTCTATAAACAGTTACACAAAATTTATTTAGGATACTGAAGGCAGAGGAATTTAATATTATACACTGTATTAGTGCAGAATTTTTCAAGTGAGTGTAAATAATAGTTGTCTGGTCCAGAAAGAATGTACTTTATCACAGTGCATTTTTCACAAATGTATCTGGTTTTACCATGTATATCGCAATATTATTTACATCCCGCACTCGTACGTTTTCACTGGCTATTGATAAGTCTTATGCAATTACATTACCGGTAAAAAAGAATTATAAACTATAGTTTCTGCTATATCGCGATTGATAAAGTTACTTATTTTAACCATTCGGCAAAGTACTCTCCTCTTGTTTGCCAAGATCTCGTTTCGTTATCTCCAGCGGTTTACGAGACATGACAGGCGTTATGAATATTTCATTCCCGCGCGTTGCGATCGGAAGTGAAGTTGCTGCAGATGCTCAATTTTTTCGAGATTGGAAGCAGATATTGATCCAAAGTTTTACAAAAATTTCAAAACCTCATCTGTATTTCATACTCAGCAATAGAATGTGTAATATGCATCAAACACAAATTCATAGCGACCCCTATTTTTGATGGCAACGTTCTCAAATTTGATACTCATCTGTGAAATACCACAATAGTTATGACCATTATCGAAATGATTGGCACTTCATCATGAAGCTGCCATATAAAGCTAAAAGTATATCAGAAATTAATTATTTTTTACGGAATAGGTTCTGTAAAACCGTTTGACAATGATTTGCAGGCCGTGCGTCTCGATTCTTTAAGCGCAGCGCCAAGCCAACCCCGGCCCGCTTTGCGTGACGTCACAAGAGCGCGCCGCGGCCTTCTCTTTAGGTGGTGGTGGGTATACACGCTACAAGGCGTCTGGCACGGAGCTGTCCTTGAAGTAACCGTTTTTTAACAGTTCATTTTGTCACTGTGGTGACAACTGCTGCTCAGAATGCCATTGCAGATGCAGTGCGATGCGCCAGAGCCATATACCGGACACGATGATCCTTCCTCTCGGTAGTGCCACATGGCCGTCCGGAACCCAGGTCACTTACCGCCGTACATTCTCATGACCACCGCTGCCTGTATTCATAGGGTAAATATCTCTGGAGTGAGCATTGCGTTCTGCGCATGTTGTCAACATTAAACCAGGATTGTCACGTGATCTCGGGACTTCGCTGTGCGTGTGTGCTTTCTGCAGCGTTTGAAGTTTATAATACCAAGAGATTTTGTCGTGTTTCGCCGTTTGTTGATAGTGTAATAGCGATGGTGAATTACTGTTGTTGCTACGGATGCAAAGAAAAATATGTGAAAGGAAGGATAGTAACTATCCTCCACGCATTTATCAGTGACTTGTCAATTATGTATACAGATTACGCAGTATACTATTTATGTAATGAACTGGGAGCAAGTACTTAAAATGCGTTAAAGAAATACCTCAAAGTGCCACCAGTAAGAAAAATTGTGCTTTAGGTCGCAAAAACGAGAAAATAAATACGCAGAAATACAAGAAAGAAGGACGAATTAGCAGGGATATAATCGCTAATGTGTGGTAAATTCGTCCGAAAGTACTAACGTACTGTCAAGTCGTTTTGCAGGACTTATCACTGCAAAAATGTACGTCAGGCTCTGTAATACTATAAAGTGCGGTATCATACCAAAAACTACCAAAAATTGAGTGCATCTGAACTATGACACCTATCGCAAAGAAGCTGAATGTAATATCACTTGCCCTTAAAAGTTACGTAGCTGGTTTATTCCCGGTATCAAATGGATACTGTTATATGTCTGCGCAATATATATAAATAATCCACGACACGTACGAAAAGAATCCGTCTGTTCTAGGGATGTAGTGACATTCTAAATATACAGGGCGCTATACGGACAAACACACGACGTCCCGAGATCACGCGACCAGGCCGGCAATGTATGTTGACAACATAAAATCTGTTCTGCGCATGTGAGTGCTCACTCCAGAGATATTTGCTCTATGCCTGTATTCACGTACAGTGACTACATGTCTGCCAAGCCTTTCTGCAGTATCGCGAAAGGAATATCCAGCTTCTGGCAGAGCTGTTACACGACCCCGTTCTTTATCGGCTTATAGCCATTCTTCACTAATATCAATTTACCACGTCCAGTCCCAGAGGTAACTAACGCTCACCACCGTTTGAAGCAAATCTGAATTGTATCCTCACAGTGACTTTACTAGCGCCACTCTTATGCAACTGGCGCGAAGTCTGAGTAAATACGAGCGTATAAGAAAAGGATAACATCTGTACTCAGTGTTTGTATTTAGGCTACATCTACATCTACATCCATACTCCGCAAGCCACCTGACGGTGTGTGGCGGAGGGTACCTTCAGTACCTCTATCGGTTCTCCCTTCTATTCCAGTCTCGTATTGTTCGTGGAAAGAAGGATTGTCGGTATGCCTCTGTGTGGGCTCTAATCTCTCTGATTTTATCCTCATGGTCTCTTCGCGAGATATACGTAGGAGGGAGCAATATACTGCTTGACTCTTCGGTGAAGGTATGTTCTCGAAACTTTGACAAAAGCCCGTACCGAGCTACTGAGCGTCTCTCCTGCAGAGTCTTCCACTGGAGTTTATCTATCATCTCCGTAACGCTTTCGCGATTACTAAATGATCCTGTAACGAAGCGCGCTGCTCTCCGTTGGATCTTCTCTATATCTTCTATCAACCCTACCTGGTACGGATCCCACACTGCTGAGCAGTATTCAAGCAGTGGGCGAACAAGCGTACTGTAACCTACTTCCTTTGTTTTCGGATTGCATTTCCTTAGGATTCTTCCAATGAATCTCAGTCTGGCATCTGCTTTACCGACGATCAATATTATATGATCATTCCATTTTAAATCACTCCTAATGCGTACTCCCAGATAATTTATGGTATTAACTGCTTCCAGTTGCTGACCTGCTATTTTGTAGCTAAATGATAAAGGATCTATCTTTCTGTGTATTCGCAGCACATTACACTTGTCTACATTGAGATTCAATTGCCATTACTGCCATTGCTGAGTACAGCGACTGGGGTATAATAGAAATAAACGGAAGAGTAAAAATTGCTCAAATAATTTCGGTTAACTAAATGGAGCTATCTACATCTACATGGGTACTCTGCAAATCACATTTAAGTGCCTGGCAGAGGGCTCATCGAACCACCTTCACAATTCTCTATTAATCCAACCTCGTATAGCGCGCGGAAAGAACGAACACCTATATCTTTCCGTTCGAGCTCTGATTTCCCTTATTTTATCGTGGTGATCGGTCCTCCCTATGTAGGTCGGTGTCAACAAAATATTTTCGTAGAGGAGAAAGCTGATGATTGGAATTTCGTGAGAAGATTCCGTCACAATAGAAACACCTTTGGTTTAATGATGTCCACCCCAAACTCTGTAGCATTTCAGAGATACTCTCTCCCATATTTCGAGATAATACAAGACGTGCTGCCCATCTTTGAACTTTTTCGATGTGCTCCGTCAGTCCTATATGATAAGGATCCCACACCGCGCAGCAGTATTCTAAAAGAGGACGGACAAGCGTAGTGTAGGCAGTCTCCTTAGTAGATCTGTTACATTTCCTAAATGTCCTGCCATTGAAACGTAGTCTTTGGTTAGACTTCCCCACAACATTTTCTATGTGTTCCTTCCAATTTAAGTTGTTTGTAATTGTAATTCCTAGGTATTTAGTTGAATTTACGGCTTTTAGATTAGACTGATTTATCGTGTAACCGAAGTTTAACGAATTCCTTTTAGCACTCATGTGGATGACGTCACACATTTCGTTATTTAGGGTCAACTGCCAATTTTCGCACCATTCAAATATTTTTCGTAAATCGTTTTGCAATTTGTTTTGATCTTCTGATGACTTTATTAGTCGATAAACGACAGCGTCACCTGCAAACAACCTAAGACGGCTGCTCAGATTGTCCCCCAAATCGTTTATATAGATAAGGAACAGCAAAGGGCCTATAACACTACCTTGGGGAACGCCAGAAATCACTTATGTTTTACTCAATGACTTTCCGTCGATTACTACGAACTGTAACCTCTCTAACAGGAAATCACAAATCCAAACTCAGACGATATTCCACAACCAAGCAAATTTCACTACGAGCCGCTTGTGTCAAAAGCCTTCCGGAAATCCAGAAATACGGAATCGATCTGAAATCCCTTGTCAACAGCACTCAACACTTCACGTGAATAAAGAACTAGTTGTGTTTCACAGGAACGATGTTTTCTAAACCTCTGTTGACTGTGTGTCAATAGACCGGTTTCTTCGAGGTAATTCATAATGTTTGAACACAAGATATGTTCCAAAATCCTGCTGCATAACGACGTTAACGATATGAGCCTGTAATTTAGTGGATTACTCCTATTACCTTTGTTGAATATCGGTGTGACCTCTGCAACTTTCCAGTCTTTGGATACGGATCTTTCGTCGACCGAACGGTTGCATATGATTGTTAAGTATGGAGCTAATGCATCAGCATACTCCGAAAGGAACCTAATTGGTATACAGTATGGACCGGAAGACTGGCGTTTATTAAGTGATTTAAGTTGCTTAACTACTCCGAGCATATTTACGTCTACGTTACTCATGTTGACAGCTGTTCTCGATTTGAATTCTGGAATATTTACTTCGTCTTTGTTTGTGAAGGCATTTCGAAACGAAAATTCCATTGTGTGGGGAACGGAAAGTTTACATTTTGTGTGTATTATCAGTTTTGATTTTTATCGGTAAGAGGTGGATTTTTAATTCGAAAAATATTTAAAAAGCTAAGAACTATCAATGTGCAAACGGAGAAACACACACTAGGAATTACAAGAAGAGAGAGGAAAACAAACAAGAGTAAAAGACGCTGTTGTGATTGCAACGAAAGTGGAAGAGAGTGGAGCGGTACTGGACCGCAGTCTTTTAAGACCCATTTCCCTGGTGAAATCTTCACGAGTTATCAGCCAAGTCGCGGCGTTGTGTTGCCGCAACGTTTACTGCAGGCAAATCGTTGGGTTCATGTCCGTTTGTCCCTTTAGAGCAGCTGGCCCGTAGATTCGTCCGCCGAAGGACCAACGGGGGCTTCCAGAAGAGATGTCGCGGCAGGTGGTGGACTGACTGGCCATAAGGCGGGGAGGAAACCTACCCAAACACAGGGCGCGACCAACTAGGGCTACAGCATCACTTGCGAGTGTGGCATACAGCACATCGGCCAGACACAGCGATACATCTCGGAACACTGTTCAGGTCATGTGAAGAGCGGTTCACCTCGGCCAAAGCGACAACTATACAGTGGCACAGCACAGCATCATCGAAGGCCACATGTTTATTTCTGATCGGACACAGGTGCTGGGCCGCGCCATACTGGTTTTGTGATTCGGTCATCAAAGAGGCACTAGAAGTAAGAGTAAACGACAGTCACGTCAACCGGGACAGCTGTTTTTAACTGGGCTGCGTATGGGATGAGGCATTACCAGTAATACGTCAGGAATGTGAAACCGGCGGAGGCAGCAGGGGAGAACAGACAGGTAGTCCAGACACCTCCCCGCTGGAGGGCCATCCCGCCACCGGATGCAGCGAGATCTCTTCCGTGGTCATGCGAGTGGAGCCACCCGTTTCGTCCTCGGAAGAAGAGTCTGTGGAGCAGTAGCAATAAAGGAACGATCCAGAAACGAACCCAACACTTCGCCTGAAGATGACGAGTTGCAAATTCGTCGAAACATTGCGGCAACATAATACCACATAGCCCTTGGAGATTTCATCAGGCAGTTGTGCACAATATGTAGCCTGTTTAATGGACGACAGATTGACTGGGGAAGTTCTTTGCTTGATTCCAAGAGATAATAACAGGCCGAAATGGCGACCTAATGGATGGTGGATAGATGACATTGGAAGACATGAAGAAGCAGCATAGATAACTGAGAAGTCTAGAGATGACCTTCATCTAACAGTGCATGCGGAATTGGTGGTTATGCTTATTATTGTAATAAAACCATGGGGAATCGATATGAACAGCATCAGAATGGTTGTTATAATTATGATGACTGGCGGCGTGCACTCACCATGACGTACTCCTTGCTGAGCTCGTCGGGGTCTGTGAGCAGCTCCGGGTAGCCGATGCGCTCGTTCATGGCGTCCGCCTTCTCCTTGGCGACGGCCCGTGTCTCGTCATCCATCCAGTGGTTCTCGGCCAGCAGCTCGTTGAACGCCTCGCGGATCGTGTGGATCATCTCCAGCGCCGTCTCCTGCACACAGCGCAAGGCAGCTGCCGCGTAAGTGGCCCGTGCGGCAGAGAACACCACAGTGTGTGTTTGTACTTGCAATTGAGTGTGGAGCGGGTAGGGGTAGGGTAATGATTCTAGGATCAAAACCAAGACTAAATATTTCAACAAACTTGCTATAAGATACAGATGTAGCACAAAATGTGCCACAATGTGTTATGGTTCGATCCTCAATCAGTCGTAGGTTTGTTTTTTGTTTCATTTATCGCTTCTTTCAACCTCCGCAGTGACTTTTTAACGTGAACATGCCAGACTCCATCGTAGTTCGATAGGTCAAAGGTCAGAAGATGGGAAGGCTCTACCACGTCCAAGAGTAACATGCCTAGTAAATCACTGCAGTCTTCAAAGCAATCTTCAGCTTGAGGGCAGGTTTAATTATTTGTTGTGGAGGCGGATGTACCACAGTACATTCTGCCTGAAACAAACGTGTTTCGGCATTTAGGGTGTCCGAAACGCAATGACTCTTGTGCATGAAAACATTTGTAACTAGTCCACGTTTCACAGGTCTCTGAGATGCTCAATGTACGCTCACGCTCATAAATTAAGGATAATGCTGATACATGGTGAAACATTGCTCTGGTGGGCGGTTTTTGGGTTTAAATCAGCTCGGGGTATGACCATGCGGTGCATTTCACCTGCGGTCGTCGCACGGTGGCGCTGGCAGTAGTCCACATACGCAGAGGTGTTTTGGTGCATGTCAGCGAGTTCAAAATGGTTCAAATCGCTCTAAGCACTATGCCACTTAACATCTGACGTCATCAGTCCCCTAGACTTAGAACTAGTTAAACCTAATTCACCTAAGGTTCAAAATGGTTCAAATGGCTCTGAGCACTACGGGACTTAACATCTGTGGTCATCAGTCCCCTAGAACTTAGAACTACTTAAACCTAACTAACCTAAGGACATCACACACATCCATGCCCGAGGCAGGATTCGAACCTGCGACCGTAGCAGTCGCGCGGTTCCGGACTGAGCGCCTAGAACCGCTAGACCACCGCGGCCGGCTAACTCACCTAAGGACATCACACACATCCATGCCCGAGACAGGATTCGAACCTGCGACTGTAGCAGCAGCGCGGATCCGGACTGAAGCGCCTAGAACCGCTCTGCCACAGTGGCCGGCAGCGAGTAAGTGTGCAGACGTGATAATGGTATCTGTGTGTTGAAAATAGCTTAAAGAACACATATTGATGACGTTATGAGGGGTAGAATACAAGTGCGACTGGAGGCTGATCAAACAGCACGTCGTAGCACGGGCCCTCAGTGTGCCAAAAAGTGTGATCTCAAGATTATGGCAACAATTCCAGCAGACAGGAAACGTGTCCAGGCGCTACAGTATGGGACGTCCACAGTGTACAACACCACAAGAAGACCGATATATCACCATCAGTGCTCGCAGACAGCCATGGAGTGCTGCAGGTAGCTTTACTCGGGACCTTATCGCAGCCACTGGAACAGTTTTCTCCAGACAGTCTACAGACGACTGAACGGACATGGTTTATTCACCCAGAAACCTGCAAGGGGCATTCCACTGAAACCTGGTCGCAGGAGAGCCCGTAAAGCTTGGTGTCAAGAACACACAGTACATGGTCATTGGGACAGTGGTCCCAGGTTATGTTCACGGACGAGTCCAGGTATAGTCTGAACAGCGATTCTCCCCAGGTTTTCATCTGGCGTAACCAGGAACCAGATACCAAACCCTTAATGTTCTTGAAAGGGACCTTTATGGAGGTCGTGGTTTGATGGTGTGTGGTGGGATTATGAATGGCGCACGTACACCCCTGCATGTCTTTGACAGAGGAACTGAAACAGGTCAGGTGTATTGGGACGTCATTTTGCACCAGTATGTCCGCCTTTAAGGGGTGCAGTGGGTCCCACCTTCGTCCTGATGGATGACAACGCACGGGCCCACCGAGCTGCCATCGTGGAGGAGTACCTTGAAACAGAAGATATCAGGCGGGGTGTGGCCTGCCTGTTCTCCAGACCTAAGCCCCATCGAGCACGTTTGGGATGCCCTCGGTCGACGTATTGCTGCACGTCTTCAAACCCCTACGACACCTCAGGAGCTCCGACAGGCTCTGGTGCAAGAATGGGAGACTATACCTGAGCAGCTGCTCGACCACCTAATCCAGAGTATGCCAACCCGTTGTGCGGCCTGTGTACGTGTGAATGGTGATATCACATATTGATGTCGGGGTACATGCGCAGGCAAAATTGGCGTTTTGTAGCACATGTGTTTCGGGACGGGTTTCTCAACTTATCACCAATACCGTGGACTTACAGATCTGTGTCGTGTGTGTTCCCTTTGTGCCTATGCTATTAGCACCAGCTTTGTGTAGTGCCACGTTGTGTGGCACCACATTGTGCAATTATCCTTAATTTATGAGCATGAGTGTAGTATAAAGAACAGCTTTACCGTCAAAGATAAGGGAAAGAGCCAGTAACAAGGATCAATATCAGACTTCTTTTCAACAGATTCAGACAAAGAGGAAGTGTGCATACTGAGGAACGTCCTGGACGACCATCATCTTCTGACAACGCAGTACACAGCATTGAGGAGGCCACTGGAAGGAGCGTACGTGCTTCTTTTCGTCCGGTTGAGCTGTGAGCTGTACATTCCACGAACTCCTGTCTGGAGTACTCTCCGTTTCAAGCTGAAGAAGACGGCGTATCGCATCCAGCTATTGCATCACATAGAGTAGGAAGATTATGCGACCCGTAAGGAAATAAGACTGACCATTTGGAGACCGTGGAAAATGAAAAGCTGTTACATAACTTCCTCTGCTTTGATAAGGCCACGTTTCACACATTCGGTTTTGCGAACCGTCACACCTGCTGGACACGGGCCGACAACAACCCTTACGAGGTGTAAGAATGGGATAGAACACCCCGAAATTGAGCGTATGGCTATCGATGATCGACACTACGATTCATGAACGACTTTTTTTTCAGAGCAAACGATATCAGATACCGTTTACCTTACATGCTTGAGCTGTTCCTGACGCTGTATTTGGAGTCTAAGGGAATTCTGTATTTAGTTGTGTACCAGACGGACGGGGCTGCTCCCCATTATGCCGTCGTTCTTCGAGATTACCTCAAGCGCACATTTCCTGGGCGGTGGATCGGTAGAGGCTCACCGAGTGTTTCGGCTCCTGGCCATGGTCCTTTCGCGTGACGTTACGTCAAGTCCCACGTGCACAGGATTAAAATCAGTAACCTGCACCAAATGCGTGATCAGATTGTGGAGGCAGTTAACAGGGTCACACCTGGCCAACTACACAACCTTTTTGGACTACGGCGTAATGGTGGCCTCTTTGTGTTGAGATGCAGGGTGGTCACGTTGAACTTCAACGATTTTAATGCCTCATATGTGACCTTGTTGTACAGGCATATGTTTGCCGTATTAAACACGTTTTTCATGAAAATGAATTGTTACTTTTGAGACACTCTGTATACGAGGGTATGGGGAAAGTAAACTTCGTTTTCCTGTAGCGCCGGCCATTCAATTTAGATTTTCCTTGATGTTTCTAAATCGCTCCAGGCAAATTCCGGAATGATTTCTTTGAAAAGGGCACGGGTGATATCTTTCCTCATCCTTCCTCAAATAGAGCCTGTGCTTCGTCTCTAATGATGCCGTTGTCGACAGGGCGTCAAACTGTAACGGTCCTTCCTACCTTCTTGCAGCAGGCAGAGAATTCTGGGAAACGGAATAGTCGCTACACTGGTGCAAGCAAGTTAGTGGGTTTAGTGTTGAGAGCGCGAGAAAACCTCATCGCTTCTCGTTATCCTGCATTAGGAGCTCACAACTGGCATTGCAGTCGAAAACTTCAGACGTGAAATTTATTGTGTAACAGGAGTTTCAGTGCAAAAGCACCGCTCACTGTTGACACTGACTGCAAAGTTTGTGTTCAATGACGACGGAATGTGTTGAGTGAAGATATTATAAGTCATCAGTGACACTTGTATAAAAGAGCAATAAGATAGCTGATGACGACAACGCAAGTGGCCATCCGTCTGTAATCAACAAGCAATTGATAAAGTAAACTGATGACAAAAACCGTGGAAACCGAAGTTTCACTTCATCTCAACTATCGGACACCTTATCACAGATTTCACGAAATGTTTGCGACGAGAATGTGACTGAATAATTAGGGAATTCGGATCAATTCTAAAACTCCTGGGGCCACATTTGACAACTTATGGTAAATCCAGAATGAAATTTCACTCTGCAGCAGAGTGTGTGCTGATATGAAACTCCCTGGCAGATTAAAACTGTGTGTCGCACCGAGACTCCAACTCGGAACCTTTGCCTATCGCGAGCAAGTGCTCTACCATTTTTTTTTTGTCGTAACGAACGTCACATGACATCCATGGAAGTTCGTTGTTGGTCCTTTCACTCAGTTTTTTGTATTACAGAGGCCAGTCGGCTCTCTGACCGAACACGCTGAGCTACCGTTCTCGAGTCATCTCAGCTAACGCAAGCACGATTCACCACCTCCCCTCACAGCACTAATTCCGCCAGTACCTTGTCTTCAACCTTCCAAACCTCGCAGAAGCTCTCCTGAAGACGTAGCAGAAGTAGCACTGCTGGAAGAAAGGATATTGCAGAGACGTGGCTTAGCCACACCCTGGGGGATGTTTCCAGAATGAAATTCACTCTAAAGTGGAGTGTGCGCTGATGTGAAACTTCCTGGCAGATTAAAACTGTGTGCCGGATCGAGACTCGAACTCTGGACTTTTTGCCTTTCAGGGGCAATTGCTCTTGGTATAGCAAGTGCTCTTGGTAGAGCACTTGCCCGCGTTTAGGCGAAGGTCCCAAGTTCGAGTCTCGATCCAACACACAGTTTTAATCTGCCAGGAAAATTCACATCCACTGTAGAGTGAAATTCCATTCTGGAAACATCCCCCAGGGTGTGGCTAAGCCACGTCTCTGCAATATGCTTTCTTCCAGGAGTGCTTGTTCTGATAGGTCTACAGGAGAGCTTCTGCGAAGTTTGGAATGGTGCGGTAAATGCTTAAATCTGGAAGTTGATCACCTAGAGAAGCAATACAGAGGTGCAGTTTTGAGATTTTTTCTAATAAATTTGCTTTAAGTGTTCCATTATTTTATGTATACACTAATGGACGTTAATTTATGGCTTTGTGGATAGCCCTCACACACGGATGGTAACTGTGGTCCTTCGCACGTGGTACAAGAGAGGGATGACACGGTGCACTTCAGCTCTTATGATACAGTGCTAGGTTCGCCAGTTGATTGCCAAAATAATGCTTTTGATCAACGTAAATGCCCAACACACATAATAATTAAAATAGTTTCATATGAAATTAGTGCCACTTCTCATAGTCGTGCGTATGGTTGCATGATATTTGCAGCCATCAGAAAAAGCTTCCCTGCGTAGAAATAGTGAGTGGAACGGGAAAAAGTGTTAATTAATAACTGGTACAATGGGACATACCTTCTGCCATGCAATTCACAGTGGTTTACAGGGTACAGATGTAAGTAGATGTACACAATGTTCTTGAACAGAATTCGTCAAAATTTCAGTCATTGTAATTTAAAACATAAATCACAAACCGCGTCCACATCGCGCGGAAATACGAGGTACATTCAAGTTCTAAGGCCACCGATGTTTTTTCTCCGGACTGAAAAGAGATAGAAACATGCGCATTGTTTTAAAATGAGGCCAAGTTCATTGTCAATACGTCCCAGAGATGGCAGCACCGTACGGCAGATGGAATTTTACCGCCAGCGGAGAGAATGAGAACTGTTTTAAATACTTAAAATGGCGACGTTTTCCTTACTTGAACAGCCTGCAATCATTCGTTTTATGAATTTGGGTGGTATGAAACCAATTGAAATTCATCGACAGTTGAAGGAGACATGTGGTGATGGAGTTATGGACGTGTCGAAAGTGCGTTCGTGGGTGCGACAGTTTAATGAAAGCAGAACATCATGTGACAACAAACCGAAACAACCTCGGGCTCGCACAAGCTGGTCTGACGACATGATCGAGAAAGTGGAGAGAATTGTTTTGGGGGATCGCCGAATGACTGTTGAACAGATCGCCTCCAGAGTTGGCATTTCTGTGGGTTCTGTGCACACAATCCTGCATGACGACCTGAAAATGCGAAAAGTGTCATCCAGGTGGGTGCCACGAATGCTGACGGACGACCACATGGCTGCCCGTGTGGCATGTTGACAAGGAATGTGGACGCGCAACGACAGCATGAATGGGACTTTCTTTTCGTCGGTTGTGACAATGGATGAGACGTGGATGCCATTTTTCAATCCAGAAACAAAGCACCAGTCAGCTCAATGGAAGCACACAGATTCACCGCCACCAAAAAAATTTCGGGTGACCGCCAGTGCTGAAAAAATGATGGTGTCCATGTTCTGGGACAGCGAGGGCGTAATCCTTACCCATTGCGTTCCAAAGGGCACTACGGTAACAGGTGCATCCTACGAAAATGTTTTGAAGAACAAATTCCTTCCTGCATTGCAACAAAAACGTCCGGGAAGGGCTGCGTGTGTGCTGTTTCACCAAGACAACGCACCCGCACATCGAGCTAACGTTACGCAACAGTTTCTTCGTGATAACAACTTTGAAGTGATTCCTCATGCTCCCTACTCACCTGACCTGGCTCCTAGTGACTTATGGCTTTTTCCAACAATGAAAGACACTCTCCGTGGCCGCACATTCACCAGCCGTGCTGCTATTGCCTCAGCGATTTTCCAGTGGTCGAAACAGACTCCTAAAGAAGCCTTCGCCGCTGCCATGGAATCACGGCGTCAGCGTTGTGAAAAATGTGTACGTCTGCAGGGCGATTGCGTCGAGAAGTAACGCCAGTTTCATCGATTTCGGGTGAGTAGTTAATTAGAAAAAAAGTCGGAGGCCTTAGAACTTGAATGCACCTCGTAGCAAACCGACTGATCGCGTCCGCTTCGTCGCCACGTGAGTCGCACGATGTTGCGCGTGTGTGCTCTCATGTAGGACGATTGAACCGCTGACGAGTGTCTGATATGATTGCGCGATCGAAACAGTTCGCTCACATAGGAAGATGCCTAAAGTGTAGCAGCTACTGCCTTTCCAGCCACAACGTTCGCCGCCGTGGAACGCGATATCGACGCCTGACCACTCGGCGGAAGACTGTCGCCATGGACCGACGCCAGGCTGTGCCTCCAGAGAGGGACGTGCACCTGTAGCTGTTCAAGATTTTTGGAACGAACGGTAGCGACTTTTCATGTATGCCGTCTGTCTTGTGCTGCCACCTTACTCATCTGACGGGCTCCTGTAGCCCTCACCAACCCATAGAGCCCATAGCGTCCAGATTGGAGAGCCGAATGCCAACCTGACAAACCACAAGAGCGGTTCTTCAGCCTCGCCCTCCCCCTCCCCCTCTCTCCTGCAGCGTTCATTACTCATCAACCCTCTACATTAGGATTCGCCTGATAAATCTCAATCTGACACCTCCTTTCTCCACAGCTGCAAATACGTGCTCGTCCTCCCTCAATTCGCTCTGTAAAGATAATGACAAGTAGTTGGCAGCTGTGAACGATTTCAGTGACGTCAAACGATGATATTTTCGTCTCTCTACACGCACTGCATCATATTTATTTATTACAGAATATATTAGTTCTCGCATAGCGCCTTACTGTTGTCCATGTGATGCAGTTCAGTAGCTGTGGATCTGTGCCCGCGAAGTAGCGTGCATTTGTCATGGGAGCATTTTTCTAAACTGGTGATTCTTGCGTTGCAGCTCAGCGTCCATTCTAGCACTATTTCAATGTGAATGGAGGAGGGCGTGTCCCGTCCCTAACACAATTTTGTTATGTGTGTCTAATTTCAGAGAAAGAGTTTCAGATGTAAACCCAAAGGGTCGTCCATCGACAATCAGAACACCAGAAAACAGTTAGCGACTAAGACACGCCGCACGGGTTTGTCACAACCGACCAGCTCGTAACCACGGTTCACATTTAAAACTCCCGTGGTACAGCAGATAAAGCCCCAAAGTTAGGCAAAACTCGTAATATTTTCAGAACGAACACCTGAAGTGATGATGAGTCCATTGAACTGGATCAGTCAGATAGATAAAAACCTTAAAAGCATGCATGAACGTCTCCTTGACAAAATGATAGTATAGGATGGAAAGCCCGCCTTGTCCCCGGCACGAATTCGCCCGGCGAACTTGTGTCGAGGTCCGGTGGGCCGGCCAGTCTGTGGATGGTTTTTAAGCGGTTTTCCACCTGCCTCGGCGAATGCGGGCTGGTTCCTAATATTACGCCTCAGCTACACTATGTCGGCGATTGCTGCGCAAACAAGTTCTCCAAGTAAGCGTACCCCACCATTACTCTCGCACGCAAACATAGGGGTTACACTCGTCTGGTGTGAGACGATCCCTGGGGGGTCCACCGGGGACCGAACCGTACAATAACCCTGAAAGGGTGGTTCGGTGTGGGGCGCCAGAGGGGTGAAGTGGACGGCGGTATCGTCGCGGGGTTGTGGATCACTGCGGCTGCGGAGGGGACGGAGCCTCTCCGTCGTTTCTAGGTCCCAGGTTAACATACAATCCATTACAATACAATACAAAGGGATGGAATTATGACGAAGTGCGTAATTGGTGGATACCTATTTCGGGGAAATATTTGAAAAAATTGTGGTATCCGAACGAAGAACAGGACACCCAAATAACAACGGAATGTTATTCCAGTAAGATAAGGTAACGGAATTGATCAGACAGATTATATCGAGATGAATTCTTTTAAGGTTAAATTCCCTGCTCTCGTAACTGTTAATGTTAAAACTGTTTGGCCTGCACATTCCTCACACCTAAGCACACTTGGTTTGTTTCGTGTTTTCGTGATACCTCAAATCTAGGACGTATGGAAACGAACCACGTATAGTGGACGTATGTAATGGCAGGTTTCGCCATGAAGCCACTGCCGTACCAAATCAAGTGTTTGGGCGTGTTTTTGGCATCATAGGCAGGAGACTATAAGGGTGAGTAGCGAAATATCCACACTACTTAGTCATTTGCAAATTCGAAGACACTGTTTTATAGGCTTTCAAATGGTTCAAATGGCTCTGAGCACTATGCGACTTAACTTCTGAGGTCATCAGTCGCCTAGAACTTAGAACTAATTAAGCCTAACTAACCTAAGGACATCACACACATCCATGCCCAAGGCAGGATTCGAACCTGCGACCGTAGCGGTCGCTCGGCTCCAGACTGCAGCGCCCAGAACCGCACGGCCACTCCGGCCGGCTTTATAGGCTTTACGGTACTGTAGTGCCTGCGTTCTTCCGAAATACGATGCAATGCTCCTTCGGACATGCATGCATATCCGAAGGAACAGGTACTCAGGCGGCTACAGCCGTTATGAAATACGTTAAATTTATTCGCAATTGGGAATATGGATAACCATCAGCTGTATAATGGAATGGCGGCAATGAAAATTTGTGCCGGACCGGGACTCGAACCCGCATTTCCCGCTTATAGCGAGCGGTCGCCTTACCATTTGGCTACCTGGATATGACTTCTAGCCAGACCCAAACTTCCATATGTCATCCATCTATGTGCTACAATCTGTACTCATACATCCATTACGTATATTCCCATACAGGGGAGACATTTTACTTGAAAGTCGCTTGTCCGGTGTTGCGGATAAATACGATATTGCAGTGTCTGTGTGATCCCGAATTAAGATGCAGTATTCCTTTGGACACGCATGAATGCATTTATCCACCGACTTTGGACAAGCGACTTTCAAGTAATATACAGCCTATCCCCGATGTTATTCAATCTGTATGTTGTGCAAGCAGTAAAGGAAACGAATGAAACATTCGGAGTAGGAATTAAAATCCATGGACAAGAAATTAAAACTCTCAGGTTCGCCAATGACATTGTAATTCTGTCAGACACAGCAAAGAACCTGGAAGAGCAGCCGAACGGAATGGGCAGTGTCTTGAAAGGAGGATATAAGGTGAACATCAACAAAAGCAAAACGAGGACAATGGAATGTAGTCGAATTAAATCGGGTGATGCTGAGGGTATTAGATTAGGAAATGAGACGCTTAAAGTAGTAAATGAGTTTTGCTATTTGGGGAACAATATAACTGATGATGGTCGAAGTAGAGAGGATATAAAATGTAGACTGGAAATGGAAAGGAATGCGCTTCTGATGAAGAGAAATTTGTCAACATCGAGTATAGATTGAAGTGTCAGGAAGTCTTTTCTGAAAGTATTAGTATGGAGTGTAGCCATGTATGGAAGTGTAACATGGACAATTAATAGTTTAGACAAGAGGAGAATAGAAGCTTTCGAAATGTGGTGCTACAGAAGAATGCTGAAGATTAGATGGGTAGATCATATAACTAATGAGGAGGTATTCAATAGAATTGGGGAGAAGAGAAATTTGTGGCACAACTTGACTAGAAGAAGGGATCTATTAGTAGGACATATTCTGAGGCATCAAGGTATCACCTGTTTAGTATTGGAGGGCAGCATGGAGGGTAAAAATCGTAGAGGAAGACCAAGAGATGAATACACTAAACAGATTCAGAAGGATGTAGGTTGCAGTAGGTACTGGGAGATGAAGAAGCTTGCACAGGAGCATGGAGAGCTGCATCAATCCAGTCTCTGGACTGAAGACCACAACAACAACAACATAATTGATGTACGCGTACAGCTTGTAAACACATGTCTGACGACGTATGAAAGTTTGGGTGTGGCCAAGAGTAGTGCACGGATAGCCATATGATCAGGTTCCGGACTGTAGCACCTAGAACCACTCCACCATAGCGGTCGGCTATAGTGAAGTACTCTTATTAATTTCATTAGATGCATCTGCAGCCGTCATTCAGTTATAAATTAACTACTTTGACTGCTTCGATGTACACAGTCATACAGTAATAAGTTCCCTACAATTTCACGATTTTCCTTACCTTTCTTATAAGGCTGTTTTCCTCCCATATAAAGGCCTGTTTATACTACACAGAAGCCCCAAAAAACTGGTATAGGCATGCAGGATTCAAATGCAGATAGATATGTAAACAACCAGAATACGGCGCTACGTTCGGTAACGCCTGTATAAGACAAGTGTCTGGCACAGTTGTTAGATCGGTTACTGCTGCTACAATGGTTGGTTATCAAGATTTGTCCGCAGCTCGTGGTCGTGCGGTAGCGTTCTCGCTTCCCGCGCCCAGGTTCCCGGGTTCGATTCCCGGCGGGGTCAGGGATTTTCTCTGCCTCGTGACGACTGGGTGTTGTGTGATGTCCTTAGGTTAGTTAGGTTTAAGTAGTTCTAGGGGACTGATGACCATAGATGTTAAATCCCATAGTGCTTAGAGCCATTTGAACCATTTTTTTGTTATCAAGATTTACGTAGTTTGAACCCGACGTTATAGCCGGCGCACGAGATGAAATCCGCGTTCGAGTCCCGTACAGGCACAGATTTTCATTGTCGTCATTCCATTACACAGCTGATGGTTTTCCATATTCGCAACTGCGAATAATTTAACGTTTTGTAGACTACTTTTCATCGCTGTTAAACTCTAATATCCATAAACATGTTGAAATGATATGTAATAAGTGAGGTATTATCAATAAGAGCCGTCAGATTTATTTTATTCCCTGAACCCGGATGCGCGTCACGGTACTGCTTAATTTCCTGGAGACCATTCTTACAGTTTTACAACGTGTGTGGAAGCACATGCGCTACAGAGGCTCAGACCTTGCTCTCGTGGTTGAAGTTGTCTCGGATGAAGAGCGCGCCGACGGCCATGCCGAGCTTCTTGTTGGTCCACTCGACGCACTGGCTCCAGCGGTTGCGCTCGCTCAGGATGCCCAGCAGGATCTTGCGGAACTCGACGCGCTTCTGCTGGTAGTCGTCGATCATGTGCGGCATGATGTCCATCACCAGCCGCCACAGCACGTAGTTGTGGATCACCCTGCGCACCACAACACAAACCTCGTATCACGCCCGGCTGTCTGTCGTACCCAACCACATCCATGACAAGTGATATGTACGATATGAAGATGTATTTCAGTAATGGTGTGCTTATCTAGATAAAGCACTGTCGTCCGGTCTGGAAATGAAAAAAGAATCGGTGATTTCTCCTGGTTCCGCTTTTCCGAAACTGCCTAACGTCTCATCACCGGCAACGAAGAGGGACTGAGAGACGAAGCTACTGAGGGAAGACAAATGTTCAAATGTAGGTGAATTCCTAAGGGACTAAACTGCTTAGGTCATCGGTCCCTAGACTTACACACTAATTAAATTAACTTAAACTAACTTATGCCAAGACGAACACACACACACCCATGCCCGAAGGAGGAGTCGAACCTCTGGCGGGAGGGGACGCGCAGTCCGTGACATGATGCATCAAACCGCGCGCCCACACGGCGCAGCGGAAGACAGGTTTCCGACATGATACACACTGAGGTGACTAAAGTCACGGGACAGCTATATGCACGTATACAGACGGCGGTGCCATCGCGTACACGAGGTATAAAAGGGGACTGCATTGGACGAGCAGTCTCTCCTTTCCCCCATTTTTTTTATTTTCCCATCATCTGCCCAGTTTCCCCCCACCTGCTCTAGGCTGTGGTATGTCACATTTGCTAACTTTTTAGTGCAGTGTTCCAGTGATTGTTCAGTGTTGTTCGTCATTCTCGTGTTGCGAACAGAAACCATGCTGTCGCTGGGTGTGCATTTTATGTCTTTTGCGTACAGAAACCGGACTGTCGCCGTGTTTTTTAATTGTCTGTCTATTGTTTTACCTGTCTGCTTCGTATGTATTTTATTAGCATCATCATCCCTTTGTTCTATGTTTTAAGTTCCACGATTTTTTCGCCTTGTTACTATTTAATTCTCCGATTTTATCGCCTGTTTTTATTATTTATTCTCTTCATATTTTTAACAAAGTCTGTAGGCTGAATAGCGGCATACTAAGCTGCTGCCAGCCCGCCCCCTTCGGGGGGCATCGAAATTCAATAAAGGAAAAAAAAGACGAGCAGTCATTCGTACACACGTGATTCATGTGAAAAGGTCTCCGACGTGGTTATAACCGCACGGCGGGAATTAACAGACTTTGAGCACGGAATGGTAGTCGAAGCAAGACGCATAGGACATTCCACTTTGGAGATCCTTAGGGAAGTCAATATTGCGAGATCAACTGTGCCAAGAATATGTTGAGAATACCTAATTTCAGGCATTACCTCTCACCACGAACAACTTGATGATCGAGAGCAGCGGCGATTGCGCAGAGTTATCACTGCTAACAGACAAGCATCACTGCGTGAAAGAACCACAGAAATCAATGTGGGACGTACGGCGAACGTATCCGTTAGGACAGTGCGGCGATATGTGGCGTGAATGCGCTATGGCAGCAGACGACTTAAACGAGTTCCTTTGCTAACAGCACGACATCGCCTGCAGCGCCTTTCCTGGGCCCGTGACCATATTGGTTGGGTTCTAGACGAGTGGAAAACCATGGCCTGGTCAGATGAGATACGATTTCAGTTGGTAGCTGACAGTAGCATTCGAGTGCGGCCCAGACGCCGCGAAGCCATGGACCCAATTTGACAACAAGGGCCGGCTGGAGTGGCCGAGCGGTTTTAGGCGCTTCAGTCCGGAACCGCGCGACCACTAAGGTCGCAGGTTCGAATCATGAATCGGGCATGGATGTGTGCGATGTCCTTAGGTTAGTTAGGTTTTAGTAGTTCTAAGTTCTAGGGGACTGATGACCTCAGAAGTTAAGTCCCATAGTGCTCATAGCCGTTTGAACCATTTTGTCAACAAGGCACTGTGCAAGTTGGTGGTAGCTCCATAATGGTGTGGGCCTTCTTTACATGGAATGGACTGTCTCTTCTTGTTCAATTCAACGAATCACTGACTATAGATAATTATGTTCTGCTACTTGGAGACAATTTTCACTCATTCACGGACTTAATGGAATTTTCATAGGTGACAATGTGCCATGTAACCGGGCTACAGTTATTTGCGATTTGTCTGAACAACATTCTCGTCAATTCTAGCGAATGATTTGGCCATCCAGATCATCCTACATGAATCCCATTTAACACCTATGGTACTTCATGGAGAAGTCAGTTCGTGCACAATATCCTGCACCGGCAACACTTTCGCTATTATGGATGGCTATAAAGAGCATGGCTCAATATTTCTGCAGGCGACTTGAGCCTATGCCACGTCGAGTTTCAGCAATACGCCGGGCAAAACGAAGTTCGACACGATATTAGGAGGTATCTCATGATTTTTGTCACTTCAGTGCATACAGGGTGATTCAACAGTCGTGTTCCGTAGGACAAACAGGATGAAACAGAACTCCACTGAAAAACTCCTAGGTGGTAGCATAGACCAAAACAAGAAAAAATGCTCGGTAAACATGGACTCTAAAATTGCATACCTTGAGAGTTACGAGAACTTATTCACCTTCGATACTGTCAAACTAATCTCTTCTATTGCAAGATCTTTGCTTGCCATATTTTGAGAGGTGCTAGTATGGGCCAAAACAAGGAAAAATGTTCAGTAAACAAAGGATCTAAAATACATATATTTACAGCTTTTAGCACTTGTTCAGTAGATAACATGTATTTCACAGCAGGGAAGATGAACAAGTGCTCATGACTCGTAAGTTATGAATTTTAGAGCCGTCTTTACTAAACATTTTTTTCTTGTTTTGGTCCATACAACCACCTATGAAAGTTTGTCGGTGGAGTTTTCCCTCATTATATTTGTCCTATGGGACATGACTTTTGTATCAGCCTGTACACTAATCGCCATTACATACACGGCGAGAAAGCTAAGATATGCCACCCCAAATATACTGATATGCAAAATTTAGGGACGAAGGTAACCTTGGTATTATGGATCACTGTCAAGGGATATAGCTCGAGAAAACTTGGACGATACATAGAAAGACCAGCTACAGTAAAGTAAGAGGATGACTAAAAGAAAGAAGCAATGACAAGACCGGAATAACACTTTTATTGAAAGACATTAATCACACCGAAGTCACCGCGATTCATGATGGTTCCATGGACATTACAAAAGTTGGGACATGGTTCTTAACAGGGTGTGTGATCATCACAGACGGCAATTCGTTCTCTGCAACGTGTTACCATGCTGGCCGCAAGGTTCATGTTTGACACTGTTCCTTGGTGGATTACATGTTCCACTTATCGTCATGCGAGGGTGCGTCCATTTATGTCGGACATGATCGTTTTCGTGGTCTAGAACTTGTTGTTGTTGTTGTTGTTGTTCTGGTCTTCAGTCCTGAGACTGGTTTGATGCAGCTCCCCATGCAACTCTATCCTGTGCAAGCTTCTTCATCTCCCAGTAGTTACTGCAACCTACATCCTTCTGAATCTGCTTAGTTTATTCATCTCTTGGCCTCCCTCTACGATTTTTACCCTCCACACTGCCCTCCGATGCTAAATTTGTGATCCCTTGGTACCTCAGAATATGTCCTAATAACCGGTCCCTTCTTCTTGTCAAGTTGTGCCACAAACTCCTCTTCTCCCCAATTCTATTCAATACCTCCTCATTAGTTATGTGACCTACCCATCTAATCTTCAGCATTCTTCTGTAGCACCACATTTCGAAAGCTTCTATTCTCTTCTTGTCCAAACTATTTATCGTCCATGTTTCACTTCCTAGAACTTAGAACTACTTAAACCTAACTGACCCTAGGACATCACACACATCCATACCCGAGGCAGGATTCGAACCTGCGATCATAGCGGTCGCGCGGTTCCAGATTTTCGTGGTATAGTTGTTATGGTGTGGCGAGAAGGCATAATGATGCATGAGCTTACTGACCTCCAAATCTCACCAGTCAACGTCATCGTGACAAGGTACTCATTCGCCATCGACGTCTTTTCTTTGATGCATTTCGCCATGAGTTCATTTTTATGTTAGAATATGTGCGTCCGCATCGAACAGGGCGGGTGGAGGAGAATTTGGAACAAGAGGATATTCGGCGGATGTTCTAGCCTGCCCATTCGCTCCGACTTAAATCCCATCGAGTGCCTATTGGATGCGTTGTGGAGACGTTTTGTACCACGTCCACATGCACCAACAACCGTCTAGCAATTGTCAAACGCACTGGTGGAAGAATGGGCCGTCGTACTACTAAAACGCCGTAACAACCTTGTGGCCAGCGTGGCAGCACGTTGCAAAGAATGCATTTCCGTTCGTGGTGATCACACACCCTATTAAGAACCACACCCCACCCACCCTTTTGTAATGTCCAGGAAAACATCAAGAGTCGCTGTTACTTCAGGGTAATTAATGTATTTGAACAAAACTGTCATTTATGTTCGATTCATTGCGTATTTATTTCAATTATCTTCCGTAGCGTACCGAACCGTACACTACTGCACTGTTCTATAGCAATTCTTTCTACCCGTGGCCCTTCATCGAGCTATTTTACTTAACAGTCACACATCATGCGAAAGTTACTTTCGTCCGTGAGTTCTGAGGCAGACTAGTGCGTATACAGAACTAATAAGTACACGCATCAGAGAGTTGCCTTTTTTTTTTTTTTTTTTTTTTTTTGCACAAAACAATCTTTCCACAAACACGTCACAAATTTTAAGACCTGTTGTGCGCCGTTGTGACTGCACCACTCAGTGGACTTCGCGTGTTAGTATAGACTAAGCATTTAGCGTCCACGTGACCACAATTCAACACCTCACATGCCATCCAGGGGAAAATAAGCAATAATGTGTTGCTGTTGCCTCATGTATTTGGAGATACTAATCAAGCTGTAAACATACTACCCGTAATACCTATAATTATTAGTTTGCAAATGAAGAAAATACTGATGTAGTGTTGTTGATTACACCGCCCTCAGCCACCAACGGAAATATCTACTCTTATGCCCGTTACACCATGTCTCTATGTATACAAGGTGTCCCAAGAAAACACCAACAAACTTTAAGGACAGGTCTATAGCAATAAATAAAAAAATGTTGAGTAAATTGAGGCTATAAAATGCACACCTTAAAAGGTATGAGCACTTATTCGACCTCGTTACGATGAAACAGATCTCTTCTATTGCAAGATCTTTGCTTTCCATATTTCGGGTATGAGGAAGTATTGACCAAAACAAGACAAAGGTATCTATTAAATATAGAATCTAAAATGCGTACCTTAAGAGCTATTAGCACTTGTTCATCTTCGCAAGAGTGAAACACATCTCTTCTGAACACTTACTCATTAAGGTATGTCTTTTAGAGCCCATGATTATAGATATTATTTCTCGTTTTGGTCCATACTACCTCCTCGCAAAATATGAAAAGCAAAGAGCTTGCAGTAGAAGAGATGTTTCATAGCATCCGAGATAAACAAGTGTTCATATATCTTAAGGTGTGGGTTTTAGAGCCCTTGTTTATCAGACATTTTTTCTTAGTTTGGTGTAAGGGACCTGTCCCTAAAACCCTCTTGTATGTGTGTGTGTGTGTGTGTGTGTGTGTGTGTGTGTGTGTGTGTGTGTGTCCAGCTGTGATTCTTGCTAAGTTGTAGCAGACAATATGGCGAATTTTCTAATGTACGCGAGTCGTATTTAACGTTTATTGCTTCCAAATTATGACACAGAGGAAAACGAACTTTCCCAGAGTGCATTCATCATCGTCATACGACCGCAGCACCCGACGTGATAGTATTGGATGGCTCTGGATACACAACGTGATCACCTCTCGTTCACGTAAGTGGCAACTGTGTCAGCAGTCATTACAATTTTGACGCGTTAAAGCCGGTGGCTGTGCCAAAACTTCCAGATCTCTGTGACATTATGTTCCAACAAAATAACGCAAGACCAGATACTGGCCGTGCTTTTCCTCCCATCTCGATACACAGAGAGTTCGGATGATGACCTGTCCATCATGTTTCCTTACCTCCCACTTACTGAAAACATCTGGTCCTGGATTGTTGAAAGACATGTATGGCATCTGTGGTGTCACCGCCAGACACCACACTTGCTAGGTGGTAGCCTTTAAATCGGCCGCGGTCCGTTAGTATACGTCGGACCCGCCTGTCGCCACTGTCAGTGATTGCAGACCGAGCACCGCCACACGGCAGGTCTAGAGAGACGTCCTAGCACTCGCCCCAGTTGTACAGCCGACTTTGCTAGCTAAGCTACACTGACAACTACGCTCTCATTTGCCGAGACGATAGTTAGCATAGCCTTCAGCTATGTCATTTGCTACGACCTAGCAAGGCGCCATTACCAGTTAATATTGAGATATTGAAGCATGTACAGTCAAGAGAGATTTACACCAATTATGGAATAAAGTTAAGTATTACTTCAACTACGTACTTTATTTGCTATTATAATTTCCCTTAACTGTTCTAGACCTCACGCCAGTCTGCGTGAGCTTTAACGCGTGCCTTTCGGCTACCCGTCACTGTGGATTGGCTGTCTTGCCAGTCCACAACAGCATCAATCAGTCATTACGGTTGATGATCTCTGGCAATAAGAGTTGAAGCAGCCTTGGAACGTCGAATAAAGTCCCCGTATCTGATATTGATGCTCAGCCAAGTTAGAGCCACTGTTGTTGCTTGTGATGGCAGCTGTATGAACTGAATTTCTCAGCCTTTAGAAGCCCAAATCACCTACAAATTTAATAATGTAATCGTCCTACTAAACTATATACCCACGATAAGTAAAATTTCGTTATTTTTTCTTTCTTTATGTGGCAATTTAATGATAGATATTAGACACTTCTATGCCCCTATACGTTCATATATGAAGGAAAGGAAAGAGACTATACACACGATGTCCCAGACCCCTAGGGCCAAAATTACAAATGCCATAGGAAATCTTAAACAATTTTCAGAAAAGGAGCCAATGATCAGCATTTCAACCTATAAGAGGTCTTGAATGATGGATGGGTGTGAAGCACGTGTTTGCAAACGGTTTGCATTCACGCAACGACGTTAGTGAAGCTACCTTCAAAAACAATACATAATAGACTGTGATGTGTCAACAGCACAGATATCGGACGCCCCTTGAAGTGTCCATAGCGCAAATGTCGGATGGCCCTCATGGCTACCGGGAACAATTTGCGGGCCGTACAGTATCAGGATAGGAAGTTTCAACTTACTGTACGGCCTTAGAGTCAACATTTCGGCTTTGGTTTCGTCTTTCGCGACGATTATGAACGAATTCCGAGCGCCATCTCGTCGAATAGCGTACAAGAGTATACCCGATTGATCTTGCAGGGAACTAATTGAACTCCTCAAACACTGAATGACAACGTGAGGGCCACGGTCGAAGACTGAGACAGGTTTTAGAAGCAACGTCTCGTGGACAGCACGCCTAGAAGGTGACTGGGGTGACAAAAGTCATGGGATACCTCCTAGCATCGTATCAGGCATCCTTTCCCTCGTTGTAGTGTAGCAACTCGAATTGGCATGGACTCAAAATGTCGTTGGAACTCCCTTGCAGGAGTACTGTGAGCCATGTTGCCACTACAGCCGTCCACAATTGCGGAAGTGTTGTTGGTGCAGGATTTTGTGCACGAACTTATGTCTCGATTATGTCCCATAAAAGTTCGACGGGATTCATTTAAGGCGATCTGGGCGGCCAAATCATTCGCCCGAATTGTCCAGAATGTTCTTGAAACCAACCGTGAACAGTCGTCTAGCGTTCAACCGGTATGGTGGCGAGCTCAGCAGAGGCGCGGCAAGCGATGTCGTGCTTTAGCAAAGGCACTCGCGTCGGTCGTCTGCTGCCATAGCCCATTCACGCCAAATTTCACCGCACTGTCCTAACAGATACGTTAGTCGTACGTCCCGCAATGATTTCTGCTGTTACTTCACGCAGTGTTGATTGTCTGTTAGCACTGACAACTCTACGCAAAAGTCGTTGCTCTCGTTCGTTAAGTGAAGGCCGTCGACCATTGCATTTTCCATGGTGGGAGGCAAAGCCTTAAATCTGGTGTTCGGTGCACATTCTTGACACTCTGGATCTCGGCATACAAAATTCCCTAATGGTTTCCGTAATGGAATGTCCCATGCATCTAGTTCTAACAACCATCCTTCGCTCAAAGTCTGTTAATTCCCGTGGTGCGGCCATAATCAAGCTGGAAACCTTTGCACATGAGTGACCAGATACAAATGACAGCTTTGCCACTGCACTGCGATTTCATAACTTGTGTTCGTGATCTACAGCGATCTGCATATGTACATAGTGCTATCCCATGACTTTTGTCACATGAGTGTAGTCTATCTGCCTACAGCTAGCTATAATAATCTACTCTGACTCCGACAGACGTGCTATATTAAAATAGTGAAAGCTTTGCTCTCGCCAGTACCGTCAGCGGTACAAACTGTCTGTCGCAGTCTGGTAGTCTATCACACGAATCGCGGGAATTTATCATTAAATTATCCCGTGACGTTATTATGCGCTGGCATTTTTTTTTTTCCGAAACATGCTATAATGCCACAGATTTATACGCAGTGCACGTATTCTACCTCATGAAACTACACTCTAAATCTACATTAACGGAACGAGACTGTTTCTGTGGTTCTATAAAGTTGTTCCCAGGTGGAGCGTAGTGTTCGGTTGGAGGTGACATCTCGCATTATAGCGACGCCTACGGTTATGCTATACGATAAGACAGTTAGGGTTGACAGTTTAACGTGGGTGACATCCAATTATAGAGTAAAATTTATATAAATTATTATGTATGTCAAATTGCAAGTCCACGAACGGGCACCATCGTTGGTAAAGTGATCATACACGTGACGGAGCATATCCGGCTGGAGACCACTAAAGAATGGGTCCTGTGGTATTTCCCTGTACAAGGCTGATTAGGTATGTACTTGATGATCTGTATCAGCCGGGGAGGGGGGGTAGCCGAGCGGTTCTAGGCGCTACAGTCTGCAACCGCGTGACCGCTACGGTCGCAGGTTCGAATCCTGCCTCGGGCGTGGATGTGTGTGATGTCCTTAGGTTAGTTATGTTTAAGTAGTTCTAAGTTCTAGGGGACTGATGACCTGAGAAGTTAAGTCCCATAGTGCTCAGAGCCATTTGAACCATCTGTATCATCCTTTTCAACTACTCTGTTATGGAATATAATTAAATCTCTTCGGCAGTTATTCGTAATTCCATACTGCTGTTACTGCTGTAATCAAATTATGTCTTCTCTGATTTTCCTGTATTACGACGTCGATATCTTCGTTACTGCAAATCGTCAGTGTGAAGCTGTTACACTGCAATGTCGAGGTACCATACCCCGTAATATTTACAGCAATTTTGTTTAAGCTTTGCTTATTGGAAGTTCTAACGTGAACGATGTGATTGAGGGATTGATATTAAGCGTATATTCCAACTGGGGCAGCATATGATCTGGAAGAAGCTCTATTGTCATTTCCGGTTATGAAATGGCTTGGTTCAAATGGCTCTGAGCACTATGGGACTTAACATCTATGGTCATCAGTCCCCTAGAACTTAGAACGACTTGAACTTAACTAACCTAAGGACAGCACACAACACCCAGCCATCACGAGGCAGAGAAAATTCCTGACCCCGCCGGGAATCGAACCCGGGAACCCGGGCGTGGGAAGCGAGAACGCTACCGCACGACCACGAGATGCGGGCTCCAGTTATGATCCACTAAGTTGTTGCAGAACACAACCACTCACATACCCACCTCCATATGTCTATTCGATATAGAAAATAACATCACTTTAATATGTGTGTGGCATTTTTGTGGAATTTGTTTAGGATTCGAGGCAATGAAAGGTAGCCATACAAAGTCTTGCGTTAGGCGTTAAGCTTATTATGATACCTCTTTGTATATGCAAGGCGTAAGAAATCGGATTTTCGCCGCGATTTAGCTTATTTTGCAATAAACATAGTTAATTATACAGATACTTTAGATGCGGCAATACTTAATTTGTGCATGAAAAGTATGAGACATCTAGAAATATATTGTGGTAGTCGCTTTTTCTGAGATATCGATTCTGATATTGTCTTCGGAAATGCCACATCTCTCACTGTTACCATCTTTGCTCACGTGTTTCCAAACACGTACACGTTCTTCTGGTGCCTACGTAAAATATTTGATAATAGATAACACCTTATTCTTTCCTAATAAGACTACTATGTTATGTGTGTGTGTTTGGGGTGGTGTAGTTGGTTACTGGCTTTTGTTCCTGCGAACCACTGTTTGTGGAAATGCAACTGCACAATTCGAATACTCACTTTATGTATTCCACTATGTGAACAGCGCTGCTGACATACTTTTTATAATACTATCAGCAATAATAACGGACGAATACAGTCTATAAAGCTTTTACGGACTCTATTGAATACAAACTGCTATTATTTACATTGCTTTTGGTAGGTCTGTGTCATCTGTAACAATTGCAATTATTGGCAATGAATAGCTTCGTTTATAATGTTCCTAGCTTTTTTTTGTCCTTCATTGTATTTCAATTCCCCATCGGGGCGGGCTGGCAGCAGCATATGCGCTGCTCTTCAGCCAAAAGACATAGAACAAACAATAGAAGACATTTAACAATAACAAAGGAGAAAACACGGTGAACATAGATACAGAAAAGGGGGACATCATGGAAGACAATAGACAATAAAGGAATGACTGTAAAATGGAGATAAAAACCGTAAAAAAGTAGCACACACAAAAAAACCACACACTGGGACAATTAAAAAAAAAAACAAGGTGCAGTATGACCGGAGCATAAAAGTATCGATGGATGGAGTAGCACATAACGAACACTGACAGTAACACTAAGTACACGGCCAACACACAATTAAAATCACACCTCTCAATGCACAGGAGAAACACCACTAAACACAACATTGACGTGCCACATGGACGATGATCAAAATGGAGGATTTGCCAGGCACAAGGAGATGAGGGAGAAGGGAAGAAGAGAGGGAGGGGAAGAGAGGGGGGAGATTGGCGGGGGGCGCGCCAGAGAGGGCGGAAAATCCGCTCTAAGGAGAAGGAGGGGGGAGGAAAAAAGGGGGCCCTGTGGAGGGGGGGAACAAGGCTAGGTTATGGTTGGAAGGAAGGGGCGTATATGTCATGGCGAAGTTCATCATCCGGGAGGGGGAGGTGCTGGAAATTGCCCTGATGAAGGAGATGGAGGGTGTGGAGGTGGGGAGAGGGAGGGCCACAGCGATAAAAGCGCGACAACAGGCAGGGGGTGGAGAGGAAGGAGGAAACCAGGGGGTGGGGGGGATCAAGCCTGCAGACAACGTAAAGGATGTGGAGATGTTGGAGGAACAGGAGGAGGTGGGGGAAGGGGATGAGTTCATACAGGAGCCGTGTGGGGTAAGGAAGGCAGATACGGAAGGCAAGGTGGAGCGCATGGCATTCAAGGATTTGGAGGGCCTTGTAAAAGCGGTTGGGTGCAGAGATCCAGGCAACACTCTCATAACAGAGGATAGGACGGATGAAGGATTTGTAAGTGTGGAGGATGGTGGAAGGATGCAATCCCCATGTCTGGCCAGACAGGAGTTTCAGGAGGCGGAGGCGGGAATGGGCTTTCTGCTGAATGGTCTGGAGGTGAGGGGTCCAGGTGAGGTGACGGTCGAGGGTGAGGCCAAGGTATCTCAGGGTGGGGATGAGTTGGATGGGATGACCATAAAGGGTGAGGGAGAAATCATGGATACAGAAGGAGCGGGTTGTGCGGCCTATGATGATTGCCTGGGTTTTGGAGAGGTTGTGACAGTGGAACCACTGGTTACACCAAGTGGTGAACTGGTTAAGGTGGGTTTGGAGGGTGCGTTGGGACCATTGAAGTGTGGGATAGAGAGCAAGGAAGGCAGTGTCATCAGCATACTGGAGAAGGTGGGGGTGTCTTGGGCATATCAGCCGTATACAAGAGATAAAGGAGAGAGGAGAGGACAGAGCCCTGGGGGACGCCAGCAGTGGGATAAAAGATACGTGAGTTGGTGTTGTGGAGGGTGACATAGGAAGGATGGAGCGTGAGGAAGGAAGCGACCAGACGGACAAAATTGATAGTCAGGGCGTAGGTTTGAAGTTGGAAGAGGAGACCAGGATGCCACACACGGTCATAGGCATTTTGGAGGTCGAGGGAAACAAAAATGATGGAGCGACAGGAGTTGAGATGGAGGGAGAGAAGGTGAACGAGGTTAAGTGGAGAAGGAGGGGCGAAAGCCACACTGGGTAACGGGGAGGAGGTGGTATTGATTAAGGTGCTGATGGATATGGTGGGAGAGAATGGATTCGAAGACCTTACTGAAGAGGGAGGTGAGGCAGATGGGATGATAGGAAGAGGCGCAGTAGAAGGGGGTTTGTTGGGTTTGAGGAATAAGAGGACGCGGGAAGTCTTCCACAGGTCAGGGTAGAAGCCAGTAGAGAGGATGACGTTATAGAGATGGTCAAGGGCATCAGGAAAGAATACGAGCTTTCTCTAAGGTGGCAGTAGGTGACACAGTCGTGACCAGGGGCTGTGTTACATTTGGATCGGAGGATAAGTATAATGTCTTGTGCTGTGATTGGAGTGTTGATGTCAGAGGGGGGCAACTGCCCCAAGTACTGGAGACTAGAAGCAAGTGGAGTGACCGAGGTATCGGCGCGTTCTATGACGGTGGGGAAAAGAGAATGATCAAAGTGGGGATCATCTGGGATGGAGAAGACCTTGGAAAGGTGGGAAGCGAAGTGATTGGCCTTACTGAGGTCGTCTGAAAGGGGCGGTCGTTATGGAGAAGGGGGTAGTGAGGAGCAGAATGGGAACCATTAAGGCGATAGAAGATGGACCAGTACTAGGAGGAGTTGAGAGGGAGGGTGGCGTTGAGTCATGTGTGGGTCTGGCGCCGCTCTCGGCGTTTCGTTGCTGTAACAAGGTTCCATACGTGTCGCTGTATTTGCCGGTGGCGTTGGAGAGTATCCCTGTCACGAGTGTGCAGGAAGGAGCGATAGAGGCGGCGGGATTCACGGAGGAGGACAGCCCACGGAGGGAGAGTGGAACGGTGGGGGTGCAAAATTTGCAGAAGTGCAGCGGCGGTGGGCCACCTGCCCCCACACCCAGCACGCGGCTGGATGACATGATTCCTGGAATGACTTTGGAGGTAAGTAAGTACGGTTGCTGATGTCAGCAGAATATGACATACGCATTTGTAGCAGCTGTAATATGACTCCACTGAAAAAGAAAGTGCTACTGCTGATTTCAGCACTTTTCTGCACCTAACATACACTGCCACACTACTAATGACTTGGCTGTATACTGATATTTGTACTCTGCCAAATATCACGCCTACAGCTTTCAATTCCGGTAATGTGGTAAACCATTCTATTATATGTCGTTTTCAGTTATCGGATACTTGCTATTTTTACTTGTACTTATATAGTGTTAATTCTTATCTACTTTATAATGTATCAGGCCAACAACAGACAGCCCAAGAAAGGGACTAAATCAAAACATAAATAGCTAACTGGTTAAACACTGTAGGTGCCATTTTTATTCTGTTTAGTCTGATTTTATTCTGTTGACTATAATAACTGACAAAAATAATGTCGTATGAACCACGAGCATAGTGCAAGTGTTGTTCTTGCGCGAACGGCACCTGGTGTATCCAGACACAGACATCCAAATACTAACCAGGCCTAATATTGCTTAACATTGTTGATCAGGTAGGAGCCGGTGTTCCTAAAGCGACAACGCCATTGGCCTCGGCAGACTGCAGTAAATGGTTACTTTCTAATTGAGGATCTTTTTTTCAAAACTCGCTTTATGCCATAAAAAAACATTTAAAATAGGTTTTTTTTTACCTTAACACATACTGTTCGGCTAGCTCTACACGCCTGTGCAGTCGGCTTAAGCAAAACTTGCTTTATTCTGCACTTATAGCACAGAGAATACAGCCCGGTTTTTGCAAAACTCGCCTCGTGCATATATTGGGGTCTTTCCAAAACTCGCTTTATGCTACTTTTTTGCCAAAGATGTTATAGGTAGTGCTGCGTCTTCTCATAATTTGTTTGCTGTGCCATAGATGTCAGGCCAAGTACCTTTCCGACTGTGTAATAGCACTCCTGGAGAAATTGTTGTGCTTGGCGGTAGATGGCAGGGCATGGAGCAGATGCTGATGGGAGCCCCAGTCAGCCGCTGCCGCACGCGTGTACGTACTTTGCACAGGCAGTATTTCTCCGTTTGTTGACGATAGCTGTTATGTGTTTTGGTTACCAGTTATCGCCGTTTCGTGGAAGTTGCGTGTAGACGACTAGACTCGTGTTTATAGTGACGATGGAAAGTGATGGTGAATATAATACTCCTGTGAGTGGAACACTTGGTGGGCGGCAAAGAAGAGGAACAAAGCAGACTAACATCTCCAGAGCAAAATCATCACGATGTTTACAGCAAAATACTGCGCCTGATATTGACTGCCGGCACGCTGAAAGGAGTGACTGAAGCAACAGTGGAGGGAAAAATGGCTCTGAGCACTGTGTGACTTAACATCTATGGTCATCAGTCCCCTAGAACTTAGAACTACTTAAACTTAACTAACCTAAGGACATCACACAACACCCAGTCATCCGAAGCAGAGAAAATTCCTGATCCCGCTGGGAATCGAACCCGGGCGTGGGAAGCGAGAACGCTACCGCACGACCACGAGCTGCGGACAGTGGAGGGAAAGACTGTCATGCAGGCAAACTCAGTTACGCGGACTTAACATTTCAATAATCTGTTATATTCTGCAGGAGACAAGAGCAAGCAAGAGGCATTCCTTCTGTCATACATGGACATATCAGTACCAGGTAGGTATGTTGTGGATCCCACTGAATCAGTGTCTATCAAGTATAAAATAAAACTTCGAGATGGGTCCCAAGTACCAGTTTGTGCTGCTACATTTCAAAAAATAACAGGTGTATCGCAGGATCGCTTAGCCCGGATTGCTTGGCAGAATCAAGAACATGGGAGTGCATTACCGGAACGAAGAGGTGGCTCAAGAGAAACTCAAGCCGACGTAGTTATGACCCAACAAGTGAAAGCGCACATTTTGAAGTATAAGCGTAGAGAGTGTCATTATAGCAGAAGGAAACTGAGTAGATTTGCGCCCAACATTAAATGTAAATATAATGTGGGAAAATTTTTGCAAAGAACAAAGAGAAGCATGTAATAAAATCTGTTCTGTGTCAAAATTTAAGACTGTGTTCTATAAGAATTTTAAACTCGGCTTCGGTAATCCTCACGGTGACACCTTTTCAACATGCAAGGAGCTTGAACTGAAAATAAAGGTCGCAGAAACCAAACAATTTCAGGAAGTATGTAAAATTAACTTGCATTTCCATAAGGCTCGTGCAAAGAGATTCCACAGTAGCATGAACAAGTACTCTGAAGACATTGTAAAAGTGGCCTTTGACATGCAACAAAATCAACCTGTTGTGGACTGACGAGACAGCCAGTCCACAGTGACGGGTAACCGAAAGGCACGCGTTTACTCACGCCGGCTGGCGTTAGGTCTGAAACAGGATACGTAATGAATGCTATAAAGAAAAGTACGTAGCTGCTGGAATACTTAACTTTAATCCATCATTTGTATACAGCATTCTTGATGATACAAGTGAGACTCTCTCTATAAATGGTTAATGGCGCCTTGCTAGGTCGTAGCCTTGGACTTAGCTGAAGGCTATTCTAACTATCTCTCGGCTAATGAGAAAAAGGCTTCGTCAGTGTAGTCGCTAGCCAAGTCGTCCGTACAACTGGGGCGAGTGCTAGTAAGTCTCTCTAGATCTGCCGTGTGGTGGCGCTCGGTCTGCGATCACTCACAGTGGCGACACGCGGGTCCGACATGTACTAATGGACCGTGGCCGATTTAAAGCTACCACCTAGCAAGTGTGGTGTCTGGCGGTGACACCACACAACCTCTGCCAAAGCTCTCTATTGGAGAAGTGTTTTACACACGACAGGTATGGTTCTATAACCTGACTGTGGTGATACATGAACCAAAACAAGATAACGACAACGTATTTCAGTATATTTGGTGTGAAACAGGAGCTGGAAGAGGTGCAAATGAAATCGCTTCTGCACTACAACATTTCCTCTTAAATTATTTAGAAGTGAGAACTAGAAATATTGGTACGAGGAGATTGACACTTGAGCTTTTTTCAGACTCGGCAGCCAGAACAAGAATTCTACACTCCTGGAAATGGAAAAAAGAACACATTGACACCGGTGTGTCAGACCCACCATACTTGCTCCGGACACTGCGAGAGGGCTGTACAAGCAATGATCACACGCTCGGCACAGCGGACACACCAGGAACCGCGGTGTTGGCCGTCGAATGGCGCTAGCTGCGCAGCATTTGTGCACCGCCGCCGTCAGTGTCAGCCAGTTTGCCGTGGCATACGGAGCTCCATCGCAGTCTTTAACACTGGTAGCATGCCGCGACAGCGTGGACGTGAATCGTATGTGCAGTTGACGGACTTTGAGCGAGGGCGTATAGTGGGCATGCGGGAGGCCGGGTGGACGTACCGCCGAATTGCTCAACACGTGGGGCGTGAGGTCTCCACAGTACATCGATGTTGTCGCCAGTGGTCGGCGGAAGGTGCACGTGCCCGTCGACCTGGGACTGGACCGCAGCGACGCACGGATGCACGCCAAGACCGTAGGATCCTACGCAGTGCCGTAGGGTACTGCACCGCCACTTCCCAGCAAATTAGGGACACTGTTGCTCCTGGGGTATCGGCGAGGACCATTCGCAACCGTCTCCATGAAGCTGGGCTACGGTCCCGCACACCGTTAGGCCGTCTTCCGCTCACGCCCCAACATCGTGCAGCCCGCCTCCAGTGGTGTCGCGACAGGCGTGAATGGAGTGACGAATGGAGACGTGTCGTCTTCAGCGATGAGAGTCGCTTCTGCCTTGGTGCCAATGATGGTCGTATGCGTGTTTGGCGCCGTGCAGGTGAGCGCCACAATCAGGACTGCATACGACCGAGGCACACAGGGCCAACACCCGGCATCATGGTGTGGGGAGCGATCTCCTACACTGGCCGTATACCACTGGTGATCGTCGAGGGGACACTGAATAGTGCACGGTACATCCAAACCGTCATCGAACCCATCGTTCTACCATTCCTAGACCGGCAAGGGAACTTGCTGTTCCAACAGGACAATGCACGTCCGCATGTATCCCGTGTCACCCAACGTGCTCTAGAAGGAGTAAGTCAACTACCCTGGCCAGCAAGATCTCCGGATCTGTCCCCCATTGAACATGTTTGGGACTGGATGAAGCGTCGTCTCACGCGGTCTGCACGTCCAGCACGAACGCTGGTCCAACTGAGGCGCCAGGTGGAAATGGCATGGCAAGCCGTTCCACAGGACTACATCCAGCATCTCTACGATCGTCTCCATGGGAGAATAGCAGCCTGCATTGCTGCGAAAGGTGGATATACACTGTACTAGTGCCGACATTGTGCATGCTCTGTTGCCTGTGTCTATGTGCCTGTGGTTCTGTCAGTGTGATCATGTGATGTATCTGACCCCAGGAATGTGTCAATAAAGTTTCCCCTTCCTGGGACAATGAATTCACGGTGTTCTTATTTCAATTTCCAGGAGTGTATAATGCTCTGTATGCTGGCACATTTTATGGAACACACTAAAGTGTTCTCTCAACTTACCCACTATTTCCCTATTTGTGGACATAGTTTCATGTCACCAGATCGTGTATTTGGTAGAATTGAGAAGGAATATCGGAAGAAAGAAGAGATCATATCACCTAACGAATACAAGAGTATTCTAGCAAAGTTTGGAAAGGTGCTTGTGTGGGGAAAAGACTGGTTTTCTTACGACTTCAAGCAGATTTCTAAGGAAATATTGAAGTCTACCGTGCCTTTCAAAATGATGGATGTATGAGCAATAACATACAGACAAACCAGTGGTAATATTCAATGTGCTGTTAAAAGTACTCATTTCTCTGGATCAGAAGTATGTTGTGATGTATTGAAGAAGAACATTGCTTCGTTCAAAGCCATGAAAGGTGCTGTGATTATTCCCAAGAAAAACTATGTGAGTGCAGAAAAGAGGAAGGATGTAATGAAGCTAATGCGTTTCTTTACTGTTCCTAAGAATGCTGCAAGTTTCTACGACGACATAAAATTTGCAAGTGGTGAGAAGCATGAAGGTCATGACAGCTCACAGAGAATTTATGAGGACCAAGAGTCCCCTGAATTTGTTTAGAAAAGAAAACCAAATATTACACCAAAACTTTAATGTTTGAAACTGCCATTTAATATTTAGATAGCACTGATCTAGTTTCAGCATAAAGCGAGTTTTGAAAAAAAAAAAACTGTTTTTCTACTCACAGTGGTTGTTAAGCTATCTACAATTTTATGTATCTGCAAATACTGTCCTAAAATATGTTCAAAACTGTACAAACTTTGCTAATAGTAAACAATTTTTCCTTGGAAACTTGCTTGTTAAATAAATTCGATTCCTGTAAAATTCAACTTTTTGCATAAAGCGAGTTTTGGAAAAACGGCCCTCAATTTGTATTCTAATGATGTGTTTATGATATGTATACAACATTCCCGAATAGACATAGTACTGGGAAAATAAAAATGAAATGAAAAACAGGCGATGCAAGGTTGTCTTTACTTTGGTTATTGTACAGCAAAATTAATTTTTAGTTTCAAAAGGCTTCTCATCTCATTTCTTAGTCCCTTTGAATCTAAGCCCACAACATTTGGCGTTGTGCTGATCCACCAACACTTTTTTTTGCAGTTTATTTAAAATATAGAGGAAACAAGGATCGTGTGGAGAACCGCGTGATGCTGGCGATGCGTGCCTCTGCTTTGGGCCCGGCAGCGGCCCGCTGGGAAGACAAAGCACCGTGATTTCCCCGGGGCCGCCCTCTGCCCTGGTCACGCCACGGCGCCGCCTCCCCCTCAGGGGACACGCCACCACACCGCACACAGCGCTCGTTTCTTCCTCTCTGTCTCTAAAAATGTATTTCGGTTCCTACTTTTCTAAGGGCTGTGTTTTGTGTTTAGACAGGTTTTAATACGAGTACGTCTCCACAGCATTCTACTCTGTGCTAACATTTTCAACTCTATACAGGTTGTATAAAAAATATGTGTCACAAGCTTCACGAATTTTCTCCTGACGTCAAAGCATTACAAAAAGTACTTATGAATATGGGTCTGACAATCTTTCGTTTGAAAGTATGAAAGGAATTTCCTGAAATGACTCGTGGCTGCGAAATTTACCACAAATGTGTGTGTTTAATCGACTTTCCTGTTTACAATTGGTCGTGACATTTGTTTTCTTTTCTCTGATTGTCGTTTGTTCTGCCTCATAGCAACTTCCATCACGTCGCATCACAACTATGTATTCAGTGTCTGAAATGACGGGTGTGCACTACAGTCAGGGCTAGTAGGTGGGAATGTGGAACAGCACGTCAACGTCAGTGAAAGTGGAAACTGCCAGGCAAACGTCTGCACGAAGCATCATTTAATAATTACGCACACTTGGTTTAAGAATCATGTAAGATGTTTGTATAAAGAGACCTGGAAAGTTTCAGATTCATTACGTAACAGCAACACATAGATATCGAAATAAATTTTAAACTGTAGATGAGAACTGAATGAATTGAAAGAAGTGTACATGGACAGGGAAGAGCGAAGGAGGCTGCGACGTCCGGCTTATTACGACAATGTACAGGAGATTGAACGGTCAGGACTTGTAAGTGGGCATCCAGGGCTGCCGTTAAATGACAGACAGGAAATTAGGTAAAATAAGCAAATACACTACTGGCCATTAAAACTGCTACACCACATAGATGACGTGCTACAGACGCGAAATTTAACAGACAGGAAGAAGATGCTGTGATATGCAAATGATTAGCTTTTCAGAGCATTCACACAAGGTTCGCACCGGTGGCGACACCTGCAACGTGCTGACATGAGGGAAGTTTCCAACCGATTTCTCATACACAAACACCAGTTGACCGGTGTTGCCTGATGAAACGTTGTTGTGATGCCTCGTGTAACGAGGAGAAATTCGTGCCATCACGTTTCTGACTTTGATAAAGGTCGGATTGTAGCCTGTCGCTATTGCGGTCTATCGTATCGCGACATTGCTGCGCGACATTGTTGCTCGAGTTGGTCGAGATCCAATGACTGTTAGCAGAATATGGAATCGGTGGGTTCAGGAGGGTAATACGGAACGCCATGCTGGATACCAACGGCCTCGTATCACTAGCAGTAGAGATGACAAGCATCTTATCCGCATGGCTGTAACGGATCGCGCAGCCACGTCTCGATCCCTGAGTCAACAGATGGGGACGTTTGCAAGACAACAACAATCTGTACGAACAGTTCGACGACGTCTGCAGCAACATGGACTATCAGCTCGGAGACCATGGCTGCGGTTACCCTTGACGCTGCATCACAGACAGGAGCGCCTGTGATGATGTACTCGACGAGGAACCTAGGTGCACGAATAGCAAAACGTCATTTTTTCGGATGAATCCAGGTTCTGTTTACAGCATCATGATGGTCGCATCCGTGTTTGGCGACATCGCGGTGAACGCTCATTGGAAGCGTGTATTCGTCATCACCATATTGGCGTATTACTCGGCGTGATGGTATGGGGTGCCATTGGTTACACGTCTCGGTCACCTCATGATCGCATTGACGGCACTTTGTACAGTGGACGTTACATGTCAAATGTGTTACGACCCGTGGCTCTACCCTTCATTCGATACCTGCGAAACCCTACATTTCAGCAGGATAATGCATGACCGTATGTTGCAGGTCCTAACGGGCCTTTCTGGATACAAAAAATGTTCGACTGCTGCCCTGGCCAGCACATTCTCCAGATCTCTCACCAATTGAAAACGTCTGGTCAATGGTGGCCAAGCAACTGGCTCGTCACAATACGCCAGTCACTACCCTTGATGGACTGTGGTATAGTGTTGAAGCTGCATGGGCAGCTACACCTGTACACGCCATCCAAGCTCTGTTTGACTCAATGTTCATGCGTATCAGTGCCGTTATTACGGCCAGAGGTGGTTGTTCTGGGTACCGATTTCTCAGAATCTGTGCACCCAAATTGCGTGAAAATGTAATCACATGTCTGTTCTAGTATAATATATTTGTCCAATTTTTTTGTCATCTGAATTTCTTCTTGGTGTAGCAATTTTAATGGCCAGTAGTGAGCCGGCCGGAGTGGCCGTGCGGTTCTAGGCGCTACAGTCTGGAGCTGAGCGACCGCTACGGTCGCAGGTTCGAAACCTGCCTCGGGCATGGATGTGTGTGATGTCCTTAGGTTAGTTAGGTTTAATTAGTTCTAAGTTCTAGGCGGCTGATGACCTCAGAAGTTAAGTCGCATAGTGCTCAGAGCCATTTGAACCATTTGAAGCCAGTAGTGTATATTTCAGTGTGCGGTATACAAGGGCGCTCTTAGCGTCGGAAGTAACCAGCTTTAGGCCAGTCTAGGAGGTCGAACAACTAAATGAAGTGGGCAGCGGGAGCCGCTTCTTGTTAACTGATGTCGGTAACGGGAGACTCTGCCTCCTAAGAAAGACGTCTGTTCTGCTCGAGGTCTGGTTGACTAGAGAGAGAAGAGTGTGTTCCGCAGTGCAGAATCCTCCAGTACCCACACACGTGACCTGTATCCCACGTACGCTATTGGCTAAAACCGATGGCGTGAATTCGCCAGCAGTTACAGCAGAGGGCTTAGGGCGTCTCTTGTCAGCAGCTTTAACTGTACAGAACTGCCTCGGTTCTGAAAGGCAAGGAAATTATGTCACGTAGGCACAGCGAAAGTTGCTATCGGAGAAAACTTGTAAAGTAACTAGGTTTAGGCCAGTCTAGGAGGTCGAACAACTAACTGAAGTACGCAACGGAAGGAGAGGCGCTTTGAAATAAAAATTTTTAAACCAGTTCCCTACAATATTTCCTGAATGGCTGTTACCCTGTACAGAACCAGAGGTTATTGAGAATTTCAAAAGGAGCATAACGCACTGATTGGGTGAAACAGGAGAAAGGAATAAAATATAAGATGAATGGTTAGCTTTCAAAACTGAAATAATGAAGGCAGTAGATCAAATAGGTAAAAATATAGCGCATAGATCTGGAATCGTTGGATGTTGTGGGAGGTATTAAATTTAACTGGCGAAAGAAATAATATGAACATGCAGGAAATAAAGCATTTCAAAAATGGTTCAAATGGCTCTGAGCACTATGGGACTTAACATCTATGGTCATCAGTCCCCTAGAACTTAGAACTACTTAAACCTAACTAACCTAAGGACATCACACAACACCCAGTCATCACGAGGCAGAGTAAAGCATTTCAAAGGGAAAAAAAACACGTCATATATGAGATTGACAGAATGTGCAAAAATGCCTAACCAGACAAGGCTGCAGAAGCAGGCATAACTAGTGAAAAACTGATGCTGCCTGTGGCAAAATTAAAGATAGAGGAGCACATGTATAAATATCGAATATGGTAAGCACATACTCAGGAAAAACGGAAGGCTGAACGGTGGAAACAATATACACAGAGGCTATACAAGTGAAACGTACTTGAAAGCAATATCATAGAAAGGTATGAGGTAGTAGATGAATGGGCAGTATGATAATACGAGACGAATTTGACAGAGCACTGAATGACCTAAGTCGTAAAGAAACTCTTGGAACAGACAAAATTTCCTTAGAATTAGTGAGATTCTTTGAAGAGCTAATTATGACAGTATTACTCCATTTGGTGTGCAAGGTACCTGAGACAAACAAAATGCCCTCCCGCTTCAAGAATAACGTAATAATTCCGATTCCAAAAAAATTCAGGTATTGACCGATGCTAATACTATCGAAATATCGGTGTAATAGATCCTGGTTGCAAAATACTGACACGAATTATTCACATATACATAGAAAAATTAGTAGAAGCCGATCTCTATGAAATCAGTTTGCGTTCCAGGGAAATGTTAAGAGCATGCAAAGTGATACTGACCATATGACTTATATTGGAAGGTATGATGAAGAAAGACAAACCTTCGTTTATAGTATCTGTAGATTTACAGAAAGTGTTTGATGTTGACTGAAACACACACTCTGAAATTATGAAGGTATTAGCGATAAAATACAGGGAGCAGAATATTATCTCCAACTTAAGCAGAAACCAGACTGCATTTATACGATTCGAAAGGCGTGAAAAGGAAACAGTATTGAGAAGGGAGTGAGGTATGATTCTAATCTATTCTCAGTGTTATTTAATCTCTACACTGAGCAAGTAGTCAAGGAACCCACAGAGAAATATGAAAAGGAGAGTAAAGGTCAGGCAGAAAAAAATAAAAACCTTAGGTTTGTCGATATACACTCCTGGAAATGGAAAAAAGAACACATTGACACCGGTGTGTCAGACCCACCATACTTGCTCCGGACACTGCGAGAGGGCTGTACAAGCAATGATCACACACATGGCACAGCGGACACACCAGGAACCGCGGTGTTGGCCGTCGAATGGCGCTAGCTGCGCAGCATTTGTGCACCGCCGCCGTCAGTGTCAGCCAGTTTGTCGTGGCATACGGAGCTCCATCGCAGTCTTTAACACTGGTAGCATGCCGCGACGGCGTGGACGTGAACCGTATGTGCAGTTGACGGACTTTGAGCGAGGGCGTATAGTGGGCATGCGGGAGGCCGGGTGGACGTACCGCCGAATTGCTCAACACGTGGGGCGCGAGGTCTCCACAGTACATCGATGTTGTCGCCAGTGGTCGGCGGAAGGTGCACGTGCCCGTCGACCTGGGACCTGGCCGTACACCACTGGTGATCGTCGAGGAGACACTGAATAGTGCACGGTACATCCAAACCGTCATCGAACCCATCGTTCTACCATTCCTAGACCGGCAAGGGAACTTGCTGTTCCAACAGGACAATGCACGTCCGCATGTATCCCGTGCCACCCAACGTGCTCTAGAAGGTGTAAGTCAACTACCCTGGCCAGCAAGATCACCGGATCTGTCCCCCATTGAGCATGTTTGGGACTGGATGAAGCGTCGTCTCACGCGGTCTGAACGTCCAGCACGAACGCTGGTCCAACTGAGGCGCCAGGTGGAAATGGCATGGCAAGCCGTTCCACAGGACTACATCCAGCATCTCTACGATCATCTCCATGGGAGAATAGCAGCCTGCATTGCTGCGAAAGGTGGATATACACTGTACTAGTGCCGACATTGTGCATGCTCTGTTGCCTGTGTCTATGTGCCTGTGGTTCTGTCAGTGTGATCATGTGATGTATCTGACCCCAGGAATGTGTCAATAAAGTTTCCCCTTCCTGGGACAATGAATTCACGGTGTTCTTATTTCAATTTCCAGGAGTGTAATTCAGTCAGAGACAACAAAGCTAAGCGAAATGGATGTCTCGAAAAGAACTTAGGAGATGAACATCAACAAAATTAAAACATCGTCGTAGGAGTGTAGTCGAATTAAATTAGGTGATTCTGAGGGAATTAAGTTAGGAAATCAGACAATAGAAACAGTAGGTGAGATTTGTTAATGATAACAAAATAACAGCTAATGGCTAAAGTGGAAGGGACATAGAATATGGACTGGCAATAGCAAGAAAAGCATTTCTGAAAATGAGGAATTTGTTAACATCCAATATAAATGTAAGTCTTAGGATGCCTTCTCTGAAGCTATTCCCGGCCGGAGTGGCCGAGCGGTTCTAGGCGCTACAGTCTGGAACCGCGCGACCGCCACGGTCGCAGGTTCGAATCCTGCCTCGGGCATGGGTGTGTGTGATGTTCTTAGGTTAGTTAGGTTTACGTAGTTCTAAGTTCTAGGGACTGATGACCTCAGAAGTTAAGTCCCATAGTGCTCAGAGCCATTTGAACCATTTCTGAAGCTATTTTCTGGTGTGTAGCCCAGCGCTTAAGGGAAACTTTGTCAGTAAGCAGTGCAGACGAGAAATAATGTGCTACGGAAAAATGCTGAAGATTACATGGCCAAGTGGAGTAGGTAACGAGGAGGTAGTGACTCAAATTGGAGAAAAAGAAATTTAGGTATAACTTGGGTAAAAGAAGAGATCAATTGATAGGATACATCCTGACTCATGAAGGAAAAGTTAGTTTAGTACTGTAGGGCATTATGGAGGGTAAGAATTTTAGAAAGGGACGAAACAATGAATACGGTATGTAGGTTCAAATAGATGTAGGTTGTAGTAGCTATTTGGAGGTGAAGAACGTTGGACAATATAGAGTAGCCTAGAGTGCTTCATCAATCCAGATTTTGGACTGGAGACCACAGCATTTATTATACATTTTATAAAAGAGATTCACGATCTGAAACCAACAGTTGATTTTACATTAAACTGAAACTAAGATATGAATGACAGGGTCAGAACTTCTTATAAATGTTAAAACAAGATACGAATTCTATTATTATGTCAGTTGAAATACTAATGTATCAAGGCTAACTACAAACTTGCAGTGTTCACTGCCATTCTGTAAGATGAGTTATCAGAACCAACTCAGAAACATATGTACACTGCAACACAATCAACAAGATTAAATATACAATTTTGTTAAAAAACTACCAACTTTTTGTATGGATATACACTCCATAAAAAAATTATGCCATTACCTATTTTCCACTGCATGCTACTAAATTAAGAGGTGGTGAAACACAGTACCCATTAAAGTGTGTAATACTAACATTTTAAGTAAATGATTTAATGTACTAACATTTATGAATAATATTGCCTGACAAAAAAGGGAAGCACCCAGACAAGAAGGAAGAAAAGAAGAGAAACCTTATGAGTTGAGAGGCTATGTGATGTTATGACAATGATTACAACACCGGATCAAATTTACAAAGAACTTGGCAGAATGCGCTTATTTATCAATATGACGTTTCACCCACGCTAACCTTAATTTATGCACTGATTCAATTGGGAAGGTGTCGTGAAACCAAGCCATTGTATCCTCTCCTGAGGCAAGCTAGCCCACAACTGTTATAAGTGGTCCTTGATATCCCACATATAGGAACTTTGATGGAGTTGACTTCCGAACTGGTCTCACACATATTCTATAGGGGCAGATCTACGGATCGTCACGGAGGCAGTTCATTCATAGAGATACGTACCCTGTATGGACGAGCATTGTCCTGTTGGAAAATGGACCACGATACTGTCACATGAAAGATAGCACATGATGAAGCAGGATGTCCGTGACGTACCACTGTGCTGTTGTAGGTCCTCAATCACTACCAGCCATGATGTATAGTCACACCGGATGGCCTCCACTTCATGAAGCCAGAGGTAATACCGCTGTGCCTCTCCAGAACACTGGAAGAGTAGTACCTCTCTCTATTTCGCCACCATACTACCGACGATAGTCATCCAAGGTTATGCAGAACCACGATTCATGCCTGAACATAATACGAAGCCATTCGCCAGTAGTACATGGTTCCCAGTCACGACACCTCTCCACGTGCAGGACCGGTAAATGCCCAGTCAAGCTGCTCCCAGTCTCTGATCTACGGTGCGGGGCGACTCAAAATGTTGCAGAGTGTCCATTAGTTGTTTTCGGATGCCACACGCTGTTGTGAAGGAGTTACAATGTGTTTTGTGCACAATACGGCGATTCTCCCTGTGGTGATCAGACATGGTGGACTCGAACCTTGACGACGAATATGCCTACCCTCACGTTCTCATCCAGTACAACAGAGGGCCACTGTCACACTGGAATGTCCTACAAATCTGGATGTTGCACGATTCGACCAGCTGACGAAATAGAGACTCGCAGCGAGACCCCTTTCAAATTCTGTCAAGTGCTGAGAAGCTGAGTGTCATTCTGGTAAGAAGGGCTCTTACTGTGAAGTTCTTTATAAATTTGACTATTTCGTTATTATCTAAGCAGCATCACATACCCTCTCAACCTGCGAAGTTTCACTTTTTTTCCTCCTGCCCTTCTGGGCACTTCCTCTAAGATTTCCCCGAATTGCGTATCTCTGTCGCTGTCGACCGCAAACAGTCTGACAGACGGCGACTGTTCGACGTCCTATTTTTTTTCTTTTATTGATTTTTGATTCCCCTCGAAGGGGGCGGGATGGCAGCAGCTTAGTACGCCGCTCTTCAGCCTACAGAATTTTTAAAACATAAGAAAAAGATAATAAACAATAAAAACAGGCGATAAAACGTTGTCTTAAATTGTAAAATGGTGGAAAATAGTGGAAAGTTAAAACATAAAACGGTTGGCGATGGCTAATAAAATACACAGGAAGCAGACAGGTAAAATAGTAGACAGACAATTAAAAAAACACGGCGACAGCCTGGTTTCTGTTCACAAGAGATATAAGAATCACACGCAGCGACAGTATGAGTTCCGTTTGCAACACTTTGGAAAAAATGCACAACAGTTAACAGTCACTGGAAACACTGCACTAAAAAGTCGGCATGGAGATGACACACCACAGTCAAGGGCAGATTGGGGGGGGGGGACCTGAACAGATGAGGGGGAAAAAAGGGGGAGGAGAGGAAAAACGAAGTGGGGAGGGAGAACCGATGGATGGAGAGGGCTCATAAGTGGGGGGGGGGGGAAGCAGTGCAGATGTGAGAGTGAGTAGGGAAAGGCAGAGGAGGGGAATGCAAAAGGACTCAGGGGTGAGAAGGGAGGCAGAAAGAGGGTGGGTGGGGAAAAACAGGATGGAAGCGGGGCAGGGATCCCGGGAAAAGGACAGAGGAAGGGAGAGGGAGGTGAAGATCAGAGGCGCTAGGAAGGGTAAATGGAGGGAGAGAGGGCGTCATCTGGGAGGGGAAGTCGACGGAAGCCACCTTGGGAAAAGAGATGAAGGCTGTAGAGATGGAGGGTAGGGTGGGGGGGGACACAACGGTGAAGGCATGGCAGAGGGCAGGGGTTGGAGAGGAGAGGAGCAACCACGAGATGAGGGGGATCAAGGCAGCGTGAGGTGTAGAGTACATGGATATGTTCAAGGAATAGGAGCAGATGGGGGAAAGGAATCAGGTCGTAGAGGATCCGTGTGGGGGACGAGAGGCGAATATGGAGGGCGCAGCGGAGTGCATGGCGCTCGAGGATCTGGACGGACTTACAGAATTTGGGGGGTGGGGGCGGACATCCAGGGGGGACTGGCATAACAGAGGATGGGACGGATTAAGGATTTGTAGGTGTGGAGGATAGTAGAGGGGTTCAACCCCCATGTCCGGCCAGAGAGGAGTTTGAGGAGTCAGAGGCGGTTGTGGGCTGTGGATTGGAAGTGGAGATGAGGGACCCGGGTGAGGTGATGGTGGGGGAGAAGCGGACAGGACGGGAGCAGATGGTAAGGGAGTCGACGTCCTAAAAAGCACTCAGATATTATACAGCAGAAATAATAGGAGCAGAATGAGAGGGGAATGACCTGCGCTCAGTCTCCTGCAGGATGCGGCCCATCTCGATGAAGTAAGGCATGGCGTAGCTGACGACGGGCTCCTGGTCGTCGATGTCGGTCTCGAGGAAGGCGTTGAGGTACTCGAGCCAGTTGAGCTGCGGCACCTCGGCCTGCAGCTCGGCCAGCGTCAGCTTGCGGTAGATGGCGCTCGTGTCGTGCCGGTCCGCCTCCGGCAGCGACGCCTGCGCACAACGGACACACACCAACCCACTCAGCCGTAAACGAGGCACTATCCCGTATGTTCCACCCAAATACAGATTTACCTCAAGAATTCGTCTCTTCATCGTCGCCTTATCTCGTACAGACAGCTTGTGTTCCTACCCAAACCCCTCTTGTATAGGTAATTAACATGCTAACGACACACTTATCGTTATTGTCCATTCAACTCTCTGTTCATATCAATAACCCCTACAACAACATCCTAATAATGTCACAAAAAACCACAAAATCTCCAATTGTACAACTGGACTTGATCAGACGTTAATTTGGAACCCCCATGTACTGACCGTCAAAACGAAAACTCGTAACACACTAAAACTGCTACTGGCCGAACGTGGGAATTAAATATCACGACCATTATAAATATCTACAACACCCTCATCCATCCCGTCCCGAACCATGCGTATTACACGCACTCTATTCGCTTTCTATATCCGATCGCGCTCCCCTGTACCAGGTAATAAAGTTCCCACAACATCTTTACACTCGGAATACCTTCGGCAGTCTTTTGTCGAATTCCTTGACCACACTGTCTCCCGGTGTCATTAAGAACGTAGTCCTCTCTGTCGCCACATCCAACCTTCTCCATACACTCCACATACTTTTTCAGGGCAATTTTAACAGCCTTTATCGCCCAGATTAATAAATAAATTTGAGATATAGCCGTGTTGTCAAATACAGCCTGCCCCATCTCTTCCTTTTCGGAAAGAAGGCTCCAATCCACTTTTTCCAGTCAAGACTGTAGTGATAGGACCTACATACACCCTCTTGACCCTTCCCAACATTTATCCCACATACTTTTTATGTAAATCTTTCTGTTCATCTGGAGCCAAATCGCTGACATAGAAAGTCACTAGGAACGAACCTATTACATCATAATCTCTACAGGACTGAAAAACATTCACATAACAAGAATGTCACCAAGCTTCAACCATTTCTTTTCTAAAGTTGTTTGAAGTATTTATATTTGTTTTTATTCAAACATGGAAATGAATCAACTAGCCGTTATCCAGTCTTCCTCCTTGGGAGGGAATGTAAATTTCAAATAAATAAAAAAAGACAAAAATTCTGCTTCTATCTCCGTTTTAGTTGCTTTTCAATCTTGAATATTAAAATTGATACGTAGATTTACTGTAACAGCTACTAGTCACAGGTTATTGGTACTTTCCTTAAATTTAATTTATACTGAGTGAAGGAAAACTCCACCGAAAAACTTTCAGAGGTTGTTCAAGGATGCCTTCCGACTATTTCGGTATAAAGGGTCCACTGTCTCCAGCGGAGCGTTACAGAGTGATAATGTGATTATGGTTTACTCGGTTTGTTATCGCTATCACACTTGTTTCTGTGAAAATACATTCACAACAGTGAAGAAGCCTGTAATATGCAATAACCAAAACGTACAACACAAAACAGCATAATGGGAACAACACTCAGAGTACTGTGATGTGGTTGCCGTCTCGGGGATAGTCCAGCTCAGTGTCGTTGTGCTGCTCTCTCATTGTATTCAGTCGGCCCACACACGAGCTGCATATCGGCCAAACCCTCATCAGTAAACCTATCCGTAGTACTGCGGTATATCACGGTCAATGCACAACTAACACGGCCGAGAAACAAAACTACACTGAACGGAGCAGTGCTGAATGCAGACTTGAGGGCAACGAGGTAAGTAGCGCTTTATTGTTCTTAACCAACACTAGGCACCGTGAGCAAAAGGAAACAAGACACACAGCGAATACCATCGATATTTGCAGTGTTGTGCACTATTTTCAATGCAATGAGGATAAAAAGTTAATTGGAACAAAATGCAATAACTCTGTAATGAGTCGCCGGCGACCGAAGGTCCCTTGCAATAAAATACTCAGAAGGTATCCCTGAATAACCTCTGACAGTTTGGCGGTGGAGTTCTGGTTCACCCTGTAGATTTTGTGAGCCATAAACCTCACCCTCAGGCGACCAGAACAATACAATCACATTTAGGCCAAATACACATTGATTCCTTGTGGCAAATGCAATACGTGTTGCAAGAACCTTTTATGTAATCTAAACTATCTGATGAAAAGTATCGCCGGCCAGAGTGGCCGAGCGGTTCTAGGCGCTACAGTCTGGAACCGCGCGACCGCTACGGTCGCAGGATCGAATCCTGCCTCGGGCATGGATGTGTGCGATGTCCTTAGGTTAGTTAGGTTTAAGTAGTTCTAAGTTCTAGGGGACTGATGACCTTAGAAGTTAAGTCCCATAGTGCTCAGAGCCATTTGAACCATTTTTGAAAAGTATCCGGACACCCCTACGTAATGCGGATTTAACCACTAGATGTCACTGGAGGCGGACCCGCCGGTATAATAGCAGTCAGGAGGGGGGGGGGAGAGGGGGTATTGCGTGATCAATAAAGAAGCAGAAACAGTAGTATCATTCAGGCTGGAGATCTCAGTGATTTCGACCCCGGACTGCTTCTTGGATATTACCTGACTAGCAAATGCATCAAGGAAGGTTTTGACCCATATAGACTGAGGTGACAAAAGACATTGTATAGCGATGTGCAAAAAGACAGGTTGCAGTAGCATCGACTAAATGAGGTATAAAACGGCAGTAGAGTTGTCATTTGAGCTCAAGTGACTCATGTAAAAAGGTTTCCGACGTGATTGTGGCTGAATGACAGGAATTAACAGACTTTGTACGCAGAATGGTGTTGGAGCTAGATGCATGGGACATTCTCTTTCGGAAATCGATAGGCAATTCAATATTCCGAGATCCACATTGCCACAAGTGAGCCGGGAATAAAAACTTTCAGGCAGTACCTCTCACCGTGGACAGTGCAGTGGGCGACGGCCTTCACTTAACGACCGAGAGAAGCGGCGTTCGCTTGGAATTGTCAGTACGAACAGGCAAGCAACACTGCATGAAATAATTGCATAAATCAATATGGGACGTGTGACGAACGTATCCATTATGACAGTGCGGCCTAATTGGGCTTTAATGGGAGGAGGAGGATATTAGTGTTTAACGTCTCGTCGACAACGAGGTCATTAGAGACGGAGCGCAAGCTCGGGTGAGGGAAGGATGGGTAAGGAAATCGGCCGTGCCCTGTCAAAGGAACCATCCCGGCATTTGCCTGAAGCGATTTAGGGAAATCACGGAAAACCTAAATCAGGATGGCCGGAGACGGGATTGAACCGTCGTCCTCCCGAATGCGAGTCCAGTGTGCTAACCACTGCGCCACCTCGCTCGGTGGGCTTTAATGGGCAATGGCAGCAGACGACCGACGCGAGTGCCTTTGCTAACACCACTATGTCGCCTGCAGCGATTCTTCTGGGCTGGTGACCATATTGGTTGGACCCTAGACCACTGGAAAATCGTGGTTTGGTCGGATGAGATTCGATTTCAGTTGGTGAGAGCTGATGGTATGTTTCGAGTGTGCCGCTGACTCCACGAAGCCATGGACCCAAGTTGTTAACAAGGCACTGTGCAAGCTGGTGGTGGCTGCGTAACGGTGTGGGCTGTGTTTATGTGGATGACAATGTGCTACGTCACCGGGACATAATTGTTCGCGGTTGGTCTGAAGAACATTCTGGACAATTCGAACGAATGATTTGACTAATCAGATCGCCCGACATGAATTCCATGGAACACTTATGGGACGTGGTCGAGAGGTCAGTTCGCGCACAAAATCGTGTAACAGCAATCCTTTCGCAAATATGGGCGGCTGTAGAGGCAGTATGGCACAATATTTCCGCAGGAGACTCCCAACGACTCGTTGAGTTCTTTGCAAGACAAGTAACTGCTCTACGCCGGGCAAAAGGACGTACGACACGACGTTAGGAGATATCCCATGACTTCTGTGACCTCAGTGTAAAGCTGTCCAAGTCGTCTGCCAGTATGATGCGAAAACGTAAAGGAACAACCATAGTTAAACAAAGATTAGACAGACCTCATATACTGACAGACAAGGACCATCAAACACTGCGGACGGTGGTTATAAAAATCGCATGACACCAGCAGAAGGAATCACTCGTGAATTCCAAAGATTTCACAGGTACAGCTAGCACGATGATTCTGGGTAGGGAGTTAAAAAGAACAGGAGGAGGTCCTCATAAGCCACATATTTCCATAGTTAGTGCTAAGCCGTGCTTGAGGTGACCGGATACGAGTGACTTGGAGTGATACATCGCTCTACAGGTGTGTCAGAAAGGATGACGCAAACTTACACGGCGAAAAGTACACGATAATAGAAGCACAAATGTCCCAGTAAACACTGGTCCGCAAAACGAGCCGCTTGCGAGATAATGATGACTGTATGGTACCAAGCCGCCACTGACGTCATTGTAAACGTCGCCCTAGTTAGTACACATTAATTTGAAACTTAGAATTTACTATTGGGTTGTGCATCGCAATTAGTTCACATTTCACGTATGGGGTACCTGTTAAAGAGGTGTTCGAAGTGTTTTCCTTGTATCTGGATGCAATACTGTGCCCGTCTCTGTAATGAATTTCGAATCCTTTCGAAAACCCTTGGATCATTCCGGAATTCTTGACAAGCATGTACAACTCTCTGCTCCAGTTCTTCAACAGTCTTAACGGGTGTGCTGTACACTTTGCTTTTGACGTGACCCCAGACAAAAAGTTCAAAGGATTTAGATCAAGTGATCTTGGAGGCCAAGGTACAGGTCCGCCTCGACCTATCCATCTTTGGCCGTATATGCGCGTTAGATGCCGTCTTTCACCAGCAGCAAATTGAGCCGGAGCTCCATCAAGCATGTACACATACTCTGACGTTGCTGAAGGGGAACATCCTCCTGGAAGATGACGCCGCAGAAAGCTAAGGTACCTCCGTCCATGAAGTTGTGGTGGAAGAATGTGTGGCCCAATGAGTTGATCGTCTAGTACACCTAACCACACATTCAGTGAGAAACGTTGCTGATGTGGTGATTCGTGAACGGCATTTGCGCAAGGGGGAAACCGGACGACGTTACAACCAATGCCGTCAGTGGCGGCTTGGAACCATACTGTCTTGATTATCTCGCAAGCGGCTCGTTTGCGGCCACGTGTTTATTGGGACATTTGTGCTTCAACACTACTGGCCATTAAAATTGCTACACCACAACGATGACGTGCTACAGACGCGAAATTTAACCGACAGGAAGAAGATGCTGTGATATGCAAATGATTAGCTTTTCAGAGCATTCACACAAGGTTCGCACCGGTGGCGACACCTACAACGTGCTGACATGAGAAAAGTTTCCAACCGATTTCTCATACACAAACAGCAGTTGACCGGCGTTGCCTGGTGAAACGTTGTTGCAATGCATCGTGCAAGGAGGAGAAATGCGTATCATCACGTTTCCGACTTTGATAAAGGTGGGATTGTAGCGTATCGCGATTGCGGTTTATCGTATCGCAACATTGCTGCTCGCGTTGGTCGAGATCCAATGACTGTTAGCAAAATATGGAATTGGTGGGTTGAGGAGGGTAATACGGAACGCCGTGCAGGATCCCAACGGCCTCGTATCACTAGCAGTCGAGATGACAGGCATCTTATCCGCATGGCTGTAACGGATCGTGCAGCCACAGTTCGACTACGTTTGCAGCAGCATGGACTATCAGCTCGGAGACCATGGCTGCGGTTACCCTTGACGCTACATCACAGACAGGAGCGCCTGCGATGGTGTACTCAACGATGAACCTGGGTGCACGAATGGCAAAACGTCATTTTTTCGGATGAATCCAGGTTCTGTTTACAGCATCATGATGGTCGCGTCCGTGTTCGGCGACATCGCGGTGAACGCACATTGGAAGCGTGTATTCGACATCGCCACACTTGGCGTATCACCCGGCGTGTTGGTATGGGGTGCCATTGTTTACACGTCTCGGCCACCTCTTGTTCGCATTGACGGCACTTTGAACAGTGGACATTACATTTCAGATGTGTTATGACCCGTGGCTCTACCCTTCATTCGAAACCCTACATTTCAGCAGGATAATGCACGACCGCATGTTGCAGGTCCTGTACGGGCCTTTCTGGATACAAAAAATGTTCGACTGCTGCCCTGGCCAGCACATTCTCCAGATCCCTTACCAATTGAAAACGTCTGGTCAATGGTGGCCGAGCAACTTGCTCGTCACAATACGCCAGTCACCACTCTTGATGAACTGTGGTATCGTGTTGAAGCTACATGGCAGATGTACCTGTACAGGCCATCCAAGCTCTGTTTGACTCACCGAGCGAGGTGGCGCAGTGGTTAGCACACTGGACTCGCATTCGGGAGGACGACGGTTCAATCCCGTCTCCGGCCATCCTGATTTAGGTTTTCCGTGATTTCCCTAAATCGCTTCAGGCAAATGCCGGGATGGATCCTTTGAAAGGGCACGGCCGATTTCCTTCCCCATCCTTCCCTCACCCGAGCTTGCGCTCCGTCTCTAATGACCTCGTTGTCGACGGGACGTTAAACACTAAATCTCCTCCCTCCTCTCCTCCTCCTCTGTTTGACTCAATGCCCAGGCGTATCAAGACCGTTATTACGGCCAGAGGTGGTTGTTCCGGGTACTGATTTCTCAGGATCTATGCACCCAAATTGCGTGAAAATGTAATCACATGTCAGTTCTAGTATAATATATATGTGTCCAATGAATACCCGTTTATTACCTGCTTTTCTTCTTGGTGTAGCAGTTTTAATGGCCAGTAGGGTATTGTTGTGTACTTTCAGCCGTGTAAGTCTGCACCATCCTTTTTGATACGCCCTGTATACCCTGCCGCAATCCGATGGAGAAGTTTGTGTTTAACGAAAGCCTGGAGAACGTTACCTGCCATCATAATTATGTTGTGGCAGCTCTGAAGCACGTGTGAGGTAGTGTTACAGTATGTTTTTTTTTTCGTTGTTAAAGTGGAGTTCCCTTATTGCGCTTAAGAAAAAATTAAATACAGAAGTATTTGAACTTATTTTACAGCACTGTGAACTACGTACAGTAGAGGAATAGTTTGGGGATGATGTCTGTCTGCATTAGCATGACTGCATCCCGTCCTAAAGCAGTATATATGAGGCTATAGTTTGTGGATAATAACGTTCCCGGCATGGACTAGCCTACGCCTAAACCGAATGGACTATATTTGGGATGAACTAGAACGTCGAATTCTCTACAGGCTACAGCGTCCAACATCACGTCTCTGGTTTCGGCACTTGCGGATCATTGAACTGGCATTCCTCTACAGACATTTACACACTTCACCGAAAGTATACGCAGCAGAGTTCAAGCTGTCATAATGGCGAACGGTATACGCGCTCCGTTCACTGATATCTACCCGGCTATTTTTGAATAGATAGTATATAAGCTGTGTTCAGAAAAAAGTGCAGCGTCGTAGGGAGAACACGAACACAGACGGATCTCAGAGCGACCAGACCATCGCACTGAACGTTACGCTTCAGACACGTGCGTTCCAAAAGTCTGATCTTTAAGGTGGGCATTTCATGCCGATTGGCTAGGGTAGGTTTGTCAACCAGCCATTTCCTGAGGCAGCTAAAACTGTTTACTATCCTTTGCCGTAGTGAAGCAACTTCTACCATCCAGTATGGTGCATTGACAATAACGGTGTAAACCTCTGCATTCTGATCTGAAAATTAATCTGAAATGACCTGAAACTAGTTGTAAAGTAAAATTTCACTCAGTGACTTGTTTCTGCTTTGATGTAGCTATAAATAAAATAATACTCAGCCACAGTGCTAAAAAAATCCATGAGGTGTAAGTTTAGTTCAGTGAGAAAATTTCATTAAGTGACTCGTTCCGCTTTGATGCAAATAAAAATCAGATAATACTCAGCCACGGTGTTAAAAAAATCAATGATAAATAAGTTTAGCTCAGTGAGAAGGATGGTTGTAGAAAATTCGCTTTACCACAGCTAACAATTTCGAGGTGAGAGGCCGTCGTCGATGAACAAAAATATTTACTAATGTTTCGTTCCTATCTGCGAGAGTTATCTTCAGAGATGAAATGGAAATTGCAGCTACCGTTTTCTCTCTAAGGACGTCCGGAAATTTTAACTGAAGTAAACACCGGCCATGAAAGTCTTCATTGTATCATTTTCCATTAGTCTTTGACTTTAAGTTTGGTGATTGTTTCGTGGAGGTTCATAACTGATGAAATAGTTGTCAATGAGTCCTCGTCGTTTGAAAGACCCGTCATTGTGACATACCTAAACCTATTATAGTGTTGACCTGCTTATAACTCATCTGAGTTTCTCGTTATTTGTACATTACAGGAATCGCACGAAATGTAGCACAGGCAATCCGCACTAATGCAATAAAAAAATAAAATAAAAAGGAGTATGAGACATAGACCTTCAGTGTTTGCAGCTTCAGTTAAAGAAATTTAAAAGATTTTGGACAGATTTTTTTTTCCAAACTGTACCTTTTGTTTTGATTGAGGCGATTTCCGAAAACGACTGCACCTCAAGAGAGGGCCCAAGGCGTTGTGTGGTACGCGGAAACGAAGTCATCCATTGCAGTCCAAAGAAATTTCCGACGTGAATACCAAAAGGAGCCACCAGACGTTAAGACAATTAAGTCTTGCTATGACAAGTTCCTACCCACAGCGAGTGTGAACAGACGGTCATGTTCTGGCAGCAAACGCACATTTGATAAAATGGTAGATATCAGAGAGATTTTCCAAACACGCCCAGCACAGTCAGTTCAACAAGGTTCTCAAGAGCTCACCATCCCTCTCTCAACAGTTCACAAGCTGCGGCATGAAAGACTTCGCTCAGAAGCTTAAAAGGTAAAATTGTGCAATCACTGAAGCGAAATGACTTCGCCTCGAATTTGCTATTGAGATGCTGAACTGGATCGGGTAAAACCTGAACTGTCTACGAAATACTGTTTTTCACTGACGAAGGAACCTTGCACACATGTGGGAAGGTTAGTCGCACATCATTCGCATCTGGGGTTCGGAAAACATCTAAGATTTTCGGGCACAGGAGAATGTTAGAAGTGCGTTGACGAAAGGTGGCATAGTTGGGTCATTTTTCTTCGTCGAGAAAACAGGAACAGTCAATAAAATTCTTCTGGGCTACTGACTGCATAGCCAATATACACTCCTGGAAATGGAAAAAAGAACACATTGACACCGGTGTGTCAGACCCACCATACTTGCTCCGGACACTGCGAGAGGGCTGTACAAGCAATGATCACACGCACGGCACAGCGGACACACCAGGAACCGCGGTCTTGGCCGTCGAATGGCGCTAGCTGCGCAGCATTTGTGCACCGCCGCCGTCAGTGTCAGCCAGTTTGCCGTGGCATACGGAGCTCCATCGCAGTCTTTAACACTGGTAGCATGCCGCGACAGCGTGGACGTGAACCGTATGTGCAGTTGACGGACTTTGAGCGAGGGCGTATAGTGGGCATGCGGGAGGCCGGGTGGACGTACCGCCGAATTGCTCAACACGTGGGGCGTGAGGTCTCCACAGTACATCGATGTTGTCGCCAGTGGTCGGCGGAAGGTGCACGTGCCCGTCGACCTGGGACCGGACCGCAGCGACGCACGGATGCACGCCAAGACCGTAGGATCCTACGCAGTGCCTTAGGGGACCGCACCGCCACTTCCCAGCAAATTAGGGACACTGTTGCTCCTGGGGTATCGGCGAGGACCATTCGCAACCGTCTCCATGAAGCTGGGCTACGGTCCCGCACACCGTTAGGCCGTCTTCCGCACACGCCCCAACATCTTGCAGCCTGCCTCCAGTGGTGTCGCGACAGGCGTGAATGGAGGGACGAATGGAGACGTGTCGTCTTCAGCGATGAGAGTCGCTTCTGCCTTGGTGCCAATGATGGTCGTATGCGTGTTTGGCGCCGTGCAGGTGAGCGCCACAATCAGGACTGCATACGACCGAGGCACACAGGGCCAACACCCGGCATCATGGTGTGAGGAGCGATCTCCTACACTGGCCGTACACCACTGGTGATCGTCGAGGGGACACTGAATAGTGCACGGTACATCCAAACCGTCATCGAACCCATCGTTCTACCATTCCTAGACCGGCAAGGGAACTTGCTGTTCCAACAGGACAATGCACGTCCGCATGTATCCCGTGCCACCCAACGTGCTCTAGAAGGTGTAAGTCAACTACCCTGGCCAGCAAGATCTCCGGATCTGTCCCCCATTGAGCATGTTTGGGACTGGATGAAGCGTCGTCTCACGTGGTCTGCACGTCCAGCACGAACGCTGGTCCAACTGAGGTGCCAGGTGGAAATGGCATGGCAAGCCGTTCCACAGGACTACATCCAGCATCTCTACGATCGTCTCCATGGGAGAATAGCAGCCTGCATTGCTGCGAAAGGTGGATATACACTGTACTAGTGCCGACATTGTGCATGCTCTGTTGCCTGTGTCTATGTGCCTGTGGTTCTGTCAGTGTGATCATGTGATGTATCTGACCACAGGAATGTGTCAATAAAGTTTCCCCTTCCTGGGACAATGAATTCACGGTGTTCTTATTTCAATTTCCAGGAGTGTATAAAATTGTTCGACTCAGCTCAGCACAAAGCGCTAAGGAAAGTCACTTGCAACAGTGGCCGAAACGTCGCACTATGGCCGCCGAAGACTGTGTTTACAGTAACAGGAACAGTTTCTCTGCACATGCTTGAGCAACTCGCTGTCCTTCATTTCCTTCGCCTTCAGACGAAAGCGATCTTCGAACAGGATGGTGCACTACCGCACTGAAGTTTACATGTTCTTGAGTTCCTGGACCGAACATTTCTATAGGGATGAGGAACACATGATGGACCACCAAAGCGGCCACGCGATCTCCAGACGTAACTGTCTCTGCATTTTCCTTCCACTGGTGTTAAGTGGAAGACATTGTGTATCTCCCGCCTGTACGTGACCTCGGTGACCTCCGCCTAAGAATTATGGATGCAGTAACGTCCATCATCCCATACATACTGGAACGCACAGGGATTGAGATAGAGCATCGTCCAGACATTTTACAGCTTACGAAAGGAGCCCACATAGAAGCGCATTAATTTACACAGGTCTGCGACATAAAAATTTTCAAATTTATTAAGTGACTTTTATAGTGCTTTCAGCGCTGATTTCGGGAAAAATAGTGAAAAAATTCGATCACGTAACGTTATTTCACAAACTGCTTGTCAAAATGGTTCAAATGGCTCTGAGCACTATGGGACTTAACTTCTGAGGTCATCAGTCCCCTAGGACTTAGAACTACTTAAACCTGGCTAACCTAAGGACATCACACACATCCATGCCCGAGGCAGGATTCGAACCTGCGACCGTAGCGGTCGCGCGGTTCCAGACTGTAGCGCCTAGAACCGCTCGTCCACCCCGGCCGGCCAACTGCTTGTCTAGTTTTAGCTTTTTGCGACATTTCAGCACTCTGGTGATTTTGAATTTTGGTTTTTAGGATCTCCATAAACTGTTATTTAGCCGTTTTTATACTAGACATACGTAAAATAAAGAGTAATTAGGAGAAACCAGCAGAATTTTCATGTCAGTGCCTGTCTCTCACGCTGCCCCTTCCCCCGTCATCACCAAGCAGTGAGCTTCTGCTATTGTCCTTCAGTTCACAGTACCTCTTCACTCTGTGCTGTTCACGTGTTGTTGTTACTAGTGCTTTAAAGTAGTGAGTATTTTCCTATGTTGTGAAGTTGTTTTATGGACTATGGACAATGACTGCCAGAGGATGTATAAACTCGTCAGAGTGCTTCTGCTACATTTGTGGTAACTATACCGTTAAAAGCAACAAAGAAACACTTCCGATTTTATTGAAAAAGTATATTTCGCCTGTTTTGGTATAAAGTTAGGCGATCAAGATAAGCCCCGGGCCCCACACAAAGTTTGTTCAGTGTGTGTTGAAGAACTGAGGCAATGGTTTCAACGTCAAAAGCAGTCCTTACGTTTTGGGATACCAATGGTTTGTAGTGAGTCCAAAAATCATAGTGATGACTGCTATTTTTGTTCTTGCAACGTTCGAGATTTCAATTTGAAAAACAAAAAGGATATTTCTTACCCTAACACTCAATCAGCCATTCGCCCTGTTCCTCAATGGCTCTGAAGCGTTAAAGTTCATTTTCTCCACTCACATCTTGACTACTTCCCTGCAAGCCTTGGTGATGTAAGTGAAGAGCAGGGCGAAAGATTCCACCAAGAGATCAAAGAAATGGAAAGAAGATATTAAGGAAGATGGAACGTCAACATGATAGCGGACTACTGCTGGGTGATAAAAAGCGATGATCCTCAACGAGTCCACAGCTTCGACAGAAAGCGAAAAGGACTTATGAGCTTAAAGAGAAATGAAAGTATACTGGAAATGTAGTTTAGAACATGATTTATAAATAAAATTATATAACGTTGGAAAAAATGTGATAAATTGCTTAAATTTTGTTATTATACCCAAAAATACTCCCTTTTTGTGAGAAAATCTGACGTGATAGAAAAATATGAATTGCATTTCTGAAATCAGTGCTGAAAAGTACCGGGTGATCAAAAAGTCAATATAAATTTGAAAACTTGATAAACCGCGGAATAATGTAGATAGAAAGGTAAAAATTGACGCACATGCTTGGGATGACATGGGGTTTTATAAGTAAAAAAAAAAAAAGTATTGCTAGACGCGTGAAAGATCAGTTGCGCGCGTCGTTTGGTAATCGTGTGCTCAGCCGCCACATTCGTCATGCTTGGCCTCCCAGGTCCCCAGACCTCAGTCCGTGCGATTATCGGCTTTGGGGTTACCTGAAGTCGCAAGTGTATCGTAATCGACCGACATCTCCAGCGATGCTGAAAGACAAGATCCGACGCCAATGCCTCACCATAACTCCGGATATGCTTTACAGTGCTGTTCACAATATTATTGCTCGACTACAACTATCGTTTAGGAATGATGGTGGACATATTGACCATTTCCTGTAAAGAACATCATCTTTGGTTTGTTTTACTTTGTTATGCTAATTATTGCTATTGTGATCAGATGAAGCGCCATCTGTCGAACATTTTTTGAACTTTCGTATTTTTTTTGGTTCTAATAAAACCCCACGTCATTCCAAGCATGTGTGTCAATTTGTACCTCTCTATCTACATTATCCCGTGATTTATTCAGTTTTCAAATTTATACTGACTTTTTGATCACCCAGTACATAAAAGTGAGTTATCAAGTTTCAAACAACTTCCAAAAAATATTTTTTTGCAGGCCTGTGTTTTTTGTACAAAAGTTTTAGAGTTACTTTACATGAGGGCACAAACCACAAGTATCTATGTCACAAAGTTTTTAAAATTGCATTTGATAATTAGAGACGTTTCAAGTGGACACACTGTATTATAGGTTAATGCAGGCCTTGTAGGGTGGTGGCAGTGTTAATTATCAGAAGCGAACAGTCATTTTCCATTACAATTGCTACAACCAAAATTATTATTTATAAGATGAACATCAACAAAAGCAAAACGAGGATAATGGAGTGTAGTCGAATTAAGTCGGGTGATGCTGAGGGAATTAGATTAGGAAATGAGACACTTAAAGTAGTAAAGGAGTTTTGCTATTTGGGGAGCAAAATAACTGATGATGGTCGAAGTAGAGAGGATATAAAATGTAAACTGGCAATGGCAAGGGAAGCGTTTCTGAAGAACAGAAATTTGTTAACATCGAGTGTAGATTTAAGTGTCAGGAAATCGTTTCTGAAAGTATTTGTATGGAGTGTAGGCATGTATGGAAGTGAAACATGGACGATAAATAGTTTGGACAAAAAGAGAATAGAAGCTTTTGAAATGTGGTGCTACAGAAGAATGCTGAAGATTAGATGGGTAGATCACATAACTAATGAGGAGGTATTGAACAGAATTGGGGAGAAGAGAAGTTTGTGGCACAACTTGACTAGAAGAAGGGATCGGTTGGTAGGACATGTTCTGAGGCATCAAGGGATCACCAATTTAGTATTGGAGGGCAGCGTGGAGGGTAAAAATCGTATAGGGAGACCAAGAGATGAATACACTAAGCAGTTTCAGAAAGATGTAGGTTGCAGTAGGTACTGGGAGATGAAGAAGCTTGCACAGGATAGAGTAGCTTTGAGAGCTGCATCAAACCGGTCTCAGGACTGAAGACCACAACAACAACATAAACATATACACTGAAACATTCTTTCCAAAGAAGATAATTTGTTTTATGGAACTGGTACTGACGTTGGCGAGGCGGCGCTCGAAGTCGATGACGCTCTGCAGCTCGGTGGCGGCGCGGCTGGCGTTGGCGCCCAGCAGGAGGGCCACCTCGGTCATGTAGCGGTGGTAGGCGCGCAGGTCGCCCTCCGAGCTCGCCTTCAGGTAGTAGTCGCGGCTCGGCAGCGCCAGCGTCATCTGGTCCAGCTGCACACAGCACACAGTCCACACTTTTCTCTGGAAACACGCTCACGAAAACTAAGCGTTAGTCTTTTATGCAACTTCGGTCACAACAACTGTCTTCTCAGTTTTCAGTCGTTTTCATTTCCATTGTATATCACCTATGACACTGTTGCCCGTTTAGCACCACCCAGGGGTCACGTGTACGGTAATTTAGGTTATACGTACGGGAGTGACTCAAAGAGAACAAACTTCCCAGACAATTCAAACTGTCGAAAGTTATAGCCACTCTCAAACCTGGCAAGCCTGCAAAAAAAGTGTGTGTGAAATCTTATGGGACTTAACTGCAAAGGTCATCAGTCCCCAAGCTTACACACTACTTAATCTAAATTATCCTAAGGACAAACACACACTTATGCCCGAGGGAGGACTCGAACCTCCGCCTGAAGACAGCCCAGAAAGCTACCGCCCTATAGCACTGCTCAGTTGTATATTCAAACTTTTGGAACGAGTCCTCCTAACCAGAATAGCACCATTCATCGAGGCTGCTGCCCCTCCTGAACAACCTGGCTTCAGGCAAGGACGCAGCTGCACCGCTCAAGTTCTTGCCCTGACTACCCATACTGCAGCAGATTTTCAAGGCCATCTGAAATCAACAGCTGTCTTCATTGACCTGGCAGCCAGGTATGACGCTGTCTGGCGACAGGGACTGATCTACAAGCTACTGCAAGTTGTACCAAGTCGAGAAATTGTGGATCTAATATCCAGAATGCTTTGTGAAAGGCAATTTGAAGTGTTTGTAGGCAGCTCTAAAAGCCACAAACGGAAACTAAATAATGGACTACCACAGGGATCTGATTTAGCCCCATCACTATTCAATTTATACATTAATGATTTACTAACCACAATATCAGCTAAATTCATCTATGCTGATGACATTGCACTGGTAGCACAGAGCAGTAATTTCGAAGATGGTGAACGAATTCTTACGGAGGATCTGGAGAAGATGTCAGCTTTCTTTAAGACCTGGAGACTGATCCCAAGCACATCAAAAACCGAATTAACTTGTTTCCATCTAGCGAATCGTGCTGCGAACTACAAACCAAGAGTTCTGCTCAATGGACAAACGTTGAGGTACAATCCTTTCCCAAAATATCTCGGAATCACTGTAGATAGAACCCTGAGCTACAAAGAGCACATCACCAAGCTTTCCCATAAAGTTGCTGCAAGGAACAACATACTACATAAGCTCAGTGGTACCATCTGGGGAACCTCTGCTGACTGCCTGCGTTTAACTGGCATCAGTCTTGTGTACTCTGCTGCCGAGTACTGTGCACCTGTCTGGTTGGAAAGTGTACATGTGAAGAAGGTAGACACAAAACTTAGCGACACAATGCGCTGCATTAATGGTTCCATAAAATCAATCCCATGCCACTGGTTACCTGTACTGAGTCACATCCCTCCACTTCATTTAAGGCGGAAACAAGCTCTGCTGAGGGAGGCCAAGAAAATCTCTGCATCACCTTCTCTACCACTGCACCAGGAATTCTGTCATCCGCCGCAGCAACGATTGCGATCAAGAAGACCAGCAAGTATTACTGCAGGACAACTCATCGCGGATAGTTTTGATCTGAATGAAAACTGGAAGTATGAATGGTCAACAAAAACATTCAGAACAAGAGCCCATCACCTTGATCCCACAAAGAAGCCAAAAGGTTTTGACCTACCGAGGAAACTTCGGTGCCGCCTCAACAGGTTAAGGACTGGACATGGTTGTTGTAGCTACTAGCTACTTCAGGTACAAATGGGGCTGGATCAGTTCACCAATGTGTGAATGTAATCAAGAAGAGCAGACAATTGAACATTTAGTCCAATGCTGCCCACTTCATTCATACCCTGGAAGTCCCGATGACTTGTTCACTCTCACACTCAGCTTAATTAGCTGGTTGAAAAACACGGGCTTTAAGGTTTAATCTTGTCTTATATGTATATTGCATAAAATCATTTGCCTTATGTCGACTGTATATTGTATAAAATCACCATACGATTAAATAAATAAATTTCCATTGTCTCACCATTTTATTTAAAGCCGTATTTGTAACACACACTGAGGCAAAAATTAATTAGGATGGGGATACGCACATATACAGATGGCGGTAGTATCGCATACACAAAATGTACATTGAAGCGCCAAAGAAACTGGTATAGGCATGCGTATTCAAATACAGAGATACGTAAACAGACAGAATACGGCGCTGCAGTTGGCAACGCCTTTATAAGACAGCTAGCGTCAGGTGCAGTTAGATCGGTTACTGCTGCTACAATGCCACGTTATCAAGACTTAATTGAGTCTGAACGTGGTGTTATAGTCGGCGCTCGAGCGGTGGGACACACCATATCAGAAAAAGCGATGAAGTGGGGATTTTTCCCGTAGGAACATTTCACGAGTGTACCTTGAATATTAGGAATCAGGTAAAACATCAAATCTCCGACATCGCTGCGACCGGAAAAAGATCCTGCAAGAACGGGAACAACGACGACTGAAGAGAATCGTTCAGCGTGACAGAAATGCAATCCTTCCGCAAACTGCGGCAGATTTCAATGCTGGGCCATCAGCAAGTGTCAGCGAGCGAGCTATTAGACGAAGCATCATCGATATGGGCTTTCGGAGCGGAAGCTTGACTCGTGTACGCTTGATGACTGCACGACACAAAGATTTACGCCTCGCCTAGGCCCGTCAACACCGACATTGGACTGTAGATGACTGGTACGTGTTGCATGGTAGGACGAGTCTCATTTCATATTGTATTGAGCGGATGAACGTATACGGTTATGGAGACAACCTCGTGAATCCATGGATCCTGCGTCTTAGCAGGGGACTGTTCAAGCTGGTGGAGGCTCTGTAATGGTGTGTGGCTCTTTTTTATAGTTTCTATTACTGCATATGTACGTCAAACTTATTTTAAATAATAACAATTGCTGTTGCTCAACGGGTTAGATTTCTATCGTAAACTTGATGATGTTGTAGATTTGTACAGGAGCCTGAAGATGGTGGCAATAAGGCACCTATAAAATTATTAACTAAATCCACGGCAGTCTTCAAGTCTTCGACCAGCCACAATCCCATTACATCACACAAGATTGAATTGCAGAAAGTTGTGGAACATTTCAGGGACGATGATTGTATCAGCATGGCAGTGCACCCTGTCATAAAGCAGTATCTTTGAGACAATTGTCTGTGGACAACAGCATTGCTCAAATGGACTGTCCTGTCCAAACTCTCGCTCTCATCTAATACTTTCCCCTCTTTGGGGAAGTGTGTAGGGGAATTTGTAGCCTTTCTGCTTTTACTCCACTGTGTACTTGTGTGTGTGGTTATTTCTGTAATTTCTGGGTGTCTGCGAGATGTGATGATGGTTCTGTGTGTGTCTGGTGCTTGCCTGAGGTTGGCGAAATGATTGATATTATGGGGGAGGGAGGAGGTTTAGGAATTGGATATAAGGATTTTCTCTTCCACTTAGTCGTCGAAGATCGTCATTGGGCGTTTGTGCTTGTCGCGGGACATGTCATCTACATCTACATCTACATCTACATGATTACTCTGCAATTCACATTTAAGTGCTTGGCAGAGGATTCATCGAACCACAATCATACTATCTCTCTACCATTCCACTCGCGAACAGCGCGCGGGAAAAACGAACACCTAAACCTTTCTGTTCGAGCTCTGATTTCTCTTATTTTATTTTGATGATCATTCCTACCTATGTAGGTTGGGCTCAACAAAATATTTTCGCATTCAGAACAGAAATTTGGTGACTGAAATTTCGTAAATAGATCTCGCCGCGACGAAAAACGTCTTTGCTTTAATGGCTTCCATCCCAACTCGCGTATCATATCTGTCACACTCTCTCCCCTATTACGCGAAAATGCAAAACGAGCTGCCCTTTTTTTTGCACCCTTTCGATGTCCTCCGTCAATTCCACCTGGTAAGGATCCCACACCGCGCAGCAATATTCTAACAGACGACGAACGAGTGTAGTGTAAGCTGTCTCTTTAGTGGACTTGTTGCATCTTCTAAGTGTCCTGCCAATGAAACGCAACCTTTGGCTCGCCTTCCCCACAATATTATCTACGTGGTCTTTCCAACTGAAGTTGTTCGTAATTTTAACACCCAGGTACTTAGATGAATTGACAGCAATTAGAATTGTACTATTTATCGAGTAATCGAATTCCAACAGATTTCTTTTGGAACTCATGTGGATCACCTCACACTTTTCGTTATTTAGCGTCAATGCCACCTGCCACACCATACAGCAACCTTTTCTAAATCGCTTTGCAACTGATACTGGTCTTCGGATGACCTTACTAGACGGTAAATTACAGCATCATCTGCGAACATCCTAAGAGAAGTGCTCAGATTGTCACCCAGGTCATTTATATAGATCAGGAACAGCAGAGGTCCCAGGACGCTTCCCTGGAGAACACCTGATTCACTTCAGTTTTACTCGATGATTTTCCGTCTATTACTACGAACTGCGACCTTCCTGACAGGAAATCACGAATACAGTTGCACAACTGAGACGATACCTTATAGGCCTGCAGCTTGATTAGAAGTCGCTTGTGAGGAACGGTGTCAAAAGCCTTCCGGAAATCCAGAAATAAGGAATCAACTTCAGATCCCCTGTCGATAGCGGCCATTACTTCGTGCGACTAAAGAGCTAGCTGCGTTGCACAAGAACGATGTTTTCTGAAACCATGCTGATTACGTATCAATAGATCGTTCCCTTCGAGGTGATTCATAATGTTTGAATACAGTATATGTTCCAAAACCCTACTGCAAACCGACGTCAATGATGTAGGTCTGTAGTTCGATGGATTACTCCTACTACCCTTCTTAAACACTGGTGCGACCTGCGCAATTTTCCAATCTGTAGGTACAGATCTATCGTTGAGCGAGCGGTTGTATTGATTACTGAGTAGGGAGCTATTGTATCAGCGTAATCTGAAAGAAACCTAATCGGTATACAATTTGGACCTGAAGACATGCCCTTATCAAGCGATTTGAGTTGCTTCGCAAACCCTAAGGTATCTACTTCTAAGAAACTCATGCTAGCAGCTGTTTGTGTTTCAAATTCTGGAATATTCCATTCGTCTTCCCTGGTGAAGGAATTTCGGAAAACTGCGTTCAGTAACTCCGAAGGTATTGATTACGTCTTTCCGCTTGTGTACTTTACATACGACCAGAATTTCTTCGGATTTTATACCAAATTTCGAGACAATGTTTCGTTGTGGAACCTATTAAAGGCAAAACGCATTGAGAACCGTGCCAAATTTCGCGCGTCTGTAAATTTTAGCCAATCTTCGGGATTTCGCGTTTTTCTGAACTTCGCATGCTCTCTATTAGCTCTGGATTGTTTGTGGCTAAGAGGTCAAGTGTGTTTTCGCAACCATTTACAATTTGCGTGGGTTCGTGGACTAAATGCTCGAAATAATTTTCGGAGAAAGCTAAAAAAAATGGCTCTGAGCACTATGGGACTTAACATCTATGGTCATCAGTCCCCTAGAACTTAGAACTACTTAAACCTAACTAACCTAAGGACGTCACACACATCCATGGCCGAGGCAGGATTCGAACCTGCGACCGTAGCGGTCACGCGGTTCCAGACTGAAATGCCTAGAACCGCTCGGCCACACCGGCCCGCTTTCGGAGAAAGGATTTAGGACAATCTCGGAAGATGTTTTATGCCTACCACCGGTTTTGAACAAGTATTTTTGCCAACATATCGAGGGAAGGTTGAAGTCCCCACCAACTATAACCGTATGAGTGCGGTATTTATTTGTTACGAGACTCAAATTTTCTCTGAACTGTTCAGCAACTGTATCATCGGAGTCTGGGGGTCGGTAGAAGGACCCAATTATTAACTTAGTTCGGCTGTTAAGTATAACCTCCACCCATACCAATTCGCACTGAGTATCTACTTCGACTTCACTACAAGATAAACCACTACTGACAGACACCGACCTAGGGAGTGGAGGAGGACTATTCCTGATCTGGAAGATCTTTCAAAGAAGGCCCTTGCCAGATCTTGGAAACGCTCTTTCAAGAGTGGGGTTTCAGCTGCGACGTGCAGATCATCGGTAGGGAATCCGATGGGTAGATGCACTGCCGTCCTGAGTTCGCGGTTCTGTAGCCTCTGGAATTTGTCCAGGTGCTGCTTCGCCGCGTATCCCCAGACAGTGCACGCATACTCCATTACTGGCCGTATCAGGGCCTGATAAACATTGACTCCTACAGAGCAGGGAAGGAAGCCGGTTGAGATGAGGACTGGGTATAGGATGGACATTCTGGCACAGAACTTCCTGTGGACCTCGTCTACGTGGGGTTTCCACGTAAGACAAGAGTCCAAGGTTACGCCAAGGTACTTGGCGGTTCTGCGCCAGGGGAGTTGGGTTCCGTGTAGGTGAAGTTGGAGGGGGGGGGGGGGGGGACGTTGAGCAGGTCCGTGCCTTCCGAGCCTCCGGGTGATCAGGATAGCTTGCGTATTTTCAGAGTTGATGGTGATGCGCCAGCGACAGGCCCAAGTTTCTGTGTCATCTAAAGCCCTTTATAGGCTACGGATGACCAGGTCCTTGTCTGCATTTCGTGTGTAGAAGGCTGTGTCATCTGCGTACTGTGCGGTGTGCACCAGGGGGCCACTGGTGTGTCCGCAGTGAACAGACTGTACAAAACGGACCCCAGGACCGATCCCTGTGGCACCCCAGCACGAATACGCCTCTTGGTGGAGGTGGCAGTTTCTACTTTGACAGAGAAAGTTTTTCTGTGAGATAGGTCTTGATCTGCTGAACTATGTTCCCGGGGTACCCTTGTGTGTACAACTTGTAGAGTAGCCCTCTATGCCATACTGAGTCGAAGGCTTGTTCTGTGCAAAGTCCCGATCTGAACCTAGTGGAACACCTTTGGGAAGAGTTAGAACGTCTGCTACGTTCCAGACCGAAAATCCAACATCACTAACTTCTCTAATTTGGACTCTTGATGAAGATCGAGCTATAATTACTCCACAAAGATTGAGACACTTCAATGAAAGGGACCCCAGCAGAGTTTATGCCGTCATACACTGAGCTCACAAAAGTAGTGGGACAGCGATATCCGGATTTACAGATGGCGGTAGTATCGGGTACACAAGGTATAAAAGGGCAGTGCATTGGCGGCGCTGTTATTTGTAGTCAGGTGATTCATGTAGAAAGGCTTCCGACGTGATTAAGGCTACTGAGACGCGGAGTGGTAGCTGGAGCTACGCGCATGGAATATTCCATTTCGAAAATGTTTAGCGAATTAAGTTATACAGGATATGCAGTGTCAAGAGTGTGCCGAGAAGAACAAAATCCCGGAATTACCGCTCATGATAGTCAACGCGGTAGCCGCCGGCCTTCAATTAGGGACCGAGAGCAGCGACGTTTGCGCGGGGTTGACAGTGCCAATAAACAAGCAAAACTGCGTAAAGTAACCGCAGAAATGAATGTGGTACGAACGATGAACGTATCCGTTAGGACAGTGCGGCGAAATTTGGCGGACGATCGACGCGAGTGCATTTGCTAACATCGCCTACAGCACCTCTCCTGCGCTCGTGACCATGTCGGTTGGACCCTAGACTACCGGAAACCCGTTGCATGGTCAGATGAGTTACTATTTCAGTTGGTAAGAGGCAGGATTCGAGTGTGGCGCAGACGCCACGAAGCCATTGATTCAAGTTGTGAATAAGGCACTGTGCAAGTTGGTGGTGGCTAAATAATGATATGGACTGTTTTTACATGAAAAGGACTGGGGACTCTGGTCCAACGGAACCGATTATTGATTGGATCTCCGCAGCTCGTGGTCTTGCGGTGGGGTCAGTGATTTTCTCATGATGACTGGGTGTTTTTTTGTGTGTCCCTCATCATCATTTCATCACCATTGACTCGCAAGTCACCGAACTGGCGTCAACTAAAATGGACTTGCAATACGGCGACCAAACTTCCCCGCATGGAGCCTCCCGGCCAACAATGCCATACGATCACTTCATTTCATTTCAATGATTGAATATGGTTATGTTCGGATATTTCGAAACCATCTGCAGCTATTCATGGATTTCATGTTTCGAAACATCTGACTGGCCCACAACTGCTCGCGATTTGTTTGAATAACTTTCTGGACAATTCGAGGGAATGATCTGGGCACCCAGATCGTCCGAAACGAGTTCCAACGGATATTGGTGGGACATAATTGAGTGATCAGTTCGTGAGCAAAATTGTGTACCTGCAACACTTTCACATTTATGGACGGCTACAGAGGCAGCATGTATGAGAGTTGATAGTTGATGGTAGGAGAAACAACATCGCGGTTACAGGTAGTCTGCGAAAACAACTTGTAGATGTTGGCCACCCATGCATCGTGTATACGGATGGTGTTAACCCTTTGAGTATCTGCTCAGGCCTGAAGATGGTGCAAAAAAGTACCGAAACTGGTAGCCGTACAATAAATGACATCATAACCACAGGTGTTTCATATTCTTACATGAGTGAGGCGCCAAAGTCTCCCAGATCTCCAATCACAAAAATGGACATACAAGAGAAAAAAAAGGGGGGGGGGGGGCAGCATAGCTAGGTATTTCTGAAGATACTTGCTGAACTCACGCCACGTCTGTTCCTGCAGTACTGCGGGCAAAAGGAGGTCCGACGCGATGTTACGAGGTATCTGACGATTTTCGTCACCTCAGTGTCGGAGCGCCGCCAGTGAGTGAGTGAGTACCTGCAGGATGTTGACGGAGGAGTTCTTGTCGTCGGGGCCGACCCACTGCTCGATGAGGACGCCCTCGTTGTACTCTCCGCGGAGGCGGCCCAGCAGCACCTCGACGCTGAAGGCGGGCGGCGCCCACTGCTCGTCGGTGACGGGCCAGCCGCCCAGCGCGCGCAGCACCCCGCGCAGCGGCTCGTCCCCCAGACGTCGGATCTGCTCTGCAACACCGCCGCCGCCACCACGCGCTTCAGTCCCACACACCACTGCCACCCGCACCGACCAGCAAACGCTTCTAGAGCTGCACTATTTACTACACATCATACACTCGTGCTCATAAATTAAGGATAATGCTGACACATGGTGAAACAACGCTCTGGTGGGAGGTTTGCGGGTTTAAATCACCTCAGGGAATGACCATGCGGTTCATTTGACCTGCGGTCGTCGCAGGGTGGCGCTGGCAGCAGTCCACATACACAGAGGTGTGTTGGTGCATGTCAGAGTACGGTGCAGCGAGTAAGTGTGCAGACGTTTTCAGACGTGCTAATGGTGACTTTGTGTTGAAAATGGCTCAAAGAACACATATCCATGACGTTATGAGGGGTAGAATACTAGGGCGACTGGAGGCTGGTCAAACACAGCAGGTCGTACGACGGCCCCTCCGTGTGCCACAAAGTGTGATCTCAAGATTGTGGCAACGATTCCAGCAGACAGGAAACGTGTCCTGGCGCTACAGTACGGGACGTACACAGTGTACAACACCACAAGAAGACCGATGTCTCACCATCAGTGCCCGCAGACGGCGCAAGTAGCCTTGCTCGGGACCTTACCACAGCCACTGGAACAGCTGTATCCAGACACACAGTCTACAGACGACTGAACAGACATGGGTTATTCACCCGGAGGCCTGCAAGATGTACTCCACTGACCAATGGTCACAGGAGAGCCCCTAAAGCCTGGTGTTGAGAACACAGTACACGGTCATTGGAACAGTGGTCCCAGGTTATGCTCACGGACGAGTCCAGATATAGTCTGAACAGTGATTCTCGCCGGGTTTTAAACCGGCGTGAACCAGGAACCAGATACCAACCCCTTAATGTCCTTGAAAGGGACCTGTATGGAGGTCGTGGTTTGATGGTGTGGGGTGAGATTATGAATGGTGCACGTACACCCCTGCGAGTCTTTCAAAGAGGAACTGTAACCGGTCAGGTGTATCGGGACGTCATTTTGCACCAGCCTGTGGGTGCAGTGGGTCCCACCTTCCTCCTGATGGATGATAACGCACGGCTCCACCGAGCTGCCGTCGTGGAGGAGTACCTTGAAACAGAAGATATCAGGCGAATGGAGTGGCCTGCCTGTCCTCCAGACCTAAACCCAATCGAGCACGTCTGGGATGCTCTCAGTCGACGTATCGCTGCACGTCTCCAAACCCCTACGACACTTCAGGAGCTCTGACAGGCACTGGCGCAAGAATGGCAGGCTCCACCCCTGCAGCTGCTCGACCACCTGGTCCAGAGTATGCCAACCCGTTGTGCCGCTTGTGTACGTGTGCATGGTGATCATATCCCATATTGATGTCGGGGTACATGCGCAGGAAACAGTGGCGTTTTGTAGCACATGTGTTTCTTGACGGTTTTCTCAACTTATCACCAATACTGTGGACTTACAGATCTGTGTCGTGTGTGTTCCTGTGCTATTAGCGCCAGTTTTGTGTAGTGCCACGTTGTGTGGCACCACATTCTGAAATTATCCTTAATTTATGAGCATGAGAGTACATTAATACAACATCAATCGCAAAATCCTTGTATCCGACAAAAAGTTGTTTAAAAGAAAATAAAGTATAAATGAGCTGACATTTGACGTTATTTCTTATTTTGCCGACTTTGTGCTCCCACATCTACATCTTCTATACCCACATCTACACAGATACTCCGCAAGCCACCGTACGGTGCGTGGTGGAGGACACCCTGTACAACTACTCATTATTTCCTTTCCAGTTCCACTGGCAAATAGAGAGAAGGAAAAACAACTGCTTCCGTATGACCCCTAATTTCTCGTATCTTAACTTCGTGGCCCCTTACGCGTAATGTATGTTGGCAGCGGTAGAATCTTTCGTCAGTCAGCTTCAAGTGCCGGTTCTCTAAATTTTGTCAATAGTGTCCCTCGATGAGAGCTTCACCTTCCCTTCAGGGATTCCCATTTGAATTCCGGAAGCATCTCCGTAACAGTTACGTGTTGTTCGAACCTACCGGTAACAAATCGAGAAGCCCGCCTCTGAATTGCGTAGATGTCTTCCGTCAATCCGACCTGGTGCGGATCCCAAACACTCGAGCAGTACTCAAGAATAGATTGCACCAGCGTCCTATATGCGATCTCCTTTACAGGGGAACCACTCTTTCCTAAAATTCTCCCAATAAACCGAAGTAGACCATTCGCCTTGCCTACCAAAGTTCTCACATACTCGTTCCAACTCATATCGCTTTACAACGTTATGCCCACATATTTAAACGGCTTTATTGTGTCAAACAGGACACTAGTAATACTGTATCCGAACATTACAGGTGTGATCTTCCAACTCATCCGTGTTAACTTACATTTTTACACACTTTGGGCTAACTGCCATTCCTCACACGAATTGGGAATTTTGCCTAAGTCCTCTTATACACAATGCGATCAAAAGTATACGGACACATGGCTAAAAAAAATTTACAGGTTCCTGACGCCCTTCATCTGTAATTCTGGAATTCAGTATGGTGTTGGCCCACCCTCAGACTTGATGACGGCTTCCACTCTCGCAGCCATATTTTCAATCAGTTGCGGGAAGGTTTCTTGGGGAATGGCAGTCCATTCTTCACGTAGTGCTGCTCTGAGGAGAGTTATCGATGTCGGTCGGTGAGGTCTGGCAGGAAGCCAACGTTCCAAAACATCCCAAAGGTGTTCTATAGGATTCAGGTCCGGACTCTGTGCAGGCCAGTCCATTACAGGGATGTTATTGTCGTGTAACCACTCCGCTACAGGCCGTGCATTATGAACAGGTGCTCGATCGTGTTGAAAGATGCAATCGCCATCCCCGAACTGCTCTTCAACAGTGCGAAGCAAGAAGGTGCTTAAAACATCAATATAGGCCTGTGCTATGATAGTACCACGCAAAACAACAATTGGTGCCATCCCCCTACATGAAAAACGCGATCACACCATAACACCATCGTCTCCGAATTTTACTGTTGAGACTATACACGCTTGCAGATGACGTTCACCGTACATTCGCCATATCCACACCCTGCCATCGCATCGCCACAATGTGTACCGAGATACGTCACTCCACACAACGTTTTTCCACTGTTCAATCGTCCAATGTTTACGATCCTTACACCGAGCGAGGTGTCGTTTGGCAATTACCAGCGTGATGTGTGGCTTATGAGGAATCACTCGATCATGAAATCCAAGTTTTCTCACCTCCCCCTAACTATCATAGTACTTGCTGTGGATCCTGATGCAGTTTGTAATTCCTGTGTGATGGTCTGGATAGGTGTGTGCCTTTTACACATTACGACCCTCTTCAAATGTCGGTGGTCTATCAGTCAACAGACGAGGTCGGCCTCTACGCCTTTGTGTTGTACGTGTCCCTTCACGTTTCCACTTCACTATCACACCTAAAACAATGGACCTAGGGATATTTAGGAGTGTGGAAATCTCGCGTACAGACGTATGACACAAGTGACACCCAGTCACCTGACCACGTTCGAAGTGCGTGAGTTTCGTACAGCGCGCCATTCTGCTCTCTCACGATGTCTAATTACTACTGAGGTCGCTGATATGCAGTGCCTGGCAGTAGGTGGCAACACAATGCACCTAATATGAAAAACGTATGTTTTTGGGGGTGTCCGGATACTTTTGATCACATTGTGTATCTCCCAACAGTCACTCAACTTGACAGCTTACCGCACACCGCGGCATCATAAGCAAGCAACCGGAGATTGCTGTCGCCGGCCGGTGTGGCCGAGCGGTTCTAGGCGCTTCAGTCTGGAACCGCGCGACCGCTACGGTCGCAGGTTCGAATCCTGCTTCGGGCATGGATGTGTGTGATGTCCGTAGCTTAGTTAGGTTTAAGTAGTTCTAAGTTCTAGGGGACTGATGACCTCAGATGTTAAGTCCCATAGTGCTCAGAGCCATTTTTACCGTGTGTGGATGGTCCGCTAAGCGGCGCGTGCGGGTCAGCGAAGGTGGCGAGCCGGGCCGGGCCGGTGCTGGGAACTGACCCGTGTTTGTGTCGGAAACATCTTGAAAGGATCTGGAGTCATGAGTCACAGCGCGGCCTCGCTGGGTTCAAAAATGGCCCTGGACACAATGGGTCTTAACTTCTGAGGTCATCAGTCCCCTAGAACTTAGAGCTACTTCAACCTAACTAACCTAAGGACATCACATACATCCATGCCCGAGGCAGGATTCGAACCTGCGACGGTAGCGGTCGCGCGGTTCGCCTTGCTGGGGTTAAGGGCCATTTGTTTGAAATGAACCACCTCTTCTGGATTCAAATGTTCGCTATCACTGTATTGGTATTCGTAGACGTGTTGACAGTGAATGATGGCTACGCTTTCGCATCATGTGTCCGTTGTCCAGAAGACACTGTCGGACAAAGTAAGGCTGGAAAGTCTGTGCAGCGTTCACTGCACTATCGCTGCACCCCAGTTGCATTGATGGACGAGTATTTGTTCACTCCATGCGGAGTAATTCTACTACTCAATAGCTGGTGATCTGTTTACTTCATGTGTTCATGTTCAAGGGTGTCACTGAGTCTGCCCTCGTGGGCGGGATTGGTGTTACGTGTACGTGTGGGACCGGTAGTAACTGACGTGTGTTTCAGGTCTTATCATGCCAATTTAATGACGTGTTTACTGTATTACGAAGAACTGTACGCAGGAATGAAGTGTGAAATTAAGTATGATCGCACGCCTCGGTACTGTAAACCTACTGAGGTAGCCGTGGGTGAATTGTAATGCTCCATATCAATCTTTGAGTTACGTGATCACCTTTTGTAACTGAGCAATTCGCGCATCCTTATTTGGCATTGATCTGAAGGCGCTCTGCGCCTGGGCTTGTTTTGAAATTGTCTGGTGCTTCCGTACAGTACTTGAGTAAATATTAAATTGTGCTACGAGTGAAATTGGTGTGGAAAAAAATTGTGAGTATGGCTCTCCCTGTAATTGATATTGTGGATTTTCAGTTCTGTTCCTAAATTGATTTCTGTTCCTAAATTGATTGCTTTGAAATTTGAACTGATGTCAGTTTATCGTCATAAATTCTATTTAAGGGTTTAGTATATGGATTTTTAAGGTAGGGTTGGGGATATAAAATTTAGTTGCAAGTAGTTACCCAGTTTTAGCTGAAACTTTTAATTGATCTCGTTGTAACTGTCTTGACCTTAAATTTGGCATCATTGTATCACCATTATTTGCCATCAGTACTGGATAAAAGTTAATATTTAATCAAGGATATTGCAATGGTTACCTTTCAAAAATATAATAAAAAAGGTCGGGCAATATGTTTTTTTGTAAATGTTGAGTAGGAATTTCTTGTCAATAAATTTATTTTAAAAAGATGTCTGAAATAATGTTAACACGGTACTTTACAACTTCCTAAAGCTTCTATCATACCACTAAAGGTCGGCGTCTATCGCAGAATGCAAGCAGAGGCACTTGGTAATAACATGAGCAAGTTCTGCGTGCTCCACACACCATGGACAACGGTAGCACAGATACCCAGAGGAAATGCTTCAGAGTCTATCACCTCTAGTCGAGCACTGCTGAGAAAGGCTCGCAGCAGTACAACAGGACCAGACGACGAATTCGGGAAGGTCCCCCAGAGCACAGCGATGTTTTACTTCGAATCTACCGGCCGTGGCGGTGAGAAGACAGATCTGCTTGGGATGGCTGCCCGAAGAGAACTTCCGATTGCCCTGCGGCCGGCTACATCGCCGTTTTCTTAGTTCCTCAGGCGTCTGGCTTGCGTGATAGACTACCACATAGTGTATCTAGCGCCGCTTGCGGAAGAATTGTCAAATCAACTATGACCGTAGTCTCTGTCATCGATGCCTTTGCCTTCAACCGTGGCAAAGCTATAAGATACAACTCAACAGCGATGTCTAATACGGAAAATCAAGGAGTAATGCCCCTATTGATTTACATACACTGCCTCACAAAAAATGTGAAGCAGCCGGATGACATGGTTCGAAATCAGTGTAACTTCGTACTTGTACTTGCTATCGACAGGTATGTAAATGATTAAGAGCTGCTATTGGCTGTGATAGAAGACCCACCAGACTGCATCAGTGATGTTTTTATTTAGCGTGGTTACCAGATGTGGTAGGGTATGCAAGGGGCGCGAATGGCGTCACAGGTTGAGTTATCACTGTGAACGAGACGGAGGTGCCAGAGGTACTCGTGCGAGACAACGTTATCAGCAACTGACAGTGTTTAAGAAGGGCCCCACGGTGGGTCTCCATTTGGCCGGCTGTTGTCGTCGTGCAATATCCAAGTTTGTGGGACATTCGTGTGTGATTGTGTCCGGGTGTTGGACCGAATGAGAACGTGGGGGCAGGCATACTCATCATCAAGGTTCTGGTTGATGAAGTCTGACTAGCACAAGGGGGGATCGCCGTATTGTGCACTAAGCACATTATGCCCCTTCACATCTGGCCTGCCATCCGAGAAAATGAGAACAAGTAACGGACTCCCTGCGACATTCAGTGTCACCACTCACCACTGCTCGGAGACCAGCAGCAGCTGGACTACATAATTACCATCCCACGCGTAGGCTGGCATTAACACCACAACGCAAACGGGTGCGTTTGGAGTGTTGCTGTGACCAGGAACGATGGACTGCTGATGAATGGTGTCTTTGTTTTTGGGGCAGAATTGTAATTCTGTGCTACCCTGGACGACCATCATCAGCATGTTATGTCAGCAACCTGCGGAGAGGTTCCGTTCTTCCATTGTTTTGGAGAGGCACAGCTGTGCTGCTTCAGACGTCGTGGTGTGCGCAGACATCGGACATGACTGCACATCACGGCAGTATGTCACAGGTACACTGTGTACTCAAGCTTCACCCCTCACGTGACAGATTCGTGGTCTCTTTATTTATCAAGAGGGCATTACTCCTCCAAGTGGTTCAAATGGTTCAAATGGCTCTAAGCACTAAGGGACTTAACATCTGAGGTCATCAGTCCCCTAGACGTAGAACTACCTAAACCTAACCAACATAAGGACACCACACAAATCCATGCCCGAGGCAGGATCCGAACCTGCAACCATAGCAGCAGCGCGGTTCAGGAATGAAGCGCCTAGAACCGCTCGGCCACAACGGCCGGCATTGCTCCTCCATACAAGGCACGTGTCTGTGTGATGATATCCAGATGTGGTCCCAATAGAACATACGTGGGGACCTGCTCGGACATCAGCCCAGTCCCAGTGTCGCTATTGACGACATCAAGGACCAGTTACAACAGATGTGGGGCACGAGAGAATACAACGGCTTTATGACAACCCTTCCAGTGCATGCAGCAAGGCCAGAGCATACCGATAAGGGAGCTCACATTACCAAGCTGAAAATTTTAATATACAGAATGTAACAAAAACAATCATCAAATTTTAAAAAATCGTAACTATTATGTTATTTGAGATACGTGTGTGACCAACATACTGTTGGAAAGAACAGACTCTCGAGTTTTAGATGTTTCCCGCTAGGTAGCAGCAGTGTACGTCAACATCAGTTTTAGTAAAAATGGTGTCAAGACAACAGAAAGCGTTTTGTGTTCTACGTTTTGCGCAGTGCGGGTCAGTAATAACTGTTCAGCGTGACTTTCGTACTAGGTGTGGTGTGGGTCCTCCTACAGCACTTAGACGATGGCATGAACAACTCCGAGAAACAGATTGTTTGTGCAAAAGCAAATCGCCGGGCCGTCCGCGAGTGTCTGATTCGTCGAACGCATCCGCCATAGTTTCACAAGGAGTTCGCAGAAATCCGTTCGCCTTGCAGCTCGACAGATCAACATGCCCCCATGCCCGTCTGGCATGTGTTGCGTCGACGTTTCCACATGAAACCATACAAAATTCAGCTACTGCAAGCTCTTCGTGAAGGTTGCAAACAACAACGTGTGGAGTTTTGTAACTTCGTTCTTGGCAAGATGGGGATGACGGTTTTCTTACACACTTAGTGTTTAGTGACGAGGCAACATATCACTTTGCAACGTTTCGCCCAGATATTTAAACAACGTAACGATGACAAGCTGGACGTTACTAATGCTGTATTCGAACGTGATGGCTTTGTTTCTCCTACTCATCTTCTTTCAGGAATTCTACTGTAAGCCGCGTACAGTTATGCCATTCACAATAAAGACTATAAAGCATGAAAGTAATGCCATTAATACGTTAAAGTGATCAGATATGAAGTTTTATAAGCAAACAAAGATGCGGCAGGCATCAAAGTTGAATAAGACTATTTCAAAGTTTATTCCCTGTTCGTCCGCATCGAGAAGAATTAATCTGACATTTTCTCAATCGTGCTGACTTTTTCCCTGTTTCCAATTTTTTATTTTCGGTTTAGTAAAGGGAACGGTATTAATTTTTGTTACTATTCTCTGGTTGTATCTTTGGATACTCTGGATTTAAACAATTGAGGATGTAATTCCACATTGTTGAATCAAAAAGAAGGCATCCATATTCATATTAATAACGAAGATGTACTTTGCATATACTGTCGAAATATACTTATCTTTGTGGTGCCAAAATAATCTACAATTAAAATATATTTTTTTAAATTATTGGCTTTCGGAACGTGCCCATGCAGTTATCTCATCACTGGAAACTTCGTTTTGCCAGTGAGAGTATACATTAGTTTAAGTCGTACCCTGGAACGAAGTTACATAGGCTTAACAAAGGACACTCACAGAAATAAAACAGATCTTACATCGACTGTATACTCAAACAGGTAAACAAGACAAAAATGCTCGTAACATAGCACATGCAGAAGTAGTATGCAGTACAAATCCTACTGGTAAAACAATAATAAATAATAAATCGCCGTTGGTATATTTTAGCGATATTCCCAATTCCATCCTTGTTGACGACTATGTATCTAAATTAATAATAAAATGTTCATTTATATGTCCAGTAAGAAATCTTTCAAAAACTGCGGATAGAGAACTGAATTATCTGTGCAGTCCTATAAGTACTATCTAGACAGAACATGAGAACACAGATTCAGAAAGAAGCAGATTTGGGGAGTACAGCCATACTTATATATACACCAATCTTAAGACACATACATCTAGGAGGTTCATAGTGACATATATTCGTAGCCTGAGTGTTCCATATGCTACAGAGCAGCATATGGTAATATCGTCAACTACGTTTTGATTTTTCATTGGCATTCTAATTACCAAGAGCATTAGATCAGCAGACCAGGGAGCTATATCGAGATGTCGGCATTGTTGACTAACTCGTAGAGTATTTTGTACGTTGCTGTGTCGTTGGAGCCGGCCGGTGTGGCCGTGCGGTTAAAGGCACTTCAGTCTGGAACCGCGTGACCGCTACGGTCGCAGGTTCGAATCCTGCCTCGGGCATGGATGTGTGTGATGTCCTTAGGTTAGTTAGGTTTAAGTAGTTCTAATTTCTAGGGGACTGATGACCACAGATGTTAAGTCCCATAGTGCTCAGAGCCATTTGAACCATTTGTGTCGTTGGATGCTAACAATGTTTGGAGATTTCTTTGGAGCGGATGACCAAGAGCCCGAAAATTACTGGTAAGTACGTTTATGTGATATGTGTTTCGAGGACACTGTAGCAATATATGGATCTTCTCGCTCTCCGCAAACACATGGACGGGTGGCGCTTAAGCTGAGCCGACAGAGGTGTTTGTCCCACTTCCGATGATAAAATTTCAGTCGTGCTATAACGGTCGTGTAGTCTCTCGATGTTTGTGCCTTATTATCCCATGGTACGAATGGAATTGTGGGATGAGTTAGTACGTTATGGCTTTCTTTTATTTTAGATGCCCTCGACCATTCCTCTTTCCACCCGGATGGCAACCACAGTTTGAGCATGGGTATCATATCTCTGAGGACGAGTTTATCGTATTTAATAGCTCCATACAGAGATGGTTGCCTTGCTAGCACATCTACTTGTTCATTTTCAGGTATTCCTGTGTGGTCTTTTTCCCTTTAAAATATTATGTAGACAACTATTGATCTTTTGACGTACAATAAGTCTTCCGGATTTCTTTGCAAATACAGGTTTTGAGGAATGTTGCGTTTTCAAACTCGCAGACTCACTTACATGAAAACTGGAAATATGCTCTCTCTCGGAAAAATTTCTCCGGGCCCCCATGTGAGTCAGGTAGTATTTTCTGAAAGTATTTGCCTAAAGTGTAATCTTACAGGGAAGAGAAACGTAGGTGAAGTACAGTATAGACTGGAAGAGAGCAGGAGGTTTTACAATGTAGTGTTACAATAAAATGGCAAAGAGTACGTGGGTACGTCGGATAACTCCTCATGAAGACGCACTGAATCGAACTGAGCAGAAGAGATCTAATGGCACAGGACACGGCCTGAGGCATCAAAGAATAGTTAATTTGTTTGTCAAGCGAAGTGTGGCGTGAAAAAATTGTAGAAAGAGACAAAGTCTTGAATGCAAAAAGCAGTTTCTTGAGGTTGTAGTCTACAACAGTCATGCAGAGCTGACCAGATGTGTATAAAACTGCCCAGCATGGGACGTCGCACCAAATCTGTCTTTAGACTGAAGATTCTAACAATAACAATGTCGCACCGGGAAGTATTGTAATACAAGGTACATTAATATAGTGGTAGGATTCGCAGCAGACGATTCCAAGAAGTATCCATATTGGACCAGTCCTCCTCTCCTCTGTTACAGTGCGTTGGGGGACGCAATATTGGAGTCTTCTTCTGAGACATCTGTCGCCATTCCAATAAGCGTCCCTTCCTTCTTTCCGGAATTCCACTCCAGGTCACGTACGGTTATGATATTGCTTGCCTTGCTCGCGGAACCCACGAGTGGATTTCCTGTGAAAACATATTTCGAATTTTCGCAGACCAAGGCTCGATTTGGCAATATCACTGACTCCAGCTCTGTATGTCGCTATACTTGTGCAGCCAAGATTTGCAAACAGCAGATACTGGGTTTACTGCAGACACTGAGAGACCACTGAAGTATTTACTTTGGAATCAATTGTTACTAATTCCTTTGCTCTGAAGCGTAGTGTGTTCTGAGTAATTTATCACGGCCCTGCAGGCGGGAAGTCGTTTAACTCAAAATATAACATGTTACGTGAAGAGTCGACAACCTTCACAAAGGAGCAATTTCGGAAGGGTATTTTGCCTTTTCATCACATATTTATTTTTTATACCTAATGTTGTTAACGATAAAAAGCCAAAATATGCCAAATGTTATTGCGAATTTCGATCTTAGGTTGGGTGCACTTGCACGTCAAAGCCTGAGACATTCAGAATTCTCATCAGGTATCGGTAATTTAGGTTCATAAATTTAGATGTTTGTATAAAACTACAGACAATAAATTCATTATTTCATAGATAACTATTTACATCCCATATGTTTAGAATAAATTTTGAAGATTTAACGTAAAAATCTGTATATTTAAATCTACCAAGTTTTGGTTCATAGTTATTCGTTACATCTTTGACGACGATGTGAACCTCTTTGCTTTGAAAGTTATCTTTGTACTTCTTCTTTGTGAACACTTAGCGAGAAGTTGTGGAGAACGGAGACATGTGTTCAAAATGCGGTAGAAAGCAGACTTTGTGGTTGTAACTGATAACTCTTGAAAGAGAATGAATGCTACATTTTGTTATTCCGATGTCTGAACAGTTAAAATAGAAATATTCAAAGTGTAGATATTTATTTCATTTCGTAGACAGAGATTTGCCGGACTTTCAGAAACCTAGCATCAGTGGATGTTCTTCATAGAAAGCAGAACTCCGAAATTATCATATCTCTATAAGAAGACAACGGTGTAATCTTCAAGACAATCAGCTATGTAAGAACTGTATTTTAGTAAAGTGAATATATCCTTCAATGTAGAATAATGACAAACGTCCATTCTATGGCCAACTCATTGTGTAATCAGTACTGAACTGGTATATTACAAGCTTCCGTCCGTGGCGCAGAACAAACCCGACCGAGCGAGGTGGCGCAGTGGTTAGCACACTGGATTCGCATTCGGGAGGACGACGGTTCAATCCCGCGTCCGGCCATCCTGATTTAGGTTTTCCGTGATTTCCCTATATCGCTCCAGGCAAATGCCGGGATGGTTCCTCTGAAAGGGCACGGACGATTTCCTTCCCCATTCTTCCCTGATCTGACGAGACCGATGACCTCACGGTCTGGTCTCTTCCCACAAACAACCCAACCCAACACACCCGAAGTCTTAGCTTTAGCGGGCAATAATCTCACCAACTGAGCGTACCTTACAGCTACCGTGTTTACAATCTTGTTAGTTCAGCGAACAGGTGGACGAAGTTTAGCGCATAGGCTCGAAATTAAATTTCGTAAATACGTCGGTTATTGCTTGTGGTTCGTGAAACAAATACAAACAGCTAATATTCTAATCACACAAATGAAGCCAATAATCGATAAAAATTGTGATTTACTTACAAACTACAAAAGAAAGAAAAGAACTTAGAACTACTTAAACCTAACTAACCTAAGGACATCACACACATCCATGCCCGAGGCATGATTCGAACCTGCGACCGTAGCGGTCGCGCGGTTCCAGACTGTAGCGCCCAGAACCGCTCGGCCGCATCGGCCGGCCCAAACGGAAGTCACTGTAAGCTGGGAGCCGACACTTTATAAAAAATGAGGAAATGTATGGCGCTGTTTCAATGAAAGTCAATGGGTATTTTTCATCTTGTAGCTAAATTATGGATAGTCTTATATAAATCCAACAAAAAACAATACTCCGTCACAATACTGGATAAAATTTCCTTATAGAGGCGAGTGACGATACTGGCACTTACAATCAACTAGTGAACCCGACAATGCTTCGCAATTTGAAATCTGTTTCGTAATTTGCTGTGCATCCTAATCTCCTCCGTCCCCTCCCCCTCTCTTTGTCCGTTTCCTCACCCATTCCCCTCTCTGCTTATCTCCTCTTCCCCATTTTTCATTTACCTTAAGTCTTTTTTATTGTTATTGCCAACGATACCTTGATTTGGAATTGGTTCCTTAAAAGCAGTGGGTGAATTGGTTGTGACGATTGCCATACGGTATATGAGAGATCTGTGCAGCGTTCGGATCTGTGAGGATAGTTGTTTCAGTGACAGTATTTCGCACTGTTTTAATCCTCAAACGGATAGGATTTCGAAGTTTCAGACGATTATGATTCCGTAGTAGTGTTCTAGTCATACGCCGATAAACCATAAATACCGCTTTCCTGTTTTCTTTTAAAACCGATTGCAGGAAAGAAAACAAAATAGCACATAGCTGTGTGCATAAGAAGAGTGAATATATACAGGAGAAATAATTTGTCTAATGGTTTAAATGCCCTGCTATTGTAGTCAAAAATGACTGCGAGAATGGAAAAAGAAAAGAAAAGAAAACAACACGCACAGCAGAGCACATTAGCTTCCTTCCAGTTGGTATTAACACATAACTTGCACATTGTTGTTAAGAAAAAGATTTGTATTCTATGTCCATGTCCACAGCTCGTCGTCTCGCGGTCGCGTTCTCGCTTCCCGAGCACGTGGTGCCGGGTTCGATACCCGGCGAGGTCAGGGATTTTTCACCTGCCTCGAGATGACTGGGTGTTTGCGTTGTCCTCATCATTTCATCTTCATTCATGCAAGTGGCGAGACTGGACTGAGTAAGGGTTGGGTATTTGTACTGGCACTGATAACCGCGCAGTTGAGCGCCCTACAAACCAATCATCATCAACATCATCTATGTCCATTTTTTTTTCTTTGTCATCAGTCTACTGACTGGTTTGATGCGGCCCGCCACGAATTCCTTTCCTGTGCTAACCTCTTCATCTCAGAGTAGCACTTGCAACCTACGTCCTCAATTATTTGCTTGACGTATTCCAATCTCTGTCTTCCTCTACAGTTTTTTCCCTCTACAGCTCCCTCTAGTACCATGGAAGTCATTCCCTCATGTCTTAGCAGATGTCCTATCATCCTGTCCCTTCTCCTTATCAGTGTTTTCCGCATATTCCTTTCCTCTCCGATTCTGCGTAGAACCTCCTCATTCCTTACCTTATCAGTCCACCTAATTTTCAACATTCGTCTATAGCACCACATCTCAAATGCTTCGATTCTCTTCTGTTCCGGTTTTCCCACACTCCATGTTTCACTACCATACAATGCTGTACTCCAGACGTACATCCTCAGAAATTTCTTCCTCAAATTAAGGCCGGTATTTGATATTAGTAGACTTCTGTTGACCAGAAATGCCTTTTTTGCCATAGCGAGTCTGCTTTTGATGTCCTCCTTGCTCCGTCCGTCATTGGTTATTTTACTGCCTAGGTAGCAGAATTCCTTAACTTCATTGACTTCGTGACCATCAATCCTGATGTTAAGTTTCTCGCTGTTCTCATTTCTACTACTTCTCATTACCTTCGTCTTTCTCCGTTTTACTCTCAAACCATACTGTGTACTCTTTAGACTGTTCATTCCGTTCAGCAGATCATTCAATTCTTCTTCACTTTCACTCAGGATAGCAATGTCATCAGCGAATCGTATCACTGATATCCTTTCACCTTGTATTTTAATTCCACTCCTGAACCTTTCTTTTATTTCCATCATTGCTTCCTCGATGTACAGATTGAAGAGTAGGGGCGAAAGGCTACAGTCTTGTCTTACACCCTTCTTAATACTAGCACTTCGTTCTTGATCGTCCACTCTTATTATTCCCTCTTGGTTGTTGTACATATTGTATATGACCCGTCTCTCCCTATAGCCTACCCCTACTTTTTTCAGAATCTCGAACAGCTTGCACCATTTAATATTGTCGAACGCTTTTTCCAGGTCGACAAATCCTATGAAAGTGTCTTGATTTTTCTTTAGCCTTGCTTCCATGTCCATATGAATGTTTATTAGAGTATAGTGTAAAAATTGAAGTAAGTCGGTCAATATGGTTTCCAGATTTTTGTTAACAACTCTTCCTTATTGTATATTATAGACGTTTATATTTCATATATATTAGAATATAATTTGGCCTGTGTCTATCCAAATGTTTGTTAGAGTATCGTGTAAAAATCTGAAGTAAATCGCTCAAGAACTTCTTGTTTTTTTGCGAACATCGCTTGCCCTTTTATATATTATATAGGCCTATACAGGGTGAAGAAAAAATGACGCACTTGGAGGTTGGCATGCGATTCCTTATGCAGATTTCAAGACAACAGTTCATCCAGCAAAATCGGACAGGGTGTATTTTGAAAACACATGTATGGAAACGAGGAGCCGGCAACGATTTAGGGAAGAACTTAAACCTGAAGGCTTTCTGTGAATCAGTCTCAGACACTGCGCCCTCCCTGCTCGGTCATTGCATCCTGGTGAAGACCTGCAAAGAAGAATCAGTATGCGAATGAAGTCCTTCCTAACGTTGCTCGTTGCTCTGGTGTCCTCTACCAATGTCCATACCAATATACCGATCACCTTCCAATTCAGTCGATTACCATTTCATCCTTGCTCATTCTTGCACTTATTTCCTCCTTAGTCTTTCTGTCGACTCTGTACATTGCCTTATCTGAAAATAGCTTTCCTTAAGAGGTTCTATATAAAGTCTAAGACATGTAATCTGTGAATAACTAAGGTTAATAACTATCATGTAAGAGGAAAAGGGAAATTTATATGAAGGCCAGAATATCACTTGCATTCTGCAAAGAGTGCCGAAAAATTCAAAGGAAGTTTAAAATGTCTATAAATATGCACATCGCGACAGAAATTAGTTATGCAGAGAGTAAGACTGAACATGTATGAAATTTTATCGAACAGGAGACAGGACAACCAGTCAGTGCTCAAGATATTATCACAATTAAACGGAATGACGATGTTGTGACTGATAATTCATAAACTGCGAGTATTTTCAACAATCATTTTTAGGACGCAAGAACAAAAATACGGTTAAATGGTTCAGTTGAAGAAGCAAGTTAAAACGTCATTCCACAAAACTAGAAGCTACGCAAAATAGCAACAACATCCTTTACTGAAATTAATATAATTCTAAAAGATCTCCAAAAAAGCTTCTGTGCTGCTGCTGGAGTTCCAAACAGATTTCTGGGAATTTGTTTCCACTTAATAAATAACGTCCTTAGTGTCACATGTAATGCATCAATGGCACAGGGAATTTTTCCTGACTGATTAAAGTATGCCATTGTTAAATTATTTATAATAAAGGTGACAAGGAAGACTTAAATAATTGTCATCAGATTCGTTATTGTTATCTTTTTCTAAAATATCCAAAAAGTAATATACCAGAACGTTTTCGCACATTTAAGTAGAAACAGTTTACTTAGCCCATCACAATTTGGATTCTAGAAGGGATGCCGAACATAGAATACTATTTATTCATCCACTCACCAAATATTACAAGCCTTAAATAATATTTTTTGTCATCGTTATAAGCTGTCTGTGTTGACTATGTTACAAAAACTAATGTTTTATGGAATCGATAATTTTGCAAACAACTAGTCTGAATATTACCTAACAAACAGAATGCAAAATTTTGTGCTGAATAATTCATCACGGCTGGAAGAAGAGAAAATGTTAGTGGCTGGAAATAAATGATCGACTCCCACAGGATTTAATGAGTTTATTCCAATTTCTTAACAATAACGAAATCCCACAGGGTTTAAATTTGAGTCTACTTCTATTTCTTACATAATTATGAGAATGTCTTCCACTTGGTGTTCATCAGGTAGAACAGATGTTTTTTCCAAACGATAATTCATGTTATAACTAATCTCACTAGCGAGAGAACAAAAGAAAAAGTTGTTAGTGATGTTTTTCTAAGATTTATTAACTGGTTCTCTGAAAATGGACTCGCCCTTAATATTTAGGAAAGACGCTATATTCAGATCTGTATACAACAGACAGACTCATACCAACAGTAGTAGCGCTAAGTTCGTTTCAGCACATTTTGTTAGTGTGGGTTACCTACATCAGGGGCAGGTATGGATTCAGGAGCAAACATATTGATCTCCTTTGATTGACAGGTCACTAACCTGTTGTTCCCCTTTGATTGGCAGGTCCTTAACCTATTGAACCCTCCCCCCTCCATCCCCCCTCAAGAAACATACCACCTCACTGCTACAAGTAAACTTTGAGGTCCGGGTTATTCGAATAGCCCCCTCACTCTTATCAATTTGATTGACTACTTAATTAAACTGATCAATTAATTAACCCCTCCCTACCTGGTAACCCCCCCCCCCTCTCAGAAATTGGCAGGAAAAAGACTCAGTTGATCGGTCATTTGGAAACAATTCGATTGCACTGTATGGAATATCGTTTAAACAATTCAGACAATGAATGGAATATTGTTCAGTTATTTATGGCAGTGTATGTAATATAGCTTACTTATTTAGTTAAATAATTAGTCAGGAAATCGATTGCTGTGCATGGAATACTGTTTAAACAATTTACTCAATGTTTATTAAAACAATTTAGGGGATTCAAGGCATTGTATAGTTTATAGTTTATTTATTTATCTAAAGAATTTTTCAGGAAATCGATCACCACCCCCGCCACCCCATCCCTGCCCCCCTCACCCCCTTCCCACTTCCCCTCCTCTATCTGGAAATTGGCGGCTCTGTGGTGGAGAGAAAGGATCTCGCAACGGGAAATTCAACGGTATATTGTCTTTTTATAAAAAAAAAAAAAACAGTTTGTAGGGCTTGGATTTCTCTTGCTCATCATTATCTGCTGTTTGGAAAGATGCAAGTCTTGTGAGAAGTAATTACATTGATCGCATTTCTTCTTTTATTCCGACTGCACAAGGAATACCATCATGAAACACACATCACATGTAATTACACACAGTTAAAAATCTTTCGATCGCGAAGCACGCACTGCCCACCATCCCCTGTCCACTGAACCGCACAGGACGCTATTGCACATGCTCCCCACAAAGTGACGACGTGACTGTCAGCTGCCGAATCACGTGCAGGTGTCAATTCCGGTCCCGCAAGGATGAGGTGGCGACATCCCTCTGATACATGACTCCTGAGAAATACCTGTCAAAATACGTGTTCACCTAGGCGCTGCCGCTGGTGTAATCCCTTTCTACCTATGGATACTGACGTCACAGGTTGCACTATAGAAATCTGTTCCAATGATTCCCAGAATATCACAGGGTGCATTGTTCCTAGCGATTCTAATGGGACAGCCTGTCCATTACATATCAGTCCCTACCCAGGAATCATAAAGTGTCATAGAAATAGTTAACAGTCGCTTTTGTAGGAGCTTTCATGATGTCTCAGCTTGTCTGAAAGGAAATTCTTGTCCTAACAGGACCTGTTAACGAAAGTGGTCCCAAATAACACAGAATGCATTCTTCCTGATGATCCTAACGAGGCAGCCCACCCTTCACTGAGTTTACCCATCAAACTACTGCTACTGCCAGTCAGAGAGCACCGTCCACCATTGTTTTCTGCAGACGAGACTTTCAGCGGCAAAACTATTTTGTACAGATCGCCATATTGCACTGACAGTTAAAACCCAGCAAAAATTGTCCACAGATCGTCAAATACATCCCACGTACTCACCGTGCCACAGTGCAGTGCCGACACAGGGAATTTCCACCATAAACGTAGCCCATGACTGCAGCTGCAGAAGCGTGTGTTAGCCAGAGAGAGTCCAGGCGGCCATGGACGATCCCTCACCCCAGGAGGACTTGAGTAATAAGAGTTTGAATGCTATCAATACGCAAGTACTCGTCATATTGAGTCTTCTCAAATTTCTGTAGATTATACACACGACAATCGTGGTCCTGAAGGCGACTCAACGCAAACTGGGTATTAGTTCACTATTTACCTGTCCAGGGGGAGCCCCAAGCCAAATTGTCATAAGTCATAAGTTTTCTCAGATTCTCTGAACTGGCATAAGACCCAGCTCGTAACAAAGGCGTCAGCTGAGATACTGTTTTCGGCCCCGACCTGCTGGCTTGCTTCTACTACCTCCAGCCTCACAAGAATATTGGGAACCAGAAACTTATTTATCAGTGTAACTGAAAGTAAATAGGATTGCTGCTGCAGTCTGACACTGAGCGATGTACTGGAAGTGTCTCATATTCATGGCCATGGTTCTGGAACGAATCTCAATATCTATAGTGCACATAATTTTCCACGTAATATATATATTTTTCCCCTTACAGCTCTCGATGTGCTGAATCTATACTTGCCTCATGATAGGACACACAGTCATTTTCTCTGCACATGCCGGAACATAAGCCACAGTAACTTTACACTGCGACATACAAGCATTTCAGACAAACAGTGCAGTTTATATACACTCCTGGAAATGGAAAAAAGAACACATTGACACCGGTGTGTCAGACCCACCATACTTGCTCCGGACACTGCGAGAGGGCTGTACAAGCAATGATCACACGCACGGCACAGCGGACACACCAGGAACCGCAGTGTTGGCCGTCGAATGGCGCTAGCTGCGCAGCATTTGTGCACCGCCGCCGTCAGTGTCAGCCAGTTTGCCGTGGCATACGGAGCTCCATCGCAGTCTTTAACACTGGTAGCATGCCGCGACAGCGTGGACGTGAACCGTATGTGCAGTTGACGGACTTTGAGCGAGGGCGTATAGTGGGCATGCGGGAGGCCGGGTGGACGTACCGCCAAATTGCTCAACACGTGGGGCGTGAGGTCTCCACAGTACATCGATGTTGTCGCCAGTGGTCCGCGGAAGGTGCACGTGCCCGTCGACCTGGGACCGGACCGCAGCGACGCACGGATGCACGCCAAGACCGTAGGATCCTACGCAGTGCCGTAGAGGACCGCACCGCCACTTCCCAGCAAATTAGGGACACTGTTGCTCCTGGGGTATTGGCGAGAACCATTCGCAACCGTCTCCATGAAGCTGGGCTACGGTCCCGCACACCGTTAGGCCGTCTTCCGCTCACGCCCCAACATCGTGCAGCCCGCCTCCAGTGGTGTCGCGACAGGCGTGAATGGAGGGACGATTGGAGACGTGTCGTCTTCAGCGATGAGAGTCGCTTCTGCCTTGGTGCCAATGATGGTCGTATGCGTGTTTGGCGCCGTGTAGGTGAGCGCCACAATCATGACTGCATACGACCGAGGCACACAGGGCCAACACCCATCATCATGGTGTGGGGAGCGATCTCCTACATTGGCCGTACACCACTGGTGATCGTCGAGGGGACACTGAATAGTGCACGGTACATCCAAACCGTCACCGAACCCATCGTTCTACCATTCCTAGACCGGCAAGGGAACTTGCTGTTCCAACAGGACAATGCACGTCCGCATGTATCCCGTGCCACCCAACGTGCTCTAGAAGGTGTAAATCAACTACCCTGGCCAGCAAGATCTCCGGATCTGTCCCCCATTGAGCATGTTTGGGACTGGATGAAGCGTCGTCTCACGCGGTCTGCACGTCCAGCACGAACGCTGGTCCAACTGAGGCGCCAGGTGGAAATGGCATGGCAAGCCGTTCCACAGGACTACATCCAGCATCTCTACGATCGTCTCCATGGGAGAATAGCAGCCTGCATTGCTGCGAAAGGTGGATATACACTGTACTAGTGGCCGACATTGTGCATGCTCTGTTGCCTGTGTCTATGTGCCTGTGGTTCTGTCAGTGTGATCATGTGATGTATCTGACCCCAGGAATGTGTCAATAAAGTTTCCCCTTCCTGGGACAATGAATTCACGGTGTTCTTATTTCAATTTCCAGGAGTGTATGTGTACAGCGCCCGAAAAAATTATGGTATGCACACACACACATCAGCTATGTGTCTCGATTCTCTTCAATCTTAGGAAAGTATCTGACGTTTAAGTTTTCCAGTCAGTGCTTCCGGAAGGTGCTGCATCCTACCAGACTCCCTCAAATAAGTGTTACAAAGCATGGGCGTCTAGCACTGTGTGATAATCAACAACATTCCTGCGGAAGAAAGGACTGGAAAGACATCAGTGATATGAGTTAGTGTACTGTAATCAACGTCACTGTCGATATTGCAAAGGAAAACGCAAGGATAAGCTTAGGGCTGCTGATGAGGAGATGTTTTGTTACAGCCATACTGCCTGTCCTGTTTGTACAATGTAGCAAGTCCAGTTGAGCCCCTGCATTGCTATATTGTGGAGCAGTTTATGAAATGAATCTATCATCCCTTACATCACCACGTCAAATTCATCCTTCACTTATGACTAGACATACATAATTTTTCTGACGTGATTAGTAGTTTGATTAGTTCCCACAAACGCCTGGTGACATGTCGGTTCAAATGGTTCAAATGGCTCTGAGCACTATGGGACTTAACATCTATGGTCATCAGTCCCCTAGAACTTAGAACTACTTAAACCTAACTAACCTAAGGACATCACACAATACCCAGTCATCACGAGGCAGAGAAAATCCCTGACCGCGCCGGGAATCGAACCCGGGAACCGGGGCGCGGGGATATGGGTGGAGAACCGCAAAGCTGTTGTAGTCTAAGCACATTTTTAAGTTTCTGTTGCAAGCACTGTACCTGTCAAACACTTTGGAACAGGAGCAGGATCACTGCAAGACGAATCTGTTGTTTTAGCTGGCAAAATTGAGTTTGTTTCAAAAAATCAAAGAAGCCTATTAGAGCATCAATCAAAAATTTTGTTTCTTACATGTGCGAGAAATGGTGACTTATTGATAAAGGCCTGTCTAGATCTAATATTTCCACTCGCGAATACCGATGTCGATGATGTAACGGATTCGAAATCATCCCTGAGGTGTTTCTCATGCCTAGAGAACCTGCAATCGTGTCTTCCGCCCGTCTTTCACCTGCTAGATGCACACACCACAATCGATGTTCTCTCAACTAAATAAAGGCCTGAAATGTGCAGAAGCAGTCAACTGGACAATTTACATGGGAGGGAATAATGGTTCAGCGCAAACACACTTCCATATTGAGGGGTTAATTAATTAATACTTGTAGCAGGGGGGGAGGTTTCTTGAGGGGGGGGGGTGCAGAGATCAGTAGGTTAACTTGGCCCCACTACTGCCAACAACTGATTCATATTTTCAGTCAATAACATCTTAAGCACGAATTTTTTGCGATAATTTTCACATGGAAAGAAGTAATGATTGCACAAAAGCGAAGAGTATGAATGATATTTGGAGTTCATCCACCGTCATCTTGAGCATACCTCTTCAAGAAGTTAGGCATTTTCAATGTATTTTGCAACATATATACAAAAAAAGTGATGTTTATTATCCATTATTAAGGCTGTGGGTCGCTCAGAAATTTCAATACGTATCACCAAAAATTTTTGATCATTCGCCTAATAATATAAAATGCCTTAAAGGTAGGAAAGCAAGTTTTAAATCTAACCTAAAATCTTTTTTTTTTTTTTGTGGACAACTCCCAACTCCTTCCATTTTTTACACGTATAATTATTTAATAACTGGTAGTCTGATGAAAACATTGTTTTGAGTATAAATGCATGAGTAAGACTGGACGATAGTATGTTCATTGATGTTAATTATGCAGGCATATCCTGTAAACTTACTAGTTTCATATCATTTCGATAAAAATGTCGTTCAAAGGATCTGTGAAACATATAACTAACTACATCGCAATAAAGTCTATGTTTCTGATCCACAACGTTGGGTAGATTCAATCAGCAACCTACCCATTTTTTTCTTACTTTTATTTGAGATGAGCATATTTCTCCAAATCAAAGTGTTAACATCATATTATTCTTCTGGTTTGTTGTATTCTCTGGATCATTCTGTATTTGCTGGTCACTTTTAATCGATATGTGCAAATAATATTAGTTTTTTCTATTCGTCTAAGAACCAAACATTTTGTCATGATTGACGTAAATGCAAGAAATTTATTGTAAGGTTGTAAAACAAGCCACAGAACAAAAGCTTTTCAAAGCTGTGTCCGACAAGGTTTTGGTTATTTTTTTTCTCAGAAAAGAAATGACATCACTGGCGCATATATCAAACCTAATGTCACTGTTCAGTATAATATTCTCAGTCTTTGTGAAACGTATCTGTAGCCAGGATATTTTTATTCTCCGGAAATGAACGTCGAATCGTAAACAGAGGGACCTATTCATTTCGCGCAAGTGAATAACGATCATCTGCATAACGAAATGAAAAAAGTTTAACGTCCTTGATAGGGACAACTATTTTTCCACTGTTAACATTCCTTCTTCAGAAAGCACATCCGCATACGAACTGAGCAAGAAGGGCGACACACTACAAACCTGAGTCGATATTTTTTTGATATTTTGACTTTACTGGTCAACTTTTTATTTATGCCGCTCTGCCTCAGTACATTTCCATAACCACTTGAACTCTTCGCCCATTTATATTTAGAGCTTTCAGTCTCTCATAGTTTTCTTCACACACTCATACTATTATAAACATTTGTCCGTGTCTATAGAATTTCTTTTCTGAGAAAAGAAATAACCGGTATCTTGCAGGACGCAGCTTTGGAAAGTGTTTATTCTTAGGCTTTTCATAAACTTAGAATAAATTTCTTTTATTTCCGTCAATGTTGGCAAAAGGTTTGGTTCTTAGACTAACGGTTTCGGTCAGCAACGACTATCTTCAGATCTGCAGTAAAAATGGGAAATGCAGTACAACTAAGAGACAAATGACATCTTAAGACAATAAACTGTGCCATAAAGAAAAATTATTGCTTTCATGGATGTGGAAACAAGCGCTTAAAATATGACGAGGCATACCTGTTTTATTACATGTCCTAACATAGTAAAGCCATAGTGGCATCGTCACAACGTATACACAAAATCGGCTTAGCATCAAATTTAAGATATAGTGTAAACTAGGCCACAGGGCCCGTCGAATCATATGTCAATAGCGCTACTGTTCGTAACAATCTACAGTGCAGTACAGTAGCCATAACATATGTTTGTGGCGGAAGCTCGTTAGGTGTCGCTACTTTAAGTCTGCGCATATTCGTCGATTATGAAACTGTACAAAACACAATAAATGAAGGGTACAATAGGTAAAGTCTACAGTGGGCTTACCAAATGTATACGTTATTACGGTGATAAAACGCAATAGTTAAAAACGCTAATAAAGCTAAATTTAAAGTTGTTAAAAGGAAATAATTAAGTGATAATATGTGATTCTGAGACGGTCTTATGGTCATTTTAGATAAAAATGATAATGTACACAAGAACAAGCGAGTGGAACTAATAAAATAATATAAATTTGATAGAATAACAAGGGAAAGAAGCGAAAAGGATGAAAACAAAGCACTACAGTAAGTAATGGCGTAACCGCCATAATGCAGCATAGGCGAGAAGTCGGAGAAACGTAACCGCCAGAGGGCTTCACGTACCCTGCAACACGTCTTCCCAAGAAAAGTATAATGAAATAAAATAGCAGTCAATTAATAAGATTATCTTGGTAATGAAATGTATTACGTATACAGAGAAGGGACAATCGAATGCGAGAAGAACAAGAACAACGTAAGAAAATGGAGCAAATATGTGATGCCCTCTGTACTATGTAAGGAGAGAGAGGCGTTCAGTAATCAATGTAAAATAGGCACTGGGTGTAATATCTCGTTGCCCCTTGAAGATTTTTGGTAGCTCCTGTTTATTGGCTTCATAAATTTCAAGCTCTTCCAATAAATCGAGGGCACGACCTTTTTTCGCACGGGGTAGAATACGCATACTTTTCTCAATGCTCCATATAATATGGCTGATTTCTGCTACGTGTGATACGAAGGCAGTTTTGTTACTTGGCTGTAAATGCTCCGTAAACCTTCCATCAAAAGAGTGGCAGGTTTGTCCGATATAATAGCTACCACCGTTATTACCATCGACCCTACATACATCACAGCCGTCAAATTTTATAAACGCCGGTCACATACGTTGAATTGTGTAGCTGTAATATCATAATACGGGCGAAAAACTGACAGGCTTAAATTTTTTTGTTTTGTTCATCAGTTCTAAGATATTTAATTCAGCTCTCTGCATGGTAACTGTATTGCATATCCATTGAAACCTGCTTTTATATTCAAATATTACTGTTACTCCACAATCTTACATCACCTCCGCCTCTGCTCTCCATTAGAAAATTAATTATTCCTTGATAGCTCTGGATGATGAGTCGTATCAGCCCATCTCTTCCTTTAGCCACAAAGTAAGTATTTTCCGCAGTTCTCTTCAGTACCTCTTGACTAGCCTGAAAATTGGTGCTGCAGAAGAATGTTGAGAATCGAATTACAAATGAGGAGGTACTAAATCTGTGGTATCACGTATTGACACGACCCCACTGGCGTCATAGCAACCCAGTTGCAAGTTTCCGTCTGACGCCGATAGTAGTCGCTACGAACCAGGCGGACTCAATTTTGCACACCCACTGAGTCACACCTCCAGCAGCTCTGTACTTCGAGCGTTCTCTGCCGTCACAATATACGAGGTAAACCCAAAAGTAAGGTCTCCTATTTTTTTATAAGTACATAGACCTGTTTATTTCTACAATGGTTTACATCAGTTTACAGCTTGAACATTTATCTACTTTTCGACATAATCACCTTTTCTGTCGATGCATTTTTGTAGACGCTGTGGCAGTTTTTGTATGCCCATGTCATACCAGCCCGCCCAATGCTGTTCACAAAGTTATGAACCTCTTCTTTCACCTCGTCGTCAGTGCTGAATCGCTTTCCGGCCAAATGTTCTTTTAACCTAGGGTACAGGTGATAGTCACTGGGCGCCAAGTCAGGATGTAGGGTGGGTGGGTGGGTGATTATGTTCCACTGAAACTGTTGCAGGAGAACAACAGTTTGCAGAGCGATGTTCAAATGGCTCTGAGCATTATGGGACTTAACTTCTGAGGTCATCAGTCCCCTAGAGCTTAGAACTACTTAAACCTAACTAACCTAAGCACATCACACACATCCATGCCCGAGGCAGGATTCGAACCTGCGACAGTAGCGGTCGCGCGGTTCCAGACTATAGCGCCTAGAACCGCTCGGCCACTCCGGTCGGCGCAGAGCGATGTGTGGGCGAGCGTTGTCATGGAGAATGTGTACGCACTTGCTCAAAATTCCTCTTTTCCGGTTCTGAATTGACCGTTTGAGTTTTTTCAGCGTCTCACAGTACCTGTCAGCGTTAATTGTGGTCCCAGTGGGCATAAAGTCGACCAACAATACTCCTTTCCAATCCCAAAAAACGGTTGTCATTCCTTTACCGGCAGACTATGTTTGAATTTCCGTGGCTTTGGCGAAGAAGGATGTCGCCATTGGCTTGATTGTTGCTTGGTCTCAGGTGTTAAGTGGTATGCCCAGGTTTCGTCACCCGTGACAATTGAATCCAGAAAGTTGCCCTGTTCGGCTGTAAGGTGGTGAAGAAATGCGCGGGAAGCATCAACTCGTTGCCGCATGTGGTCCTCAGTCAGCATGCGTGGCAACCCATCTTGCGCACACCTTCCGGTAGTTCAATGTTTCCCTTAAAATTCTGTGAGCAGTGCTTCGGGAAACCTCAGGAACCAACGTGCAGGAAACATCCATGGTGATCCACCGATCTTCATGCATGCTTTGCTCAACCTTCAACGTCTCCCGCTCCTTTGTTCGTCGTGAATTTCGGTCCGACCAGCTGCAAACTCTCTACACCACTTACGAACATTTTTGACATCCATGCACGAGTCACCATACACTTCCGTCGATTGACCTTTGCGTTGAAAAACCTAATAACTGCGCGCAATTCGCACTTGACGGTGACATCCAACGGGAGCTCCATTCTCAACGGCTGCCTAGCCAAGACTGAGCGCCTCAGCGCGGCGTGCGCATGTTTACACAAAACGCGTGAAGTACTCTTCATAACAGTGTGACCAACTGCCACACAAACAGAGTTCTGTACTTATAAAAAAGTAGGAGACCTTACTTTTGGGATTACCCTCGTAGGACTGTCGACAGCTGCAACCCACCCACTCGCACTCAGAACCACTTCTCTAAGGGACGCCACGCAGATGCCGCCTTGTGACGGCTGCGTCTTCATAGTTTGTGCTTTAGTGCAGAGAGACTTTTCCTTGTGGACGTTGACACAAATGGTCTGTTTTTTGTCACATTATCTGTATGGAGTCTTCAAGTAGCTGGAGAAATACGGGTTAAGTAAATCTTCTGTTTGCTGTGTTATTTGTTCACTAATCCTTTCTGCTCCTGTTTATTTTTCCTGCGACGCCGTCTGCCGCAAAACGCTGTAGCCCACCTCTGCCTACTGTTGTGTATGAAGTCAAACACAACAAAATCGAATTGAGGAAAAAGGAATTTATGGCACAACTTGACTAAAGTAAGGGGTCGGTTCATAGGACACAATCTCAAGGTATCGTCAGTTTGGTAATGGAAGGAAGTGTTTGTGTATGTGTGTGGGGGAGGGGGAGAGGGCAACTGAGACCAATGCTTGGTTATAGTAAGCAGGACCAAATGTAGGTAGGTTTCAGTATTTAAGCAGAGATGAAGAGGCTTGCACAAGACACAATATCGTGAAGGAGCTGCATCAAACCAATCCTCAGACCACAACAACAACAACAACAACTTCTTTTAGTTTCTCACTCAACCCCTCGATTCCTCAGCATTATTCTGTGACATTTAAAACATTTTCATTTTCTTCTTGTCCTTAGTGTTTAGCGTCCACGTTTCACTTCTGTTGTAAGACTATACTCTACAGAAGTACTTTCCTAAAAGAATTTCTAACATTTTAATTGTAACACATTTATCTTTCTTAGAAAAGATTTTCTTGTTATTGCCACTCTGCGTATGCTGTTTACGAATGACGTGGTCAGTTATTTTGCTGCTCAAAGAACCAAACCTCGTCTACTACTTTCGGTGGCTCATTTCCCAATCGTATTCCTCAGCTTCAGCTGACTGAATTCGACTTCATTTCACATGATTTACTTTTACGTATGTGCAGTATATAACTTCTTTTGGCAACAAAATAAATTTATAGTCAATATGCTACGGTATGAGTACCAGTGTATCGAACAATTCTGAATTATTGCACACATCCGAAAAACCAAATTGCCAATTTATTTATCTATATTCGATCAATGCAACAATTTATTCGTTCCATCTCATCGTCCACGTTCATAATTTGGCTTGTTTTGTAAATGTTTGTAACGTATGTTACCTTATGTAGGTGTAATACCATGACCTTACTTAAATATTGGTACCCATTATGGCCTGAATTTTTTTTTTTTTTTTTTTTGAAGATTCTCAATTTTTTGTATCATAGCGGCCCGGAAAATTCTATAGCACGAAGAAAACCAAAGAAATACGATTTTGGACAATGGTCTTGTGGTAGCGTTCTCGCTTCTCGCGCACGGGGTCCCGGGTTCGATTCGCGGCGGGGTCAGGGATTCTTCCCTGCCTCGGAATGACTGGGTGTTATTGTGTCGTCATCATCATCATCATCATTCATCCTCATTGTGGTCGGAGGAAGGCAATGGCAAACCACCTCCCCTAGGACCTTGCCTACTATGGCGCTGCGGGTCTCCCGCATCGTCCCCTACGCTCCTCGGAGTATGGAACCTCATCATCATTTCATTTTTAAAGGGACTTGAGAATCACATTAGGTCATATAGTATAATCATCAATAACGTTATTTCATGGGAAGTGGTATTGATGAATACAGTATTTCCTCTCACTGGCACAAAAAACATCTTTCATTGTGAACATTTAGAATGAGGCCTGTATTATGTGGTATAAATAGCACGCTATTCACATCTCGGAGGACTAGCAATAAAATCTGGACGTGAGCTCCAAGATTTTGTGTTCGAATTTCATTTGAAAGTGAAAAATCTCTTCGCCTTCTGGAAACTAATTGGAAGTATTCTCCTGATGCCTAATATGTGAGGTGTGGCTATCAAATGGGATTGATGCTGTCACAGAGTAAGTACGCATGCGCCAAAGACGAACGAACAATAGCTGTGAAGTGTGAAGCCTTCTCACCCGAATGCGACTGCCTGGTGTCCGTAGGTAAATCAGTGCGGCCGTAAGTGCGTGTGTTCCTGTAAGAGCTACAGTATTATACTGTTTTGCATGAAACATGATAATTATAACAACAGAGCAACGAACTGTCGTGAAGTTTCTCATGAAATTTGGAACAGTGCTACCGAAACCTGTCTTTCACTAAAAGAAGTGTATGGTGAAGACTGTTTATTACGTACGCGAGTTTTTGATTGGTTCAAGAGTTTCCAAGGTGGCCGAGGAAAAGCATGCCAAATTTAAAAGAACGCAAAATCCCCAAGATTTGCAAAGTTTTACAGAAGTTCGAAATACAGCGCGTACTTCAATGCGAGATGCTTTTAATAATTTCGAAATCTGGCAGGAAACCCAAAGAGATTCTGGTCATACATAAAGCACACCAGTGGCAAGACGCAATCAATACCTTCACTGCGCGATAACAATGGTGAAGTCACTGATGACATTGCCACTAAAGCATAGTTATTAAGCACGCTTTTCCGAAACTGCTTCACCAAAGAAGACGAAGTAAATATTCCTGAATTCCAATCAAGGACAACTGCCAAGATGAGAAACATAGAAGTAGATATACTCGGTGTAACAAAGCAGCTTAAATCACTCAATAAAGGCAAGGCCTCCGGTCCAGACTGTATACCAGTCAGGTTCCTCTCAGAGTATTGCTGATGAAATAGCTCCATATTTAGCAATTATCACTCGCTCACAGAAAGATCCGTTTCTAAAGACTGGAAAATTACTCAAGTCACACCAATACCTAAAAAGGGAATTAGGAGTAATCCGCTGAATTACAGGCCTATGTCACTAACGTCGATTTGCAGTTGGGTTTTAGAATATATGCTGTATTCGAACATTATGAAGCACCTAGAAGAAAACGATTTATTGTCATAGCAAGGATTTAAAAAATATCGTTCTTGTGAAACACAACTAGCTCTTTATACTCATGAAGTAATAAGTGCTATCGATAGGGAATGTCAAATTGATTCCAGATTCCAGATTTCCAGAAGGCTTTCGACACCGTTCCTCACAAGCGTCTTCTAACCAAACTGCGTGCCTACGGAGTAACGCCTCAGTTGTGCGACTGGATTAGTGATTTCCTGTCAGAAAGGTCACAGTTCGTAGTAATAGACGGAAAGCCATCGAGTAAAACAGAAGTAATATCCGGCGTTCCCCAAGGAAGTGTTATAGGCCCTCTATTGTTCCTGATCTATATTAACGACATAGGAGACAATCTGAGTAGCCGTCTCAGATTGTTTGCAGATGATGCTGTCATTTACCGTCTTGTAAAGTCATCAGATGATCAAAACGACTTGCAAAATGATTTAGAAAAGATATCTGTATGGTGCGAAAAGTGGCAATTGACCCTGAATAAAGAAAAGTGTGAAGTTATTCACATGAGTACTAAAATAAATCAGCTACATTTTGATTACGCGATAAGTCACACAAATCTGACGGCTGTAAATTCAACTAAATACTTACGGATTACAATTACAAGTAACCTAAATTGGAATAATTACATAGATAATATTGTGGGTAGAGCAAACCAAAGACTGCGATTCACTTGCAGAACGCCGGCCGTGGTGGCCAAGCAGTTAAAGGCGCTACAGTCTGGAACCGCGCGGCCGCTACGGTCGCAGGTTCGAATCCTGCCTCGGGCATGGATGTGTGTGATGTCCTTAGGTTAGTTAGGTTTAAGTAGTTCTAAGTTCTAGGGGACTGATGACCTTATAGTGCTCAGAACCATTTGAACCATTTTCACTTGCAGAACACTTAGAAGGTGCAACAGGTCTACCAAAGAGACTTCTTACACTACGCTTCTCCGCCCTATTCTGGAGTATTGCTGTGCGGTGTGGGATCCGCATCAGGTGGGACTGACGGATGACATCGAAAAGGTACAAAGAAGGGCTGCTCGTTTTGTATTATCGCGAAATAGGGGAGGTAGTGTCACAGACATCATACGTGAGTTGGGGTGGCAATCATTAAAACAAAGGCATTTTCGTTGCGGCGGGATCTTCTCATGAAATTTCAATCACCAGTTTTCTCCTCCGATTCCGAAAACATTCTATCGGCACCCATATACATAGGGAGAAATGATCATCACGATAAAATAAGAGAAATCAGGGCTCGCACAGAAACATTTAAGTGCTCGTTTTTACCGCGTGCCGTCCGAGAGTGGAACGGTAGAGAGACAGCATGGTTCATTGAACCCTCTGCCAGGCACTTTATTGTGAATAGCAGAGTAATCACGTAGACGTATATGTGGATGTAGAAGATGACTCGCGCCCGGAACGCCCTTCAACATCAAAAACTGTTGAAAATATCGAAAAAGTAGCTGCAGCGAAACCTCTTGGAACCTACCACTTGAATTTTTATGAGAAAGTGTTCGATTGGAGGAGTGATCTTCTTAAAAGATGGATAAGGTAAAATGTGATCCTGAACATAATCTTTTAAACACAATTAATGACAGCAACTGTCACAATGAAAGATGTTACGTGTTATTAACCGTAATAATAATACAGCACGTACCTAATCATGTACATAGCAAAATGCGCGGAAATTTGCATCTGCACACACTTTTTCACACGTTTGTTTGCTATCACATTCTCATATTCCTTTTCCACCTCACATAGTACGTACATCAGTTTCTGGTTGGAAAGCTCATAAGCAGGGGACTTTGTTCCAACAGTATTATGTAAAGCATCGCCTAATGGGATTGCCTCTACAGGAATTGCGTCATCTTCACTATCACTGTTTTGGTTGTCACTACAGTGAGGAAATGGGTTTATTTCCGTGACGACATCTTCAATTTCTTCGTTCACTGCATAAATGTCCAATTCAAAATTGGCAGCATCGCACAGGTGACTGCGGATATTTACCGGTTCATCGCCACCTTCTTCTTCTCCAGCGCCCACAGTTAGTGAAGACTGAAAGCTGAATGAATGAAGCTTTTCTGTTTCGTTTTTCACTTCATTCCACGCACTTTTAGTCCAGCTGACAGGAACACTTACGGCCACAGTCTCAGCTAGGTCATAGACAGATGTGGTATTGTCCATATGCGCAACTAGGCAACGGAGGAGCTACTATCGGTAATTTAATTTGAAAGACCGGATCACTCCTTGGTCAAGAGGCTGAACACACAATGTTGTATGGGCAGGAAAAAATTTTACTTCCCATATTTAGTAACTTTTCGCTGCAATGAAACGGTGCATTATCTACGAACAGCAGGATTTTACGTTTATGAATGCTCATTTTTGAATTTAATTTATTCAGCCAAGAACGAAAAATATCACACGTGAGCCATGCATTTTTATTTTCATGTCATTGTTTCTGAAGCTCTGTGGACGATTTTCTGTACGTATCACTTGTGGCTGATCTTTTTCACCGCAGAGGCTGGCACAAAGACCGATCGTTAATCTTTGTTTTACCATTTTGCTGCCTTTGCACTAATCATCCTTCACAGCTACTGTTTTGTCTGGAATAGCTTCAAAAATAGACCATTTTCATCCATGTTGTAAATGCCTCTAGCACAACAGGCACTTGGGATTACACTAAGTCTCAATTCCCAGTCGAATATAACATATTTATTAACTTCTGCACTTTCTCCACAGACTGCTCGGAAAACAATACTGTGTCGTACACGAAATCGGTTCAAACCAGCCGTTGCTTGCACCGAAATTAGGATTAAGATCAGAAACAAATGTAAGAGCCTTTTCTTGTAGCATCGGTCTACTTATAGGCAATACTTTGGCGCGTGCTCCATCCACTGTAAAATAGCATTATTAACGTCTTCAAATGGTTGCCAGCGTCTTTTCTATGGCTTTATTGCGCTTTTTCCCATTCCTTAACATATCTGCCACGATTTGCATTTGTATTCTGTACGTGACTTTATCCAGAAATTACACTCACTCGTTAACTGACGCTAAGATTTTCATTTTTCACTGTCTCTAATGACAGAAATTCGGAGTTCTAGTAAAAAGAACGACAAGTTTTCTTTCATTTGAAGTAGCCATGACTGTTTCCTTCAGCGGAAAAACAGAACTGTTTGCTATCAGAAGTACAAATGACAAAAAAAATTTAGAGATTGTTCTGTAACATTGTCGACGAGAAACCTAACAATAAGACAGTATGCTAATTCCCTCTTCTATGGTTGTTTGTGGTCGTTTTAAAGGGAAGACATTGTCATCTAAAGAGTGATCGTTGGTGGAGGAAGGGGATGAAAGGGAATAAAGATGAATTGGTCTTATGAAAGTTTCTTAAAAATATGATCGTTTAGACAAGGGTCTGCTTAAAGTGGTGGTCTTCTCGAGAGGTTTCACCCTAACATGATTAGATAAAAGCTTCGGTTGGGTATTCTGTGGATTGCTGAAAGTGTAGGCATTGACGAAGGATGCGTAAGGCAAATTTTATAGAATCAATTTGACTTGAGAAAAGTGTGTGTGAAACTGGTGCCAATAATTCTGACGATGAACAAAAAGATGCTCGTGAAAATCTTTGTACTGACAATCTGAATACCACTGAAAATCATCCTAATTTCTTAGAAAAATTGATAACATCTGGAGAATCTTCGTTTTTCACTTATGATCCAGAAACCAGACCCACTGGAAGGTCCCAACTTCATGAAGAGCGAAAAAGTTCGCATGAGCGAATAAAGATTCAAAGCGATGTTTTTTGCAATAGTCAAGGACTTTTGTATCTTGACTGGGAGCCTGAAGGGCAACATTAGTACCTTGAGCTTCTTGCTCAACTCAGTGGGAAAATAAGGTAAAAAACGACCCGAATTGTGGAAGAACAAGTCACTGGTTCTGCATCAAGACAATACACTGGCTCATACCGCATTGTCTGTTAAGAGGATTCTAGCGAATCACAGAATCCCACTACTAGACCGTCCACCTTTCCTCCTGACCTTGCACCATGTGACGCATCTATTCCCCAAGCTTAACTTTGCATTAAAAGCAACGAGATTTCAGTCCGTTGAAGCAATGAAAGACAAAGCGGCATGTGTCGTCAACGAGCTTACAGAGAAAGACTTCCGGCACCGTTTCCACCAATGGAAAATTCGCACGGAGAGTTCTAATGGATAGAGGATATAAGGCTGTAGCCAAATGGGGGGTCCAGGAGTCCGGAACCCCCCCACCCCCTCTCTATCAGCTAAACGAAATTACACACGACCTAGCTGCCGTGCAGTAAAACTGGAAGATATTTTGGTTTTCAATCAAACGTCGAAAAAGGGATGTGCACTATCGATAGTCAGCAAGGCCAACGATAGGTTTAAACGATGTATACTACCATAGCACTATCGGCTATCGCCAATCCCTATTGCAGCCAAGGCCATTTGTTGGCCTTGCTTGAGCTCAGTTGTTCCTTTGTTAATCAATCCAGTTAACCCGCACTTGAATTTAATGTAAGTGCTATCGCTTATTGTTTTGTGCTGTGTGGTGTTCAGATAGTTTCCCATTAGGATTAGTTTGTAACGAGGTAGAAAAGGAAAATCGATTTTGATTTATCCGGTAGCGTTATGGCACGTTAAAAATGTGTACGCACTACTTTAATAGCCTAATTACCTATCTATAGCAGTTTAATGATAGCACTGAATTCGTTATTTGGAGGCCGGTAGAACTTTGGGGTTGCAACATTTCATTATTTCACAAGGCAGCCGAGTGGTAAATATCATTACGAATAACATTAACTTAAAATCAGTGTACAAAAATACAGTTGGATTTGTCTGTATCGCCCAAAAATCGCGTTGATCAACAAAAATACCGCCCGAACGGCGATTGTTGCATTTCTTTAAAAAATTTGTTCAATATTCTATCATTAGCAGCTCCAATGGCAAAATATCGCCCAATCTGGTCACCCGGGCGGTACTCAGTTATGAAAATGGGTCCCGATACCGAACGATAGGGAGGGGTTTGTGGAGAGCAGAAGGGATACGGGATGAAAGCACATTCTGTGGTTCGTTCGCTTCTGAAAGATCAGCGGGCTCCTTGAATTCGACCGAGTCGACTGCGCCGTGCATCCCTCCCTTCCCCTTTTGTCTAACATCTACGAGTGTTATCCAGAAAATAATGCACCGCATTTTTTTTCTCAGCCAGAAACAATGCTACGAATGCGATACGTTACGTGTGTATTATTTCAAGTCTCCTGGGTGAGCGCGCCAAGTTTCCTTCACTTCCGACAGATAGCGGAGCTACAGGACCGTTTCAGAATTTGATCTGTAGATGATGCACGTTACAAGCAACTAGCCGTCATTGAATTAGTCACTGCAGAGAGAGAAATTGTGGGGAATATTCACAAACACTTGTGCAAAGTCTGTGGAGCATCTGCTGTCGACAGAAGTACAGTTAGTCTCTGGGCACGCAGGGTGAGGTCATTAGAAGCGGTTCGGCGGAGCTCCACGATTTGCGGCGGTGGGGGAGACCATCCACGGCTGTCACACCTGACATGTTGCAGCGAGCTGATGTCATTCGCGAGGACAGACGCATTACGACTCGGCAGTTGGCAGACATTTTGAGGACGATGAAGCACTGGCTCCACCACCAGGACATGGATTGGTACCGACAGGGCATACATGCCCTTGTTTCAAACTGAAGGCAGGGTATAAAGCGGGATGGAGATTACGCAAAAAATAGGGTGGGTAGATAGAACACCATTCTTTCGTGTGTGTCCAATAAAGAATTGTTGAAGAAAAATGCGGTGCATTAATTTCTGGGCAACCCTCGTATTTACGCTCTTGTAGTACTGTAATAACTGAAGCCAGCAATTCTGTGCACAAATAAATCTTAAAATATGCATGGATTCATGTTCATGCACTATCAAATGGCTAAACATGCAAAATTCAGAGAAAAACAGGCAGTGTCAGAATTCAATCTTTTGTTGTGATGCATTTTATTTTGTTTTGTTTTAAAGCAACGTACAACAACCAGTTTTCCAAATTCTCCACCGACTTGGGGTAGTTCTGCGTGTTCAGCCGCTGAGGTAGCAATCCCTGGCTTCAGGACACGACATGATTCGAATCCATCGGCTGGCAATCTTGAAACTAGTTTTCTCTGGTTTCCCATTTTCTGTTTACGCAAATGACGATGTTCGGCCTTTGTTGTAGGTTTAAGACAATCCTTCCGAATACCTTTCTTTCCTGACAGATTCCGATTCCCTTAAACATGCAGCTCCTCTGCTTGGTTGAAAAGAACTGCATCAAAGGCGTCTCTTTGGAGACTTCCGGCGCTAAAAGCCATACAAAAAATAAATATTACGTAAATTCTGCTGATTTAGGCTTTTATGTCTGCCGGGACATTTTTAATGCAAAAAAATGATCTTCCTAAGATTGCAAGAAGTGAGGGACGCATACTTAAGCTAGGAAAGTTGGAAAACCTAAGGTTGAATAATTCCTGATCCTTTGGATAAAATCACAGTGTCCCAAAAAATGTGCGCTCGTCTGTTCCTGATTACTTCCTCAAGTCAAATTCAGACTAAAAGAAGATTCATAGTGACCCTGGAGTGTGAAGGTGCTGTGGCCTTCTCCACCAGACACCACAGCGCCTAGAGTATCAGCAACCAAACTGACAGCCTGCAGCCGCAGGTTGCCCACTTCGCAGGCACACCGAAGCACTACACAACCGACAGTAAATATTGATGAACGGCAACAACAACAACAACAACACAGCAAAGACGCCAGCGGCCGCCAGGGGCCACTACCAGCCCACATAAACATAAAGAAGAGGTCGCTGCAGATCCCGGAACTATTTTCACACGTCAAACCACGTGATGGAAAATAGTTCCGAGGTACTCATCCACCGAAGCACCTTAAAGTCCGGCGCTCGGCCGCACATCGGCAGTTCGTCGACTGCCAGCAGACTTGGATAGCTGCCACCCCAGCAGCCTGGCTTGGATCTTCTCGCTGATCTCTGGATTAGGCTTGGTATATTGGAGAAGTCTCTGACGGAGACTAGTAGGAAATTATTTCAGTTGTTTTCTATATTATTCTTGTATGTAGCTGTGATTCGAAGACGGATCACAGTTTGTATTGGTGTTATACTTGGAGAATTTGTTTTGGTTAATTGAACAGTCCAATAAATTGTTTTCGGACTTTAATCGTTAGTTTCTTCTGCTTAAACAGACATATCAGAAGGGACATTGGAACATGACTACTTCTTAGTGGTTTGCCAAGCACTATTAAAGGCCAGTGGGGGAGGGGGGGAGGGGGCTGAGGTGCTCCATCTTGCTGGAAAATTATCCGTGGTTGATATTCTTCTAAATGTGGGGCTTTCATAGTGCGTGATTTCCTGGATGAAACATTTCCGGATCTGTGGATTGGGAGGAACAGTCCAACACCCTGGCCACCCCGTCTCCAGACATTATGCCCCTTGACTTTTTTTCTGGGGCTATATGAAGGACAGAGTCTTCGTCGCACCAGTTGCTGATGTCGACGAACTGAAGGCTAGGATACAAGCTGCTGTGGGTACTGTGACAGAACACATGTTACGAAACACCTGGCTGGAACTGGAATACTGCCTCGACATTCTCCGAGCTACCAAGGGAGCACACATAGAGGTTTACTAACGTAAGTGGTCTTAAAAAAAATTAGCAACACTAACCTATGTAAGGCATCAAATGCAATTTATTATGCCAAACGGTCATTCTGTAATAAATTGTTATATTCAGGGCAAGACTTTGTGCTAGTTACGAGTTCGCGAAGTAGTACAAAGTGTATTTAAGTGAACGGTATAATAAGTGGTGTGGAATTTCGGACGGAATATCAAAATTATTGCATTTGACTGTTAGTTAAAACCGCGTGGCGTGTTGTGCGATCTAAGACTGGAACAGGTATTATGTGTAGAGCAGAGTGCACAACATTTGAGCGAGCATTTTCATAACTAAACGATCCGGTGAACTCTGTTAATTTCGGTAACGGGTGTAAATACCATAAACTGGCTACATGTGTGATTGTCGTGTGCGTGTGAACTTAACATTGTGTTGCCACTTAGTACGGACTTGGCAGTATGAACTATGATCTTTATCGTGAAAATACACCTGAAAATTTAGATTGCCAAGTTAAAACTTTTATTTCAGTCGCTAGCCACATCTCATTTACCGGACAACTCTATGTATGTTGCGACCTGCAATAGACAGTAGTGGTCTAGTATTTTCTACTACAGCTTTTAGCTAGACAAATGAACGTTGCTGGACACTGACAGGGTGGTAGAAAAGTAATGTGCCGCGTCGCAATATTTTTCCGAAAAATTGAGAAACACGGAAACTCCCACTTACACAAAAGTGCGAAACAGAGAGTTGAAAAGCATTTATATTATTTCGTTATTGCCCTAACCTGTACCTAACTATGTACAAAAGAACAAAATTAAACAAAAACAATTATTTCTTCTGACAGATAAGTTAAGGATATTATTATTATTATTGTTCTTTCTTTTCTCAGACGTTATGTCTGGTCAAAAATGGAAAGTGACGCGGACCTTGATCAAGCGCGACTTCATTTTAACTGTACGGTATATGTTACATTGCATTTAGGAACTTTTGGGTAATTGAACAAGTATCAATAACTACAGAATTCTGTAGTTGTATATATAAGTTTGTATGTAGCTGTATTGCATTGATGTACTGGTGGATACTGTGTGGTATGACTCCTGTAGTTGATAGTATAATTGGTATAATGTCAACTTTATCCTGATGCCACATGTCCTTGACTTCCTCAGCCAGTTGGATGTATTTTTCAATTTTTTCTCCTGTTTTCTTTTGTATATTTGTTGTATTGGGTATGGATATTTCGATTAGTTGTGTTAATTTCTTCTTTTTATTGGTGAGTATGATGTCAGATTTGTTATGTGGTGTTGTTTTATCTGTTATAATGGTTCTGTTCAAGTATAATTTGTATTCATCATTCTCCAGTACAATTTGTGGTGCATACTTGTATGTGGGAACGTGTTGTTTTATAAGTTTATGTTGTAAGGCAAGCTGTTGATGTATTATTTTTGCTAGATTGTCATGTCTTCTGGGGTATTCTGTATTTGGTAGTATTGTACACCCGCTTGTGATGTGATCTACTGTTTCTATTTGTTGTTTGCAAAGTCTGCATTTATCTGTTGTGCTATTGGGATCTTTAATAATATGCTTGCTGTAATATCTGGTGTTTATTGTTTGATCCTGTATTGCAATCATGAATCCTTCCGTCTCACTGTATATATTGCCTTTTCTTAGCCATGTGTTGGATGCGTCTTGATCAATGTGTGGCTGTGTTAGATGATATGGGTGCTTGCCATGTAGTGTTTTCTTTTTCCAATTTACTTTCTTCGTATCTGTTGATGTTATGTGATCTAGAGGGTTGTAGAAGTGGTAATGAAATTGCAGTGGTCTAACCAATGTATTTATATGAGTGATTGCTTTGTGTAGTTTGCTAGTTTCTGCTCGTTCTAGAAAGAATTTTCTTAAATTGTCTATCTCTCCATAATGCAGGTTTTTTACGTCGATAAATTCTCTTCCTCCTTCCTTTCTGCTTAATGTGAATCTTTCTGTTGCTGAATGTATGTGATGTATTCTATATTTGTGGCATTGTGATCGTGTAAGTGTATTGAGTGCTTCTAGGTCTGTGTTACTCCATTTCACTACTCCAAATGAGTAGGTCAATATTGGTATAGCATAAGTAGTTATAGCTTTTGTCTTGTTTCTTGCTGTCAATTCCGTTTTCAGTATTTTTGTTAGTCTTTGTCTATATATTTCTTTTAGTTCTTCTTTAATATTTGTATTATCTATTCCTATTTTTTGTCTGTATCCTAGCTAAAATAGACATCTGTTTTTTCCATCGCTTCTATGCAGTCGCTGTGGTTACCCAATATGTAATCTTCTTGTTTAGTGTGTTTTCCCTCGACAATGCTATTTTTCTTCCATTTGTCTGTTCCAAAAGCCATATTTATATCATTGCTGAATACTTCTGTTATTTTTAGTAATTGGTTGAGTTTTTGATTTGTTGCAGCCAGTAGTTTTAGATCATCCATGTATAGCAAATGTGTGATTTAGTGTGGGTATGTTCCAGTAATATTGTATCCATAATTTGTATTATTTAGCATGTTGGATAGTGGGTTCAGAGCAAGGCAGAACCAGAAAGGAGTTAATGAGTCTCCTTGGTATATTCCACGCTTAATCTGTATTGGCTGTGATGTGATATTATTTGAATTTGTTTGGATATTAAGTGTGGTTTTCCAATTTTTCATTACTATGTTTAGGAACTGTATCAATTTAGGATCTACTCTGTATATTTCCAATATGTGTAGTAACCATGAGTGGGGTACACTATCAAAAGCTTTTTGGTAACCAATGTATGCGTAGTGTAGCGACCTTTGTTTAGTTTTAGCTTGATATGTCACCTCTGCATCTATTATCAGTTGCTCTTTACATCCTTGTGCTCCTTTGCAACAGCCTTTTTGTTCTTCATTTATAATTTTGTTCTGTGTTGTATGTGTTATTAATTTCTGTGTAATTACTGAAGTTAATATTTTGTATATTGTTGGTAGGCATGTTATGGGTTGTCTGTGTCTGCTTGATCTTCAGGTTTCAGATAAGTTATTCGATGTGTAAGTGTACCGGGGAATGTGTATGGGTCTGCAATGTAACAGTTAAATAATTTAGTTAGATGTGAATGTGTTGAGGTGAACTTCTTTAGCCAGAAATTTGGTATTTTATCTTTTCCAGGGGCTTTCCAATTGTGAGTAGCATTAATTGCTTGGATGACTTCATGTTGCAAAATTATCACTTCAGGCATTTGTGGTATCATCTTGTATGTGTCTGTTTCTGCTTGTATGCACCGTGCATGCGTCTTATGTTGTACCGGGTTTGACCATATGTTGCTCCAGAAGTGTTCCATGTCTGTTACGCTTGGTGGATTGTCTATTTTAATGTGTGTGTTATCTATTGTCTGGTAAAATTTCTTTTGGTTTGTGTTGAATGTTTGGTTTTGTTTCCTTCTATTTTCACTTTTTTTGTATCTTCTAAGTCGTTTGGCCAATGCCTGTAATTTCTGCTTCTTTTCATCTAATTGCTCTATCGCTTCTTGTTGTGAGATTTTACCTAACCTTTTTCGTTTTTTTCTGATATTTCATTTCTTATGAATTGTGTTAGCTGTCCAATGTCTTTTCTCAGTTTTTCTATTCTGATCTGTAGCCTGTGTTGCCATGCTGGTTTTGTGGGTTTCTTCTGTGTGTTGGTTGGTTCTGATCTCTGCCTAGTGTGTATATTTAGTGTAGTGAGTGCTCCTATATAAATCAGTAGTTGTAACTCTTCCATAGTTGAGTTTTCATTTATTTTGTTGTGTATGATTGTGTTGATAGTTGTTATTGTTGTTTCGACTTGTGGGTTATTTGGCGGTCTATGCAAGAATGGTCTAATGTCTGTATTTGTGTCTTTGTATTCTATGTGTCAGCTGAAATTTTTCTTCTATATCTAACATGTGTGTCACTTCGTGTTCTACTTGTGCTTGTTCTGGTGTCTGTCTTAAAATTTTGTTTTCCTCTGATTGTTTAATTGATGTGTGTTGTTCTTTGTTTGTTTGCTCTCGGATGTTTGAGTCCATTACTGTATTTTCTTCTTCTTCTGATTGCACATTATTTTGTTCCAGTATTTGTTGTACTTGTTGTTTGATGTGTTCTAATTCTGACTGGGGTATCCTGTTATTTTTGATTATTACACGAATCTGAACAGCTAGTCGTTGTTCTGTTAAAAATTTTAATTCTGGGTATCTGGTAATAAATGTTGTGTATACTTGTGATCTGATTCCAGTTGTGTTGGTTCCTAGGTTTGTTGCTTGGTAATAACAGAACATGAGGTGTCGGTTAACTTCATCTGACCATCTCATCCTCTGTCTTTGTTTTCCTTCTAGGGTGGTTGCAGCTATACACTGAAGAGCCAAAGACAATGGTACATCCGCCTAATATCGTGTAGGGCCCTCGCGAGCACGCAGAAAGTCGCGACACGATATGGCATTGACTCTACTAATATCTGAAGTAGTGCTGGAGGGAACTGACATCATGAATCTTACAGAGCTGTCCATAAAACCGTAACAGTACGAGGGGCTGGAGATCTCTTCTGAACAGCACGTTACAAGGCATCCCAGATATGCTAAATAATGTTCATATCTGCAGAGTTTGGTGGCCAGCGGGAGTGTTTAAACTCAGAAGAGTGTTCCTTGAGCCACGCTGTAGCAATTCTGGGCGTGTGGGATATCGCACTGTCCTACTGGAATTATCCAAGCCCGTCGGTATGCACAATGGACGTGAATGGATGCTGGTGATCAGACAGGATGATTATGTACGTGTCACCTGTCAGAATCGTATCTAGACGTGACAGGGGTCCTATATCACTCAAACTGCACACGCCCCACAGCATTACAGAGCCTCCACCAGCTTGAAAAGTTCGCTGCTGACATGCAGCGTCCATGGATTCATGAGGTGGTCTCCATACCTGTGCACGTTCATCCGCTAGATACAATTTCAAACAATATTCGTCCGACGAGGCAACATGTTTCCAGTCATCAACAGTCCAATGTCGGTGAGGACTGGCCGAGGTGAGGCGTAAAGCTTTGTGCCGTGTAGTCATCAAGGGCACACAAGTGGCCTTTGGCTCCAAAAGCCCATATCGATGATGTTTCGTTGAATAGTTCGCACACTGACACTTATTGATGGCCCAGCACTGAAATCTCCAGCAGTTTGCGGAAGAGTTGCACTTCCGTCTCGTTGAACGAGTCTCTTCAGTCGTCGTTGGTCCCGTTCTTGCAAGATCTTTTTCCGGCCGCAGCGATGACGGAGATTTGATGTTTTACCGGATTCGCGGTAGTCACGGCACACTCTTGAAATGGTCTTACGGGAAAATCCCCACTTCACCGCTCCCTCGAAGACGCTGTATCCCATCGCTCGTGCGCCGAGTGTAACAGCACGTTCAAACTCACTTAAAATCTTGATAACCTGCCACTGTCGCAGCAATAAGGCGATCTACAGTAACAACTGCGCCATACACTTGTTGTATTATAGAGGCGTTGCCGACCTCGGCGCCGTATTCTACCGTATTTGAATACACATGCCTATACCAGTTTCTTTGGCGCTTCAGTGTATGAAGGTGTTGATAAGCATAACCCAAAAATGTTCAAATGTGTGTGAAATCTTATGAGACTTAAGTGCTAACGTCATCAGTCCCTAATCTTACACACTACTTAACCTAAATTATCCTAAGGACAAACACACACACACACACCCATGCCCGAGGGAGGACTCGAACGTCCGCCGGGACCAGCCGCACAGTCCAGGACTGCAGCGCCCCAGACCGCTGGACTAATACTGTTATACAGCAGATGCTACTAGCTTCACACTCTCAAATTTAACTGAATCTAAAAATTTTTGAGCACCCAGAGTGTATACTCACGAGCCGCCGCTGAAAATGACAATCGATAAATAATCCCATTGCAACAGGAATACCAGCTAGCAAAACAAAAAAGCTGCAAACGTATGCTCCAACCTTTATAGAGCTTTTTAGAATGAGACTGAGAAGTCCCGCCTGATCATTAGGGATTAAAGTAATAATCGCTTAAACAGACTTGTGCTAGTCACGTACTTGGTGATTTTTAGCGATATCAATCACATTCAATGGCGATTTTCGGCGATATCAATCAGACGGAATTGATGGCGGTTTCCTGCTCGTGCGTGAATTTGCGGTCGACCCTGTAGCGCTGCAAATGGCGCTAATTCACAGAGCGGGACGGCGGTGAGGACTCTGGCCGTCAATGGCGAGCGGACGTGCCGCGGTCGTCACAGCGAGAGGCCGATAACGAGGTACGCGCGGCCGGTTTTAAGCCGCGGCAGCTGTGACTGGCAGGCGATCTGCGTGACTCAATTAGCGCGAAACAAATTTAGGCGGCCGCGGGCTTTGATGGCCCGTCATTAGCGGCCTGATTGCCAATCAATGACGGCTCGCGCCACCTCCCACGCCGCCCCCATCTGCGGCGGCACCACTAATAGAGACGACGCCAGGGGCGCAGCGCCAGCCGGCTAAGCGGTGGCACGACTCGCGACGCCGGCCGAGTCTGAGACGCTGCCAACAGGTGTTCCGAGCGCAGGGGCGTCGCCAGAGGATGAGCGTGCCGCCGGCAAAGGTGCCCAGGTTGGCTGCATGGTCCTTGACTTCCGGAAGGAATTACATGCAGTTTCGCGCGGTCGTTTACTTAACAAAACGTGAGTCTGCCTAGTCTAGGACCAGATTAGCTTAATTTTCAATTGCGTACGAATGCCAGGAGACGCAGTCGATGGTCTGGCTGTGGTGTCACCGCCAGACACCACACTTGCTAGGTGGTAGCCTTTTAAATCGGCCGCAGTCCGCTAGTATACGTCGGATCCGCGTGTCGCCACTGTCAGTGATAGCAGACCGGTCGCCGCCACACGGCAGATGTAGAGAGACGTCCTAGCACTCGTCCCAGTTGTACAGCCGACTTTGCTAGCGATGCTACACTGACAACTACGCTCTCATTTGCCGAGACGATAGTTAGCATAGCCTTTAGCTACGTCATTTGCTACGACCGAGCAAGGCGCCATTACCAGTTAATATTGAGGTATTGAAGCATGTACAGTCAAGAGAGATTTACACCAATTATGGATTAAAGTTAAGTATTACATCAACTACGTACTTTATTTGCTACTATAATTTCCCTTAACTGTTCCAGACCTCACGCCAGTCTGCGTGAGCTTTAACGCGTGCCTTTCGGCTACCCGTCACTGTGGGTTGGCTGTCTTGCCAGTCCACAACACTGGCTGCCTCTATCGCTCATATTCATTTACCGCTAGCCGGGAGGCACGTGTAGCTTAAAGGATGCCAGGGCACTGCATTGAAGAATTGAACGTTCAGTTACGAAAAACGTGTAGCCTTGTGAAAGTCATTTTTACGAGGTGAGTAAAGTGAACACCTTAAATATTTTTTTAAATATTATTTATTGTGCAGAAGTGGTACAAAGCTGTATCACTTTTCAGCATAATCTCCCCCACGCTCAATGCAAGTCCTCCAGCGCTTACAAAGTTCATAAATTCCTTTAGAAAAAAGTTATTTTGGTAATCCGTGCAACCACTCATGCACCGCGTGGCGTACCTCTTCATCAGAACGGAACTTCTTTCCTCCCATTGCGTCCTTGAGTGGTCCAAACATATGGAAATTACTTGGGGCAAGGTCTGGTGAGAATGGTGGATGAGGAAGACACTCAAAATGCAGGTCAGTGATTGTTGCAACTGCTGTATGGGCAGTCTGGGGTCTTGCATTGTCATGTTGCAAAAGGACACTTGCTGACAGCAATCCGCGTCGCTTTGATTTGATTGCAGGCCGCAGATGATTTTTTAGGAGATCTGTGTATTATGCACTGGTGACAGTGGTTCCTCTAGGCATGTACTGCTCCAAAATGACGCCATTTTCGTCCCAAAAGAAAGTCAGCATAACCTTCTCTGCTGATGGTTCTGTTCGAAACTTGTTTGGTTTTGGTGATGAGGAATGGCGCCATTCCTTGCTCGCTCTCTTCGTTTCCGGTTGGTGGAAGTGAACCCACGTTTCGTCCCCAGTAACGATTCTTGCAAGGAAGCCATCACTTACTCGTTCAAAGTGCCGAAGAAGTTCTTCACAAGCGTCAACACGTCGTTCTCACATTTCAGGAGTCAGCTGCCGTGGCATCCATCTTGCGGACACTTTGTGAAACTGGAGCACATCATGCACAATTTGGTGTGTTGAGGCATGACTAATCTGTAAACATGCTGCAATGTCATTCAGTGTCACTCGCGGTTTTCCTTCACTATGGCTTCAGCTGCTGCAATGTTCTGTGGAGTCACAACTCGTTGTGCCTGACCTGGACGAGGAGCATCTTCCACTGAAGTCACACCATTTGCGAACTTCCTACTCCATTCGTAGACTTGCTGCTGTGACAAACATGCATCACAGTACTGAACCTTCATTCGTCGATGAATTTCAATAGGTTTCACACCTTCACTACGCTAAAACCGAATAACAGAACGCTGTTCTTCCCTGGTCCAAGTCGCAAGTGCGGTGGCCATCTTTATACTGATACTGCGACGGTATGTGTGCATTTGCACTATTCTGCCACCTACAGGCCATTCTGCACGCTGTTTGTAGCACGCTTACCAACTTACAGGATAACGGCGCGAAATTTCGATTTGTTACTACAGATTTAAGGTTTTCATTTGAGTCACCCTCGTAACTCCAAGGTAGTGTTATAGGCCCTTTGCTGTTCCTTATCTGTATAAACAATTCAGGAGACAATCTGAGAAGTTGTCTTAGGTTGTTTGTAGATGACGCTGTCGTCAGATACTGTGATCTGATAATCAAAACAAACTGCAAAACGAGTTATAAAAGGTATCTGTATGGTGCAAAAATTGGCAATTGACCATAAATAACGAGAAGTGCGAGATCATCCACATGAGTGCTAAAAGAATTCCGTTAAACTTCAGTTACACGATAAATCAGTCAAATCTAAATTCTACTAAATACCTAGGAATTACAATAATGAACAACTTAAACTAGAGGGAACACACAGAAAATGTCGTGGCGAAGGCTAATCAAAGACTGCGCTTTATTGGCAGAAAATTTAACATATCTACTAAAGGAACTGCCTCCGCTACACTTGTCCGTCCTCTTTTAAATATTGCTGCGCGGTGTGGGACCCTTTCCAGATAGGACTGACGGAGTACATCGAGAAAGTTCAAAGAAGGGCAGTTACAGGATTTGAGGTGGTCATAATTAAAAAGAAAGGTGTTTTTCATTGCCGCGGAATCTTGTCACTAAATTTCAGTCACCAACTTTCTCCTCCGAATGCGAAAATATTTTATTGACGGCGAGCTACGTAGAAAGAAACAATCATCATAATAAAATAACGGATATCAGAGCCTGCACGGAAAGATATAGGTGCTGTTTTTTTCCGTGCACTGTTCGAGATTGGAATAAAAGAGAATTATTGTGAAGGTGGTTCGATGAACCCTCTCCCAGGCACCTAAATGTGATTTGCGGAGTATTTATGTAGACGTAGATGTAGAACCCTTGACTGCAAATAGAGGGGTGTTACGGGTTTAACGTGTACTCGTGCATCTGTGTATCTCTCCGTGCCGTCGTACCTTCCAAACGAAAGGTCCGATTAAAAGATGTTGTTTTTTTATTTTAAAGCTTTTTTAATCGGGATGATTCTTAATTATGTCCCATGAAAGTCCGTTCAGCTGTCTAGGTTTCATCAGTGAAATTAAGTAAAAAAGTTTTCCGCCAGCTGTCTCTCTTGGTATACGCTACGTAATACATAAGAGCTACATCAAGTTACGAATTACCAGATTGTAGAGCTCAAGAAAAGTCGGCGAGAATTTATGTTTAGATTTCACAGCTGACCAAAAATGATGATTTTTGTCTTTTGAAGCCGCTCTCTGCAGCACCTACAAAGCAGAAAAAGGATGATTGTGACTCAATTGTAGAACATAAACACATGCTCTCGCAGACTTTTTTTGGAGTTTCTTGAGGTCTATAATTCAGTACTAAATCAAATGATTTTTCCCTAATAGTTTAGGCAGAGCACTGGCTGAAAATACCGCTCCAGTTCTTTTTATTTTTCAGTACTTAAACACGACAGGTTTCTGGCCCTTACATGCCCGTCAACAGGTGTTATAACTTTGCGATGGACGAGTACAGGATGCGGTGCGTCACCAACGAGCTCAAGGCTATTACAAGAGAGCGCAATGGCAGACCACTTTCTTCTGACTGTTACCTAAATTATCGAAATATGTACTAAAACATAGTAAATGGATATATGTGTGAATTAAAAAAAGAAGTATGCAAATCGCATAAGCGAACAAAATATAAAAGAAAAGACAAAAGTCGCAATAATAATTACAGATTGAAATTCATAACCGCACGTGCGACATCGCATTGCCAAAATCTTATTACTGTGATAATATTTATGAAAATACATCTATGCAGATTTCGGCGAGGCAAGAGCTCGCATAGCAGTTTCGTGTTTCGTCCCGGAAAGTAACTGTATGATTGTGGGGACCAAGTGTCGATCGTATCGGGTCTAATATAAATTTATAACGTTTAAACAGCATGAAATAAAACATAAATTAAAAATTTAAAAAATACCCAAAAGGCGACTAAAAAGTAAAAAATATGCATTGAGCCTTTAATTTCAATATAACCAGTAATATTTTGATCCAAGCGTCGCCCCGTCGGGGAACCATTACGTAAATAAAATTAAAACGGAACGCTTGTAAAAAGTACGACGCCCATATACGTATTGAAATCGATCTTCGCCGGCCGCGGTGACCCAGCGGTACTAGGCGCTTCAGTCCGGAACCGCGCGACTGCTACGGTCGCAGGTTCGAATCCTGCCTCGGGCATGGATGTGTGTGATGTTCTTAGGTTAGTTAGGTTTAAGTAGTTCTAAGTCTAGGGGACAGATGTTAAGTCCCATAGTGTTCAGAGCCATTTGAAATCGATCATTGTAATAAAGTAAGAGCAATCAGAGATCGCACGGAGATATGAAAGTGTTTGCTTTACCCACGCGCTGTTGGAGAGTGAGACGGTAGATAAACAGTCTAGGGGTGGTTCGATGAACCCTCTAGTTAGTCACTTAGGTATGAATTGCAGCGTAATCATGCATATGTGGATGTAGATACAAGACACAGGATCGACGGTGGCTTCGAATTGCCAGACCATGAAATATGTTCCCGTTTGTCATTTCTTGTGTGGAATAACGGCTTTCATTATGTTGGTACATGAAAAGATAAAACTACAATGTAAAACCATCTCATAAATTTATTTTATAATTTTTTCATAATGCGGGAACCCAGTCATAATATATTTCTTTAAAGTCAGTACCGCCATTAGACTGTTGTGTATTTACAGTGTTACATTTACACTTACACAATCGTGATTTCGGCTTCAAAGTGCCATTATCAAGTGTTTTACGTGTTATAAATTGCCTAAGATGTCATACTGCCGTATTAAAATATACTATTAGACACACTGTCTAAGAGTCCATATTTCTGGCAGAGCCTACTGCTTTGTTTCATTACTGAGTACACCATCTTGACTCGAGTCAAGATGTAACAGTGTGTCTGCATACTACTCCACAGATGACTGTCATGAAAGTTGAAGATACCACTCCGCATAAAGGAGGCCTCATCGCTGAATAGGGTGGATGACACAAATCCCAGTATCGTGGTTGCCTGGTGAAGAAACCAGTGACATACCTGCTCCAGGTGTGGAAAGTTTGTCGCTTGTACGCCCTGCACTCGCCGTAAGTGATAAGCGTAGTAACAGTTGTCAAGGAGAATGTTCCACACGGTCGTCTGGCTTACCCTGTACTGGCAGGCCAACTGCCTGGTACTGACAAGGCAGTCGTCTTCGACTGTGTTAATCACATTTTCCTGCAGGTCTGGTGTACTAACATTTCGGGTACGTCTTTCATGATTTCCTGCTTTCTGAAACTACCCTGCCTCAGAAAAACGGAGAAACACTGTTGCAAACACTGAATGCTGTGGTTGTCGTCAGCGGGGATAGGTATCCTGATGCAACCTTGCTGCCCGTCGTCCATTGCGATTTACCTTTCCGTAAGTAAACACCATGTCGGCTAGCTCTCGACTGGAATACGGAACCATTTTGTACAACGCTGTAGCACATCCACTACGAGGGGAGTCAGCAAGAGAAGTGAATCGGACACAAGATTACCAATTATTGTGTCAGGAAAAGGCGCTAGGGCATGACGTATGAGAAACAGTACCACCCATTACGAGGAAACCATGCAGACTGTAGCTGTGGCTTCATGGTACAGCGCGTATTAACCAGCAGTCTCTGTAACAAAGGATGGTTGAATAAATGGTCTCTGCTATGGAAACCATAGATTCCCGGACTTAAGTTCATGAGACCTTTTTTGTTTCGTATCCCCTCGTCGATCAATCCCTAGCGTTTGTACACAGTGGAAAAATCGCCCATTATATCTTTATGTTCCTGTTGACGATAAAAAATTGTGTCAGTACAATGATAAACCACTCCAAAGTACAGATAATTGTATGGGCTGCATCTGTTGGCTCCATATTTTTGATATGGTTTACATATCTTCGGAAATACCATTTTTCACTATGTTACGATGATTTGAAAATGGATCTCGGCCCGAAACTAGTCATCGAGTGAACAAAAAAAAGTAAAATTTGCAACTTTGGACTGGCTTTTTATTGTGCTGATTAACAGCGGTTGCTGACCAACGGCTCCTTCAGTGTGCTGGAAGTTCGTAGACAAATTGTTTTAGCGATAAGCTGAATAATAACATCAAACCGGATTAATGGCTGGATTCAGGACGTCCTTGTTGATAGAACTCAGCACGTTGTTCTTAACGGTTCGAAATGGACAATGTGAAAGTCTTTGTGGAAATACCCTAAGGAAATGTTCCTGTATAAGAAAGAAACAGGGTGTCTCTCCTAAGGGTCGTCAGGCGCATTTTTTGTGGTGTTTCGGCAGATATTTGCAATGTCGCTTTTGCATTGTGATGCTGGAGTCAGCCCAAAAAAATGATACTCATCACGTTTTAATGCGACGCCCAGTACCGACGGCAGGCGTCGGATTCTTTCCCAATACAAACAAAATGACTTATAAAGCGCAATTTTTCGTATCCATACGATAGCGTGGACCCATATTAGTCTAGCGGTATTTGTTTTATCTGTTGACACTGCAGCTTGTGGTCTTGCGGTAGCGTTCTCGCTTCCCGTGCATTGAGTCCCGGGTTCAATTCCCAGCGGGGTCAGGGATTTTCCCTGCCTCGAGATGAATAGGTGTTGTTGTGTTGTATTTATCATCATCACGCATCCCCATTAAGGTCGGAGGAAGACAATGGCAAACACCTCCGCTACGACCTTGCCTAATCGGCGGTGCTGGTCTCCGGCATCGTTCCCTACACTCCTCGGAGTATGGGATCTCATCATCATCATTGACAGTGACAGTCAAACACGAAGAATAACTATTGCTCCAGCAGCGACTCAGTAGCGCTGATATTCGGCGCTAGCATTCAGTGCGGGCCATGGCAGTACTGTCGCTACTGCGTTACTCGTTATTCTTCTAGATTTATTGTCCCTATTAATACATATGGATAAAACGAATATCGCCCTGGACTAATCTGGGACCGCTCTGTCGAATGGGCACGTAAAATTGCGCTTTAAAAATCATTTTCTTTCTAACGGGAAACAATTCGCCGTTTTCCATCGAAAATGAGGGGTCACATGAAAGACATGATGAGAACTCCAGAATGAGATTTTCACTCTGCAGCGGAGTGTGCGCTGATATGAAACTTCCTGACAGATTAAAACTGCGTACCGGACCGAGACTCGAATTCGCGACCTTTGCCTTTCGCGGGCAAGTGCTCTACCATCTGAGCTACCGAAGCACGACTCACGCCCGGTACTCACAGCTTTGCTTCTGCCAGTACTTCGTCTCCTACCTTCCAAACTTTACAGAAGCTCTCCTGCGAACCTTGCAGAACTAGCACTCCTGAAAGAAAGGATATTGCGGAGACATGGCTTAGCCACAGCCTGAGGGATGTTTCCAGAATCAGATTATCACTCTGCAGCGGAGTGTGCGCTGACATGAAACTTCCTGGCAGATTAAAACTGTTTGCCGGACCGAGACTCGAATTCGGGACCTTTGCCTTTCGCAGGAGAGCTTCTGTTAACTTTGGAAGATAGGAGACGAGGTACTGGCAGAAGTAAAGCTGTGAGGACGGGTCGTGAGTCGTGCTTGGGTAGCTCAGTCGGTAGAGCACTTGCCCGCGAAAGGCAAAGGTCCCGAGTTCGAGTCTCGGTCCAGCACACAGTTTTAATCTGCCAGGAAGTTTCATGATGAGAACTATTTGCTTGGGCTGATTCCAGCTATACAATGTAAAAACGAAATTCAAAATATCTATTGAAACACCAGAGAAAATGCGCCTGACGACTTTTAGGATAGAGGCCCTCTATAAATGATGCAGTGGACAACGTAGGAAGTTCCATGGGGCTATTTACCGGCGATAATATTGTTTTTAGGAAAGCTGCAGTGCTAGAACACTGCAGCGAAATGCAAGGACTGGCATTTGGCTCTGAATATAAATGAAACTAATATATTGGGGATGCATAGGAGAAGAGAGCAATTAGTTTTCGATTACGCTATTGGCTACTGAGCCGCGAGTGGCTCGCGATCGAGCCATCTCTTATTTTACCTCCTGGTTTTCTTTTTTCGTGTTGCCACCTCGTTTGTTAGTTTTAGTTTCTGTTGTCACTAAGTTGCTGCTTTGTCTGCCCGTCAGCGGCAGCAACAGCGCCTATCGATATAGCCCTCACGTGTTGTCTTCACTGCACAGTTATTACTTCCCGGTTGTCGTCCGTCGTAGAGTCAGATGGAACGCGCCAGGAGGGCAGTTCGGACCTGCCAGTCGTGGAGTTGGAATGCGGCATTAGTTTAGTCGGATTGGAGCAGCAGTGATGCCTGGACGTCCATGGCTCGCCCAACCGTTGTCACCACGCATCACTTAAGCCGGGCACGGTCTTCGTGGATCGTTGGTCGGTCGTCCTATTGGACGACGTGAATTGGTTCGCCGATCGCTGTGTGTCTGTATAGATTCCCGATTTGTCTTCGTGATTGCACAGCCATTGCTGAGTGTCGTTCCAAGTCTTCGTGCAAGTGTTTGTCAAACTGTGTGTGTAGTTGGTGTCATTTCCACTGACAACTTGTTTTAAATGTTGTCAGCGTACAGGCAGTGAGTCGGTCGGTTGGAGCAGATCAGTAAGCAAGTCTCCGCGCGGCGCAGTCGGCCGGACCCGCTGGCAGTCTCTATGCAGTGTCGGAGCGTGTGGGGGCTGTTCCGAGTGCTACAAGGTTCGTGGCTCACCGACCCAGGACATGAAAGTTGAGTGGTGGTTTAACTACCGAAGCCACGTCTGTTCATGTTGTCCCCTTGGTTGGTGGTTCGCTGTAGACGGTATTCCTGGGAGCAACAGCGAGTGTTCGAGCTGGTGAAGATTTAGCTGCTGTGTGGTGGAATTAACTATATCTGTCGTTTGAAATTCAAGTGCACCAGCGGAATTTTCTGCCTTGTGGCCGTTAGTGTTCCGGTTACCTGCCCTGGTCTCTGACGTAAATTCAGGCAGCGTCCTTTCCTCACCTGTTGTTGCTGTCCAACACGGTGTGTAGTTTTGACAGCTTAATGTATATTTGGTTGTGGGCGGCTATGTCTGTAACGTTTTGGCTTTGGAATTATCGTATACTGGTCGGTGGTTAGCAAGTCGTTTTGTTGGTGCGTCCCTGACTGTCCCTTGGTTGTGTTACTGGCGGATCGAGTATAGTCTCACCTAAGCGGACGTTAAGATTTCAAGGGCAGACCGAGCCCCCTGGAAACTTCTGGGCGCCGTTGCCTATACTGCCTTTCTTGTTGGCGTTTAATTGTGTATTTTTAATGACTCATAGCCGATGATTGGAATTTTTATGCTTGTAATTGTGTTTTTAAAATCAAAGGTCTTCAGTCGTTTTAAAAGTAATTTTTTTCTAAATTGGGCAAGTCTTACATTGTCCGAAGATAAAGCTTGGACTTTCTGCCTGTTGAAAATTTACTGTAGTGTATTGTTTTAAAGAAATGGTTCAAATGGCTCTAAGCACTATGGGACTTAACTTCTAAGGCCATCAGTCCCTTAGAACTTAGAACTACTTAAACCTAACTAACCTAAGGACATCACACACATCCATGCCCGAGGCAGGATTCGAACCTGCAACCGTAGCGGTCGCGCGGTTCCAGACTGTAGCGCCTAGAATCCCTCGGCCACCCCGGCCGGCTGTTTTTAAAAGCATGGGCCTTCAGTCGCTTTAAGTTTTAAGCATCCTACTTATCAAATACTACCTTTTGGAAGATAAAGCTGTGGGCTTTATGCCTGTTGAAAATTTATGGTCGTTGTATTGTTTTTAAAAGGCATAGGCCTTCAGCCACTTTAAGTTTTAACATTCTTATTTATCAAGTCTTACATCACTTGGGCTTAAATACTATTTAAGGTTGAAACCTTTGGGCCTTCTGCCTTGGAAAATTGGTTGCAGTTTTTTTTTTTTTTTAAGCAAAGGCCTTCAGCCGTTTGAAGTAAGGTTTCTTATTGGTCATAAAGCTTGGGACTTCTGCCTATTGAAAGGTTATTGTAGTTATGTTGTTTTAAATTTATGGGCCTTCAGCCGCTTTTATAAACTTAGTCTACCTGACTAGTCAAGACTTACATCGCTTGGCCTTAAATATTATTTAAAGCCTAGAGCCTTCTGTCCCAATAATAATAATAATAATAATAATAATAATAATAATAATAATAATACATGCCTACCAACAATCTACAAAATATTAACTTCAGTCCTTACACAGAAAGTAATGACACATACAACACAGAACAAAATTATAAATGAAGAACAAAAAGGCAGCTGCAAAGGAGCACGAGGATGTAAAGAGCAACTGATAATAGATACAGAGGTGACATATCAAGCTAAAACTAAACAAAGGTCGCTACACTACGCATACATTAATTACCAAAAAGCTTTTGATAGTGTATCCCACTCATGGTTACTACAAATATTGGAAATATACAAAGTAGATCCTAAATTGATACAGTTCCTAAACATAGTAATGAAAAACTGGAAAACCACACTTAATATCCAAACAAATTCATATAATATCACATCACAGCCAATACAGAGTAAGCGTGGAATATACCAAGGGACTCATTAAGTCCTCTCTGGTTCTGTCTTGCTCTGAACCTACTATCCAACATGCTAAGTAATACAAATTATGGATACAATAATACTGGAACATACCCACACAAAATCACACATTTGCTATACATGGATGATCTAAAACTACTGGCTGCAACAAATCAACAACTCAACCAATTACTAAAGATAACAGAAGTATTCACCAATGATATAAATATAGCTTTTGGAACAGAAAAATGTAAGAAAAATAGCATAGTCAAGGGAAAACACACTAAACAAGAAGATTACATATTGAATAACGACAGTGACTCCATAGAAGCGGTGGAAAAAACAGATGCCTATAAATATCTAGGATACAGACAAAAAATAGGAATAGATAATACAAACATTAAAGAAGGACTAAAAGAAAAATATAGACAAAGACTAACAAAAATATTGAAAACAGAATTGACAGCAAGGAAGGACAAAAGCTATAAATACTTATGCTATACCAATATTTACCTACTCATTTGGAGTAGTGAAATGGAGTAACACAGAACTAGAAGCACTTAATACACTTACACGTTCACAATGACACAAATATAGAATACATCACATACATTCAGCAACAGAAAGATTCACATTAAGCAGAAAGGAAGGAGGAAGGGGATTCATCGACATAAAAAACCTATATTATGGACAGGTAGACAATTTAAGAAAATTCTTTCTAGAACGAGCAGAAAGTAGCAAAATACACAAAGCAATCACTCATATAAATACATCGGCTACACCACTGCAATTTCATAACCACTTCTACAACCCTTTAGATCACATAACATCAACAGATACGAAGAAAGTAAATTGGAAAAAGAAAACACTACATGGCAAGCACCCGTATCATCTAACACAGCCACACATTGATCAAGACGCATCCAACACATGGCTAAGAAAAGGCAATATATACAGTGAGACGGAAGGACTCATGATTGCAATACAGAATCAAACACCAGATATTACAGCAAGCATATTATTAAAGATCCCAATACCACAACAGATAAATGCAGACTTTGCAAACAACAAATAGAAACAGTAGATCACATCACAAGTGGATGTACAATACTAGCAAATACAGACTACCCCAGAAGACATGACAATGTAGCAAAAATAATACATCAACAACTTGCCATAAAACTAATAAAACAGCACGTTTCCAGATACAAGTATGCACCACAAAATGTACTGGAAAATGATGAATACAAATTATACTGGAACAGAACCATTATAACAGATAAAACAACACCACATAACAAACCTGACATCATACTCACCAATAAAAAGAAGAAATTAACACAACTAATCGAAATATCCATACCCAATACAACAAATATACAGAAGAAAACAGGAGAAAAAATTGAAAAATACATCCAACTGGCTGAGGAACACAAGGACATGTGGCATCAGGATAAAGTTGACATTATACCGATTATACTATCAACTACAGGAGTCATACCACACAATATCCATCAGTACATCAACGCAATACAGCTACATCCAAACGTATATATACAACTACAGAAATCCGTAATTATTGATACGTGTTCAATAACCCGAAAGTTCCTAAATACAATGTAACATATACCGTACAGGTAAAAGGAAGTCACGCTTGATGAAGGTCCGTGTCACTTTCCATTTTTAACCAGACCTAAGGTCTGAGAAAAATAGAAATAATAATAATAATTATTATTATTATTACTATTATAGCAGTTGTATTTAATTCATGGGCCTTCAGCCGTTTTAGAAGTAAAGACGTTTTATGTCGATAGTCGAACTTAGAAGTTGCGCTTTAATGTTTGGGCAACTAAATAAACTGTTATGTTTGGAGTGTAACTGACAGCCAGTCATTTTGGCTCCCTTCCACAATTCCTACTGCTTGTCCTGCCCTGCGGGTTTAGCAGGGCGTCTCAGCTACAAATCTGTGCAATCACTAACTACTGTACCATTCGGAGCCACATAAAATGGAATGATTACATAAAAGTAACTGTAGGACAAGCCGATGCCATGTTGAGATTCACTGGAAGAATTTAAAGGAAATGTAATTCATCCACGAAAGAAGTAGCTTACTAAACACTCGTCGATCGATTCTTGAGTATAATTCATCAACCTGGGGCCTTTATCATGTTGCTTAATAGAAACACATAGATGATCCAATGAAGATAGGCACGTTTTGCAATGTTCCCTCCCTTAAGAGTGATACTTAATCAACTCAAATGCAATTGATCTCGGTAGCTTTTAATATCAACTCGTCCAACACTGAAAACTCTTATTATTTTCGATTGCCAGCCACACTACTGGAGGTTCATCCCGTGAGACAAGGGAAATCATTGTAAACAAAAATCAGTGGCCCATCTGACAGTTGGAAAACTAATGTAAAATACAGGCAATACACACAAGCCATGATTATCATCACACAAAGATTATGACGGATCTTAGAAAGGGCAGGACGGCACAAAGGACAGTTAACACTTGCAGGTGGAGAGACTAACTGTTAAAAGGACATGGCAGTTTAAATTAAAATTAAAAAGGGTTTCTGTTTACATGCTTTAATATCCATTTCCATCCTTTTACACTTCGACAAATAAGTCCTTCTCTAGTCTCTTGCTTCTTTACACTATGACCAATAAGATTTAGACTAGACCCTGTTCCACCCTTAGTCCTTCAAAACCCACGAACTACCGGTCCTATAGTAGTCTACTCAACAGAAATGCATTTGCTCCCACCCATAAGTGAAACTATAGAAAGTTTACTACGGCGCCTTAGCTCTGAAGTGAGCGCTGCGCCTCTCCGTTCTCTACCTGACCTTGCTGACCTGCCACCTTCTTTCTGCAAGGTGCTTTCGACTCCTCACGCCGCCGCCGCCGCCGCCACTTCACACCGGCCTCGACTACGGACGAACCTCACTGCCTTCACTACTCTTTCCACTCCTGTAGTCTGGTACATAAGCCTAGGTCTCTGCCCTCTTACGAATACACTCCGTCTTCACGCCACGAGTGGCCTACGGGACCATCCGACCGCCGTGTCATCCTCAGCGGAGGATGCGGATAGGAGAGGCGTGGGGTCAGCACACCGCTCTCCCGGTCTCTTACGAATGGCTGTCTCATAAACAAACTCAAGGACGAACTGTCATTGGTCACTGGTACCCCCACTACCTCTTTTGCTCCTTTGTACGAATTTACCGATATAACGGCGGCCCGATAGCCACGTCTATTACTGTCTACGCGACAGCAAGACTTGGAAACCTCCTACACACCTCCATTCCGGGTTTTCAAAAGAGCCTCGGAGTTCCCAGACCAGCCACGGGTTCCAGTGACTGCGGGTCGCAAGGCGTCTTGATAAGCATATCCGAGAGTGGGGCAAGTTCTCTGTGTCCATCGTTCCCAGGTCTGTCGTCACACTGCGAGCGGCCAGACACCCTCACTATCAGCGGACACCGCCATCCATCCAGCCACTCTCCTTGCAGCCGAAGCAGCAGGCTTCCCACTCGCCGACTTTTATTACAGTATCAACAACAGTGAGTTTAAATTTATCTCCAGACACTACTCTTACTAAACGAGCGGGACAGTTTCGTTTGAAGATCGTTTAGTAAGCGCGTGAACGTTAGGCAGGTGCTCAATAAACTCCAGTACAGTAGAGGCCTTGTTCGCCACGGAGAAGTTTACCGTCGAGCGTTCTTCTAGGAAGAGTCGAGCAACATCATATTTTCTTCTTTTATCAGCTCCGTGAAGCTGTTCGTGGACGACGCTACTACATTTCAGCGAACGTTTGCCTCATGTATATCACTTGTGGCAAGGTAAGCAACATAGAATGCTTAGAATGCGAATTTACCGATTTCCTGGCCCCATCGATCAAATTACACTGAAGAGCCAAAGGAACTGGTACACGCGCCTAATATTGTGTAGGGCCCCTGCGAGCGCACAGAAATGCCGCAACACGACGTGGCATGGACTCGACTAATGCCTGAACTAGTGCTGGAGGGAATTTGCACCATGAATCCTGTCGGGCCCTCCCTACATCCGTTGGAGTACGAGGCGGTGGAGATATATTCTGAACAGCACGTTGCAAGGCATCCCAGATATTCTCATTAATGTTCATGTCTGGAGAGTCTGGTGGCCAGCGGAAGTGTTTAAACTCAGAAACGTGTCCATGGAACCACTTTGTGGCAATTCTGGACATGTGGAGTGCCGCATTGTCCTGCTGGAATTGCACGAGTCCGTCGGAATGCACAATGGACATGAATGGATTTAGGCGATCAGATAGGATGCTTACGTACGTATCACCACGCAGAGTCGTATCTAGACGTATCAGGGGTCCCATATCACTCAAACTGCACACGCCCCACACAATTACAGAGCATCCACCAGCTTCAACAGTCCCCTGCTGACATGCAGGGTCCGTGGATTGACGAGGTTGTCTCCGTACCCGTACACGTCCATCCGTTCTATACAATATGAGAAGACACTGGGTCCACCAGGCAACACGTTTCCGTTCATCGACAGTCCAATGTCGCAGTTGACGGGCTCAGGCAAGATGTAAGGCTTTATGTTGTGCAGTCATCAAGGGTACACGACTGGGCCTTCGCCTCTGAAAGCCAATAGCGATGACGCTGCATTGAATGGTTCTGACACTGACACTTCTTGATGTCCGAGCACTGAAATCTGCAGCAGTTTATGGAAGGGTTGCACTTCTGTCACGTTGAACAATTCTCTTCAACCGTCGTTGGTCCCGTTCTTGCAGGATTTTTTCCGGCCCCAGCGATGACGGAGATTTGATGTGTTACCGGATTCGTGATATTCACGGTACACTCGAGAAATGGTCGTATGGGAAAATCCCTACTTCATCGCTACCTCTGTGATGTTGTGTCCTACCGCTCGTGCGCCGATTAGAACAAACGTTCAAATTCACTTAAATCGTGGTAACCTGCCATTGTAGCAGCAGTAGCCGATCTAATAATTGTGGCAGACACTTGTTGTCTTATATAGGCGCTGCCGACTGCAGTGCAGTATTCTGCCTGTTTACATGTCTCTGTATTTGAATACGCATACCTGGACCAGTTTCTTTGGCGCTTCAATGTATCTTTTTTCTTTTTATTTCTTGCACTATATTTCCATTTAATGAATGTACACAGCCTACGGCCATTTTTGTTTACCTGTTCTCAGGATATCGCTATCGTCATGGACACGAAAACTAACGCTGTTTCCTAAACCTTGCCTTGTTATAGCATACAGTAAGTAGTAAAAATAGAATCTTTTCTGTGTTGGACATATTATACATATGTGTATTTAGAGCCAGGAATGGAAGTAGCTACTGGCAGATGAAGGGGCTTGCTCACCTACGGTTAGTGCCACGGCGCTACTGCTACCGCTACAGTGAGCCGTGGTGTACTTACGGATGTTCATGCAGGAGTTGTAGAAGCGCTTAGCCTTCTGCGTCGCCTCGCTGTCCAGCTCGTTGATGGGCTCCTCGAGTACCCCTGCAACATTTCAGAAATCGCATTCAGGCTCCAGATCAAAAACGTACTCAGTATACACTATATATTAATGAAGTATATACACTACTGGCCATTAAAATTGCTGCATCAAGAAGAAATGCAGATTATAAACGCGTATTCATTGGACAAATACATTATACTAGAACTGACATGTGCTTACATTTTCACGCAATTTGGGTGCATAGATGCTGAGAATTCAGAACCCAGAACAACCACCTCTGGCTGTAATAACGGCCTTGATACGCCTGGGAATTGAGTCAAACAGAGCCTGGTTGACGTGTATAGGTACAGCTGCCCATGCAGCTTCAACACGATACCACAGTTCATCAAGAATAGTGACTGGCGTATTGTGACGAGCTAGTTGCTCGGCCACCATTGACCAGACGTTTTAAACTGGTGAGAGATCTGGAGAATGTGCTGGCCAGGGCAGCAGTCGAACATTTTCTGTATCCAGAAAGGCCCTTACAGGACCTGCAACATGCGGTCGTGCATTATCCTGCTGAAATGTAGTGTTTCGCAGGGATCGAATGAAGGGTAGAGCCACGGGTCGTAACATATCTGAAATGTAACGTTGACTGTTCAAAGTGCCGTCATTGCGAACAAGAGGTGGCCGAGACGAGTAACCGATGGCACCCCATACCATCACGCCGGGTGATACGCCAGTATGGCGATGACGAATACACGCTTCCAATGTGCGTTCATCGCGATGTCGCCAAACACGGGTGCGACCATCATGATGCTGTAAACAGAACCTGGATTCGTCCGAAAAAATGACGTTTTGCCATTAGTGCATCCAGGTTCGTCGTTGAGTACACCATCGCAGGCGCTCCTGTCTGTGATGCAGCGTCAAGGGTAACCGCAGCCATGGTCTCCGAGCTGATAGTCCATGCTGCTGCAAACGTCGTCGAACTGTTCGTGCAGATGGTTGTCGTCTTGCAAACGTCCCCGTCTGTTCACTCAGGGATCGAGACGTGGCTTCACGATTCGTTGCCGGCCGCGGTGGTCTAGTGGTTCTAGGCGAGCAGTCCGGAACTGCGGGACTGCTACGGTCGCAGGTTCGAATCCTGCCTCGGGCATGGATGTGTGTGATGTCCTTAGGTTAGTTAGGTTTAAGTAGTTCTAAGTTCTAGGGGACTGATGACCACAGAAGTTAAGTCCCATAGTGCTCAGAGCCATTTGAACCACGATTCGTTACAGCCACGCGGATAAGATGCCTGTCATCTCGACTGCTAGTGATACGAGGCCGTTGGGATCCAGCACGTTCCGTATTACCCTCCGGAACCCACCGATTCCCTATTCTGCTAACCGTCATTGGATCTCGACCAACGCGAACAGCAATGTCGCGAATGGCATCCTGCATACATTGTGCCACTCATCTTGCGCCTTTTCTTGCAGTTCGGCAATAGTACTTGCAGGCCCTAGGGAACGAGTAACTTCCCGCGTCATCATGTCCCATATGTGTTCACTTGGCGAGAGATCTGGTACCTTTCTGTCCAGGCTAATTGTTATACACCACAACGAACACGTCGTGTCGCAGCAGCCGTATGTGGACGTGCATTGCCCTGCTAAAAAGCACATCACCTTCCTCTCAAAGAAATAACGTAGCACGGAGATAAAAGCCTGTCTAATCTAGCGGTTAAATGCCACTTTACCCTGCAAAAACACCAAATGTACTCGGGAGTTGTAGCTGATAGCCGCACCACACCATGAAACCTGGGATGGCACTCTGCAATAGGCAACTCACCAGGCCTATGCCATACACGTGTACATCCATCACTCGCATGCAAACAAAACCTGCTTTCATCACTAAAGACAACGATGCGTCCTTCTACTATCAAGTCTTTCACGACGCCAGAGTATCCATGCTTGGCGGTGTCGTGGTGTCAGTGGAAGCCTGGCCGGTGACACGCTCATTCTTAATCCTGCTGCAAGCAAACGGTTCCCAATGGTACCTGATGACACGGAAGGTGCAACACGTGGCCAGATTTGGTCCCTGTATGACGTTTGGGCGGCTAGTGTTACTCATGCAATGCGTCGATCTTAATGTGCATCCGTACTACGCGGACGTTCAGAACCTGGTCTACGAATGTTGGAACGTTCCACAGGTCACTGTTGACAGCAGCGACACACCACCGATGCATTGTGCCCAACATATGCAGCAATCCGTCGATACTTTCATCCAGTTTCCTGGACACCAACAATCCGATCTCGTTCAAATGACTGAAGCTGCATAACAGTAGTATGTACTCATACTGAGCATAGCTACTGGCTGCAGAATCAAAATAGAGGGTGCATAGACTGGGCTCCTGAGTGCCATCCTATCGCCGATGACGATGACAAATAAATCATTAATACTACAACCCCTCAGTGTGCACATATTATACCTTGGTGCCACTGAACACAACCCTCGAGGATGTTGCATTTTTTTTCTGGCCGTGTATATAAAAAACCTTTTACTGTTCTTAACTCTTTTCCCCCTTGGCTCGTCATGGAGGTTTCCAATAAACTGCAGTTTAATCACTCTGCAGAGGACCGCTGCAAAAACAGTCGAGACGTTGTTGGTATACCTACAAGGGCTATTCGTAAATTAAGTCCCGATCGGTCGCGAAATGGAAACCACAGGAAAATCCGATTAAGTTCTGCACAGATGTGTTGGGTAGTGTCTCTAGTATTCCTGTCGATCACGGCACGTCGCTCTTTGCAGTTCTGAACGTACATTGAGCATGTAAAGATGTCTAGAAAATAGTGTCTCCCGCAAAATATGAGGGCCTCGTGAGAGATTTCGCTTGATCTCATGCAGCTCACATAACATAACTGTCATGCGTCTCGTTCTTCATGACAATTCTCGGCCGCATTCTGCAGGGGCAATTAAGATGCTCCTGCAGTGTTTGTGTTCGTAATTGGCTCGTCCTGAGTTTCATCTCTGCTCACATCAACAGCTAGCTATGAAGACAACATTTTGGCACAGACAACAAGCTGTAGACGAGCGTAAACAAATGGTGGAAAGAATGGGCGGCTGCCTTCTATGATGAAGGTATTGGAAAGCTGATACCATTCAACGACAAATGTCTAAGTCGGAGCGACGACTATGTAAAGAAATAGCTGTAGTGTGTAGCTAACTATAGCAAATAAAATATTTTTGATTCTCACAGTGGTTTCCATTTTGTGATCGGTCAGATCCTAGTTTCCGAACAGCCCTCGTACTTTAGCGTTTAATAACGGAGCGAACTTACATTGACAATGATTTTACTTAAACTGACACTGGAATACAAACAGAGCTGCCGACACCAGCTGAAGCTTCCTCCTCCCAAAGCCGGGGACATATGATGACTGAAGACTAATAGCAGCAAGGGCATCCTGTGGTTGTGGCCTGACCAGTGTTGATGCAGAGGAGCGAAACGTGCAGAGAGGAACAATATGCGCCGGTCGCGGTGGTCTAGCGGTTCTAGGCGCTCAGTCCGGAACCGCGCGACTGCTACGGTCGCAGGTTCGAATCCTGCCTCGGGCATGGATGTGTGTGATGTCCTTAAGTTAGTTAGGTTTAAGTAGTTCTAAGTTCTAGAGGACTGATGACCACAGATGTTAAGTCCCATAGTGCTCAGAGCCATTTGAACCATTTTTTTGAGGGACAATATGCAATCCAGGAAAATACAATAACAAGTACTAGTGTGCCTCCATCTATGCAAGAATCCTCTCCTGTTAGAATACCACCTGTAGACCCTGTCAAAGTGTACCCAAATCTCGAACACTCCATGCAACTAACTAGGTTGGAGCAGCCGATTACTCTGACCACTGCGTTGCGACATGTGGTCCGGGTGCGGCATAAATATGGCAGGAAAGTCAACTTCTCGGTGATGGAGGCTGTTGACAGAATACAGCTTAAGTCAATGAATCTCCGACTTAGGAGCGCTGCGAGATCTAGTCAAGAAAGTATTCGTAAGAAGAGGTGAAGAGTTTGATTTAGATGAGATTTTTGTAAATCAGTATTGGTTAATGGGCGCATTGCGTTCGACTGGTGAAAAAACTGGCCAGAAAATCGTGTACATACCTACTTTCCATAATGACTACAATAGCTATTGGACAGCTAAATACACGTAATAGCACACTAGTGATGCAGGAGCTGCGCAAGGTGGTGGAGAAGAGACTAGATGTGCTCCGCCTGCAGGAGCCATATTCCCAAGTTAGGCGAATAGCTTTTGCAGCCGCGACATGGCAGTTAGTCAGTAGCGGAGATGAGCCGAGAGCGGCGATAATAATAACGAACAAAGCATTGCGAATAATACAGGAGAGCTTCTGTAAAGTTTGGAAGGTAGGAGATGAGGTACTGGCAGAAGTAAAGCTGTGAGGACGGGGCGTGAGTCGTGCTTGGGTAGCTCAGTTGGTAGAGCACTTGCCCGCATAAGGCAAGGGTCCCGAGTTCGAGTCTCGGTGCGGCACACAGTTTTAATCTGCCAGAAAGTTTCATTGCGAATAATAGTTATCTCGCAGCTATCAAACAGTCACTGCAACGTCGTGGAGATACAATCTTCCAGTTGAGTACTATCTCTCGTCAATATGTACTTTCAATATGGAGACGACATCGAGCAGCATCTGAACCATCTCACTCGGGTAGCATCTCGTGGTCGTGCGGTAGCGTTCTCGCTTCCCACGCCCGGGTTCCCGGGTTCGATTCCCGGCGGGGTCAGGGATTTTCTCTGCCTCGTGATGGCTGGGTGTTGTGTGATGTCCTTAGGTTAGTTAGGTTTAAGTAGTTCTAAGTTCTAGGGGACTGATGACCATAGATGTTAAGTCCCATAGTGCTCAGAGCCATTTGAACCATCACTCGGGTAATCACGGCGTTGAGGGACCGAAAAGTGATTAGTGACTGCTGCCATAAATGCAAGATCCCCCCTATGGTTCAGTAGCACAAGAGACACAAACGGAGGCAAGGTGGAAGGAACAATTATGGCTTTGCAACTTGTGGTGGCCAACAAACCTGGTAACCCTCCGACCTATACAACAGGAGGGGGACAAGGCACGATGTATCACTTACAACACCTAACGCCGTAAGCATCGTGAGAAATGGGAAAGTAGAAGATAAGGCCACCACAAGTGACCACAATCTGATTACATTCATGTTAGGTAACAGAAGGTGCCACTGAAACATGGGGTGGGAAGTGTAATTGAATTACAATAGACTGGGAGCGCCTAGCAAGGGAGTGTGAAATTCCTGCATTACCAGAAGGTAACCAATACCAAAATATAAATGTGGATAGGTACGCTGAAGAGCTGGTGAGGGCAATTACTAGAGGAGTGAAGGTAGCCATACCAACAAGGAGGATGGCCATAGTGGCCTCTGTCACCATGGTCCGCCGAACTGGAGCATATGCGACAGTCTGTCAGAAGAGTAAGGAGGCACTTCCTGCGCGATGTCGTCTGGTGGGAAAGGAAACAATGATTGCAACAATATAGGGAACTAATGGAAACACTCCAGGAGGAGATTCGGAGAGACCCATGGGGAATCCCCTATAAGTTGGTGAGGAAGAAGATTTGTTCTCCAATGGTATTATCCACAGTCATATATGAGGACAGGATGACGGAATCCTGGCAGGAAACTGCTGAGGTCTTCCTCCATTCCCCGTTGCCTGACGATAGAGAGGAAGGGGAAACGGAGGGCCAGCGCCACATGAGAATAGCTGGTCTTGTAGGATATACAAATGACAGCCTGAAGAGGAGGTGGCTGCCCAAACAAAATCTTTAAAGAGAGGAAAAGCTCCTGGGCCAGACGGCATTGTTGCGGAGGTTCCTCACACAAAATTGTACAACGAGCGCCTCAGATTGCAAAAATTTCCCAAAATCTGGAAAACAGCAAATGTGGTCACAATAAAGAAAGGACCAGAAAAAGATCCAACTGATACCAAGTCATACAGACGGATATGTTTATACGATCTCTTCGGAAAACTGTTCGAGAAACTGCTGGCTGACAGACTGGCTGCACATCGAGTACTGTGCGGGATGAGTGACAGGCAGTTCGGCTTTAGGTGTCGGTGGTCGGCAGCTGACGCAATCGCCGAGGTCTGTGACTCAGCCTCGTTCAAGTACATAGTTGGCATCATGGTGGACATCGGTGGCGCCTTTGACCGCTTGTGGTGGCCTTCACTCTTCTACTGTTTACAGGAGGAGGATTGTCCAGGGCCACTATACGGTCGTCTGAGGAGTTATTACGATGATCAGGAGGTCTGGCTATCATCCCCTAGCGGGAGGGTTAGAAAATCAATAATAAAGGGTTGCCCCCAGGGCTCTGTATCAGGCCCCTTGTTTTGCAACATCCACATGGAACCGCTACTGGACAGTATGCAACAGAGTGAAGATGTACTAAAGGTGATAGCCTACACGGATGACCTCCTCCTATTGGTGGGTGGCCGTAGCCGCGAAGACACCCAGCCAAAGATTGAGAGGGCTATGGATATATTACAACAGTGGTGCCATAACACTAAAATGAAAATATCACCAAATAAGTCACCCTATCTTCTGCTGAAAGGACAATTAATTAGGAATACAACGGTTAGAATCGAGGGCTCACCAGTTCTCCGACGACGAGAGGCGCGTTACCTGGGAGTTATCATTGACGAAAGGTGGAACTCCGCAAGGCACATTGAAGCTGTAACTAAAAGTGCCTTAAAGTGCTTAACAACTTCATATGCATTGGACACTAAAGTTACTATCTCCCCCCTGAACTAATAAAGTTATATCACAACAGTATACTAACATCAATAGTGGATTATGGCTCGAGAGTCTGGGCACACAGGCTCACAAGGGTGGTGCCTGCCATGGCAGTGAGAACGGTACAGAGAAATATGTTATTAAGGTCAGTTGCGGCCTACAGGACATCTCCAGGTGGGGCCTTGTTGGTAATAATGGGGCTTTGCTTCCTTGATATCAGAATTAGGTTGGTTGGTTGTCTGGGGAAGGAGACCAGACAGCGTGGTCATCGGTCTCATAGGATTAGGGAAGGAAATCGGCCGTGCCCTTTCAGAGGAACCATCCCGGCATTTGCCTGGAGTGATTTAGGGAAATCACGGAAAACCTAAATCAGGATGGCCGGACGCGGGATTGAACCGTCGTCCTCCCGAATGCGAGTCCAGTGTCTAACCACTGCGCCACCTCGCTCGGTGCTCAGAATTAGGGAACAGGCTGCATAGTTCTGGGCGAAGAAGGGAGAGATCGGGAAAACAAGGGATATTCTGGGTATTCAGGCTGGGTATAAGGGTGTAATCAAGAGAAGGGGTGTAGAGTTGTGGCAGGAAGCATGGGAAGCTGATAGCACCGAACGAAGAACTTTACAATTCCTACCAGACGTAAGAGAACGATTAGGTTCGTGATACTTTAAGCCGACAAGGGGACTGTTCCATTTTCTCACTGGTCCAGGGCCTTACCCGATATACCCGTGTCGGTTTGGGAGAAGGACTACGCCTTCGTGCGACTGTGGTGCAACTCTCGACCATGTGGTTTACGAGTGCCCCCAATAGAATGAGACAGCAACTATCGAACCACGACACCTTTACCCTGCTACGACACGAGGATACATTTCGAGTACTGAACGACCTGGCCAACGAGGTATCACAAAAGGTTCTTCTACAATATGTGAGGGACAACCGCGATTAACGACAAATAATAATGTATTACAGCACCCCAATCCCGTACCTCCTGGGCGTGGACAGGCCGACAGCTGTTACTGTCGAAATCAGCGACGTCTAGGATTAGGTGGAGTACAACAACTCCGAATTAGACAACGCACCGGATTTGACGTGGATTAGGTTTTCCTATTAAGTATGACTTAGATATAAGAAAATAAACAATAGTCAAGACATCTTGGGCCTGCCCAGTGCCAGGTAGTGTAGAGGTTAGTTTTTAAGTATATCACTAGAGTAAGTAGACAAATGTCAACAGTAATGTATCTTGCCCATTGTAATAAAAGTACTAGCACTACTTGTAGTTCATTGTAAACCAGCTGCAAAAAGTAATTTTAATAATTTTAGGACCCACTAATTTTATAAGGTAGGGGGTTATTATGTATAATAGAAGATTAAGGAAAAAAACTGACACTGGCCCTGGAAGTCTATGAATTTAAATTACGAACCACTCTCACATAAAACGAAAGCAGATTCTGATTTCGAGACACATACAGATCGCAGTCACAACAATCGAAATTAATAGCCGAAGTCTGGATGTCGTAATAAAATGTCTTTCTCACTGATGCACAATGACAAAAATATCAGAAAATGTATAAACGTGACACTGAGGACAATGGGCCAATGAAAGCAGTTTAGTGATGTGTTTCTCTCAAGCAATCATTATCTACAATAGTCCTCATGAAAATGGTGTTGTAGGAGCTTCAAGAAACCCCTCACATTCATCTGTCTTTAATACTTACCAGGCGGCTTGATTGTCTATAGCGACATAGAGTGTAATTACCTTTAGTGCCATCAGAATTCCATGTAAATACGAGTAATCTATGTGTGGATGCTAAGGTGATAGCATTTAATGTGCGGGCGATTGTTTATATTTGAAACTGGTAGCAAAACTAAGTAATTCACTCCAATATGGAGCTAATACCAGGATATGACAGAGCTCTGCAAACTTTAATTATCTCCTTTGAGATATCTTTCCAATTAACAAAATGGTGGAAGAAATGCAGTGGTAATAAGCACACCATTTGGATAACTAATGGAATTTGAATATCATGTAGGTGGAAACGGGAGCTGTAATACAAAACGAAGGACAGTCACAGCCGAGGTACAGAATTTCACGACAGACAATACAACAATGTGCTGAAAAATGTCGCTTAGTACTCAGAATGAAAAAAAGATATCGCTAAAGAATTATCCGGCGGAATGTGGGTAAACAACACACCACAGCTCTTCTGTTGGAGAATAGTGGTGTTAGTGGTAAGCCTCAGCCGTGCAAAATATTTTATAAGCATTTCCTGTCTATAGTTCGCCTGTTAAATAATTTCATTTTTGTAGATAATTATGGAGAATTTTAGAGCTAGTGTTCCGAGGCAATTCTGTTACATGCAACTACAGGTAACAAGAGAGGAGGCAAATGAATCACTGAATAGTAAGCGTTTATCAGGCAGACTTACGAGGATCAGTCCACCATAATTTAGCACTATACTTCTTCATCTGTGGAACACATTTTTGTCCGCCCCCGGAAGCTGAGTGGTCAGCGCGACAGAATGTCAATCCTAAGGGCCCAAGTTCGATTCCCGGCTGGGGTGGAGATTTTCTCCGCTCAGGGACTGGGTGTTGTGTTGTCCTAATCATAATCATTTCACCCCCTTCGACACGCAAGTCGCCGAAGTGGCGTCATATCAAAACGAACCAGGCGAACGGTCTACCCAAAGCGAAGCCCCAGTCACACGACATTTACATTTTTTAACCCATTTTTAATGTGTGATTAGCTTCCAAACGCATTAAAATACTCGTGAGTAAACCCCTACTCTCAGTGTCCACCTCTTCCTCTCCCCATCTGTCTACCTCATCATCCCATATCTATCTGTTCGCCTCCTCGCCTCCTCCTGCGACTCTCTATCTCCCTCACCTTCTCTCCCTTTCCTTGTCCTCTCCCCATTCTCTCTGACCGTATCTTCCTCGACCCTCCGTCTGACCATATCCGTCTCCCCTCTCTCTGTTCATTTCCTCTCCGACCTCATCGTTTTCCACCTACCCAATACGCCTCTACACCTTCCATCTTCCTCCTGCATGTCCCCCTTCTCCCCCCTCTCTCTGTCCACCAGGTTGGCTCCAGGAAAGTGTTCGTGTAGTTTGCCAAAACGTTTACCGCAATACGTTCCTAGAGAGCTGAGTGACATCACGTGAGTTTGTCTTATTTTTTAAATTGATGCCTTTAACATATTAGCTTCAAAGTTGTTAACTGAGCTACATAACTGTCTTTATATTTTCTGTTTCACGTCACCGGGAGAGAACAGAGTATATCATATAATTTTCTCGGTGTAGCTAAGAAAATGAAATTTTGACAAAAAATTTTTGCCAGGTCGCTACACTACGAGTACTAAGGTCCAGTTGTACAGTCCCCAGGTAACAGACGCTTAAGTTCTGTTCTCGGAATAGCGGGCAAAAAGCGTTGTACGAACAGACATAACGCCTAACAGCAGAATAAACACTGGACAACTGAACCAGTGACCCTGACAGGGTTAGTAAAATTAACCGGAGAATAAGTTTTGACAATGGCAGGAACAGTTACAGAATTAGCGATGACAAGATTGTTTGTTAGAAATAGGAAGTAGAAGAAACGGGATCATCACAGAAATTATAGGGAAAAATATGACGATTCGAGAGTTATATAAAAATTTCGTACTAGTACTACTTTTCGATCTGATGCTTGAGAAAGTGGAGCATATGAATAAAATCTCAAACTATTTCCTAACATATAACTTTTTGCTCGAAGTAGGCCTAATGTGCATTTGATATTGGTACTTCGTGAATTATATTGTATCGTTTTACTTACGTAAATGAGGTAGATAAAAATGGTCATTTGTGCCAAAATAGTCTCGGTTATTTGGCGTGTGTTACAACTGCTCCAATATTAGAAAGACCTATTTCGTTTTATCTAGCAGACAGCGACAACAGTGACAAAATATGCGTATTCAAATCGAGAAACCACGCCAGTCTTGGGTACCATTCGTATTAACAGCTTTTTCAGTAGTAGACAACGATATTTTGATTTTTCATGTAGCAGAACATTTGACGAAATTTAATGAGGTAATAGATTCTTTCGACCAAGAGTTACTAAAGAACGTGTTGGACGAGTGAGAATCTTTCGCGCGTAGCCCAAAAAAAAAAAAAAAAATAGTTCGGAAGGCTAGTCGTGAATGAGCAGTTCCAGCGACATCTGTGTGGAAACTTCTAAGTAGGCGCTTACAACTACATACTTACCGTTTACAGCTGTTACAAACTCCAAAGCCTACAGACTACAGTTTACGAGCTAACTTCGCAAACGAAATGTTGCCCCATGACGATCAAGATTTTCTGGATCTTGTCGTTTTCAGTGATAAATCGACGTCTCACCTAAGTGGAGACACCAAATTATGTAATGTACGCGTCTGAGGGACAGCAAGTCCCCACGAGATGGTACAGCTGCAACGAGACTTCACTAAATTAAATGTTTGTGGTGCCATACCGCGGCGGAAACTTTATGGTCCTTTCTTTTTCGCTGAAGCAACTGCAACTGGTGTTTCTTATCTTTATGCGTATAGCTCTAGCTCTTTCCTTAATTGGAAGAAGCTGAACCACAGAACTGTGTTTTCTATTAACGATTGTATTACAATTCATTTTGGTAGAAATCCAAGAAATGGTGGTAAACCACCTAGAGATAGGAAAGATAAGAATATTATGAATTTAATTTCAGTTCTTACATTTCTGGCTGAATAAATCTGGTTTATGAAAAATAGGTTTATTTGCTTAAATAATAAAACCATGATTATTCTTAGTAGTTTATTTGGCGTCAAGATGATGCGCCACCTCACTGCTATAACTCAGTACTCAATTTTTTTAAACGATGTTGTGTCCGACCGCTCGATTGGCCGTAAGGGGTCGAATGACAGAGCCTGTTTTACGTAACATCCACGTTTACACCGGAACTGACGCGATGCGATTTTTACCTTAGGGTGTTCATAAAGGATCGTGTGTATGTGCCTCGGCCACAAGCTGATCTACCCGACTTTAGAACTTATATAAACAGCATTGTTGCAAAAACCATTCCACACACACCGATTAAGGTTTGGAAAGTGCTCACCTATCGCCTAGATGTGTGGGTGAATGATGTTCACATTGACAAATTGTAAGAAAAACTGTATGAGATGCCCTTTCATTTTATGTATTATTTATAATTCTAAGTTGAATGTAATAAACGCTACAAAGCCTTCAAACCCGTATACTCATTTTGAAAAAAACTTGTATTTTAAAAGCTGGTATGTGCTAGGATCACGTATACGATGTCCTCGTAGGGCAGGAAATTCGAAGCAGTTTCTTCGAGACATCGACCCAACACCTTTGGCATGGAACCTATCATAGCGTGACCACACGACCCGCACGATAGTGAGATCTTCGTCAGGCCGGGTGTGAACATAATCTATTCGCACACCCCAGTAGTGCTTCATCTCCGTGTACGTACCACCAGAGAAAAACTACGTCTTCCAGTAACTAGCCTTTTCGACTAAGATTATGTCAACTTTATATGGCGGATCTTATCTGTCACATTACGGCACGGAGCTACCAGAAGAGCGACTACACGACCTGCTGATCTGTTTGACGGCAGGAGAAAGTGCGGCTATCTATTTTAAGACCTCTCGCAGGCACCATATTGCGCAGCTGCCGCAACTCACCAACTTGAAGCCACTCCTGTCGCAGTAACATCATTAGGCCAAATCACCTCTGTGGCAGCATATCGGCCACCGCGACGTCTCCTCGACCCAACAGATTTCGTGGCACTGACGTTCTTAAGCGGAAAACTCTTTGTCGCCGGGGACTTCAGTGCCAAACAATCGGAATGGAATTCCGAGATGACAAGTACGAGTGGGTGTCGTCTACAGCGAGTCGCTAGACAGCATAATATGGTCATCGTGGGGCCACATGTCCCTAGTACGAGGGGTGTCCAGGAAGTAAGTTCCAATCGGTCGCGAAATGGAAACCAGTGGGAAAATCCGGTAAAGCTTTGCACAGGTGTGTTGGGCAGTGTCTCTTGTATGACCCTAGATAGCATCACGTCGCTCTTCTCGTTTCCGAGCTCACAGTGAGCCCTTAAAGATGTCTAGAAAATAGTATCTCAGGCCAATTACGAGGGCCTAGTGAGAAATTTCGCCTGAAGCTATGCAGCCAGCATTACATAACTGTCGTATTGTTTCTACTTCAAGACAATTCTCAGTCGCATTCTGCAGGGACTCCTGCATCGTTTCCAGTTGGAAATGTTTGATTACCCACAATACAGCCCGTAATTGTCTCTCTCTGAGTTTCATCTCTGCTCACGTGAACCGCTGGCTATGAAGACAACATTTTGGCACAGACAACCGGCTGTAGTCCAGCGTAGAGAATTGGCGGAAAGCACTGGCGGCTGCCTTCTATAACGAGGGTATTGGAAAGTTGGTACAACGTTACGACAAGCGTCTACATCAGAACGGCGACTACGTAGAGAAGCAGCTGGAAGGTGTAGCTAACTGTTACAAATAAAACATTTCTGATTTTTACTGTGGTTTCCATTTCGCGATCAATCGGAACTTACTTTCTGGACAGCCCTCGTATTTAACCCAACAACCACAGCCGTGCTGATGTGCTTGACATAGCGACACTGGAGCGTGTCGGACACCTCACAGCCGCCACGACAAGGTGCGATCTATCGTCGGACTATATCACAATCATCTTCGAGGTGGAGAGCAATGGCGTAGAGCTTTGGTCGTCAAATTACGTACCGCGGGGCGCATGCGGCTCCAGTGAAGCACTGCTACGGTCCGTGGTTCTCAACTTTATTTTATAATAAGCAGTAAACCTGCAGTTCTGTAAAGAACTGAGCTCCCATGTATAAAGCAGTTTCAAGCATCTGATTACTTTACAAAGGAGTTAACGCGTTAAATATTTAACGTTAAGCGTGTCAGCAAGAAAAAGTTTAGAAATTGTTTGAAATTATGCTTAAAGTTTGTTGGAAGTCACCAAGTGCTCTAATTTACGAAATACTGGATGGGGTATAGTCTGTGTAATTTGGGATCCGTTTCAAGCAGAAGCTAGTTTTTCAAGCATTTCAATGTTTATCTGCTGAACTATGTATCGGACGATCATATAATTTCGCATCTACATTCAGTGGTATATGTGCATACTGTCTCCAAATATGTAGCGAATAGACTAACAAGGGAAACAGTGCATCGCACCCTCCTCATGTTTAGTAGTAAAATGGTCCAGCGGATAGCCCGTCAAAAGCCGAGCACAGATAAAGCTTGCAAACAGGAAGAAGCTGTACTGAACTGTGACAAAAAAAAGCAAAACAGAAACAGTGAATGGTCCAAGCTCAAGATGTGCAACATCGAACGAGTTCAAATAACAACGACGTCGTGGTTGTGTTGGACTACAAAGTGCCCCATTTCTTTCGCCTTCAGAAATTTATGAACTTCCCGTCCGATCATTGACGTGTCTGTTCTCCTTCTGCAGACTTGGCAATTGTCATATTATATATTGGTTATAGAATATGAGTCATGTGGAAAGAATATATTACCGTCGCAGGGTAAATGTGATGGAATAGTGAGAGGAGGTGAGATACAGCTTAGACCTCTCACAGAAAGAAAAACGACAAACAGTGTTACAACAAAGGAATACAACAGTAAAAAACTTCCAAAATGGAACTTGTGTACGAGGTGCATTCAAGTTCTAAGGCCTCCGCCTTTTTTTCTCCGGACTGGAAAGAGAGAGAAACATGCGCATTGTTTTAAAATGAGGCCGCGTTCATTGTCAATACGTCCCAGAGATGGCAGCACCGTACGGCAGATGTAATTTTACCGCCAGCGGCGAGAATGAGAACTGTTTTAAATACTTAAAATTGCGACGTTTTCCTTACTCGAACAGCGTGCAATCATTCGTTTTCTGAATTTGCATGGTGTGAAACCAATTGAAATTCATCGACAGTTGAAGGAGACATGTGGTGATGGAGTTATGGATGTGTCGAAAGTGCGTTCGTGGGTACGACAGTTTAATGAAGGCAGAACATCATGTGACAACAAACCGAAACAACCTCGGGCTCGCAGAAGCCGGTCTGACGACATGATCGAGAAAGTGGAAAGAATTGTTTTGGGGGATCGCCGAATGACTGTTGAACAGATCGCCTCCAGAGTTGGCATTTCTGTGGGTTCTGTGCACACAATCCTGCATGACGACCTGAAAATGCGAAAAGTGTCATCCAGGTGGGTGCCATGAATGCTGACGGACGACCACATGGCTGCCCGTGTGGCATGTTGCCAAGCAATGTTGACGCGCAACGACAGCATGAATGGGACTTTCTTTTCGTCGGTTGTGACAATGGATGAGACGTGGATGCCATTTTTCAATCCAGAAACAAAGCGCCAGAACACAGATTCCCCGCCACCAAAAAAATTTCGGGTAACCGCCAGTGCTGAAAAAATGATGGTGTCCATGTTCTGGGGCAGGTAGGGCGTAATCCTTACCCATAGCGTTCCAAAGGGCACTACAGTAACAGGTGCATCCTACGGAAATGTTTTCAAGAACAAATTCCTTCCTGCACTGCAACAAAAACGTCCGGGAAGGGCTGCGCGTGTGCTGTTTCACCAAGACAACGCACCCGCACATCGAGCTAACGTTACGCAACAGTTTCTTCGTGATAACAACTCTGAAGTGATTCCTCATGCTCCCTACTCACCTGACCTGGCTCCTAGTGACTTTTGGCTTTTTCCAACAATGAAAGACACTCTCCGTGGCCGCACATTCACCAGCCGTGCTGCTATTGCCTCAGCGATTTTCCAGTGGTCAAAACAGACTCCTAAAGAAGCCTTCGCCGCTGCCATGGAATCATGGCGTCAGCGTTGTGAAAAATGTGTACGTCTGCAGGACAATTACGTCGAGAAGTAACGCCAGTTTCATCGATTTCGGGTGAGTAGTTAATTAGAAAAAAAAAATCGGAGGCCTTAGAACTTGAATGCACCTCGTAGAACAAATGGGAGGTACGCACGTCTGGAGGTCCCTTCTTTACACTTCGCTGTTGCAAACGGGAGATACACCACGACATAGAGACAAATCTGAATACAGCGAAAAGACACGTCAATGACCAGACGGACAGTTCATAATTACGTGAAAAGAATTGAAGCATTTGGGAGATTCGAACATGGGTCTGCCGGTTCGTAGTTCAACACCGTGACCACATAACCACCACGGCATTCCGATTCCCACGATGCTGCATATCTCGGGCTGGGACAATTCATTGTTTCGCTTTTTTTTTTTTTTTTTTTATACAGTTCAGTGCACCTTCTTCCTGTTTTAATGCTTGATCTGTGTTCAGTTTTTGACGAGCTATCCACTGCGCCATCTTACCACGAAGGGGGAGGGGGGGGTGTTTCCCTTGTTAGTAGTGAAGAAGTAATAAATTCAAGCGTCTTGCCTAACGTTGAAGTTTCTCTGCATGTATAGCAAAAAAGTAGTAAATGGTAAAGTTCTTTTTTTTCCTTTCGCCGATTTGTGGGGGTAACAGAGATAAAAAGTATCATAAAGGTTTGAAATTAGGAGTAAAGTTTGTTGGAACTCGCAACATGTTCTTTATTCTCAAATACTGAGTGAATGTAGGCTGGGTATTTGAAGGCCGTGAGTTTCGCTCCCTCAAGTCGACACACAGTTCCAAACTGCATAAATTGTGTTACTGTGCTATGAAAATATCTTGGACGGGATCACCGTGTGCCTAAGTAGTCGTTTAGTAACATAGATACCCATCTGAGCGAATTCTGCTCACTAACGAAAAAAACACACATGGAGACAGCAATATTCTAAGATGTGCTGAATTTTAATTGACGTTGGTAAATTTGGCCGAGAGCTAAGTGAAACTGGTCGATTACCTCGCGGGCAGAGAGATAAGCAGAGCGGCCACTGCGAGGTTAGGGAAAGTGAGATGTTGATGATGTCTGGTTTGTGGGGCGCTCAACTGCGCGGTTATAAGCAGCCGTACAAAGTTCCAACCTTTACACACTCCAGCCTCGCCTCTTTCATGAATGATGATGAAGTGAGACGGACAACACAAACACCCAGTCCTCGAGCGGAGAAAATCCACGACCCGGTCGGGAATCGAACCCGGGAGTCCGTGATGCAGAGGCAGCAACGCTAGGCCACTAGACCATGAGCTGCGAACAGGAAGTGAGAGGGGGAACGTTTTATTCCCTGCCTTCCAGAACTGACAACTCACGGGCATGTGCTACTCGTATTGATCAGCTGCTGTAGTATAATTTTCAAACGGAAGTAACATGGATTCGCGAATGCGCTTTCCAGAGCTTATTATCTTCAAATGCGCCCCAAATTTATAGCAAGGAATATTGTATTACATTAAGGCTGTTGTAAGACAGTGAAATGAATAGAAATAAAATGACGCTCAGTATGTTTAGTAAAAATCTGTGATCGTGTCTCATGTTGCATAATACGTTTAAATAAGTTATTAATTAGTAAATCATCCGCTCACACAGACAACACAAGACATTTCGTCAGGCAATTACGGTATCACAACTTTGGGGTCCCTGAGGGGGGCAGCAGTCTGAAACAATAAACAGCCAACACGAAGTATGCCGACATTCAGCGATCAGTACTTGGGGACCAGCAGCCAACTTATCGTAACTTAGCGTAGTTAGTCTACTTGGCACTCATAGCATAGTAATTTATGTAGATTACCTATTAATAATAAGAACAACATATATGTGTCTGGAGCTGCCGCTCCACAATGACAGTTTTGGCTCCTGATGAAAAAATTTTGACGACCACTAGCGTAAAGCCATTAAAACGGCGTAGGCAAAGTGAACTGGAAAGAGCCCAGAGTGAGCCTGCAAAACTCTCTCAATGCTGTTCCAGACCCAAATGCCGTTGGAGCTGACCAAAACCATTCGTCAATGAACTGATCTGATATTACAGACAGCAGATGTTTCGTCACCCACGGGAACGGAATAGGCGAGATATCGATCTCGCCAGCTGTCCGCTGGGTTGGAGGAAGCAATCTCCCGCAAAACAGAGTCTTCCGAGAGTGGCAACTGACGACACATGCTGCTGCCATCAAACGTCACCTAAATCTGATGAGGCCTGAGATTAAGGTGGCGGTGGAAAATCAGCCGTGCGGGATTAGCTGAGCGCTCTGAGGCGGTGTAGGCATGGACTGTGCGGCTGGTCCTCCCTCGAGCATGGATGGGTATGTGTTTGTCCTTCGGATGATTTAGGTTAAGTAGTGTGTAAGCTAAGGGACTGATGACCTTAGCAGTTAAGTCCCATAAGATTTCACACACATTTGAACTTTTTTTTTTTTTGGTAGATCGTAGAAATAGTGATTCGGCAGGCAATTTGGCCACACTTCACCTTGATGATGACACTGCCTGGAGGACAACGAAACAATTTCTTAGGAAGGGGCAACGTATCCCTCCCCTGCAAGCCGAGTTGTCTGCGATCCTGACGCCAAGCCTACTGTCCTGGCTGACGTATTCACAGGCAACTTCGCGCCAGTAAAGGATGTGATAGATGAAGAACACGCTCGTCTAGTGCAGCAACTTTTACCGGTATTTCTTGCGGGAAATGTTGAACATGTTGCTATGAGGGGGAGGTGGAACAACTCACTAAACCCTAGGTAGGCTTGAGGCTGTGATCAAGTGGAATACGTAATGCTGAAACAGCCACCATCTGCCGTTCTTCGTTCCACCACAGACTTGATATTGTAAGGAAGTATTCGGAAAGACGCAGAGGTAGCTGCCATCCCTAAACAGGAAAAAGATGGAAGACTGCCATAGAATTACAAGCCTATACGTCTCCTTCCTGCCATTGTAAATGTCTTCGGACGACTGTATGTTAAAAGACTCGTGGTATACACCAGCAATGAGGAATCAGTAGCGCCAGAACAGTCTGGTTTCCGGCACGGGCATAGTTCGCAACAGCAAGTACTGCGTCTTGAAGAGGACGTCACCGGCGGCTTGGAGCGGGGCGACGCTTCTAAACGTCTCAAAGGCCTTCGACTACATTTGGCACGACGGCCCCTTTCCAGACTGTTTTTACTGTTCGTACCGACACTGCAAATCAAACTCATCGCGTCTTCCCTCCGACATCTTGCTTTCAATGAAGAGGGAGTATTAAAAATGGTTCAAATGGCTCTGAGCACTATGGGACTTAACATCTGAGGTCATCAGTCTCCTAGAACTTAGAACTACTTAAACCTAACTAAACTAAGGACATCACACACATCCATGCCCGAGGCAGGATTCGAACCTGCGAGCGTAGTGGTCGCGTGGTTCCAGACTGATTCGCCTAGAACCGCTCGGCCACACAGGAGGGGGTATTAAAACCGAGGCCTATCCTAGCGGGAGTGCCACAGGCGTCTGTCCCCTGCCGTACTCCCTGTATCTACATCTACATCTACATCTACATCCATACTCCGCAAGCCACCTGACGGTGTGTGGCGGAGGGTACCTTGAGTGACTCTATCGGTTCTTCCTTCTATTCCAGTCTCGTATTGTTCGTGGAAAGAAAGATTGTCGGTATGCCTCTGTGTGGGCTCTAATCAAAAGCCCGTACCGAGCTACTGAGCGTCTCTCTTGCAGAGTCTTCCACCGGAGTTCATCTATCATCTCCGTAACGCTTTCGAGATTACTAAATGATCCTGTAACGAAGCACGCTGCTCTCTGTTGTATCTTCTCCATCTCTTCTGTCAACCCCCTCTGGTGCGGACCCCACACCGGTGAGCAGTATTCAAGCAGTGGGCGAACAAGTGTACTGTAACCTACTTCCTTTGTTTTCGGACTGCATTTCCTTAGGATTCTTCCAATGAATCTTAGTCTCACATCTGTTTTACCGACGATTAATTTTATATGGTCATTCCATTTTAAGTCACTCCTAATGCCTACTCCCAGATAATTTAAGGAATTAACTGCTTCCAGTTGCCGCTATATTGTAGCAAAATGATAAAGGACCTTTCTTTCTGTGTATTCGCAGCACATTACACTTGCCTACATTGAGATTAAACTGCCATTCCCTGCACCATGCGTCAATTCGTTGCAGATCCTCCTGCATTTCAGTACAATTTTCCATTGTTACAACCTCTAGATATAATACAGCATCATCTGCAAAAAGCCGCAGTGAACTTCCGACGTTATCCACAAGGTCATATTGTGAATAGCAATGGCCCTACGACACTCCCCTGCGGAACACCTGAAATCACTCTTACTTCGGAAGATTTCTCTTCATTGAGAATGACATGCAGCGTTATCTAGGAACTCTTCAATCCAATCACACAATTGGTCTGATAGTCATATGCTCTTACTTTGTTCATTAAACGACTGTGGGGAACTGTATCGAAAACTTGCGGAAGAAACACGGCAGCTACCTGTGAACCCGTGTCTATGGCCGTCTGAGTCTCGTGGACGAATAGCGCGAGCTGGGTTTCACACGACCGTCTTTCTCGAAATCCTTGCTGATTCCTACAGAGTAGATTTCTAGTCTCCAGAAAAGTCATTGTACTCGAACATAATACGTGTTCCAAAATTCTAAAACTGATCGACGTTAGAGATATAGGTCTATAGTTCTGCACATCTGTTCGACGTTCCTTCTTGAAAACGGGGATGACCTGTGCTTTTTTCCAATCCTTTGGAACGCTACGCTCTTCTAGAGACCTACGGTACACCGCTGCAAGAAGGGGGGCAAGTTCCATCGCGTACTCTGTGTAAAATCGAACTGGTATCCCATCAGGTCTAGCGGCCTTTCCTCTTCTGAGCAAGTTTAGTTGTTTTTCTATCCTTCTGTCATCTGTTTCGGTATCTACCATTTTTTCATCTGTGCGGCAATTTAGAGAAGGAACTACAGTGCAGTCTTCCTCTGTGAAAGAGCTTTGGAAAAAGACAATTAGTATTTCGGCCTTTAGTCTGTCATCCTCTGTTTCAGTACCACTTTGGTCACAGAGTGTCTGGACATTTTGTTTTGATCCATCTACCGCGTTAAAATAAGACAAAAATTTCTTAGGATTTTTTGCCAAGTTAGTATATAGTACCTCAAATATATCGAAGACAGAGAGTGGCGTTGGTACTCCATGCGGACGACACCAACTCTACGCAAGCTGCCTAGGGTACACGTCCTGCGCTGTTTGCAGACGGCATGCGACGTCCTAGGAGTCTGGGCTTTTAAGTGTCGTCTGAAGTTTAATGCAACTAAAAGCCAGACTGTGATTATCACGCAGCGTAGTGTGCCTTTGGTTCTTAAGCCAATGCAGATCGTGGGAAGCCCCATTCCATGGCCTCATACTTCGAAGTATCTGGGGCTGACCATAGACGGGCACCTCAATAGAATATCAGAGACCACTTGGCCGTCTACGGGCGCTGCACCCCTTACTGAACTCAGTCCACTCTGCTCTTACGCTGCGGCATCACGCTATATCGGGCACTTGTCCGACAAGTGCAAGGATAAGACGACGTAGTGTACGAAAATGTAGTCGACAATCAAATCCGTCGTCTCCAAGAGCTGCAAGGCAGAGCTATACTCGCTGCCACGCACCTTCCTCGTGATCTTCCATCACGGGAATACACGACGTTGCGGGAACGATTCAAGCTGACCGCGCGACACTTTTACGAAAGTTCGCAGCAGTCAGAAATCAAGCTTATTGCAAATCCGGGCAACCAGGGATAGAGGAAGGGGCCCAGTCGATAGCCCCACCCGTTACAACACTGAACAGTCTCGTAGCAAACACAGGATAATTTTTTCTTTTCCCTTCATAAACTGCTCTAGTGTAAGAGAGGAGAAACAGGAAGCAAATGTGTGAAATCTGATGGGACTTAACTGCTAAGGTTATCAGTCCCGAAGCTTACACACTACTTAACCTAAATTAACCTAAGTACAGACACACACACACCCATGCCCGAGGGAGGACTCGAACCTCCGCCGGGACCAGCCACACAGAAACAGGAAGCATTAAAACCCCATACAAAGGAAATGCAAGTATAGAGCACTGGATTTAACCTGCACAGCCAAAGAGAGAGAAGGGGCTTTCTAATAAGGTCAAAGTGAGCGATCTGCAGGGATGGACGTAAGTGCCGGTAGTGACTAAGGTGACTGAAATCTTTTAGATCAGCAATTTAGAAACTTAGGAAAGTTTTGACAGTCAGCGTCGTGGAGTCGTTACTCTGAGCAGCATCGTGTTCGGACTTACAAATTTTTCTGCAGAAATTCTGAAATGCAAAAAAAAACTTTCGACAGCGAGCGTAGTGAAATTTTAGTTTGAATTGCATCGCGTTTCGACTTAAGAATTTTTCGACGGTTATTTTCGTAGACTTTAACTTAAACAGCGTCGCGGTTGGACTTTTCAGTTTTTCCACACAGCTTCATGAACTTCAACTCAGAAGAGTAACGTAGTGCGACTTTCGTAGTCTAACTAGTGACTATATCTGTCGTTGTTTCTTTCACGGTATTAAACAAAAGTTTAATAAACAATTTGTATCCAAACGGTAACCAGATGGTGCTTGGAACATTATTGACACCACTGACCATAACCCTAGCTGCAGTCGATAATATTAGTATAAGTTGACGGAACAGTTTACAAAGCACTGCAGCAAGGGTGTGGCTGTCCCCTAGTTGGTTCAAATGGTTCTGAGCACTATGGGACTCAACTTCTGATGTCATTAGTCCCCTATAACTTAGAACTAGTTAAACCTAACTAACCTAAGTACATAACAAACATCCATGCCCGAGGCAGGATTCGAACCTGCAACCGTAGCGGTCTTGCGGTTCCAGACTGCAGCGCCTTTAACCACACGGCCACTTCGGCCGGCTGTCCCCTAGTTGCAAACGTAGACAACGAACATTAAACTGGTCACGCATTTAATAAACCCTTCGAACTGCCAAAGCTCTAAGGAGTGACTGCAGGCTAGTGCGTTGCAAACTCAATGTAAAGCTCTTAGCTGCCGCGCGGGGTAGCGCGCGTTCTGAAGCGACTCGTCACGGTCCGCTCGGCTCCCTCCCTCGGGCATGGGTCAGTGTGTTGTCCTTAGCGTAGGTTAGTTGAAGTTAGATTAAGTAGTGCGTAAGCGTAGGGACCGATGACCTCAGCAGTTTGGTCCCTTAAGACGTTAACACAAATTTTCAAATTTTGCCCTTAGCTGATAAACCTCGGTGGGGCATTCGATCGCGCATTGACGATCAGAAAACACTGCATCTTCACCAAACGTAAGGTCGGTGCCGGCAACAACATGATCAGATTACCGGCGAGCAGGACATGGGATGCTGGTCCACGACTTAGAGCACAGTCCGTGTTCGCTGCCAAGTACGCTGCTCCGCTCTGGAGCGTGTCTCCACAGGCGTAGAAGACGGACACTGCAATGAACAAATCAGTGAGGTTGCAACGGAATGTCTGAAGGCGGCAATACTGCAGAAACTGTACCTGCTCATTTGCATTGCACCCTCTCGGATGCGCCAAGAGTCTGCGTCAGATGAGGAAAGTAAACCAATTTCCGCCACCAAATACAAGGATCGCAGCTGACTGGGAGACGCCAGAGATACAGGAAAAGCTTCCTGGGTGGAATGCAGTCTTCAGCGGGTAACCATCAGAAACACCACATGGAAAGATGAAGGACAGAACTGGAGAACCTGTGCACGCGCGCAAGAGAAATGACGGTGGTAGTTGACAGTGGGAATACCTACACCGTGTGGAGGACTTTGAACAGCATGAGACCAACATGCAGAAGTGGGGGCCTCCTTGTGGGTGAAGTAAACCTGCTGTGCAAGATCTCACTCACTTGTCGCAGTGCCACCTGCTGTATGAACCGCGCACGCTAGGAGACCTTTTCAGAATTAATGATAGGGCCGTTTCAGCTCAATTTTCTGGCTTATTTATACGGTCAAGGAAAATAAATAAGCATGCTCACAGGCAAATGTTCTACAACCATAGCTTTTCATAAATGTATTTCTCGTCTCAAGTTTCATATTTTTAATTGAAAGCAACTGCTTCTTTTTATACACTGAAGAGCCAAAGAAACTGTTACACCTTCCCAACATCATGTAAGACCCCCACGAGAACACGACATGGCCTGGATTCGACTAATGTCTGAAGTGGTGCTGGAGGGAACTGACACCATGAATCCTGCAGGGCTGTCCATAAATCCGGAAGAGTTCGAGGAGCATCTCAGAAGTGTTCAATAATGTTCATGTCTGAGGAGTTTTCTGACCGGCGGAAATGTTTAAACTCAGAAGAGTGTTCCTGGAGCCACTCTGTAGCAATTCTGCACGTGTGGGGTGTCGCATTGTCCTGCTGGTTTGCCCAAGTCCGTCGGAATGCACAATGGACATTAATGGATGGAAGTGATCACACAGGATGCTTACGTAGCGTCACCTGTCAGAGTCGTATCTAGACGTATCAGGGGCCCCATATCACTCCAACTGCACACGCCCCACACCATTAGAGTGCCTCTACCAGCATGAACGGTCCTCTGCTGACATGCAGGATCCAGGGGTTCATGAGGTTGTCTCCATACCAGTACACGTCCCTCTGCCTGATACAAATTGAAACAATATTCGAACGACGAGACAACATGTTTCCCGTCGGTATTGACAGGCTCAGGCGAGGCGTAAAGACTTGTGTCGCGCAGTCATCAAGGGTACACGAGTGGGCCTTCGACTCCGAAAGCCCATATCGATGATGTTTCGTTGAATGGTTCGCACACTGACAATTGCTGATGGCCCATCATTGAAATCTGAGGCAATTTACGGAAGGGTTACACAACTGTCACGTTGAACGATTCTCTTCAGTCGTCGTTGGTCCCGTTCTTGCAGGATCTTTTTCCGGCCGCATCAGTGTCGGAGATTTGATATTTTACCGGACTGTACTCTGTACCGGACGGTACTCTCGTGCTGTTTTACAGGTCGGGTGGCATCCAAGACGCACATCCACGAATTATTTCTCTTTGGAGGATCTCAAGTGTGTTGTATTCGAGAGCGATAATTACTGAACGACGAATGACGAACCTCTATTACCTCAGACTGCCCCATGGTACCCTATGTTCTACTAGCCAATTTCACTAGGGTTGATCAGGTAGCTGGAGGAGGCCTGCATCACCAAAACTCAAGTCCTTTTGCCCTCTCATTCTTATTTCAACGCTATCAGCCCAGAGAACAAAAAAAATGGTTCAAATGGCTCTGAACACTACGGGACTTAACTGCTGAGGTCATCAGTCCCCTAGAACTTAGAACTACTTAAACCTAACTAACCTAAGGACATCACAGACATCCATGCCCGAGGAAGGATTCGAACCTGCGACCGTAGAGGTCGCGCGGTTCCAGACTGTAGCGCCTAGAACCGCTCGGCCACTCCGCCTGGCAGCCCAGAGACCAGACGTGGGAATTGCCACCCCTGTCAACCACATGTTTTTTGACGCAGGCGCGGTGTTTTGAAGCAAGGCACCAGCGATAACCTCTGGCCCTTAACTCCCAGCTACTCATCACTGCAAGGGACCTGCACCAACCTACCGACCGCCTGGGACCCCGCTCTAGAGCAAGGAGCTGACCTCTACGCTGTGTATGGATTGTTAACAGATGCCAAGAGTTAGACTGACATCCCAGATCCGAAGGCGACATCTATGGCAGTGAATTGTATTATTTACGTCTGTACAAAATAAATATAACGAGCACGAGGCTGACCTTTGAGGATGACCTGCAGCTGGTCGGCGAGCACCTCGAACGTGCTGATGCTGCTGCGGTCCTCCGGGATGACGTGCTTCTTGTTCCACGTGCCGCACGCGTACTGGAAGAAGTCCACGCACGGGTTGGCCGACCGGTCCATGGCGGCCAGCAGCGACGATGCTGAAACACGCAAATACGAGCCGCGTTGAAGGAAAGCTCGAATAGTGCGAACTGATACACTTAGAGCAAATTACAACTGCAGGACCCCCATGTGTAGGACTCTGAGATACTGGTGCACACACTATTTCTATAGCTGCAGCCGCTGAGCTTGTTCGGGATCATAGTGACTGGACTATGCAACATGGAAATAAACTGACTGTTCAAAGGGATCATATCACACCGATAGCCGGGTGGAGATACTATGTCTTGTGATGTCATGCCGCGTCCACCAGGAATGGCAGTCCTGTTACCATAGTTATAAAATAATACAGCTTTCAGTTTGTGCAATTATTTGTTTTTTTCTCTAGCACCGGGTATTACGGCAGAATAATTGCTTATACAGGCTTTCCTCTTTTGCGTATATGTTGTTGAAAGAAGCTTATAAGAAAAAAGCAACTAATGCAGCGTAAGTTACGCTAGGCTGAAATCGTAAATAAAGCAAACGTTGAGCCTGGAATGACCGATTCTACGTATAAAATTTTTATCTGATCACTGCAGAATTACATAAACAATAAATATTGGTGAGTGAAATTTTACGTGTTGGCTGCATCATTTAAGCTAACACAAGTCAGAACCTTATCGTTACAGTCTCCGACAAGACTTCCCTCTCAGTGCCAGCAACATTGGACGTACGTTGCTTACAAGGGAACCTCCCCATCGCACCCCCCTCAGATTTAGTTATAAGTTGGCACAGTGGGTAGACCTTGAAAAACTGAACACAGATCAATTGAGAAAACAGGAAGAAGTTGTGTGGAACTGTGAAAAAATAAGCAAAATATACAAACTGAGTAGTCCATGGGCAAGATAGGCAACATCATGGATAACGTGAGCACAGGAGCGCCGCGGTCCCGTGGTAGCGTGAGCAGCTGCCGAACGAGAGGTCGTCGGTTCAAGTCTTCCCTCGAGTGAAAAGTTTACTCTCTGTATTTTTGCATAGTTATGATCTTTCCGTTCGTTCATTGCCGTCTCTGTTCACTGTAATAAGTTTAGTGTCTGTGTTTTGCGACCGCATCGGAAAACCGTGCGGTTAGTAGACGAAAGGACGTGCCTCTCCAATGGGAACCGAAAACATTTGATCGCAAGGTAATAAGTCAACCGATTCCTCTACAGGAAAATACATCTGATATATTCTATACGACACTGGTGACGGCATGTGCGTCACATGACAGGAATATGTTGTCGACCCACCTAACTTGTACACTTGGCGAATGGGTAAAAAGATTCTTCTACCTTGCCCGATTTAGGTTTTCTTGTGGATGAGATAATCACTCCCAAAAAAGTGATGATAATATAAGAGTTTGTCACATAAACTGAAAATAAGAATTATACTTTTCACTCGATGGAAGATTTGAACCAACGACCTCCGGTTCCGCAATTGCTCACGTTACCACGGGACCACGGCGCTCCTAAGTTCAGAGTGTCCTAGATGTTGCCTATCTTGCCCATGGACTGCTCAGTTTGTATATTTTGCTTATTTTTTCACAGTTCCACACAACTTCTTCCTGTTTTCTCGATTGATCTGTGTTCAGTTTTTCAAGGCCTATCCACTGTGCCATCTTATAACTAAATCTGAGGGGGATGCGATGGGGAGGTTCCCTTGTTAGTAGTAACAATATATGCTGTGGCTCTTTGTGACCTACACTGATCAGCCATAACTTTATGACAGAGCGACCTACTATCGATATAAACTCGTCCAGGCGATAGCAGCGTCACCTGGCGCTGAATGACTGCTAGTCAGACACACGCACGGTGCATGTAGTACCAGCGAGTGTGCTGTCCGTGTGCAAAATGGCGAAAGCGCACGATCTATCTGAGACTGACCTATGGCAGATTGTGATGGCCCGGAGGCTCGGCACGAGCTTTTCGGAAACGGCACAACTTGTTGGGTGTTCGAGGAGTGCTGTTCAATTGGTTCAATTGGCTCTGAGCACCATGGGAATTAACATCTGAGGTCATCAGTCCCCTAGAGCTTACAAGGGAACCTCCCCATCGCACCCCCCCCCCCAGATTTAGTTATAAGTTGGCACAGTGGATAGGCCTTGAAAAACTGAACACAGATCAATCGAGAAAACAGGAAGAAGTTGTGTGGAACTATGAAAAAAAAGCAAAATATACAAACAAAGTAGTCCATGCGCAAGATAGGCAACAACAAGGATATTGCAAAGTTAGGAGCGCCGTGGTCCCGTGTTAGCGTGAGTAGCTGCGGAGCGAGAGGTCCTTGGTTCAAGTCTTCTTTCGAGTGAAAACTTTAATTTTTTTTATTTTCAGATTATTATCAAAGTTCAGGCACTCACACACAATCAACTTCGCTCTCCAAAATCCCAGGACATGTTCAGATTTGCTTGGACATATGCAGGATTTGCCGGTCTACACACGGAAAAATTTGAAAATGTTAAAAACATATGTTTTGACAGAGCACAGGGAAAACTGTGCGACTGTGAAACTGTTCATTCATTTGTTGCAGTTTATGTGACAAACTCTTATGTTTTCATCACTTTTATGGGAGTGATTATCGCATCCACAAGAAAACCTAAATCGGGCAAGGTAGAAGAATCTTCTTACTCATTCGCCAAGTGTACAAGTTAGGTGGGTCAACAACATATTCCTGTCATGTGACGCACATGCCGTCACCAGTGTCGTATAGAATATATCAGACGTGTTTTCCTGTGGAGGAATCGGTTTACCTATGACCTTGCGATCAAATATTTTCGGTTCCCATTGAAGAGGCACCTCCTTTCGTCTACTAATCGCACGGTTTTGCGGTGCGATCGCAAAACACAGACACTAAACTTATTACAGTGAACAGAGACGCCAATGAACGAACGGACAGATCATAACTTTGCGAAAATAAACTTTTCACCTCAGGGAATACTTGAACCAAGGACCTTTTGCTTCGCAGCTGCTCACGCTAACCACGGGACCACGGCGCTCCTGAGCTTATATTCTCTTTGATGTTGCCTATCTTGCGCATAGACTACTCAGTTTGTACATTTTGCTTATTTTTTCATAGTTCCACACAACTTCTTCCTGTTTTCTCGATTGATCTGTGTTCAGTTTTTCAAGGCCTATGCACTGTGCCAACTACTAACTAAATCTGAGGGGGGGTGCGATGGGGAGGTTCCCTTGTTAGAACTACTTAAACCTAACTAACCTAAGGACATCACACACATCCATGCCCGAGGCACGATTCGAACTTAGGACCGCAGCAGCAGCGCGGTTCCGGACTGAGGCGCCTAGAACAGCTCGGCCACCGCGGCCGGCTAGGAGTGCTGTGATGAGTGTCTTCAACACGTGGGAAAACCAAGACGAAACCTTGTATTTATGCGAATTCGGTGACTTGTGTGTGCAGATGTGGTGGTAATTCCCTCTAGCGACCTACTTTCCAGAAGCTAAAATGTATTGATTCGTATACAAACCACAATTGTACCTCATAGTGAACACTAATTAGTGGGAATTTTTTATGTGAATCCGGTATTTTGACGCAGCAAGTACAAATGTCTCACTGGTGGAATTATGAGTAAATGCATCGGGAAGTCAAAAATGAACCAGCAGTGTTTTAACTGTACAACGGGTAAGGAAGTAAGGTCTGTGACCTTAATTTCAACGTTTAGTAACGCAAATGCTCTACGCAAAATATGTGAAACTAGCTATTTATAGATGAACTTTGAATAGTATCAATTCGCATACTATACAAAAAATTAAAAATTGTGGTTCACTCCGTAATAAATAACCAACAGAAACCATATTATTATGTAACCAGAAACGTATTACGAGGGTTGGAACTTTAATAGTGGCAGCTATTTATTTACAGCTAGAACAAAATAGATACGTGTTTGAAAGTTTTACTGACCTTCAAAGTAGGCACCAGCATTGTGTATAATCCGTTGCCAGCGATGTGGAAGTCGTAGGATACTGTTAGCAGTGCCAGTTGTGTTGACAGTTTGAGCGGTGCGGCCTATTGCGTTGTAGCAGGTCTGAAGCGAATGTCGTGAAGTGTTTCCTTCAGTTTAGAAATCGAGTTGAACTCACGAGAGCTTAGGTCAGGGGAGTGCAGTAGGTGGTATAGCCCTTAGCAGAACCATCAGTCAAACAAATCAGTAAGAGCTTGCACTGTACGTGCTTGAGTATTGTCCTTCCAAATGATGGTCAGGTCCTGCAGAAAGTGTCATAACTTCTGCCTCTAAGCTGGTCGTAGGTTGTGTTTCAAAAATGAAAAAATGAACAGTATAGAGACAGAAGTGATGACACTTTCTGCAGGACCTGGCCATTATTTTGCAGGACAATGCTCAAACACGTACATTGCAAGCTGTTACTGATTTGTTTGACTGATGGGGCTGCTAAGTGCTGTACCAGCTACTGCACTCCCTTGACTTCAGCCCTCGTAAGTTCAACTCGATTTCTTAACTGAAGGAAACACTTCACGGCATTCGCTTCAGAATTTCTACAAATTCGTCGGGCAATAAACCGCGCCGCTCAAACTGTCAACACAACTGGCACTGCTAAGAGTGTCCTACGACTTCCACATCGCTGGAAACGGGTTATACACAATGCTGGTGACCACTCTGAAGGTCAGTCAAACTTTGAAACACTATCTATATTTTACGAGGTGTAAATAAATAGTTGCCACTATTGAAGTTCCAACCCTCATAATTACCATAGGTGAGTTTGATTTAAAAGTAATGACAGTAATAAGGTAATACTTCGTAATATGTAAAGGCAAAGTCAGACTATATGCAAAGTAATTCAATATAATATTAATGTACTAAATCTTAACTATAGGTATTATAGTATACTATCTGCATGTACAGTACTTCATGGTCGGCTTTTAGGCAGTTCATTGAAACGTACACCACTTATGGAAACGGCTTTGCTTTAGACTCAGAATTAGATTACAGCCTGCCTCTAATAGTCTCATGTTAACAGAAATATTTATCAGACATGGTCACTGTTAACAGAGCATTGAATGAACTGGTAGAGGAATTCTGGGAGACGGTTTACATTAATTATCTTGCCAATAATTGCTGTTGCTAAAAAGGTAAAAAGCTGATTCCATCAGCAAGAATAAATAATTTTTTCTTTACACCACAACGATGTAGTGGCTGAGCAAAACGCGACGCCTTCGTGTGATCTTGACAGTTATCTGTTAAAGACGTTAGAATACTGCAGAATCAGTCGTAGACATAAATAGCTTACCCATGCCGTTGCATTGCGGTAACCACAAGTGTCATTGTTTATAAACAATCAGTATTCCTTCACCCCGGATTCTTTAAAGCATCGAACTTCCACGTATGAAACAGCACCATTTTAAGAGAAGCTAATTTTCCACGCATCTCAGTGTTCATGACGTCATATCTCCTGACCTTTGTGTCGTACAATGATATAATTTTGCAGGTGTAGTGGTGTACAGAGTGAATCACCTAAAACCTGCATTGTAAATATTGCGAAAATGGAAAGTGGTACTGATGTGCGGTTTTTACAGAGTGGTTTGGTAGTCAGGAGCTCGTATTGTTAACCAATAAACAGACTGTAAGGATACTTTCTACTTTTTGTGCAAACATAAACGTTTTTTAAATGGAACATTGCCTATTGACAGTAATAAAATAAAGGTGGGCTAAATTAGAATGGCAGAATTCTACTGCAAGTCGTTTACGACATTCGTGCTTTGAAAAGTTTCCACACTGACGCTTGTTTGCGCCATTCGGTCTCCATAGTTGCCTGGTGCGATGTTGTTATGTTTGCTTACAGTGTGTTTCTGTATTCCTTGAGTGCATTGCGACTTGAGAAAAAGTCGACATGTTTATGGTGTATGGAGAGTGTCGGAAGACTGCAGTTCGTCCTTGGACGGTGTATGCGGCAGAATATCCCAATAGGCGTCAAACCATCTCGCAGTTAATTATCAACCTCTTCAAACCTAGACAAAGTAACAGAAGGAAGCAACTGACAACAGAAGCGGGGCAATTAATGGTCTTTCTGCTCCTGCAGTTGATCCGCATCGACGTAGGTTCTATCCTATCACATCTCTGTCCATCAGGAGCTGCTTGAGAACCGTGTTAATATCTGTACATGGCCGTAAGACAAGATGCTCCACATGCATCATGTATCTTGGTTAGTGATGAAGCCACATTTACCAATCATGGCCAGGTAAACGGGCAAAATATGTATTATTGGTCTGTTGACAATCGCTGTTGGCTTCATCACGTAGAACGTCAGCTTCCACGGAGTGTAAACGTATGAAGTGAGGTAGTGACACATCAGCTAATAGGCCCGTTTTTCATAGACGATGCACTGAACGCGCACAAGTATCGCAGCGTTCTAGGAGGTCATCTTTCATGGATGCTAGAAGACGGTCATTGTGCGGACCAAGAGGAAATTGTGGTACCAAGATGATGACTGTCCAGCCCGGAGGATCTGTATTTTCGCCGCCCCATTCCCCAGATTTGAATTTTTATGTGGGGAAAAGTTGAAAGACGCTGTCCACAAGGGCATACCCGATGATATGCAACGACGTATTATGGCGCTGCAGTGATGGACTGTGCGGCTGGTCCCGGCGGAGGTTCGAGTCCTCCCTCGTGCATGGGTGTGTGTGTTTGTCCTTAGGATAATTCAGGTTAAGTAGCGTGTAATCTTAGGGACTGATGACCTTAGCAGTTAAGTCCCATAAGATGTCACACACATTTGAACATTTTATATGTGCTACCACTGGCATTGTACAAGTATCGGTGTGCAGTTTTCAAAATACGATATTTCATAAACGACTGATACTAGAATCTTGCAACAAACACCACTGACATTATAATTTACCCTACTTTTAGTTTGTTAATGTTAAGAGGCATTGTTTCATTTAAAAAGTGTATGTTTGCACAAAAATGTACTTTATAAATATTATTACAATCTGTTGATTGGCTAACAATACGAGCCCCTGACTATCAGTCCATTCTGTGAAAACCGCACATAAATAGAGGCTTCCATTTCCGCAACATTTGCGATTCAAGTTTTAGGTGATTCACCCTGGATGTGATTATTGGCTGCAAAATGCGTTGTGAATATAGTCAGCAGTAAACAGGTAATAAATTAAAACTTCATCGCTGTTGCTGAAGTTTTACTACATGAACAGCGAAAATGTAGTAGCCGATACAATTTTCCTTTCATTATTTTGTTGGGGTTATCGGCGAGAAAAAGTTTCGAAAAGGTTGAATATTATTTGTAAATATTGCTGTAAGTCGCTAAGTGTCATTATTCTGAAATATTGGTTGAACATAATTAGGACAACACGGAGCGCCGTAAACTGTTCAAGGCATGTACAGAGTACTAACTTTAATACTTGTGTTGTTGTGTCAAACCGTTAAGAATAGTTTATATGTCTTTGTGACCAGATTACGACAGCATTTTAAATTTTTAAAATTGGTCAGTAATTATGTGAAATACTGAAAATTCAGTAATTGTATGAAATGCTGAGAAACAATTTTTGTTGTCCCTCGAAGACTTAGATAGGCATTCTGCAAGTGGCACTGGAAGACCGTTTAGCAGTTTAGTAATGCAGATTCGGAGAGACAGAATGTATCAGGCAGCTGATACTAGTATCTATTTCTTCATAACAGCACTAATGCTGCACAATAGATTCATATTTAACACCCTCCTTCCCCTACCCCATCCCTCACTTCGCCCAGTCCTGTTCCACTTGAAAATGATGCCTGAAAAAAATGTCACAAGAGTTCGAGTTTCTTTGTTCTCGTCATGGCCAGTTCGCAGGAGGTTTGTAGGAGAAAGTAATATGTTGCCTGAGTTTTAATACAGAACATTTCCGTGAAGTACAACGCCTCTTTTGCAGCATTTGCCTTTGGAGCTTCGCGTGGTGCTCTTGTCGTTATTAAAGTAACCTGTAATGAAATGCACCGATTTTATTTGTATCTTCTTTGTCTCCTCTATTGAACGTATCAGTTTTGTGGGTGCATTACATCTTCTATGGATCTTCCAAGTTTTGGTTGGCCGTTCCACTTCAAATCTCCCCGAATGGACGCTCCTGGATAGCTTAATGTTCCGAGCGTTGCCAAAGACTTTCTGGCAATCGTCTCATCAAAGAATAGCGAGTCTTTCCTCCTACCTGTGCACAATTCGCTGTGAACACGGTATCCGACCACAAGTATCCGGACATCTATTAGTGTCCACGCTTCGTCTTTGCAACAGCCTGATCTCTGCAGGGAACACATTCAATGAGGTGTCTGAATGTCTGGAGGAGTGGCAGCCCATTCTTCCTCAGGAGCCAAAACCATAGAAAGTAGTGATTTGGGACGCTAGAGTCTAACGCACCATTCTAAATCATCCCAAACGTGTTTTACTGTGTTCAGCTGAGACTCTGTGCAGACAATTTCAGGAAAGTTACTGTCCAGAAACCACTGCCTCACAGCTGCTGCTTTATCACAGGGTGCACTGTCATGCTGATACAATCCTCGTTCCTGAACTGTCCGTCTAAAGTGCCGTAAAATATGTTCACATTCGACCTCATTTCTAGTCTCCTTAAGCGCAAGTAGGGGACGTCACTGGTCCGCCCGGCTAGCCGCGCGGTCTAACGCGCTGCTTCCCGAGCGGGAAGGCGTGCCGGTCGCCGGCACGAACCCGACCGGTGGATTAGTGCCGAGGTCTGGTGTGCCGGCCAGCCTGTGGATGGTTTTTAAGGTGGTTTTCCATCTGCCTCGACGAATGCGGTCTGGTTCCCCTTATTCCGCCTCACTTACTCTGTCGGCGATTGCTGCACAAACACTGTCTCCAGTTCGCGTGCACCATAATTACTCTACCACGCAAACATTTGGGGCTACACTCGTATGGTGTGAGACGTTCTAGGCGGGAGGGGGGGGGGGGGGGTCCACCGGGGGCCGAACTGTACAATAACACTGGGTTCGATGTGGGGCGGCGGTGGGTTAGTGGACTGCTGTAGACTGTTTTCGAGTTGTGAACCACTGATGGCTACACAGATATACACTGGCGACCTCACCATAACCACGAAAAACACACCATTTCACTTTTTGCACCTTACAGCATTTTCCAACTTTTTGCCAAACCTAAACTCTTCCATCGGAATGTCACAGAATATAGGGCAGTGGTTATCATAGGGTTTCGCTCAAGAGCCAATATCGACGTTGCGGCACGGCACATCGGGCTGTATAAGTACCGGTCTTATTATTACATGGTATCCCATTTAAATTAGTATGTTATGAGCACCCAACAGATTAGTTATAATAACGGTGTGATAAGTTGACGGCCAGCTTCCAAATACTGACCGTTGGAAATCGGCAACGATCGGAAAACATCGTGTTTCAGATTGCTGCCACCCTCACCGATCCCAAAGTTTTGGTACCGTAATTTCTTGACGAAGTGCTGTTGTGTTGTCTATGGGAGCAAATGGTTAATTATTTTGTAACAGTAATTTTATACTTACGTTTAATTGCATTATTCAATATGAGACACGATCACAAATGTTTACTAAATGTTTTTAATCTCATTTTCTGTTCTTCTCATTACTTTTTATTACGACAGCCTTAATTTAATTTCATATTCGTTTCAATAAACATTTACTCCATGGGAAGACGACCATCTCTGTAACACGCGACCACGAACCTATGTTACCTGCGTTTGAAATTTGTATCGTAGCATCTGTTACGCGCGAGTCGCATACGCTTCTTAAGTCGTCAATAGTGGAAGCTAAACAATAAAATATGCCCCCTGTCACATCCTCTAGCGCCAGAGTGATCGCGCTACGTACTAGGAGTGTTGATATTTTAAAAAGTGGGTTTCTGATACATCGATATTTAAGGAGTGGGGGCTCTCGATACGACGAAAAAGAATATCGACGTGTCGACGGTAAAGATATCGACCTACCGCCTATGAAATTATCGGCTGCACATTGTAAATATACTGCCGGTTTTAGAGCTGTATATTTAAGTACTGATTTATTATTAGATATTCTGTACATCAACAAGCTAGCGGTCTGCTTGTCCCCGTTAAAGCAAGACCTGAAAGGAAAACGATGCGCGTTCGCGCTTGCCGATAACCACTTTGCAAGAAATTGTAACTGCGTGTAAGTGGCACAATAAAATGTGTCCGATGGGTTCGTTGTTCGGTTTCGTCATACATCGGATTTGTCTGCAACACTTAATGTCGACTTCCCTATTTTTTCATTTCTGCCAACGACAGCGACCCAGCAGCTGCAGCGTCAAAATTGAATGGTGAGGCTGAACGTTGCAATTTCTGCCCGTACCGCCGAGCGCCGACTACTTCAGCATTTCCACTCACACGTCTTCCCCCTGCGCAAACACCAAACCTGTCATCCAGATGTTTGTTCGTCATCTGTTTATGAAGAACGCCGATGTGAAGAATTAGCACACTAGTCGCGTTAAAAATTGTTGTTATTGCCTTCACAGCGTCCCCACCCTGGCAGTACAAACGGACTTCTTTTGTGCCATAGACAAAGAGAAAGATTGGACGCGAAGAAATCTCAACAATTACCAAGACTCCTTCACACAATCAAAGTAAAACTATGTTCTACTACAATTTCAAACGACAAATTTCAAATATTTACCGAAAATTGTAAAAAAATGCAAAGTTTTAAACATGGCTGCACGTTCAGAGACCGTTTCTGGGTTACAATTGCAAGAAATGAGTATTTTTAGACTTAATTAACCTGGTTTCGACACTACCAGGAGTGCCTTCATCAGAATTGAAAACAATTAAAGTGGCCTATAACATAGTCACAGAGCTATAGGGTATGTCATTTTTATATAAAGAGTGTAAGTACCGAATAACGATAAACGACAGAGGCAGTACTTACATGTCATATATAAAATACACTCCTGTAAATGGAAAAAAGAACACATTGACACCGGTGTGTCAGACCCACCATACTTGTTACGGACACTGCGAGAGAGCTGTACAAGCAATGATCACACGCACGACACAGCGGACACACCAGGAACCGCGGTGTTGGGCGTCGAATGGCGCTAGCTGCGCAGCATTTGTGCACCGCCGCCGTCAGTGTCAGCCAGTTTGCCGTGGCATTCGGAGCTCCATCGCAGTCTTTAACACTGGTAGCATGCCGCGACAGCGTGGACGTGAACCGTATGTGCAGTTGACGGACTTTGAGCGAGGGCGTATAGTGGGCATGCGGGAGGCCGGGTGGACGTACCGCCGAATTGCTCAACACGTGGGGCGTGAGGTCTCCACAGTACATCGATGTTGTCGCCAGTGGTCGGCGGAAGGTGCACGTGCCCGTCGACCTGGGACCGGACCGCAGCGACGCACGGATGCACGCCAAGACCGTAGGATCCTACGCAGTGCCGTAGGGGACCGCACCGCCACTTCCCAGCAAATTAGGAACACTGTTGCTCCTGGGGTATCGGCGAGGACCATTCGCAACCGTCTCCATGAAGCTGGGCTACGGTCCCGCACACCGTTAGGCCGTCTTCCGCTCACGCCCCAATATCGTGCAGCCCGCCTCCAGTGGTGTCGCGACAGGCGTGAATGGAGGGACGAATGGAGACGTGTCGTCTTCAGCGATGATAGTCGCTTCTGCCTTGGTGCCAATGATGGTCGTATGCGTGTTTGGCGCCGTGCAGGTGAGCGCCACAATCAGGACTGCATACGACCGAGGCACACAGGGCCAACACCCGGCATCATGGTGTGGGGAGCGATCTCCTACACTGGCCGTACACCACTGGTGATCGTCGAGGGGACACTGAATAGTGCACGGTACATCCAAACCGTCATCGAACCCATCGTTCTACCATTCCTAGACCGGCAAGGGAACTTGCTGTTCCAACAGGACAATGCACGTCCGCATGTATCCCGTGCCACCCAACGTGCTCTAGAAGGTGTAAGTCAACTACCCTGGCCAGCAAGATCTCCGGATCTGTCCCCCATTGAGCATGTTTGGGACTGGATGAAGCGTCGTCTCACGCGGTCTGCACGTCCAGCACGAACGCTGGTCCAACTGAGGTGCCAGGTGGAAATGGCATGGCAAGCCGTTCCACAGGACTACATCCAGCATCTCTACGATCGTCTCCATGGGAGAATAGCAGCCTGCATTGCTGCGAAAGGTGGATATACACTGTACTAGTGCCGACATTGTGCATGCTCTGTTGCCTGTGTCTATGTGCCTGTGGTTCTGTCAGTGTGATCATGTGATGTATCTGACCCCAGGAATGTGTCAATAAAGTGTCCCCTTCCTGGGACAATGAATTCACGGTGTTCTTATTTCAATTTCCAGGAGTGTAGTAATCGAGGGTTCATTTCTTGCAACTGTAAAAAAAAATGTAATATAAGATAAAAAAATCAGCACTCGATATTGCCCTTTTGATATCGATATATCGGGGAAAAGTGTGCCGACGCAGATCGATACTTTCTGAAAGATACCGTTATATCGATATTTTGTCAGCAGCCCTACTAACCCCTCTGCCTACGAGGTATGCAGCCAACTTAGCACACCGAGCAAGGTCGCACAGTGGCTAACACAATGGACTTGCATTCGGGAGGACGACGGTTCAATCCCGTGTCCGGCCATCCTGATTTAGGTTTTCCGTGATTTCCCGCAATCGCTCCAGGCAAATGCCGGGATGGTTCGTTTGAAAGGGTACGGCCGACTTCCTTCCCCTTTCTTCCCTAATCCTACGATACCGATGACCTCGCTGTCTGGTCTCCTCCCCCACACAACGCAATCCAATCCAACTTAGCACACGTTCGAATTCACCAGCGTTAGTTCAAATCAAGCATGTCGTAAAATATTACTGTCGTTGTAAATGTTTTTGTATGTTACAGACCAGGAAAACTACACTCTTAAGAAGATATTAACGTGGGTTGACTTTTTGGCTCAAATGGCTCTGAGCACTATGGGACTTAACATCTGAGATCATCAGTCCCCTAGAACTTAGAACTACTTAAACCTAACTAACCTAAGGACATCACACACATCCATGCCCGAGGCAGGATTCGAACCTGCGACCATAGCAGTCGAGCGGTTCCGGACTGAAGCGCCTAGAGCCGCTCGGCCACCGCGGCCGGCCGGTTGACGTTTTGGATTTGGTTGTTACTTACTAGATGCATATTATTATAAAATACTGCTGAGAACCGCGGGCCGCTTGAATACTTGATTCGGGGCGCTTGCGGCCCGTAGGCCATAGTTTGACAACGGCTGATATAGAGCAATGTATCACTCCAAATCACTTGCTCCCAGCCATTCACTGGCCAGCAGCGTCGTTCTTTACACCAGCTGAAGCGTTGCTTACAATTGACTACAAGATGTGTTGCCTACGAGGTGCTTCACGACCACTGTACCCCATTCTTTTTAGTGCCATACGTACTGTCATTGTGCTGTCAGGACTGCTGGTAGTAGTGTAGACCTCACGAGTGATTCATTCTGCTGATTTTATTCGATTTTTTTTTGTATAATCATCCTCTGCAATGCTCGATGATCGCTGTTCTTGTTGGAATCACCTCACCAACTGAGGCAGCTTTAGAAAGGTTAAAATATCATTGATGGATTTGTTACTCGGGTGAAGTCCAATTACTAGTCCACATTCGAAGATGCTGTGTTCTCCTGTCCGAAATATTCCACTGTTACTGCTTCTCTACTGACAACATGACTCTCCTCACTTCCTTTTACACTGGCGAGTCATCCTCTCGTGACGTCTAGTGATAAATTCGACGACATGTAGAGGTGTCCGGTTACTTTTGATCATATAATGTATTTACGTATGTCGAGAATCAACCGGCAGTCCCCGCACCAAAGGTCGCTCCCCCGCAGGTCTTTCTGAATTTCGCTACAACTATCTGGTCTTGCGACTCTGCTACACGCAATAGACGCATTTTCGGACAGCCACACCAAGATTCCACCGTAATCCACCAAATTATTTATATATATTGAGAACAGTAACGACGCAATAACATTCCACTGGGAAACACCCTGAAAGTACGAGGGGCCGCACAGGTTACCCGAGCGGTCTCAGGCGTCTTGTCACGGCTCGCGCTGCTCCCCCCAACGGAGGTTCGAGTCCTCCCTCCGGCATGGGTGTGTGTGTGTGTGTGTGTTGTCCTTGGCGTAAGTTAGTTTAAGTTGGGTTAAGTAGTGATTAAGCTTAGGGACCGATGACCTCCGCAGTTTGGTCTCATAAGACCTTACCACAAATTTCCAATTTCCAAGTATGAGGGGCGTTCGAAAATTGTTTAATTCCTTGTTTTACTAATGCCGTTCAAACTGCTGGCATGTCCTTCCCTAAGACGATGAACTGCTTCTAGTACATCCAGCAGATGTTATAAGGCAGCTGCAAACAGTGTGTATAGTAATAATCTAGCATCCATTGACAGGGAAAACTACACGTTTATCACAGGGGGAAGAAGCAAAGATTCGTGTGAAGTTATTCTAGGAGCGCTCTCAACATACAGGCTTGAGCAATTAGTTAGAAAATCAACTCGAGATGGGAACATATTAGATATCTTCGCGACAAGCAGACCTGATCTTTTTTGAGGAAGCTAATCTAGAAGAAGGTATTAGCGACCACAATATCGTTGGGCTTCTGTGTCAGTGGAAGTTGCAAAAAAACCAAAGAAATAGCGTAGAGTTTTCTTTTTTGGGAAAGCAAATAAAAGTGCCATTAATGAATATCTTCATAGTCAGCTCCAAGCAGTCACCGCTGGACACAAAGATATTGAGCATCTTTAGTCGGAATTTAAAGGTATTGTCCACCATGCGCTAGAGAAGTATGTGTCTAGCAAAAATATAGGGGAGGGAAAGGATCCACCTTGGTACAACAAACATATTAGGAAGTTGCTGAGAAAGCAGAAAATTTTGCACAGTCGTTTTAAACGTAGTCACCTTCCCGCTGACAAACAGATATTATTTGAAATGAAAGCAGCTGTCAGAAGGACTATGAGAGATTCTTTTAACTTTGAAAGCAATATTTTATCTGCAGATTCTAAAAGTAACCTCAAAAGATTGTGGTCTTACGTAAAATCTATGAACGATACAAAAATTCAGTACCTTCTCTTGCTGACAGTACGGGTAACTGACGATGATAAACAGAAGGCCGAAATTCTAAACCTAGCTTTCAAAAACTAGTTTACGGTAGAGGACTGCAGCACCATTCCCCCTTTCAATTATCGAACAAACGAAAGGAGGGCTGACATAGTGCGTAGTGTATCTGGGATTGTAAAACAGTTAGGCGCCAGGAAGGCATCTGGCCCAGACGGTATCCCCGTAAGATTTTATGTTGACTGTGACACAAATATAGCACCATTCTTATCCATCATCCATCAGAGATCACTGGAACGGCGGAAAGAAGGCCCAGGTTATAGCAGTCTATAAAAAGGGAAGAAAATCGGATGCACGTAGTTACTGGCCAATTTCAATGATATCGATTTCTCGTAGACTCATGGAACATATTTTGTGTTCAGACATAATGACCTTTCTAGACTCCTGAGAAGCTCATCTGCGAAAACCAGCACGGTTTTGGGAAACAGCGATCATGCGAGACACAGCTGGCCATCTTTGTGCATGATATACAACAGGCTCCCAGGTTGATGCTATATTTCTCTACTTTCGAAAGGCGTTCGACTCAGTTCCGCACTGTGGATTGCTACAAAAAGGGCGCGCTTACGGTCTATCCGATGAGATATGCGGTTCGATAGAAAGTTTTCTAACAGACAGGGAGCAGATGTCGTCCTGAACGGGGTGACTTCAATAGAAACAAGCGTAACTTCAGGTATGCCCCAGGGCAGCGTAATAGGTCCTTGGCTTTTTACGATTTACATAAACGATCTACGATGGTACTGACCGCGGCCTGGGACTGATTGCCGATGATGCTGTAGTCTACTGGAAAGTAATATCACACGAAAGTTGTGAACAAATCAATGAGGATTTGCAGAAAATAAATGCGTGGTGTAATGACTGGCAGTTATCTCTCAATATTAGTAAGCGTAACCTACTGCGTATAGCAAGACGAAAATCCCCGTTAATGTACGAGTTCAAAATAAATGCCCAGTCTTTGGAAGCGGTAACGTCCGTCAAGTATCTGGATGTGACTATTGGAAATGATCTCAAATGGAATGATCAGATTACACAAGTAACTGGTAAGGCGAACTCTAGATTGCAGTTTATTGGTAGAATCCTGAAGCGATGCAGTCCTTCAACAAAGGAAATATCTTACAATACGTTAGTTCGGCCAGTCTTGGAGTATTATTGTTCGTCTGTATGGGACCCTTACCAGTTGGGTCTGATTCAAGAGATTGAGAAGGTCCAAAGAATAGCGGCAAGATTCGTGACTGGTACATTTAGCCATCGCGAGACCGTTACAAATCTCATAGAAAGTTTGAAGTGGGGCACACTTGCAGATAGACGGCGCACTAAACAGAAGGGGCTGCTCACTAAATTCCGAAATCCGATCTTCACCGTGGATGTAGAGGATATATTATTACCACCAACTTTCAAATCGCGCAATGATCACCATTCAAAGATAGGGAAATTGCCGGCCGGTATGACCGAGCGGTTAGAGGCGCTTCAATCTGGAACCGCGCGACCGCTACGGTCGCAGGTTCGAATCCTGCCTCGGGCATGGATGTGTGTGATGTCCTTAGGTTAGTTAGGTTCAAGTAGTTCTAAGTTCTAGGGGACTGATGACCTCAGATGTTAAGTCCCATAGTGCTCAGAGCCATTTGAACAATTTTTTTTTTTTAGGGAAATAAGAGCTCGTACTGAGGCGTTCAGACAGTCGTTTTTCCCTCGCGCGATCCGCGAGAGGAACAGAGGGGGGGAAATATGATTTTGTCCCGAATTGTGCCCTCCGTCACACACTGCTTCGAGGCTAGCCGGGTATATATGTAGATGTAAGAGAGCGCTAATTTGTAGTTAAGTAGAGAAAGCTATGGAGAAGATGGAAGGTGACTATGAGGGAGAAAGATGGACCGCATCGTTTTAACGGAAAGAAGAAGTCAAAACAACAGGTTTCCTAAACGTTTAACTGCGGTTAGTGGCCAAGAAGCTCTTATTTATGAGACACCATCCGCACAGGAATGATGAGCGAAGTTGACATCACTGAGGTTCATTGTTCCGCCACACTCGGCATAATCATTGGATCTCGCTCAGTCTGACTATGCTTTATTCGGTAATATGGAAAACGCATTGTGGTGTAAAAGGTTAAGCAACAACGAAGAATCGCTGGCAGAAATGTTTCCGTGACTCAATAATGAAGTTACAAGGTTTGTCTCAGCGGTATGTTGGCGTCGCTGGGGAGAATATTGACAGATCGCATGTACACTGACTCATGTTCATTAATAAATAAAGTACAGAAAGCTACTACGGTGAATCTTTTCCGAACGCTCCTCGTACTTCCACATCTGTCGATTTTGTCCCACTAAGAATGACGTAGTGAGTTCTATCTGCAACAAAGTCTTGAGTACAATCTCAAAGCTAGCCCAGTGTATGGGATTACAACAGCAATTAAAACAATTAATATTGTCTTAAATCTTACGTGGAGAGTTAATTACAAGTGCGGCACAGGAAAGTGTAGTACGACCATTGCTGTACACGTTGTACATCAAAGAGTTGGCGGGTAGTATTAGCAATAATGTCACACTCTTACCCGATAAAAATTAAATGTATTTTATCCATAATGGATGCAGCTCAACTTCATGACTGTTCCTTTATAGAGCGTAGAATAATAACCGCAACTTCAGGAGCACATGCACCCACGAGATGTTGGATGTTGTGAATGCATGTAATTCTGAAGTTACTACCATCCAAAACGCCAAATAAATAATATGGTAGCACCAACGATTAGCACGTTGACTAATTTACAGGTAACACCAGCAATATGTAAGTTTTATAATATTTTGCAACACCTGTCGCTTAGCCATTTCCAAATGTTTACTTTGTCTATTTAATCACCATTACATTATTTGTTTTTGATTTAAACAGTGATCTCCAACACTGATTATGGAAGCATGTACAGGAATGTAAACTACCTGTAAGATGGACCGAAGCACGAAATCGGTTGTGTTTTATTTGAAATCACCTTCTCTTGTGACGCTATAGTTATTTTTCTACATCCGATAAAAATTGTAGTAATCTCCATTCAATTCTGCACAAAATGATCCAAAGGCTCTTAATATAGAGAACAAAGATAGATAAGAGATTCCTTTATAGAGTGTAGAATAATAACCGCAACTTCAGGAGCACATGCACCCACAATGACAAGATTGTGAGAGGCGGCTCTTAATATACAGCACTGTATAAACTTTTGCTCTCGTGAAACGTAAAATTGTAATAGCGTTTGAGCACAGAATCAATAAGTGAGAGAGGGTGGTTATTTATGACTGGAAAAATAATGCGTGAATTGATGGAGTGTAATAGAACGAATACTTGACTCAGCTGTAGCTAAAGTACATTGCTGGCTTTATTACATTAGCAGGATACTAGGAAATAATGTTCACTCTGCGAAAGGTATTGTTTAGAACACGTTTGTTACTTCACGCCCGCATCTCGTGGTCGTGCGGTAGCGTTCTCGCTTCCCACGCCCGGGTTCCCGGGTTCGATTCCCGGCGGGGACAGGGATTTTCTCTGCCTCGTGATGGCTGGGTGTTGTGTGATGTCCTTAGGTTAGTTACGTTTAAGTAGTTTTAAGTTCTAGGGGACTGATGACCATAGCTGTTAAGTCCCATAGTGCTCAGAGCCATTTGAACCATTTGAACCACTTCCACTTCACGTTCCGCTCAAATCGTTCAGGATTCGAAAGAGGGTGCATCGAACTGAAGACAACAATCGCCTATGGTCACAGTCGTGTTTTTAATTTCCCCTGGCACTTTCAAGAAGCAAGATGCCTATAGTATGCCTTGATAGGCTACTTAGAAAATTCAGAAATACTATTTTTAGGATATAATTAGCATATCAATCTCGTACCACTACATCGCAATGATCCCCCCTCCTCCCGCCTCTCGCATGTATCGTTCTTGTGGAGACTGCGAAGATGAAACTAGACTACGATTCTTCGCTGCTCTCCATCTAGAAGCGGTGCAGGAAGAAATTATGATACGACGAAAAAGCCGTCCACCTCGCAGTTCATAGTTCACAGTTCATAGATCTAACATGTTTCTTTGGGGACATACTTTTATTTTTATGCTACGTTTCATCACTCATGCCTGTGAACGAGCAGGAACACGTGTTAGCGTTCCTCGTCTTACACGTCTGCAACCGCACGCTCCTCCTTCACGGCGTAGCAGTAAATAAAAGCTCCCTGGGGGACACAATAGCCCATTCCGCTTGCCAGGTTCTTCTCATCAGGATGGAGAGCTCAAGCTTCACAAGATCGTTAGCAGCGCTCTCTATTATCTGCCGCTGCCGGTTCCGCTGCCGGTTCCGCTTTTTCGCTTTACCCGCGGCCGTTCCTTTTTTGCGGCGTCCATTTCTCTCTCCCGACAAAATGCGCTTTTGCGCTGCAGCCTGGTGTGTGCGCGCTGTGCTGCACAGCTATCTGAAAAGTCTGCATTAAGCGCGCGCAATTCACTGTGCAAATCAAATGCAGATTACTTCGCACGCCGCGGCAATTGTCAACATGGATTTCACATCTGAACTACAAATAACGCCACTGTATTGTTTTATAGCGGTTAGAAATTCATATAGCGATACAGTTTCCGTTATTGTCCGTATTAATCGACAAACAATTGCCCTCTCCTCGCGCTTCCGTGCTGGTCTATACTGCATTATTTATTCTGCGAACCTGGGAATATTCCACTGTAATTTGTATCCTTTTTGTTAATATTAATTCTGCTGTGCTATTTCTCATTGTTTCAGTTATTATTTGTGAAATAATCACGCTCCATTCAAACTGCAACGTTTCTGCATCTACAACTTTGTATATAAAGCTGTCCGGATCCTACCACTTGATGAGGCAGCTGGCCATACACTTTCTTCTTCGATTTTTAAGCTACAGGCCGTCATTACACAATAAAATGTAAAGGTTCCCTAAAAATTAATTTATGCTAAGCATAATTCTTCTGAAGAACGTTAGTGTTAATGCAACACATTTCGTTTTAATTGTGGACGACATCTTGGTACCAATAAATGCTGGTGAATAGATAGGTTTTGTCTTCCTGCATTCCAGAAAGGTATTCGATACTGTATCACATAGCCGACTACTAACCAACGTACGATTATAGAGCATATAAAAAGTAAATACGTAAAAATGCAACCAGTCACTTTGCTGAATAGTTATTTATTATTCCATGAAACGGGTTTCAAACCTTTTCACGTTCATCTTCAGAAGGTTTTCTGGAAGTTACGTCACTCTTTCTAGCATAATGCTCTGTCACAAGAAGATGGAACACGCTTTAATGAATCGCCATGAATATTGTTTATCTCACACACTTTTACACAATTTGTATGCATTTTCACCGTGATAGGAATACTTTGCCAGCATACAGCATATGCCATACAACTGTCGCTTGTAACTAAGATTTTGACAAAAAGATATGGCACAGGTCTACATTGCTCAGAGGTGTAATTTTTTCTTGGTTACATGTATTAAAGTCGACAAACGAGAAAATACTTTAATCAAAAAAAATGTTCAAATGACTCTAAACACTATGGAAATTAACATCAGAGGTCAGCAATCCCCTAGACTTAGAACTACTTAAACCTAACTAACCTAAGGACATCACACACATCCATGTCCGAGGCAGGATTCGAACCTGCGACCGTAGCAGCAGCGCGGTTCCGGACTGAAGTGCCTAGAACCACGGGGCCACAACGGCCGGCATACTTTAATCAGACTGGGGTTAACATGAGAGCATAATATAAAAAAATAAATGAATTACTACAAGAACAAACTTCAAGTGATCTGATATCTTATTTCGATTCGTATACTAACGTATAATACAGTCAATTTATGAGTAAAAACTGTTATAAAGATTGGCATTAACATGAATACCCAGGACTAAGATAATACAGAGTTATAGTATCTGCAATGGGACGCAGCTGTTTGTATGACAACGGATTTTATATTTAAATTTAAAACAATAACAAACCTTCAAAAGGACTGCTGACTTCAGTTCATTTGAAGGTATGTTATTGTTTTAAATTTAAATAAAAAGTTTACAGGCATACAAACACCTGCATCTCACTGCAAATACTGTAATTCTGACTTACATCTACATCCTCATCTACAACATACTCCGCAAGCCACCTAATGGTGTGTGGCGGAGGGTACTTTCGGTATCACTTTCTGATCCCTCCAACCCTGTTCCACTCGCGAATAGTGCGTGGGAAGAATGAGAGTCGGCAAGCCTCTGTATTGGCACTAAGCCGGCCGGAGTGGCCAAGCGGTTAAAGGCGCTACAGTCTGGAACCGCGCCACTGCTACGGTCGCAGGTTCGAATCCTGCCTCGGGCATGGATGTGTGTGATGTCCTTAGGTTAGTTAGGTTTAAGTAGTTATAAGTTCTAGGGGACTGGTGACCTTAGAAGTTAAGTCCCATAGTGCTCAGAGCCATTTGAACCATTTCTATTGGCACTAATTTCTCGAATTTTCTCCTCATGGTCAATACGCGAGAAGTACGTAGGTGGACGTAATATGTTCTCCGACTCCTTCTGAAAAATGCTGCCCCGGATTTTCAATAGTAAATCTCTCCGTGATGCACAACTCCCCTGTTGTAAAGTCTGCCAGTGGAGTTTAGCATCTCCGTAACGCTCTCTCGCCAGCTAAACGACCCCACGACGAAACGCGCCGCTCTTCGTTGGATCTTCTCTATCTCCTCTATCAGCCCTACCTGTTAGGGATCCCAGATAGATGAACAATACTCAAGAATCGGGTGAACAAGCGCCTTATAAGCCACGTCTTTCGTGATTGAGCTACAATTCCTTCAGATTCTTCCGATGTCATTAAGTCTGATGTCTGCTTTTTCTAGTATCTGCTTTATACGGTCATTCTACTTAAGGATATTTTATGGAAAACGCTGTCTCCAGCTGTTATATTGCGTTTCGGTGCCGGTGTAGTCGCTGAGAGAATGAATAGGTGATTTTGACCCACGTACTGATTTTACATGCAACCAAAATCTCTTAGGGTTTTTACTCGGTTGACAACTCCTTACTTTCAAAATCATTGAACACTTCTCTCATTGCTCTCCTTTATCTCATTTTCGCTTCGTTCTGCTTTTGTTTGTCAGCTAGGTTTTTACTTCTCTCGAATCTCAGATGAAGTGCTCTTTGCTCACGTAGCGCTTTTCTAACACGGCTGTACAGTAGTGGATTTCTTTTCGTATGTATGCGCAATATGTTACATATTTTTACGTGCAGGGTCAACTGCCAGAGCCTGTACCAATCATTAATACTCTGCAGGTCGTTCTGCATATTATTACTATCTTCTGCCATTGCTACTTATGTATAGACAACTGAATCATCTGCGAATAGCATTAAAGAGCATCCGACGCTTTCCACTGGAACATTTTTATATATTGTAAACGGCAACGGTTCTATCGTACTTCCCGGTGGTACTCCGGATATTACCTTTACATCTTTCGATTTTGTTCCGTTAAGAGCGACGTGTTTGGTTCCGTCTGCAAGAAAGTCTTGAATCCTATCTCAGGTCTGCTCCGATACTCCGTAAGCTCGTATTTTTTTTTTTTTAATAAGCGGCAATACGGGACGGTGTCAAATGCTTTACTGAAATCAAGGAACACGGCGTCAACATAAGCGCCGTTGTTCACTGCGCTGTGGATGTCATGGACAAACAGAACGAGCTGAGTTTCGCAGGATCTCTGTTTGCGGAATCCGTGTTTATTTTTATAGAGCAGGTGTTCATTTTACAAAAAGTCTTAATTCTTGAGCATAAAACACGTTCCATAATTCTACAACACATTGAAATCAACGATATAGGACTATAAGTGTGTGGATCTATCTTACGGCCGTTCTTAAAAACGGGAATGACCTGCGCTTTCTCACTGATACTTTCCTCTACGTTAACTGATTCGGTAAGTTCAGGCCTGTTTGTTGCCAGGAAGTCTAAGACGTTACCCTCTCGAGTTGGTTCTCTATCTACTTAAAATAGTTTATGGACAAGACATCCAGAACAATGCCGCACGATTCTCTCTCTGGTACCAGTTTTAATGGCGTAACACTCCCAATCTACACGTGGTAAGTTGAAGTCGTCCCCTATTACAACGGCATGATCAGGAAAATTGCTAATGATATTCTGCAAGTTCTGTCTGAAGCGCTCTACAACTACAGATCCTAACCCAGGATATCTATAGTCGGTTCATTTGAAGATTTCTTATTTTTATAGATTTAAATATAAAGTTCATGGTCATACAAACAGCTGTATCTCATTTCAAACACTCTAACTCTGTATTTGACTTGTAAGGGTTTTTGAAATTTTAAACACTATTATTGGCTGAAGTTGAGCAACCGTGCATTAACTTAATTACAGCCACCTTGGCTGCATAAGACTGTTGTCAATTTGACCATGGTTTCCACAGTACTAAGGCGGTCTTCATCAGAATAAAAATTACATAGGATTACGAAGAAAATATGACATGGCTCAAAAATACTTAATACGATTACTTCCATAAAATGTACAAAAAGTGTACTTACATGTAATCATATCATAGGTGAAAAACGTCAGAGCAAAAATGTTCTTGTCAAATTGACATTATCACAAGAATAAAAACTAAACTGTAAAAATGTAGCATGTTTGTCAGTTTATTCCAACTGACAAACAGGTTACATTTAACAGTTTAATTTTTATTCTTGTGATAACTGTGCGGACTACCCTAGCACGTCTCCGTCCTCATTTCAAATTCCCATCCACGCCTCAGCCCACCCCTAAGCTCTAAAGGTATTGCAGAGGCTCTCCAGCCGTATTGGAATAGCGTCTCAGCATCGAACGAAACGGATGATCCTACCTGATACCTAGGCGTAACGCCTTTCTTCAAATAAAACTGTATGGTTCCACAGTCCTTTTCAGGTCTCAGACATCTATGATATCTGCATGTATACAAGAAGCTTAAAACAAAAACAAAACAAAAAAAAGTTACCCGCGTCCGGCCATCCTGATTTGGGTTTTCCGTGATTTCCCTAAATAGCTTCCGGCAAATGCCGGGATGGTTCCTTTGAAAGGGCACGGCCGACTTCCCTCCCCAATCCGATAGGACCGATGACCTCGCTGTTTGGTCCCCTTCCCCAAATCAACCAACCTAAAAAAGTTGCAGCCAAAACCGGAAAATGATATCACTTAAACAATGTTATTTACAGTAGTACAGAAAATCTTACATGTACAAAAGTGCAGCAACGCTATTCACTTTGAACATAAATTGTTAATATCAATTAAGTCTTCAGCAACTTCCTTAAATGACATAAACTTAATCAAAACAACATATATGGCGCATGAGCTAAATTTCTGTTATAAATATTTCATCTCTGTGCCATTTCTCTGTGTGATAGCATTACATCTACGGCATCGTTCATCTGTCTTGTTATTCTATTACGTTCTGAACCGTCAACTTGTCTGGTACATTAAGATCTATTTAATTTTTGCGCAAACCAACAGTTTAAAGCGTAACAACAGGTAGGATGTTCATACGTGGACCTAATTTCGCATGAATTTTCGAGTACGGTTTTCTAAATCCGAACTGTGTTCTGTCAGTTCCTGATATTTTCGTCTAGCTCACGATAGAAAGCATCTTGCTCATTTAATTCCGTGTGACGTGTGCATGTTTCCACTGACGCAGTTTTTTCAGTTAAATCATGACAGCTTGAAGTGGATTATCTCACGCTACCATTACCGTGCGTTAGATAGCTGCAATTGCGAACTATCTACATCTGCACGACAATCTAAACTCCGCGAGTTACTTTATGGTGTGAGGAGGGACTTGCTTTGTGTACCACTGTCACCTCACCGTTTACCTTTTCCAGTTCCGAATAGCGTGCGGAGGAACGATTGTTAATAAGTCACCGTCAGAGCTTGAATCACTCAGCTTTACCTTCGAAGTCTTTTCGCAAGACTTTGTAGGAGGAGGCAATATACTCGTACATATTCCAGAATCCTACTGCAAATCGATGGCAATAGTATGGGTTTACATTTCGGCGAATTGCTTCTGTTTCCTCTCTTGTGACTGGTGGGTTTGTACACTTTCCAGTTTTTAGGTGCCTAGTGCCTATCTTTCGCTGAGCGAGGAACTCTTTGGATTTTCTGCCATATTTCCAGACAGAGTTTCATTGAGAAAACTACTAAAAACATCATGTATTGGAAGCCGCACTAAATTTCGAGCTTCTGTAAAACATCGCCAGTGTTGTAGATTTTGAGTTCCTTTATATCTACATGCTTTTTTCGTTACCTCTGCACTAGTGTCGCGATCTATTTTGTATACCTTAAGGTATCTGTTCCTAATTTACTTGGTATGAAACTTTCAATTGCCGTCAATTCCATTTCTTTTAATTTAAGCCAGATTTCGTCTACACTTACATAGTTTGCTTGCAAGGAATGCAGACTGCATTTTCTTCTTATTTTGAACTTACTCTTGTAGATAAACACAACAGCAAACACAACGAAGCACACGAACGACTGGGGAGGGTACTGTCAGTACATCTTATAGCGGATACAATTTTTCTCAGGCAGCGCAGTATATTTCAAAAATTTTTAATATGCTCAACATTATTGCACAATCTCTCACTGCTAGGAAATAGTGTGCAATAATATTGACGATGTAGGAGCTGCGTTAAGCTTTGTATACGCTCAATTTTACGAAATAGCCACGCTAAAATTAGCCCTCCATGCTATTCTATCCTCTACAAGGCTCTACTGCAATCTACGAGGTGCATTCAAGTTCTAAGGCCTCCGATTTTTTGTCTCCGGACTGGAAAGAGATAAAAACATGCGTATTGTTTTAAAATGAGGCCGCGTTCATTGTCAATACTTCCCAGAGATGGCAGCACCGTACTGCAGATGGAATTTTACCGCCAGCGACGAGAATGAGAACTGTTTTAAATACTTAAAATGGCGACGTTTGCCTTACTTGAACAGCGTGCAATCATTCGTTTTCTGAATTTGCGTGGTGTGAAACCAATTGAAATTCATCGACAGTTGAAGGAGACATGTGGTGATGGAGTTATGGATGTGTCAAAAGTGCGTTCGTGGGTGCGACAGTTTAATGAAGGCAGAACATCGTGTGACAACAAACCGAAACAACCTCGGGCTCGCAAAAGCTGGTCTGACGACATGATCGAGAAAGTGGAGAGAATTGTTTTGGGGGATCGCCGAATGACTGTTGAACAGATCGCCTCCAGAGTTGGCATTTCTGTGGGTTCTGTGCACACAATCCTGCATGACGACCTGAAAATGCGAAAAGTGTCATCCAGGTGGGTGCCACGAATGCTGACGGACGACCACATGGCTGCCCGTGTGGCATGTTGCCGAGCAATGTTGACGCGCAACGACAGCATGAATGGGACTTTCATTTCGTCGGTTGTGACAATGGATGAGACGTGGATGCCATTTTTGAATCCAGAAACAAAGCGCCAGTCAGCTCAATGGAAGCACACAGATTCACCGCCACCAAAAAAATTTCGGGTAACCGCCAGTGCTGAAAAAATGATCGTGTCCATGTTCTGGGACAGCGAGGGCGTAATCCTTACCCATTGCGTTCCAGAGGGCACTACGGTAACAGGTGCATCCTACGAAAATGTTTTGAAGAACAAATTCCTTCCTGCATTGCAACAAAAACGTCCGGGAAAGGCTACGCGTGTGCTGTTTCACCAAGACAACGCACCCGCACATTGAGCTAACGTTACGCAACAGTTTCTTCGTGATAACAACTTTGAAGTGATTCCTCATGCTCCCTACTCACCTGACCTGGCTCCTAGTGACTTTTGGCTTTTTCCAACAATGAAAGACACTCTCCGTGGCCGCACATTCACCAGCCGTGCTGCTATTGCCTCAGCGATTTTCCAGTGGTCAAAACAGACTCCTAAAGAAGCCTTCGCCGCTGCCATGGAATCATGACATCAGCGTTGTGAAAAATGTGTACGTCTGCAGGGCGATTACGTCGAGAAGTAACGCCAGTTTCATCGATTTCGGGTGAGTAGTTAATCAGAAAAAAAATCGGAGGCCTTAGAACTTGAATGCATCTCGTACATCCTTCTCAATCTCGTTACTGCATTCGTCTCTTGGCTTCTCTCTACGATTTTTACCCAAGTTACTTCTCCCCAATAGTAGAGACCTGATTTTTTCCGTAAAGTACATTACTTCTTTATGTTATAACTAAACAGACTGAACTTGACTTCCCTTGGTTATGTGGTAAAAATTTCATCTGGAGTCTATTTTTTTATAAACTCGTTGCAGCATGTTGGACGTTACTTCTTCAATTGCGACATAGATTCTTGCTATGCTCTACCGGAGAAGAGGGTAACGGTGGTACAAACACGGCATACATTATGAAGTCGCACAAAAAATGCGAGGTTTGATGAAAGTAGGAACCATACAGTCGACGCACCTCGATCAATCTGTTTACCTCGAAAGCAGTTCTTGAGGTAATCGGCGGTGGTGCGCCTTCTAACATGAAGTGTACACTGTGTTTTTGGCCATCGTCGCCAATCAGCGCGATTACAATGTTTTCCAACACATCTAAGTACGCTATGTTGTTGATTGCTTTCTCCTGGAAAAGGAGTGGAACATAAACATTTCTCTTTCTCGAAGCACGAAAGATATTGACCTCTGAGCTATCACCCACACGTTTCAAGGTTTGTCGTAGGTTTAAGAGAAAAGTGGAGCATCACTAAACATAACGTTTCCGATGAAATCTTAGTCTTCATCCAATCGATGTAACATTTCCCCGCTAATTTCTTACGAGCAACCTATCATTATCTTTGAGTTCTTACTCCATCGTTAATTTCTATAGTTTGAGACGAAAATGTCTTACAGCGAACAGCTATATGCGAGACGCCCAGCTTCCAAGAGGCACACCAGGTCCGTCTCACAGAACAGTTAACAAAGTTTTGCTTCACTTGCTGTTGGACATCGTCACATTTATGGCTTACCAAGCAGTCAGTTCCAACAAAATTGCCATGCCTCCCATAACTGGTAGGCCGTCTGACAGGATCTCTACCGTACTCGGTATGGAAATAACGTTGACACTTGTCGCAGGCTTTGATCTTTCAAACAAAAGCACACGGGGAGCATGCACAGGACCAGAGAGGGCAGTCCTTTTTGCTATAACTGTCGCTAGCATTAGTGGTGCTGTGACCCATACTAGCGAACTACGTCATTCAAAATACACTCCTGGAAATGGAAAGAAGAACACATTGACACCGGTGTGTCAGACCCACCATACTTGCTCCGGACACTGCGAGAGGGCTGTACAAGCAATGATCACACGCACGGCACAGCGGACACACCAGGAACCGCGGTGTTGGCCGTCGAATGGTGCTAGCTCCGCAGCATTTGCGCACCGCCGCCGTCAGTGTCAGCCAGTTTGCCGTGGCATACGGAGCTCCATCGCAGCCTTTAACACTGGTAGCATGCCGCGACAGCGTGGACGTGAACCGTATGTGCAGTTGACGGACTTTGAGCGAGGGCGTATAGTGGGCATGCGGGAGGCCGGGTGGACGTACCGCCGAATTGCTCAACACGTGGGGCGTGAGGTCTCCACAGTACATCGATGTTGTCGCCAGTGGTCGGCGGAAGGTGCACGTGCCCGTCGACCTGGGACCGGACCGCAGTGACGCACGGATGCACGCCAAGACCGTAGGATCCTACGCAGTGCCGTAGGGGACCGCACCGCCACTTCCCAGCAAATTAGGGACACTGTTGCTCCTGGGGTATCGGCGGGGACCATTCGCAACCGTCTCCATGAAGCTGGGCTACGGTCCCGCACACCGTTAGGCCGTCTTCCGCTCACGCCCCAACATCGTGCAGCCCGCCTCCAGTGGTGTCGCGACAGGCGTGAATGGAGGGACGAATGGAGACGTGTCGTCTTCAGCGATGAGAGTCACTTCTGCCTTGGTGCCAATGATGGTCGTATGCGTGTTTGGCGCCGTGCAGGTGAGCGCCACAATCAGGACTGCATACGACTGAGGCACACAGGGCCAACACCCGGCATCATGGTGTGGGGAGCGATCTCCTACACTGGCCGTACACCACTGGTGATCGTCGAGGGGACACTGAATAGTGCACGGTACATCCAAACCGTCATCGAACCCATCGTTCTACCATTCCTAGACCGGCAAGGGAACTTGCTGTTCCAACAGGACAATGCACGTCCGCATGTATCCCGTGCCACCCAACGTGCTCTAGAAGGTGTAAGTCAACTACCCTGGCCAGCAAGATCTCCGGATCTGTCCCCCATTGAGCATGTTTGGGACTGGATGAAGCGTCGTCTCACGCGGTCTGCACGTCCATCACGAACGCTGGTCCAACTGAGGCGCCAGGTGGAAATGGCATGGCAAGCCGTTCCACAGGACTACATCCAGCATCTCTACGATCGTCTCCATGGGAGAATAGCAGCCTGCATTGCTGCGAAAGGTGGATATACACTGTACTAGTGCCGACATTGTGCATGCTCTGTTGCCTGTGTCTATGTGCCTGTGGTTCTGTCAGTGTGATCATGTGATGTATCTGACCCCAGGAATGTGGCAATAAAGTTTCCCCTTCCTGGGACAATGAATTCACGGTGGTCTTATTTCAATTTCCAGGAGTGTATAATCTACCCCGTCCGTTCAAACAGTTTAGAGACTGGATTAATAAAAAACAGAGAAAATTGAAGATGGTGGTTTTAATGCTCGAGGTTTCCGTCCACTTGGAGTACAACGCACAGAACTGTTGTACAAACTATGTGAAACTGTCAGAAAATTCTTGATATTATTCATATCGCGCGCCACACTGTCCTGAATGTCGGTTATGTCGCCAAAACGTTCTACATCTACATGGATACTCTGCAAATCACACTTAAGTGTATAGCAGAGGCTTCATCGAAGCATAGCCGTGCGATCTAAGGCGCCTTGCAGTGGTCCGCGCGCCTACCCACGTAGGATGTTCGAGTTCTCCGTCAAGCATGGGTGTCTGTGTGTGTTGTCCTTAGCCTAAGTTAGTTCAAGTTAGATTAAGTTAGTGTGTAAGCCTAGGGACCGATGACCTTAGCAGTTTGGTCCCATTGGAACTCACCACAAATTTCAAATTTCCACTCTTGAACAGCACGCGGAAAAAACTATCACCTATATCTTTCCGTGCGAGGTCTAATTTCGCTTATTTTATTATGAAGATCGTTCCTCCCTATGTAGGTCAACATCAACAAAACGATTTCACATTCGGAGGAGAAAGTTGATGATTGAAATTTTGTGAGAAGATTCCGACACAAAGAAAAACGCCTTTGTTTTAATGATGTCCAGCCCAAATCCTATATCGTGTCCGTGACACTCTCACATTTTTTTCTCGATCAAAACGTGCTGCTCTTCTTTGAACTTTCTCGATGTACTCGGTTAATTCTGTCTGGTAAGGATCCCACACCGCGCAGCAGTACTCCAAAAGAGGACGGACGAGTGTACTGCAGGCAGTCCCTTTAGTAGATGTATTGCATCTTCTAAGTGTTCTGCCAATAAAACGCAGACTTTAGTTCGCCTTCTCCACAGCATTTTCTATCTGTTCTTTCCAATTTAAGTTGTTCGTAGTTGTAATTCCTAGGTATTTAGTTGAATTTATATTTGACTCATTTACCGAGTAGCCGAAGTTTAACGGATTCCCATAAGCACTCGTGTGGATGACCTCACAGTTTTCATTGTTTGAAGTCAACTTCCAATTTTCGCGTCGTACAGATATATTTTCTAAATCGTTTTGCAATTTGCTTTGATCTTCTGATGACTTTACTAGACGATAAAGGAGAGAATTCTCCGCAAACAACCTAATATGGCTGCTCAGATTGTCTCCTAAATCGTTTATGTACATGAGGAACAGCAGAGGGCTTGTAACACTACCTTGGGGAACGCGAGAAATCAGTTCTGTTTTACTCGATGACCTTCCGTCAGTTAGTACTAACTGTGACCTCTCTGACAGCAAATCACGAATCTAGTCACAATACTGAAACGATATTCCATAAGCACACAATTTGATTACAAACTGCTTGTGAGGTATGGCGTCAAATGCCTTCTGGAAATCTAGAAATACAGAATCAATCTGAAATCCCTTGTCAGTAGCACTCAGCACTTCGTGTAAGTAAAGAGCTAGTTGCGTTTCACAACATCAATCTTCTCTAAATTAGTGTTGACCGTGTGTCAATAGACCGTTCTCTTCGAGGTAATTCATTATGTTCGAACACAATATATGTTCCAAAATCCTGCTGCACATCGACGTTAATGATATGCGCCTGTAATTTAGTGGATTACTCCTACTACCTTTGAAGTGTTGGCAGAAGTGCCAACACCTTGTAGTTAGAGGAGGCCGAAATGCACGCGATAAGCTCACGCAGATTGGCGTGAGGTCTGGAACATTACAAGGTTATTAATATAGCAAATAAAGTACGTCGTTGAAGTAATACTTAACTTTATTCCATAATTGGAGAACATAGGTCTTGATTATACATAAGTGCAATCTCCTTCAATTGGTAATGGCGCCTTGCTAGGTCGTAGCAACAGACGTAGCTGAAGGCTATGCTAACTATCGTCTCGGCAAATGAGAGCGTATTTGTCAGTGAACCATTGCTCGCTAAGTCGGCTATACAACTGGGTCGAGTGCCAGGACGTCTCTCTAGACCTGCCGTGTGGCGGCGCTCGGTTTGCAATTACTGACAGTGGCGACCCGCGGGTCCGTCGTATACTAGCGGACCGCGGCCGATTTAAAAGCTACCACCTAGCAAGTGTGGTGTCTGGCGGTGACACCACAACCTTTCTTGAACACACATGTGACCTGTGCAAGTTTACAGTCTTTGGGTACGGATCTTTCGTCGAGCGAGCGATTGTATGTGATTGTTAAGTGTGGAGCTATAGCATCAGCATACTCTGAAAGGAACCTAATTGGTGTACAGCCTGGATCGGAAGACTGGCGTTTAAGCGATTTAAGTTGCTTTACAACTCCGAGGATATCTAATTCTAAGTTACTCATGTTGGCAGCTGTTCTTGATTCGAATTGTGGAATATCTACTTTGTCTTCTTTGGTGAAGGAATTTCGGAAGGCTATGTTTAGTAACTCTGCTTTGACACGCTGTCGTCGATAGTTTTTCCATAGTTATAGCGCAGAGAAATCATCGATTATGCCTTGCATATATTGTGACCAGCATATTTGACATACGAGCAGAATTTATTTGGATTTTGTTCCAGGTTTCAAGATAAGGTTCGTTCTGGAACTATTATAAGCATCTTGCAGAAAGTACACGCTATTTGGAGCTTCTGTAAAAGATCGCCAGTCTTGCAGATTTTGCTTTCGTTTAAATTTGGCATGCTTTTTTTGTTGTTTCTGCAACGGTGTTTTGTGTCCCCTTCATATGAATTTCTGCACTTCATCTTTTAGTGGTAGGTTCGTATTGATAACACAAGTTTCTTGACCCACGATGATTTTTTTAAAAAAATTACTCTCAGCATTTTGTAAATCTATCAAGCCGCGACAAGCGTCCACAGTCTTTGTTTTCGTTTGTGAGTAAAGGTGTGTGGGAAATATTTTCCACACATTTCTCTTCTTCAAAACATTCTGGTGGTCACATATGAGGCGTCTGTTCTTTCGGCCATGTCCGAATTAACAGATACGACAAATATTTAATTAAGACGGGAACGGCCAATGATCTCTTCAAGCTCGAGCTCTAACGGGAACAGACGAAATGCCGCGAGTATTGGGGATAATGGGCAAGCGGCACTATATCAGTCGTATTTGGATGAGTTGAGAATTTGGGTCGGGCTAGAGACGTGCTGGGATAGTACGTGCATTTGCGATGACCACTGTGTCCGGGTGGTGTAGTGGTCAGAGCAACTGCCTAGTAAGCAGGAGATGCGCGTTCGAATCCCGGTCTGATACAAATTTTCAACTTTCCCCATTGATTTACATCAATGTTCACTCGCAGCCAACATCTGTGATTCATTTGTTTCTTAAATCTGGATGATATCTTGAACACTTGGTTTAGAGATGTTGTTTCATTGTGATTTGTGAAACAAGGCTCGCACATCCACTAACACTGGTTGCTCACAACTCACTTGTCTATTTTCATAGCTGTTGGCTCAAGCTATTATGGCCACACAAAACAACAAACGTTTGGCCATAACTGTGGGAGCTTTAATTGCTCCGGGAGATAGCTTACTGGAGCCACAACATTTGAAATATTACTTCACTGTATTACATGTATGAATGAATGAAAATATTTACTTTGCTTGATACAATTCTGTGCCACAGGGGTGCTTGATAATTTACAGCTGTCACTGAGTATTAAATCATCACTTCATGCACTAGTTAACAAACTGTTTCCTTGAAGTACATTGTTCAATATTTCCAAAGCATGTTTCTGTCTGAATCCTACTCGATGATGTTAACTTCTTCATCTGATGTCCCGCTTTCAAGTTCGGCTCTATACTGACTTCTGTGCGAGGGCGCTGCAGTGCTGATGGAGAGGAGCGGTCTTCAGGAGCGCCTGCCATTCATTGTCGAGGATTGCAGCGAAATCAGTGGTATCGATATGCGTTGCTGAATTTGGTGTGGCATCGCGATCTTTGGACGATAACATACAATCTGTCACCGTAATTGCCGGCCGCGGTGGTCTCGCGGTTCTAGGCGCTCAGTCCGGAACCGCGCGACTGCTACGGTCGCAGGTTCGAATCCTGCCTCGGGCATGGATGTGTGTGACGTCCTTAGGTTAGTTAGGTTTAAGTAGTTCTAAGTTCTAGAGGACTGATGACCACAGATGTTAAGTCCCATAGTGCTCAGAGCCATTTTTTTGCCACCATAATTCCTGCATTGTCAGCGCCTACGTCTGTATGCCATACAAATTAGTTTGTATGGCTTTCCAAGCTGGTAAAGTTCTTTTACGAACACCTTGTATTACAGCTTATTTTAGAAAGTAAAGGGCGTCGTATTTTAATCCTATGACGTTTAGAATACTGGACAGAGGAAAGCTTCCCGACATACTCCAAATCTGTGTGCCACACAGTATAACGTTGCTACACAATGTTTGGGAAGCCTAATCAACGCTGCGCTTGGTGATGGAAGCGCGAAACCTAACACTGCAGCATTCAGCGTCAGAAAACGAAATTGTTGGCATATCTGAAAGGTTTATACATGCAAGAAAACTTTACAGAAACACGTTGAAACATAGAGAACAAACGTTGTGTAAGTAACAGTGTGTCTGAAATAGAAATTAGCGAAAACGACATGTTATGTTGACGAAATAAGTGTGGCGCCTAACATAAAATAATATGCAGATGTACCGAAGGTGCTTGCACGCTTGGAAGTATACTCGTCACAGAGCAATTAATACTCTAACAGAAATAATAAGGGCAACATAATGTGAAACAGGGAACAATCATTTATAAGAAGTCTATACTGTAATAATAGTAACCTTAGTGTGATGCGGATATATAGACTGAATTAAATTTCTTCACTGATAACCTACAATAACGTGACAGAAGTCATGGGATAGCGATATACACGTATACGGATGGCGGTAGTATCGTGTACACAAGGTATAAAAGGGCAGTGCGTTGGCGAAGCTGTCTTCTGGACTCAGGCGATTCATGTTAAAAGGTTTTTGACGTGATTGTGACCGAACGACGGCAATGAACAGACTTTGAAAACGCGATGGTATTTGGAACAAGACGCATGGGCATTCTATTTCGGAAATCGTTGGAGAATTCAATATTCCGAGATCCACAGTGTCAAAAGTGTGCATTACCCTTCACCACAGACAACGCAATGGCAGACGGCCTTCACTTAACGACCGAGAGCAGCGGCGTTTGCATAGAATTGTCGGGGCTAACAGTCAAGCAACACTGCCTGAAATCAATGTGTACGTACGACGAACGTATCCGTTAGGACAGTGCGGCGAAATGGAGCGTTAATGGTCTATGGCAGCAGATGACCGACGCGAGGACCTTCGCTAATCAGATGACTCCCAGTTTCAGTTGGTAAGAGCTGATGGTAGGGTTAGAGTGTGGCGCAGACCCCACGAAGCCATGGACCCAAGTTAACAACAGGGCATCGTGCAAGCTGGTGGTGCCTCCATAAAGATGTGGGCTGTGTTTACATGGAATGGACTGCGTCCTCTGGTTTAGCTGAACTGATAATTGACTGGAAATGATTATGTTCGGCTAGTTGGCGACCGTTTGCATCCGTTCATGTACTTCGTGTGCCCAAACAGTGATGGAATTTTTGTGAATGACGAAGTCAGCAGGCTACAGTTGGTCGTGATTGGTCTGAAGAAGAATTGGTCTGTCCGAGCGAATGATTTGGCCACCCAGAGTCCCATCGAACATTTATGGGCCATAATAGAGAGGTCAGCTCTTGCACAAAATGCTGCACCAGCGAAGCTTTCGCAAGTACGGTTAGCTATAGAGGCAGTATGGCTCAGCAGTTCTGCAGGCGACTTCCAACGACTTGTGGAGTCCATGCCACGTCGAGGTGCTGCACTGTGCCGAAAAAAAGGAGTCTGACACGATAGTAGGAGGTAGACCCTGACTTTGTCACCTCAGTGTGTCGGCTGTCGGCTGAGAGTCTGTTCGAGCTATGGGAAGTTAGACAGTTTGAAATTTTGGAAATTTGTGGTAGGTTCTATGGGACGAAACTGCTGAGGGCATTGATCCCTAGGCTTACACACTACTTAATGTAACTTAAACTAACTTACTCTAACGACAACACACACACCCATGCCCAAGGGGGGACGAACCTACGACGGGGAGAGCCGCGCGAACCGTGGCAAGGCGCCTTCGCAAGGCTACCCCGCGCGGCGTTAAACAGTTTGACACGGTGGTTACAGTCCTTTGATGGCTCGTTGACAGTGGATGGGCTATAGCTGCGCCTACTGATTGGCGCGCGTATTTTGAATCGGCCACTCGATCAGTTGTCTGTAGGAAGTCCTCTATTGGGAATAGTCGTTACGGTGAGCCCGTCTCCAGTGAGAGAGCTGTTGTGGCTTGTGAAGAAGAGACAGCTACTTTAGAAGCCGCTAGCACATGCCGATGGACAGTGGGTCTTGGAGCTGTTTTGTTGCTGTGACGAATTTCATGCGGAAAAGTACAAGAGTGGATAGTATGGACTGTGGTAGTTGTTTACGAGATGTGTGAGTCGTGTGTTCAGCAGCAGTGAATTATAAGGTACAATATTGTGACGGTACTCTGCTTTCTCTTGATGTGAAGTGTGATGGAATTGCACTTCGAATAACGGGTGTTGGTTGAAGTTATATTCATGCCTTGGTTAGTGATACGTCTTGTCGAACAGGTCTGCCTTGCAACATGTAACTTGGAATTTAATTCATCACCACTTTTGGAATACACATACAATGGGCCCCAAGAGAGAATTAGGCGTCGAGGCTACACGGTGATGTGTCTTTGAAGTGGACTGCATGTATGTCATTTGAGTTTAGCTAATGCGTGCCTCCCTTGTACGAATTATGACGTGAACATATTATTCAGTGGCATTAATTGTCTGTGAGCGAGTAGCAAACAAAGCAAAGTTGCCGGGATAGCTTTAGCATAGTTACTGTATGCTAGATTTTGTAAATTATTACCACAGCTGGGTTTACATGTTATGTCATTAATGTGTAACTCGCATCAACCGCGTACAGCGCAAGTTACTTCCTGTTGATTATATATTATTAGTACGAATTCTTTTGCAGATTCCACATAATGTTAATTTACTTTGCATTGTTGAGAGATGCTTGAATTTGTTCAAACTGCTTAAAATCGAGTCCACGTTTGAGATGCAGAACCATGTTAAAAATCATCCTTGTTGCAAAAGATATTCAAAACTTTCAAGTTTTGTAAACTTAACTTTTAATAATTTTCTTAAAATTTTTCTTTAAAGGACAAAAATGATAATTTTCAATGAAAATTACTTTTGTTGGCAGTTGGTCAACCTACTATTGTGTCCAAAGTAATATTTGGCTTTAGTAAAGAATTCTTAATGCATTGTGTGGGTGCAAAATACAAATTAGTGTGTTGCGATGTTCTTGGAAAGTAAATATGCAATGTAAGTGCAACTGTGTGTGAATCGGTCCATTCTGCTACTCAGACCTTCCGAACTGTAATGGTGTATCGTTTCGAGAAAGTGGTATGTGCAAAGGTATCATGATGATCTACAACTGGTGGTGGCTGCTAGAACAGGAATAACTGCTTGGCAGCTCTCCGAGTGAAACTGTGAATCGTCATTTATGCACGAACGGCGGAACAATGTTGTCCATCTGCTATCTGTTTTGTGGATGAGGAAAGTTAGTTCCTCGTATGAGCACTCTTTGTTGCGGCTGGCAACTACTGGGAGAAGGAGCAGACTATCTGTAAGTCGTGTGGTCCAGTTGCGTGCGCCCTCCGTGTGGTATCTGATCGGGTTATTGACATGGTGCTGGAGAATGCCTGGCTGGTGGCGCCCTCTGTGTTGTGTACCGTATGTGGAGGTGGACACAGCAGAACATAAAACATGATCGCAAAAAGAAAACAGTACAATCTGAACTAAATTATGATGATGATGAAGTCCCATACTCCTTGACAGAGCGTAGGGGACGATGCGGGAGACCCACATCGCTGTACTAGGCAAGATCCTAGCGGAGGTGGTTTGCCATTGCCTTCCTCCGACCGTAATGATGATGATGAAGACAACAACACCCAGTCATCTCGAGGCAGGTGAAAATCCCTGACCTCGGTGGGAATCGAACTGGGGACCCCGCGCTCGGGAAGCGAGAACGCTACCGCGAGACCACGACTTGCGGACGAACCAAACTATACTTAAAATTTTTTATTCAACCGAATACCTGCCAGGCTTTGAGGATAATCTAATTGGCCGACTGTTTCACTTGACGGCCTACATCGCTTGTTATGAGAGTACATCAACAAACGATTTTAAGGAGAATTTTCTTCACAATGTGCAGCCTATAACCCCCGACGACAATACTGTGGTACAAATTCGTAATAATGCACATCAGATCAACGTGGAACAGAAAATGCAATTGAAGATCTTGTGTCAACATGTAATACGTAAAATGAAATTTACTGAGAACAGTTACATCGAAAGAATTCTTCGGGCTTTCGAAAATACATCCAATTTGGCACCAATAATTTACACGGATGGTGGTGGTGGGGGGGAGTCACAAAAATATGGAAACGCCAGAAATATAACACATTGCCACGCCGAATACAGTGTTGGAAAACCTTTGGCAACCTAAATAGCTTCGTCTCGGAATGGATAAAAACAGGTCCTGTACGGCTTTCAGTGGAATGTTATACCATTCTTCCTGCATAATACTGGCAAGCTCAGGTAACGACGGTGGAGGTGGATACCTATAACGAACACTTCTCTAGAAAATGGACCACAAAGGCTGACTGTAGCTGCCAGGGCAGGTGCGACAATTTACCTTCGTGGTCACAAATCCAGTCCTGGACGTTGGGGCGCTGTGTGAAAATGTATCCTGTCGTCTTGGAACCCAGCATCACCACTCGGGAATAAACATTATTCTCTAGGATGAACTTGACCAGCTCTGCGAGCTTGCAGAGTAACCGTGGGACCATGGTATTCCACGATATGGCTGCCGAAATTATAACTGAACCCCGCCGTGCATCACTCCTGGGTCGCAAACTCGTACAGAATTTGGAAACGGTGTGAAGCAAGACTCGTCTGACCAAGTGACTTCCTTCCATAGCCCAGGTTTTATGGTCTCGGCACCACTTTTCCCTGCTGCGAGCACTTGCATCGCTGACGTATGGTTCTGAGATTACAGCTCAGCATGCAGTTCCCTGTTTTTGGTGCTCGCTTCGTGTTGGTTTGGTGCTGACAAGATTCGCGAGTGCGACATTCACTTCTGGCGGCACCTTTACAACTGTCGTCCTCTTATTTTTCGTCATACACCTGTTCAACGACCGTCGCTCACTGTCACTCAACACACAATTTCGTCCGCGTTGTGAGTAAACGAATGATCTTTTACCGCTTTCCCTGTATGCGGGATAAATTATTGATAAGATGCCTCTTGAGACAGCAAACACTTCGACTGTCTTGGGTACGGAAGCAGCCATCAAAAGAGCACCAACAATTCGCCCAAGTTCGAATTCACTTAGTTCCGACGTAATGCTGTCACAACAACACAAAACACTGTTCTGGCCACGACCGACAGTTGCAACATATTGGGACATTGCACAGGTGCTGTTCGTGGTCAAATACGATATCGCAGCTGCATGATCGGCTAGCATGTGCATTTTTGTCGAAACACGCATTTATAGCAGTGTTTCCATATTTTTGTTCAACCTCTCTATTTGCAGTAATTTAAAAATACTGCACTAGAATGAGCACTGACTATTAAACAGTGTCATTATTTTCAATTGAAAAGTGCTACTGGTTTATTTTTCTTCCCAAAAATACGCTGTGATGAGAGAGACTCCGGACAGCATACGTCCCGCATGTGTTGTGTGGACAAACTACCTCTGAACTTCCCTATTAACGCGATCTACTGGCAAGATCGACTCCGACCAACTACTGATCAGCGCACACGCGTAAATCGTCAAAAATTGCATTGTCAACATTATAATGTTCAACGAATGGAATGCCCGGTCCCTTAAGGATTTGGCTATTCCTTAACTACAATGAAATGAATACCCCTAGCTGCATACAGGTGTTGATATAAGCCAACGGGGACAGTTGAAAATGTGTGCCCGACCGGGACTCGAACCCGGGATCTGCTGCTTATATGGCAGACGCTCTATCCATCTTTTTTTTGTGTTTGGTCGTTGCGGACGTCACATGAGATGCGGTCAAGTTCGTTTGTTGATCCTTTTACTCAGTTTTTTTTTTTTAATTACAGAGATCAATCAGCTCTCTGACCGAACACGCTGAGCTACCGTGCCGGCTATCCATCTGACCCACCGGGGATACAGAGGATTGTGCGGCTGCAGGGACTTATCTCTGGTACGCCTCCCGTGAGAACCACATTCCCAACTTGTCCCGCACTATATTCATAGTGCCCCTGCCCGTTATACTCATTACTCGCGGCTCGTTGCCGATTCCCGCAAGAGTTCGGGCACTGTCTGTGCATCCGCACAGAAGAAGATGGTCAAATGGACGGTGAACCTTTAACTGTTCCATGAAAATTCGGGCGAACTGCCGGACGTTTGTAACATGGTGTCACTATATATCGGCACAGAGCCTTATGACCGTCTTCTGGTGAATACTGGCGAAAATGAAGAGAGCTCCTCTATTTGAGACTCCAGTGACACATGCCCCTGGTGTACCCAGTTGTCTTTGTGCAGGCATTGCTTGAGATTGAGCGCATGTGCTCCTTCTGCAGCTCAGTGCGCTGTGCTGCGCGTTCTCCATAGCGAAAACTCGCTTCATTGATATCACTAAAATTGTAGAACTACGTCAGCTATGTACGAGGTGCATTCAAGTTCTGAGGCCTCCGATTTTTTTTCTAATTAACTACTCACCCGAAATCGATGAAACTGGCGTTACTTCTCAACGTAATCGCCCTGCAGACGTACACATTTTTCACAACGTTGACGCCATGATTCCATGGCAGCGGCGAACGCTTCTTTAGGAGTCTGTTTTGACCACTGGAAAATCGCTGAGGCAATAGCAGCACGGCTGGTGAATGTGCGGCCACGGAGAGTGTCTTTCACTGTTGGAAAAAGCCAAAAGTCACTAGGAGCCAGGTCAGGTGAGTAGGGAGCATGAGGAATCACTTCGAAGTTGTTATCACGAAGAAACTGTTGCGTAACGTTAGCTCGATGTGCGGGTACGTTGTCTTGGTGAAACAGCACACGCGCAGCCCTTCCCGGACGTTTTTGTTGCAGTGCAGGAAGGAATTTGTTCTTCAAAGCATTTTCGTAGGATGCACCTGTTACTGTAGTGCCATTTGGAACGAAATGGGTAAGGATTATGCCCTCGCTGTCCCAGAACATGGACACCATCATTTTTTCAGCACTGGCGGTTACCCGAAATTTTTTTGGTGGCGGTGAATCTGTGCGCTTCCATTGAGCTGACTGATGTTCTGCCTTCATTAAACTGTCGCACCCACGAACGCACTTTCAACACATCCATAACTCCATCACTACATGTCTCCTTCAGCTGTCGATGAATTTCAATTGGTTTCACACCACGCAAATTCAGAAAACGAATGATTGCACGCTGTTCAAGTAAGGAAAACGTCGCCATTTTAAGTATTTAAAACAGTTCTCATTCTCGCCGCTGGCGGTAAAATTCCATCTGCCGTACAGTGCTGCCATCTCTGGGACGTATTGACAATGAACGCGGCCTCATTTTAAAACAATGCGCATGTTTCTATCTCTTTCCGGTCCGGAGAAAAAAAATCGGAGGCCTTAGAACTTGAATGCACCTCGTAGAGCATGAAATTTTTGTGTGACAGGACTGGGAGCCGCCGTCCCGATTGATAAAGAACTCAGATAGTCGTATCATTATCAATGAACCTATGAAATACGGCTGTGCAAGTCCCTTCTCAATCGGGTTGGTGGTTATTAGCAAGGTACGACGTGGATGGTTGTTATACGACTGTGTGAAAACGCTCGATTTGATATCGATGATGCAACCTTTCACCACGGAAGCCACGGGGCGCATGACACTCAGTTGCGGCAGAAGCACATGTGATCAAGCAGCTCGGTACCAACTGGTCACACTGCGGTTTACTGACCATCGAACAGTTTCTCGTATGAACGAGATAGTAATAAACATCTCTGCCATAGAGAAACAACTGAAAGAGTTGAAGACATACTGTATAGGTCGCCAGGTCCGGACAGAATCCCAATTCGGATTTTACAAAGAGTACTTTTCGACCTTTGCTCCTTACCTAACTTGCATCTATGGCAAATGTATTGCGCAGCTGAAAGTCCCAGGCGACAGGAAAAAAGAACACATGACTGCTGTATATACTGTAAGAAGGGGCAATAGAATGGACCCGCAAAATTACAGGGGAATATCCCTAACATCGATTTGCACGGAGAGCCTAATGGTACATACCTATTCGCAAGGACTGTGGTAACGTGCTGACCTGTGAAAAAGCGTTTGTTATGTTAGCTGCCCTCTGTAATAAAAAAAAAATGGAGTGAACGGATCAAGAACGAACAATAAAGGGCGTCAGGGGACGTCTGCCACGAACAATTGCAACGAACTGTAACGAACAAAATGAGTTAACAAAAGAAGAAAAAAATAGTAAGGCCACAGCTCGCGATAAGCGGAAAATCCGGGTTCGAGTCCCGGTCCGGCAACGATTATCATTGTCGTCATTCTATTATACAGTTGATGGTTGTCCATGCGAATACATTTCAAGTAATTCATAACGGCTTTCGTCGCTCCAGTACCTGTTCCTTCGGACATACATGAATATCTGACGACACTTTGCATCATACTTCTGAACAACACCGGCCCTGGAATATCGTAGATCTGATGTGTCTAGATTTCCGAAAGCATTTGACACGGTGCTCCAATGCAGACTGTCAACGAAGGTGCAAGCATATCGAAGAGGTTCACATACACTCCTGGAAATGGAAAAAAGAACACATTGACACCGGTGTGTCAGACCCACCATACTTGCTCCGGACACTGCGAGAGGGCTGTACAAGCAATGATCACACGCACGGCACAGCGGACACACCAGGAACCGCGGTGTTGGCCGTCGAATGGCGCTAGCTGCGCAGCATTTGTGCACCACCGCCGTCAGTGTCAGCCAGTTTGCCGTGGCATACGGAGCTCCATCGCAGTCTTTAACACTGGTAGCATGCCGCAACAGCGTGGACGTGAACCGTATGTGCAGTTGACGGACTTTGAGCGAGGGCATATAGTGGGCATGCGGAAGGACGGGTGGACGTACCGCCGAATTGCTCAACACGTGGGGCGTGAGGTCTCCACAGTACATCGATGTTGTCCCCAGTGGTCGGCGGAAGGTGCACGTGCCCGTCGACCTGGGACCGGACCGCAGCGACGCACGGATGCACGCCAAGACCGTAGGATCCTACGCAGTGCCGTAGGGGACCGCACCGCCACTTCCCAGCAAATTAGGGACACTGTTGCTCCTGGGGTATCGGCGAGGACCATTCGCAACCATCTCCATGAAGCTGGGCTACGGTCCCGCACACCGTTAGGCCGTCGCCCGCTCACGCCCCAACATCGTGCAGCCCGCCTCCAGTGGTGTCGCGACAGGCGTGAATGGAGGGACGAATGGAGACGTGTCGTCTTCAGCGATGAGAGTCGCTTCTGCCTTGGTGCCAATGATGGTCGTATGCGTGTTTGGCGCCGTGCAGGTGAGCGCCACAATCAGGACTGCATACGACCGAGGCACACAGGACCAACACCCAGCATCATGGTGTGGGGAGCGATCTCCTACACTGGCCGTACACCACTGGTGATCGTCAAGGGGACACTGAATAGTGCACGGTACATCCAAACCGTCATCGAATCCATCGTTCTACCATTCCTAGACCGGCAAGGGAACTTGCTGTTCCAACAGGACAATGCACGTCCGCGTGTATTCCGTGCCACCCAACGTGCTCTAGAAGGTGTAAGTCAACTACCCTGGCCAGCAAGATCTCCGGATCTGTCCCCCATTGAGCATGTTTGGGACTGGATGAAGCGTCGTCTCACGCGGTCTGCACGTCCAGCACGAACGCTGGTCCAACTGAGGCGCCAGGTGGAAATGGCATGGCAAGCCGTTCCACAGGACTACATCCAGCATCTCTACGATCGTCTCCATGGGAGAATAGCAGCCTGCATTGCTGCGAAAGGTGGATATACACTGTACTAGTGCCGACATTGTGCATGCTCTGTTGCCTGTGTCTATGTGCCTGTGGTTCTGTCAGTGTGATCATGTGATGTATCTGACCCCAGGAATGTGTCAATAAAGTTTCCCCTTCCTGGGACAATGAATTCACGGTGTTCTTATTTCAATTTCCAGGAGTGTATATATGAGTGGCTCGAAGACTTCTTAAGTAATAGAACCCAATTTGTTGCCCTCGACCGTGAGTGTTCATCAGAGACAAGGATATCATCAGGAGTGCTCCAGGGAAGTGTAATGGAGCCACTATTATTTTCTATGTATATAAATTATTTGTTTGAGGGATGGGCAACAAACTGCGGTTGTTTGCTGTGTCGTGTCCTGACATAGGTGGGAGAGGGAGAAAAGGGGTTACTGGTCAGTCTGCGCTCCAGAGCGGTACAGAGCAGAAGAAGAAGGATAAATCACAGTGAAGGCATTTGATTGTTTTCTTCTGAGCCAACACTGATACAGGCATTTACTAGAAATGCAGGTGGCGAGTCTTCGCAATGAACTCGTTGTGGAGACTCTTGGACAAACAGGGTTTTGAAATAGTTGTTTATTCCAGACAGGACTAACTAATACGCTGGAGGCTAGTTCTAGGGTTAGAAAAAGCATGAAAAACACTGTTACAACAGAAGCCAGTGCAGAAGTCCCAGGAGTGGATGCTAACCACAGCAGCAAACACTAGCATCATCTTAGGGCAACAACTTACTTGCAAAACAAAACATACGGAATGTGACACTGTTCACTGAGGCACTCCAAGTGAGAGAACAGATTTACGCGGAGCTGGACCGAGACTGGAGTCGACGGACGCGGATTCGGCGCCCACATCGTCTGACTGAGAACTCCGCCAAAATGCGGAATGTAGGGGTTTTGAAGAGTCGCGTGCGGGCACTGTTTTTGCCATTTAAAGCCACCCAGCCAATCCCGCAGGTCTCTTGCAGGCGCCTGCCAATCACGGTTTAGTTAGTTCTCCTCTACTGCTCCTAAGGCGGGGATGTCAATGCAGTTGCACTAACTAAGTCTGTATTTGGTATCATCATTATTCAGCTCAAAGCTAAACGTAACTGCTCTGCCAAATAAGGTTTGCAACATTATTGTTATACGTCATTTAGCCCCGCCCCTCGGGTTCCCCGGAATAGAGACTGCTACGTCAACAGTTTTTTGGCGTTTTCGCTCTCTTTCTAACCCTTGTGTGCCTACTCACGTTGCTCTTCTCAGGGCTCGTGTCAAGCTGGCATTATCGCTAATACGTGCCTGTTGGTTACAAAGTTCTACAGTGGCAACCTACCACAGCGTCTAGACGACATATGAAGTTACATGTTAATTCCTTGAAGAGTAACTAGCGCCCTGTGACCGCGTCTGGGGACATCTACGTTTTCGCAAGGCTCTCCCCTTACGGTTTACTTCATGTAACGATATCTCTCCTAGTTTCGTCTGCCTTCAGCATCATCTCTGCTCCCGCGCCTTGGAGCGCCTGTCCTCCTTTCTCACAGCTTCATCATAACTCTACAGTGGCAAGGAATAATCAGTATATTACAGCTGATGATGCTATAGTGTACAGGAAGATGTGGAGATTCATTGACTGCAGGTTGATACAAGGCAACTTAGACAAATTTTCTAGTTGGTGGGATGAATGACAGCTAGCTCTGAATGTAGAAAAATCTAAGTTAATGTGGCTGAGAATGAAAAACAAACTTGTAACGTTCGGATACAGCATTAGTAATGTGCTGCTTGATTTAGTCACGTCGCTTAAAAATCTAGGCTTAACGTTGCAAAGCTAAATGAAACGGAACGAACCTGTAAGGACTGTGGTAGGGAAGGCGAAAGGTCGATTTCGGTTTATTGGGAGAATTTTGGGAAAGTGTGGTTCATCTGTAAGGGAGATCAAGTATAGGACGCTAGTGCGACCTGTTCTTGAATAGTGCTGGGGTGTTTGGGATCCGCAGCAGGTCGCATTAAAGAAAGACATCAAACCAGTTCAGAGGTGAGATGCTAGATTTGTTACTGGTAGGTTCGAACAACACTGAAGTGTTACGGAGATAACTTCGAGAACTCAAGTGGGAATCCCTGTAGGGATGGCGACGTTCTTTTCGCGAACACTGTTGAGAAAATTTAGAGAAGCGGTGTTCCCAGCTGACTGCAGAACGATTCTACTGCTGGTGGCATACATTTCGCCCACCGACGGTGGCTTGCGGAGTGTGTATGTACACTCATGCTCATACATTAAGGATAATGCTGATACATGGTGAAACAATGCTCTGGTGGGCGGTTTGCGGGTTTAAATCACCTCGGGGTATGACCATGGGGTGCATTTGACCTGCTGTCGTCGCACTTTGGCGCTGGCAGCAGTCCACATACGCAGAAGTGTGTTGGTACATGTCAGAGTACGATGCAGCGAGTAAGTGTGCAGACGTTTTGAGACGTGCTAATGGTGACTGTTTGTCGAAAATGGTTCAAAGATCACATATTGGTGTTGTGAGGGGTAGAATACTAGGGCGACTGGAGGCTGGTGAAACACAGCAGGTCGTAGCACGGGCCCTCCGTGTGCCACAAAGTGTGATCTCAAGATTATGGCAAGGATTCCAGCAGACAGGAAACGTGTCCAGGCGGTACAGTACGGGACATCCACAGTGTACAACCCCACAAGAAGACCGATATCTCACCATCAGTGCCCGCAGGGCGGCTACGGAGTACTGCAGGTTGCCTTGCTCGGGACCTTACTGCAGCCACTGGAACAGTTGTCCCCAGACACACTGTCAACAAACGACTGAACAGACATGGTTTATTCAGCCGGAGACCTGCGAGGTGCATTCAACTGACCCCTGCTCACAGTAGAGCCCGTAGAGCCTGGTGTCAAGAACACAGTACATGGTCACTGGAACTGTGGTCCCAGGCTATGTTCACGGACGAGTCCAGGTATAGTCTGAAGAGTGATTCTCGCCGGGTTTTCATCTGGCGTGAACCAGGAACCAGATACCAACCCCTTAATGTCCTTCAAAGGGACCTGTATGGAGGTCGTGGTTCGGTGGTGTAGGGTGGGATTCTGATTGGTGCATGTACGCCCCCGCATGTCTTGAACAGAGGAACTGTAACAGGTCAGGTGCATCGGGACGTCATTTTGCACCAGTATGTCCGCCTTTTCAGGGGTGCAGTGGGCCCTACCTTCCTCCTGATGGATGATAACGCACGGCCCCACCAAGCTGCCATCGTGGAGGAGTACCTTGAAGCAGAAGATATCAGGCGAATGGAGTGGCCTTCCTGTTCTCCAGACCTACACCCCATCGAGCAAGTCTGGGATGCTCTCGGTCGACGTATCGCTGCACGTCTCCAAACCCCTATGACACTTCAGGAGCTCCGACAGGCACTGGTGCAAGAATTGGAGGCTATACCCCAGCAGCTGCTCGACCACCTGATCCAGAGTATGCCAACCCGTTGTGCGGCTTGTGTACGTGTGCATGGTGATATCACATATTGATGTCGGGGTACATGCGCAGGGAACAGTGGCGTTTTGTAGCACATGTGTTTGGGGACGGGTTTCTCAACTTATCACCAATACCGTGGACTTATAGATCAGGGTCGTGTGTGTTCCCTATGTGCCTTTGCTATTAGCGCCAGTATTGTGTAATGCCACGTTGTGTGGCACCGCTTTCTGCAATTATCCTTAATTTATGAGCATGAGTGTAGATGTAGATATGGGGACCTAAAAGTTAAAGTAAGACAAAATTACAACCAAGATCTTGAACATACCAAATACAACGTGCAAGTGTAGGTGCCTCTCTTCCTGTAGAAAAGATGTGTATAATGTGGACGTGTCTGTCCTTTGTATACCTACCATCTAATGACAAGAGGAGTACTAGGAGGCATCCCACGGCTTTTGTCACCGCACTGTATCATAACAACAGCCACAAACGACATCGTTCTTGGTTAAACTTTGGACAGAACGAGGAGGCGCGAAGCTGCGGTCCGCTGCGAGGCCAGGCGGCAGGGGGTGCTGCCTGCTGCTGTAATTTCGTTCCCGCTGCCGTAAATCGCGTTAGTCCCGGCGCAGATCGCTGATCTGCTTAGCGATGTCAGCGCCTGCTGCAGTGAACTGCGTGAGGCGTGCTCTTTCCTTCTTCATTTATTCCCTCACTTCTCTTCCCTCACTGGTGAGCCTGGAGAGTCAGAATGTGCCCCTTCCACTTACGTTTCTTGTCAAAGCGGTAATAGTACTATGATGCAACTCTGTCTACGAATGGCGGAGTTTTATAAATAAGAAGAGGAATAAAAGTATAGAAAACCTTTGAGGCCAATAATAGAGAATTGGATTTATCAATTAATGCGTAAAGCTTTGTAATTGACTTTATTTGTGATGATGGGTGTATAGAACATGAAGTCTGTGTATGACTATGTTTACTGTGCTATTTTCTATACGAGTTCCTTATGTAAAGACTTGGATTTTTTTCTGGTGATCTTTCAAATAGTTTTATTAAATGTTTCGTGCGAAACAGAATGCAGTAGGTAGAAGTGTGCAGCGAGTGAGGTATCGATAGTTGTCGGGTCGAACAGTGTGCAGCAGTCAGTCGCGGATTGCGCATGAGCCTAGCGATACGAAAGCAACTACTGTGTGTAGTGATGGCGTGCGTTTAGCGCGATATTAATATCGGACTTTCTTGTGTTAGACCGGTTTGAAATTTGACAATGTGATGGGTATTCTAAACGGACGTGGTATTACGCAAACGCTATTGGTTTTCGCAGAGTGATGCTTTTGGCAGTGACAATGCACTCGTGAACAGACAGTATTGTCGTCGGTTTAGAATTGAGCTGCACTACATAAACTGTGAATTTAATATCGCTCATTTTCTTGACTACGATATATGACGTAGGCTAAAACACTAACAGCCAATGTGGCAACTGTGAACTGTGACTGTTTTCGCGGGAACAGTGTTATCGTGAACCATGAATATTAACAGCAGATGGACTGTCTAACTTGGCAATTGGCAAATTATAGCATGTGGAACGTTAATTTAAACACGTCATGTGGACTGTGCCAAACTATGGTGTCTGAAAGTTGCAGATGAACTAATACGACCTTCAGTGGCTGCATAAACACTTTATTCCAGCCTACGACAATTGCAACCCATTTCTCGGCATTTTTTAGCCGCGTTCCACAAGAGCGTTTCACTACGAAGCAGGAAGCAGTCTCAGCCGTTTTCATACTGCGTATTAACAACGCAACAGTCAGAGCACAAAAAAAAGTGTGTGTGAAATCTTATGGGACTTAACTGCTAAGGTCATCAGCCCCTAAGCTTACACACTACTTAACCTATACCCTAAAGACAAACACACACACCCATGCCCGAGGGAGGTTCAAATGGTTCAAATGGCTCTGAGCACTATGGGACTTAACTGCTGAGGTCATCAGTCCCCTAGAACTTAGAACTACTTAAACCTAACTAACGTAAGGACATCACACACATCCATGCCCCCCGAGGGAGGATTCGAACCTCCGCCGGGACCAGCCGCACAGTCCATGACTGCAGCGCCTTAAATGGTTCAAATGGCTCTGAGCAGTATGGGACTTAACAGCTATGGTCATCAGTCCCCTAGAACTTAGAACTACTTAAACCTAACTAACCTAAGGACAGCACACAACACCCAGTCATCACGAGGCACAGAATATCCCTGACCCCGCCGGGAATCGAACCCGGGAACCCGGGCGCGGGAAGCGACAACGCTACTGCACGACCACGAGCTGTGGACCGCAGCGCCCAAGACCGTTCGGCTAATGCCGCGCGACTCAGAACACAGCAGTACAAAGACTATGACTGTATACGATTTTTGAAATGAAAACTACGTAGTTAAAGCGTGATTAAGAAAAACGTTGACGGCTGTTAATACATTAGACTATCTTAAAGTTACGTTTACCGTGACTTAGTAATAAGTTATCTAATACGTAAGTAGGACCTACTTCCAAGGCCGTAGGAACACCAGTTTTCGCTCGTATGGCTTCTGACCAATCATCACGTTCGTGTTTGTTTGCTTTCGTGTTCGTGTTTGCTTTATTCTTATGATGAACAGAGTATAGTTGTTGGTCACGAGAATGTGCCCCTGTATATTAGTCACTGACGTCACGGAGACTCCGCTGTAGCGGCCAATTTTTTAGTAGAAGGAGGGCGTTTTGTGGCGTGATGTGTGTGAGATCGCGACACATTGAGTGTGGTGAGATTTCATATGCCGAAAGGTCCGCGCTATTGGACACCTGTATTTTGCATTTCCTGCTATTGGCATGCAAGCACGGTTAGGCGGGAAAAGACAACAGGGCTTTAGAATCCGTAGATTTTAAGGACTTTTAGGAGAGAGTCCTTGGGGAATTGTGGAGTGTAATATACCATTCCCTTAATAATTTTCCTGCTGTGGGGAACGAGAGTTTACGTTTTTGTGAAAGAAATTCCTGTGGCATCGCATGAGATTTCAAACAATCTAATGAGTACACGGTGACGTCCGTGTCGCCTAAACTTTAATTAAAAAGTTCTAAGTAACAGACAACCTCTGACTGCAAGAGAGAAGCTATGAGCTCTGTGGTGAGCAGTGGTTCTCTTTAGACTTCGTAATGAAGCAATTAAGAAACTGTAATTTGACACTCTGGTGTTAGTTCTCTGGTTGAACAGACGTGCATTCGGTGTTTGTCTGAAGGTAAATGAATGTATTGCTGAAAGTTAGCGCACTCGTAAAATCTGAAATTAAAAAAATTTGGCGATTTGATAGTCGTATTAAATTACACTGAAGCGCCAAAGAAACTGGTATAGGCGTGCGAATTCAAATATAGAGATATCTATACAGGCACAATACGGCGCTGCGGTCGGCAACGCCTATATAAGACAACAAGTGTCTGGTGCATTTGTTAGATCGGTTCTACTGCTACAATGACAGCTTATCAAGATTTAAGTGAGTGTGAACGTCGTGTTATAGTCGGCGCAGGAACGATGGAATACGGTATCTCCGAGGTTGCGACGAAGTGGGGATTTCTCATTTTCCCATACGACCATTTCACGAGTGTAACGTGAACATCAGGAATCCGGTAAAACACTAAATCTCCGACATCGCTACGGCCGGAAAAAGATCCTGTACGAACGGGACCAACGACGACTGAAGAGAATCGTTCAATGTGTCAAAGTGAAGACTGTGCTTAACCTGGCACACAATAATTTTAGCGCAACGCAATCTGACTACCAAAAATCCCTGCAAAAGAATGGCCCTGAGTAACATTAAACTATACCTTTCAGAAATCACTTACCTCACAAAAATCTTCGTTGCTCGAACTACTGCAATACAGCGAGTGCCACTACTGCCAGCTAAATAAAAGATACAAACTACGGAAGGCACTAACTACTGATAGTCTTAGCAAATGAAAGATTCTAATAGAGAACAAACAATGTATTTACCTCAAGATTCATAATACATACAGCAGTTCACGACACTAACAGTCCCTACTTCTCACATATTGTCCACATACTATGACCAACAGAAACATGTGCAGTGAAATGGATGCTTACAAGTTACTTAATTTGATTAACTGGCGTCAATTACAATAATATAACATAAGAATACAATTACAAAGATACAAAATACATCATTAAAAACATAACAATACAGATAACATTTGTAGTAATAGGGGCTTTACAAAAGAATAGAAAGAAACATATACATCAGTGTTACAGGACTGATGACATGAGTACAAAAATAAAAGATCAGAATCACTTTTGAAACGTCAACTTCACACATGAGCATTAAAACAAAACAGAATAAATAATGTCTAAGCATCTTTACAAAGAAAATAACAGAGTATTAGAAAAATTCTACAACATAGCTCTCATCAGCTAAACACATAAAGACAGGAAAAACACAAATACACAAGGGTACACAAACATATAGCGGAATAATAGAAGGAAAGGACAGGGTTTGTTTTACTGCAGTATTTTGCAAACAAAACTTTCTTTACTTCTCGGAGATCTCCCTTCATTCATCATTATTCCCAAAAAGTCCTATCTATACCTCCTTCCTGTATTCTATTCATATTTCTTTCAAAATAATTATGTCTGATTGTACAATACTCATTGGGGCCCAAATCTTTTTCATATAACTTCGCAATGCATTCTTTACCTATTCTCCATAGTCAGTTTCTTATATAGTCTACCCCCTCTTAAGCTAACTTAAATCTACTGAGCTCAGATATATATACCAAGGGACGAGGCAATGCAGCATCACATAACAAATTATCACAAACAGCAATGACAAAAAATGCAAATTGGCAAAGCTAGCAGCATAAATTAGCAAAAGTCAAATTCAATAACACTATGCCTGGCAAACAGCAGCAACTTATACCTAAACATGACATAGCGCAAGCAGAAAAAATATTACACTAAAGACGATAATGCAGACAAGGGAAATGTATATTCACATCTTAATGTCTATGTAATTAAAGTGGTGCACCATAACAACTTATTGTAAAAAAATATTACCATGTACTTGAAAAGAAAATTATGTGTTACTGTTACTAGTTCCTTCTTATTGTTCTTTCCTTTCCAAGTGCTCCTTTTTTTAAAGAATGTGGATCATAAAATAATTATTTAATAGATCTGTTGACAGAAAGTGTTCACATTAGCAAATGCATTTCATTTTATAAAAGCAATGCTGCAACACAGCTGGAAACCAGACATCAAATGAAATAAGCAACTATGAAAAGCAAAGCATAAAAATATCATTCAATAGTCATGTGGCATTTCGTAAGTCAGTAGCACTCAACTCTCGGAGAAAGACACTTGTCATAATCAGGTGTGCAGATGTACGAATATTTCCCATCAATTCATAAGCATTTCAGTAATTAGCACAAAGTGCGAGTAATCATATGTTTTCAAGTAACGAGGGTGTCGCATTAGCGATGAAAGGCACACCCTAATGGCTTGTTCTCCAGGTGTTTGACACAGCTGTGTGCCGACGACGCACGTGCAGGTGGTCACTTAACTTTCTTACGGAAATATTTACGACAGCAGTTTCCGCTACAGTGACAGTCTCATATAAAAATTTCACAGGTCGAGAATTTACGTTGCAAATGTGTAGAAACAAAATCCTATGAATATAACATTGTCCAAAAAAATTTCCGCCGCCATTGTGATACATTCACGCATTTACACGCACATTTCATAACTCTTAAAGTACGATTCTCGGTTTCCAACATCCTTTTTCACAAGTCAAGAGTCCTTAACTTCTTTCATTATTCATATACATATAAACACGTAATCACATTCCTCATATATGGTAGCATCATCTTATTGACATAAACATACCTCAACAGCATAATACACATCGTCGTCGTAAAAATAACATCATAACACCTCAGTCAAATCTCAAAATCGTCGTAGCTTTCTGCAATAATTTCAAAACCTAAAGAAAATTCTCTGCTCATGTCAATAGTCTCATCTACCTCAAACGTACTTTAAAATCATGCTCCCTTACCAAATACATCATTCAAAGCTCTCATAGTATCACAATGGTACCAAAAAAATATGAACAGTTCACACAGTACAGACAAAATACAATTTCGTAAGTGTGAAGTTATCCAAGTCTGTAATTGCGTAAACATGTGTCACTGACGTAATAAAAAAGTTTGTTTCTCTGTTAAATGATCAGATAGCTATGTAATTTATGTGTTAGAGAAATATGGTACCGATGTGTTAAATTGTATAAGCAAATACCATATTAGCTAGGGCTCCTTGTGCTTGCCAAACACATGGTACACAAAGTAGGCGTGTACCCCCCTGAGGTTTATTGTAATTATACCCTCAGGTGTTACAGATTACAAGAATGGAATGAAATGTGTTACGGAAAACCTTTGTATCATTGTATTTTAAATATCTTTGAAAATAAATGTTTTTAGTACAAAATTGATCACTCAAATACGTGTCCTGTAGCGCTAAACATGCGTCTTGCTGTAAGATAATCTCTGTGGAAGTGTGATAAACAAAGTGAAATGCTTTGCGTATAGATATCATACTTATTACGCTTATTGCCGTGATGAAGAAAGTACTGTGCTGTAACGTATTGTTGTGCTACAGAAAAGGCTGTCTCCTTGTAGCTATACCATAAAAGTTACTACTAAAACATGTTTTACTTTCCAGAATAATACAGAAAAGCTGTGCAGATATAAAACAGAAACACCGCAAAACCAACATTGTAAATTGTCACTCATTAGTAGCGTCGTGATAAAATCGTGTAGCTGTCACATAAACTAACCATTGTCTCATCTGGTATCTAACAGAAAGTACTTTAAATCCGGAATGTATTTTCAAGTAAACCAAAATGTTGCATTAAAATCTCATTAGCAGTACTGGTAAATGTTCTAATCGTGCAACTAACAAGCAAGAATGTACACACACAATTACACTGTGTCGTCTGTTCGCAAAAACAATGCATTCGTAATTTCTGTTTAAATAATTTCTCTAGGTTCTTGGCTGGATATTTAACTTTTATGGCAAAGACAAAGTTAAAAGGCAGATTATCTGTCAATAAATGGTTTTACATGAGAAATGTGGTGTAAACCTTTACTCTTCCTAGTACGCAGAGTTTCAACTTCAACGCAATTATCATGTGGTATACGTCGGATTCTGTAATGTCCATTGTAAACTAGAAAGAATTTGTGACTCAAGTGTTTCTTCTTATGTGACAATGAATGAGCTTTAATGAGAACTTTCTGACCAATACATAATTTCTTTGCATTTGCTTTACCGTTTAGTTTTCTCCTTTTGTCTGCTGCAGATTTTATATTTTTAAGAGCCAAATCAATTATGTCTTTGTGTCGAAGTTTACGTGTATTCGGGAAAGGTACAAGCTCTCTGATTCTGTTCGGAGGTTCTACATTCTTCAGTACAAGAGTAGGTGGTAAAGCAGTGGAATCATGAGGCATTTCATTCAGCACATTTTGAAATAAGTGTAAATATCTGTCCCAATGCTGATGCTTTCTGTGACAATAAAGTCTGCAAAGCTTATTGATTTCTTTCATAATCCATTCAGACGGGTTACAATGTGGTGAATACAATGAAATAAAAACAGGTTTGATTTTATGATTCCGAAGCATGCGTGACCAAACAGCAGATCTGAATTGCGGTCCGTTATCTGAAATGACTTTACTAACGTGTCCAACTTCACGTAAGAAATTTTTAACAAAGGCGTTGGATACAGACCGTCTAGTGGCTTTACGTAACGGAGTGAAAGAAACAAATTTTGAAGTAAGTTCAACATCGACTAGAACGTACGAAAATCCATTCGATGTTCTGACAAGGGGTCCCAAAAGATCAACAGCAGCAAATTCTTTTAATTTAGAAGGAATAATTGGAAACAACGGAGCACGATGTGAGATAGTAGACGGTTTCGCCTTTTGACAAAGTTTACAAATAGACAAGACTCTTCGAATTCGCTTTTCCATATTGTTAAAATAACAAGTCGTTCGAAGAATATGATAACATTTTCGTGGGCCAAAATGTGCGTAGCTGAAATGAATGTACCGAATGAGCTTATTAACAAAATCGTCTGGAATGCAAAGTACCCATAGCTTGTCATCAACAGTGCAGCGTTTGAAGAGTATGTTGTTTCTAACCAGGTAATAATGCCGAATCTGAGTGTGTGTCTTTTCATGCCATTTACTTTTGATGTCTTTCCAAATCGGATCTTTATCTTGTTCATGAGCAATGTCCTTTAAAGATGTGGTGATGAAGTTTTCAAAGGCGACTTTCTGAATGTAAAGAATACTGAAATTTTTCTCGAGGTTGCCTTCTGTGTCACTTTTCTCAAGCCCAGCCGGTGCGCGTGACAGCGCGTCCGCAACAATGTTCTCCTTGCCGGGAATGTAGACTATTGTGAAGCGGAATTCTTGCAGAAACAATGCCCAACGTTTTAACCTATCATGATTTAATTTTGAAGACATAAGAAATTGTAATGCACGATGATCACTGTATACTTTTACGCGCTTACCAGAAAGAAAGAAACGGAATTTGTTAAATGCCCAAACGATAGCTAAAGCTTCTAATTCAGTAACGGAATAATTTTTTTCAGATTTTGTTAGCACTCGGCTAGCAAAAGCAATGGTTTTCTGAACAGTAGTGTCATTTTCTATGGCTTTTTGAAATAAGTGGGCACCAAGACCGACTTTAGAAGAATCCGTGCTAAGGCAGAAATCTTGTGACAGATCTAGACGAGCTAGTATTGGCGCATGAAGTAACGTTTCTTTCAAAGAATTGAATTCCAACTGTGCTTGTTCGTCCCAGTTCCAAATAGTATTTTTTCCAGTGAGAGAACAAAGTTTTGGTGTAACTAGAATTTGCATATTCAGAAAACGACGGTAAAAATTTACGAGACCTAGAAAACTGCGGACTTGTCTTTTTGTGGATGGAACTGGAATGGCTCTGATTGCTTCTAACTTTTCAGGATCCGGCTGAATGCCTTCAGAAGAAATAATATGTCCCAAAAACTTCACCTTTGACCTACCGAATTCAGACTTTGCCAAGTTAACTGTAATTCCAGATTCTGCAAAAATACGTAACAAACTGTAGAGGATGCGGTAGTGTTGTTCCCATGAAGCTTCTGCTATTAGAATATCGTCCACATATAAGGTGATGTGACGTTTTAAGAACTCAGGTAATATGGAATTTAACCCACGAATGAATGCTGCCGAAGAAATGTTCAAACCAAAAGGAAGTTTCCGAAACTGATAACAAACGCCGAAACAAAGGAAAGCTGTGTATTTTCTGCATTCTGGATGAAGTTCGATCTGATAAAAGCTGGATCTGAGATCAATGGAAGACAACACTTTTACACCATTAAAATTTTGAAGAAGTTCTTCCATCGTCTGCGGCCTGTCTGTTTCAGGAATAATGATAGTATTGATTTGTCTCGAATCTAAGACAAGTCTGATCGATCCATTTTTCTTCTCAACAACATGTAACGGATTGTTGTATGAGCTTACTGCAGGCTCAATAATGCCCTCGTCAAGCATATATTGTATTTCTGTTCTAACACGGTCCCTATAATGTGCTGGAATTACGTATGGTCTAACACAAAATTTAATATGCTCACGAACACGAAATTGGTATTGAAATCCCTTGATTGTTCCTGTTTTGTGAGTAAAAACTGTGGAATGTGCTTGTAAAATCTCAAAAAGGTCCTGCCTATCAGTGTCATTACAATTCTCAATTGTTTGAATTTTATTCTGAATTAACTCATTAATTTCAAATATGCCGTCGATGTCATCCCTGTCAGTACTTGCATAGTGATTGTTAGTGTCTAGTTCCGTAGAAAATTCCGAACTGTTATCTAACAGAAGGTAAAGCCGATTAATTTCCTCATCATGGTTTGAGAGCCAGTCTTCAAATTTCAAAGCTATTGACTCACCTTCTTTCTCTAAACTTATTTCAGCATCATGAAAGCTTAAGACTGCTTTGTATTCATTCAAAAAGTCTACTCCCAGTATAATTTCCGTCGACAATAATGGAACAATAAAAAAGTTCATAGAGAAGCTGTGGCTTTGGCAAAAGAATTCTAAATTGGTTTGTTGGCGTACATCTACACTTTTTCCAAAGATTGCACCTTGTAATTTAATCTTACGTAACGGAAGTGTGGGGCAATCGTTCGATTTGTTGCATTTGCTAAAAGCTGTTTCACTAATTACTGAAATGGGACTGCCAGAGTCAAGTACTGCCGTAAATTTTACGTCATTTACAGTAATGTGAATCACAGGATATGCAATGTTGTTATGTTTTACGTCGTGTTCCTGGAGTAAGATGTCCCTAATGTCTTCCATTTTTACGTAATTACTAGCTACGGCAGCTGCGTCGTCAGTTTCATAAGTACGTATTGTCGCTGCCAGCGGAGTGAGTCATTGCCTATTGTCTCTTTGTTGGCGCGCATCGTTATTGGGATTTGGAGACCTAACTTCTACAAATTCATCATGACGAGAGTGCCCTGCTCTGTTTAAATCTCGCCAGTTCTGATGCAATTCAGGTCTGTCGTTACGATCATATCGTCTGTCGTCATGTCGGTAGATTCGATAGTATCTTTCTTGTCGGTCACGTGGTGGAGAATTTCTCCCTGAATCGTAACTGCGCGCTGGACCGTTGCGTCTGAAGTTATTCTGTCTCCCTTGATAATAATTATTTTGGTTCCCATATTGTCTGTTTCTCTGATTGTCTCTGTGATAGTCATTACTGCGGAGAGGTGATCTTTCCCTGTAATTATTACTACTCTGCCAACGGTTGTCATACGGGTGGTGTCTATTTTGGTCACGATTTGTGTGGTGAGAATAGCCTTGTCGCGTCCAGTTATCGTTTCTGTCGTCACGGAATTGTGACGGATGTGACCTGTAGTGATTGTTTTCCTGTTTTCGCATCCCGCGACTGTCTGTGTCAATTTCTAATTCTTGTAACAGTCCCTGAAAAGCTTCAATGTCGTCTTTGCAACGTCCTGCTAAAATAATATGTCGTAAATGTTCAGGCAGTTTGATTAAACAAATGCGGATGAGTTCTGAGGGGCTGTATGGGTTTGAAAGATACTGATTCTTATGCAACATGTCTTCAAAATATTTCATAAGACTGGAAAATTCAGATTGTTCGAAGTGTTTCATCATTATGATGTTATGTTTTACACGGTCTTGTGTAGCTTGAGACCAATACGCTGAGAGGAAGGCATGATAAAAATCTCCTTCACTGTGACAATCGTGAATGACCGATCGCATTCTTACACCTGGTTCATTCTCTAAGTAGCCACACATAAATTCTAACCTGTGCTCCAATGACCAGTTGGGAAGGAAACAATGAGAGAATTGATGGAGCCACGCTTGTGGATGAATGTCGTTGGCAGAATTCTTAAACGTTTTGAATTTACGTGTAGTAATGAACAGCTTATAGTCAAAATCATAGTGTCGTCGAGTAGCATCTCGGTCATTGTTACGTCGTGTCGGCGGTTCCATCTCAAAATTCGGTGTACCTTGCCAATTTCTTTCATAATTACCGAAATGCCCTGTGTTATTATTTTGTGGCTTTTGCGTATTTCTAAGTTCCTCTTCCCGTGTTGGAGCGCGAGTGTCTTCTGAAATACGTAATTCTTGTATTACCTGTGTCAGCTGATCTTGTACTTCCCGGATTTCTCTTTGGTGTTGCGTATCAATTTGATTCAGATTTTGTTTCAGTTTCCTAATTTGTTCGCTCTGTTCTGTGTCATTAAAGACTACCGGTTTTGCGTCATTCAGATTATCATCTACCTTCGTAGATAAATTATTTAGCTGATCCGAAAGTTCAACTACTTTCTCTGATAATGAACACATTTCCTCAGTGTGTTTTTCTGAACCAAGCTTCAGAGTGTCCATTTGTGTTGAAATCGAATCTACTGTGTCCTTTAAGTTTTCCTGAGTTTTTGCAAGTTGCGTAACCGAATCGGTAGATGCAACTGAGTCAATTTTAGCCCACAAGGTCTCATGATTTTCATGAACAATGGTTTGCAGTTCTTTTATGGCTGCTTCGTGATTCTGTAATGCATTTTCATGCCGCGAAAAAATAGGTTGAAAATGCTCACAAATTTGTGTTTTTACGTCATTACACACTTTCTGACATTTCGATTCAATGTTATGTAACTCAGCAGTTAAATCTTCACGTGTTTGTTCGAGAGTTTGTTCCAATGAGTCTAACTTTTGAAGCTTTTGCTGTGTTTGTCTCTGATTTTGTTCCATTGTGTGTAACTGTTGCTGTGTTTGTCTCTGGTTTTGTTCCATTTGTTTCTGATTTTGTTCAAGCGTTGTGTCTAACTTTTGTAGCCTTTGTCCCATTTGTTGCATTAACTGTAATAACAATGCACTGGTGTCTGAAACATGTTCCTCAGTGCTTTTCGGCAGTGAATTTGCACCGGCAACATTCACATTTTGACAAGCGGAAAATGTGTCTTGACTCATTTGAGAAGACGGTGAGGACGCAAAACCTGAATCTACAGTATTTGCAAAATTGTGTCCTATCATTTCGGATTCCTGAGGCGAGCTGTTGCCGACCGATCGATCGATATTGCTTCCCTGTTCACTACCTGTTTCACTGCCTACGCCATTGTTTGACGCCCGCTCCATTTCCCTATGCACAGTTACCAAATTACTATTTTGAATATTAGTTAATTCATTACATGGTGGGGCCAACACACTGCTTTCGTCTTCACTGTCATTTCTCAGTTTACTTTGGAGCCGAGTGTTACGTTTTTCACACGCCATTATTGTCACAATATTTCACACGATAACACAGAAAAGCACAATTTGAATAGCAAAAATAAGAGAACACATTAACATAGCACTGAAAATAACATGTAGTTAATTACAAGCGCAGCTGCGAAATACTTGGTGCAAATCTACATGCATGCCACAACTGTTTTACATTACAACAATGAAAGACTGCAACTACAAAGGAGATTCTCTCTACAATTACGCGCTAGCAATAAACAAAAGCTACACTAAATACACAAACTACAAGAAAAAATCAGAAGATTCCAGTGAGGTATCCTGGCAGGGTCGCCATATGAAACGTCCCCTTATAACAATTATACACGACTGTGCTTAACCTGGCACACAATAATTTTAGCGCAACGCAATCTGACTTTCAAAAATCCCTGCAAAAGAATGGCCCTGAGTAACATTAAACTATACCTTTCACAAACCACTTACCTCACAAAAATCTTCGTTACTCGAACTACAGCAATACAGCGAGCGCCACTACTGCCAGCTAAATAAATATTTCCGTAAGAAAGTTAAGTGACCACCTGCACGTGCGTCGTCGGCACACAGCTGTGTCAAACACCTGGAGAACAAGCCATTAGGGTGTGCCTTTCATCGCTAATGTGACATGCTCGAACTTGAAAACATATGATTACACTGTGGAGCTCGTAATTTATGATATGCCTAATGAAATGATTAGAAACATTTTACATCTATTGTCTTTGTAGTTAAGAGATTGCTCATTTTGTTTAATATCTGGTTTCCAGCTGTGTTGCAGCATTAGTTTTATAAAATAAAATGCATTTGCTAATGTGAACACTTTCTGATCTATTAAATAATAATTTTGTAATCCACATTCTTTAAAAAAGGAGCACTTGGAAAGGAAAGAACAATAAGAAGGGACTAGTAACAGTAACTGGACACATAGTTTTCTTTTCAAGTACATGGTAACATAGACATTAAGATGTGAATATACATTTTCCTTTTCTGCATTGTTGTTTTTACTGTAATATTTTTCTGCTTGAGCTTTGTCATGTTTAGATATAATTTGCTGCTGCTGTTTGCCAGGCATAGTACTACTGAATTTTAAATTGTGTTACTCTGTTAAGCTAGTTTTACTACTGACATATTTATTGTTGCTGCACATTGGCTTATATTAGTTGTAATGTTGCATTTCTTGGTAATTTAGATTTACTGTAGCTTGCTTTGCAATTTTCCATTTTTTTGCATTGCTGTTTGTGTTAATTTGTTATGTGATGCTGCATTGCCTCGTCCCTTGGTATATATATCTGAGCTCAGTAGATTTAAGTTAGCTTAAGAGGGGGTAGACTATATAAGAAACTGACTATGGAGAATAGGTAAAGAATGCAATGAGAAGTTATATGAAAAAGATTTGGGCCCCAATGAGTATTGTACAATCAGAAATAATTATTTTGAAAGAAATATGAATAGAATACAGGAAGGAGGTATAGATAGGACTTTTTGGGAATGTTGATGAACGAAGGGAGATCTCCAAGAAGCAAAGAAAGTTTTGTTTGCAAAATACTGCAATGAAACAAACCCTGTCCTTTCCTTTTGTGTTATCCCACTATGTGTTTGGGTACCCGTGTGTATTTGTGTTTTTCCTGTCTTTACGTGTTTAGCTGATGAGAGCTATGTTGTAGAATTTTTCTAATACTATGTTATTTACTTTGTAAAGATGTTGAGACATTATTTATTCAGTTTTGTTTTAATGTTCATGTGTAAAGTTGATGTTTCAAAAGTTATTCTGATCGTTTATGTCATAATTCCTGTAACACTGATGTATATGTCTATTTCTATTCTGTTGGAAAGCCCATATTACTACAAATGTTATCTGTATTGTTATGTTTTTAATGATGTATTTTGTACCTTTGTAATTGTATTCTTACGTCATAAAATTGTAATTGACACCAGTTCATCATATTATTAACTTGTAAGCATTCATTTCACTGCATACTTTTCTGTTGGTCATAGTATATGAACAATATGTGAGAGGTAGGGACTGATAGTGTTTGCACGTGTGTTAATAATTCAGCAAGGGACTGGATAACAGCATCGCTGGTTCTAAGGACAATTAGAAAAAAAAAAAAACTTTGTGAGTGCACAAGTGGTGGTTATGGATTTGCTATATTGTCCGCAAGACTCTTCGATGGTGATTGTGCACCTACACAGTCACAACAGATGGCTGCTGGCCATCTCTACAAGGACGGCAGTGGGTCTACACCTTTGCTGACTCACCAATACCATTATTTCTACAAGGACTACAGTGGGTCTGCACCTCTGGTGGCCCACCAATACTCTCTACCAGGACTGCAGTGGGTCTGCTCTGTGATGACCTACCTACCAATCTTCTTCAAAATGTCGAATGACTCTGCTGTGGGTTTGCTCTGTTGTGGCCCATTACCTGTCAGCATGTCAAGAGTCAGCACTGTCTTTCCGTTGGAAGGACAACACTACTTCTTCAAGACTGCATGGAAATCCACTACTTCTGTGTGCAATTTCTTTTACTAATGAGAAGCTGTAATTACTATTATGGTGAATGATCAGGACTATCTTTATGGACTGTGAGAAAATTTTAGCTTTTGACCAACATTGTATCAATAAGTGTGTGCATTTTATATCTTTGTTACTGTAATTGTGAAAATTTTTTTTCAAATCTGTATTGGCCAGTGCCCAACACCGTTTGTAAAAATTTTTTGTGGGGAGCATGGGGGCTATGTAAGTAGGCTGTTTATGTTTTCTTTATGTAAGTAGGCTGTTGGTAATGCCACGTAGCGCTCTGTATGAAAATCACTGGCTGTGCTGTGTGCAGTATGTGGCTAGTTTGCATTGTTGCCTGCCATTGTTGTCATGAATTGCTATAGCTGGATGTGAACGGCGCGTAGCGTTGGCAGTTGGAGGTGAGCCGCCAGCAGTGGTGGATGTGGGGAGAGAGATGGCGGAGTTTTGAAAAATGTCATGAACTGCTGTATATATTATGAATCTTGAGGTAAATACATTGTTTGTTCTCTATTAGAATCTTTCATTTGCTAAGACTATCAGTAGTTAGTGCCTTCCGTAGTTTGTATCTTTTATTTAGCTGGCAGTAGTGGCACTCGCTGTATTGCAGTAGTTCGAGCAACGAAGATTTTTGTGAGGTAAGTGATTTCTGAAAGGTATAGTTTAATGTTAGTCAGGGCCATTCTTTTGCAGGGATCTTTGATAGTCAGATTGCGTTGCGCTAAATAATATTGTGTGTCAGGTTAAGCACAGTCGTGTATAAATTGTTCTAAGGGGACGTTTCACTTCTAAGGTCATCAGTCGCCTAGAACTTAGAACTAATTAAACCTAACTAACCTAAGGACATCACACACATCCATGCCCGGGGCAGGATTCGAACCTGCGACCGTAGCGGTCACGCGGTTCCAGACTGAAGCGCCTTTAACCGCACGGCCACACCGGCCGGCAAGCATCCTATCTGATCACTTACATCGATTCATGTCCATTGTGCGCTCCGACGGGCTTGAGCAATTCCAGTAGGACAATGCGACACCCCACACGTCGATAATTGCTACAGTGTGATTCCAAGAACACTCTTCTGAGTTTAAACACTTCCGTTGGCTACCGAACTCCCCAGACCTGAACATTATTGAGCATATCTGGGATGCCTTGCAACATGCTGTTCAGAAGAGATCTCCACCCTCTCGTGCTGTACAGAGTTATGGACAGCCATGCAAGATTCGTGGTGTCAGTTCCCTCCAGTTCACACATTAGTCGAGTCCATGCCACGTCGTGTTGCGGCACTTCTGCGTGCTCGCCGGGTCCTACACGATATTAGGTTGGTGTACCAGTTTCTTTGGGTCTTCAGAGTAGATAGAAAGGATAATTGCGGCCGTATCTGAAGAATGTAGGAGATTATATCATTTTTTAATGTGAAAAGGCAAGTACTCTTTTTTATTTCCAGTAATACAGAATATATGAATCCCGATGTGTTGCGTATCGGAATAGACGCTGGGACAGATGGCTTTCGGTAGCAGTCTTGGAGCCTGCGCACAGTCAGAACTTTCTTGGGTGAATTTTTAATCCTTTCGAAGTTTTCCTAGGATTGATAATGCTTACTAGATTGTAATCCAGAATCATGTCGTTGCTGCGACAACTTCCAAACGGTCTATTACAAGTAGTATAATTTAATTCTGAACTGTAGCCTACGACGAACTTAGCAGTTGGACATCGGGTAGAAGAATACTAAACTGGACGAGTTGCAGAAATTCATTGCCAGAAAGGAGTGCGCTCTGCTACATATAACAGACTTTGGCATTAATATTGTAATTACATTCCAGGCAGACAGATTAAAATATAGCCGGCAGAAGTGGCCGTGCGGTTAAAGGCGCTGCAGTCTGGAACCGCAAGACCGCTACGGTCGCAGGTTCGAATCCTGCCTCGGGCATGGATGTTTGTGATGTCGTTAGGTTTAACTAGTTCTAAGTTCTAGGGGACTAATGACCTCAGCAGTTGAGTCCCATAGTGCTCAGAGCCATTTGAACCATTAAAATATATTTTTTGTGAGATAATAAAGAAGGACAGCATGTAGTCTTCTTACGGGGACGTGCTGCAGTGCGCATCTTGTGCACGTCAGCTGCGTACATGGGAGATGGAGATCAGCTCATTTTAGCTGACAAGCAGGCCCTGGAGTTGCAGAAGTGGCAAGGGACACCCGTCTTCGATCGAGAGTCATTCGAACGGTTGCAGCATCAAATGGCAATCTTGGTCCTCGCTTGAGGACTTCTGTACGATTACCTGCTCCAAATTCATCCTTGATGTGCTGAATGTTTGATCTTTGCAACACTAGGTTTAAGTCATTGTTTCTGGTGCGAGATTAACTGGCTTTGGGGTTGATTTTCTGATAGACGTCAGCGTCAGTAGGCCATACTTTCTCGTCCAATTCAGTAACACTGCTTATCAATTCGAGTCACTGATTAGATGTCTGGAAATTGTGTTTGCAAACCATTCAAATTTTTTCATTATTTATGTATATGACTGATGGCTTCAGTGGATTAAATAATGTGTTTAAACGATATAATCTTTCTGTTAGACATATTTCCTTCAAATTAATTATTCTATGTGCGAATCCCTACTTTAGGATCTATAGCTAGGGCTACTACGAGGTGACAATTATTGCACTTTATGGAAAAAAAATAAAATTAATTACAAACTACAGGGTCACGCCCTTTATTCGATATGTAAACGTCTCTACAGATATTCGGATTTAGGTCGTGAGATGTTCTATATGCCTGTCATCATTAGCGATGATGTGGCGCAGACAAACAGCGAAACTGCATGATCTGCTGAAGTGTCGGAACGTCGATGCTGTCGATGACCTCCTGCATGGCCTGTTTTCAGCTGAGCAGTGGTTTTGGGGTTGTTACTGTACACCTTGTCTTTAATATAACCCCACAAAAAGGAGTCGTATGTGTTCAGGTCCGGAGAATGTGGCGGCCAATCGAGGCCCATGCCAGTGACCTCTGGGTACCCCAGAGCCAGAATGCGGTCCCCAGAGTGCTCCTCCAGAACATAAACACTCTCATGCTTCGATGGGGTCGAGCTCAGTCTTGCATGAACCACGTCTTGTCGAAATCAGGGTCACTTTGGATAATGGGGATGAAATCATCTTCCAAAACCTCCATGTACCATTCTGTAGTCACCGTCCTATCAAGGAATAATGCACCGATTATTTTGTGACTGGACATTGCACACCACACATCCACCCTTTGCAGGTGAAGAGACTCCTCGGTCGTGAAATGCGGATTCCCAGTCCCACAAATGCGCCAATTTGGCTTATTGACGAACCCATCCAAATGAAAGTGGACTTTGTCACTAAACCAAACAATATTCACAGCAAAGTCCTGTTCGTCAATTCTGTGGAGAGCTCTTGCATCGCCCTGTGGCTTAATGGCTGATGAGTTTGAATTTTGTATGGGAAGAGATGCAGGTCTCCAATAATCGTAGTGTCTCCCGCTTGATTTCCACTTGCTCTGTAGTTCGTCTGATCGATCTCCTGCGGCTTGTTTGAAACACAGCGCGTGTCTTCTCGACGTTTTCAGAGGTTTTCACCCTGTTTGGACGGCCGCCATTGTCAACAAAAAAAAAAATGGTTCAAATGGCTCTGAGCACTATGGGACTCAACATCTTAGGTCATAAGTCCCCTAGAACTTAGAACCACTTAAACCTAACTAACCTAAGGACATCACACACACCCATGCCCGAGGCAGGATTCGAACCTGCGACCGTAGCAGTCCCGCGGTTCCGGACTGCAGCGCCAGAACCGCTAGACCACTGCGGCCGGCATTGTCAACACTGTCATGACGAACACTAACCGTTCCCTCAAACTTGCGAATCAAATTCTTGATTGTTAGCACAGCTGGACCAGTTGTCTTCAGCTTGTACTCGGTCACAAGCTTCCTTTGAGCCGCAGTTGGGCTGTTATTGCTCGCATAGTAGGCCTTTACAAGTGCTACACGCTCAGGCAGTGAAATTTTCACGAGCAAATGGCCGACAACAACATGGCGTGTACGCATGCGCAAACTAATTCCCATCATGCCCCGCGGCTAACCGTGCAGTTTGAACGTCGTAACGCAAACCGTTCAGAAGTTACGACTCTTTTATTTCATAGAGTTCAATAATTGTCACCCTCTAAAATATCTATTTAAGTTGTGTACATGAAACTCGTAGCATGGATGTTAAAGGCGTGGTCAGCTCACTTTTTAGCTTTCTGGGTTAGGATAACTTAACATGCACGGGAGTTTCGCAATCATACTCGATGTCCGAAGTAAAAGAAGAGTTTAAGACTTTAGACATCGGTCAAGACAGCGGGCTAGGATATTCATGCTCGTTTTAATTTACAGAGGTAAAACGCAGGACTCGTCTCCACTGGGCACTCAGGAGCGCATTAAACGTAGAGGCATCAACACTCATTGGAAACGACACACGCAGCAGCCAGCGTTTGATTTTTGTACATTGTTACTTTTAGACTTCATTCTTATACATGTTTTTGTCTCTGAAAGAGTTCGATCCTCGAATAGATACGGCATTGGCTGTGGCTGTTGCGCGATCGTTATGGACGACACGGCTTCTGTGGGAGAACACCTGGAAGCTGTGCTGGCTTCTTTCCGATTCGTACCGCAACGGGAGGCGAAGGAACGTCACTAGAACGAAGGAAAATTAGCGGAAAAATTCGATTGTTCGCAAATGTTCGTACAGGAGCGTCGGGGAGTATTAGAAACTAAATCAAGGGATAAACTGTATTCTGAGAGTGGAAAGACGAGGCGGGTGGAATTTAGGAGCGCGAGGGAAGATAGGACTGCAAACTGATGAGCGGCCAGCTAACTCCCCATTCTCTCTACCACGCTAATCGCACGTCACAAAAGCAACTACAGGGTGTTACACGAAGTCATACCGACCCTTCCGCAGCTCGACTTACAAATCACTGGCGATGCAATGTGTAGACATGCCTAGGGGTGTTAACTTTCCACAAAGTACGTTAAACTACGTGGAATACAGATATGAGAATTGATAATAATGCAAACGTAAGAAAAGGACATGGACAGAATCCATGTAAATCGCTGCACACTTTCTAGACTGCTACAGGGGAAATTGATTCTTGGTCATTCCATACGGCAGCTTATCATAAATATCTGTTGAATTTTCTCATCACAGTACACAAAGTAACTTCACTGAGTTCGTGCTTATATAGTGAAGTTACTTTCAGTTTGTTAAGTAAGTATTTATTTGCAGCTCTTAAGTGAGCTACTCGTATTACGTTAAAGAGGCTGCGCGGCTGCACCTGTCAATGTCTACCACACAATGAAGAACCAATCGTAAGTCTAACACGCTGGCAATATACAGTGAAGATCCAAAGAAACTGGTACACCTTCCTAATATCGTATAGGGCCCCGCGAGCACGCAGAAGTGCCGCAATACGACATGGCATGGACTCGAGTAATGTCTGAAGTAGTGCTGGAGGGAACTGATACCATGAATCCTGCAGGGCTATCCATAAATCCGTAAGAGTACGAGAGGATGGAGACCTCTTCGGAACATCACGTTGCAAGGCATTCCAGACATGCTCAATAATGTTCATGTCTGGCGGGTTTGGTGGCCAGCGGAAGTGTTTAAATTCAGAAGGAAGTTCCTCGAGCCACTCTGTAGCAGTTGTGAGTGTCGTATTGTCCTGCTGGAATTGCCCTAGTCAGTCGGAATGCGCAATGGACATGAATGGATGCAGGTGATCGGACAGGATGCTTACGTAGGCGTCACCTGTCAGAGTTGTATCTGGACGTATCAGTGTCCCATATCACTCCAATTCCACACGCTCCACACCATTACAGAGCCTCCACCGGCTTGAACAGTCCCCTGCTGACATGCGGGGTCCATGGATTCATGTGGTTCTTTCCATACCCGTACACGTCCATCCGCTCGATACAATTTGAGACGAGTCTCGTCCGACCAGGCAACATGTCTCCAGTCCAATGACGATGTTGACGGGCCCTGGAGAGGCCTAAAGCTTTGTTCAAAAAATGGCTCTGAGCACTATGGGACTCAACTGCTTAGGTCATTAGTCCCCTAGAACTTAGAACTAGTTAAACCGAACTAACCTAAGGACATCACAAACATCCATGCCCGAGGCAGGATTCGAACCTGCGACCGTAGCGGTCTTGCGGTTCCAGACTGCAGCGCCTTTAACCGCACGGCCACTTCGGCCGGCTCCTAAAGCTTTGTGTCGTGCACTCATCAAGGGTACACGAGAGGGTCTTCGGCTCCGAAAGCCCATATCGATGATATTTCGTTAAATGTTTCGCACGCTAACACTTGTTGATGGCCCAGCAATGAAATCTGCAGCTATTTGCGGAAGGGTTGCAATTCTGCCACGTTGAACGATTCTCTTCAGTCGTCGTTGGTCGCGTTGTTGCAGGATCTTTTTCCGGCAGCAGCGGTGTCGGAGATTTGATGTTTTAGCGGATTTCTGATATTTACGGTACACTCGTGAAATGATCGTGGGGGAAAATCCTCACTTCATCGCTACCTCGGAGATGCTGTGTCCCATCGTTCGAGCGCCGACTACAGCACCACGTTAAAACAGCCTTAAATCGTGAGAACCTGCCACTGGAGCAGCAGCGACCGATCTAACAACTGCGACAGACGCTTGTTATCTTACCTAGGCGTTGTCGACCGCAGGGCCGTATTTTGCCTGTTGATATATCTCTATATTTGAATACGCATGACCATACCAGTTTCTTTGGCGCTTCAACGTATATTCTAAAATGTTGATTTTAGTATCTTCACTATCAGTGGTTGGAATACTTTTCGCAGCATGAGGGGTACCAGCTAATTTCCACATCCTCAGCTCTCAAAATATCTGAAGAGTTCCAGACGCTTAAACTGGCTCTCTCTGTAACAGATGTAAGTTACCTATCTGTTCCGCAATTTATGACTATAAGAGATTTATGCAGTCTACCAGTAACACAATTAGAGGTGAGAGAAATGCAGTGACTTTCTGCTCATTCATTAATTGTCCACGAAGTGGCTAAAACACAGTTACATTTCTTTGCAGTTTTCTGTCAACAACTGACGGTAGCAAGATGTCACATTTGATCCGATCGGTTTCCCACCAGCACTACGTAGGTCACTGACATCACACTCACGAATTAAGCACTTATTAGCCATTGTTTATATTAACATATTTTACATAAAAGCTGACATAACAGCTGCAAAAGTACTCATTTAATAAACTGAAAATAACACCACTATGTAAACAGCTCGGATAATGAAATGTAGTCGAATTAAATCAGGTGATTCTGAGGGAATTAGATTAGGAAATGAGACACTTAAAGTAAGTGAGTTTTGTTATTTGGAAAGCAAAATAACTGATGATGGTCGAAGTAGGGAGGATATAAAATGTAGACTAGCAATAGCAAGAAAAGCGTTTCTGAAGAAGAGATGTTTGTTAACATCGAGTATAGATTTAAGTGTCAGGAAGTGCTTTCTGAAAGTATTTGTATGGAATGTAGCCATGTATGAAAGTGAAACATGGACGATAAACAGTTTAGACAAGAAAAGAATAGAAGCTGTTGAAATGTGGTACTACAGAAGAATGCAGAAAATTAGATGGGTAGATCACGTAACTAATGAGGAGTTACTGAAGAGAATTGGGGAGAAGAGAAATTTGTGGTGCAAACTGACCAAAAGAAAGGATCGGTTGATAGGACACATTCTGAGGCATCAAGGGATCGACAATTTAGTACTGGAGGGAAGCGTGTCGGGTAAAAATCGTAGGAGACCAAGAGATGAATACAGTAAGCAGATTAAGAAATTCGTAGGTGAAGAGGCTTGCACTGGATAGAGTGGAAAAATTTGGAAATTTGTGGTAAGGTCGTATGGGACCAAACTGCTGAGGTCGTCGGTCCCTAAGCTTACACACTTCTTAACCATACTTAAACTAACTTACGCTAAGGACGACACACACACCCAAGCCCGAGGGAGGACTCGAACCTCCGACAGAGAGAAGATAGAGTGGAGAACAGCATCAATCCAGTCTTTGGACTGAGGACCACAACAACAACAATATATAAGCTCAGTGAAGTTATTTTGTCTAATGACGTAAGATAACTGAGCAGAAAGTGCTGGTAAGGTATCATCTGTTCGTAAACTTCGAGCAACCCTGGTGGTGGAGGAAGTCGCCTTCCCTTTAACAACGCTACAGCTACCGTACAGGATGACCGCGATTTACGTAGAATCACTTCATATGCTTTTCCATCGTTAATGTTATTAACAACTCATATGTGTATTGAACGTAGTGTTAACACACTTTGCGGAAGATAAACATCGCCTTCGGGAGTGTCTGTGCACTGCGCTCCGAGCTGCAGAAGTGTCGGTATAGCTTCGCGAAATATCGTTTACTGGCTTTTTGTGGCGTAGCGTGGTAGAGAAAATGGGGCACACCTGCTCGCTCTTCATTTCGCAGACCTAAAAAAAGTAGGGAAGTGCATGAATGGCAATTTGGCGAATTGCCTCCTCTGACGCTTCTATCCTGCCCCACCCCTTCCAGCCGCCACACCTCCAGTTCATTCCTTAATACGGTCCAAATGGCTCAAATGGCTCTGAGCACTATGGGACTTAACATCTGAGGTCATCAGTCCTCTACAACTTAGAACTACTTAAACCTAACTAACCTAATGACATCACACACATCCATGCCCGAGGCAGGATTCGAACCTGCGACCGTGGCGGTCGCGCGGTTCCGGAATGAAGTGCTTATAACCGCTCGGCTACAGCGGCTATAATACGGTCCTACTGCACTTGGATGCGATACACACATTTCATATCTGTTCTTAACCCACTTCACTAACTATAAACTGTTTATTATCAACATCAATGTTATACCATTAAAATATTTTTTCAACTATTTGCAATGTTTCCATCCCCTGCTACGCAGAAACTATTAGTTCTAGAGAAAAAATGAATCTGACTTTATTGTAGGAAACTTAGTGTATTTTAATTTTGTACTGGGAAACATTTTCGCTAGAAACCACGGGTTTCGAGATATTCAAGAAAAACATAAAATTTGACCTACAAACGTCCCCCCACCCTCACGCTCATATCCCACCAGTCAGGGTTTCTAATGTTGTCTACTGGTTCGTACACAACGGTAAGGAGACGTGCGCTACAGAGTGTTTCAGCAGCTGTCGTCATATGGAAGCTGGACAGGAGCAGAAATGATTAGCCAACAGGTAAAAACAGCAAACTGAAATTTTACATGTAGCTTTCTCCAGGTCCAGCAAAAAAACTCTAGAACAGAACAAACAGCAATAAAATCCAGTTATTAAATGTTGTTGTTGTGGTCTTCAGTCCTGAGACTGGTTTGATGCAGCTCTCCATGCTACTCTATTCTGTGCAAGCTGCTTCATCCCCCAGTACCTACTGCAACCTACATCCACCTGAATCTGCTTAGTGTATTCATCTCTTGGTCTCCCCCTACGATTTTTACCCTCCACGCTGCCCTCCAATACTAAATTGGTGATCCCTTGATGCCTCAGAACATGTCGTACCAACCGATCCCTTCTTCTGGTCAAGTTGTGCCACAAACTTCTCTTCTCCCCAATCCTATTCAATACTTCCTCATTAGTTATGTGATCTACCCATCTAATCTTCAGCATTCTTCTGTAGCACCACATTTCGAAAGCTTCTATTCTCTTCTTGTCCAAACTACTTACCGTCCATGTTTCACTTCCATACATGGCTACACTCCATACAAATACTTTCAGAAATGACTTCCTGACACTTAATCTATACTCGATGTCAACAAATTTCTCTTCTTCAGAAACGCTTTCCTTGCCATTGCTAGTCTACATTTTATATCCTCTCTACTTCGACAATCATCAGTTATTTTGCTCCCCAAATAGCAAAACTCCTTTACTACTTTAAGTGTCTCATTTCCTAATCTAATACCCTCAACATCACCCGACTTAATTCGACTACATTCCATTATCCTCGTTTTGCTTTTGTTGATGTTCATCTTATATCCTCCCTTCAAGACACCATCCATTCCGTTCAACTGCTCTTCCAAATCCTTTGCTGTCTCAGACAGAATTACAATGTCATCGGCGAACCTCAAAGTTTTTATTTCTTCTCCATGGATTTTAATACCTACTCCGAATTTTTCTTTTGTTTCCTTTACTGCTTGCTCAATATACAGATTGAATAACATCGGGGAGAGGCTACAACCCTGTCTTACTCCCTTCCCAACCGCTGCTTCCCTTTCATGCCCCTTGACTCTATATCTGCCATCTGGTTTCTCTACAAACTGTAAATAGCCTTTCGCTCCCTGTATTTTACCCCTGCCACCTTTAGAATTTGAAAGAGAGTATTCCAGTCAACATTGTCAAAAGCTTTCTCTAAGTCTACAAATGCTAGAAACGTAGGTTTGCCTTTCCTTAATCTTTCTTCTAAGATAAGTCGTAAGGTCAGTATTGCCTCACGTGTTCCAGTATTTCTACGGAATCCAAACTGATCTTCCCCGAGGTCGGCTTCTACTAGTTTTTCCATTCGTCTGTAAAGAATTCGTGTTAGTATTTTGCAGCTGTGGCTTATTAAACTGATTGTTCGGTAATTTTCACATCTGTCAACACCTGCTTTCTTTGGGATTGGAATTATTATATTCTTCTTGAAGTCTGAGGGTATTTCACCTGTTTCATACATCTTGCTCACCAGATGTAGAGTTTTGTCAGGACTGGCTCTCCCAAGGCTGTCAGTAGTTCCAATGGAATGTTGTATACTCCGGGGGCCTTGTTTCGACTCAGGTCTTTCAGTCCTCTGTCAAACTCTTCACGCATTATCGTATCTCCCATTTCATCTTCATCTACATCCTCTTCCATTTCCATAATATTGTCCTCAAGTACATCGCCCTTGTATAGACCCTCTATATACTCCTTCCACCTTTCTGCTTTCCCTTCTTTGCTTAGAACTGGGTTTCCATCTGAGCTCTTGATGTTCATACAAGTGGTTCTCTTATCTCCAAAGGTCTCTTTAATTTTCCTGTAGGCAGTATCTATCTTACCCCTAGTGAGATAAGCTTCTACATCCTTACATTTGTACTCTAGCCAACCCTGCTTAGTCATTTTGCACTTCCTGTCAAAAGAACCAGTTATTAAAAGAAGCGACTAAAGAGCGTCGTGCAGTGTGACGCTTCGGCAACTATTGCACGAGCTAATTTCGAAGGCTGACTAAGACTGAAGATTATCAAAGACTTTTGAGAGTGGCCTTGTAGCTGCCGCTGGTACCCTATATCGTGGTGGCAGAGGGCGCTCAAGGCGTGGCTCCGGGGTCCGCATCATTGGATACGCCGGGTCCCCGCGGGGCCGCTACTGGCGATGGGAACGTCTCTTTTCGTTGCCAATTGTGAGACGACGGTGTGGCTGGTATCTATTTATGATATCGTATTCAGTATGCTGTTCATCACACTCATCCTTACCAATGCACAAAAATCTGCGACTGCCCGATTTTTTCCCGCGATGGACCTCTTTTGGTTTCCGTTGGCTGATGCAGGCCGTCAATGTTTCTTCGGAAGAAAATTGTGGCGTTGATGTTGATAGGTGGAAAGCCAGTGTCGTCGTTTGCTAACATCGGAAACTAATTTACTCTTCTGCGCTCATTGATGTTGTAGTAGTAGATTTGTGTCTTCTTCATATTAATTTTACTGTCTGACTCTACTTTTTTTTTCGATTAACTGCGAAGGTTGCATGAGGACTTGTTCTGCAAATTGTGAGGTGATGGGCGAATTGTGGCGCCCTGGAAATATTCTAACAAGGGAACCTCCCCATCGCACCCCCCTCAGATTTAGTTATAAGTTGGCACAGTGGATAGGCCTTGTAAAACTAAACACAGATCAATCGAGAAAACAGGAAGAAGTTGTGCGGAAATATGAAAAAATATGCAAAATACACAAACTGAGTAGTCCATGCGCAAGATAACCAACAACAAGGAAATAGCAAGTTCAGGAGTGCCGTGGTCATGTGGTTAGCGTGAACAGCTGCGGACAGAGAGGTCCTAGGTTCAAGCCTTCCCTCGGGTGAAAAGTGTAACTTTTTTTTTAAGTTTATGTGACAAACGCTTACGTTTTCATCACTTTTTTTGGGAGTGGTTATCACATCCACAAGAAAACCTAAATCGGGCAAGGTAGAAGAATCTTTTTACCCATTCGCCAAGTGTACAAGTTAGGTGGGTTGACAACATATTCCTCTCATGTGATGCACATGCCGTCACCAGTGTTGTATAGAATATATCAGACGTGTTTTCCTGTGGACGAATCGGTTGACCTATGACCTTGCGATCAAATGTTTTCGGTTCCCATTGGAAAAAAAATGGTTCAAATGGCTCTGAGCACTATGGGACTCAACTGCTGTGGTCATAAGTCCCCTAGAACTTAGAACTACTTAAACCTAACTAACCTAAGGACATCACACACATCCATGCCCGAGGCAGGATTCGAACCTGCGACCGTAGCGGTCGTGCGGTTCCAGATTGTAGCGCCTTTAACCGCTCGGCCACTCCGGCCGGCAAGGCTCCCATTGGACAGGCACGTCCTTTCGTCTACTAAACGCACAGTTTTGCGGTGCGGTCGCAAAACACAGACACTAAACTTATTACAGTGAACAGAGACTTCAATGAACGAACGGACAGATCATAATTTTGCAAAAATAAAGGAAGTAAACTTCTCATCCGAGGGAAGAATTGAACCAAGGACCTCTCATTCCGCAGCTGCTCACGCTAACCACGGCGCTCCTGAGTTCACACTCTCCTTGATGTATATCTTGCACATGGACTACTCAGTTTGTACAGTTTGCTTATTTTTTCATAGTTCCACACAAGTTCTTCCTGTTTTCTCGATTGATCTGTGTTTAGTTTCTCAAGGGCTATCAATTGTGCCAACTTATAGCTAAATCTGAGGGGGTTGCGATGGGGAGGTTCCCTTGTAAGTTCGGAGTTGGCGTTTCCGCACGGACTGCTCGGTAAGCCGGGGCTCGGCAGCAAACATGTGGCGGACAAGACGGGTAGCCCCAGTGTGTGGTCCAGGCCGAGCACGTGGCTGGTGACGCTGTGTCGATGAAAGAGACATGTACACCGGGAGAGCCAAAGATGGCGGACTTTGTGAAACCGTAATGGCAGACATTTCGCAGTTCATATAGAAATTAATAGTAGCCAGAGGAATCATGACACCTTAAAAAGAAACATGTACATTGCCATTATTTGCACGATGATTCTGATGGTGTAATCAGATTTTCCATATCTTTATTAGTTTAAAGTTTAGTATTTGTAAATTATACAAGTAACACACAGCAACGAATCTAAACGGTTCATCCGATTTTGTCGATCGACGTGTATTTAGAAAGCTTTTAGTGTAACCCTAAATTGGTATAAATTACAGACATAGTACATGAGTTATTGGAGGGCAAAGTTGCCGATTACTATCGATCGCGTCAGGCCATAAGTACTCCACAGTTACACGAAAAATCGGTAGCAGCATGCTTATAAATATATTTATTCATCTATGTCTTTGTTTATATCAGATATATACTATTCACGAAGAAATTGGTCAAATATTTACTGTTTTTTAGAAAGCACAGAGAGATTTGGCTACTGGCCTACTTTTGCTTGCTGTTCCTATGATACATGTTTATTTAATTTGTTCATGTGTTTAATAAGGTATGTTAGAGCGTGTTTATGGTGCAGCCGTAGGAATATTTATTTAATTTCAAGTTATTTAAATGTAATTCCAATATTTAGAATGGGTTTCATTATGTTTGTGAATCTGCGTTGGCTTGAAGACATGGTGGGAGCGCTCCAGCCAATCACAGCGCTCGTGAATGGGGAGACTGGATGGAAGTGGGAGAAGAGGACGGGAGAGGACACGAGATAGTCTGGAACAGAACGGCGCGAGGGACGCACGGTCGCGAGAGAGACTTGGAGTGTGGAGCGGTTTGCACGTGGTCGCGAGAGGTAGAAATACTTCGGAGGGCGGACTTGTGAACTTGTGAGATTTCCGAAGTTTCTACAGTGAAGACTTAGTATGCGTTCAGAAGTGAATATCTCGCGAGCTATGTTGTCGTTCATAACTAATTACGCGCAGTGTGAATCCATTGTTTCTCTGTTATTCAACTTATATTTTATTTAGTTGCTGGACCATCGACACCAATAAGTGTTTTGTAGAAATATACCAACTTCTCAAAAGTATTTCTACTATCATACTCATCATTTAAAATCGTTAAGATAGTACCTGCAGATTTTATTAATTTCAGTCATTTATTTATAAATTTCTACGTTACATTGGCGGATGCCCGAGTGACAGGAAACTTCGACCATTCGATTCATGTGTGTATTCGTATTGTACACTGTAGACTCAGTAGTATTTGGCCTGTAATGCGACAACTACGTATCCCAGCCCCTAGACAACGAAACCAGCCAAAACTTTTAATATTTCAACTCTGAGTCTGAGGGTACGTAGTTGAGGACCACCACCTCACATCCTTTCACCATTTTATTTGAAAGGCCGCAAAATGAGTATTCTCCGACTGAAGAGGTGAACTACCTGTTTTACGTTTTATAATACCCATCAAAAGAAAAAGCCTACACCGCGCACAAGTAAAAGTTTAAACAGATCAAACAACAGTAAAAGAATCAGTCTAACGGTGAAACTGTCGGCTGTATTGAAGGAGAAAAATAGCGGTTTTTTCGACGTTATTGAACACCTGGTAGTAGAAGTAGTAGTGGTAGTAATAGATTGAGTCAGCTGTAAATCACTTTTACACGGATCTTGGACATTTCTTGATATTACCATTTAAGAACAAAAAAATCATAATGCATATATACAGGCATCTACACACTTATTGGTCAAGTTTATACACAGGAAAGAAGACGCAAAGAATAAAGTAAAAACGGATTATGTGCGCCTACTAAATAATGAGTATTGTGTTTTTATAGCAATCAGATAAGTGTTTGTATTTGGATATGTATGGTAGACACTTTTCTGTTCGAGAAATTCCAACGTTGCGTTGGCATAAGGGACCAGGAACTTAATTTATTAATTATTTATTCAGTTTTCTGTAACAGTTGTAGGTAATATTTAATGGCAGCTAGTTTCCAACGGCTGCGTTCGTTTTCGAACAATTGCAAACGTCTCTAATATTTGACTGTAACGTAATTCTAGTGGAACATTCGCGCGGTAGCGATGGAAAAACCGATCGGTTAAAACCGAAACCGGTAATTTTTCTTCTTTCTTTGGTTTCGGTTGTAACAGGTATTTTTTATTTTCACTAATAACTGGGTAAAAGCTGATGGATCAGTTTGCCAAAGCAACGGTGTTAATTTTTTTTGCTTTTTAAATAAAACTTCTTTTTAAAAAAAGATTAATGTTGATTCGTTGAATTTATATTTATTTAAAATTAGAAAAGCGGTCAGTGTTATATTAACAATTGCTTAATCGCGACTTTACGTACAGTAATTAATATAATCTTATCCTCACGAGTGATATGTCGCGGGTCGTAATATATTCCTAGAGTCATCATCTAAAGCCTGTTCTTGAAAGTTTGTAAGTAGCAATACTCGGGATACTTTAGGTCTGTCTGCTAGTTGTGTTCTTCCATTACCTCTATATCATTCTTCACTTTCATCTTCTCCTCACTTGCTTACTATAAATACGAAAAACAATCATGCTAATATTACAGAGGAAAAGAGATTAACTCACGCATACTTCGTAACAATGAGAATGAGAATCAAGTACGACTAAAAGTGTCATGGAGAGAAAAATCGTCCCACTGCAAGTACTTGAGTAGCCTTGAGAACGTATATTACCAGTAAATTACTCTACTGGCCATTAAAATTGCTACACCACGAAGATGACGTACCACAGACGCGAAATTTAACCGACAGGAAGAAGATGCTGTGATATGCAAATGATTAGCTTTTCAGAGCATTCACAAAAGGTTGGCGCCGGGGACGACACCTACAACGTGCTGACATGAGGAAAGTTTCCAACCGATTTCTCTTACACAAACAGCAGTTGACCGGCGTTGCCTGGTGAAACGTTGTTGTGATGCCTCGTGTAAGGGGGAGAAATGCGTACCATCACGTTCCCGACTTTGATAAAGGTCGGATTGTAGCCTATAGCGATAGCGGTTTATCGTATCGTGACATTGCTGCTCGCGTTGGTCCAGATCCAAAGACGGTTAGCAGAATATGAAATCGGTGGGCTCAGAAGGGTAATTCGGAACGCCGTGCTGGATCCCAAAGCCCTAGTATCACTTGCAGTCGAGATGTCAGGCATCTTATCCGCAAGGCTGTAACGGATCGTGCCGCCACGTCTCGATCCCTGAGTCAACAGATGGGGACGTTTGCAAGACAACAACCATCTGCACGAACAGTTAGACGACGTTTGTAGTAGCATGGAGTATCAGCTCGGAGACCATGGCTGCGGTTACCCCTGACGCTGCATCACAGACAGGAGCGCCTGCGATGGTGTACTCAGCGACGAACCTGGGTGCACGAATGGCAAAACGTCATTTTTTCGGATGAATCCAGGTTCTGTTTACAGCATCATGATGGTCGCATCCGTGTTTGGCGACATCGCGGTGAACGCACATTGGAAGCGTGTATTCGTCATCGCCATACTGGCGTATCACCCGGCGTGATGGTATGGGGTGCCATTGGTTACACGTCTCGGCCTTTAATATCAGAGATAAAACAGGTTATAAAGCAACTAAAAAACAAGAGAGCCCCAACAGAACACGGCACTATTTCCGAGATATGGAAACTCAAAGACCAAATCGTCGCAAAGTAGATCCATGAAATTCTTACAGAAATATGGAATTCAGAGAAAATTCCTCAGGAATGGAAAAGTCGCGTTGATTCACCCACTCCACAAAAAGGATGACAATACAGACCCCTAATAATTACAGAAGTATCTTTTACCGGTCACCTGCGAAGTTCTCTCCAAGGCATTACTCAAAAGACTAGAGCCACAAGCTGATACAAAGGTAGCTAATTACCAAGTCAGACAAGGAGATATGTTCTCTCACCTCTTTTATTCCACATCGCCTTGGATGAAATGTTCAAATAATAGAAAGAAAAAAGTAAAGGAATTCAGTTAGGAAGAACGTGTGCAAACAAGTCGATCATAAAATTCCTGGCAATTGCAGATGACCTGGCAAGATTCAGCAACAACAGTCAAGAAGCACAAGAAGTACTGGAATACCTACATGAAGTCTCTGCCAAAACAGACATCGTATGAGAAATCGCAATATGCAGAAAGGAAGAATAACAATAACTATCAATCCATGAACACGAAATACAGAAAAGTTAACAGGGTGGAAAAATTCAAATATATTGGGGAATATATACAAATCGGAGGATCAAACAAGCCATCCAACATACAAAGAACAGAGAAACTTCAGAAAACGTACAAACTGACATGGACGAACTACAATAAAAGAAATATTTCAAGACAGGCTAAACTCAAGCAATGCAGTACAGTTATGCTACCCAGAAGCATTCTGCGCTTTATGAACGACCACAATCGGAGCATCAGCCAGCATAGAGACAGAAAAAAATAGAACGTAAAATCCTCAGAAAAAGATTTGGAGTAGCACACAGAGATGGTAAAAGAAAAAAAATTGATTGGTTTCAAGAAATAGAAAAAGACCTAAAACAAGCAAGGATCAGTATTTAAATAACAAATGAAAGAGACGGATTCAGAAACAAATTTATGAACACGAAATTTGAAGTTAAAGAAAGGAAGAAAACCGACAAAATATGGGCATAGGAGAGGAAACAGGAACACAGCTAAAGAATGAAGAGGTTTTGGAAAGAGGTAAAATAACTGACATTTTTAACTAATTTATGACCGTCAGCATATTCCTAACATGCCTGGAAGCAAGGATTTACAGAATCATTACCAGAAAAGGAATATGACAAGCAACCTTTGGATTATAGGGCAATATGCATTCTACTAGCATTATCCACGGCATTAGAATATGTAGTACACAAACAGCTTAGTAATTATTTAACATCAGATAACCTTTCAGATGAATATCAGTCTGGTTTCCGGCAAAATATCAGCACGACGACAGCTCTTGTAAAAGTGACTGACAAAATGAAAAAAGCTTTGGACAAACATCGGGCGACTATTGCGTGCTTTTCGTATTTTGGAAAAGCTTTCGATACTGGTAACTTTGAAATTTTACTTCCAAACACAGGGCAAAATATTTTTTCAAGTGCTGCGCAACGATTTCACTTATACCTTACATCCCGCCAACAGTGTGTAATGATGGGAACTAATAGGTCACAGTGGAGGGATGTATTTTCAGGGATCCTAGAAGGATCACTATTGGCCCACTACTTTTCTCATTATTTGTTAATGATAGTGCACCTTTTCATTGCTAATATCACTCATAAGCTGATGACCTTCAATAACATCTAAGTACAAGCCCAATGAACCAGCCATCTAGCATGTAAACGGTGATTTACTTGTCTTATCAGAGTGGGTGCTGAACATGTGTTTGCAACTTAACCCATCTAATTCGCAAGCAATCTTAGTCCCTCACAAAAGACTTATTACCATGCAGTTAAGGGATATTTCCACCCTTAACGCTAAACGGCCCACAAATAACCTATTCCTCTTATGCAAAAAAATCACATAGACTGGACTGAAAACACAACTGAAGTCTCTAACATGGCGTCAGCCTCACATCATTCACTACAGAAATATAAAAAAGGATTTCCTTTCGATCTTAAACAGACGCTCGTATTGCCACTAATGCTTCCAAACTTGACTAGCGTGATGCTATTCTTCAAGGTCCCCCCGTCGGAGGTTCGAGTGCTCCCTCGGGCATGGGTGTGTGGTTGTCCATAGCGTAGGTTAGTTAGATTAAGTAGTGTGTATGCTTAGGGACCGATGACCTAAGCAGTTTGGTCCCATAAGGTCTTACCACAAATTTACAATTCATTCTTCAAGGATTCTCGTACGAATGCTCACGCAAGCTAGAACTGGAATTGAATGCTTGTTTACGATACATTTGAGACTTACACTATTCATACAATATTACTCCTGCCTACGAATAATTATAATAGCTACGTGCCGATAAGAGTATCATACTGTATGTTTGCTCCATCGTCTTCTCAATCATTGCATTCCTTCTTTTGCACTACTATCTAAACAGCACAGAAGAAATACTCGTTCTCGCCAAAATAAAATCCTCTCTGTTCCAACACTGTCACGTTACGCGCTAAGGAAAGTATCTGAGCTACTCAAGCACGACTCACGACCCGTCCTCACAGCTTTAACTCCGCTGTTATCTCGTCTCCTACCTTCCAAACTTCACAGGAACTCTCCTGCAGACCTTGCAGAACTAGCACTTCTGGATGAAAGGATTATGCGGAGACATGGCTTAGCCACAGCCTGGGGATGTTTCCAGTGTGAAATTTTCAAACTGCGGCGCAGTGTGCGCTGATACGAAACTTCCTGCCAGATTAAAACTGTGTGCCGGACCGAGACTCGAACTCGGGACCTTTTCCTTTCGCGGTCAAGATGGTAGGGCACTTGCTCACGAAAGGCAAACGTTGCGAGTTCGAGTCTCGGTCCAGCATTCAGTTTCAAACTATCAGGAAGCTCCGCTTCCTATTTCATCTACCGCTTATTCCTCTCTCTGTGAAATCCCTTCGGTTCCTTTTTGACGAATTGTAACTTCGGCAACTGTTGTTGTAGATACAATGCAATGTTTCCTTTGTTTATCGTTGCCATTGCACTGCTTGTATCAACACCACTAGCACTGTAGCACTGCTGTGAGTTACTTGTCGACTAAACACTTCAACTACGCACCGTAGCCTCATGCTGTGTTCACCATGAGATACCTCCAATCCCGCCCCCTCTTGCCATTAGCAACCAGTATGGTGTTAGCATGGTAGACAGTATGTGGAGCGTCGAATGCCGTAAACAGCATTGGCCTTCTACGACCTTGTATTCAAGGGGTTCCTCGTCAGTCAATTAAAAGACGGTCAGGAGAGCCTCTTTGACGTTACTCAAAGGTCTGGAATAATTCACCATGCTGATAATGGCAGCAGTATGGCATCCATCTACAGGTATGACTTACACGAAGCTATTTTACGGAAATTAAATTATTTTCTTAACAGTAAAACTTTTTTTCAATCTTTTTGTTTTGTTATTTTCTCTATCAACAGCCAATCTTTATTTGTCATGTTCTTAAAGGATTACATTTGTGACTGGACACGGTTTTTGGAAAAATTGAGATTTACGGTGTGAAAATCTCCATAAGAGAGTAACTGAGCTTTAATTGCGCGTTGATATACTTAGTCATTTTGGTGTTTCCTTTAGGTATTTATGATTCGGGTGTAGGTTATATTTAGGCGTAAAGTTTAACTTGTACGGTTTGACATGACTGCGGTTATTCAGTTCAAGTTTATTAAGTATCATTATCATTGAGCTTTGAGTCGTGGTAATGTCTTATAATTAACTGTTGCTGTATTGTGCACTGAATTACTGAGGTTTTGAGGATTAAAGGTTTAATTGACAGCCCGCATCTCGTGGTCGTGCGGTAGCGTTCTCGCTTCCCACGCCCGGGTTCCCGGGTTCAATTCCCGGCGGCGTCAGGGATTTTCTCTGCCTCGTGATGGCTGGGTGTTGTGTGCTGTCCTTAGGTTAGTTCGGTTTAAGTAGTTCTAAGTTCTAGGGGACTTATGACCACAGCAGTTGAGTCCCATAGTGCTCAGAGCCATTTGAAACATTTTTTTTAATTGACACAGTTAATTATATTTAATTGATATCTGTGGGGCAAGTATACAAGAAGGTTAGTTTCTTATTCTTTCTTACCATGTAAGTTCTGTATTTATTGAAAAGCTTACACTGTTAAAACATTCATGTCAATTTAATAATGTTAAGTTAATTTGTGAGTAGACTCTGTCGATGACTTTGATACGTAACTGAAAATGGGGGATTCATACGCAGAAGCCGGTAGCATTAGCAGCAAAAGATATTGTGGCGGATGATGAATTTCATTTATTCTTTTCGTAAAAACCCAAAAGAAGCATGACAACTTCGCTCTTACACAAAGAATACCTAGTACAAAATTACTTTGGAAGGTCACATATCAGTAAGTGAGAATGTGTCCAACTGTACAATAACGTGCAAAATTCCTCAAGGTTCCATGCAAGGGCCACGTCTTTTCTTAGTACATCTGAAATACAGGTTGTAGAAAAAAGTACTGCATATTTTTAGAGGCGATAGTATGGACCAAAACAAGACAAAAATGACCAAGTCTCTAAAATGTATACCTTACGAGCCACGAGTGCTTATTCATCTTCGTTACTGTGAAACACATTTCTTTTATTGCAAGTTCTTTGCTATTGCGAAGCAGCTACAGAATTCAGCTAAGTAAATGAGGACACTTTCCTCTGCTGTTGTCAACGGATACAGCACATAGTACATATATGTTAAGTGTTGTTACTGTAAACCAATTTCTGGGATGAAGGTACCCAGGAATAGCGTGCACAGAGCATATTTCCACGACCTTCTGCAGAAGCTGAATGTAAATAGCCTTTCGATTAGTCCACAGTCTGTCCGATAGGGAAGGTGACTCATTTCATTCCATGTTGAACGGCTGCTTCAATTAATTAACATGTTGTTTAGACTACTTTCAGTTTTAAAAAATGGCTCGGAGCGCTATGGGACTTAACTTCTGAGGTCATCAGTCCCCTAGAACTTAGAACTACTTAGACCTAACTAACCTAAGGACATCACACACATCCATGCCCGAGGCAGGATTCGAACCTGCGACCGTAGCGGTCGCGCGGTTCCAGACTGTACTGCCTAGAACTGCTCGGCCACCCCGGCCGGCTTTCAGTTTTAAATTTAATAGCTCTGGCATCACAAACTACTTATAATAACCGAAATTTAACAGTATGTTTTCAACCTCGGACGTGAAAGGAGCAATGGAGAACTTGTGAAAATAAAGTTTTATTTGGAATTGGAAAAACTGCCATGAACACTTTTGAAACGGTATAAGCCTTTTGTCGTTGTGAGGAAATGAGTCGTAACAACGTTTTTAAGTGGTATACAAGGTTTTGTGACGGCAGAGAGAGCATTGAAAGGTTAAAGATGGTACATGTATTGTCAAATATCTATACAATACATCTCTAAATTATTTGCATCAATTGCTGTATTTTTTATGTCGTAGAGTTAGTATTTATATTTCAAAGCAGTGGACAATATACAAATGTAGTATATGTGAGAAAACTATACAATTCACAAAGTTCTAAAAGTAAACATCATGCATTTATTTTCGCGTATTTAATGTCATTTCTACCGTTTACGCGAAGGTAGTTGTCGAAATTCATCCACCGTAGTGAGAAATTCCAGTTTCTTACATACTGTGACGGAATCCAGAACAATAGGAATGTCGACTGTGCGAGAAATAAAACGATACCGTAGGCTCATGCGTTCTATAAAATTCGCCATACAATAGTGACTGTTGCTATGGTTCTATCCTCAACAGCACCGACTGCTGTTACCTGAGGGGTCAGGCAATTACAGCCAGTCACAAAATGCTGGATGTATGCAGTCAAATAAAATACAACTATCCTTCTGTCACGATTGCTGCTCCAAGGGTGACGCCTTAAAGAATGAAGTTTAATAAATCCCTAGTAGCTACTGAACGATCTGGTCAAAACTATGCTACATAAAAAAAAATAATTTTGCGTTAAGAGATGACAACTGCCGGAGAGGAAAGGTTAGACGAAGCAGATCGTATCGCAGTGGGTTAACGCCATTATCACTTTAATTGTAAAAGTGAAATAAAATGATCTTATGGCATTTGTTGGCCAGGATATCCTTGTCGGGGTTCGACCGCCGTATTGCAAGTCTTTTTAGTTGACGCCACTTCGGCGACTTGCGTGTCAGTGATAATGAAAATGATGATGAGGAACACACAACAATCAGTCCCCTGCCGGGAATCGGGCCCGGGCCCCCTTGAGGGGTAGGTAGGTGCTAACGCTACCTCTGCGCTACGGAATTGTGGAAGTATAAACCGCGGAATGCGTATACTAGCTTTAATTCGCTCTGGGAAATTACCAAGGAACCTATTAAAGGAGCGTTAAACATCAATGTTATAGTAATTATTTCATGTACCCTCGACATGGCTGTAACATCATAAAATGGAACCCTTCATCCAACGTTAAGTGATGGAAGGTATTTTCCAATACCGCAAACAAGCAAAGAGCGTTCCACTTATTAAGTATATTAGTGCATATGTTTGTAGAAGATATAGTACCTACGATACAAAACATGGCGAAACATGTGATTTAGGCATGATGAGTGACAAGCTCACACGTTATATGATGTCTTTCAGCAAGTGTTTGAGTTCCCAATTAGATTACGAGTTGCTGGTCTGAAACAAACGAAACAACGGATTAGTTGCTGGTCTGAAACCAACGAAACAACGTTTCTCAACCCTCAGTGAGGCACTGGTGAACAAGCTCGCCACATTAAAGATGCTATTTATAGACGAATAACAAGGTTGATAGGTTGTACCGAAGTGATAGATGGGTTTCAAGAAAAATGTTTTTTGCCCTGTGACACCTCTATTGCTAAGCAGCACGAACAAGTGTAATCAACTAGCAAGGCGTACTGCGAGGTACTCACCTGTCCGCACGCATTCCTCGGTGAGACAGATGTTACTCGTCTCATCTGGAACAGAGAAAGGTCACGTTATAAAACATAGCCTGACTTCGCAACAAAAACTAAGATACAGCAGCCGCAAAAGTTGTAAAGCAAGAATGAGTGTTTTGAGTTGCTCAAATTGAAGGTTCAGCTTCTTTGTCACTTACCGCAGCTGGCAGGAAAGGGAGAAACAAATATCTGCTGAAACTTCCTGACAGATTAAAACTGTGTGCCGGACCGAGACGAACTCGGGACCTTTGCCTTTCGCGGGCAAGTGCTCTACCAACTGAGCTACCCAAGCACGACACACGCCCCACCCTCACAGCTTTACTTCTGCCAGTACCTCGTCTCCTACCTTCCAAACTTCACAGAAGCTCTCCTGCGAACCTTGCAGAACTAGCACTTCTGGAAGAAAGGATGTTCCGGAGACATGGCTTAGCCACAGCCTAGGGGATGTTTCTAGAATGAAATTATCACTCTACATTGGTGCGGCACACAGTTTTAATCTGCCAGGAAGTTTCATATCAGCGCATACTCCGCTGTGAGCTGACTAAAAAAAAAAAAAAAAAAAAAAAAAGAGAGAGAGAGAGAGAGAGAGAGAGAGGGAGAGAGAGAGAGAGAATACAGAATAATTCGGTTACTGCGCCTGAAAAATTAGTTTGTGGAATTAAGCTTCAGGCAATAGTAATCACTTTAAAGTTAGTTTCATTTATTGAAGTAAGTGCCACATGATGATGTACGTGCACTCACCTACATGAGACTAGAATATTTTTGACATTTCTGTATAAAACTGTATAAACTGAAGTAAAGAATTTCTGATGGTTGGTCTGCTCTTCCCTACCAAACAATTTTCTGTAAGATTACAAACTGTAATCGGACTGAGAGAAGTAAGATGAAACGGGTGGATATTAAATGGCTTCGAATAATGTATCCTTGTTAAACGGAAGCTGTTGTTGGAATATGGAACTAAAATATTACTTCGGACAACTATCTCGGGCCGTTATTTGATAATTTGTTTTGCTAAAGTATTCATCCTGACTTTGTTCACATCATTAGTGTTCTAAACGATAGCACGACTCTTAATACAAAAGTTAGTGTTGTACCCTCAAGTTTTTCTTTTGACATCTACATCTACGAGTAAAACTGCATAGATACTCCTCAAGCCAATGTACGGTGCGTCGCGGAGAGTACCTCACACCGCTACAAGTCATTTCCTTTCCAGTTCCGCTCGTAAATAAAGCGAGAGAAAAACGAGTCTGTATGCCTCCTTACGTGCCCTGCTTTCTCGTATATTTGTGGTCTTGACGCGTAATGCATGTTGCCGGCAGTAGAATCGTTTGGCAGTCAGCTTCAAATGCCGGTTCTCTAAATTTTCGCAATAGTGTTTCTCGAATGGAACGTCACCTTCCCTCCAGTAATTCCCATTTCAGTTGCCGAAGTACTTCCGTAACACTTACGTGTTGTTTGAACCTGCCGGTGACAAATCTAGCAGCCTGTCTCTGAAATGCTTCGATGTCTTCCTTCAGTCCGACCTGGTACGGATTTAAACACTCGATCGGTACTCAAGAATAGGTCACACTAGCATCCTACATGCGGTCTCCTTTACAGGTGAAACAGTCTTTTCTAAAATTCTCTCAATTATCCGAAGTCGACCATTTGCCTTCCCTACCACAGTTCTCCCTTGTAAGCACTATGGCACTTAACATCTGTGGTCATCATTCCCCTAGACTTAGAACTAATTAAACCTAACTAACCTAAGGACATCACACACATCCATGCCCGAGGCAGGATTGGAACCTGCGGCCGTAGCAGCAGCACGGTTCCGGACTGAAGCGCCTAGAACCGCTCGGCCACAGCGGCTGGCAGTTCTCACATGCTCGTTCCCATTCATATCGCTTTACAGCGTTACGCCCAGATATTTAAACGACTTGACTGCGTCAAGGAGGACACCAGTAATACTGTATCCGAACATCACAGGTTTGTTCTTCCTACTCATCCGCATTAACTTACATTTTTACACATTTAGAGCTAGCTGCCGTTCATCACACCAACTAGAAATTTTGTCTAAGTCGTTCTGAACCTTCCTACAGTCAATCAACTTTGCCACCTTACCGTACACCACGGCATCTTCAGCAAACAATCGTATATTGCAGTCCACCCTGTCCGCCAAATCATTTATGTATATCACACTTCCCAGGGGGTGCTCCTGACGATACCCTTGTCTCTGATGAACGCTCGCCATCGAGAACAACATACTGGGTTCTGTTACTTAAGAAGTCTTCGAGTGAACTTAATCCATACATTCGTACCTTCGTTAGCAGCCTGCAATGGGTCACGGTGCCAAATGCTTTCCGGAAATCTAGAAATATGGCATCTGCCTGTTGACCTTCATCCATAGTTTGCAGTATATCATGTGAGAAAAGCGCAAGCTCAGTTTCTCACGATCGATGCTTTCTAAAACCATGCTGTTTCGTGGACATAAGCTTCTCACACTCAAAAAGGTTTAATGTATTCGAACTGGGAATATGTTCAAGAATTCTGCAGCAAACCGAAGTTAGGGATATTGGTCTGTAATTTTGCTGGACCGTCCTTTCAGAGTACTTGTAAATTGGAGTAAGCTGCTCTTTCTTCCAGTGGCTTGGGACTTGGTGCTGGGCGAGGGATTCACTATAAACGCAGGCTAGGTACGGGGCAATGCCGTATAGTACTCTTTATAAACACTTTTTTATTCGTCGTACTCAACCAGTTTTAGTCAACACGTTCATTATATTTCATAACTGTTGAAATGTTCATACACTCCTGGAAATGGAAAAAAGAACACATTGACACCGGTGTGTCAGACCCACCATACTTGCTCCGGACACTGCGAGAGGGCTGTACAAGCAATGATCACACTCACGGCACAGCGGACACATCAGGAACCGCGGTGTTGGCCGTCGAATGGCGCTAGCTGCGCAGCATTTGTGCACCGCCGCCGTCAGTGTCAGCCAGTTTGCCGTGGCATACGGAGCTCCATCGCAGTCTTTAACACTGGTAGCATGCCGCGACAGCGTGGACGTGAACCGTTTGTGCAGTTGACGGACTTTGAGCGAGGGCGTATAGTGGGCATGCGGGAGGCCGGGTGGACGTACCGCCGAATTGCTCAACACGTGGGGCGTGAGGTCTCCACAGTACATCGATGTTGTCGCCAGTGGTCGGCGGAAGGTGCACGTGCCCGTCGACCTGGGACCGGACCGCAGCGACGCACGGATGCACGCCAAGACCGTAGGATCCTACGCAGTGCCGTAGGGGACCGCACCGCCACTTCCCAGCAAATTAGGGACACTGTTGCTCCTGGGGTATCAGCGAGGACCATTCGCAACCGTCTCCATGAAGCTGGGCTACGGTCCCGCACACCGTTAGGCCGTCTTCCGCTCACGCCCCAACATCGTGCAGCCCGCCTCCAGTGGTGTCGCGACAGGCGTGAATGGAGGGACGAATGGAGACGTGTCGTCTTCAGCGATGAGAGTCGCTTCTGCCTTGGTGCCAATGATGGTCGTATGCGTGTTTGGCGCCGTGCAGGTGAGCGCCACAATCAGGACTGCATACGACCGAGGCACACAGAGCCAACACCCGGCATCATGGTGTGGGGAGCGATCTCCTACACTGGCCGTACATCACTGGTGATCGTCGAGGGGACACTGAATAGCGCACGGTACATCCAAACCGTCATCGAACCCATCGTTCTACCATTCCTAGACCGGCAAGGGAACTTGCTGTTCCAATAGGACAGTGCACGTCCGCATGTATCCCGTGCCACCCAACGTGCTCTAGAAGGTGTAAGTCAACTACCCTGGCCAGCAAGATCTCCGGATCTGTCCCCCATTGAGCATGTTTGGGACTGGATGAAGCGTCGTCTCACGCGGTCTGCACGTCCAGCACGAACGTTGGTCCAACTGAGGCGCCAGGTGGAAATGGCATGGCAAGCCGTTCCACAGGACTACATACAGCATCTATACGATCGTCTCCATGGGAGAATAGCAGCCTGCATTGCTGCGAAAGGTGGATATACACTGTACTAGTGCCGACATTGTGCATGCTCTGTTGCCTGTGTCTATGTGCCTGTGGTTCTGTCAGTGTGATCATGTGATGTATCTGACCCCAGGAATGTGTCAATAAAGTTTCCCCTTCCTGGGACAATGAATTCATGGTGTTCTTATTTCAATTTCCAGGAGTGGATTTATATTATTCCTCATTCACATAATTTACTAGTACAAAGCTGCAATCGCCTATTAATTTCGCGTCATCCCAAGTATTTCTCTACATTCTTCACAGCCCATACTTTCTACTTACCAGTCTCCTCGATGCTAATTATTTCTCAGCTGCTGCTCCTACCCTTAACGTCAAAATACATATTGAAATTATTTTGTTGTTGTTGTTGTTGTTGTTGTTGTTGAGATTGGAGGCTTAGAATTCACAATGCTCCAACGGTTTGCAGTATATGTTCCAGGGATTTCAAATTAGTGGAATCATCTTTTATAGTCAGTCCTCTTTCTGTGCACTATTCACTCCGGTGATATTTTTTGCTGTTGACAGTCTCAAACTACGCAAAACCATAAAAACATGAGGCATTGTATGTATTGAATTGTATGTTAACCGGGGACCTAGAAACGACGCAGAGGCTCCGTCCCCGCCGCAGCCGCAGTGGTCCACAACCTCACGACGACTACCGCAGTCCACTTCCCCCTCCGCCACCCCACACCCAACCCCGGGTTATTGTGCAGTTCGGCCCCCGGTGGACCCCGCCCCCCTAGGGAACGTCTCACATCAGACGAGTGTAACCCCTATGTTTGCGTGGTGGAGTAATGGTGGTGTATGCGTACGTGGAGAACTTGATAGGGCAGCAATCGCCGACATAGTGTAACTGAGGCGGAATAAGGGGAACCAGCCTGCATTCTCCATGGCAGATGGAAAACCGCCTAAAAACCATCCACAGACTGGTTGGCTCACCGAACCTCGACACAAGTCCGCCGGGCGGATTCGTGCCGGGGACCAGGCGTTCCTTCCCGCCCGGAAAGCCGTGCGTTAGACCGCACGGCCAACGGGGCGGGCAACAAGAGACATCCTGCATGGTGGTGCCGTCCGTTTTGTGTTTTCTTCATTCTGTAAGGATGCAATGGTCTGAACGGCCCGATGGCATGACGACGACGCTTGGCGCCGGCGCGCGCTATCGGACATGGTGGCGGGTGAAGAGTGGTGTCCTAGCCGTGACGGAGGTGGACAGTTACGACGTGACAGTGAACTTGGACGGACTGTGGACTGTGCGTTGGGACTTGCTGCTGGTCCCTGGAATTACGTGCCCAAGCTATCAGTCCTGGTGGTTTGACGGAACAGCTCCGAAAACGGTGTGTGACGGTTGTACTCAGAGGCGTGAATTAGCCCTGGCTGAAGTGATACCGTTTATTTAGTGGGCCATTCTGTTGCTTTCAGACTTGTGTAAGATGGCTATTTTTTGATGATGCTGTTGGATATGTTAGTACACACACTAAAAAAGTTTTGCATCACTTCAGTTCCGAGAGTTTCGGAACCTGTACAGAAAACTGGAAGAGAGATCAACATAAACATCATTTCAGCCATTTTTATTGCTCATGAAAACCACACATTGCGTGTTGTACCATCATATAGTGAGACCTTGAGAGGTGGTGGTCCAAATTACTGTACGCACGGTACCTCTAATACCCCGTAGCACATCGTCTCGCATTGATGCATGCCTGTATTCGTCGTAGCATACTATCCACAAGTTCATCAAGGCACTGTGGGTCCAGATTGTCCCACTCCTTAACGGCGATTCGGCGTAGATCCCTCAGAGTGGTTGGTGGGTCACGTCGTCCATAAACAGCCCTTTTCAATCTATCCTAGGCATATTCGATAGGGTTCATGTCTGGAGAACATGCTGGACACTCTGGTCTACCGATGTCGTTATCCTGAAGGAAGTTATTCACAAGATGTGCACGATGGGGGCGCGAATTGTCCATGAAGACGAATGCCTCGCCAATATGCTGCTGATATGGTTGCACTACCGGTCGGAGGATGCCTTTCACGTATCGTACAGATGTTACGGCGCCTTCCATGACCACCAATGGCGTACGTAGCCCCACATAATACCACCCCAAAACAGCAGAGAACCTCCACCTTGCTGCACTCGCTCGACAATGTGTGTAAGGTGTCCAGCCTGACTGGGTTGCCTCCAAACACGTCTCGGACGATTGTCTGGTTAAATGCATGTGCGACACAGATCGGTGAAACTAACGTGATGCCAGTCCTTAGCGGTCCATTCGGCATGTTGTTGGGTCCATTTGTACCTCGCTACATGGTGTCGTGGTTGCAAAGATGGACCTCACCATGGAGGTCGGGAGTGATGTTGCGCATCATGCAGCCTATTGCGCACAGATTGAGTCGTAACACGAAGTCCTGTGGCTGCACGAAATGCATTATTCAACATGGTGGCGTTGCTGTCAGGGTTCCTCCATAATCCATAGGTTGCGGTCATCCGCTGCAGTAGTAGCCCCTGGGCGACCTGAGTGAGGCATGTCATCGACACTTCCTGGCTACATGTATCTCCTCGATGTCTGAACAACAACGATTTGGTTCACTCCCAGACGTCTGGACACTTCCCTTGTTGAGAGCCCTTCCTGGCACAAAGTAACAATGCGGACGCGATCGAACTGCGGTATTGACCGTCTAGGCATGGTTGGACTACAGACAACATGAGCCGTGTACCTGCTTCCTGCTGGAATGACTGGAACTGATCGGCTGTCGGACCCCTCCGTCTAATAGGCGCTGCTCATGCATGGTTGTTTATATCTTTGGGCGCGTTTAGTGACATCTCTGAACAGTCAAAGAAGCTGCGTCTATGATACAATATCCACAGACAACTTCTATCTTCAGAAGTTCTGGGAACCGGGGTGATGCAAAACTTTTTATGATGTGGGTATTTGTAAAGGAAAATGATATATTTGAAGAACTGTGGTCAGAGAAACAGTTGTTAGGCAACAGTATCCGTGTCTGCGATGGCAGCACTGTGGAGTCGTACATTCTTTGACAGTCAGTAGTGGATAGCTGCGGTGTGCAGCAGGCGGGTTATTCGTTGAGCGTACAGTGTACTGCATGGACGCACTTTTGGGACTATGTGAGTTGCATATTTATAACGAGGGGGAATGATGACTCAGAACAAAGGCTGCATAGCACACGGAAAAAAAGGCTTTGAAATGAAGAACAAGTTATTATTTGATGAGGTAAAAAGATAGTTTTTAGTTTTGTAGACTTGCATTGTTGGTCCACTTCACCCTCGTTACAGTCGAATTTTTTATGATTATTCTATTGATTGCTCTTCTGATTTAATTTGCTATTCCATGGATGTTATTAGCTTAAATGAATTTTCATATTAGAGTCTACAATTGTTTTCTTTCGTAAGTTCCTTCCTAACTGAAATTTCAGAACTTAAAGGTTGAGTCATGTGTTTTATTGGCATTCTGTGTCAAGATTATGAACCCAGTTCTCCTGGATCAACTGTAGTTAGTTTTAGCAATATTTTTTTACCTGTTGTGGAGTAGGGCTGCGTTGCTGTTTCTCCTAGTACTTTATTTTGCAGGTGAGATTCACAATAGGTGACTGTTTCGTTTCTTTTGCGTAATGTAGGTACTGTCAGTTCCTTTATTTTACCAGGGCCAGAGGAAAGTGCAGAAATTTTGTATATTTCACGTCACATCCTTATACAGGTCGACTTACAGTTTTTTTATATACAGTTAAGTTTTTTCAAATACTTCCCACTGACCAAGTCTACTGAGCGTGAAATTATTGGTTTGCTTATTCATTTGCTTATGAATAAGATAGGTTTTCACACACACACACACACACACACACACACACACACACACACACACACACACATACACACACACGGGATTCTTTTCAATTTCATGTAAGTGATGGGCCTTTGAGCTCAGTATCACATTTGTCAGTTCACATTCCCAGGTTTGTATTTACGATAACACACAGACAAGTTAAGGCTACTCGCTTGCATTTATAAGTATTGGACGGACGTCACGCTGGAAAAGCAGCATATATCGGAAGTCGTGCAACTTCCGTGAGACACATCTGGTGCGGACACGTTGTGGCTGTCGGAGGAACTCGGCCTCTTATCACCACGCAGAGATTAATATACGTTTTGTCTTTTAAACTTTAGGGTAATATTTTAGCGTACACTTATTCAGGAGATATTCGGTGTGACGATGTATTCGACGGAACCATTTCAATACACTCGTGTTATTTCCCTGTTGTGGATTCTTGAAGCCGGTGCATTTCAAAGAGATGGTGGCAATGTACGATTATTTCGCTAAGACTGATTTGTTGACTGTTTGATATTGTGATTTTCCTAAGAGTTTTCTAATGCGTTGATGTTAATTATTAATTTTCCACTTTGAGAATTGCTAGATTTCAGAGGTTTCGTTAAATCCATTTCTCACGCTTATAAGGTTAATGCGCATATCAAGAGTGAGTAATTCTGTGGCCTTTTGACTGGTTTCTTGTTAATGTCAGTTAATGGTTAATTTTCTGTTGCATACGTGAATTTTTAGTTATTTGTGCGTTATTGAGAAAGTTTATGGCTGATACGTTGAAGGATGGTTTGAGTCTACCATATCAGTGGTTATTAGTTTGTGTTTTTATATCGGCTCGAGTACTGGCTCTGAGCACTATGGGACGCAACTTCTGAGGTCATCAGTCCCCTAAGAACTACTAAAAAACCTAACTAACCTAAGGACGTCACGCACATCCATGACCGAGGCAGGATTCGAAGGCTCGAGTACTCACACTGATGTTCGAGTCTGGTCTGTATTTACAAAATGTGGTATTTTATTGCTGTTTTCTTAAGATTGTCTCAACGTAGTATATCCCAATACATATATATATTTCAAAACTGTACACCAACTCACGCACAACGCTCCGCGCGTTTGCATCCATCTTGCTGTTACAATAGCCGCGTGGTCTAAGGGCTCCTTGCCACGGTTCGCGCGGCTCCCCCACGTTGGAGGTTCGAGTCCTCCCTCGGGCATGGGTGTGTGTGTTGTCCTTAGCGTAAGTTAAAGTTAGATTAAGCAGTGTGTAAGCCTATGGACCGATGACCTCAGCTGTTTGGTTCCATAGAACTTAACACAAATTTCCAAATTTCCGATTTTCTGTTACAATATATAGAGACTTTAAAATGCCCCAAATTGTTATAAGAGCATTGGTCGAAACAAGAATAAAAGTAACAATAATTTATGTCCAAAAAGAATTTCTTTTTCAGAAGTGTATCATTTTACCTATATCGTGAGCGAACAGTTCTCAGTACCGTTGGCTGTTGATGTTCATTACTTAATTTTTTGGTTGTGCCTGTCTGTATGCTTTTACGGAAACGTCACCAACCTGACTTCATATTTTAAGGAGAAAAAAGCACATTATAACTAGATATCAGATAAAGCAATCCGTTCTGCGTGAAAATTTGTGTCGTAATTGGGACAGTACACAGTTATGGCTTCCTGAAAGTACAGCTTTTAAACTGTCGCGCGCACTGTTTGTTTGTCACTCTCTCCGCCCCACTGCAGCTGCCCGAGCTCGAATTACCATATAGTGGAGCGAATAACTGGTTTGAGAAATACTGTTTTCATATTGGTAACATGCTTTGTGCTTACACTGCAAGTTGAAGTTTAAAAGCTGTACTTCCATAAAATCATAAGTGCGTATCGGTGTCCATGCGACAGCATTTCTGTACCCAACGGAGCGATCGTCTTGGTGTCACTATCGTACAGTAAAGTGTCAAAATATGAGAATGACACACTTCCTCCTGCACAGGCAAATGGAGCAAACCGGTTGGTTCTTTTTGCACTTGACGTGATCTACGGTTGGCTTGATGGGACTTAGGGTGGCACCGTTAATACATGGGCGGTCCCTCGGAAAACCACAAGAAAATGGTTATTTTATTATAATTTCGCTGTCACCAGCGAACCAGAATCCCAGCCGAGGATTCCAAAACGGCTATGAACAGCAAATTGATTAAATTTTTACGATATATTCTTAAGATTCAGATCTCGAACAATCTATAAAATTTTCATGTCTTTACCAATTTGCGGGTAAGCTACTACAAACAGCATAGCGAACGCATTATTGCGGCAAAGATAGACAAGAAACCCGTGCCTACTACAGTAGTACAACTAGCTCTGCAGATGATGAAGAAATTGATGAAATGTATGATGAGATAAAATAAATTATTCAGATAGTGAAGGGAGACGAAAATTTAATAGCCATGGGTGACTGGAATTCGATAGTAGGGAAAGGAAGAGAAGGAAACGTAGTAGGTGAATGTGGATTGGCGGTAAGAAATGAAAGAGGAAGCCACCTGGTAGAATTTTGCCCAAAGCATAAATTAATCATAGCTAACGCTTGGTTCAAGAGTGGAAGAAGCCTGGAGATACTAGAAGGTATGAGATAAATTATATAATGGGAACACAGAGATTTAGGAACCAGGTTTTAAATTTTAAGACATTTCCAGGGGCAGATGAGGACTCTGACCACAATCTATTGGTTATGAACTGTAGATTAAAACTGAAGAAACTGCAAAAAGGTGGGAATTTAAGAAGATGGGACCTGGATAAACTGACTAAACCAGAGGTTGTACGGAGTTTCAGGGGGAGCATAAGGGAACAATTGACAAGAATGAGGGAAAGAAATACAATAGAAGAAGAATGGGTAGCTTTGAGGGATGAAGTAGTGAAGGCAGCAGAGGATCATAGGTAAAAAGACGAGGGCTAGTAGAAATCCTTGGGTAACAGAAGAAATATTGAATTTAATTGATGAAAGGAGAAAATATAAAAATGCAGTAAATGGAGCAGGCAAAAAGGAATACAAACGTCTCAAAAATGAGATCGACAGGAAGTGCAAAATGGCTAAGCAGGGATGGCTAGAGGACAAATGTAAGGATGTAGAGGCATATCTCACTAGGGGTAAGTTCTAAGCAAAGAAGGGAAAGCAGAAAGGTGGAAGGAGTATATAGAGAGTCTATGCAAGGGCGATGTACTTTTGGACAATATTATGAAAATGGAAGAGGATGTAGATGAAGATGAAATGGGATATGATACTGCGTGAAGGGCCCGCATCTCGTGGTCGTGCGGTAGCGTTCTCGCTTCCCACGCCCGGTTTCCCGGGTTCGATTCCCGGCGGGGTCAGGGATTTTCTCTGCCTCGTGATGGCTGGGTGTTGTGTGCTGTCCTTAGGTTAGTTAGGTTTAAGTAGTTCTAAGTTCTAGGGGACTGATGACCATAGATGTTAAGTCCCATAGTGCTCAGAGCCATTTGAACCACTGCGTGAAGTGAAGTGTTTGGCAGAGCACTGAAAGACCTAATTCGAAACAAGGCCCCGGGAGTAGACAACATTCCATTAGAACTACTGAGACAGGCGAAATACCCTCAGACTTCAAGAAGAATATAGTAATTCCAATCCCAAAGAAAGCAGGTGTTGACAGATGTGAAAATTACCAAACCATCAGTTAAATAAGTCACGGCTGCAAAATACTAACGCTAATTCTTTACAGATGAATGGAAAAGCTGATAGAAGCCGACCTCGGGGAAGATCAGTTTGGATTCCGTAGAGAAATTGGAACACCTGAGGCAATACTGACCATACGACTTACCTTAGAAGATAGATTAAGGAAAAGCAAACCTACGTTTCTAGCATTTGTAGACTTAGAGAAGGGTTTTGACAATGTTGAGTGGAATATTCTCTTTCAAATTCTGAAGGTGGCAGGGGTAAAATACGGGGAGCGAAAGGCATTTTACAATCTGTACAGAAACCAAAAAATAACTGATGATGGTCAAAGTAGAGAGGATATAAAATGTAGACTGGCAATGGCAACGAAAGCGTTTCTGAAGAAGAGAAGTTTGTTAACATCGAGTATAGTGAGGCGTTACTTTCGTTTTGCCTCAGTTTACAGTAGGAAGTAATAACGTTTTCTATATCGAGATATAAGTTTTTCTTTGATTGCCAGCAGCTTCAATACTTCGCTGGGTAAAGGAATATTGACGCATTTGTTTATTTTTTTTCATCATTTCACAAAGAGGTCACACGCCGTTTATATGTATACTCCTTGTTCCATCCTGTATGAGTGTGCATGCGTATGAATGGAAGTCAAATGTAGCGGGAGCATGGACCAAAGGGAACAGTTTAAGAGAATAGCAGTCATTGCCAACATTACAATCTAAATAATAAATAACAGCAGAAAATTGCTTTCTTCATATCTTTATTCGTTCCCGAGATACAGAGAATCAAAATTTCCCTACTCGTAAACGTAAAATCCGGTGTGGGGTTAAAACATTGTTTACAAAATGACATAGCACGGAGAAATATGCTATAAAGTGTCTCTGTTATCATCTGTAAATCCCAAGCTGTAGTACTGAGGCACATACAGTTTTTTTGCACGTAAAATGCAGTCTGAGGTGTAAAATTAGTTTTGCGTTACTTCAATTTAACTTAAGTACGACCTAAATTTTACTGACCAATACATTTCTTTCCATACTAGTTACACGCCGTCCTGCAATGGGGAAAGAAGTGAAACAGTGGAAAAATGCTCCTATCAGGGCACAAGAAATGCGAATATGTTCCTGTTTATTTAAAAGTATCTGACTGAAATGTGGGGTACCAGCTGTCTCGTCCTACTTTCCTCAGCACCCTTAAAAATTTTGTCAAATTTTGGCGTACAAACATATCCACGCTTTTTATGCCGAAAGAGAAGAAGACAGTGGCAACGGCAAAGGGACGGAAAAGTAATAAATACTCTATGACAGTAGACAGTTGTTGTGTTGTAGAAAGAGCGAAGGAGACAATGGCAGTATGAGGGAAAGGGAAGGACACTCTGGTAGTGGAACATAGGTGACAGTGACAGAACAGTGCAAGGAAAAGAGAGGAGACAACGCCACGGGGAGAGGGGAGGGAGGAATAAAAAGAAAGAGAAAGTGAATGTGGGTGAGAGCCAGTGATGATGAGAGACAGCGTATATAGGAATGACAACAAGGAAGAGCGAGATAGTGAGAGATAGCAGTAGTAGGAAGGAAGGAGTCAGATATTAGAGTAAGAGAGAACAAGAGAGTAAGAGTGAGAGGAGATTGAAGTAACAGGACAGAGTGAAGAGAACTGTGGCTATGATACAGGAAACAGTGATAGAGAGACACGAAGAGACACTGACAATGATTTGGGCTGAATGAGTCAGTGACAAAGGACAACTGGGAGTTCATGGGCATGAGCGACTTAAGCGACGAACTAGTGGGTGTTGAGTGAGTCACAGTTAGAGGATCTTGTCGGAGTCTGAGGTCAGTTGAATGTTTAAAAAAACACGAATATGTTGAGATGCCAGATTTTTGGTAAAATTCTTCAGGGTGCAGAGGAAGGTAGAATGAGGCAGCTGGGATCGCACTTTAGAGTCAGTCTTTTAAATGAACAGGAACATAATACGCATTTTTCGTGCTCGTACAGGAGCATTTTTCCACTGGGCAATATTATGGTCCAAATTTTCGGGTGTGATCAATTGCTATGGCTGATTTTTTCTTAAAATACGAGGTCAAGTTGGTGGCTCGCGTTTTATTGCTAGTAGAGCACTGCAAGCGCGTGCCCGATCCGCATGCTATTTAGGCAGCTGCAGCGTGCGAGAGTGAGACCGAATGCTGTGTGAGACGGGGTGATTTTTATCGGGGTTACTTGTACAGCGCCGGCCGGTGTGGCCGAGCGGTTCTAGGCCTGGAACCGCGTGACCGCTACGGTCGCAGGTTCGAATCCTGCATCGGGCATGGATGTGTGTGATGTCGTTAGGTTAATTAGGTTTAAGTAGTTCTAAGTCCTACGGGACTGATGACCACAGATGTTAAGTCCCATAGTGCTCAGAGCCATTTGAACCATTTGAACTTGTACAGCAGCGACTAATCGCTTCATGTGACAAAGTACTCACTGTTTATGACTCGACTAGCAGCTGTCAAAAACTAACGGCGGCTGGTCTGAGCATGTTCAATCTAGTAGCCGTGCGAGGCGGTCATGTGACCTATTCGCCTCTACACAGCGATGTTTCTCCTCGTCTGACATTTCAGTCGCTAGTCGCTCTCTTGTTATCAAACGTGGAGTTCAACATTTTTGGTTTGTTCATTGGTTTTTATTTGTTTCGTTTCTACGCATGATACTGATCAAAGTTCGTTTTAATTGCGCCTATTTGTTTCTTAATGTAGTTCAGAAAACTGAACTTATAAAACTTATAAAAAATGTTAAGAAAAGCAATAAAGTTTTCTGTTCAATTGCATGTCTTCACTTAACCTAGAAAAACATATTTAGAATGAATAAGGTACACAAATAACCATAAATCCGTGATGAGTGGTACCAAGGCATTGTAAATGGATTGAAAATATATGGCAGAAAGATATTTTGTTGTAAAGACCTCTGAATAAATACTTAAAAGATTTCAGACCACCACTACTTGCCAAGTAACACAGAGCTATTTTCGTTTGGTCTTACAGGGAATCGCACTTTTCATCAAAGTACATTTTTCATAAGTTGGGGAGTAACCAATTAGTGTAATTCTTCAGACCTTTCTTCAGTTAACCGTACACAACTCGTATTTCTGTAGACAAGTGGATCCTTCGAAGGTAGTTCTCTCAAAAGCAACAAAGAAACACGCATTTCTCTCTTCGACTAATCCAGTTGCGAATCCATTTTAACTTTTTTATTTTTTTTTTCGAGGTATTCATATTGCACTTAACAAATGTTTACTCAACTCAGCACAAACCGAACGAATTAATAGTTTCAAAACTATACGATTAAGTTTCATCGGCATTATACGAGATGTATGATTACATCATGGTCAGACAGAGATTCCGAAATCAGATACTGGATTGTAAGGCGTACCCAGGAGCAGATATAGACTCAGATCACAATATAGTAGTGATGAAGAGTAGGCTGAAATTCAAGACATTAGTCAGGAAGAATCAATACGCAAAGAAGTGGGATACGGAAGTACTAAGGAATGACGAGATACGTTTGAAGTTCTCTAACGCTATAGATACAGCAATAAGGAATAGCGCAGTAGGCAGTAGAGTTGAACAGGAATGGACATCTCTAAAAAGGCCCATCACAGAAGTTGGGAAGGAAAACATAGGTACAAAGAAGGTAGCTGCGAAGAAACCATGGGTAACAGAAGAGATACTTCAGTTGATTGATGAAAGGAGGAAGTACAAACATGTTCCGGGAAAATCAGGAATACAGAAATACAAGTCGCTGAGGAATGAAATAAATAGGAAGTGCAGGGAAGCTAAGACGAAATGTCTGCAGGAAAAATGTGAAGACATCGAAAAAGATATGATTGTCGGAAGGACAGACTCAGCATACAGGAAAGTCAAAACAACCTTTGGTGACATTAAAAGCAACGGTGGTAACATTAAGAGTGCAACGGGAATTCCACTGTTAAATGCAGAGGAGAGAGCAGATAGGTGGAAAGAATACGTTGAAAGCCTCTATGAGGGTGAAGATTTGTCTGATGTGATAGAAGAAGAAACAGGAGTCGATTTAGAAGAGATAGAGGATCCAGTATTAGAATCGGAATTTAAAAGAGCTTTGGAGGACTTACGGTCAAATAAGGCAGAAGGGATAGATAACATTCCATCAGAATTTCTAAAATCATTGGGCGAAGTGGCAACAAAACGACTATTCACGTTGGTGTGTAGAATATATGAGTCTGGCGATATACCATCTGACTTTCGGAAAAGCATCGTCCACACAATTCCGAAGACGGCAAGAGCTGACAAGTGCGAGAATTATCGCACAATCAGCTTAACAGCTCATGCATCGAAGCTGCTTACAAGAATAATATACAGAAGAATGGAAAAGAAAATTGAGAATGCGCTAGGTGACGATCAGTTTGGCTTTAGGAAAAGTAAAGGGACGAGAGAGGCAATTCTGACGTTACGGCTAATAATGGAAGCAAGGCTAAAGAAAAATCAAGACACTTTCATAGGATTTGTCGACCTGGAAAAAGCGTTCGACAATATAAAGTGGTGCAAGCTGTTCGAGATTCTGAATAAAATAGGGGTAAGCTATAGGGAGAGACGGGTCATATACAATGTGTACAACAACCAAGAGGGAATAATAAGAGTAGACGATCAAGAACGAAGTGCTCGTATTAAGAAGGGTGTAAGACAAGGCTGTAGCCTTTCGCCCCTACTCTTCAATCTGTACATCGAGGAAGCAATGATGGAAATAAAAGAAAGGTTCAGGAGTGGAATTAAAATACAAGGTGAAAGGATATCAATGATACGATTCGCTGATGACATTGCTATCCTGAGTGAAAGTGAAGAAGAATTAAACGATCTGCTGAACGGAATGAACAGTCTAATGAGTACACAGTGTGGTTTGAGAGTAAATCGGAGAAAGACGAAGGTAATGAGAAGTAGTAGAAATGAGAACAGCGAGAAACTTAACATCAGGATTGATGGTCACGAAGTCAATGCGGTTAAGGAATTCTGCTACCTAGGCAGTAAAATAACCAATGACGGACGGAGCAAGGAGGACATTAAAAGCAGACTCGCTATGCCAAAAAAGGCATTTCTGGCCAAGAGAAGTCTACTAATATCAAATACCGGCCTTAATTTGAGGAAGAAATTTCTGAGGATGTACGTCTGGAGTACAGCATTGTATGGTAGCGAAACATGGACTGTGGGAAAATCGGAACAGAAGAGAATCGAAGCATTTGAGATGTGGTGCTATAGACGAATGTTGAAAATTAGGTGGACTGATAAGGTAAGGAATGAGGAGGTTCTACGCAGAATCCGAGAGGAAAGGAATATGTGGAAAACACTGATAAGGAGAAGGGACAGGATGATAGGACATCTGCTAAGACATGAGGGAATGACCTCCATGGTACTAGAGGGAGCTGTAGAGGGCAAAAACTCTAGAGGAAGACAGAGATTGGAATACGTCAAGCAAATAATTGAGGACGTAGGTTGCAAGTGCTACTCTGAGATGAAGAGGTTAGCACAGGACAGGAATTCGTGGCGGGCCGCATCAAACCGGTCAGTAGACTGATGACCAAAAAAAAAAAAAAAAAAAATGAGAAAAGTAATAAGACTAACAACAGTGTGAGCGATCTGGCAATGCTGTAGGGTGTTCACTTGTATAGACCAGTGTGTTCACCTCTTCCAGATGCTCAGTATGAGTTTCAGCTCCGCACAGCCATCTCGTGAGTTTTGAGAGCGGCATAAGTTAAGTTACGTTTTTGTTGTGTGCTACGAAAATGGAACAGCAGTATTTAGAACACCGTTATACCAGTCAAGTTTTGTATTAAACTTGGGGATCCCCAGAGCGCAATGTTGGAAAAGTTGATACACGCCTGTGGGGAATATTCCTAATCAAGAACACAATTTCTTCGCTGGCACGAATCATTTTTGGAAGGCCAGAACACGTTGAAGATGAACGTCGCTCAAAGAGACCTTCAGCTTCAAAAACTGAGGAAAACGTCGAACTTGTGCTTGGTCTTGTGAGATTGTTCCTGCAGGACAAATTATCAACGAAGTGTTTTACTAAGATATCGTTGAAGGGCTCCGGATAACGGTGAACCGAGTGAGGCCGAACACTGCAGGCAAGTGGATGCTGCACTCTGATAACGCTCCATGACACGGAATATTTGCTCAAAAAATGGTTCAAATGGCTCTGAGCACTATGGGACTTAACTTCTGATGTCATCAGTCCCCTAGAACTTAGAACTACTTAAACCTAACTAACCTAAGGACATCACACACATCCATGCCCGAGGCAGGATTCGAACCTGCGACCGTAGCGGTCGCGCGGTTCCAGACTGTAGCGCCCAGAACCGCTCGGCCACACCGGCCGGCTTTTGAACTCAAAAAGCATTCCTGTTGTTCCATAGCCCCGCTATTTACCTGCTCTGAATGCTAGAGACTTATTTTCCCCCGAAATTGAAAAATATCTTAAAAAGAGTCATTTTGCGACTCCAGAGAACTTTTAAGAATGTGACCGACATACTAAGAACCCTATCAGTTGAAGCCTTTCAGCGCTGCTACCAAGGCTGGGAGCAACAACTCCTCCGCAGGGAACAATACTGTTGTTTGAAAAAATAAAAATGTTGGTAGATAAAAACCAATCTCATTATTTTCTCACGCATCTTGCAAGCGAGAAATGAGGTTTATATGACACTTGACTGGTTACTACCTAGTTGCAAAAGCCAACAGCTCGGTGTGAATAGCTAGTGATGGCTACATGAACTGGCTGCAAGTAGTAGCAGCGACAAAAATCGCCCCCTATGACACAAGATTAAACCTCGCACAGCTTGGCGGACGTTGCCAAATACGAGGGACCCTATGTCGACTGATGGTATAGCTGCTCGCTCGGCTTGCACTTCCACGCGGATATCACGCAGATCGCAAAGGCTTCGACGTTGCCGTAAGCCCCGTGCTGTATTTGATGTATCTAGACTACTGGCCATTAAAATTTCTACACCAAGAAGAAATGCAGACGATAAACGGGTATTCATGGGACAAATATATTATACTAGAACTGACATGTGATTACATTTTCACGCAGTTTGGGTGCATAGATCCTGAGAAATCAGTACCCAGAACAACCACCTCTGGCCGTAATAACGGCTTTGATACGCCTGGGCATTGAGTCAAAACAGAGCTTGGATGGCGTGTACAGATACAGGTGCCCATGCAGCTTCAACACGATACCACAGTTCATCAAGAGTAGTGACTGGCGTTGTGTGACGAGACAGTTGCTCGGCCACCATTAACCAGACGTTTTCAATTAGTGAGAGATCTGGAGAATGTGTTGGCCAGGGAAGCAGTCGAACATTTTCTGTATCCAGAAAGGCCTGTACAGGACCTGCAACATTCGGTCGTGCATTATCCTGCTGAAATGTAGGGTTTCGCAGGGATTGAATGAAGGGTAGAGCCACGGGTCGTAACACATCTGAAATGTAACGTCCACTGTTCAAAGTGCCGTCAATGCGAACAAGAGGTAACGGAAACGTGTAACCAATGGCACACCATACCACCCCCCGGGTGATACGCCAGTATGGCGATGACGAATATGCGCTTCCATTGTGCGTTCTCCACGATGTCGCCAAACACGGATGCGACCATCATGATGCTGTAAACAGAACCTGGATTCATCCGAAAAAATGACGTTTTGCCATTCGTGCACCCAGGTTCGTCGTTGAGTACACCATCGCAGGCGCTCCTGTCTGTGATGCAGCGTCAAGGGTAACCGCAGCCACGGTCTCCGAGCTGATAGCTCATGCTGCTGCAAACGTCGTCGAACTGTTCGTGCAGATGGTTGCTGTCTTGCAAATGTCCCCATCTGTTGACTCAGGAATCGAGACGTGGCTGCACGATCCGTTACAGCCTTGCGGATAAGATGCCTGTCCTCTCGATTGCTAGTGATACGAGGCCGTTGGGACCCAGCACGGCGTTTCGTATTACCCTCCTAAACCCATCGATTCCATATTCTGCTAACAGTCATTGGATCTCGACCAACGCGAGCAGCAATGTCGCGATACGATGAACCGCAATCGCGATATTCTACAATCCGACCTTTATCAAAGTCGGAAACGTGATGGTACGCATTTCTCCTCCTTACACGAGGCATCATAACAACGTTTGACCAGGCAACGCCGGTCAGCTGCTGTTTGTGTATGAGAAATCGGTTTGGAAACTCTCTTCATGTCAGCACGTTGTAGGTGTCGCCACCGGCACCAATCATGTGTGAATGCTCTGAAAAGCTGATCATTTGCATATCACAGCATCTTCGTCCTGTCGGTTAAATTTCGCGTCTGTAACAGGTCATCTTCGTGGTGTAGCAATTATAATGGCCAGTAGTGTACTTGCCATGTTTCCTTAGCCACGCGAAACAGGCCACGCGTCCGTTAGATCGCACCCTCAGAGTGCTCGACTGCTTGGAAGCGAGTGAGACCGAACCGCGTGTATTGGGAATGACTGCTGCTCACTCAACAGGATTCAGTACTCTATTATGAGGGGCGTTAAATTAGAAATGCAACTAATTTTTTTCTGAAAGCTGGTTGACTTTATTCAGGATTCCAATACACCAAATTATTCCCCACTCTGCTTCCGGTTACAGAGCCATATTTTTCAACATAACCTCCATTCAACGCCGCATTACTGGGAGGGCGTCTGTGCCCACTCTACTGGCCGATGTCAGAGCCAACGTCTTGCTACATCAATAACCTCCCCATTACCTACATACTACTTCCTGTGGAGTGCATCCTTCATTGGGCCAAATACGTGCTCGTTATGGTCTCCTGTTAGGTGGTGAGGATCCCAACGGCACACGCCTTCGAGTACCCTGACTGGTGGACAAGTGTGTCTGCACTACCAACAGAGATTCCAGTCGAGCAGCGAGATGTTTGATTGTGATCCGCCCGTCTCCTCGAATGAGAGTGTCTGTATCTTCCAACACTGCAAGAGTGACCGTCTGGCACGCAGGTGGTTGGATAGGTTTGCACGCTCTTGTTGCAATGATGACAGGCGCCTCGCCCAACGACTCACCGTGCTTTTGCTCTCTGCCAGGACTCTGTAGATATTGTGCAAGCGCAAGCGCATGTAAATATCTGGGATGCACCAGTTGGCCGCCAAAGAAACTCAATGACAGCTCTTTCCTTGGAACGCACCTCCGTTACAGACGCCATTTTGAAAGCTAAATTAGCGCCGCCAGCCATCGTAACTTCATGAAATCATACAGGCTGAAATATGAATATTCCACGACGTTCCACAACTACTTCCGCTTTTTTCAACCGAAATTGGCCGCGGAAAAAAGTGTTGCGTTAATTATTGAACGCCCTTCCTTCTTAGTCTAGGATGAAGGGTATCAGACGGATGCCATATTCCTTGACTTCCGGAAAGCGTTTGACTCAGTGCCCCACTGCAGACTCCTAACTAAGGTACGAGCATATGGGATTCGTTCCCAAGTATGTGAGTGGCTCGAAGACTTCTTAAGTAATAGAACCCAGTACGTTGTCGTCGATGGTGAGTGTTCATCGGAGGTGAGGGTATCATCTGGAGTGCCCCAGGGAAGTGTGGTAGGTCCGCTGTTGCTTTCTATCTACATAAATGATCTTTTGTATAGGGTGGATAGCAATGTGAGGCTGTTTGCTGATGATGCTATGGTGTACGGGAAGGTGTCGTCGTTGAGTGACTGTAGGAGGATACAAGATGACTTGGACAGGATTTGTGATTGGTGTAAAGAATGGCAGCTAACTCTAAATAAAGATAAATGTAAATTAATGCAGATGAATAGGAAAAAGAATCCTGTAATGTTTGAATACTCCGTTAGTAGTGTAGCGCTTGACACAGTCACGTCGATTAAATATTTGGGCGTAACATTCCAGAGCGATATGAAGTGAGACAAGCATGTAATGGCATTTGTGGGGAAAGCGGATGGTTGTCTTCGATTCATTGGTAGAATTTTGGGAAGATGTGGTTCATCTGTAAAGGAGACCGCTTATAAAACACTAATACGACCTATTCTTGAGTACAGCTCGAACGTTTGGGATCCCTATCAGGTCGGATTGAGGGAGGACATAGAAGCAATTCAGAGGCGGGCTGCTAGATTTGTTACTTGTAGGTTTGATCATCACACGAGTGTCACGGAAATGCTTCAGGAACTCGGGTGGGAGTCTCTAGAGCAAAGGAGGCGTTCTTTTCGTGAATCGCTACTGACGAAATTTAGAGAACCAGCAATTTTACTGCCGCCAAATTGCATTTCGCGGAAAGACCCCAAAGATGAAATAAGAGAGATTAGGGCTCGTACAGAGGCATATAGGCAGTCATTTTTCTCTCGTTCTGTTTGGGAGTGGAACAGGGAGAGATGATGATAGTTGTGGTACGAGGTACCCTTCACCACGTACCGTATGCTGGATTGCGGAGTATGTAGATGTAGATGTAGATGTAGTCATGTGATTGTGATGTTGTCAGACATTCCACTTAAAACTTTCCCCTACTTCAGCCACATCTTACACATCGTTTTCAGGTAGTGCTCGCATCAGAACAAGAGTAGTAAATGAGTGTGAACAACGTAAACAGTGAGATGGTGTCCTATTCGAAATGGAAGCTATGGTATTCTGGTACAATGTGGCCAACAGGTATAATAGAAGTGCAGGTGCCATGTGCGCCGAACGACATATTCAATAGCGTCACCGTACTCCATCTGACAAATGTTCACCACGATGTTGGTGGATGTTTTGCAACAATGACAAGGGATTTTAGTACGTGTAGAATAGTTCGCACGCCGAATACTGTGTGGTGAGTGTTGTGGAGAGTATAAAAATGATCCTGGAATAAGTGTACGAAAAAACGAGCCTGCTGAAGACTTGTACGACCTGTTCTGCACAAGCAGTTACTTTAGCCACATCATTTATAAAGTGTTCTAGGTTTCATGCCACAAGATTACCATATTAGATAACAGTTTTGCCAATGGACTCTAAGATGGAATGCAAAGTTGCACAGTCCACAGCTTGATTTGCAGATGAGGCAGGAGTCATACAAATGGGATAATAAATTATCACAACACCGAAGTGTGGTCAGGTCCAAATCCTCGAGAGACCGTGGACACAAAGCATCAGTTTCGATTTAGCACTCATATGTGAGCATGAATTGACAGTGACAGACCCAAAGCGCCACACACTTTACTGGAGAAACTAACAAGTATTGTTCCTCACCAATTCCACTGTGATCAGTTACCCACATTGCTGCAGATCGTTACCTTGGAGAAAGACAACAGATGGGACAGTACCTTATTTTCTGCGCCTCTTACGACAATGTCTAACATAAACATTAATTGGTGATGGGTTGGTCGAAGAGGTCCAGTAGCATGACTTTTCAATTCACCTACACTTACTCCCTTAGATTAGCTATGGGGAGGTTCCAAGGCATTAACAAAATGCGCATATACGCCGGGATGACAAACGTCATTAGATACCGCCTAATATCGTGACGGCACTCCTTTTTCCTGACGTAATGCAGCAACGCGACGCCGCATGGACTCAACAAGTCGTTGGGAGTCCCTTGCAGAAATACGGAGCCATGCTGCCTCCATAGCCGTCCATAACTGCGAATGTGTTGATGGTGCAGGATTTTGTACTCGAACTGACCTCTCAGTTATGTCCCACAAATGTTTGTTGTGTTTATGACAGGCGATCTCTGTAGCCAGACCATTCGCCCTAACTGTACAGAATGCTCTTGCAACCAATCACGAGCAATTGTGGCCCCGTCACATGGCGCATTGTTATCCATAAAAATTCCGTAGTTGTTTTGGAACATGAATTCCTTGAATGGCTGCAGATAGTCTCCAAGAAGCCGAATACAACGATTTCCAGTCAATGGTAGGTTCATTTGGACGAGAGGACCCAGTGTATTCCTTGTAAACACAGCCCACACTATTATGGAGCCACCACCGGCTCGCACAGTGCCCTGTTGACAACTTGGGTCCATGGCTTCATGGGGTCTGCGCCACACTCGAAGCGGACCATCAGTTCTTACCACTTGAAATCGAGACTCATCTAACCAGCCCACGTATTCGGTCAACCGATACGGCCACGAGCCCAGGAGAGACGGTGTAGGCGATGTCGTGCTGTTAGCAGAGACATACACGTCGGTCGTCTTCTGCCGTAGCCCATTAACGCCGAATTTCACCGCACCGTCCAATGTAAGTAATTAAATTAAAAAATATATACATGTATGTAAATATGATTATTTATATTATTTTAGTTTTTTTATATAATTTTTGTTGAATCTAATTGAGATGGATGGAAATATTCAAAAATCAGTGAATATATTTAAACCATGATAAGGTGGCATCGGACGAATGCTTTGAGAATTTCGTTGCCGTAAGAAGGACGTTCGTGGGCCACGTTATTTCTCAGCTAAAATGAGATAAATACTGAAATTACAGTTTAAATATAATGTTGAAATTTTAGGATCATGGATTAAACAAATAATGAAATCACAATAGCGTTAATCATAACTATAATTACTGAAGTGCACTATGCTACTTACATTTGGAATACAATATTAATCACTAGTGATATGTTGATTATCCGAACGTCGTTATCAACGGATACGTCTATCGTACGTTCCACATTGATTTCTGTGGTTATTTCACACAGTGTTGCGTGTCTGTTAGCGCCGACAATGCTGCTTGGGTCGTTAAGTAAAGACCATCTGCCACTGCGTTGTCCATGGTAAGAAGTAGTGCCTGAAATTTGGTATTGTCAGCACATCCTTGACGTTGTGGACTTCCGAAATAGAATGTCCCATGCATCAAGCTCTTATTGCCATTCCGTGTTTAACGTCTGTTAATTCTCGTCGTGCAGCCATAATCACGTAGGTAACCATTCCACAAGAATCACCTGAGTACAACTGACAGCTTCGACAATGCGCTGTCCCTTTACACCTTGTATACGCTACGCTATCGCCATCTCTATATGTGCATACCGCTATCCCATGACAAGTGCCACCTTAGTGCACATTGTCTTTGCAGATTCGCGTTGTTGATTTCGTGCAACCAAATGCCGTAAATTGCCTAAAAAGCATACGCACGTGACCTAGTGGTGCTGCTCGGTGGTAAGACACTGTACTCATATTCCAGAGGTCGGAAGTTCAAGCCCCCGACAGCCCATCCAGATTTAGGTTTTCAGTGATTTCCCTTAGCTGCATAAAGGCGAATGCCGGGATGGTTCTTTTGTATGAGCATGGCTGATTTCGACTGTAATAACGTTGTTGTCGTCGAAGAAACGCTAAACATTAGTTCTCCATCCTTTTATTCATTCGCGGACCTACCCGTCAGACAAGTAGTCGTTAGCACGGAACACTGATTCGAACCGTGTCTGCTCCATCTGTTAGCTGTAAGAGCGGTTCTCTTGACGGACCTGACTGGTGTGCTAAATCTTCGGGCATCGACCTAGACGGCTGATTGTGCAACCGTCAAATATCCATTAAGGCGACGCTGTCCCTAAGTATTGAAATCTGAGACAGGTTCATTAGCATTACAGGCGGCACGTCACGCCCACATGCACCGGCGAATGCTTTTCCATCAAATTTAACTTCACTCTGGCATTTACTACATGGACCTAGACTTATCGCTGCCTTCTGCTTGCATGTCAGCTAATCATTTTTACGCTCCACTGGTAACTGGTCTGACAACCAGTACACTCATGTTTTCACGCATTCTTCTTAAAGAACTTTGACACTGAAACATTAACATTCGCCATATGTCTTCATCAAAGGCACTGGAACACTTCATGATGAGGTTACGAATTTAACGGTAATGGAATGACACGTATCGTAAATTTAGAAAAAAAATTTGGAGAATTCTGTTAAACGACGTGAACGTTGGTTGTCGTTGTTCTTGTAGCAATTTTGTTCAAACATTTTAGGGTTTCTGAGGGAATCTTGCTGAATCAGTTGTACTGAGCTCAACGGAAATTATATTAAAAACAAATTATTATTTTTACAAAAATTTTATTAACTTTGAACATTATTATTATAGAACCATAGATTTAGTCCGAGTCTGTAACTTTACGAAGTTGAAAGAAAAATGGAACATGGTAAATAGTCTCGGTTAAGCTTGCTTTAGTTTTCGCCATTCGTTTTGGAGAGAAACCTCTGTGTTTAGGAGGCATATTTTCAATTACTTCACGTGTGTTGTTTTCTGCCAAGTCAGTTCAGCATTAAGTCCTGTGCAACATTTTTTATGTAATTTCCGTTGAAAGAGATTTTAAAAAACGACTAGTTTTATTTAGCTAATCTTCACAAGCAAATAGTGAAGAATGATGTTGTTATATCTGTGTCACACGGTACAGAGATGATAATGAATTTGGTTATTAAACATGAAGTAATAGCATATGATTGTACTCATAAATGTGAGACAAAAGCTGTAATTTTTTATGTGTTATTTCCAACCGTTTTTTCCTATCACTGTATAGCTTTGTTATAGAGAAAGTTACATCAATTTTGTTTTTACATAGCTTCAGAATTTATGTTGAATTGGGGTGTAACAGAATAGCACAAGTGAAGCAATCGAAAATTTACAATCTGAAGATGAAAACTACTTTCCGAAATGCGTAATTAAATTAACAAACAAGCTTAACTTTATGTGGTTGTGGTTCATTAGCGTTTAAAAATTATGGACTTTTTCATCCTTATAAACCTGCTCTCGTATGCGACTACAGGCAAACCTTCGAGAAGAATCAGTGATCATCAAACGTACACTGTCACCCTTCCTTCCTTTATCATTTAAACTCCACGATGAACACGTCTTCCACTACCAGCATTTGGACAGTGTGAAGTACAACCTCATCACCTCTGTGTGGTTATGACGTAGAGCTCCGTTATTTCCCGTCGGATAGTAGTCCGTCATGGCTCTCTTTCCTTTCCCCAGTACTCACTCGGTACTTATTTCCTTTTTTCTCTGCGAAAGAAGCATTTCTTAAAGCTATCTTCTGTAAAGATGGTCTGACCAAGCAAAGTGTTTATAAAACAATCATCACTTTTTCTTAGAAGCAACAAAAAATGATGACTCCAACTGTGTCTGAAACATTCCCGACAATTCGCGAGAAGAGGTAAAACATTATTTTGTTATGTGTGTTTATTTTTGCACTTCCGTTTTTAAAGTGCACACGCACGCAAAAATAGGTTGCCGAAAACCGCCCTGTGTGGAGAGCATATCGATAATTCTTGACATCGCGTACTTTCATCTCGATACCAACACTTTTTTACTAGATACTTTTTTTCAACTGATTCTTTTACTGATACCAGTGATTTATACCAGGTATCCTATCAAATGATTCTAGTAGTGATTTATTACGTTTTTATTTTTTACCCAAACTTTTGACACATGAACTACCTCCTATAGTGCATCAAATTGCGATGCTAAATATCAGTATTAAACTGTTACTTAATATTTAGAAGCTACTAGAACGTGTTACGAAACAGCTAAGCAGTGGCTTACACTAAACGCCACCCGCTTAAAACCGCAAATAAATTATTTAAGTAAGCCCGATCTAAGCACCGATAACAGTGTAGCAGATGCAGTAAAAGATGAACTAAATAAACAAATTGGACAAACTGAAGATGTTCATGCCCTGCTTGCTTGACCTAAGATTAAAAAATATACATTTTCGTGATCCCAGAGCTTGTGCCAGTGGAACGAGTAAGTTAGAGTTTCGTCTTCCAAATATTAGCGGAATTCTGGAAATTATTTTAACCGCCCAAGTGAGCCTTTTATACGAATAAGCTGAGTTTGCCACGATTTTGCAGTGGAACTTCAGCCATGATGAAAAGAATACCTCCAGAATTTCGGAACTGTTCTGTTTTTTTTCTCAAATTACTCCTGAACTAAGCATTTAATCTAAAAAGTCAAGGTTACCAAAATTCTAGATCACTAAATTCTGTAGGGGTTGAGTGTCATAGCTTTGCTTATTGATTAAATTTTCTACAGAAAAGCTACGTCCGAAAACGGTAATCTTGGAACGTCCCCTTAGAAAAATTAGTGCATTACTGTGCTGGTAAACCCCCTACGTTTTTTGCTTTTAAAACAGCTACCCAAAACTGAACGTACTCAGACATTACTCTCGTTACTTATTCTGATCAACACTAAACTGACACACAATATTTTTAGCGCAACGCAATCTGGCTTTTAATAATCCCTACAAAAGAATGCCCCTGACTAACAATAACCTATACCTTTCATGAATCACTTACCTCACAAAAAGCTTCGTTACTCAAACTACTGCAATACAGCGAGCGCCAATACTGCCAGCTAAATAAAAGATTCTAACTACTGAAGTCACTAACTACTGATAGGAATAATTAGCAAATGAAAGATTTTGATAAAGAACGAACAATGTATTTATCTTAATAGTGTTCAAAAGTCACAATATATATATATAAGTTCATGACATCCGGTCTTACAAATTTCCTTTTTCTGACGACACATGTCCAGATCACTCTGCCATATCTCTCCCGACATCCACCACTGCTGGCGGCTCACCTCCAACTGCGCAACGCTACGCACTGTTAACAGCCAACTGCCCAACACTACAATAGCGAATATTACAACAATGCCAACCAGCTACAGGCTGCACACAGCACATCCAGTGATTTTCATACAGAGCGCTTTGTGGCGTTACCAACATCAAAACCTAAACAGTCTACTTACAATCTTTCACACTTTTAGAAAAAAACATTCGTTTCTTCGCTATTAAACGTGCAGAAAATGTGAACTGGCTAATTTTACGCAAAACTGTACAGGTGAAAAGTTGTAAAGCATCAAACTGTGTTTTCATAAAGTCAAAGAAAGTGACAAAAAAACTAGCTGGTAAGTAAATATAGCCATTATTCAATTATATGTATACTTCGTGGTTAACTGTCAACATAATCTTACTACTTTCCAGGTAATGAATTATGCCAGTATTCACTTTTTTATTTTTGTTGCTAATCCTCCCGTTATCGACATAATAATTCTGGAAACTACGAAATTAGTAGAATAATATTATATGAAGGACAACAAAATTGTTTCAGGGTTGTAAGTGGCAAGAAATACGGTAGGTTTATTATTTTTTTATTAGGCATAAAGAAACATAATTGAGTTACCATTCAGTTGAGTTACATACGATTATATAAAATTGTGTTGAAGTAAAAAAAATAAAGCAAATAATTCTGAAGAGTTCCAGTCCAATTGCAGTGGATCTAGTGGGTTGCTTTTCCAAACTAGCAGCTGCAAATACGTTCTTACGGAATTCTGTCGAGTACCTGCTTTGAAAGAGGCAAAAAGGAGATGTTGGATGATGCCTTTGATACACTTTTTTCAAAGATTTGATAGCGAAGCACATTTAATACCTTAATTTCATCTTTGCAGCATAGATCTGCTATGAACTTCTGTCCAGCTTCATCAATTTTCATAGCAATTGCACTGAAATTGCTGAAGATCTCTGCTCCTGTTTGTAGGTTGTTTTTAATTACCGACACCTTGAGAAATTTCAGTTTTCTTTGCCGAAAAACAACGAAATTGTATCACATCCACTGAAGACACGAAGACAACTTGGGACAACTTGAAATTTAGGGGGCTGTAGACTAAGTCGCCTTATCTGCCTTTGCCTGGCTTTAGTAGAAGAATGTTAGACGACAATGGGGCTGAAGTGATCAGAATCACAAGAAGGTCGGTGTTCTGTCCAGTGACAACAATACAGTTGGAGCGCTGAGCAACGTGAAGTAGCTACAATTAGAGTATCAGATTCCTCAGCAGGTAGCTTAATATTAAACTGCTCACTTGCAAGTTGTGCAGTCAATAAAGGAATGAGTCCATTTTTATTTTGTTCGTTCGACAGAAGGAAATCTTTTGCCATGATTACTGACTTTGTTTCATTAAACGTGGCTGTAGACGCCTTTTCGAAGTCGACTGTGTCGTTAAAGGCATGATACAACTTTATGTTTCCCGCATACCTACATACCTACGTTGTCGTACATAGACACAGGATATGGGGTTAACTTGTACTCAAAATAGTGCTGAAGCTCCTCTTTTTTTATTTTATTTATTTATTTATTTTTTGAGCGCGATGCTGCGAAAAATCATTTTAGTATTGATTGTAATAACCTTCTCGGCCACTATGCACTGTGATTTTAGACTTCATATACTTCAGAGATCGGACTCGCGTTTATTGAAATTTCACACAGTCAAAACTGATAACAATAATCTTTCGAATGCTTAAACTGCCAAGGTCATCAGATTTGTGGCAATCGATGTTATCACCTTCTATCCCAGTACTAATGGGCATTACATGCTCATGAAGAGCAAAATCGTCATGTGACGAAAATCATACAATTATTTGGCATTAGCTGCATTTCTTAGTATTCTTGTATTTCTTGCAGCCATATGTTGCTACGGTCGCAGGTTCGAATCCTGCCTCGGGCATGGATGTGTGTGATGTCCTTAGGTTAGCTAGGTTTAAGTAGTTCTAAGTTCTAGGGGACTGATGACCACAGATGTTAAGTCCCATAGTGCTCAGAGCCTTTTTGCTCAGTAGTTGCAAATGAAACATCACAAAAATGCTCAAGTTGGTCAATGATAATAACTGCTGCAGGCATCGAAGCAGTCCGTCTGGTCAGAGTGCTGCTAACTCTCTACCATGCATTAAATCACCACACCTTTTCATTATACGCATTAAGGCTTGTTCGAGTGTCACATCAGACCAAAGTTCTGTCAAAAAATTTTCCGACCTTCGGTTTTTGAACCATTATTACATTACTTTAACGCAATTTTGTATACTTATATGTAATACAATTTATTGTTGATTGAAGTAAATTACTCTACTCCTGAAAATAATAAACATATCGTCTTTCTTTACACTAATACCTTTATAAACATTTTTTGTCCTCTATATAATATTACTCTACTAATTTCATAATTTTCAAAACTATTATCTCGATAACGTTTAGGTTAGAGATTATGCACTAGAAAAAAAAATAAAAAAGTGAATATTGGAATAATTCACTGAACAGAAAATAGAAAGCGGATGTTGGTCATTAACCATGTGATTTACTTAGACCTATAACTGAAAAATAGCGATATCTACTTACTACCCAGGTATTTTGTAACTTTCTTTGAAAATACAATTTGATACTCTACTATTTTCCTCCTGCAAAACTTTGCATCAAATTGGTCAATGCTCAGATGCTGGGCGTTTTGTAGCGACGAAAGGAGTACTTTTCGAAAAATGTGAAAGATTACCGTTTTCTAATAATTTTTCTACAGAAAAACTTAATTAATAATATAGGTTTGGTACATAATCAACGCTGAATGTGGTGCTCTGCACTTTTGGTAACGTTTGCTTTTTCGATTAAACTCTTGGTTTCGAAGTAATTTGAAAAAAAGCCAGAACAAGTCAGAAATTTTCTTTTCATTGTGGCTTGAGCTCCACTCAAAAATCGGGACACCTACTTGCGTGCTTAAATTTCAAGAACTAGGCAAATGTTTGGAAGAGAAACCCCCTTTTCGGAGTTAATTTTACTAGTCTCATGGGCAATATCTACAATAAGACGTTTATTAGCAACAGCTTTTGCTGCTGCCGCTGGCACCAGCAGCAATGAACCAGACAGTGATCCTTCTCTTGATACAGTGCGTGACTTTTGGAGTTAACGTAAGACTTTAGCACACAGCACACAAAAAAAATTCGTTTCTCTTGAACCTGCATTGGCTTAAGAAAAATTTGGAATGAGCGTTTATTTCGCATAATCCGTATCATCACTGTGCCCTAATCCTTTGGTACAATGTAAAGACATGAGTTACAGCCGCCAGTTGTAAAAACTAGCCAACGGGTACTCGATGATTCCACAGACATCGGTGCCCTCCGAGCACGTATTTTCAGTCAGACAGCACGTTATAAAAGACGCTTAATAAATTATCTGCGAAATGGCTGGTTAGAGGTTATGATGATGATGGTTGGATTGTGGGGCGCTCAACTGCGTGGTTATCAACGCCCGTACAAATTCCCAACCGTTTCTCAGTCCAATCTCGCCACTTTCATGAATGATGATGAAATGATTAGGACAACACAAACACCCAATCATCTCTATACGGAAGAGGAATGGAAAGATTAAGTACTATTCAGCTCCTATCATCTGTTATGTAATTTCATATTTCAAGTTCTACATTTAAAAAAATTGTAATCTACAATGATAATATATACATTTCTTGATTTAAAGTTTTTATTAGTCTTTTTAAACTTGTGAAATTCGATTATCTCTCTCTGTCATAGATAGATCATACAAACAGAAATGGACTGGAACCAGTGTACTGTATCTACTGTAACCATTTTGCGAAAAAACCTCAAGGTATCGATACTTTTCGAATACAATAGTTTTCTTGTAATACTACTAATAAGTAGAATATTGATACTTATCGTTCGATACCGTGACCCTAGGACCGTTTCTCGCGATTGCTCATTTTGCGCAAGCAAATCCGGCTTAGCAGCGCTTGACACTCTTCTGTCACGGTTGCGCAGAACTGCTTGTTCGAAAATATCTAGAGGATAACACGTCCGAGGGAAAAACCAGATCCACGTTTCTCGATAACCTCAATCTATTAATGGCGCAGACGTCAGTCAACAAATTCTCGTTTCTCTTAACTTCTGAAACCTGTCCCGTGCACGTTGTTGCGATTCCACTGACAAAAGTGAGCTGTAAGAAGTAAACCGGCGCCGTTACTAAACAGCTGAAGCCTGCGAAATCTCTAAGGTTTCACTGCACACCTGTTTCGTTTTTCTGCAAAAACAGCATTTTAGGGAGTGATAAGAGCGGCAAGAATTAACTTTTCAAGGCTTCATGTGCTTTAGATTCCTAGAAAACGACAGGCTGTCTTTTTTCTTATTTGTGGACAATTTGTCTTGTTTTTACGTCAGTGCAGAGTCGACAAATGGGTCGTTGTTGGAAACTGCAGTTGCAAGAATGGCGAAAGGAAAGAATCATAGGAGCAAGTCTAGATAAGTGTATACTACATGATCAAAAGTCTCAGAACACCTATTGCTGCACATTAATATGTTCACCCTTCGCCTTCCTGATGTCTTAGCTCTGCTGGGGACAATTTCAGTGTGTCTGAATGAGCCGGCCGCTGTTACCGAGCGGTTCTAGGCGCTTCAGTCCGGGACCACGTGGCTGCTACGGTCGCAGGTTCGAATCCTGCCTCGGGCATGGATGTGTGTGATGTCCCTAGGTTATTTAGGTTCAATTAGTTCTAAGTCTAGGAGACTGATGACCTCAGATGTTAAGTCCCATAGTGCTCAGAGCCATTTGAATCATTTGTGTCTGAATGTCTGTCAAGGAATAGCAGCCAATTTTTTCTCAAGAGCCGAAACCAGAAAAGGTCGTGATGTTCGACGCTGTGGTCTGGAGTGAAGTCAACGTTCTAACTCATCCTAGTGGTGTTCCCTTAGGTTTACGTCCGTTATGTTATGTTATGCTAACTGGGGACCTAGAAACGACGGAGAGGCTCCGTCCCTGCCGCAGCCGCAGTAGTCCGCAACCCCACGATGACTACCGCAGTCCACTTCAACCCTCCGCCGCCCCACAACGAACCCAGGATTACTGTGTGGTTCGGCCCGTAGTGGACCCCCCCCCCCCCCTTCCACCACCCTAGGGAACGTCTCATACCAGACGAGCGTAACCCCTATGTTTGCATGGTAGAGTAATGGTGGTGTACGCGTACGTGGAGAACTTGTTTGCGCAGCAATCGCCGACATAGTGTAGCTGAGGCGGAATAAGGGGAACCAGCCTTCATTTGCCGAGGCAGATGGAAAACCACCTAAAAACCATCCACAGACTGGCCGGCTCACCGGACCTCGACACAAATCCGCCGGGCGGATTCTTGCCGGGGACCAGGCGCTCCTTCCCGCCCGGAAAGCCGTGCGGCCAACAGGGCGGTCTTTTACGTCCGTACTCTCCAGTCCATTTCAGAAATGTTATTATTCACAAACCGTTACTTCACAAATGCTGATTTATGATAGGGTGCGTTGTAGTTCTGTTTCCAACATCATCCTCTCCGAATTGTTCCTCTACTGACTGGGTATGGCGTGATTCACCACTCCAAAACACTCGTTTCCAGTCTTTCATTGTCCAGTGGCGTCGCTATTTACACCACCTCAAGCTTCCCTCAGAGCTGAATACAAGAGAGAGTGGCTTATGAGGAGCTGCGCGACCACTGTAACCCCATCCCCACCCCCACCCTCAGTCACAGTGCTACCTGGACTGCTGGTAGCATTTTGGAACTCACGAGTGATACCTTCTGCTGACTATATGCGACTTTTTACAAACATGAACCGTTCCTGTCCGTCAGTACAAGAGGCCTGCCTGGATTTGGATTCACTGTGGTCCTTTCTTCGCGTTTCCACTTCACCATCACATCACCAACAGTCGGCTTGGGCAGCTTGAAATGTCCCTCACGCATTTGTTAGACGGATGACATCCAATGATTAATCCACATTAGAAGTGACTGGGCTCTTCTCACCGACCCATCCTACTGTTGCTGCTCCTGTACTGACAACACAACACTCCCAGCCCCCTTTTGTAATGGCAGGTCCGCCTCTCGGAAGCTAAAGAGCTAAACTCAGCAATCATGAGTATAGAGTTCAGCAGAAAAGACAATCATCTAATGCTTGAATTTACACTACTGGCCATTAAAATTGCTACACCAAGAAGAAATGCAGATGATAAACGGGTATTCATTGGAAAAATATATTACACTAGAACTAACATGTGATTACATTTTCACGCAATTTGGCTGCATAGACCCTGAGAAATCAGTACCGCGAACAACCACCTCCGGCCGTAATAACAGCCTTGATACGCCTGGGCATTGAGTCAAACAGAGCTTCGATGGCGTGTACAGGTACAGCTGCCCATGCAGCTTCAACACGATACCACAGTTCATCAAGAGTAGTGACTGGCGTACTGTGACGAGCCAGTTGCTCGGCCACCATTGACCAGACGTTTTCAATTGGTGAGAGATCTAGAGAATGTGCTGGCCAGGGAAGCAGTCGAACATTTTCTGTATCCAGAAAGGCCCGTACAAGACCTGCAACAAGCAGTCGTGCATTATCCTGCTGAAATGTACGGTTTCGCAGGGATCGAATGAAGGGTAGAGCCACGGTTCGAAACACATCTGAAATGTAACGTCCACTGTTCAAACAGACGTCCCCTGTTCAAACAGACGTCAATGCGAACAAGAGGTCACCGCGACGTGTAACCAATGGCACCCAAAACTATCAAGCCGGGTGATACGCTAGTATGGCGATGACGAATACACGATTCCAATGTGCGTTCACCGCGATGTTGCCAAACACGGATGCGACCATCATGATGCTGTAAACAGAACCTGGATTCATCCGAAAAAATGACGTTTTGCCATTCGTGCACCCAGGTTCGTCATTGAGTACACCATCGCAGGCGCTCCTGTCTGTGATGCAGCGTCAAGGATAACCGCAGGCATGGTCTCCGAGCTGATTGTACATGCTGTTGCAAACGTCGTCGAACTGTTCGTGCAGAAGGTTGTTGTCTTGCAAACATACCCATCTGTTGACTCAGCGATCAAGACGTGGCTACACGATCCGTTACAGCCATGCGGATAAAATGCCTGTCATCTCGATTGCTACTGATACGAGGCCGTTGGGATCCAGAACGGCGTTCCGTATTGCCCTCCTGAACCCAACGATTCCATATTCTGCTAACAGTCATTGGATCTCGACCAACGCGACCAGCAATGTCGCGATACGATAAACCGCAATCGCGATGGGCTACAATCCGACTTACATCAAAGTCGGAAACGTGATGGTACGCATTTCTGCTCTTTACACGAGGCATCACAACAACGTTTCACCAGGCAACGCCGGTCAACTGCTGTTTGTGTATGAGAAATCGGTTGGAAATTTCCCTCATGTCAGCAAGTTGTAGTTGTTGCCACAGGCGCCGACCTTGTGTGAATGCTCTGAAAAGCTAATCATTTGCATATCACAGCATCTTCTTCCTGTCGGTTAAATTTCGCGTCTGTAGCACGTCATTTTCGTGGTGTAGCAATTTTAATGGCCAGCAGTGTAGTACTAGGGGTATTCTGCTAGAAACAGACAAGTCGACTCTATATCTAGGTGTAAAGCTGCATGGCGACTGGTCGACCTCGATATATTTACGTAATTCTATCAAAGTATCGTTCGTCCATAAAGGAGACCGCGTATGGAGAAGTACTGCTCAAGAGTTTTGGATCCCTATCAGATCGAATTAAAGGAAGATATCGAAGCAAAAATGGTTCATAAATCTCTGAGCGCTATGGGACTTAACATCGGAGGTCATCATGCCCCTAGAACTTAGAACTACTTAAACCTAACTAACCTAAGGACATCACACACATCCATGCCCGAGGCAGGATTCGAACCTGCGATCGTAGCGATCGCGCGCTTCCAGACTGAAGCGCCTAGAACCGCTCCGCCATATCGATGCAACTCAAAAGCGGTCTGCTAGATTTATTACCTGTAGGTTCGACAAAAACGCGACTTTTATGGAAATGCTGCGTGAAATCAAATGGGAGTGCCTGGATGACAGACGATGCTCATTTCGCAAAACACTACTGAGAAAATTTGGAGAATCAGCATTTGTGGCTGGCTGAAGAACGATCCTACTGCCGCCAACGTTTACTCCGTCTAAGGACCGTAAAGATAAGACAAATTAGGGTTCGCTCCAAAACATAGACTGTCATTTTTTTGTTGCTCGATTTCCGCGTGGAACAGAAGAGGACGATACAAGGTATCTATTATCATGCACCGTGTAGTGGCTTGCAAAGTGTGTACACTGAGGTGACGAAAGTTACGGGATATCTCCCAATATCATTTCGGACATCCTTCTGTCCGGCGTTGTGCAGTAACTCGACGCAGCATGGACTCAACAAGTCGACGAGTCTGCTCTCGGCCGGTGAGCGGCGAGGACGTCTTGTTTACGTCCCGTCCGCAGAGTCGCGAGCGCGCGTAGTTTGTTTACTTCCTCGCCGCAGCTAATACTCGCGTCCGTTAACAATGAGTCGCCATGGCTCATTCGTACAGAAAAGCTACCATCAAGATCAGCTTCCAGCCCGACTACGCACGACTACGAGCCTTTGAAGTCGAAAGATTCATCCGTGACGAAGTTCAAATACCAACACAGCACATCACCGGTATCCACCTATCCATCACAAGTAGCGTCGTTTACGTCAAGATGGTCGATGACGAGTTATGTCACGCAGTTGTGAACAGATGCGCGAACACTCTAAAGTTCAAACACTCCGATGGACACATCTTAGAGGTTACTGTTGACCATGCTGGACTAGGATTACGCACACTAAGAGTCTTCGAACTCTCTTTCGAAGTACCACCGGACGTCGTTACCTCAGCTTTCCGCCCTTATTGGACGGTAATTAGCCACGTGGCCGAAAAATGGAACGCCTTCGAGACGTACCAGGTCCTCAACGGCGTCCGACAAGTGAAAATTGAATTAAAGAAACATGTGCCGTCCTACTTAGTCATAGGTGGCTGTCGAGCAATAGTAATGTGCGACGGACAACCTCGTACTTGTTCTGGTTGCTGCCAGGAGGGTCATGTGCGCTCGGCGTGTATTCAACGTCGGGTTACACAACTTCCATTACATGACACGACACCACCTCCTACGCTCAAGCCCCTCCCCCTCAATTACGCAGAGGTGACACGATCGAGCCGGCCGAAGTGGCCGAGCGGTTAAAGGCGCTACAGTCTGGAACCACACGACCGCTACGGTCGCAGGTTCGAATCCTGCCTCGGGCATGGATGTGTGTGATGTCCTTAGGTTTGTTAGGTTTAAGTAGTTCTAAGTTCTAGGGGACTTATGACCACAGCAGTTGAGTCCCATAGTGCTCCAGGGCCATTTGACACGATCGACCGTCATGACAGACGACAACCCCCCCTCCCCCCCCCCCTCCCCCCCGGAAGACAGGAAGCGTTAGAATGCGCAACTGTCGCCGGTCCTGGATTGACCAACACCATTACGGTGTCTGCAGAGGTTGAAGAACGCCGCCCACCGACTGCACATGAAGATTCGGACGAGAGAATGGAACTCGACGCTAGGGTCGTACCGACCTCTGCCTTTCTACCTGAGACCGCATCTCGTGGTCGTGCGGTAGCGTTCTCGCTTCCCACGCCCGGGTTCCCGGGTTCGATTCCCGGCGGTGTCAGGGATTTTCTCTGCCTCGTGATGGCTGGGTGTTGTGTGCTGTCCTTAGGTTAGTTAGGTTTTAGTTCTAAGTTCTAGGGGACTGATGACCATAGATGTTAAGTCCCATAGTGCTCAGAGCCATTTGAACCATTTGAACCTTTCTACCTGAGGGGGATGCTATACGGGAACCACAAACTCTTTCGGACACAGAAATCCACGTCCGCAAACAAAGGTCACAGAGAAAACATAAAAAGCGACGTCGCACACCCTCAGACGATTGCCTCCAGCGGACGTCTTCTCCAGTTGACGACCGGACGGCCGACGAAACGACGAGGAAAATGGATGACACGAGATCGCCCTCACCTTTTACTTTGTCTGATTTTGACAAACCCGATTCCGCTCTATCGGGCAAACGGATGGCCAGCACAGCGCGCGCCGTTGGTACACAACCGGAAACAACTGCGGATTCACCCTTAGTCACTCAGCCCACAAGTGTTCTACCGCAGCCACCGTTAACTTACGGACCTCGGGCGGATGACATTGAAGACGATTCTACGGCCGCTGTAGTGGATGAGGAGAGGGGTCTCTCCTCCCACACTTCGGCCCCTCCCGAATAGCAACAGATGGCGCGGGCGCGGCCAGCAGATCACAGGCCCCACCTTTTACGGCGACACTGACGGCGGCCCCCACCGCAGGAGACGATCTACAGACCTATCGCTTAACGACCATCAACATTAACACCATTCGGACACGTACGAAGTTGTCGCTGCTCCAAGACATGCTCAATGGAGCAGACGTTGACAGTGTCTTTCTCCAAGAAGTCTTCGTCGCCGATTTCCGGGGTATGTATGGTTATACGGCTCATGTGTCCCACGCCTCGCCAACTAACAGTAGAGTCGCAATTCTCCTCAGAGAGGACCTCGAGGCGGACGAAGTCCGATATCTCCCCGACGCTAGAGGAATGGCCGTAACGGTGCAAGGCGTCCGGTTTATCAATGTGTACGCCCCTTCCGGAACGAATCGCCGTCGTGACCGATCGGTCTTCTTCGCAGAAGGAATAGCACCGCTTTTTCAGGGCAGGCACGATGACTTGATATTAGGGGGCGATTTCAATTGCACCCAAGCACCTAAAGATCAGCTGCCACGCCATTCACCGTGCCCCGAACTTGGGACACTCATCGGCGATCTCCAGCTGGTAGATACATGGGAACATGTCCGAGGAAATAGACCGGGATACACCCATTTCACGAGTCACTCGTCTAGTCGCATCGATAGGATTTACGTCTCCCATTCTCTCGCGGCAACGGTGAGTGACGCGGAGGTGTGGCCAGTAGCCTTTTCTGATCACGAGGCCTATATATGTGCCGTCACCCTTCGTCGCCAACGGGTGTGGCGCAGCCGACATCCCTGGAAATTAAGCCTTGCTCATCTCGCTTCTCCGGATTGTCGACGCGCCATCGAAGACACGTGGAGTTTGTGCGTCCGCCGCCTCCCAACGTATCCTACGTCGATTAGTTGGTGGTTAACCTGCGCCAAGCCGGCCCTACGGCGAACCTTTATTACGTATGGTCGTGAGACTGCTGCTTGGAGGCGGCTGACCCTCGATTTTTATTTCACCGTCCTTCGCGAATGCGCCTCCTTTCCACCCACACCGGAACGACAGTTGACCGTTCAGCGTGCGAAATCACAGATCGTAGCCCATATTCGCCGACACCTCGAAGGGACGATCGTCCGAGCGCGAACACAAGACAGACTCGCAACGGAACGACCCACCATGTACCACGTCATCCGAGAACGTACACTGCGAAGACGGGCGCTGATACATGCCATCACCACAGAGGACGGCCGTCATCACACCACACGACGCGATATTGCTGCAGCCTTCTTCGACCATTACGCATGACTTTATTCTGCTCAATGTTCCGACCCGACGACGGTGACAGAAGTCTCACAACTGGTTTACGGCATTGTCCCACAGGATTTACAAACTGAATTATTGAACGACATTACGGAAGACGAAGTTATCGACGCCATCGGTAAAGGAGCGGCGAATAAGTCTCCTGGCCCCGACGGGCTCCCTGTGGAGTTTTATAGAACTTTCCAGTATTTAATGGCTTCCAAGTTAACAGACATCTGCCGGGAGCTTATGTCCCCCGCGGTGCCGCTCCCTGCGACCTTCGTAGAAGGAATAATTATACCGGTTCACAAACCTAAAGGTGGGGCTCGGATACAAGATTACCGCCCGCTAACACTCGTCAACTGCGACATGAAGATATTCACCAGACTATTAGCAGATCGTCTACGACCGACCCTACCTTACGTCATCTCGCCACATCAGACTTCACTAGGGGGTATCAACAACATCCACACAGCACTGTGTCGATACCGTGACTTCATAGCCTTAGCCAGGGCACGCCGCATCCCGGGAGCGCTGGCATCACTAGATTTTAGCCAAGCTTTTGATCGAGTGGATCACGCGTACCTAACGTCCGTTCTCCAGCACACGCAGTACCCACAGCAATTCACAGACGTCGTGATGCGCCTCCTCCGAGGGGCGGCTTCCAAAGTGCTCGTTAACGGGCGTCTCTCGCAGTCCCTCCCGATTTTCCGCTCCGTGCGTCAAGGCTGCTCCTTGTCGACGTTACTATATGCTCTGGCACTGGAACCACTCCTCTGTGGCCTCACCGGTCTTACCTTACGTGACGTCACATTTCGCTGTACAGCTTATGCAGACGACCTGGTTCTCGTGTTCCGCAATCGCGACGATGTCAACAGAGCACTAGAATGGATTACCACGTACGGTGTGGCTTCCTGCAGCTGTCTCAACGTCGCCAAATCGGTCGCCATGGCCATAGGAGACGGGTTAACCCCAGCGTGTGTCGAACCCCTACAGCTTCGTGGCACTATCAAATGTCTCGGAATAGAGTTTCACGACGACATACGCCGCACTGCCGCACTGCGGATCTTCAACCTTAGTCTGCGGACCCTCGACATTCTCCAAAGGACACACTTCGTCAATGTTTACCTCGCATCGCGCCTTCCACACATAGCGCGTGTTCTTCCAATACCATTACTGATGGCTCGACGTCTATTAGCGGCTATCGGAGCCTACGTCAGTACAGGCATGCTGTTCAAAGTCAGTTATGAGCCACTGACCCTTCCCCCAGAAAGGGGAGGTCTTGGTGTAGTCCATGTCCACGACAGAGCTGTGGCCCTGTATGTCAGCTCACACATCAAGCTGTGGCGCCACCACCCGGAAAGTTTGATAGTTTTGCTGTTGGAGTCGTTAGCTCCGCAGTCCCTTATGCCCCCACTGACGACGCAAGACATACCCCCACCCTTCTACTACTTCGGGAACTTTTACATTGAACACAGCTATGTCCGTATCGCAGTACCACCGACGAAACAAGTGTCGGCGCAGGATATATATCATGTCCTACAGCAGAGGCGCCTACCAAACGTCGTGGAGACCAAAAGCCCTCAGGTTAATTGGAAGGTGGTGTGGAAGACAATTCACGCGGTTACACTGGACACAGCAGTCCGATCCACATGGCACATCACAGTCAATGGTAAACAGATCATCCGATCACGCCTTCACAAGATAAACATGGCGCAATCGCCTCTCTGCGTAGACTGAGGGATGCCAGACACGGACGAACACCTTCTCACATGTGACGCGGCAGAAGACGTATGGCGCTTGGTGCGACAAATTTTGTCGTATTTTCTACGAGAGACTCCGGAACACATTACATCTCGGTTTCTACTATTTCCGGACCAACAGTATTTCCCACGCGCCAAGACCAACGCTGTCACGTGGATCCGTGCGCATGCGGTACACTACTTATTTCACGATGGACCTAAAGATGTATTCGACTTTTGGAACTACCTACAAGAACGTCATTGCAAGATCGTACGGAACCTTAAATACAGACAGTATTTTTCTAATTACTTAGGGAGTGCCCTACGCGACCCTCCATGCAGCTGGATCATCAACAGGTAGAGAAGATACCCATTGAATGAGCTGACAAGACTAAGTTCGATTCTCGGTGGAATAACATGATATACGTGAAGAGGTACCTGGATGATGAAGCGTAAGGAGAGTAGCAACATGCCCTTCTGTATCCTGTATGAAGCACTTTTTTTTCGTTTTCCCCATATACATTACCTTGGTGTAGGAACGTGCCGAGATATTGTTTTCTTTTTCTCAGAGCACGATGCGGTGCCAGATACATTTATTTTTGTTGTGATATAAAGTAAAACGACATTAAGAATGTATTAAAAACAGAATATAAAAAAAGAGCCGAAAAAAAGATAGCTCAGTTATAAAAAAAAAAAGAAGTCGTTGGCACTTCCCTATCTGAAATATTTAACCATGCTCTCTATATAACCGTCCATAATTTCGAAAGAGTTGCCGGTGCAGGATGTTGTGCAACAACTCATCTCTCGATTATGTCCCATAAATGTTCAGTTCAAATCATATTGGGCGATCTGGGTGGCCAAATCATTCGTTCGAATTGTCCAGAATGTTCTTCAAACCAATCGCGAACAATTGTGGCCTGGTGACATGACATCGTTGTTTCGAAACAAGACGTCCTTGTGTGTGTGTGTGTGTGTGTGTGTGTGAAATCTTATGGGACTTAACTGCTAAGGTCATCAGTCCCTAAGCTTACACACTACTTAACCTAAATTATCCAAAGGACAAACTCACACACCCATGCCCGAAGAAGGACTCGAATCTCCTCCGGGACCACGTCCGTGAGGGCTGCAAATGTTTCCCAAGTAGCAGAATACAACCATTTCACGTCAATGATCGGCTCACACACTACTTAACCTAAATTATCCTAAGGACAAACTAACACACCCATGCCCGAGGGAGGACTCGAACCTCCGCCCGGACCACGTCCATGATTGGCTGCAAATGTTTCCCAAGTAGCAGAATACAACCAGTGCAAGTCAATGATCGGTTCAGTTGGATCAAGGACGCAACACATTCCATGTGAACACAGTCCACACCATTATGCAGCTACCACCAGCTTCCACAGTGCCTTGTGGACAACTTTTATCCATGGCTCTGTACGACCTGCGCCACACTCAAACCCTACCATCATGTCTTACCAAATGAAATCGAGTCGGCTAGGGTCCAACCGGCATGGTCAGGAGCGGACCGGCGTTGCAAGTGATGTCGTGCTGTTAACAAAGGCGCTCGCGTCGGTATTCTGCTGCCCATTAACGCTATATTCTGCAGCAGGGCCCTAACGGATACGTTAGTTGTACGTCTACATTGATTTCTGCAGTTATGTCGTGGAGTGTTGCTAGTCTGTTAGCACTGACAACTCTACACAGACGACGACGCCCGCGGTAAGTGAATCCAGCCGGCCACTGCGTTGTCCGTGGTGAGAGATAATGGATGAAATTTGGTACTCCCGGCACAGTTTTGACACTGCGATTCGTGGAATACTAAATTCCGTAATGATTTCTGAAATGGCTTGTTCCATGCGTCTAGCTCCAAGTACCATTCCGCGTTCAAAGTCTGTTAATTTCCGTCGTGAGTCCGGATCACACCGGACATCTTTCCACTGAATCGCCAGAGTACAGATGACAGCTCCGGCAGTGCACTGCCGTTTTACATCTTGTGTACCTCCACGTGTATAAGTGCATATCGCTATCCCCTGACTTTTGTCACCTCGATGTACGACATGTTGTCGCACAATGAGACAATACTGGGTGACCTGGGATTTAACCCTGGAAAGAGAAACTATATTTCACAACCTTCCTTCCTTTTGGTGGTGAAATACTGTTTCGGTAAATTACTTCCCCGCAAGTAAGTTTGTCTGATAATAAGATAAAAAAATTGTCTAACATCAGCAGTTTGAGGAGTAAGTTTACAGATGATGTAAAAATAAACAAACACCGGCGCAAAAAAGGAAGCAACTTTATCGTCAAATTTACAATTGTATTAAGGGTAGCCATACAGTTGTAATTAAAATCTTGAAAAAATCGAGCTGAGACCATCACATTTGTTGATGGTGTTAATACTTCCTTACATATACACCCTTCAATGAAACACTTTCTTCCCAACTATGGATGACTTAGCACGAAACCATAGCAATCCCAAAAAGCACTCATCATCATCATCATCATCATCATCACCATCTTGGGCGCTGCTGGCTGAGTTTTTGTCTTTTTCGGCATTGGCGAATGGTGAATCCACGTGTTTCCTGTGTTTGTTTTGCTACTTTGTTTCGGCGTCATAGTTAAACAATAGCAATGATCCATTTCCGCTACTGTCTCGGTTCGACGGGCTTTTTGAATGTGTGTGTGAGCAGTTGTAGAACCGAGTACACTGCGATAGTTTTCATGTTGAAAATGTTGTGAAACATGCTGCAAACTGATCCATTTTCACTTTTCTCATTGCAGTCTCGATTGTTATAGGCCTCCTCATGCCATGTGACTCGCGATTCTTCAGAGAGAAAACATGCACCAGGTCACCGTGGACTGTTGTTGCGTTGTCCTCTTTCAAATGCAGGACACGAATTATTACATAATACTACACTTTGTCAGCGGGCTGTACCATTTTGTTTTGGTTCAATGTTCACCAGGTCTGCAGAAATCCATCAACAGGCAAACACAGAATTAATCACGTAACTTTATTTTTCGCAGTGATAGTTAAAACTTTATGGCTACCCTCTCATTCTTACGAACAGCCACTGAAGGAATTCAAACATTAATGGGGAGAAAATGGCACAATCATTTCGTTATATATTGCCATTAAACTTAACAGCTAGCAGTGACCATCACCTGTATACACCGGAACATTTAAAGAATTATGTTATACGAGAACGTTGAGTTTCAGGAAAAGAAAGGATTGTGAAAAACGAAACGAGGGACAAATATACAAATGTAAATTTTCTTGGGCTATTGTGTTAGTGAACAATTCTTGGAACTGTTGACGAGGCGCAGCTTTAATACGAGTGTCTTCTAACGCTTATAGGAATAGTATGTCTCCATATTCAAAGACTAAATATGGAACATTGATTTCAAAGCAGGGAATGGTTCAGATTACCAATATCCACAGGCCTAATCCGCAACCAAGGAACTGCGCTCAGATATGTGTTTCCGACTTGTATATGCTAGTACTGCGTACACTTGACACCACAAATAATGACCAAAACTGAAATTTGAACTATCCGTCATACTACACAGCAGCAATTAATATTATAGGGCGTATAGTACCGGTCATAAAAATAAAGAGCACTTGTAAGTGTGAGAATAACTGAAGGATTATCAATAGCCATCCGGTGTGGCCGTGCGGTTCTAGGCGCTTCAGTCTGGAACCGCGTGACCGCTACGGCCGCAGGTTCGAATCCTGCCTCGGGCATGGATGTGTGTCCTTAGGTTAGTTAGGTTTAAGTAGTTCTAAGTTCTAGGGGATTCATGGCCACAGATGTTAAGTCCCATAGTGCTCAGAGCCATTTTTTGATTATCAATATGCGGTGAAGTGTTCTGCACATGTGGATGAGTATGTAATGGAAGAAAGTGAGAAAGTGAAATCTGTTGCTGGCATACAGCGTACTCTTCTCGAAATTAATCAGATTCGAGATAAACGGCACAATTATAAAGATACTTCATCGTCAACGCTGTCACGATCGTTGTTATACTAGAAACTGCAAGAACGTTTGGAGTTTTTACTTTACAAATTGTTGCAATCTTGCGAACATAACTGGTGCGCTACTACTTGCCTTCACCATGATGGCTAAATATTGACGATTAAAATTTCCCCCGACTCCAGAATTTCTATGACCAAACTTCGGTGATGACAGTTACTAGAGCCGAGGTCGCCGAAGCAGGCCTGTGCAGTGTCGCACAGTTCAGAGGTGGTCAGTTGCTATCCTGGAGGAGGTGTAGTATACTGCCGGCAAGCGAAGGGGAGGTGGTGGCGTGAAGATCCCGTCAACCGACTTCGCGCCAACGTCCCGTATTACACAAACATCTCCACGATGTGACATACAGTCGGGGCATGTAACTGTTGATAGTGACTTGTCACGCGGATGCGGATGTAAAGCCTCGCACCGGTTTTCACCTTCTCCTTCTACGATCATCATAGAACACAAACACGGGACACACACACATCCGTTGCAGTCACCTACGCTCAACGAAGATACTTAAAAACACTCTTGGAAAGGGACCATTCCGCTAGGAGACAGTAAATCCTTTATGAAGATGGTATCTGTTCTTTCGGACATGGCCGAAAGAACAGATACCATCGATGACCATGAAGCTCGCTTAGAATGAAATGATAATTAAATCAAGACCCTAAGCTGTCGACAGGAGTTGATATACATCAACGGGGACAGGTGAAAATGTGTGCTCCGACCGGGACTCGAACCCGGGATCTCCTGTTTACATGGCAGACGCTCTATCCATCTGAGCCACCGAGGGCACAGAGGATAGTGCGACTGCATGGATTTATCCATTGCACCCTCCCCGTGAGACCTACATCTCCAACTTAATGTCCACACACATGTCCGAAAGAACAGATACCATCTTCTTATAGTTAAGGCTAACCAGCCATTGACCTCCCCCTTCTGTGCTGGATGCACACGCATTGCCCGAACTCTTACGGGACTCGGTAAGATTGTCTGCCCTGAGTAATGAGTGTAATCGGCAGGGGTACTAGGAATGTAGTGTGTGGACATTATCACGAAAGGAATGTTTTTCATACATTGCCTGACAAGAAATGGTGAACCACCCAAAAGTAGTCGCATAACTTCGTACACTTACGCATCAGGAGCGCTTATGTAACTAAGATACGAGTTGCAGTTTTCATGTGACAGGTAGAATGGCCACCAGATGGCTACTAGGGTGCATCAATGTTGCTCATGTTTAGTGCAGTTACCAGGGCTGTTAAGGTATGTGAACGACGTCAGCTGTTGAGTGATCAATTTGAAGTCCAGGGAGATGCCGTGTACTCGTGCGAGACCTGACAGAGTTTGAAAGGGGCATCGTTGCAGGTCTCCATTTGGTGGGCTGGTCGAATTCTGCAGGACCCATATTTGTGGGGCACTTAGATGTGACAGTGTGGGAACGTCAAGGTTCCAATCTGACCACCACAAGGGAGGACTGCCGCATTGTAGACCAAGCGCATCATATCCCTTTCACATCTCGCCCTCCATCCGAAAACAAGTAATGTAGTCCGTGCAACATTCTGTGCCGTCCCACATCACTGGTCAGAGACTAGCAGCAGACAGACTAGGCAATTATTGTTCCATGTGTAGGCTGGTGGCCGGCCGCTGTGACCGAGCGGTTCTAGGCGCTTCAGTCCGGAACCGCGCTGCTGCTACGGTCGCACGTTCGAATCCTGCCTCGGGCATGGATGTGTGTGATGTCCTTAGGTCAGTTAGGTTTTAGTAGTTCTAAGTCTAGGGGACTGATGACGTCAGATGTTAAGTCCCATAGTGCTTAGTCATTTGAACCATTTGTAGGCTGCTGTTAACAGCATAATACGAGCAGCTGCGTTTGGAGTGGTGCTGTGAACAAGAAGTATGAAGACCTGGGATAAGGTCCCATGATTCTAATGCTTTGGAGCGCCAAAGTGGCACCACTCCTGACGTCGAGGTGTGGAAAGCCATTGGCTATTTCTTCAGGTCATGGCTGGTACAGGATGAGAGAACTCCTACGGTTTAACGGTGTATCACGGACTTCCTTCATCCTCATGTGTTATGTTTCACACAACAGTGTCGTGGTACCACTTTTCAACAGGACAACGCTCACCCACCCACGGCACGTCTCTATGAACCACCTGCATGATGTTCAGATACTCCTGTGGCCATCACAGTCCCTAGATTTTTCTCCGATAGAACACGTCTGGGAGTGGCACGTATGTCACTCTGTCCCAGAGCCAGTATCCAGGATATCGATGGCCATTTACACTGAAGTGATGAAACTCATGGAGATGCGATATGCAAATACGCAGATGGTGGTAGTGAAGCGTACATCAGCTATAAAAGAGGAGTGCATTGGCGAAGTTGTCATTTGTACACATAAGTGATTCACGTCGAAAGGTTTCTAACATGAGTATGCACGCACGATGGGAATTAACACGCTTTGCACGCGGATGGTAAGTGGAGCTAGACGAATGGCACATTCCATTTCCGAAATCGTTAGGGAATGCAATATTCCGAGAGCCACAGTGTCAAGAGTGTCCAGAGAATACCAAATTTCAGACATTACCTCTCACCACAGACAATGCACGAGCTGACGGCTTTCACTTAACGACCGAGAGCAGCGGCGTATGCGCAGAATTGTCAATGCTAACAGACAAGCAACACCGCGCGAAATAACCGCAGAAATCAATGTGGGACGTATGACGAAAGCATCCATTAGGACTGTAAGGCGAAATTTGGTGTTAAAGGGCTATGACAGCAGACGATCGACGAGAGAGTGTCTTTCCTAACAGCACGACATCTGCTGAAGCACCTCGTGACCTATTGGTTGGACAATTGTCAGATGACTCCCGATTTCAGAGCTGATGGTAGGGTTCGAGTATGGCGCATACCTCACGAAGCCGTGGGCACAAGTTGTCAACAAGGCACTGTGCAAGCTGGTGGTAGCTGTGTAATGGTTATGGCTGTGTTTACATGGCATGCACTGGGATATCCGGTCCAACTGTGCCGGCCATTGACTGCATATGGTTGGGTTAGGCTACTTGGACACCATTTGCAGCCACTTACGGACTTCATGTTCCCAAACTACGATGGAATTTTTATGGATGACAGTGCGTCATGTCACCGCGACCGGTTTGAAGAACATTCTCGACAGTTCGAGCGAATGATTTGGCTACCCAGGTCGTCAGACATGAACCCGATCTAACATTAATAGGGCATAATTGAGAGGTCAGTTCATGCAACGAAATCCTGCAAGGGGTTGAACGTGGTACTGATACGTGGGCTTATATTGCCGAGTTCTACATATATTTGACTCGCTATTGTAAGCACTGAAATAACATCAGATCCCACCTCAACCCATGAAATTTCATTTCGGTTACTCCTTCCCATCTAAATGTTTCCCTTTTTTGTCAGGTAACGTACGTATGTCGACTGAAGGAATTTAAAGTTGAATGATCTCGTGAAAGGAGACATTTACTGGCACCGCAGTGGGACTGTACAACCTTTTACAACTTGGAAAAATAGACGCCCGACTCAAAGACCGTAGCTGCAGCGCCGTACTGGTTGGATGTACTCCAGAGGAAGAGGCCAGAGAAAGCAGTGTTGCTCGTGCAGGGCGGAGCAGCTGGGAGGGAGGGTGCCGGAGGCGCGCTGGAGTGCGAGTGTGCCCTGGGGCGACGGCCACGGCGGCGTGTCGAGGACGGCCGCGCCGCGCGGTCGATACGACCTTGCGTGCGGCGCGCGTGCGCGTGCGCTGGCCGAGGCGACGCGGCGGCCGACGCGCCCCCCCTCCCCCACTCTCTTTCCTCTGACACTCCCCCTCCTCCTCCTCCTCCTGGACCTCCCCGCCCCTTCGCAGCCAGACGAGAGCGCGAGCCGCCAGCCTGCGCGGCGGCGTGGACACGCACGTGGCCGTGGACGCGCCACCGCTCTCCAATCCCTCCACCAACAGCACTACGGCAGCTGATCCTTTCCGCTTCAACGCCGACATTCGCTTCCGTAGCTGAGTAACCACTGTGTGTGATTGTTACACAGCCAGCTGAATTTACGTAATCGTAGCGAACAAAAAATTATTGTTTGATCAAAATAACAAAGTGATACACAATCGCGCATATTAAGGGCGATGTTGTCGGGCGTTTCCGGTCTGCGTAAATTAAAGTCTCTGTACTGTATGTCCATCTTTTCACAGATAGCGAGACTCGGCTGTTCGGTGCAGAACGTCAAATTAAACACCTTTCACCCATCTAGTTTCCTAACTTGTTTTATTTGGCTACGAGTTTCAGCGTGTTACTACGCCATCTTCAGGCCCCTGACCGACGTGTAGGAAGATTCCACCTCGGTTCCGATCAGAACAGGAACCAGCAATACTGGTTTTAGTAGATTTATGCTTGCCATCTTCGACAGTTGATGGTACCGCTGTATCAACAACAAATCTACACTACTGGAAATTAAAATTCCTACACCACGAACATGACGTGCTACAGACGCAAATTTAACCGACAGCAAGAAGATGTGATATGCAAATGATTAGCTTTACAAAGCATTCACACAAGGTTGGCGCCGGTGGCGACATCTGCAACGTGCTGATATGAGAAACGTTTACAACCGATTTCTCATACACAAACAGCAGTTGACCAGCGTTTCCTGGTGAAACGTTGTTGTGATGCCTCGTGTAAGGAGGAGAAATGCGTACCATCACGTTTCCGACTATGATAAAGGTCGGATTGTAGCCTATCGCGATTGCGGTTTATCGTATCGCGACATTGCTGGTCACGTTGGTCGAGATCCAATGACTGTTAGCAGAATATGGAATCGGTGGGTTCGGGAGATGAGAGGGAGATCAGAGGCATCATACCCGCATAGCTGTAACGGATCGTGCAGCCACGTCTCGATCCCTGAGTCAACAGATAGGGACGTTTGCAAGACGACAGCCATCTGCACAAACAGTTCGACGACGTTTGCAGCAGCATGGACTATCAGCTCGGAGACCATGGCTGCGGTTACCCTTGACGCTGCATCACAGGAGCGCCTGCGATGGTGTACTCGACGACGAACCTGGGTGCACGAATGGCAAAACATTTTTTCGGATGAATCAAGGCTCCGTTTACAGCATCATGATGGCCGCATCCGTGTTTGGCGACATCGCGGTGAACGCACATTGGAAGCGTGTATTCGTCATCACCCGGAATGATGGTGCGGGTGCCATTGGTTACACGTCTCGGTCACCACTTATTCGCATTGACAGGCTCTTTGAACAGTGGACGTTACATTTCAGATGTGGCTCTACCCTTCATTAGATCCCTGCGAAACCCTACATTTCAGCAGAATAATGCACGACCGCATGTTGCAGGTCCTGTACGGGCCTTTCTGGATACAGAAAATGTTCGACTGCTGCCCTGGCCAGCACATTCTCCAGATCTCTCACCAACTGAAAACGTCTGGTCAATGGTGGCCGAGCAACTGGGTCGTCACAATACGCCAGTCACTACTCTTGATGAACTGTGGTATCGTGTTGAAGCTGCATGGGCTGCTGGACCTATACGTGCCATCCAAGCTCTGTTTGACTCAATGCCCAGGTATATCAAGGCCGTTATTACGGTCAGAGGTGGTTGTTCCGGGTACTGATTTCTCGCGATCTATGCACCCAAATTGCGTGAAAATGTAATCACATATCAGTTCTAGTATAATATATTTTTCCAATGACTACCCGTTTATTATCTGCATTTCTTCTTGGTGTAGCAATTTTAATGGCCAGTAGTGTACTAATACCAGTATTACTGGCTCCTGTTTTCATCAGAACCGAGGTGGAATCTTCCTATACGTCGGTCAGGGGCCTGAAGATAGCGTAGTAAATCGGTGAAACTGGTAGACAAATAAATTAATTCTCGAAAGGAGACGGCTGAAAGGCGTTTGGTGGTGGTGGTTAGCGTTTAACGTCCCGTCGACAACGAGGTCATTAGAGACGGTGAAAGGCGTTTAATTTGATATCCTACATTCAATTCATTTCAGTATTCGCTTCGTTTAGGAGATGGGATTACTCCTATCACTTTTCTGTTGACGATTGTTACGTTACTGGTCGCAAACGTCGTTAATAACTGTCTACAGCAGTGGTCGTCAAAACTTTTACCTAGGAGCCAATATCAACATTGCAGAGCAAAAAAAAAAAAAAAAAAAAGGTTCAAATGGCTCTGAGCACTATGGGACTTAACTTCTGAGGCCATCAGTCCCCTAGAACTTAGAACGACTTAAACCTAAGGACATCACACACATCCATGCCCGAGGCAGGATTCGAACCTGCGACCGTAGCGGTCGCGCGGTTCCAGACTGTAGCGCATAGAACCGCTCGGCCACTCCGGCCGGCGTAGAGCAACACCTCGGCCACATGGAAAGGAGTGGGGTGGGAGGCGTGAAGGGGGAGGGTCAATGGCAGCGACGGTTTTAAATAATATAACTTAATTAATTCAAAATTTTCACAAAGGAATAGAATTGCGGGAGATAGCTGCTTTTTATATAAAACGGTTTAGCAGTCAGTTATATCTGTTGTGTTACGCGTGTTTCTTGGAAGTAAGCAAATCTGAGTGGGGTTAACATGTTGGCCACTTCTCCCGACGAGTTGCGCGTCCGCTTTCTCCGATCGGACGCCATTTCGGCCTTAGTGATCCACAGAAAAAACTATCAAACTGAAATAAACGGACGGTAACTGCATTTGTAGGCCAAAAGACGTTGTTTAAACAATGATACTGTAGAAACTTATTACTCTCCCTACAAGTGAGGTAATAAGAATAATATAAATGACTTATCTTACATCAGACGACTCAAAAACAAAAAAGTTTTCACGAAAAGCAGACGAGCAAGCTACTCAGTCAATCTCACTGACAACAATGGCTATGTGTATTAGAACTAGTCTCACCACTTCTCGGCGGGCAACAGCGTTCTTCGGGACAAAAAAAAATAAGCAATGGCCACTTTTCCCGTCTTGGCCACTTTACCCCAAACCTTCCCCAACCGATATTACTATTAACTGACAACCTAATACGGTATATTAATTAATAACGGTAACTGCAATATGAGACTCGATCACAAGTGTTTACTAAATGTTTAGAATCTCGTTTTCCTTTTACTCATTGCATTATATGACGATGGCCTTCATTTGATATCACATTACTAGCTCCAAACATGTACCACATTTGACGATAAATGTGTCTAATCTGTATGTTACTTTCGACTGACACTTCTACCACAGCAGATGATCGGTGTACTTGGGCACGCTCGTGAGTTGTCAGCTTTGGATAACACACAATAAAACGTATCGCCTCTCACTTCCTTAAAGCACGCAGTGGCCGATCTACATACCACTCTACCACTGAGGTGAGCGCCGAACTTAACGGTTAGCTCACGGCCGAATTTACCAAAGTCAATTACAATTTAGCACATCTTAAAATATTACTGTTTCTGTATATTTTTGTTTGTTACTGGGCAAGAAACCTACACTCTTTAAGCTCAAACTTTAGCTGACGTTTCTGGATTCTGCTGTTAGTTGCTTGAAGCATATTATTGTTAAATGCAGCTGAGAACCGCGGGTCTCACGAACGCTTGATCCGAGCAGTATGCAGTTTGATGACCACTGGTCTACAGCAGCTGGCAACTGAGATATGAGAACGATGAGCAGAACTGAACGTGTGACCAGCCCCATTCTCTGACTGCTTGTTGCTGTGGTACCTGTCCTCTAAACAAGTAGTTAATTAGTTGTCGATACCTTTTTCATTGTGATCCAGGTTGTAATCTTCCCCCTCCTCCCTTCTTCCATCTATTGTCCATATCAAACAATGCCCAGTCCAAGTAATTAATAAGCAAAGTCTTTTACGAAGATTTAAGGAAGCGAAGATTACAATAAACTTTCAAGTTTACTTAGCTTGTCATACCGAGATGGCTCCATTTCTTCTTGTCTAGGGGTCTGATTGTTAAAGCTTAAAATCTAACATCAGATCCTCACGGTTGGCTTGAACTAAATAAATTTGGAGATTGTTGTTGCAGAATTTTTTACAGAAATATATTTTCCACTGATTTTCTCACATTTTAGTGTATCATACAGTATTTTGGTTTTTCACATTAAAAAAGCCGAAATTACATTGTTCGCACCTATTATACAAAAATACGTCAGGTCACATCAGAGGCAAGCTTACGACTCTCACACTGTGCGGAAATAACTATATTCCAAAGGGTTTACAATTTTTCTTAAAAAATGAATTCCTACTAGTTTTCGTTACATTATTAATTTCGATTATTATTTCATAAATGAATCGAGGAATAAACATAGTAAACAGTACAGGATTGCTGGAAACACTTTCAATGAAGTGTCTAAATGTCTGGTGTCCCATTCATCCTTAAGAGTTGAAACCAGAGAAGGTAGTGATGTCGGATGCTGCGGTTTGGAGTGAAGTCGACGAATTAGCTTATCGCCATAGTTGCCATTGGGTTCAGATCGGTATTCTGAGCAGGCCAGTCCACTTCAACAATTTTATTGTTGTCAAACCATTTCGTCACAGGCGCTGTTTTATAACAGAATGCGTCGTAACGCTGACAGGAAGAACCACCGTCTCCGAATTGTTCCTCTACTCCACGCATTACAAAATGCTGTAACATGTTCACAACCTCCCACATTTAGCTTTTGCTGAACCGCAATGAGGGAATCACACCCTAACCTTGAAAAGGCATAACGCAATACCTCCTCTGTTGGCACTGAACATGATGACAAGTAATCTTCATCAGGCATTCGTCAAACCCAAACCCTTCCATCGACTACCACAGAGTATGGCGTGATTCATTACTCCATGTCACTCATTTTCAGTCATCCACTGTCCAATGACGTCGCAATTTACGCCACCTCAGGCATCACTTAACAGTGGCTACAGAAATACGTGCCTTACGAGGAGCTGCTTGGTTTTTGGACCCTGTCTTTTTAAAATGCGAGCTGGACTGCTGGGAGCACTTTCTAACTCAAAGGTGATTCGCGCCGTTGATTTCAGATGTATTTTTCCAACACCCCTCCCACCCCCCTCAATGTTCGAAAATCCCAGTCTGCAAGCGCTTCAGCACATGAAGTCTGCCTGGTGTTAGTTTAACTGTGTTTATTCCTTCATTTTTCCGTTTAACGTTGAGCACTTCCAGAAAAGCTGTAATGTCCCAGAGGGATTTGTTACTTACGTGACACACGATGACAGGTCCACAATCGAAGTCACTGAGCTCTTGCAACCGACCCATACTGCTGTTTCTAGTTCTCTGCTGACAACATAATATTCCCCACCTTCTTTTATAGAAGCGGAAACGACTTCGTGACACATAGCTGTGAACTCCGCCTTACATAGGGATGTCCGGATACTTTTGATAAGACGGTGAATAGCTGAAGTCACTCTTCGATGATCAGATCCTCTAGACCTACCAGAGTGTGAGCATGGTGAATGCTACATTTCACCGGCTGTTCCAAATAGCCCCATTCATTTTTTGTGGAATTAAGATGGGTTGATTTAGGGGCCAGTCGAGATGTTGAACAGAAACAATTTAGAAAGTAAACGAGCTTTCATAAGTTCTACAATTTTACGTAATTGTAAATGCACAATAGCTATTGATTTTTGCATAATAGGCACAGAAGGAAAAAATAAATATGGGATTTAACGTCCAGTTGACGACGTAGACATAGAAGACGGAGCTCAAAATCGGATGGGCTAAGGATAAGGTCGGAAATCAGCAGTGCCCTCCCGAAGAAACTATTCCGACCACCCATCTTAAGCGATTTTGGGAAATCCTGGGAAAGCTACACCTGGAGAGCCGGGCGGGGACTTGAGCAGTCGTCCTCCCGAATCCGAATACAGTGTCTTATCGCTACGCCCCCTCATACGGTATAGCCGTATAATTTTGCAGACTCTTCATGTGTACTAACAGTACGCTGCTTACAGAAGCTTTTGGTATCATGCATGGTAAATCCGCTCACAATGAAAGCTAACAAACGTGGCCACCTCGAACACCCAATCTCAACGTAATGAGATTGAACATCGAGTACTGTATCTGGATATTGCAGTCGAGCGTCTAATAGTGAGATGAAAAATGGAGCGTGACACATTTCTCCTGCATTCGAACTGTATTTCTTGCTGGAAGTATTTGTCAATTACTTTGGTGAATTACGAGGTGCATTCAAGTTCTAAGGCCTCCGATTTTTTTTCTCCGGACTGGAAAGAGGTAGAAACATGCGCATTGTTTTAAAATGAGGCCGCGTTCATTGTCAATAGGTCCCAGAGCTGGCAGCACCGTACGGCAGATGGAATTTTACCGCCAGCGGCGAGAATGAGAACTGTTTTAAATACTTAAAATGGCGACGTTTTCCTTACTTGAACAGCGTGCAATCATTCGTTTTCTGAATTTGCGTGGTGTGAAACCATTTGAAATCCATCGACAGTTGAAGGAGACATGTGGTGATGGAGTTACGGATGTGTCGAAAGTGCGTTTGTGGGTGCGACAGTTTAATGAAGGCAGAACATTGTGTGACAACAAACCCAAAACAACCTCGGGCTCGCACAAGCCGGTCTGACGACATGATCGAGAAAGTGGAGAGAATTGTTTTGGGGGATCGCCGAATGACTGTTGAACAGATCGCCTCCAGCGTTGGCATTTCTGTGGGTTCTGTGCACACAATCCTGCATGACGACCTGAAAACACGAAAAGTGTCATCTAGGTGGGTACCACGAATGCTGACGGATGACCACATGGCTGCCCGTGTGGCATGTTGCCAAGCAATGTTGACGCGCAACGACAGCATGAATGGGACTTTCTTTTCTTCGGTTGTGACAATGGATGAGACGTGGATGCCATTTTTCAATCCAGAAACAAAGCGCCAGTCAGCTCAATGGAAGCACACAGATTCACCGCCACCAAAAAAATTTCGAGTAAACGCCAGTACTGAAAAAATGATGGTGTCCATGTTCTGGGACAGCGAGGGCGTAATCCTTACCCATTGCGTTCCAAAGGGCACTACGGTAACAGGTGCATCCTACGAAAATGTTTTGAAGAACCAATTCCTTCCTGCACTGCAACAAAAACGTCCGGGAAGGGCTGCGCGTGTGCTGTTTCACCAAGACAACGCACCCGCACATCGAGCTAACGTTACGCAACAGTTTCTTCGTGATAACAACTTTGAAGTGATTCCTCATGCTCCCTACTCACGTGGCCTGGCTCCTAGTGACTTTTGGCTTTTTCCAACAATGAAAGACACTCTCCGTGGCCGCACATTCACCAACCGTGCTGCTATTGCCTCAGCGATTTTCCAGTGGTCAAAACAGACTCCTAAAGAAGCCTTCGTCGCTGCCATGGAATCATGGCGTCAGCGTTGTGAAAATTGTGTACGTCTGCAGGGCGATTACGTCGAGAAGTAACGCCAGCTTCATCTATTTCAGGTGAGTAGTTAATTAGAAAAAAAATCAGAGGCCTTAGAACTTGAATGCACCTCGTACGTAACACCCATTGCTAATGCGAGAATATGTTTACCTCCAGAATTTGATCGCCATAAAACACCAGCATATATACTATATACATGTAAATGTATACATGTATACTAAATGTGTATATTTATTACAATCCGTTCACTACCAATAACTCCCTACCCAAATTCTTTAAAGAATCATATTTCCATGGATAAAAGAGCTTCAAACGTTAAATTTATGGGACTTAATATCTGAGGTCGTTAGTCCCCTAGACTTAGAACTACTTCAACCTAACTAACCTAAGGACATCACACACATCCATGCCCGAGGCAGACTCGAACCTGCGTCCGTAGCGGTCGCGCGGTTCCAGACTGAAGCGTCTAGAACCGCTCGGCCTCAGAGGCCGGCAGCTTCAAACGTCTCACTGCTTTACAAATCAGTTAATGTGCTAAGTATTTGATGTTAAGCATGTAAAACCTTTTGGTTGCAGAAGCAAAACCCTAATTATGTTGGTTCTATTGGTGTCGGATTATTCAGGCACAACTTACGAAAAAATCAAAACCAAAATTGGTAAACTAAACAAAAGTAATAAGCCCCCTATATGTTCGCGTAAAACCTTTTTGGCAAATAGTGCATACGGTCAGACAGTTAATTTTTGACTGGGTCATAGGAAAAGCAAGGTATAATAGCAAAGTCAGTAATATACGCTTTGTTTTCAGAAAAGTTAGTTTTTCACGCACCTCAATGATTATGATCTCATAGCTCCTAAGATATGTGTCGTAGAATGATTCAGTTTTGCTGCTACACTCAGTGGTATATGTGGACACTGCCTGCAAAAGTCTTGCGAGTAGAAGTAGTAAAAGCAAAGTAATAAATTAATACGTCATGCTTGATAACGAAATTTTACTGCATGAACAGCAAAATATATTAAGCGCCAGCCTTGTGCCTATCTTCATTTTGTCGGTCGTGAAAAAGTTTCAAAAAATGTGAAATTATGTGTAAAGTTTGTTGTAAGTCGCTAACTGCTCTCATTCTCAAATACTGGATGAATATATTCTAGATAATTTACGCTGTGTCAAGAATTATACATAGTTTCTAACTTCAAAAGTTGTCTTATTGTGTCATATCTTTAACGTAAGGTTAGTTCTCTTAATGCATAAGAGTATGACAGGATTATAAATTTTTAAATTTGGTCAATAATTAAACAAAAAATTCAAATCAAAACTTCTTTTGAGCCTCGAAGCAGTTAGACTGGGCTTTCCGACAGTTTAAAAAGTTCGTCCTGGTGGATTTAGCTTCAATAGTGAAGAAAAAAAAAATTTAAATGTGGTGAGAATCGCCAAGACGAGTGGTCAGGAAAGAACATTTGCGTGTTGTCGATCGTGTCTACCGACTCTACGTGCACGACCTGACAGGAAGGCCGTAGCTACTAGACTTGGCGCACGTTCCGCAGGAAGCTCTATGTTAGAGCTGGTGTACACGCTGCGGTTTGGCCAAGGTGTGGAGTGGTTCTCTGCAGCGTTCTGAAGTGACTCCTTCAGCTCGAGATCTGCACCGCTCCTCCACGTCTTACTGGAGGCGAATAAGCCACTTCCCTGCTGGCGTTTGAAAGCGAAAAAAAGCGTGCGGTAGACTCCTGTTGTGTTGCCGTCTGATTAAAAAGATTACACGGTCCGGACAACAAATTTTTCTGTTGACGTGATAGTGTTGCACAGTTTTTCAGTCTTCAAGGTGCAGTTGTGAGATTTGAATGATGTGATGAAAGAAAAGTGGAACAGAACAAGATCCACATCTGACTTTTTGCGTTCAAACAGTCCAGTATCAAACACCAAATTACTGTGTTTGCATTTTCAGACGTGGTGTCTGATATTGCACTACTTGAATGTAAAAGTAATTTGGATTTGAAAAAGTGGCTTTAGTCAGATGTAAATATTGTTCTGTTCCACTTTGCCTTGAACACACCTGTACTATGAATAGCTGTGCAACATTATGAAGTCAGTAAAAAAATTCTTTGTTCAGACAGTGTAAACTACAATTATTTTAAGCAGAGACAAATACAGCAATAAGTCATGAAATTGAAATGTGTTTTGGTCCTATTACATCGATATTTCGTTCCTCCGCGTTCCCGAAGTACTCCTTTTACATTTCGAGTAAGAGGTTATTGAAATATCTCTCGTGATAAGAAGCGCAGTTTCCCATACGAATGTCTCATACCACTGTTTCTGGATGAACGATTTATAATCTAAAACACATTTTCGTGCTATTCTGAGCGTTTGAAGCCACACACTTCCCTTGTGAAAATACCGTAGAATTCCAAAAATTTGGGCAGTTCCACTCTTTCACACTGTATAGTTATCGATTGCGTTTCTTGTATCCACCTTTAATTTGGTATGCTTTTGAACTTCCTTTTTTCTCTTTGCATGACCCCTCTTCGGAGTATTTTGGGCCCAGAACGTTTCTGATTATTTTTCGTTCTTTCTTTTGTATCCATTTTAAAACGACAGTTTCAGCACGATTAAGGGACTTTGGTTTTCGGTGACCTGTTGCAGTGTCCCAGTTTTCTGTATTTTAAGATGCCTTTTTCCCACCCCTTTTGTAAGTTTGATGATTGTCCCTTTTTTTCGTCAACGACTTATATAGCCATTCTATTCTACGCCAGTCTGTTGAACGGTTTCGATGAAATATTTGAACTGAGAAATCTATAGACTTTTTTTGTATTCAGTTAAGCTGTGATGAAAATATGTGTGTGTATGGGAACCATGATCAGTAGTAAAAGAACCTGAAGGCCCTAATCCAATCAGGTTAAATAAATAAATATTTAAATAAATAATGATTGTGTTGTTAATGGTGACACTGAAAACGAAGACATAGTGGTACATGAAGTCGATGAGGTAGATGAATGTGAAGATGGTGGAACTGATGATGAAAATGATGAAGATGAAAATAATAGAACCCACAGTGTCTGGAGCTTTATAGGATTGTTTCGGTAAATGCTTTAATGTTAACAATATAGAAAGGATGATCTGAACTCCTCCCGAACAGGCGATAAAGGCCCAACGGTACCGACCGGCCGTTGTGTCAACCTCAGTCCACAGGCGCCACTGGATGCGGATATGGAGGGGAATGTGATCAGCACACGCTCTCGACGGTCACCCATCCAAGTGCTAGCCCAGCCCGACAGCGCTTAATTTCGGTGATCTGATGGGAACCGGTGTTACCACTGCGGCGAGGCCGTTGGGCGGTATAGAAAGGATGAGGAAGATAAAGCCGGACATTGGCTTTAACAGTGTTCGCGTAGGAGGCAGAAGACTAGAGTTGCGCTCTATGAAAACTACGGCTCGGTAATTTCGGTGCAGTACTTCAACGTAGTAAATGGTACGGTTACCTGTAGCATTGGTAGCATTGTTAGGAAAAGAACGTAAAGAAATGTAAGGGAGAAAAAATGAGAACCGTAGAATTCTTTTTGTTTCCTGTTTGTTTGTTTGTTTGTATTCTGCATATAATTAGAACTGCACATCGTTCGAAGTTAGTCCATTGTTTAATCCTTACAAAAAATAAATTGCATTTTAGAAGTAATAGAGCTTGATTGACCGCGTGACTACTGCGCTCTTATGTAACGAAATCAACTACTTTCTATGCAAGTACAGTTTACATGCACAAACATAAAAAAATCTTTATTTTACAGTCAATAGGACGTTCTTCATCATGGTCAAAGGCCAGAGTTTATCTTTATTAAAAATGGCTCTGAGCACTATGGGACTTAACTGCTGAGGTCATCAGTCGCCTAGAACTTAGAACTACTTAAACCTAACTAACCTAAGGACATCACAAACATCCATGCCCGAGGCAGGATTCGAACCTGCGACCGTAGCGGTCGTGCGGTTCCAAACTGTAGCGCCTAGAACCGCTCGGCCACTCCGGCCGGCTATCTTTATTATTCATAAGATATGAATAAGAGAAAAATGTTTTATATAAGCTCAACGAAGTTTTGAAATGGTGTTTTATATGTTTTTGATCTGCTTTTTTTTTTAATTTTATCTTTTTTGACGAAACTGGGTTTTCCAGCTCAGCATCCCTCTGTTTTACGTTGCAAATCAACAATTCTCGAATAAAACCTGAATTAAACATTGACAATTTCAATTTTGCCATAAATACAGTTTATTTTTAGATAATGGACAGGGGGATAAGTATGTAGAACAAAAATGTTCTGCAGGTTGTACAGCCCTGTATATATCCTCACTCAGTTTCTAGACCGTTCACCGATTCCAGTTTCTTGAAACTCTAGTAAGACACTGGCCGCATATGTAAACAAAGCTATCGAAATGACGTAACGCCCGATAGGTATGCAACACACCTAACGTTCAAGCAACGCAGTTACGATCTTAACTGACCAAACTACTAGAGAAACTACCGTATTGTATGGGACTGGGGCCCTAGAAATGACGGAGAGGCTTCGTCCCCGCCGTAGCCCTCAGCGGTTCACAACCCCGCAACAGGCTACAGCAGTCCACCCACCCCACCGCCGCCCCACACCGAACCCAGGGGTATTGTGCGCCTCCCAGTGGACCCCGCAGGAACGTCTCATACGAGACGAGTGTAACCCCAATGTTTGCATGGTAGAGTAATTATGGTGTACGCGTACGTAGAGATAGTGTTTGCGCAGCAATCGCCGATACAGCGTAACTGAGGCGGAATGAGGGGAACCAGCCCGCATTCGCCGAGGCAGATGGAAAACCATCCACAGACTGGCCGGCACACCGGACCTCGACACTCATCCGCCGGGATGATTCGTGCCAGAGACCGGAAAGCAGTGCATTTGACCGCACGGCTAACCGGGCCTCAGAAACTACAGTTCTTTACACTTACTTACGGCAGCCTACGATAGTTTAACACCGCTGTAGAAGAAATACGCGACAGAGAATTTGCTCAGTGAACGTTGCAAGGCGTAGCACTGTCTATTAACGATGCCAAGGACTCCTAGTGTCAACATTAAGGCCACGAAACTGCATCGCTGTCTTCTTAGTTTCAGTGTGGGCAACAGGGGGCTAGACTAAATCAAATAACTGTGTCTTTAATTAATGGACTTTATTATTTGTATTGGCACCAGAGCAGTCTTTTAGCATAGATGACAGCTCATCGGTCTTAAAGTAATATTGTGGGAGTTTGCGCGTAACGAAGCGCTCCGAGGGAGCAGTAGGCGGGCAGCTAGTTGGATGTATTTACTTACGGAGGGAGCGGTGTGGAGATGGCGGCGGTTGGCAGGGGGCAGCGTTTCCAGAAGGCGGGGCTAGGCGGGGCGGCGCCATGAAATATGCATGCCGCGCGCCGTCCCCAGGCTCCATTCAACGCGTCGCAGCCGTGGGGGCTGCGGGCCCGCGCTCCGCTCTGCCTGCCTTCTGCCTACGGCTGACCCCGTTTCCTCGGCGCCGCCACTCGGTAAATATGACGGGCCGGCGATGAAGTGGCCTTCCCACTTCCATTACGTTACCAGAAGCCGCGCCAGACTTTATTACGTTCCCTCCTTCGGCGTCGTCCGATCATTCACATAAAATGCGCCAAAACGTTTTGCTCCCCCCGCATATCTGCCAAAGCGTGCGGGAAGGAATATGTAGGCTAAAAAACATAACTTTACTGTGAACTAAAAACAAAACAATAATCAAAACAGGAGCCAAAATCGAAGGCGGTATGTGGATGCGTAAAAGCTCAGGAGAACTGTATTCCCTGACGGAACCGCGAAGCCGGCCGAAGTGGCCGTGCGGTTCTAGGCGCTGCAGTCTGGAACCGTGAGACCGCTACAGTCGCAGGTTCGAATTCTGCCTCTGGCATGGATGTGTGTGATGTCCTTAGGTTAGTTAGGTTTAACTAGTTCTAAGTTCTAGGGGAGTAATGACCTCAGCAGTTGAGTCCCATAGTGCTCAGAGCCATTTTTTTTGGAACCGCGAACCTGCCATATGTCTCTCTCTGACACCGTCGAACTTGGCACGGTGATAGAAGGATGAAAATAAAGCGACGCGTACTTCGGCTTCTACATCCACACACATCCACATTGAACCTCAATGTAGGCAAGTGTAATGTGCTGCGAATACATAGAAAGGAAGATTCTTTATCATTTAGCTACAATATAGCAGGTCAGCAACTGGAAGCAGTTAATTGGCTCTGAGCACTATGGGACTCAACATCTTAGGTCGTAAGTCCCCTAGAACTTAGAACTACTTAAACCTAACTAACCTAAGGACATCACACACACCCATGCCCAAGGCAGGATTCGAACCTGCGACCGTAGCAGTCCCGCGGTTCCGGACTGCAGCGCCAGAACCGCTAGACCAACGCGGCCGGCAAGCAGTTAATTCCATAAATTATCTGGGAGTAGGGATTAGGAGTCATTTAAAATAGAATGACCATATAAAATTAATCGTCGGTAAAGCAGATAAAGGAAGTACGTTATAGTACACTTGTTCGTCCACTTCTTGAATACTGCTCACCGGTGTGGGATCCGTACCAAAAATGGTTCATATGGCTAGGAGCACTATGGTACTCAACTTCTGAGGTCATCAGTCCCCTAGAACTTAGAACGACTTAAACCTAACTAACCTAAGGAGATCACACACACCCATGCCAGAGGCAGGATTCGAACCTGCGACCGTAGCGGTCTCGCGGTTCCAGACTGTAGCGCCTAGAACCGCACGTCCGATCCGTACCAGATAGGGTTGATAGAAGAGATAGAGAAGGTCCAACGGAGAGCAGCGCGCTTCGTTACAGGATCATTTAGTAATCGCGAAAGCTTTACGGAGATGATAAACTCCAGTAGAAGACTCTGCAAGAGAGACGCTCAGTAGCTCGGTACGGGCTTTGGCTGAAGTTTCGAGAAAATACCTTCAACGAGGAGTCAAGCAGTATATTGCTCCCTCCTACGTGTATCTCAAGAAGAGACCATGAGGATAAGATCAGAGAGATTAGAGCCCACTCAAAGGCATACAGACAATCTTTCTTTCCACGAACAATACGACACTGGAATAGAAGGGAGAACCGATAGAGGTGCTCAAGGTACCCTCCGCCACACACCGTCAGGTGGCTTGCGGAGTATGGATGTAGATGTAGATCCTCCGCAAGCCTCCGTACGGTGCATGGCGGAAGGCACTCTGTACTACTACTAGTCATTGCCTTGCCTGTTCCACTGGCAAACATAGCGAGGGAAAAACGACCATATATATATATGCCCCCGCACGAGCCCTCTACCTTCGTGGTCCTTGCGCGAAATGTGGTTTGGCGTCAGTACGATCGTTCTGCAGTCAGCTCCAAATGCCAGCCGTCTAAATTCACAAGCGTTCGTTGACAAGAACATCGCCTTTCGCTCAGGGATTCCCATTTGAGTTTCCGAAGCATCTCCCTGACACTTGCGTTTTGTTCGAACCTGGTTGATGGTACTGTGGTACTGACAGCGGCATTAGACTGTTTGCCGATGATGCTGTAGTTTACAGGAAAGCAGTATCACACGAAAGCTGTGAACAAATCAATGAAAATTTGCAGAAAATAAATGCTCGGTGTAATGTCTGGCAGTTATCTCTCAATATTAGTAAGTGTAACCTACTGCGTATAACAAGGCGAAAATCCCCATTGATGTACGAATACAAAGTAAATGCCCAATCTGTGGAAGCGGTAACATCCGTCAAGTATCTGGGTGTGACTGTTCGATATGATCTCGAACGGAATGATCAGATTACAGAAGTAACGGGCGAGGGGAGCTCTAGATTGCGGTTCATTGTTAGAATCCTGAAGCGATGCAGTCCTTCACAAAGAAAATTGCTTACAATACATCAGTTCGTCCAGTCTTAGAGTATTGTTCGTCTGTATGGGACCCTTACCAGTTGGGTCTGATTCAAGAGATTGAGAAAGTCCAAAGAAGAGCGGCAAGATTCGTGACTCGTACATTTAGCCATCCCGAGAGCGTTACAAATCTCACTGAATGTTAGAAGTGCGACACACTTGCAGATAGACGACGCGCTAAACGGAAGGGGGTGCTCACTAAATTCCGAGATCCGATCTTCGCCGAATGTAGAGCATATATTATTACCACCAACTGTCAAATCGCGCAATGATCACCATTCAAATATAAGGGAAATTAGAGATCGCAGTAAGGCGTTCAGACGGTCGTTTTTCCCTCGCGCGATCCGCGAGTGGAACGGGGTAGGGGGGGCGGGGCGAATTGTGCCCTCCGTCACACTCCTCTTGGTGGCTAGCGGAGTATATATGTAGATGTAGATGTAGATGAACCTACCGATAACTAATCTAGCAGCCCGTCTCTCAATTGTTTCGCTGTCTTCCTTTAATCCTGCCTGGTATGGATCCCAAACACTCAAGCAGTAATCAAGAACTGATCTTCAAAGGAGAATCACATATTCCTAAAATTCTCCCAATAAACCGGTGTTGACCATTCACCTTCCCTACTACAATCCTTAAATGCTCGCTCCATTTATTATCGCTATGCAACGTTACACCTAGATATACAACCGACGTGATTCTGTCAAGCAGCACGCTATTAATGTTGCATTCGAACATTACTGGTTTCTTTTTCCTATTCATCTGCATTAACTTACATTTTTCTACATTTAGGGCCAGCTGCCATTCATCGCACCAACTAGAAATTCTATCTACTGTACGTCATCTTGATCCAAAGAAGAGCGGCGCGTTTCGTCACAGGGTTATTTGGTAACCGTGATAGCATTACGGAGATGTTTAACAAACTCAAGTGGCAGACTCTGCAAGAGAGGCGCTCTACATGGCGGTGTAGCTTGCTGTCCAGGTTTCGAGAGGGTGCGTTTCTGGATGAGGTATCGAATATATTGCTTCCCGCTACTTATACCTCCCGAGGAGATCACGAATGTAAAATTAGAGAGATTAGAGCACGCACGGAGGCTTTCAGACAGTCGTTCTTCCCGCGAACCATACGCGACTGGAACAGGAAAGGGAGGTGATGACAGTGGCACGTAAAGTGCCGTCCGCCACACACCGTTGGGTGGCTTGCGGAGTATAAATGTAGATGTAGATCCTCCTACTCAACGACAACACCTTCCAGTATAACACGGCATCATCAGCAAATAGCCGCAGATTGCTGCCCACACCGTCCATCAGATTGTTTGTGTGTATGGATAATAAGAGCGGTCCTACCACACTTCCCTGGAGCACTGGTTCAAATGGTTCAAATGGCTGTGAGCACTATGGGACTTAACATCAGTCCCCTAGAACTTAGAACTACTTCAACCTAACTGACCTAAGGACATCGCACACATCCATGCCCGAGGTAGGATTCGAACCTGTGACCACAGCGGTCGCTCGGTTCCAGACTGAAGCGCCTAGAACCGCTCGGCCACACCGGCCGGCCCTGGAGCACTGCTGACGATACCCTTCTCTCTCATGAACGCTCGCCGTCGAGGACACCATACTGGATTCTATTCCTTAGGAAGTCTTCGAACCACTCACATATCTGAGAACCTATCCCGTAAGCTCGTACCTTCGTTAACTGTCTGTGGAGGGACACGGAGTCAAACCCTTTTCGGAAATCTAGGAGTGTGGACCCTTCATGTCGCCCTTAATCCATGGTTCGCAGTATATCACGCCAGAAAAGAGTAAGCTGAGTTTCGCATGAGCGGCACTTTCTACAGTGGTGCTGTTTCATGGACAGAAGCTTCTCCGTCTCAAGGAAATTTGCCGCGCGGGATCAGCCGAGCGGTCTCAGGCGTTGCAGTCGTGGACTGTGCGGCTGGTCCTGGCGGAGGTTCGAGTTCTCCCTCGGGCATGGGTGTATTTGTCCTTAGGATAATTGAGGTTAAGCAGTGTGTAAGCTTAGGGACCGATGACCGTAGCAGTTAAGTCCCATAATATTTCACACACATTTGAACATTTGAAATAAATTTAACATACGCGAACTGAGAATTTGTTGAAGGATTTTGCAGCAAAGCCATGTTCGAGGTATTGGCCTGATATTGGCTTGGGTGCCAACACGCAATAGTTTCCGAAGAAATGACGGCGACACTTTCGATGTGGCTTCATCAGGCTTCTCGCACTTCTTTAAACGAAGATCGTTGGTATCGCAGTGGCTAACAGCACAGGCTCGAAATTTTGCACCCCCTGTTCGGCTTTAATCTTATGCTTTTTTTCTTTTGTTGTCACCGAAGTAAGCTACATTAATATTTTTACCACATCGTGAAACACAATGAAATTAATGTCACATCCAGAAAACTGCTACCAACAGTTTTCGTTTGTCTCCGATAAGTTAGCGATTCCATCAAGACGAAAACAAATTAATGGAACGGCATCAAAATGTCTACGCAACAGCCACAAAACCTGGAAAGTTCACTATCATCTGTTTCTAAACACGTTTTTGTGATCTTATGTAAAAATGGAGCCCTTTCTGTACGTTATTGACTCGTGGGCTGGACAAAACGATCATCCCTCATACGATGGGCCCTTTGTCGACGAAATTGGAATACCGATATTTTCGTAAATGATACTTCCGCCAAAGAGCATGTCATTATGTAAAGCTTCCGACTTCTACTTCTACTGATAGGTGAAGAATTATACTCGCCGATTACAGCAGTGCCCTACTCTCATCGTACAGCAAAGCAAAATCACTAGTAGAAGCGCTGCAATTAAAATACCGGCCTTCATCCATAATCAGTTGCAGGCTCCAGTTTTGGAGAAAATGTATCGATATGCGTCGTTCACCGTGAAATTATCGGTATATCGCGATATTGTTATTCTAATGATACACAAAATAAAGCGTCTGCGCTTACTTTGTTTCGCACATCGCTCGCGGTGCTCTGAATTCTTATGCTTTGAATGCTTTCATGAATTCGCCGGTTCTAGTGAAGCGTAAAAGTAAAAAGAGAAAACTCAAATACAAGAATTTTTATATTTTTAAATTTCACTTACTGTTAATTGTGATGATACATTATGTTTTTAATAAGATTTGAAATGCTTATCTCTTTTGTCAATAATTCCATTGTTATTTACGATGCTACAAAAATATTTGACAACAAAAGGAAAAAAAAGAACATTGATTTTAACAAGGGGCGCTATTACGTTACTTGGTTTTTCGCTCTCCTAGTGGATTGACAAAGTCGCGTCGGAGGTTTCACCATTATTTTCCGGAAAATTATTGAGTGTTGGCACTTAGGCCGAAATAGATGTACCCTTATTCTCACCATCCTTTCACCAAGCCAGCTTTCGACTTTATCAGAGAGAGACCCATGGCATAGAAAAGACGACTGAAATTTACTGGACATTTGGCACGAATGAACGATCAAGATTAACCAATAACGTAAAATGAAAAATCTAAATGCGATATCCAGCCGACACCCAAGAGGCTCTCAATGAAGCCGTTAGTGACTCACTGACAACCACACATGCGACATACAGCCACAAGATCGATTCTCGTAAGTTTACCTCGAAACAGGTAACAAAATAAGTCTGAAACTGCATCACTTGGGCAGACCCAGTGACTGAAAAAGTTACGGTAGGATAAGAACAGTATGACTAACTAACTAGTTCTACGTGCTCTCTAAGCTCACTGGGGGATTCAATGCCGCCTGGTGGCGTCGTGGGCTCGTGAGGCGGAAAAGAATGCACAGGGCGGTTATACACTGAAGAGCCAAAGAAACTGGTAGACCTGCCTAATATCGTGTAGGTCCCCCGCGAGCACGCAGAAGTGCATCAACACAATGAAGCATGGACTCCACTAATGTCTGAAGTAGTGCTGGAGGGAATTGACTGTCCATAAATCCGTAAGAGTACGAGGGGGTGGAAATTCTTCTGAACAGCACGTTGCAAGGCATCCCAGATATGCTCAATAATGTTCATGTCTGGTGAGTTTGGTGGTCAGCGGAAGTGTTTAAACTCAGAAGAGTATTCCTGGAGCCACTCTATAGCGATTCTGGACGTGTGGGGTGTCGCATTGTCCTACTGGAATTGCCCAAGTCTGTCGGAGTGCACAATGGACATCAATGGATGCAGGTGATCAGACAGGAGGCTAACCTACGTGTCACATGTCACAGTCGTATCTAGACGTATCAGGGTCCCGTATCACTCCAACTGCACACGCCCCACACCATTACAGAGTCTCTACCAGCTTGAGCAGTCTGCTGCTGATATGCAGGGACCATGGATTCATGAGGTTGTCTCCATACCTGTACGCGTCTATCCGCTCGATACAATTTGAAACGAGACTTCTCCAACCAGGCAACATGTTTCCAGTCAACAACCAGTGTCGCTTTTGACGGGCTTAGGCGAGGCAGTTTTGTGTCATGCAGTCATCAAGGATACACGATTGGGCCTTCGGCTCCGAAAATACATATTGATGATGTTTTGTTGAATGGTTCGCACATTGACACTTGTTGATTGCAATGAAATCTGCAGCAATTTGCGGTAGGGTGGCACTGCGGTCACGTTGAACGATTCTCTTCAGTCGTCGTTGATTCCGTTCTTGCAGGATCTTTTTCCGGCCGCAGCGATGTCGGAGATTTGATGTTTTACCGGATTCCTGACATTCACGATATCGGTACCTTGGAGACGCTGTGTCCCAGCGCTCTTTCGCCGACTATAGCTCCATGTTCAAACTCACTTAATAATCTGCCTTTGTAACCGATCTAACAACTGCGCCAGACACTTGTTGTCTTATATAGGCGTTGCTGACCGCAGCGCCGTCTTCTGCCTGTTTACATATCTCTGCACTTGAATACGCTTCTTAGGCTCTTCGGAGTAATTCAAACAGCTTGAGATGGCTCCCATGAAAATGAGTGATCATAGGATAGTGAAACTTTGTGGGAGCATTTGTGAAGACATGGGAAAGAGGAATAGCGAGTAAACCATTGAAACAAACACATTTTAATTTCTACATGAGAGAGGTAACATTTGTTAATTGCTTACCATGTTTACGTTCCAGATTACAGACGATGCCCAATGTGACGATCATCCGCATCCATGGCAGCCTGGAATCGCACTAGGGAAACTATTTGACAATTTTTTTGCAAGTAATTTTCGAACAGTGGACCACGGGAGTTCAACTGTCGTGACACACTTGTGCACTTCTTGAAGATCGCACATTGTGTGTAGTAAGCTCAGCCATGACAGGAGTAGCTGCTTCAACAATTTCAGCCTCTACCAACAGCAACTCCCAAATCGCTCTGTTAACCCTAAAGTAACATCGCCTCTTTTTGTTTCTTTATTGCTCACATGATGTGCTGTGTACAGCAAATTGTGTCTGCTACTGTGGGAGTTATCACGGACACAAACAAAGGAGTGAAGACGCGATTGCTGATGTTAGGAACCCAAAATGATGTGTACACTAAACTTTCTAATTAATAGGAGACTTTATTTCAAAAAGAACAGAAACATAACTTCTTGGTTCGAGGTGGTTTGATGTCCCTTTGCCTCCTACTTGCAGTTACTTTTACCCAATAATATTTCTCCCAGAACGCAGGCTAAGTATCGTTTTTCAGTTACTTAGTATTGACGCTACCGAAGTCGGCGGCTGGTTAAGTAGACGTTGACAGCAGCTGCTGAACTGTGCCTTCCTATAGATGTGGCCCTGGACGCTCTTTCCATTGGCACGTCGATCAGCGTCTTCTTGATGCCGTATCGCGGCGCGGTGCTGGTCGGTGTGCAGTCGATGCTTTAGGACTGCACTCACCATCCTTCTGATTACCACTTTAGGGCCTAAAATTATGTAAGTTCGACTATTTATAGCTGTTGTAGATATACACCGAGTTTACTTTGTAAACAAATTGATCAGCAAAGAAGGGCTCAGTAATAACATAATGAAAAGCAATGAATATAAATGGAAACTTTACCATACAAGGCAAGTTTGCAAACTTCATTGATATGATAAGTAAGTAGCCAAGGTTCAGAAACACAGTTTCTTCAAAGAATAAGCAGGGCAAGTGGGGCATTCGGAACATCAGCGAGAATATTTAAGGGTTAATTTGAACTTCCGAATCATCTTCATCAATCCTGGTGCGGAAAGTGGACTTCTCCGTATTCCTTTGATTCCTATGAAGTTGAGTACCAGTAAGGCAAAGAGCTTTCCCTCTACACTGGCTCAAATAGCGAAAGTTTAATTATAACCACCTTGTACATTAACAGAGCAGAGAGGAATGCGGGAACATTCTAAACGGTTTAGTCTCACTCATGTAACAACCGTCTACGTTCCACGTCAACGCGCAGTAACCACTCACTGATGGCAGGTAGCAGCACCATCAGTGGATGGTATATAAAGCGTGCCGGGGGACGCGGAAAACAACGCTGTCGTCCTGATGCGGAAACAGTGCGATTTAGCTGACGTCCGAAAGAACATGATAATTGGCTTTCGGGCCAAGGTCGGAATCATTTCCGAAACGCCTTACTTTGTAATTTATTCGTTTGCCGTCGCAGTAAAAGTACACCTTAAAAGCAAAATGGCGCTATCCAGAACCGGAGCTGAGGGACTATGGTGCACCACGAGCCATAGATGATAGGGGTGAATGAGGTCTGCGCAGACGTTTACAGGTGAATAGTGCAACTCTTGAGCAACTGACGGGCCAGATGAAACAAGGAGCTACGATCAGCCTCACGTCAACAACCGTTCAGCGAACGTTGCTGCGTATGGCCACCGCAGCAGGCACCTGGTTCATGCAGCCATGCTGACTGCTGTTCATCAGCGGCGAAGGCTGCAATTTGCACGACAGTACCGCGACAGACGCGACAGGTGGCCTTTTAAGATGAATCACGTTTATTCTCTATCAGCGTGAAAAGTCTGAAAGCAAACAGCCTCCAACAATCGTCCGAAGTGTCCAGGCCGGAGTAGGGAGCAATATGGTCTGGGGAATGTTCTCGTGGTAATCCCTTCGTGGTATTCCCTGGGTGATCTCGACATTCTGGAAGGCACAGTGAGTCAACACAAGTACGCATCTATCTTTGGGTACCATTCTACCCCTACATTTTATTTTTTTTTATCAGTCTACTGACTGGTTTGATGCGGCCCACCACGAATTCCTTTCCTGTGCTAACCTCTTCATCTCAGAGTAGCACTTGCAACCTACGTCCTCAATTATTTGCTTGACGTATTCCAATCTCTGTCTTCCTCTAGAGTTTTTGCCCTCTACAGCTCCCTCTAGTACCATGGAAGTCATTCCCTCATGTCTTAGCAGATGTCCTATCATCCTGTCCCTTCTCCTTATCAGTGTTTTCCACATATTCCTTTCCTCTCCGATTCTGCGTAGAACCTCCTCATTCCTTACCTTATCGGTCCACCTAATTTTCAACATTCGTCTATAGCACCACATCTCAAATGCTTCGATTCTCTTCTGTTCCGATTTTCCCACAGTCCATGTTTCGCTACCATACAATGCTGTACTCCAGACGTACATCCTCAGAAATTTCTTCCTCAAATTAAGGCCGGTATTTGATATTAGTAGACTTCTCTTGGCCAGAAATGCCTTTTTTGGCATAGCGAGTCTGCTTTTAATGTCCTCCTTGCTCCGTCCGTCATTGGTTATTTTACTGCCTAGGTAGCAGAATTCCTTAACCGCATTGACTCCGTGACCATCAATCCTGATGTTAAGTTTCTCGCTGTTCTCATTTCTACTACTTCTCATTACCTTCGTCTTTCTCCGATTTACTCTCAAACCACACTGTGTACTCATTAGACTGTTCATTCCGTTCAGCAGATCATTTAATTCTTCTTCACTTTCACTCAGGATAGCAATGTCATCAGCGAATCGTATCATTGATATCCTTTTACCTTGTATTTTAATTCCACTCCTGAACCTTTCTTTTATTTCCATCATTGCTTCCTCGATGTACAGATTGAAGAGTAGGGGCGAAAGGCTACAGCCTTGTCTTACACCCTTCTTAATACGAGCACTTCGTTCTTGATCGTCCACTTTTATTATTCCCTCTTGGTTGTTGTACATATTGTATATGACCCGTCTCTCCCTATAGCTTACCCCTACTTTTTTCAGAATCTCGAACAGCTTGCACCACTTTATATTGCCGAACGCTTTTTCCAGGTCGACAAATCCTATGAAAGTGTCTTGATTTTTCTTTAGCCTTGCTTCCATTATTAGCCGTAACGTCAGACTTGCCTCTCTCGTCCCTTTACTTTTCCTAAAGCCAAACTGATCATCACCTAGCGCATACTCAATTTTCTTTTCCATTCTTCTGTATATTATTCTTGTAATCAGCTTCGATGCATGAGCTGTTAAGCTGATTGTGCGATAATTCTTGCACTTGTCAGCTCTTGCCGTCTTCGGAATTGTGTGGATGATGCTTTTCCGAAAGTCGGATGTTATATCACCAGACTCATATATTCTACACAACAACGTGAATAGTCGTTTTCTTGCCACTTGCCCCAATGATTTTAGAAATTCTGATGGAATGTTATCTATCCCTTCTGCCTTATTTGACCGTAAGTCCTCCAAAGCTCTTTTATATTCCGATTCTAATACTGGATCCCCTAACTCTTCTAAATCGACTCCTGTTTCTTCTTCTATCACATCAGACAAATCTTCACCCTCATAGAGGCTTTCAATGTATTCTTTCCACCTATCTGCTCTCTCCTCTGCATTTAACAGTGGAATTCCCGTTGCACTCTTAATGTTACCACCGTTGCTTTTAATGTCACCAAAGGTTGTTTTGACTTTCCTGTATGCTGAGTCTGTCCTTCCGACAATCATATCTTTTTCGATGTCTTCACATTTTTCCTGCAGCCATTTCGTCTTAGCTACCCTGCACTTCCTATTTATTCCATTCCTCAGCGACTTGTATTTCTGTATTCCTGATTCTCCCGGAACATGTTTGTACTTCCTCCTTTCATCACTCAACTGAAGTATTTCTTCTGTAACCCATGGTTAAAGGAATACAAACGTCTCAAAAATGAGATAGACAGGAAGTGCAAAATGGCTAAGCAGGGATGGCTAGAGGACAAATGTAAGGATGTAGAGGCTTATCTCACTAGGGGTAAGATAGATACTGCCTACAGGAAAATTAAAGAGACCTTTGGAGATAAGAGAACCACTTGTATGAACAGCAAGAGCTCAGATGGAAACCCAGTTCTAAGCAAAGAAGGGAAAGCAGAAAGGTGGAAGGAGTATATAGAGGGTCTATACAAGGGCGATGTACTTGAGGACAATATTATGGAAATGGAAGAGGATGTAGATGAAGATACTGCGTGAAGAGTTTGACAGAACACTGAAAGACCTGAGTCGAAACAAGGCACCCGGAGTAGACAACATTCCATTGGAACTACTGACGGCCTTGGGAGAGCCAGTCCTGACAAAACTCTACCATCTGGTGAGCAAGATGTATGAAACAGGCGAAATACCCTCAGACTTCAAGAAGAATATAATAATTCCAATCCCAAAGAAAGCAGGTGTTGACAGATGTGAAAATTACCGAACAATCAGTTTAATAACCCACAGCTGCAAAATACTAACACGAATTCTTTGCAGACGAATGGAAAAACTAGTAGAAGCCAACCTCGGGGAAGCTCAGTTTGGATTCCTTAGAAATACTGGAACACGTGAGGCAATAGTGACCTTACGACTTATCTTAGAAGAAAGATTAAGGAAAGGCAAACCTACGTTTCTAGCATTTTTAGACTTAGAGAAAGCTTTTGACAATGTTGACTGGAATACTCTCTTTCAAATTCTAAAGGTGGCAGGGGTAAAATACAGGGAGCGAAAGGCTATTTACAATTTGTACAGAAACCAGATGGCAGTTATAAGAGTCGAGGGACATGAAAGGGAAGCAGTGGTTGGGAAGGGAGTGGGATAGGGTTGTAGCCTCTCCCCGATGTTATTCAGTCTGTATATTGAGCAAGCAGTAAAGGAAACAAAAGAAAAATTCGGAGTAGGTATTAAAATCCATGGAGAAGAAAAAAAAAATTTGAGGTTCGCCGATGACACTGTAATTCTGTCAGAGTCAGCAAAGGACTTGGAAGAGCAGTTGAACGGAATGGATGGTGTCTTGAAGGGAGGATATAAGATGAACATCAACAAAAGCAAAACGAGGATAATGGAATGTAGTCGAATTAAGTCAGGTGATGCTGAGGAAATTAGATTAGGAAATGAGACATTTAAAGTAGTAAAGGAGTTTTGCTATTTGGGGAGCAAAATAACTGATGATGGTCGAAGTAGAGAGGATATAAAATGTAGACCGCCAATGGCAAGGAAAGCGTTTCTGAAGAAGAGAAATTTGTTAACATCGAGTATAGATTTAAGTGTCAGGAAGTCATTTCTGAAAGTATTTGTATGGAGTGTAGCCATGTATGGAAGTGAAACCTGGACGGTAAATAGTTTGGACAAGAAGAGAATAGAAGCTTTCGAAATGTGGTGCTACAGAAGAATGCTGAAGATTAGATGGGTAGATCACATAACTAATGAGGAAGTATTGAATAGGATTGGGGAGAAGAGAAGTTTGTGGCACAACTTGACCAGAAGAAGGGATCGGTTGATAGGACATGTTCTGAGGCATCAAGGGATCACCAATTTAGTATTGGAGGGCAGCGTGGAGGGTAAAAATCGTAGGGGGAGACCGAGAGATGAATATACTAAGCAGATTCAGAAGGATGTAGGTTGCAGTAGGTACTGGGAGATGAAGAAGCTTGCTCAGGATAGAGTAGCATGGAGAGCTGCATCAAACCAGTCTCAGGACTGAAGACCACAACAACAACAACCCATGGTTTCTTCGCAGCTACCTTCTTTGTACCTATATTTTCCTTCCCAACTTCTGTGATGGCCCTTTTTAGAGATGTCCATTCCTCTTTAACTGTACTGCCTACTGCGCTATTCCTTATTGCTGTATCTATAGCGTTAGAGAACTTCAAACTCAAAACTACATACGATTTGTTTTTCCTCGGCACGATGGAATCTACCAGCAGGCCAATGCATTGTCACACAGCTCACAGTGTATGTGCCTGGTTCGAAGATCACCAGGATGAGTTCTCAACTTGCCACCAAATTCCCCGGACTTAAACCCAATCGAGATTCTATGGGACTACTTCGATCGCGCTCTTCGCGCTATAGACCCTCAACCGAGAAACCTACTGTAGCTGGCCACGGAACTGGAGTCGACATGACTCCACATCCCTGTCTGTACCTTCCAGAGCCTCACGGACTCTCTTCCTCCACGTCTCGCGCTACAAAACGCGGTTACTCAGTGGCCACATTAATCTGTGAGCTGTACACTGATGAGCCAAAACATTACGACCACTGCCCACCGCGAGGTTGAATGCCTCCAGGGCACGTGATGCAGTAAGGAAAGAATGGAGCGGAAGAGAGGCGAACGAGCAGTAATTATAGCGAAGATACGGGTCGCCAATGCGAAAATCCACTGATATAATGTGTTTTTACAAAGGGCACATTGTTGTGGCGCTGCGGCTGGAAACTAAAATCTCTGAAATGCTGAAGCTGATCGCCTGTTGACGTACTACTGTCGTGCCCATCTATGAAGAGTGGTGAAATAACGAGTAGACCATATTGTACTGGACGCCCAGTTGAAGCGTTGAAGTGGTTGAAGGGTGGTGAAATAACGAGTAGACCATATTGTACTGGACGCCCAGTTGAAGGGTTGAAGTGGTTTAAGGGTGGTGAAATAACGAGTAGACCATATTGTACTGGACGCCCAGATGAAGGGTTGAAGTGGTTGAAGGGTGGTGAAATAACGAGTAGACCATATTGTACTGGACGCCCAGTTGAAGGGTTGAAGTGGTTGAAGGGTGGTGAAATAACGAATAGACCATATTGTACTGGACGCCCAGTTGAAGGGTTGAAGTGGTTGAAGGGTGGTGAAATAACGAGTAGACCATATTGTACTGGACGCCCAGTTGAAGGGTTGAAGTGGTTGAAGGGTGGTGAAATAACGAGTAGACCATACTGTACTGGATGCCCAGTTGAAGGGTTGAAGTGGTTGAAGGGTGGTGAAATAACGAGTAGACCATATTGTACTGGACGCCCAGTTGAAGGGTTGAAGTGGTTGAAGGGTGGTGAAATAACGAATAGACCATATTGTACTGGACGCCCAGTTGAAGGGTTGAAGTGGTTGAAGGGTGGTGAAATAACGAGTAGACCATATTGTACTGGACGCCCAGTTGAAGGGTTGAAGTGGTTGAAGGGTGGTGAAATAACGAGTAGACCATACTGTACTGGATGCCCAGTTGAAGGGTTGAAGTGGTTGAAGGGTGGTGAAATAACGAGTAGACCATATTGTACTGGACGCCCAGTTGAAGGGTTGAAGTGGTTGAAGGGTGGTGAAATAACGAGTAGACCATACTGTACTGGACGCCCATGTCTCATCACAGAACGCAGACGCCGGAGGATCGCCCGCTGTGTAATCCAGGATAGGCAGCGATCTGTGGCAGATCTGATGACGGAGGGCAATGCTGGTACAGGTACAAGTGTTTCGGAGCACTCCATTCAAAGGCCATTATTGAACGTGGAGCTCCACATTACACGACCCCTACACGTTCCTGTGTTAGCCCAGCGACATCGTCAGCTATGACTGCGGGGGGCACAGCTTCATTGTGTTTTCACCGTGGATCAGTAGAAACGTGTCGCCTGTCGAATGAATGGATCCTTACACGCCGTCATCCAGACGAATGGCTGCACGTAACATGCACCGCGCCACAGACGCAGGACAGGGAGGGCAGAATTATGCTATGGAGTACAGTGAACTGGCCTTCCCTGGGATCTGTGGTGGTAGCCGAAGGCAGTGAACAACGTCAAGATTATTGTGGACCTCCTGCATCGCTTCATGCTTGAAGTCTCCTCCTATGGCGATGACATTTTCCAGCAGGATATCTAACCGTGTTGCAAGGGCAGAACCGAGCTACGGCGGTTTGAGGGGTATTACTGTGGACTCAAATTGATGTCTCGGCCAGCAAATGTGCCTGATCTGGACCCTTTGGAACACATATCAGACGCCAGCTGCGTGCCCGTAAACCTCATCACGTAATTTGCGGGAATTGCTTGGCCTGTGCGTAGACGTTTGGTGCCACACATCTCTGGAATCCTGTCAAGGACTTGTATAATCCATGCCAAGTAGAGTCTCTGTTGTACTGTGTTTTAAAAGTGGAACATCACGCTATTAAACAAGTGCTCATAATGTTTTAATTCATCAGTGTATTGGCGGCAAATGGAGAAACCCACAAACATAAGCGACTTTCACAGAGGAATATTGTGATGTGCCGACGTCTAAGAACCATCTTCTGGAAACTACAAAGCTGGTCGGTTGTTCATGTCCTACTGCTGTGAGCCTCTATGGACAGTGGATAGGACAGTGAAACTACGAGTGGGCGGTAAGGACATCCACGCCCCATCGTTGAACGTGGAGGTCGGACTCCCGCCTGATCTGTGAAGTACGGCAGATCCGACGGCAACTATAGTGCTGATTCAAGTATCTGAATATAGTAAACTGAAGTGAACCGTTTAAGACGCTTCCTTAAATCGCTAATCTATTGTGAGACTTAAAAAAAAGGGGGACAACTGTCAGGTGGCACAACAGGCATCTTCGCATTTATATCTACATCAGTACTTTGCAGACCACTCGCCGCCCAGCGCACGTTGCTGGAGAAACGGCTCAGCATCAGCATCAGACAGCCCCTACACGTTCCTATGTTCACACAATGGTATTATAAATTCTTTATAATCGGATTCGTAGTGAACCAAACTGAACGAACTCTGACCACTCTGGAATAAACGGACTTTGATCTGTGATTTAGATCAGTGTGAGTGTGAAGAAAGAAGTTGGGCCTGTCCTGTTGTTTAAAGGTTCTGAAACTAAATCGGTGAAAACTGTCTTTTACTGCATCACTGGTTATTAATTTTGTGTGGTTGTTAATCACAGACACGTCGCAGGCAGAAGGCACGCAGTTCCATTCTTTGTCGGACGTGTTATCTGTTTCTAAGTTTTCTCCCTTCGAAAGATGCGATTATCTTCAAATTACATGAACAGTGAGTGAACTATAGAACTGTATTACGATACAAATGGTGGGGGCGCTTACAATAAGTAACACATTTCCGGACTGCGTGGAAATAGCGTTGTAACATGCAGTAACTGCTCAACTTCTCACTATCCATGTTCATTTCCCCTAATTGTCCAAATTTTGGGCCCTAAAGATGTTTCACATGACTGAGCGTTACGGAAGATTGTGGAGCAGAAGGCAAAGTTACTCTGCCTCACGAGGGGATCACACAGCAAATGGATTTTTGTAATTTTTTATATTTATGGTACCTGAAGTTCAGAACGCAAATATTAATCACTCGAAATAGTTTGATGCAACTCTCAAAAATTGTCGAGGATATCGACATTGATGTTTTCCGACCGTCATTAATATGCTAAAGCAAGGTCGATTCCTCTCGATAGGCGATGTGGCTTTGTGGTAGAATGTTCAGATGACACACAGGGGTTTTAGGTTCGATTTACGGCTGATGCAAATTTTCAAACAGAGATGCCGGTTCTGGTATCAATTCCGTGATGTTTAGAATACATGAAGCTGGAAAATATTCAGTAGCGCTCGAGATTTGTAATCGCTGGTTCGTGTTTCGTTTCGGTCACTACTGTTCCTTTTTTTTCTTTCGTTAAATTCTAATACCTACGTCTTGCAAATACAAAATTCGTCAAATACATGCTAAATAAGAGGTACCTAATTGCTCCTTTTTGAAAAATACTTTCTTATTGCAAATATATATTCTTAATTACTCATCTTTTATAAAAGATTGTATAAATTTGAAAAAAATACATTCTTTTTCGTCCTTAGGTATCTTAAGACCGATAAACGTTCATGAAACATGCACTTTCGTTCAAAATTTTGCCGGGGCTGGAAGCTGAACCTGTACAATACTCGCGGTGGTCGAGCATTCTAACACACAGCCACCCGACCTTTCCGGAAAAACCTGACGTTGCTTTAGCATACTAAAAACGATCGGAAAATTTTAAAGGCGATTTTATCGAGAATCTTCGAGAGTTCCATTAAACTGCGTTTGATGGTTGGTATCTGAATTATGAATCTGACGTATAATGAATATGAAAAGATACAAAACTCCGACTTCCATGTCGTCCCGTTGTCACTACAGTCATGGGATAGCTCCTAATATCGTGTCGGACCTCCTTCGGAGGGCGTAATGCAGCAGTTCGTCTTGGCCTGCACTCAACACGCCGGCCGGCCGGGGTGGCCGAGCGGTTCTAGGCGCTACAGTCTGGAACCGCGGGACCGCTACGGACACAGATTCGAATCCTGCCTCGGGCATGGATGTGTGTGATGTCCTTAGGTTAGTTATGTTAAAGGAGTTCTAAGTTCTAGCGGACTGATGACCTCAGATGTTAAGTCCCATAGTGCTCAGAGCCATTTGAACCATCTGAACCATCAACAAGCCGTTGGAAGTCCCCTGCAGAAATACTGAGCCATGCTGACTGTATAGCCGTCCATAATTGCTACTGTGTTGCCGATGTCGAATTTTGCACACGAACTGACTTCGAGACTATATACCATAAATGTTCGCTGGAATTCATGTCGTGCGATCTGGTGGCCGAATCGTTCGCACGAACTGTCCAGAATGTTCTTCAAACCAATCGCGAACAATTGTGGCATGATGACGAATTTGGGAAGATGAAGTCCATGAATGGCTGAAAATGGTCTCCAAGTAGCCGAACATAACCATTTCCAGTCAATGATAAGATCAGTTGCACCAGAAGGTCCAGTCCTTTCGTGTAAACACAGCCTACACCATTATCGACCCACCACTAGGTTGCACAGTGCCTGTTGACAACATGGGGCCATGGGTTCGGGGGGGCTGCGCCACACTCAAACCTTAGGATCAGCTATTACCAACTGAAATCGGGACTCAGGTAACGTTTTTTCAGTCGTCTATGGTCCAACCGATATTGTCACGAGCCCAAGAGAGGCACTGTATGCGATGTCGTGCTGTTAGCAAGGCACTCGCGTCGGTCGTCTGCTGCCATAGTCCACTAACGCCAAATTCGCCGCACTGTCGTAATGGATACATTCGTCGTACGTCCCACATTGATTTCTACGGTTATTTCACGCAGTGTTGCTGCTCTCGATCGTCAAGTGAAGGTCGTCATTGCATTGTCCGTGGTCAGAGGTCATGCCTGAAATGTTGTATTCTCGACACATTGTTTAGACTGTGAATCTCGGAATACTGAATTCCTTAACGATTTCCAAAATGGAATGTCCCATGCGTCTAGCTCCAGCTACCATTCCGCGATCAACGTCTGTTTATTCCCTTCGTGCAGCCATAATCATATCGGAAACCTGTTCACGTGAATAATCTAAATGACATCTCCGCCAATGCACTGCCCTCTTATACCTTGTGTAAGCGATTCTACTGCCATCTATATGTGGTTATCGGCATCTCATGACTATTGTGACTTCAGTGACTAAGAGCGAATAATTTTTTGGAGAAGAACAGAGGGAAAATATTATTTGACATCAGACTTTTTCTGAAAACAACCCTTGCTTGTTTATTAAATTTAAAGTTCTAGAGACATGGTTCGTTGCACAGTGAAAACATATGCTCTCTAAATACTTGAAATTCTGTTGAAAATTAATTGCAATCCGATGGAGTACCATAAAATACTGTTGCTAACAGAACTTAATACAATTATTAAAAGCTCTCCTCGATGCAAATAACGTTTGTTATTAGTCCCATTACGCTGAACTAATTTCGTTTTAATTGAGCTCATTATCATCGTTATTTAATCATACACATAGAGAAAGAGCAATTAATTGCAGTCATTCTACTGAAATTGTTTTCCGTTAAAATTTTACTATTATATGGTTTATGTTACAAATGTAAGCCACGTTCGGAGGCGAATGGGACAAACTGGGAATAAGAAGGGTATCTACGAGAGCAGTACTTCCGAATTAACAAGTAATTCACAATTCCAATATTATGTGCAGTATTTTCATGTACTGAATGGAAACAATAAACCGAAAGTGAGGAATATACAGGATGCTTCACAATGCATGTTACACACTTCTAGAGGTTGTAGAGGGGACCTAGTAGATCAAGTTTTACACAGAAACTCATGTCCGGAAACAGTTCGTTTCCATGTTACAAGGAAAACAAGATGTACAAATTTCACTCCCATTTACTGAGACATTATAACTGTTCGATATGACGACCACCGAGTTCGATGCATACATTGTGTCTACGCATTAAGTTTGCATAAACTCTGTCCAACACGAGTGGTGTATGGTTTATCACTTCTGCCGCAGCAATGATCTGTACAACCAGATCTTCCTCCGACTGGGTAGGGCTTTCGTAATCAAGACTTTTCATATGGCCCAAAAAGAAAAATATCAAAGAGGTTAAATCTGCGGATCTTCTTGGCCCAGTATGTGGTCCACCTCGCCCGCTCCTCCTGTCTCTGAAGACTATGTTCAGATGGTTTCGGACGCGAACTGCAAAACGTACTGCGGTGCCATCGTGTTCGACCCACAATTCGTGCCGAAAGTTCAGCGGCACATCTTCCAAAAACTCCGCCAGCACGTGTTGCAGGAGCGTCAAGTATCTTCCAGTCGTTATGAGGGGAGGCAGGATGTACGGCCCAATCAAACGACCATGGCAGATACCTGCCCAGACATTGATGCCGAAGATGTGCTGAAATCTTCGTCTACACTTGGTTTTGGGATTTTCGATCCCAAATGCGGCTACTTCGAGCGTTCAGAACACCTTCCCTGTTGAACTATGCTTTGTCGGTAAACAAAATTCTCCTTGGAAACAGGAAAATCTACACAACGGTGTAAAATCCTTGTACAGAAATTGACATGTGGCATAAAATCCGCATGGAGCATGGCTTGTACCTTCTGAGCGTGATATGGGTGGAGTTGCTGTTCATGCAGAATACGCTAGAGAGATGGGTGAGGCACGTGCAAGTGACGTGCAACGGCTCGAGTGTTCGTCGTTGGGTACTCTTCAGTTTGATGAAGCACTTTCTGTTCCAATACGACAGTGAGCCACTTTCTTGGAGCACGACGGTTTGCTCTATCGCTTGTGAATGTTCCACTTTCTCGCAGCTGTTGTTCTGCTATGGCAAACATGGAATGAGGTGGAGTTACATGACTTGGAAAATACTTGTGATACAAAAGTCCCGTTAGGGCGAGCTTCACCGTAAATTAACAACATATCACTGAACTCTGCAAACGTGTACTGAGACATCCCACTATTGCAGTAGTAGTCAGCGCATGTCAACTGACGCATCACCAGGAAGCATGAGAACAAGGCAGATGGAAGCAGAGGGCGTCACGTGACATCGTGTCATAGGAAAAGTCATGTATGTGATTATCCTTCCATAATAGTCGAACTGCGTAAGAAACATCTAGAGCGTGACTGAATAGCTCTTGTTTTCCTTGTAACATGGAAATGAACCGTTTCCAGACTGGGTAAAACTTTGTCTACTAAGTATCCTCCACAACCTTTAGAGGTGTGTAACATGACTTGTGAAACACCCTGTATATTCAAACAAAATTACTTTTTGAAAGTAAACTGTTTTTGCTCTCACCACTGAAAAGGGTCAGGACTCTCCGTCCAGGAACATGTCCACTTGCTGGCGATATTTCTTTCTCTTCAGGTTGTCTGCAATTATTACTGAAGAGAAATTCGATAAATATCAAGTTGGTCTCAGAAAAAGCTGGTAGGGACCCTGCACTCAGCAGTTGTAGGAAAAGTCTTCCAGGGAAATTTTGTAAGCTCTAGACTGGTAAGGCCGCTGCGCATGTTGTAAACTCTACGTGCTAAGAATGAATCGCAATAAAATACGGAGGCAGAAGACCGATCTACGATATTTGCAAAAGCTATGTGGGAGTAATAAGAACTTAAAATCAATAATAACTTCAACTTGATGACTATTTAACGGTACAGTGACTCTATGCACAGCTCTTCCTTGAATCTTTGCTTTTTTACTCAATTATACCAACCTGGCAAAAGTCCCAAACTAGCCAGTAATACCCAAGAATTTATCGAATGAGAGTTTTGTCACATACCTCCTCCGTAGATGTACTTCCTGAGGGATCTTCCAATGAATCTCTATCTGGTATCTACCTTTTCTAGAACTAGATTTGTTTTGTTCTGTCCACGTTTAATCTGAACCAGATATTTGACACTGGTTATTGTTTCCAGTTTATTCAAACAATAATGCATCTTCCTCCAGTTCACGTACAGTACATTACGTTTACCTGTTCAGAAAGTCAACTCCGAGTACCATCGACGTTGATCCTCTGCAGACCTTCTACATCTACAACTGTACTTCGCAAGTGGATGACAGAGGGTACTTCACACTGTACCATTTACTAAGATTCCATTCGCATATGGAGCAACAGAAGAATCATTGCTTAGACTCTTCTAAGCATACTGCAATTAGTCTAACCTTGTCTTCGCAATACGTGTGGGGCTGTAGTATATTCCTTACTTAAAGTTAATTCACGAAATTTTGTAAGTAGGCATTCACGGGATTGCTTGCGTCTATCTTCAAACGTCTGTCACTACAGTTATGTCAGCATCTGCGTGACGGTTCCTGATGAGTGAATCAAATACGTGACCATTTGTACTGCAGTTCCCTACATACGGTCAACATCCTCAGTTACTCCTATTTGGTTAGGATCCCACACAACTGAGCAATACTTCACAATGGATCGCACCCGAAGCGCGTACACATCTGATCACTCCTCTCCGTTGAGATCAAGCTATTGAGTTGTGTTTACCTGGAGCTGGCCTTGATGGTAATTGTACGCGCCACTTTCCCTCGGATTGTAATCACCTCTTTCGCTTTACCACCACCTCATAGAGAAATAAATTGCAAGGCTGTGTAGTTTTATAACAAAAGAAGTTAGTTGGATATTGGTTACATGTTCCATAAATCATATTCATGATAAACGTCATAATGTCGACGTGTCAGCTGGACAAACACAGAACACTTTTTTTAATGAAAAAGCTCATGCTGGGCAGTTGTAGGTTTTATTTTCTGTATAAAGGACTAATTATTTCCGTTAAAGAATTGCTCTATCATATAGGAGGAGTTACTAAGGGCAAAATCTTTAATATACATTAAAAAACACATCTGCTGTCAGTCATTTTGTACCCATGGATAGATTCTCAAAGAATTTTAAAATTGCATATTTCACAAATTCCTGTGCCAAAGTTATATTGATTAAAGGGGAAAGCAGATCATTTCTCCTTATAGCGTTGTTTTTATAAATATCGCTCTAAAGCAGGGCTGTCCAACCGACGGACGGCTTGCAGCCCACAACAAGTATCGATGCGGTCCAGGAAGTTAGAATCGATAGAATAAAATTATATACAATTCCTTTTATGTAAAGTTAAAAATTGAACATTTTCAAGTTGAAATTCCAGCTACACGATATTATTCTTCCTCTCATGACTCCACACCTCTTTTGTGTGTGTGTGTGTGTGTGTGTGTGTGTGTGTGTGTGCGTGTGCGTGTGTGTGCGTGTGCGCACGCATCATCCAATGCGGGGAAGGTAAGCTAAAAGCTTTAGCAGCCTTGCTCTAAAAGCTGTGGTTAATAATCCAAGGTGCTTAAAGGGATGCCTGCAAGACGTACTTGTGTGGATCCCACACTTAATTCTAATTACTTTACTTTTTGCAATGAATAATTTTTGTGTAAGTGAGGAGCTTCCCCAGAAAATCCCAGAAAACATCAGCGAATGAAAATATGCAAAATACGTCAAATGACGGACTTCTATATTCACAAAATTGGCAGTTATTCTTACGGCAAAAATAATCGAAACTAGATTTTTAAGCATGTGTTCTATATGACATTTCGTCCATTTTAAGTTTTCATCAATAGGCACACCTAAGAACTTAGAACTTTTACCCTGTCTATTTCTAGTCGTATACTAAGACAAAGCGAAGGGGATATTTTTGACAGTGCAAAACTGGATGAGCTGTGGTTTTTCGCAGTTCAAAGCTAGCCCATTTGTTCCAAACCGGTCAGTGACTTTCATAAAAACATCATTTACTGTTTTTCCTGTTAATTTTCTCCTCTGATGCGCTTCACAACGCTGCCTGTATCATCTACAAATAGGACAGACCCTGTCTCCTGATTCCCGAAAGAACGGTATTGTAACATTAGCGTAATGTTCATATTATTTTACTTTCCAATTCATAATTTCTGCCTTCCTTTCAAGGTTATCTACAGTTCCAAAACATTCATTGAAATATACAATGAAGCGGCGAAGAAATAAACTTCTGGCAGCGTGATAAGCAAGCCTTCTATAATCGTTGAACGTACGCTTCGGCAAAACTTACACGAAAGTTTTTGTAACTCACCAGAGAAGTGTAATTAACGTTTATGATATCAGAGCCACTTTTTGCGTCCAATGACCTCTTGGAGAAAGAGATTTCTCTTCTCTGCTACAGAAAGAAGTTCGTACATCAAATTAAACATCATCCTTGAAACTGGTATGTCAAATAACAAAATATCCTAAGTAATGGTAATACAGTTTCATTGCCGAAATATAATCACGCGCTAGCTGTGTTTGATATCTTAAGCGAAATGTCTCTTGAATTGAGTTGATTGGTGGTGACTAGATAATTACCGTCTAATGTGACTGCTGGCTCAGCGGGATGCGGTAAAAGATAAGGGCTTGTGGTGGTACTGTTACAGTTCATTGGAAATGCAAACACGGCTCCGCTTGAAATGTGTACTGAAATTTAAAGTCATGCATAAGGCTGACACAACGTTTCGTAGTTATCTGCTGCTGCCAATGAATGGTGATTCAAAGCTTGAAGCAGAGACAAATCAAAAGACGAGCGTATTCAAAAGGCACGACGCGTCGCCGAAAGAACAAAACAAAAACCTGCGAGTAACAAAGCAGCGGGCTAGGAAATGAAATGCTCCCACGAGTTCAGTTGCGGTTGAAAGGAAATGACAGGCGCCGATTCACTGCTAGGGTACTGCGGAACTGTAAGCTCGTGTGTCAATGAGGAGTCTGACAAGGCTACTGTACAGGGGCTACACTTGCTGTGCGAGTGCTGTCCGATCGGTTCAACTAGCTGACGATACCGATGCATTTCACAATGTACACTACTGGCCATTAAAATTGCTACACCACGAAGATGACGTGCTACACGTGCGAAATTTAACCGACAGGTAGACGATGCTGTGATATGCAAATGATTAGCTTTTCAGAGCATTCACACGAGGTTGCCGCCGGTGGCGACACCTACAACGTGCTGACATGAGGAAAGTTTCCAACCGATTTCTCATACACAAACAGCTGTTGACCGGCGTTGCCTGGTGAAACGTTGTTGTGATGCGTCGTGTAAGGAGGAGAAATGCGTACCATCACGTTTCGGACTTTGATAACAGTCGGATTGGAGCCTATCGCGATTGCGGTTTATCGTGTCGCGACATTGCTGCTCGCGTTGGTCGAGATCCAATGACTGTTAGCAGAATATGGAATCGGTGGGTTTAGGAGGGTAATGCGGAACGCCGTGCTGGATCCCAACGCGCTCGTACCACTAGCAGTCGAGATGACAGGCATCTTATCCACATGGCATGGCAGCCACGTCTCGATCCCTGAGTCAACAGATGGGGGCGTTTGCAAGACAACAGCCATCTGCATGGACAGTTCGACGACGTTTGCAGCAGCATGGACTATCAGCTCGGAGACCGTGGCTGCGGTTACCCTTGACGCTGCATAACAGACAGGAGCGCCTGCGATGGTGTACTCAACGACGAACCTGGCTGCACGAATGGCAAAACGTCATTTTTTCGGATGAATCGAGGTTCTGTTTACATCATGATGGTCGCATCCGTGTTTGACGACATCGCGGTGAACGCACATTGGAAGCATGTATTCGTCATCGCCGTACTGGCGTATAACCCGGCGTGATGCTACGGGGTGCCATTGGCTACAAGTCTCGGTCACCTCTTGTTCGCATTGACGGCACTTTGAACAGTGGACGTTACATTTCAGATGTGTTACGACCCGTGGCTCTACCCTTCATTCGATCCCTGCGAAACCCTACATTTCAGCAGGATAATGCACGACCGCATACTGCAGGTCCTGTACGGGCCTTTCTGGATACAGAAAATGTTCGACTGCTGCCCTGGCCAGCACATTCTCGAGATCTCTCACCAATTAAAAGCGTCTGGTCAATGATGTCCGAGCAACTGGCTCGTCACAATATGCCATTCATTACTCTTGATGAACTGTGGTATCGTGTTGAAGCTGCATGGGCAGCTGTACCTGTACACACCATCCAAGCTCTGTTTGACTCAATGTGCAGGCGTATCAAGGCCGTTATTATGGCCAGAGGTGGTTGTTCTGGGTACTGATTTCTCAGGATCTATACACCCAAATTGCGTGAAAATGTAATTACATGTCAGTTCTAGTATAATATATTTGTCTAGTGAATACCAGTTTATCATCTGCATTTCTTCTTGGTGTAGCAATTTTAATGGCCAGTAGTGTATGACAAATGATTCGAGGTAACGAAACAAGGCTTTCGACTAGAGATACAGTGTTTAATCAGAATTATCCAGACTCCTATGACTTTATGACGGCTTTAACTCTTCTGGGAAACATTCAATCTGTGGGCGAATGGCAGCTCATTCTTCCTCAAGACCATGTAACGTAGCAAATTATTACGTCATCTTGCATTGAAAGGTTAGCTTGCCGTAGAACCGGAAGGAGAGCAGATTTTGGTTCTCACGCTGGCACAGCTGACTGGCTACTGGGCCGAGCGAGCCGTCTACTTGTCTCAGACGTTATTACACTATCAAATTTCTTTGTCAAAGATTTGATCAAATATTCGTCAAATATATTTGACAAAGATTTTTGACGTGGGGCTAAAAAGGGATATTACACTGTCATCATATTTTTCGTCAAAGTTCAAGATGGCTGACAACAACTTGTTATTAACCGCAGCAGTTGCATGTACCACAACTGCATTGTGTCCACATGCGGGGGAGAAAAAGGAAACTTATCTGGGTGAAGCCGTAGGTTTTACGACGACACGATAAAAGCATTCAACAAAACTTGTTAAGTGAGCTTATAGCGGAGGACGTCAAGTCGTACATCAATTACTTAAGAATGGATGAGCATACATATCAGTATGTACTCAGTGAAGTGTATCCTTATATCACAAAGCACAATACTCACTTAAGAACTGCTGTATCTGCAGAAGACAGGCTCACTGTAACACACAGATTCCTTGCTACAGGAGAGAGTTAGGTTAGGTCAGGTCAGGTCAGGTCCCTAGTCTTCTTAATCTATTTCACGTTGTAAAGCGCCTCATCAGCTTCATACATCTCTATTAATTTTGTAGTTGTCAGTACACACTAATTGTATTTACCGGCAATGTTTATAAAAGCACTCCAGATGACAGAACGCTGCAGCGATGCCAGCGCTCCACGTGGTAACATGTCACATAGCAGTGAACAGAAGACAAGCGACCTCTTTGGTCAAATCTACAGCGAGGCCCTAGATCTGATCAAATTTATTTGACCACAGACGAGATTTGACGAAGTTCCTCATTACACTATCAAATTTCTTGGACAAAGAAATTTGATAGTGTAATACCGGCCTAACGGTGCATGCATTGCGAATCTGAAGAAGTACTATTAAATATTAATCGATCTTTTTCATACTTACAAGGGAACCTCCCCATCGCACCTCCCTCAGATTTAGTTATAAGTTGGCACAGTGGATAGGCCTTGAAAAACTGAACACAGATCAATCGAGAAAACAGGAAGAAGTTGTGTGGAACTATGAAAAAAAATAAGCAAAATATACAAACTGAGTAGTCAATGTGCAAGATATGCAACATCAAGGAGGAGGTAAGCTCAGGAGCGCCGTGGTCCCATGGTTAGCGTGAGAAGCTGCGGAATGAGAGGTCCTCGGTTCAAATCTTCCCTTGAGTGAAAATTTTACATTCTTTATTTTCGCAAAGTTATGATCTATCCGTTCGTTCATTGACGTCCCTGTTCACTGTAATAAGTTTAGTGTCTGTGTTTTGCGACCGCACCGCAAAACCGTGTGATTAGTAGACGAAAGGACGTGCCGCTCCAATGGGAACCGAAAACATTTGATCGCAAGGTCATAGGTCAACCGATTCCTCCACAGGAAAACACGTCTGATATAGTCTATGCGACATTAGTGACGGCATGTGCGTCACATGGCAGGAATATGTTGTCGACCCACCTAATTTGTACACTTGGCGAATGGGTAAAAAGATTCTTCTACCTTGCCCGCTTTAGGTTTTCTTGTGGATGTGATAATCACCCCCAAAAAAGTGATGAAAACATAAGAGTTTGTCACATAAACTGCAACAAATGAATGCAACAGTTTCACAGTCGCACAGTTTTCCCTGTGCTCTGTCAAAACATATGTTTTTAACGTTTTCAAATTTTTCCGTGTGTATACCGTCAAATCCCGCATATGTCCAAGCAAATCTGAACATGTCCTGGAATTTTGGAGAGCGAAGTTGATTATGTGTGAGTGCCTGAACTTTGATAATTCTCTTAAAATAAAAAATTAAACTTCTCACTCGAGGGCAGACTTGAACCAAGGACCTCTCAATCCGCAACTGCTCACGCTAACCACGTGACCACGGCACTCCTGAGCTCACATTAGCCTTGATGTTGCCTATCTTGCTTATGGACTACTCAGTTTGTATATTTTGCTTATTTTTTACATAGTTCCACACAACTTCTTCCTGTTTTCTCGATTGATCTGTGTTCCGTTTTTCAAGGCCTATCCACTGTGCCAACTTGTAACTAAATCTGAGGGGGGTGCGATGGGGAGGTTCCCTTGTTAGTACACTAAATTCTGTGGATAACACAACTATATTGTTAAAATTTCAAATCAATAACTTCAATTTTTTCGCAGATATACTTTTTTAATTAAAACACAAATAACTGTGCTGGAATCGTAAAACGGAGATAAGAGTGTAATTTTTTCATCTAAAGTATCAATTGAAACTACAACCAAGAGGATAGATTCATATAATCTAATTTTCTGGAATTTTCTTTAGTTTCATTACCGCAGATTTCTCACGTAATTAAAAGTACTTTAGAAAATTATTATTTTATCGTGTTTTGGTCGTGTGAGTGTTTTGGAGAAACAGAGAGTGAATGAAGGACATAGAAAGTGAGAGTGTGACATTTTATTAAAATTATATAAACGCATGTGACAAAGCTGTTGTGCAATATGGGTATTTCTGATGTAGGTCCGAGTGAACTTGATTTTGTAAAAAGCAGCCAGAAGGGGATTTGAATATAAAATTTATTAGTAATTTATTTTGTGGAAAGGAATCATATTTTGTTTTCATTAAATTTTATTTAGTGCCGGAACTGCGCGATTTCTAGTCTAAATTACAGTGGAGGGAGGAGGATATTAATGTTTAACGTCCCGTCGGCAACGAGGTCATTAGAGACGGAGCGCAAGCTCGGGTGAGGGAAGGATGGGGAACATTAAGAGGCCAAAACATAGGTACACAGTTTTGACAGAAACAGATATTTGTAGGTCACTGATCATGTAGATTTGTGTTCTAACCAAGCCTCAGCATCCTGTACTTCCTATAAAAAATCATTTTCCAGTTTTATGTTGTGAAATATGAATTAATATTTTAGATTATTATTTTCCGTCCTCGGAAGGCCCAACGGTACTGACTAATCGTTGTTAAAAAAAATGGATCAAATGGCTCTGAGCACTATGGGACTTAACATTGGAG